>NC_136057.1:279762487-281055467 GCF_964261635.1 Lissotriton helveticus | reverse complement strand
AAGCCCGAAATGCATTGGGTAACAATAAAGAACTGCTGCTTTGAACGTACCACGCATTTCGATCGTGTTTTTGATAGAGGCCTGGATGGGCACATCTTTAACATGTGAAGCATTCGAAAAGCAGGATTCGAATACTTGTGGATTAAAAAGAAGAGTTTAAAATATGGACTAAAGTTTGTTAAAAAACGGTAATGAATAAGGATGAATTTAAAAAGGAACGTTTTCAAGGTAGCTGGTATATCCACTTCCCGCTGTGCGACTGGGTGTGGAACGAATCTTCGCTCCCCACAGTAACGATTATATTGATATGCTACCAGGGCAAGGCATTACCCACTAGGCACGCATTCTTATGATAAATATGAAATATACTGGAGTAAAAATGGATAAAAACGGTGTGCATACCTTTACCACGTTCATTATTTCTAGAAGTATACATTTATATATTGTATTCATTTTAGTTACATTTATTTAATTTACATATTAATGTTATATACTAAAATATTTAAGATTACTATTTTAAACTATCTATATTTAAACAACAATATTTTTGTATGGTTTTAATGTTATTATTGTGAAACAAATTTCATTTTCAATATTTTTGTACTCACCATTATAAGTACTGGGACATAATATTTTTGTAAACAATATTTTTGACACGATATTTTTGTAAACAATATTGTTTTTTTTTTTTTAATTTATTTTTATTGTTGCATCTGTAAGAATAAACGGCAAGATATTTCAGCAGCCGGCAGGGCGTCAACACTTCAAAAGCAGCTTACCTCCCCCCCCTCCCTCTTCCCCCGGAACCACCTCCCTTCCACCCTATCAAGTCAGTCTGTTATCCCCACACAAGAGTATGAGCAGTCGAGCTGCGCCTGTTCCACACTGTAGCTTCTACCAAATCTGTTGTGTCCCGAGTCCTCCCGTCGTTCAGTTCCCCCCCTAGGCCTCCCTCCAATCCATGGTGTTGTCTCCATTTTGTCCACACTCTCTTAAACTTTTTGGGGCAGCCCCTAGATTTATAAGTCACTCTTTCAGCTGCCATATACAGGTCCATCCCCCTCCTCCACTCCTCAATGTCCGGCCGTTCCGCCTCACCCCAATATTTTGCAATGTCTCGCTTCGCCACCACCAAGGCAAGTACCAAGAAGATAAGCAGAGGGCGCGGTAGGTCAACCTCAGTTGTCATGCCTAATAAAGCTAATTTAGGGTCGCGTGTCAAAGCCAATCCCAGGACCTCCTTCAGCTCAGTGAATATGTGCCCCCAATATGTCTGTATAGTGTCACATGCCCAGATCGTGTGGAAAAAATCTCCACGGCCGTGGTGGCACCTAAGGCACGCCGGGTCAGTTATTCTTCCCATTTTGAGGAGGCGTACCCTGTCAAAATAGGTTCTGTGTAGCACGTTCAGTTGGATGAGGCGTAGCCTTGATTTAATCGCCACCTCACGAGGATGCATCAAGACAATCTCCCAGTCTAGATCTTCCATTTCTCCCACATCCGCCTCCCACATTCTCCGCAGCCTTGCCAAGTCGCCTAACATGTGGTTCGTCAGGGTTTTATATGTGAGTGATACCACTTTTCCCATGACCTGCTCTTGGAGTAGCCTACCCTCCAGCGGTGCATATTCTGGGATCTCTGTGAGCGTGATGTTTTGTGCCCTCCATGCATGCCTCAATTGAGCGTACTTATAGAACTGCGTGTTGTGCAACCCAAATTCGTTTCTAAGCACCTGAAAGGACTTCAACCCCCCCTTGCAATTACATCCCCAATGGTGGATATTCCTATATCATCCAATCTCCGCAAACCGCGTAACTTACTGAGTTCTCTCAACCATTGGCAATGCCACAGTGGCGTCTGTCGGGTAGGCTTCTTGTCCCACCCCATACGTCTAGTAGCCCTGTTCCAGGCGTCTAGGGTGATCACCGCGGCCGGTAAAAGCGATGTCCGTACCGCCCCCGTATAGATAATAGAAGAAATTTCTGGACGACATAGTGAAGCGTTCCAGCGCATAAGTGGGGTGATCAGCAGGCGCGTGTAGCCATTCATTGATCGGGGCGAGGTGTTCCGCCCAGTAGTATGCCTCTAGGTTGGGGAGTGAGATCCCCCCACTGTACTGATGGCGTTGTAAAGTCGACAAGGCCACTCGGGGTTGTTTCCCTAACCACAGGAACGCCCGGAGGTCTGCGTGGATTTTGGTTATTGTATTGGCCGGTAGCTGGTAGTACTCATTTTGGAGCGCATACAGAAACTTCGGAAGGATAATCATTTTGTACATCGCCGCTCGGCCCAATATGGTGAGCGGCAGGTGTCTCCATCTAGTCATCTCCGTCGTCGTTCTATCCATGATTCATTTTATATTTTTGTTAAAGGAGAGTTCCTTATCCAGGGTAACGTAGATACCCAGGTACTGGAATCCCACCGGAGTATGTATTAGTTGCTCCGGGAGGTACTCCCCTCGCTCTCGACCTTGAGGGTCATAGAGGACCGATTTGTGCCAGTTTATGGTATGGCCCGCCTTGGCACCAAAGCCGCCCAACTCCCTGAATAACTCCGGGATTGTAGTCTCTGGCTCGGTGACATACAACAACACGTCGTCCGCGTACAGGGATATTTTTTCCTGAGTAGCGCTGGGGTCTCCCCACGAAAAGCCCCGGATCTCCGGATTCTGTCTAATCCTTATCGCTAGGATTTCTATGGTGAGTGTAAACAAGAGGGGGGCTAGCGGGCACCCCTGGCGTGTGCCTCTGCCGATTTGGAATTCGCGAGACAGCCTCCCGTTAACCCAAACCCGTGCCTTTGGGGCTGTGTACAAAAGTCGGACCCATTGTTGGAACTTGGGGCCGAATCCAAATCTATGTAACACCGCCATTAGGAACGGCCAATGTACCGCGTCGAATGCCTTCTCCGCGTCGAGGGAGAGGAACCAATGGGGCTCCCTCCTCCCCCTAACCTCCTGCAACCAGTTATGAGTACGACGGAGGTTCAACTTAGTCGCCCTATCCGGCAGGAACCCCGACTGATCCATATGGATAAGGTCTGTTATGACTGTCCTCAGACGTTTAGCTAGAATGGTGGCCAAGATCTTCACCTCCATATTAAGGAGAGATATGGGGCGGTATGATACACACTCTCCCCTCGGCTTGCCCTCCTTATAAACTGGTACTATTGTGGCCAACGTGAGGTCTGGTGGTAGGCATCCCTCCCGGCATGCCTCCAAGAACAGGGTTTTTAAGTGGTGTGTCAGTAGATCGGCTTTCTTTTTGAAAAATTCCGCTGGGAAGCCATTCGGTCCGGGCGTTTTCCCCGACTTCAGAGTGGCTATGGCGTCTGCTATCTCTTCCAGAGTGACCTCAGCCTCCAGTGTCTCGCAGGCCTCGGTGGACAATACCGGTACCTCTGCATCGCCTATATAGTACTGTGCGTCGTCACCCGTGCCCAGGTCCCTGGCCTCATAAAAACGTTCAAAATAGGACGCAAAGACCTCCGCTATGGCTTCGCCTGTATGCATCTGCCTTCCATCTGCTGCCGTGACCTGTTCCACCCACCTCGCCGCTCTTTCCTTTCTGCTGAGCCATGCCAGGAGTTTGCCCGATTTGTCCCCCACATCGTATAATCGGTGTAGGGTTGCCAACGACTGTGTCCGAGCCTCATTGGACACCTTCTCCCTATAGTGTCTTTGAGTATCCAGCAGTTGTCTGAGTGTTCCTGCCTCTGTTGGTAATCCGCCTCTAGGGCCAGGATATCCGTTTCCAAGGTGGACACCTCAGCTTGTTGTGCCCGTCGTGCCTCCCCCAATCTGCTCTGTATTCGGTCCCTCAGTACCGGCTTCATTGTCTCCCAGAATGTGACCCCTGAGTTGACTGTCCCTTCGTTTTCGGCTATGTAAACCTTAATGTCTGCTCTGATGCCACGCAGTATTTCCGTTGTTTGGAGGTGCCATGCCGCTAGGCGCCATTCAGCCCCTCTTCTACCCATCTCCCTTCCCAACTGTGCATAGAGTGGCGAGTGGTCCGAGATTCCCCTCGCTTTATATTCCGCCATGTCTCTCGAGGTTAGGAACTGTCTGGATGTGAATATGTAGTCTATCCTTGAAAAGACTCTGTGTGCCCCTGAGTAGAAAGAGTAAGCCGCTTGTGTAGGGTGGAGCCACCTCCAGACATCAGTGAGTCCTATGGTGTGCATTTGTCGTGCTAGTGCCGAACATGACCCCCCTTGACGCGCTGTTCCAGTACGATCCTGTGCTGCACACATGACATCATTGAAATCGCCACCCACTATCTGGACAGTGTCCGCTGTATCGATGAGGATGGAGGTGACTGCTTTGAGGGTGCGTTCCTGGATTTTCGGTGGTGCATATACTGAAATGATAGTGTACCTACAGTTTTTCCATGTCCCTTGCACCCCCACATAAGTCCCCTGTGGATCCATCCATGTGCGTGTGATATGAAACGGTGCTGTTTTCTTTATTAAAATCACCACCCCCCTGGAGTCTGATGTATATCCCACATGTGCCAGTGCCACGTGGTTCCCCCTCGCTATAAAAGCACACCTATTGCCCCTGAGGTGAGTCTCCTGTAGTAGGACGATGTCTGGTGCCACCCTTTTGATGTAGGCACTTACCAGCCCCCTCTTGATCTTCGACCCAATGTAAACAATATTGTTGTTTCCGATATTGTGTCAGTGATCCCATTATTAGAACCGTAGGTGTGTAAATCTGTCCCGTGAGCATTTTGTAGCACACTGTTGCACATATCAGTAAGGCATGGTGTGGTAGTGCGCTATAATTTACGGACAGCACAAGTTCCATCAAAGTGACTAACAAATTTGCACAGACACAGTTTTACTGATAAAACCACATAGCACACAAATGATAATTTCTGGAAAATAGGTTTAAGCAGATATATATAGTTTGCACTTCACCAAGCAAAGTGTATTGATTTACTTGGATCCTGTTAAAATTTTTGGGGCTTATTTATTAGCCCATGCATCATTTTTGTGTCGCCGGTGCGTCACTTTTTGTGACGCACCAGCAGGGTAAAAAATACGCCATGTTGCGTCATATTTACAAAGTGATGCATCTAGGTAGATGCGTTACTTTGTAAACCCCTGCACAACATTATACCTGCGCCAAGTATAATGTATGCAGGGTGGGCGTTCTGACACAAGTAAGCCTCGTAGAAGTGACGCAGTGAAATCTATGAGATTTCACTGCGTCACTTTTAGGACGCAAATGCGTCAATATCTTACGCCTGCCTCACAGCAGGCTGTAGACTGACGCAGGCACATCTGAAATGGGACTTTCCCATTTGAAATGACCCATTGATGGAGTTGCGTCACTTTCGTGACACACTCCAGCAATGCGTCATTTTTGCGCCTACAGATACGGCAGAAAAACTGACGTATCTGTAACTCCTTGCGGCATGATGCATCATACTGTAAATATGACGCATCCAGCATGTCGCAAGGAGGGCGCAATGAAAAGTGACGCATCTCTGTTTTCACGCAGCAATGTGTCACTTTTCATAAATGAGGCCGTTTGTTTCTATCACACTTCTGAATTATAAATGTGTCTCATTGTGCTTTCTTGCTGCTGAAACATTTTTAAATGTTTGTACAGTTTATTTATAGGTATTTAAATGTTGTGTGTTGGAACAATGCCATCCTACAGTCTTTCCTATCTAACTCTGTACCCCAGCAAGATTGCCACATACTTCAATTAGAAAACAATCCCCGCACAAAAAATAAGCAGCAATTCGTCAGAAGACATAGGGGCATATTATCAAGGGGGTTTATCTCCGCTTTTTTGGCTTTAAAGGCCAAGAAAGCGGAGATAAAATTATCTCCCTATTACCTAGCTGTCGCTAACACCAGTTAGCGACAGCTAGTAGGAGATAGCGACCATCTTGGGCCCCACTTTGCATGTCAGAGAAATTTATCACTAATGACATGCAAAGTGGGCGTGCCAAGATGTTAGCAACTGGAAACAGTCGCTAACATCGCTATCTCCTATTACCAACTTATGGAGATATTCGCGCTAAGCGTGAATATCTCCAAAAGCTAACACCTGCCCAGAGCAGTTCTTAGCCATGTTATCCAATGGGAGGTGGATAACATGGCTAAGAGCATTAGCTTGGTAATGCCTGAATATCGCTGACTTTTCAGCGATATTCATGCATTGCGGACGATTTTTTTCGCATTTGCGATAAACCTTGGTAATACCAAGGTTTATCTGCGATAAAAATCGCCGCAGGTCGGCGATACATTTTTGTCTCTAACCAAGCAATAGCGATAATTATCGCTATTGCTTGGTAATATGCCCCATAGTGACAAGATATAAACAAACTTTAAAGGCGTCTTTGTTGCGCTTTCACCTTCTGAAGTACAGAATGGTTATTTTGGGGGTGCTGTGGTACCCTCTGCACTCCTGCTTGCAGCACCTATGATCACAGGATCAGCACTGACCTCCTTGGTCATCAGCCAGCTGGAGAAGGCAGCTCTCAATTTATTTGTATTATTCTAAAACAGAAAATCATGCCTGGGCCTGTAAAACTATTGTGTGCCACGATACTGCATACAGGACAGGATTCACCCAAGTCCACCCAGCCCTGAAATCAGTCGCTGTACCTCAGTTTATCAGTGGTTTTCAGGGGGTTTCCTGTATCCTGGACTTTATTGGGGTACATACATCATTGAATGTATGTTGCCACAAGAGATGCCTACAGGGTCCTGGAAAAATGAAGATAAGGAAGAACTGGAGCTTGCCAGGGGTACTAAACCACGACTGGCATGTTATTGATACAAAAACTTTTCTTTTCAATGAAGATGTCAAAAATAAATTTTAAGAAATCTAAATATCTATCACTTGGTTCCTGCATGGACAAAGATGCCCTGAATCGGTTAATGAGTGGAATTAAAAGTATTTACTGTGTGTCTAAGGAATGGTCCTTAAAGTTGGTCCAGAGCAGTAAAAGCTAATTTTACATTATAGTTTGTAATCTATTTATGATTAAGACTGAAATGACTTGTCAAATGTCCACTGGCAGATAAAATAGGACATCCTGGGTTCAGTCAAGTGTCAAACAAAGAATAAGGCATGATGTTGTCATATGTTAATTATTTTATTCTGGAACTGTATGGTATGTAGGCTTTTTTGTTACGAATTTTTGTACATGTGGAAGGAAATAAAAATGGAACCTTCGGAAACACAAGTGAGAAAGGAAAAGCATGAATGGGAAATAATAAAATAATAACATTTTACCTGTGGGCGCGTCCTGGAAGACTTCACTTTCTGCAAACACCGTGGCTACGGTGGCTGCTAGAAGGATTAATGCCCTCATGGTGACTGGCAGAGTGGCACAAGGCAGGTTTATATGAAAAGACGAGGATATTATGATATTTATAAGGCTTTTTCCTCTATTATTCTTTGCTTATTAAATCACATGCTTTGTTATCAGCCCTGCCCTCCCCCGCTCCCTATGAGTTTGTGCCACGTTTGACACCAGTAGTTATTTATAAACTATTTGAAGGTTTTTTTGCTAACCAGCTGTGCATGGAGGACATTTTTCCACATCCTTTGAATCTTGTGACAAACATTGACTTTGCGGCCTTCTAACATTGACGTCAGAACCTTGGTTATCATAAATATTGATTTCCTGAACCTTGTTTAAAATAAGCCTTTTATTGATCTCCCCCATAAGTAACAATGGATCTTACTGTAAAATTTGACGCATAAATGAATTTAACTTTATGACTATGATGTGTTTATAGGGTGGTTAGAAAGTGCCCGCATTGCCCAGCCCTTCCTGGCCAGTATTGTCGCTGTGTGGCTCACTAATCTTGGCTACTGTGGGTGTCACACTGTTTATGTTGCTTCTCCAGCAAGGCTTCAGGCTCTACTGGACTGGTCTGGATAGCACTGGACTGGAGAGGACTGGACTGGACGGGAGTGCATCCAAAGTGTTGTGTTACTTCCAAGTTTTTTTGTTTGTTTGTAAAACGATCTTATTTCATTTTCATTACATTTACATAAGTATTGTTGTAACATTGGCACATTGATTACATAGATACACCATATTGCTTTGTGTCCATAGAGTCTATGGTGATGGATATGATTAGTGGATATGTCAGTTGGTTGCTCTACTAATGTCGTGCCTCATCGAGTTGTATATGTGTATGGCTCCTATAGTGACCAGTCTTCCAGGGGCTAACTGCATCCTTTTTGGAGAAAAGGAGAATGGGCAGGTGTCTCTCCTCTACCACAGAGTTGTGCTGTAATGGGCAGGAGTGTTTGGAGTCAGACAAGTCTGTTTGAAAATATGTTCTCATTAGTGTCATAAACACAGTGGCAGCCGCTACCATGGAAAAGTGGTGAGGAAGCGCGGGAGACAAATAAAATAAAAAATAAAACTTCCTTCCTGCCGCCATCTACCTGCCACATCGCTGTGCTCTTCAGCTCCTGATGCATAGGAGCTGCACAACCAGGCTGCCAGACTCGCCTGCGCCAATTCAGACCCAGCATGAAAAAAGAGCAGGGATTGGGTGGAGCTGGGTGGTTTCACGCTCCAGCAGGGACTGTGCTCCTGAGCCCTGCTAATACCTCCAAGCAACAGCCTGGGGATATCCAAGTGCGCATGTCCGTTTAAGCGTCTAAAGATGGCCGGCCAAACCAAAATGCGCACTTGGTGCTCTGTGCCCACCACTCCTCCTGCTGCTGATGACCCTGCCCAAAAGGCTGGGATGCGGCTCCCTCTGACATGTAATATAAATTATAGTACAGCAGTATTATTATTTGCTTTATAATCATTTTATTTTACATGTTTTCATGCTGGTTCCAGCAGTGGGGCGACTCTCCTCTGCCATAACGGAGGATCCGCCATTGCATAAACAAACTTCTTCAGGACTTCTCTTGATCATTGCAGAGGATATTTGAACAATGCTTCTTGTTCAAAATAAGTGCTGAAGCTTACTAATGCTTTCCACCCTTCTTACTACGAGACAGAACACACAAGAGCATCTTCCTTTACAGCCGCATCTCCCCCGTGGCAATTACGAGCAGGGCGTGCTCCAGAGAATGGAATTTTTTCGCTGTCTTGTTACCATGAATCAGGGAATAATGGGGCAAACTAAGGGGCATATCAGCAACGAGGCGATAAACAATTATCGTCGCTTTAGCGTCCGTTTTTGGACGGAAAGCAGCGATAATTTTATCGCCTTATCAGCAAGGTCACGCTATTGCGAGAAACCTTGCATTATCACCATTTCCCCGAACGGCCAGCTTTGCATCTCTAATGAGATGCAAAGTGGGCGTTCCTCCCCAGGATAACGGTAGAAATGTCGCTAAGCGACATTTCTCCTATTATCAAGCCTCACGCAAAGCAGCATAGCGACAAGAAAAGTAGCGATAACCTCTGTTATCGCTACTTTCCTTACGCCTGCTTTGAAACTGACTTAGCCATGATATCCTATGTAAGGTGGATATCATGGCTAAGTATATGAGGCCCTATCAGCAAGCTATCCCCAAAAGTTGTGTGATTATCGCTGGATTTCCAGCGATAATCGCACAGTTGGCAGCTTGCACTCTGAATTTTATCGCTTTGGAGATAAGCGTTGCTGATGGCACGCTATCTCTGCGATAACATTCAGAGTTGGCCAGCGATAATTATCCTCACGCTAAGAGCGCTGAGCGATAATTATCGCCGGCCCTTGCTGATATGCCCCTAAGTACATATTTAGTAGTTCTACAAACAACAAGATCAGGTGCCTACTGGGCCCCGTACTCGCACCACACACTGCATTCATTTTAAAAACACAAGCAGGAATCATGCTAACTACAACCAGACCTGTGTTCAGTGGCTTAGCTAGACCTTATGCCGCCTGTGGCAGTAACTGCTTTTGCGGCCCTGCTGCCGGTTAGATTGGAAGGATGTGCTGGTGATTCCTGCGTGCCCCTCGACAGCCACAGGTATGGGCATTGGGGAGGCCGCCCCCAAAAGCTCTTACCACCCAGGAAGGACTGCCCCCCTTGCTACGCCACTGCCTGTGTTGTATGCAGCATCAAAGAGTACATAGAAAAGCCTTGCCACACATAAAATACTAAGCCACTTATAGCGCACAGCTTCCTCCAAAGAGGCGTTCCGGCCACTGCTTAATTTGAGCCGGAGCTTTCCGGTGCCGAGCACCGGCACTTAATTGGTTTCCGGTGATCACCACTGGCACCTCATTGTCATCACCACACTTAGGGCAGACTGCGACAAGGTGGCACTGCTCATGTAATTTGGAGATGAGCAGTTTTACAGTTCTTTAGGAAAACAATATACATTAAAAAATTACTAATACCTGCCTCCCCAGCCATTCCTTTAGCTTTGGGGACCTGGAATAATCTGAACTGTCGCATTTTCATGTGCGAGAGAGATTGTTAGTAGTTGTTTTGGCAGCGATGACGGGGGCGAGGGGTGGTGCAAGCCGCAGTGGCCTCATGGTCAGAGCCCTGGCACTTAATATTTTACAAATTAAGCACTGATTCCAGCGCTAGCGGTAACTGTTAGAAAAAGTACTTATCACCCACATCATGTGCTCGGATTGGTTGACAATCCCTTGCCCCATCTTGCATGCTTATTTGTACTTTTATATTTGTAATTTGTGTTTAATAATATTCGAGATGAATGATGAGATTCTGCTTCATGCCTCTCATTCTTCTATCTGTGTTTTGGATGGTGGCCTCCTGAGCGGGGCTGCAATCTTTAATGAAGTACACAAAAAAACAGACAAAAAACTAAAATGTTATGGATGGAATTCTTGACTTAGTCTCAGCCTCTCGTAATTCCTCGGGGCCGGATCCCAGTCCAATGCTATTTTGCACACCATCCACCTCAGTTTGGACCCAGATCAGAAATATAGATACATGGCAAAGTCTTCATATACCCGTACTTCACAGGTTCTTCCTAATCCAGCATTTTCATCCTATGATTCACACTTTGAACACCTCTGTGGCCCCCTCAGCACATGATTTCATTTGAGCATTATCTGTACTCCAATTGGTACTGCACTGCCTAGTAATATTACTGCAGCTAATCCAGATACAAACTATATTTAAAGTACCCTAGGATCTGTGAGCCTGATTCTAAAGACTATTTAAATGTATTTTATATTCCCATACAAGCTGCTTTTATGTGCCAAACTGTGGTGTTTCATGCATGTAGAATGACTTCTAGACACTGGCAAAGAGGCTGGTGTGCTATGTGCTACATGTACAGTTTCATACCCATTTGCTGATTTTAGTGCTATATCTGCCTTTAGCAGCAGCTTTTCAAGGTTTGCATACAGGTGTTTTTAGTATCTTGCCAGTAAACAAACAAATATGTTGTTGTTGGCGGGAACAACTCATATTCAGAGCATTCAATTGTTGAATGCCCTATAATCCTATAACTGTATCGTTTTCTGAAAGAAGAGGGTGTTCCTGCAAATCTGACTACATCTGAACTGTTTTTCATGGTTGTGGCTACTTTAGTGATTGTTCGCTTTGGAGACACCTTCAGAGTATATGTATATATATATATATATATATATATATATATATATATATATATATATATATATATATATCAACACACGCTCACTGGATATCGTAGAAAGCAGACGGCACTCCAAACTATAGATGTTTCAAGAATTTAATAGCAGACCCCCTGCCCCAGGAAAAGACAAACGCGTTTCGCCGAGAAACGGCTTCCTCAGTGTCAATGTGATAAAGTGCATACGCCATTATATCTCCCCCTCTCCCTTAACATCAAAAGAGGACTGAGCCAGCAGTTAATACTGATAGTGGCAGACATCTTGTAAGGTGCAAAATGCTATTCTTTACGTTCATACATGGAGAGTAATGGCGATAAATAAAGTGCTCGTGCTCAAAAACAATTTAAAAAGAAACTCGCAAAGAATAAATCATTGAATACCCGACTTGCGTGGAGAAAGAGAAAATCTTCTCTGTAACAGTGCATGCAGTTCATATATTTACACATATAGATTTTCCTCGCGCATTTTGGAAAAGTCACATTCTTAAATAAGAAAAGAGTAACGAGTTAAGTTACATGATACCACATGGTGTAAAAGATTCCTGTGACTATTACAAACAATCATCATACATTTACAACATTTCCATATGGCGCGTATCCATCAGCAGTCTATTAACATGCACCACATATTGTGGGTATCTGTCTCTGTGTTGATATAAACTACAGGCAAGTCACGATTCATATAAGCCACAATGGGCATTTTCTTGTTCTTTTAGAATATCTAGCCCTGTATGGGCTTAGACCTCCCTAATGTGTTCCGTTATTATCCTAACTAGTTCTGCAGAACAGAACTTAGGGGAGAGTTTTGGCAGAAGATTGGTGTCCTGGTCTTGTTTCAGATGTGACCCCATACTTTTTTGCAGGTTGCTCCCATTATGTAATTATTCCAGATGTACCCAAAGTTCTTCATCATTATTTAAACCCACCGGTTTCATAGTCTGGAGGTCGATGATGTATCTCGACTCCATAGCCCTCAAGTTTCTGATTTTATCCCCACCTCTTTCTTGTTTTTCCAGCTGATCTATCAAATAGAAAGAAAGTAAATCTCTATTGCTGTTATGGTGGGTTTCGAAGTGGCGTGCCACCGGGTAATTTTTGTCTTTATTGGTGATAGCACGCATGTGCTCAAGGATGCGTTTCTTTGCTGGATTGATCGTACTTCCAACATACCTCTTTGAGCACGGGCAAACAAGACAGTATACCACGAATTCTGAATTACAATTCAAAAATTTCTTGATGGTTCTGGTTGGTCGGGGGTCATTGGGTCTACCCTCATACTTGTTTTTTTTATGGCTATATTTGCACGCCTTACAATGCATGCAGGGGTAGAAGCCCTGAATTGGTTTGGATCTCACTGGTTTTGGGGGGTCCCTGTAGTGGCTCCTAGTTAGATGATCGCCCAAAGATTGACAGCGTCTATATGTGATCGTTGGTCTCGGTGAAATTCTGTCCTTCAAAACAACATCTGTTTATAAAATGTGCCAGTTGTTGTTAAAAATCTGGACCACCTCTCTGGATCTCATGTTATAGGTCGTTATCATTCTGGTTATGGGTTTCGTCTCTTCTGTTTCTTTCAGGTTTTTGTTCACCAGTAGATCTTTTCTGTTTACCAGATCCACTTTTTTAGAGGCCTCTAGTAGTGATTTCCGTGAGTAGCCTCGTTCTAAGAACCTGGCGGTTGCTGCTTGTTGTGCCGAAAGGAAATCGCTATGTTCAGAGCAATTCCGTTTCAGGCGCAAAAATTCGCCATATGGGATATTTCTTACCATGGATCTTGGATGGTGACTTGCAGCGTGCAGGACGGCGTTGCCCGCCGTCGGCTTGCGGTAAAGTTTGGTTTGAATCCTACCCCCCTCCGCAAAAACCTCCAGATCAAGATAGTGGACTGTTTTGTCACTGATCTCACTGGTGAACTTCAAATTGAGACTGTTTTCGCCTAACGTTGACACAAACCTCTCAGCCGAGGGTCTGTCCCCCCGCCAGACGACAAACAAATCGTCAATGTATCTGGTCCAAATCATAATGTTGTCCAGCCAGTGTTCGTTGGTCTCCCCCCAGGCCACGTGCTTCTCCCACCAGCCCACGAATAAATTCGCGTAGCTGGGGGCGAAGCACGTGCCCATGGCGGTCCCCCTAATCTGGCGATACATTGTACCTGAAAAAAGAAAGATATTATTAAAAAGACAAAATTCAGTCATCTTTAGAAGCATGCGATTGTGTTGATGAAAATGCATGCTTTTCTTTTTCAGGAACCATTCAATGGCTAGAAGTCCATCTCGATGGCCGATGCATGTGTACAAATTAGCCACATCCAGAGTAATGAGAAGCATATCATCCTCCCATTGTATGTTATCAATAATCCTAAGGAAGTCCTGAGTGTCTCTCACAAATGATGGAAGGTCCTTGACAAAGGGTGATAGGTAATTGTCAATAAACCTTGAAGTAGCTTCTAGAAGACTCCCTATGGATGAGACAATCGGTCTCCCTGGTGGGTGCTTGATGTTTTTGTGCACCTTTGGCAGGTGGTAGAAGGTGGGGATGATCGGGTGTGCACAATATAGATATTCGTATTCATTTTTGCTCAACATACCATCATCCATCCACGTTTTGAGGAGTCCATGATATTCCAAAACGCATTTATCAAACTCAGTCTTGGAGATTACCTCATAACATTCTTTGTCTTCCAGTTGTCTCAAAGCTTCCAATTTATATTGATCTTTATCGAAAATAACCATGTTGCCCCCTTTGTCAGAGGGTTTTATCTCTATGGTGTTATCTTCCTTGAGCGATTTTATTGCTTGCCATTCCATGCTGGATATATTGGAATTTTTTCTGGTGATTTCCATCCTCTTAGAGGTCATTTTGTCCAAATCTTGAAGTATTGCATCATTGAAGACGTCGATCGCGTCATGTGTCACGTGTGGCAGAAATCTAGATTTTTTCTTTAACTTGCTAGGATCTCTTTTTTGGGCGATATCTTCCCTCCTTAGCGTCTCTCCCGAGCTTGGCATATCTTCAATGCCTGCTAATGTATGTGTGGTTTGAAGGAGAGGTAAGTCGTCATCAATGAGATCGCTAGTCATTTCGTCAGTTGTGCCAACACTAGTTGTTTGTTCCAATAGTGGGCGATTAGCAAAGATTTTATCCAATTTCAGTTTCCTTACGAACTTGAAAATGTCGATCCTTGTTTCTACAGGATCGAAGTTGGCAGTTGGGCAGAAAGTCATGCCTCTTCTCAGTATTTTTTCCTCATGAATCGTGAGTTTTCTCTGAGAGAGGTTAATGATGGTGTTCTCATGTTTCATCGTTTCCCCCCCCTGCCCCTGCTCCGGGTTACTACTGATGTTGTATCTTGTGCGGCCCCTTCTGCCGCGCCTGGTTTTCCTCCTTTTTTTGTAGCTTTTTTCCTCATCTGGGGTTGGGGGCGTTGTCGCGTTTCTTTCATCACCTCGAATTCGTCTAAAAAAGGCTCTCTGGCATTCCCTCCTCCTGTGGATCTTCCGCTCGTTTTCGTTGATTCATCCTCAGATGTTGTAACCTCTGATTCTGAGGTGACATTGGCGTTGGCCCGTGTTGCTCCTTGGGCGAGCCTTTTTCTCGTGGCGTCGAATTTTTTCGCGAAGGTGAGAATTCTGCCCGTTAGATAATCCTGCTCGTCCCGTTGGAACTTTGTTTGTTTCCTTTTTTTGATGACATTTTCATACTCCTTGAGTCGTTTTTGCATATTGGCACGTAGGTCTTCAATGGTTTTTGTGTCTTTTTCTTTACCAATTAGATCTTCAAGTCTTTGGATCTCAGCAAGAGCTTTTTCCCGGTCGCTCCATGCATACTGTACTAGCATTAAAAGCATACCTTTGCATGAATTCGCTACGTATGCCGCCCAGTCTTTTAATAGTTGGGGGTCCGGATTTTCGTATGATGGGACGGTGAAGATCCGCAGGCCTCTGGGAACTCTATTGCAGTCCACGTATCTCTGGAGTGATGTGGCCTCCCACCATTTGCGTATCTCGCGCTCTTGCATTTTCTCTAGTTGGTGGAATAGAGTTTGCACGCTGTTCATAGCTGTTTGTGGCAAACTCGAAGGCTCTGGTCTTTTGGTCGTTACAGCATTGAGGCTTTTGAACACTTCATCTGCGTCTCTCTCCCTTTCTGTATTTGAGGACATAGTGGCAGGGAGGACTTGGCACTAGCGTAACACGCTGTAACAGATAGCAGCGTTTCCTTAACGGGGCAACAAAAAGTTGTGGGGGGGTCTGCTAAGTTAGTTTACTAACGGGACAGAGGTAAAGGAATAAACAGTCTATTTCCGGATACCGGTGTCAACAGCGCTTACCCGTCTCCGGACGTCCACAGGAGCCAAGGCGTTCTGCGGTCTCACGGGTTGGGCAGGCGTCGCACCAGGTTCCTCCACAGTAATAATTCCAAGCTCCGCAATACGGATGTCACGATGAATTCCTCTGTTACCTCGGGGCTAACGGCCAAATTAACTTCCAGCACCGAGCGGTCACCGCCGTCGCTCCGCCACGTCCCGGGTGCTCTCGTCTCGCGGTGGTGAGCCGCGTAATATCAACACACGCTCACTGGATATCGTAGAAAGCAGACGGCACTCCAAACTATAGATGTTTCAAGAATTTAATAGCAGACCCCCTGCCCCAGGAAAAGACAAACGCGTTTCGCCGAGAAACGGCTTCCTCAGTGTCAATGTGATAAAGTGCATACGCCATTATATCTCCCCCTCTCCCTTAACATCAAAAGAGGACTGAGCCAGCAGTTAATACTGATAGTGGCAGACATCTTGTAAGGTGCAAAATGCTATTCTTTACGTTCATACATGGAGAGTAATGGCGATAAATAAAGTGCTCGTGCTCAAAAACAATTTAAAAAGAAACTCGCAAAGAATAAATCATTGAATACCCGACTTGCGTGGAGAAAGAGAAAATCTTCTCTGTAACAGTGCATGCAGTTCATATATTTACACATATAGATTTTCCTCGCGCATTTTGGAAAAGTCACATTCTTAAATAAGAAAAGAGTAACGAGTTAAGTTACATGATACCACATGGTGTAAAAGATTCCTGTGACTATTACAAACAATCATCATACATTTACAACATTTCCATATGGCGCGTATCCATCAGCAGTCTATTAACATGCACCACATATTGTGGGTATCTGTCTCTGTGTTGATATAAACTACAGGCAAGTCACGATTCATATAAGCCACAATGGGCATTTTCTTGTTCTTTTAGAAAAAAAAATAAAAAATATATATATATATATATATATAACGAAAACGCCATTCACCATTTTTTCCTCTCCAAGGGAAGGAATAACGAGAGTAAGCCCAATTTTTGTGCAATTTTCCGGTGATTATTTATTCAGTTTCACACCAGCCATCCGCCATAACGCGTTTCACCTCCACACAAACGAGGCTTGATCACATGACGTATGTTGAAACAAATAAGGGTCTTAAGTACTCCCACTTGTGGGCGCGGCATATCATACTTGTGTTTAAAGTGACAAGTGCCTATCTGTTAAATTCCAATTTGGATTGCGGGCAAGTGCCCATTCCTTTCAATCCTATACACTCCAACATCTCTAGTGATGATTGTGATAAACTATTTCCACTTTAATGTACATAATTAATTTCATCTGTACAAAAGCTATAAAATCAATCATCTATATACACATTTCCATACTAAAGTATAAAACATTTCCTCCATTCTACAAAAATATATATATATACTTCTCAATATCTATATACAAAAATCCCTCCATTTATATACAAATGTAAACATTACAATTTCTCATGTAAACGTTTGCTGTGGAAATTTGACGTTCTGATGTTTTGCCTTGTCTATCTAGTATATGCTACTCTATTATTTTATACAATGGATAATCTTCCATCGTCATCAGACAGATAGTTTGACCAGATTTTGCCGATATGCCATTGGCTTCCCAATTAATTCATGGTGATAATAGGACCCTTGAAAAACAGCTGTGAAATATATAAAATCCAAAAATACTATAAAGTGCTCGTGCTGTATGTCCAAAAGGATCTTTAGTTACATTTACTTTAAAATAAACGAAAAAGAAAAAAAGGAAATTCTTCACAGTATGGACAGAAGTTGCGGAATCCAGAGTATTTTACTAATCCATGTGGCTATGTAATGGTTGTGTAAAGATCAATCTAACACATAAACCAGGGTTTGCTCAGTCAACCCACCCGTAACATAACCAGAAGCAACCTCCAGTACCCAACTGCAAAGCAGGAGAAACGTTCCACAAATCAGCAAAAAATATATATACAATAATGATACCATTAACTATAAATTGTGCTGGCAAGGTTTCATAGCTCTTTTAGACAGGTGTAAATCCTGCTGGACTTTTGGTGTTCATTTCCAAGATATATCTTGTTTCCAGAAGGAGTAACTTGCCTTCCCTGTCCCCTCCCCGCTTTAGTGGCAAGATTGTGTCCACTAAGTAATATTGAAGCTCACTAGGATCACTGTTATGCATGGCTTCAAAGTGGCGCGCCACTGGGTAGGATTGGTCCTTGCCAATTATAGCTCTTATATGTTGGAGTATGCGTTTATGTGCCGGGGGGCGCGTGCTGCCTATATAATTTAGGTGACACGGGCACTGCAACACATAAACAACATACTCCGTCTTACATGTTAGTCTCTTCGTGATGGGTATGAGATTCTCCTTGAATGGGCTTTTATAGTGAGTTTTGTTTACTGCATGCTTACAGGCTTTGCAAAAAGCACATTTTTTGAAGCCCTTACTTAAGGCTTCCCAGGTACCTGACATTGCAGGCTCCAAATTGCTGCTGACTAAAGCATCTGCCATTGTAGGTGACTTACGGAAAGTGATTTGAGGTCTTATTGAGACATCCCCTCCAATTATAGGATCTCCCTTCACCAAATTCCAGTTTTTCTGGAAAATCTTTTTGATCTCCAGATGTTGCTGGCAATAAGGAACTATGACCCTGGAATTTACTTTCGAGTTGTCCAGAGGCATCACATTTTCCCTGACTCTTGGAATCAAAGCTTCTTCCCTCGTTATCAATCTCGTTTTTCTCATTGCTTTGTCAAGGATATCCTCTTTATATCCTCTTTCCAGAAAGCGCTGTTTGCATGCCTGTTGTGCATTTTCACAGTCAACATCCTGACTACAAATTCTTCTCAGCCTCAGCATCTCCCCATAGGGGATGCTGTTGATGAGATGACGCGGATGCTGACTTGCGGCATGCAATACGGCATTGCCAGCAGTCATTTTCCTGTGGAGTCTTGTCTCAAGTTTCTGATTGCTTACAAACACTTCAACGTCTAAAAAGTTAACTGAAACCTCATCTATCTGTGAAGTAAAGTGCAAGTTCAAAGTATTCAAATTCAACAATTTCACAAATTCCTCTGCACTCGTTTTCAGACCCTTTCACACCAGGAAAAGGTCGTCTATATACCTCAGATATAGTACAACATTTGTTCTCATGATGTCCTCGTGTGTCCCCATGAGGACCCGCTCCTCCCACAGTCCCATGTGCAAACATGCGAAACTGGGGGAGAAGCAGGCCCCCATAGCGACACCCCTTAGCTGTTGATAGATTTGCCCATTAAAAATAAAGTAATTCTGCTCCAGGCACAGTTTTAACATGCCCAAAATCATACGATTGTGATTAGAACAGTTGCCTGGACGTTTGGACAAATAGTCCTCCGCGGCCTTCAAGCCATCATGATGTCTTATAGACGTATATAGAGACGAGACGTCTAGTGTCATTAAAATGTAATCATCATTCCAATCAAGGTTGCCTAACTTGCAAATCAAATCAGCTGTATCTCTCACATAGGATGATAATGTTTTCACCCATTCTTGCAGAAAAAAGTCAATGTATTTGGAAATGTTTTCCGTTGAGCTGTTTATTGCCGAAAGTATGGGCCTTCCAGGTGGGCTGGACATGTTCTTATGAACCTTCGGCAATAAATATAGGGTGGGGATCACTGGATAATCTTTTTTAAGGAACTTGAATTCATCCTTTGTAATCAGGCCACCGCTCCTCCATGCCATTAGTTTGGAGTTTTGTTCCGACCAGGCTGATTTTATTGCAGTGAGGCTGCTCTTTCTGTAGCAATTTAAGTCGTTCAGTTGGGATTCAGCTTCTTTGATATAATTATCCCGATTCCACAGGACAATGTTTCCTCCCTTGTCCGCCTGTTTCACAATAACGTTTTTATCCGTTTTCAGTTTCTTAATCAAGTTATCATAGCATTGGTTCTGCCGGCTTATGATTGCATGTTTTTTATTTGTGGTGGCATAAAGTTTCTTCAGGTCCCTTATTACACAATCCTGATACAGATCAATACTGTCATGTACCATAATGGGAAAAAAGGTGGATTTCTTTTTGAAGGAAGTAAGATGTTCAACATTTGAAGCCTCGTTATTTGGCATTTGGGCCTGTCCCCCCAATGAACTCTCTTGTTGAAGGCCCCATACTTCATTGAGCGTTGTATCTCCTTCTGTTGACTGCAACCTGGGGCTCAATGTACCTGAGTTTTCATGTGTTCTGTAAGGATGTAAGCGATGATATTTACTTAGCTTTAACTTTCGAATAAAACGAAAAGTATCCATTCTCAGGTTCGCGTAATTCATATTACTTGGGGGACAGTAGGACAGGCCCAAAATCAAGATTTGCTTCGCCTTTGCGGTCAAATTGATATCAGTTAAATTCATTATAGTTATTTCTGGGTTGAGGTCGACGCTTGGATTTGGGACGATGCTTGGAATCTGTTCCAGTTGCCCCTGTTTCCTTGCTTGCCCCTCTTTCCCCTGGCCGTATTTCCTCTCGTGGCGTTTGCGGCGTTCTGCGCGTTTGCTGTTGGCCCTTTGTTGTTTTGTTTGGGGTCTACCTTCGATTTCGATCTTAATGTATCCCGGCGGCTTTCGCAGAGGCAATTGACCTCTTGAGCCAGGGATAGTTTGGTAAACCCCTCTTGCAAGTTTTTTCTCCTTCTTTCGTTTTCGGAGTCACTTTCCGCTCCTGAACTCAGATCTATGGAGGAGGCTGATGTAGTAGCATTTTCTTCGGACCTTTGATCATTTTTTCCCACCAACGCCTTTATATTATCAAACCGTCGTGCAAAGGTAAAAATTTGGCCATGCAGGTAGTCCAATCTGTCCCGCTCGAATTTGAATATTTTTCTTTTTTTGATTATTTCCTCCTCCTTCACCAACCTTACCATCATTTCCTCTCTCAGTTTTGTGGTTTGCTCCGTGACAACCATTGCTGTCAGCTCCATTTCCACAGCTTCGATTGCGGTCTGTAGTTTAATTCGATCATTCTCCGCATATTTGACCAGGACAGTCATGAGGCGTGCAGAGTATTCCAAATTTATTTCCGCCCACTCGGCTAACATCGCCGGGTCCGGATCCTCATAACTCGGTGCCAATGTACTTCTGAGGCCCCGTGGTACCCGTTTGACCGTCAAATACTGGGATAAAGACTTCTGCTCCCACCACTTGGACTGTTCACGTTTCATTAGTTTTTCCAATTTGCGAAACGTCTCCCTCACGTTGGGACTGCCAGCCGCTCCCATGCTACGTCCCGGAACAGGCGCTAAATCCGCCCCCTCTGGGTTTTCCACAAACATGTGTCCCGCAACTTCTTCCCTGCGTTTCAACACGTCTGCGGACATTTTCGGCTTTCAATGGTGATTGCTTTGACTGCTCCACCGAAAAAAACAAATCAGTCCCGCTTTAAATTTACACAGCGTTCACTGTTTGGCACTCTCCCCTCTGTGACTTGCATACACTGTCCTACCTGGACTCGGCTATCACCGGCTTCCCTGCAACGAACCAGGTCGGCTCAGACTCCTTTCGTCCAGATAGATACGTGTGTTCCTCACAGGGGCTCGGGCAGCTTCCTCCTACCGGAGTACAGTTTCCGATTCCGGTTCACAGAATCCCAGCTTCCTGCTGCACCACGCCCAAAAACACGGAGAGGGGCTTTACTCGTACCACGAACGCTATATATATATATAATTCAAATCAGTCAAATTGCATTGAATGACTGTGCACAGTGAACTGTTTTTGTACGAGGACGTACCCAGAGGCTATCACAATTTGCAGTATTTAAAAATATTGGTGGTTATTTCAGCAAATTATGCAATTGGTATAGGATTTTCTCGGAATAATATACATGAGCAGTGCCTATTTCATGGTAACACCCCCATTTCTTTCTTCAGTAAATGTCCTTCAAAATACAAAACTGTTATTGGTATCAGAGTGAACATATAAAATAAACATGTAATACTTTCTTTTTCAAATGGGGTCATTGATAACACACCTTGTGCGGTTTCAGCGCCTGTAAATAAGATTCCATTACAAACATTGCGTTGTCTTATTCTTACACGTGCACATAACTTTCCAATGTAAATGTCACTATTGTAAAAGCAGATGATGTCAATTCGGAAACTGAATGCATGTCTTCTTTCAGCATTCTGATCTCTAAAGCTGTTATTCTGAGCATACTTTTAATATTTGTTGCATATGTCTCCCTAATCCCACTCTCTGGTACTGAGTGATGTTTAAATGAGCGCCATGGTGACCTGTGATATGAAATCTCTCTTTGACCTACTCTTTTTATTGTGGTCCCCTGAGAAAAAACGCTCACCTTTATTTGCTCATCAAATGAGTTCTGTTATTACAGCCTGTGGATATTTTTAGGCCATTTTAGCACAATTTCCCAAGCAGTATGTGCTGACATGAACCTTACCTACCTCAGATACACTCTATTTGGTAATGGTCCCAAAACTTCTTTAGCAAGTGTCTGATGACATTCATTTCTGTGCAGATTTCGAATACATGTTCCCTTAGATTTGTCTGTTACTTTCTTGGAAGTACCATTAGCATCCAGACCATTCATTCCACCTGTGTTTAACACTCTGAATAAATGTATCTAGAAATTATATGAATTAATAACTATCTAATATCTACAAAACCAAAGCATGCTGTTCGTTGAAGTGTGTCGTTCAGACAAATACCATCTTTCGGATAGTAACGTGCAGGAAAAAGAGTGTCTGTTCGCAGAATCTCTTTTCCCACTTCTCCCCATACTCTCTGTATCACAATCATTTGTTTAACACAACAAACCCCTGTTCAGTATATGGACTCAAAAGCATAGGCAGGCCACAGGAATTATGTGATTCTGCAACCACTGCATTTGCCGCATAACTATGGATTTGCCACCTAATCCATCATCTGTTGCAAAATTTGAAACTTTTACCAAAACAAATTTGTTTGTAGGTCAAACAGATGAAAAGTTACTAAAACTATTTAAACATGTGTTGCTACTTGGTGGATATTCCTGCGCAAAAGTCAACTGGTTACCTCTCAATTCCCTGTTGCAGTATTTGAGTGTGATGCAGCGGAAATGCTTTGCACATTTTATATCTCAACAACATTTCACATCACCATCCACAACAGGCCCATAATCATATCACTTTACATATTTAACCATCCTGATTATCAAACCTTGGTCCTCCAATGGATCTTTTTGTTGAGCTAACAGGGACTTGGATATTTAGAGAACGTGAGGCAATTTCCTTATGAGGACCTGGAATAACGAAACACTCAATGAATGTCAATTTCCTTGCCTATACACTGTCAAATCAATGCACATACCTTAGAGAAAATTCCTTTAACCCTAAAAATGGCACAGATACGGTAATGGTTGTTCATGGGAAACATTTATCTAAGGCCTCAGTTTGAATGACCAAAACATGAAATGGCATTTCATAATCAGATTTAATAGCAATTAATTAGTACAAATAGCCACACAATATTTATTTATTTATTTATTTAGTATTTTATAGAGCGCGCAGCTACCTCCGACGGAGGTGTCCCGGCGCTGAAGACATTAATCTCAGAGGGGTCGGGGGGGAAGAGGGGGAGGATTTAGATCTGGGAGAAGAGCCAGGTCTTTAGTTTTTTTCTGAAGAGGGGTTCTGAAGTCGTGAATCTCAACTCTGTGGGTAACTGGTTCCAGAGTTTGGAGGTGACGACTGCAAGAGCTCTTCCTCCTGTACGTGCAAGACGAAACCGGGGGGATATCATTAGGCGTAGATGATTGGATCTGAGGTTACGTTGTGACTGTGAGAACCTCATTCTGCGTTGAAGATATGTCGGGCCTCGGTCGTTGAGGGCTCTGAAAGCCAAAGTCAAGGCTTTAAATTGGATCCGTAGTTTTATTGGGAGCCAGTGGAGTTTGATAAGGTGGGGAGAGATGGAGTGACGGAAAGGGATATTGTTGATTAGCCTGGCCGCTGCGTTCTGAACTCTCTGTAGCTGGTTAATGAGGTAAGATGGGGCACCTACATATAGGCTGTTCGCGTAATCCAGGTGGGAGGTTATTAGGGCATGTACTACTGTTTTTCGGGAGTCTGGTGGTAAGTAGGGAATGATTTTTTTTAACATGCGTAACTTCCCGAAGCAAGCAAAGGTGACTTTGCTGATTTGGGCTTTACAGGAGAGGGAAGTGTCAAATTGAAATCCTAGGTTTCGGGCAGTTAGGACAGGCACTGGGGGAGGGTCTAGTTCGGTGGGCCACCAGATATTAGGGGGTGGAGGTGATTTTTGATTAAAAAATAAGACTTCTGTCTTATCAGTGTTGAGTTTTAAATTGTTCTCAGACATCCATGAGGCGATCTTTAGCATGCAATGGCAAAAGTTGTCAAAGGATTTTTCAGCGTGGTCTTTGAAGGAGAACACCAGCTGGGTGTCGTCGGCATAGAAAGTCACTTTGACGCCACACGATTCGACAATCTTTGCCAATGGTTTGAGATACACGTTGAAGAGAAGCGGGCTTAGGGCAGAGCCCTGTGGGACTCCCCATGTCAGTGGCTTTTTAGCAGAGAGGAAGGATCCCAGCATCACTTGTTGAGTTCTGTTTTTTAAGAATGATTTTACCCATAGGAGAGGAGGTCCGCTGATCCCTATCTCTTGTAAGCGAGTCATTAGTTTGTCGTGTGAGATGGTGTCGAATGCAGCGGACAGGTCGAGGAGGACCAACATGGCCTCCTCTCCCTTGTCCGTGCATTCTCTAATTGATTCGGAAACTACTAGTAATGCTGACTCAGTACTAAAGTCCGGTCTGAAGCCAGACTGGGTGTCATGAAACAAGAAGTTGGATTCCCGGTAGCTTGATAGTTGTAATTGAACAGCTTTCTCTAGTACTTTGGCGGGTTTGGGCAGAAGTGAAATCGGGCGGTAATTGCTTAGACAGAGAGGGTCTATGCCTACTTTTTTTTGGATTGGGATAAGTAGTGCGTGTTTCCAGGCAGCAGGGACAACACTGGTAGATAAAGAGGAGTTCCAGATTTCAAGTAGGGAGTTGATGATTAAGGGGGCAATATCATTTAAGATTAAGGCTGGGGCAGGGTCTAAAGGTGAGCCTGATTTACAATCCAGAAATAATTTCGTAGCTTGTTCCTTTGTAAGAGGTTGAAAGGCTGTAAATGCAGGGTTATGGTTCGTGTCGGGGATTTCATTACTGACGACGCCGCTTTGACGGATAGTTGCTGCGATGTTAATAATTTTCTCTTCAAAAAAATTTGATAGATTGTCACATAGTGTTTGAGACATGGGAACTGGGGCAGCAAGTGCTTTGGGCTGAGTGAAATCTTTCACTATATTGAAGAGGGTCTTGGTGGAGTTCTTTGCTTTGGCAATGGTGTCCGAGAAGTAAGTGCTCATGTAATGGTGTTTGAGTTTACGGAACTCTTTAAGGCCTTGTCTGTAGAGGGCCTGTGATGTATTTCCTATGGGAACTGTATCAATATTCCTGCTTCTGACCCTTGTCCGGTTAATAAATCAATAGTGGCCATACATCGGCACAGAAACCCGCTTTCTGATTAGGTCATAGCGCATGCTACCTCATTAAGCAAGCACTATTCCTCCAGCCCCCATAGAAAGCATACCGAGTTCTCAAAACAAATCAAACCTCCAGCAACCTGGGAAATCCCCCGCAGCTATTGTTTTGATTTAGCCAAGAACTCCAGTAAAGAATGTAAGAACGACCAGTTCTTATGACATCCTTATTGACGTATTTATGTCCATCCTTACGTCAATCTCGGCACCTTTCAGGTATAAATATTACCGACATTGCCCTAAGCAACACACGGTGGTGGTGACGAGATTGGAGCAGCGCGACTTGCCGAGGAGCCCAGCTGATGCAGAAAAAGCCCACGGGCGCTGCCCCTCCCTTTTGACGCGCTGAGAGAGAGACGCTGCCTTTTCTCCTGCCGAGAAATCCAGCCTCCGGCGTTTCCAGCCGCCCTCGCAGGCAGCTGGGATATCAAGTCCTGAGATAGAGATACCAGCCCTCCAGCCTTCTAAATCCCAGGTACTGAACTGAATAACCCCTTACAGAGAATTCTTGAGTCAGACCCTTGGCAAAGCAAACTTAACTTAAACTGCTACTTATCTACTCCCGCCCACGTATTAGGCTTAGGTCAGGTACACTGGGGTAGGCGTACTTAGAAGCACCAGTTGAGTATGATTAGTCAATGTATATATGTATGTATCTATTTTATCCATTTTAAAGTATCATATGGCTAAGAAACCATATCAATGCTTTTACAGTATTATTTTATAATTCTGCTTTTACTGTATGCACTGTACTTAACTATAAGTATTGCAATAATAGCGATTCGTTTCTCTTGTATGAGAAAAGAGACTGATCAATAAATAACACCTTTTTATTGAACACGCCCGTCTCTTCCTTTTCTCTACAATCTGGTGAAACTAAGAATGCACGTACTGACTGAGTAAAATAAGTTGTCTTTTGTTTTCACACGACTCTAGAGATATACTCTTGATTAGGGGAGAGCAAAGTTGTCATGTTCTATGGTTGTCAGAAACTAAATCCCTTCTTGTCTATCCAGGGAGGTTAAACTCCTCCTTGCCTATTCGAGAAAGTTTCTAGTGAACTCTGAGCTAGCTGGCACACATAAACTTTAAGTCTAATATCGTCAGTAGAAGACCTAGTTAACCCCAGTCCTACGTCTATAATAATAATAATAATAATACAGAAACTTATTGAGCGCGAACAGCTACCTCTGGGGAGGTGTCCCGGCGCTAACGAATCCCACAGCAAGAGTAAGTAGTCAGGAGGGGGGGCAGAGTTATTGCATAAAAAGCCAGGTTTTTAGGAGCTTCCTAAAGCTTGCTTCTGACGTGGCGGATTGGATGGCATGAGGCAGGGTATTCCAAAGTTTCGCCGTGCCGGCCGAAAAGGACCTGCCTCCAAGTCTAGCTTTCCTCAAGCGCGGTACAGTTAGCTTGAGTAGAGAGTTGGAGCGCAGCTCACGTTTTTGGTGGTAGCGGGGGAGTCGGAGTTTCAGATAATTTGGACACGTGCCTTTTAGTGCTCTAAAAGCCAGGGTTAACACTTTGAACTTAATTCTGCTTGCCACAGGTAGCCAATGCAGCTCGTGCAGATGCGGAGAGATGTGCTGCCTGAAAGGGATCCGTTTTATTAATCTCGCAGCCGCATTCTGCACGATTTGTAGGCGTTGCACCGCATATTTAGGTAGACCAAGGTAGAGGCCGTTAGAGTAATCGAGTCGGGAAGTGATTGTTGCGTGAACAACCGTTTTCCGGCACTCGACTGGTAGCAGAGGCAGAAATTTCCGCAAATTTTTAAGTTTATGCAGACAGCCCGCAGTGAGCTGTTGTATATGCGGCAAGAAAGACAAATTCTCATCCCATTTTACTCCTAGATTTTTTGCATGGGAGCTGGGAGATGGGGCAGGTCCCATTTCCGTTGGCCACCACAAATCCGGAGGGGGATGTTTGAGGTTTCCAAAGAATAGCACCTCCGTTTTGCTCGCGTTCATTTTGAGTTTGTTGGTATTCATCCATTTGGCCACGTCTTGCAGACAGCCCCTGATTTTGCTAAATGCTGCCTCGGACGTGTCTGTGTATGGGAAGACTAATTGCGTGTCGTCCGCGTAGGATATTGCCTTGACCCCCCATTTGGCAATCAAGGTGAAAAGCGGGGCCAAATAGACATTGAACAGCAGGGGGCTGAGTGCCGACCCCTGTGGGACGCCACACCAGAGATTTTTTGGTCCAGAAGAGAAGGGGCCCAAGGCCACTTTCTGGGAGCGATTAGAGAGGTAGGAGAGTAGCCAGTTGAGAGCTTTGTCTCCAATACCAATGTCCTTAAGTCGGATCAGCAATCTGCTGTGATCTACAGTATCAAAAGCAGCTGATAGATCCAGGAGCACCAGCATTGCTGATGCCCCTGAATCTAAGGACCACCTGATAGACTCGGCAACCTCAATGAGGGCCGTCTCGGTGCTGAAGCCGGCCCTAAAGCCCGACTGAGTTTCATGTAGGGCGCCGCTATCTTCAATAAATTTATTAAGCTGCCGCTGGATTATTTTTTCAAGCATTTTGCCGGGGGCTGCAAGGAGAGAGATGGGTCGGAGATTGTTCAGATCATCCGGTGCCACTTGGGGTTTTTTTTTCAGCGGGAGTAGTGTGGCCTGTTTCCAACAGTCCGGAAACGTGCCAGTAGCAATGGACGTGTTCCATATGTGTAGGAGGGGAGCTGCAATTGCTTCCGACATTAGTTTCCACAGTTTAGGTGGGCAGGGATCATCCGGGCCTCCCGATTTACATTTTTGTATTTCTTTTACTGCCTCAGAGAGGGTAATAGGCTGAAATAGATTTAAAGGGGTAATGGGGCACTCAGAGACTCTCAGCTCATCCATTAGTGTCGGCTCAGGGTCCGTGAAGGTATCATAGACTTTTAAAATTTTGGTATCAAAAAAGTCTGAAATGGATTCGCAGAGATTTACCGACGGGATGATATCCGTCTCAATAGCTTTGGGCTTAAAAAAGGATTGAACAATCTTGAATACTTCTTTACTTGATTGTTCCGCCTGTAGGATGGAGGCCTCAAAGAAGTTTTTCTTGGCTTTTTTAATGGATAAGTGTAGAGCATGAAGGGCTTTTTTATAGCTGGATTTGGCTGAGTCGCAGTAGTTAACTCTCCAAAAGCGTTCCAGTTTTTTACATTTACTTTTTTCGGCCTTGAGTTCAGGGGTGAACCATGGTGCAGAGGGAGATTCTCTGCGTGATGTGGCAGTACTGGCCGGCGCTAGAGAGTCCACTGTTTTGCTTATCCATAAGTTCAGGGATGCAGCATCGGAGTCTGCATCCGAGGTAAGAGGTATAGGGGTTGCGCGAAGTGCTGGACACAGTTTGACCGCTGTTAAATTGTCCCATTTTCTCCGCACATAGGATCGTTTCCCAGTGCTCTGAGATTGGGGAGGGATTGAGATGGCCATGGTAGTTAAGTAGTGGTCCGTCCAGAGTAGTGGTAACGGAGAGGAGGCTGTTGTGTTAGGTATATTAGAAAAGAAAAGATCGAGCATATGCCCTGCCCGATGCGTGGGGCCTGCAATAGCTTGAATCAGATTGGCCGATTGCAGAGTAGAGATAAGATAGGAAGCCTGAGGGCAGTCAGGATTGTCCGCGTGGAGATTAAAATCGCCAGCTACGATGAAATAAGAATGGTCTAGAGAGTTTAGGACTATAAAGTCCATAAGCTCACTCAGGGCTGATGTCGGACAGTCCGGGGGTCTATAAATAACTAGGCCAGTAAGAGACAGTTGGGGGGTAATTTGGAGGCAAAAACGTAGCCCCTCAATGCCTGGGAGTGTGGTGGGAGCGGAGGACAGCAGAGTGTATTTCTCGTTGTAAATGAAAGCCACTCCACCTCCTCTTCGGCCCTCCATTCTATTAGAAAAGCTCATTTTAAAGCCTGGCGGGATTGCTAGCGAAATGGATGCCATGTTGTCTTCATTAAGCCATGTCTCTGTGAGGCATAAAGCGTCCCAGTGTGAGTCCATTATGAGCAAGCATAGATCATTAACATGCTTGGGAAGAGATCTGCAGTTAAGTAATCCAATCCTAAGTTGGGTGGAGGAGGGGTTACGAGAAGGCTTGCTAGCTTTTTTAGGAAGTGAGGCTGTTAGAGAAGAGACGGTGCCTAGAGACTTACGGCAGCGTGGGCAGTGGGGAGGGGGAACCAGGGTTGCCAGATTGAGTTCAGGCGCCTGACAGATAATATCAGCATTAAGAGCCCGGAGTTCCGCACTATTACTATTGAAGATATTATTCCAATGCGCAGAGCCTATTGGGATAATAGGAACTACACTACATGGCGCCCAACGGTTTGGATAGGCGATAAATCTAACGTAAGACATTAGAATAACTCAGTCGTGCTTTTTCACACAGACCCTTTTTTCCCATAATACTCCAAAGACGTCTGGAGTGGGTTAAAGGTTAAATCCGCCAAACTTAGTAGGAGGAGACTCCTATGTAAGGTTCTTGGTTTATTCAACGTTGAAGGATACACTGTTCCAAAATATTGTGCATCTAATCTTTGTTTCCATAGAAACCCGATCTGTAAATAAACAAAATAACCTTCTTGTCAGTAAAATGTCAGACAGTGAAGACGGAAGGGAGACGGCTAGAGTAACAGCTCAACTACTAGCAGATGACAATAGTCTCCTACAGCAAGACCCGGAGGCAATACTCATCCCGGTCAACATAAGGAAAACTATAACTTTAAAACTTATAGAAAATGGGCTGACACCGAGAGGTGGTACAGTAATATTCGTAATTGAGGCACACGAATATCGGCAGACAGAGGTATTCTATTCATGGATAAACTTTCCAGCAGCAAACGCTGTAACAAAGGACTTCCACTATTACAAAATAGAGAAACCTCCAAATGAGTATACTCCTTTCGAGGAGGTGGAAATACCACTCAAATATCAAGAGCACTTGCTCTTGTTTAATGGCGCCCTAAAACATAATAATCACAACACCAGACTCGGTCCACTAGGTAGACCAGGAGCAACGTGGCCGGTCCTAGCCGGATACACACCACATCCAGACATTGAAGAAATGTCTGCACCAGATCTTTTAGCACAGCTAAAACAACTAATTAAAATACATAGACAATTAGTCCAATATGTAATGCGGACTTCAACAGTCCAACCAGCTATTAAAATTCTACAGCTGACCCCTCATCAGGGGAACACAAATAAAATCACACCACAGAACATACAGTCCTGTCTAGGTAAAGTACCCGCAAAACGGGAACAAATTCCATTCTGGTTAGCACAAAAAATCACTCAAATAGAGGCGGTATTTCCAGATACCACCCCTGTTGAGAAACACAGGATTCTGACTATCTGCCTTCCAATGGGAATCGCACCACATGTGGAGGACTGTGACACTTGGGGTACAGTCTTTGCTTCCATTTACACAAAAACACATGGTGTTCCATCCATGTCAGTAATACCAGATGTGCTAAAACAAATTCAAGATGAATACGGTCCAGAACCGGCCCTAACTCTGGGTATGAAATTACTGAAAGACTTCAAGCAGGTCTCGGCAATATTACTAGCCAATATAAAGGGAGAAGCAGCAAATGTGGCGATCCGCCAGAGGTTGAAAGAGACAAATATAGCAGACCAACCATTTGAAATTGCCAGAATCATAGAAAAATCCTATGAAGAACTAGGAAGAGATAGTTTGGGTGGAATACCGGTGAAACCCCAACTAATTGAAAATCCTGAAAAGGTATTTATTAAAAATAATCTAAACACTAAAAAAAAAGAGCTGGGATGGAAATAAACAATCCACTCCTAAAGAAAAAAGATTCCAAACCAGAGGAAGGTCTCCTCGGCGGAGAGAAAGATCTCCGGACCAAGGACGCAAGTCTCCCCAAAGGGAGCCCTCTGTGAAAAAATACAACCTTAGAAATAGGGATAATATAAAAAAAACTGATAGATATCAAGATATTGATACACGTCCCTCTCGATCTTTTCAGACTTCCTCGCAGAAATCGGAAAGAAGAGGACGATCAGAACACAGGGAAGAGCACGTCAAGTCCAAAGACAAGGAACCTGCTCATCAAAATAAAAAATTACAATTTCCAAAGAAGAAGGTAGCCAGTATCAAAGTAATCAAACATGCCGAGGATACTGAGGACACAGCTGAAAAACGGAGAGTGGGCTCAGACAATGCTAGACAGCGCAGCAGAAGTGAGCATAGCTCGCAAGATCCTGATGAATCATCTGGAGACAGTGGACACGAATGAATACATTCAGGTGGAAACTGCAGATACCAGAGTTAGCAAACCTCATAAAATATATGAAATAACATTGCGTATAGAGGGGGATAAGACTAGGAAAATAAGGGGTCTATTTTGGGATAATCTCTCCAAGGGCTATGACATCCTTCTAGCTGAAAAAGACTGGCCACCAGAGTTTGTCAGGGAGTGCCCTCATGGCGAAGAAATAATTATGCCTGCCTTCTCTAAACATATTCCAATACATAAAAAGTATACACTTGCAAGAAAGTGGGCAGTAGCCCAAGCTCCTGCATTATATAAAAACCATGTGGGATGGGATGAGGACTCACCTCCTCACAAAATCCAGTTAAAATCACAACCTACTGCACAGAGGCAGTACCCAATTAAGCAAGAAGCTAAAAAACAGGTAAAAGAGATCCTAGATCAACATGAATACCAGGGGGTGATTGAAACTTGCACCTCACAAATGAACAATCCTTTGTTTCCTGTCTCCAAACCAGATGAGTCATATCGTCTTGTTTTGGACTACAGACACTTGAACTCATGTTGCAAAACTTTTGCAGTGCAAAACTCACACAGTGCAGCACTAATGAATAACATAGTGCGCAAAAAATACAAAACAACATTAGACATCTCAAACGGATTCTTTTGTCAAAATATAGCACCAGAAAGCAGATAGTTGACCGCGTTCTCAATAAACGGCTCGCAAAAAAATGTCTGTCGTTTACCACAGGGGTTCAAGAACAGCCCAGGATTATTCTCAGCGAGAGTAACAGAGTTACTACAAATATATGATAATGAGGCATTATCTTATGTCGATGACATCTATCTAACAGATGATCACTTGGATACTCACTTGAAAAGAGTAAACACCATAATACTTGGGTTCGCAGCAGAGGGTTACAAATTCAACTTTAAAAAGTCAAGAATTGCCCATCTAACTGTCCTGTTTTTAGGATATGAATTATCAAGTGAAGGCAAAAGCCTGGCTGACAATTTCTTAGAGAAATGTGCTGTAATCCAAGCACTCAGAACATTAAAAAACCTACAATCAATTCTAGGTTTCCTAAATTTCGGAAGAACTTACATTATAAATTATGCAGAGAGGGTCAAACCCCTCTATGATCTAATAAAACCAGATTTTAAAAGAATCAACTGGACTCAAAAACACACAGAAATTCTGAGATCTTTACAAACAGACATGTTAGTTAAAACAAAACTACAAACACGTGACAACACACGCAACCTTGTGATTCGAGTCATCCCAGGAAGATGCGGATTCACATACCTGACCTCTAATGAGGGAGAAACGGTACCAATTGCATACAAATCACACTTGTACACAAAGGCTGAAATGAAATTTAGCCCAACGGAAAAAATTCTGACCGCGGTACAAACTGCTGTAGCGAAAGAAAGAGCCCTAGCACAAGGTAAACGAATAATCATCGTGACACCAATACCAGCCATGGAGGCGGTAACAAAGGCAAGCATTCCGAATGCTAAAGCCCTACATCCGAGATGGATACAGTGGGCCAATTCCCTTGCTGCAACAGACGTGGTATACGAATTTGACCCTAATTTAAAAACACAAGAGTTTCTCCAATATGAATTTGAATGTCCTCTGCTGACTGAAATTCTGCCTCTAGAACATTACGGCTGTATAATATACACGGACGGATCAGCACAACCCGCAGTGGGGGGTAAACAAGCTTACAGTGCTGCGTGCGCGATCGTTAAAGGTCGCTGGCACGAAGGAAAATTTAGACCGCTGGTCACTAAAACGCAATCTCTAGGAGATTGTACAGCTCAGCGAGCTGAACTACTAGCATTTAAGATGGCGCTTGAAAATACCGATCGAGAATTCCCCACACTCATAGTGTGCGATTCGTACTATTGCGTTCAATCTTACAATGAATACTTGCAGATCTGGATTCAGACCGGTTTTAAGGATGCAAAAGGTGGCACAATCAAGCATAAAATGCTTTGGGAACAAGTAGTTCTTTTACAAAAAGAACTACAAAAAACTCACGTGATACATACACTGAGTCATCAACGTGATGGCGTTCACGTTGCAGGGAATTCATTCGCTGATGAGGCCGCGAAGGCAGCTGTGCAAACGGCTTCCGTAGCTGCCATCACTCGGTCAAAAAACAAAAATAGACAGCGAAATATTACAGGCTGTCTGCGCTACGGTAAAAGGTGCGATAGAAACACTCCCGAAAGGCTTTCCAGTAAAGTACTCATACATAACTGATGCGAATAACGTTTCATTTGCTCGAATCCCTGGAGTGGGGGATAGGGCTATTCCAAACATGGAACATAGGTTAGGACTCATAATAGCGGCACACAAAGGGCTTGCTTCTGTACATGCTGGCGTTTCAGCCACAGTATCATTATTAAAACAGAGATACTGGTGGCCGAGAATGAGAAGACAAACTAGGAACTATGTTCTAGAATGTGAAATATGTCAAAAAATGAAGGTATCAACAGTGAAACGACCAGCCCAGACGCCCCTTCTAATCTCAGATAAACCATTAGCCTGTGTTTACCTGGACCACTGCGGTCCCTTAAAAAAGGGATGGTAACTATAAATATGTCATGGTCGCAGTGGATTCATGCACGAGATTCATATGGATGTGGCCCCAGCGATCGGCTGACGCCAGAACTGTTATAAAAGATTTGCGAGTCTTTATCGGCACATACGCAATTGGCATGCTGCATTCTGACCAGGGTCCTGCTTTTAGCTCTCGAGCTTATAAGGAGGCCATGACCAGCATGGGCATTGCATTGCGGTACTCTTGTCCCTTTCATCCTGAGGGAAACGGAATCGTGGAAAGAAAAAACCGTGACATAAAGCATTCTATAACAGCAAAGGTATTAGGTTCAGGAGCTGGGTGGGTCAAACATTTAATAAGTGTCCAACGTAGTCTTAATAATCTGCCAAGAAATTCTCTGAGAGGTCTCAGTCCGTACGAACTATTGTTTGGGACTAGAATGTTAGTCCAGGACTTAGATAGTCAGACTTCAGTGGTTAAAGAAAAATGCTTTGATATCAAAGATCGCTTGGCTATTTTACAGGACTTAAATGAAACAAGAAAGGACCTGAGCAACATAAAGTTGAAACAACAGCCAACAACCACTGAAGAGAAACCACCTGTCCCAGCAAGGCCTGTCTGGATTCCAAAAATCGGGGATCTGGTCAGAGAGAAGATCGCGGTAAAGAAGGAATTTGGGCCTTCTTACAGAAAAGCAGTTCCTGTCTTGTCTGTCAACGGGACAAGATCAGTAGTACTACCGCCCCTTGCTGGTAAAAAGGAGAACCGAGTTGTATCCATCGACCTGGTTAAACCACAATCATGTGGCCGATAACAAGTAGTAGGCAAGTGGACTCCCAAGAAGTAGCAGAACACCAAAGTTTGCTACAAATACAGAGGTTCAAACTGAAAGACTAATCACATTTGAAAAATCTACAGTGAATCAACAAGGACTATGCAACAAAGCAATAGAACTTGAACCTCTTAAAACCCAAATCAAAACTTTTCATCAAGAAACACCAACCTACAATGAAGTAACAAATGACTATGCTGATGAAACAAAACAAATTCCAAAAGCAAAAAGTAATCCAGAAGCAATTAGAACAATTGACAGAACGGCATCAGGCTACTTCATCAACTTCGATGATTTTTCCGAAGATCCAAGTGAACCAGAAGTACAACCGACAACCAAAACTTTTAAAGACAAAGCAAAGGAACTTTTTCATCAACTAAAAGAAACCTATCTGATTTCTCCATGGATTGAAATTTGGGTGGCATTTGGTGCATTTATCCTCATACTTTGGCTCATCATGGTACTATGCTTGGGACATTTCATTGAGGGAAAATATGCTACAATGGACACAGCAAGCCAGAAAATCAACTTGGTCCTTAAACCACACACATCTTCACACGTCGAGAAAAGAGAACTTTCTTCAGTAAACTTCACAGCCAATCCTATACCCGGCGGGGTAGCTTGGGACAAAACTGAATATGAAATATATGGCCCGGTTGAGATCCTGAAGTATCCACACCAATTTAAGATTTCATTGAGTGACTTTGTAAAACCCAGCACATTTGCTGATGATTGGGACTTTGAAAGTATTAATGATATGATGTCTGATCTAGTGATGTCAGCTAAATTTACAGAACATGATTATTTACAAGGTTCATCTAATTACGATCAAATGTTTTGCTATAACCATTATGGTAACCATTATCTGCATAAATCTACCCAGTCTAGAAATGTTTTAAATTTTAACCAATGGGAACATTGTGCAACTCCACCAAAAGGCAGTTCAAAAACGTTTTATGATAAATATTCATACTTTTCAGGGTTTAACACAAGTAATGCAGAAACATTCTATTTCAAATTGTTAAATAAGACAGGAGTGAAAACCATGCTTACAAACACAAAATTGATATATTCGGACTCATTTTTTGAAAAAATGAATACATTTGGTTTTGATTTCTGGAACAATAACATTGATACGAAAACGATCTGGGGCACAAAAGATTGGCAAGTGCAGGGTATAGAATCATTGTTTAGAGCCTGCATGATCCCAGAACAGATTATATTTTTGAATGAGACAATTCAACAGACCACTGTCTTGGTCTAGCCAAAATCAAAGACTTAAATAAACCGTCTATTCCAAAGCCAACAACGGACAGTAATAGCACTACGGATGTTGAGATAGACGTAACCCATATTTTAAACCAAAACAGAACACATCCTGACTGGAAAGAATGGTTGATCTGGCCCACAGGCACAAATAACTGTCAAGACAGATTCCTGAACAAAATACAGGGGTTCACATTGACCAGGCCAGACCCTAGATACTCCCAAAGACAACATCCAGGGATTGTAACTACTTACAGTGTGGGAAAGCTCTGCCTTCAATGGCTACATACCTCCACACTGGCAGAAATTAAGCAACACCTAACTTTACTTCAAGAAGGTGCTGACTTGCGTGATTTCATTATGAGACCACGCAAACAGCGTCAAAAACGTTTCATAGCGGCCTCTATATATGCAGCTTATAACGAAGCTTGGAAAGAAACTCAAATTGAGACAGCAGAAAAAATACGGGAAATTGACCGTGTTCATTTGGAAAAATCACTTTCTGTTGTGGACAATGGGTTAATGACTCTGTCCTCCAGAATATATTCACTGGACAGTATTGTGTCTTCAGCAATCGATATAATAGAGCAAGACTTACTGATGTTACAACACGGTCAGTCTCAATTACGTTCTATTGTACAGCTTGGCTGGATGTTACAAAATCTGCGTTCAGGCTATGTGCCTTGGCGTTTAATCAACACAACGTCACTATTTAATATCTTTAACCTTACTGATAAACAAATCAGTTTGGCACAGAAGGGTGCTGACTATACAATTCTGAGCATTGAAAAACTTGAGCGATTACCATTGACAATGTCAGAACGACCTGTCATTGAATGGATAATACATGGGATAATAAATATTCCGATTACAACTTTCCAGTTTCAATACTGCCAAAAATATATACAGGCAGGCCAGTATGAAAGGTTGGGTAAAGGATACATTCAGTCAACATGGAACTTGCCCTATACACACACATGTGTCAGTAATAAAGGACAGAGTGTATTTCTTAGTGGCAATAATTGTGAAAAATCACTTAGCGGTATACTTCTGTGTCAGGGTATAAGTTTGCATGGGGCCTGTGAAGGGACTTCAAATAACCTTTCATGTCACCAGCTAGGCGCACCTGCAACACAAATAGAACCATTCTTTATGAGACTCTCGAACGGGAGTTACATTCTAATTGTAGATCACAAGTGTTGTGGCTTAATGCCCGGAAAACCATATCTCGTAAGCGTGACTACCAGGGTCATGTGCTGTGAAAGAGTATTGTTCCCGAATGATGCTCCAGACAGGGAGGCAAGGTTATGGCCTAGTTTTAATTTCTCTTCTATTCGAATTGATACTTTAAGCAGAATGAAGACTGTGTTCCTACAGACGCCAACCCAGTTGACGTCATCAAAAGAAACGTATGATCTCCAAGTTGCAAGGACAACCGCAGAGATTCATTCACTGTTATCAACAAATAGCCCCCTACACTTCGCAGAAATACTAAACGAAGTCTTAAATATTTCTGATACAAATGGTATCGCAAGTGTATTTAAGACAGTTTTTTCAGGCGCTTTGACCCCATTCAAAGCCATCCTGGGTATTTTTCCTAACTTCGTCCATTCCATCTTTGGCGGACTTCCTCTCCTGTTGGGACTAGTAGCAGGCGTCCTATTTTTGCTACTTTTGCTTCGCTATGGCAAACCATGTCACAGACATGTCTCCAGCAACAATGGAAGAAATGATCCTAGCTATCCGCTACCGGGACCGCATAACTAAAGTCCTTGGACTAGCACGGCTACGAGATTTAAATATGACCTGGTTTCTTTCATTCAGACCCTTGTGGCAGACTTGTGTTATGCCTGTATTAAGGTGCTTGCTATGCGGCAAGGAATGCGTGTTGGACACCTGTCTCACACTACAATCAGAAGTGCCATTGGATGCAGAGACTTTGTTGAGTCCAGTTAAGGCTCATGCATTGTGCTGTCCCCAGCGGCTACCTATCCTAATGACGGCATTCGTGGAGACTTCACCACTACGATTGAAGGGTAGTGAAGTACAAGATGAAAGCAGCATCGATCAGGTACGACCTTCTGTCAGCTATGCTGATCAAACCATCACTGAAAGCAATCATGCTCATGACTGCATGGTAGCGTCATTTTCCAACCTAGTCGAACTCTCACCAGAAGCTGTTGACTGTTTTTTCGAACATCTAAATGATATGATGTTTTCACCAGAACAGAAAGAATGACTTTGAGCAAACATGCACACAGCGTTCCCTGAACTCTGAATTTGGCCTTCAATTTTGAAAAACAAAGCCACTGAGAAATTTTTCGAGTCTACTCCTGCAAACAGGAACTTTTTCTCCAACATCCAAAATATTTACCTTTCAGGCACTTATCTTCTGCTTAAAAGTAAACTATTCTTAGAGAACAGAAACTTCTATTTTTAGGTACTGCTATAAGACTTTACCTCGACCTCTAGGTTATTTACACATACGATTGTATTTCTATGTGATGAAATGGTCTCGCACTTTTTCTTCTGTATTAAGAGCCATTTCATGTGTTATTTTCGCAAATCATTCGTGCTGATATAAAAAGTGCATCCTCTTTGAATGATTACACTGCTTGAATGCATACAGTAACTATATTCATATTTTTCATGTGTTACTCTAATCCAATTAATGCAAATTAATGTATTTTGGGGCGGTTTAAATACACATACATTATTAGTTATGTTTACTATGCTTAGGTTAGTAAATATGGACATAGATTCCGTGGAGTGGGTGTGATGTATTTCCTATGGGAACTGTATCAATATTCCTGCTTCTGACCCTTGTCCGGTTAATAAATCAATAGTGGCCATACAACGGCACAGAAACCCGCTTTCTGATTAGGTCATAGCGCATGCTACCTCATTAAGCAAGCACTATTCCTCCAGCCCCCATAGAAAGCATACCGAGTTCTCAAAACAAATCAAACCTCCAGCAACCTGGGAAATCCCCCGCAGCTATTGTTTTGATTTAGCCAAGAACTCCAGTAAAGAATGCAAGAACGACCAGTTCTTATGACATCCTTATTGACGTATTTATGTCCATCCTTACGTCAATCTCGGCACCTTTCAGGTATAAATATTACCGACATTGCCCTAAGCAACACACGGTGGTGGTGACGAGATTGGAGCAGCGTGACTTTCCGAGGAGCCGAGCTGATGCAGAAAAAGCCCACGGACGCTGCCCCTCCCTTTTGACGCGCTGAGAGAGAGACACTGCCTTTTCTCCTGCCGAGAAATCCAGCCTCCGGCATTTCCAGCCGCCCTCGCAGGCAGCTGGGATATCAAGTCCTGAGATAGAGATACCAGCCCTCCAGCCTTCTAAATCCCAGGTACTGAACTGAATAACCCCTTACAGAGAATTCTTGATAAGACCCTTGGCAAAGCAAACTTAACTTAAACTGCTACTTATCTACTCCCGCCCACGTATTAGGCTTAGGTCAGGTACACTGGGGTAGACGTACTTAGAAGCACCAGTTGAGTACGATTAGTCAATGTATATATGTATGTATCTATTTTATCCATTTTAAAGTATCATATGGCTAAGAAACCATATCAATGCTTTTACAGTATTATTTTATAATTCTGCTTTTACTGTATGCACTGTACTTAACTATAAGTATTGCAATAATAGCGATTCATTTCTCTTGTATGAGAAAAGAGACTGATCAATAAATAACACCTTTTTATTGAACACGCCCGTCTCTTCCTTTTCTCTACAATCTGGTGAAACTAAGAATGCACGTACTGACTGAGTAAAATAAGTTGTCTTTTGTTTTCACACGACTCTAGAGATATACTCTTGATTAGGGGAGAGCAAAGGTGTCATGTTCTATGGTTGTCAGAAACTAAATCCCTTCTTGTCTATCCAGGGAGGTTAAACTCCTCCTTGCCTATTCGAGAAAGTTTCTAGTGAACTCTGAGCTAGCTGGCACACATAAACTTTAAGTCTAATATCGTCAGTAGAAGACCTAGTTAACCCCAGTCCTACGTCTATACTATTGAAGATATTATTCCAATGCGCAGAGCCTATTGGGATAATAGGAACTACACTACAGGCCTTGATTGCAGGGTCATAGTTCAGTCTCCAAAGTCGCTCTAACTTTTTACACTTGCTTCTATGTGCCCTGAGTTCTTGTGTAAACCATGGAGCGGAAGGTTTTTGTCTGTGGGAGGTGAGAGGGCGCATTGGGGCGATTTTTTCTATTGCAGAAGTAAGGTCATTGTTCAGTGTACATACTGCTGCGTCCAGGTCGTCAGGAAGCGGGTTGAGCCTGTTGAGATAAGTTTCCTCTAAGGTAGTTAGAGAGAGTTTATGCCAGTTTCTGCCTTGAGTTCTTATGGTGGATTCTTGTTTTATGATATGGGATAGGGAAATCTCAAAAGGTATAAAATAATGATCAGACCATGTGAGAGGTAAAGGGGGGAGGATTTTAAGTTTCCCATGGTTTGAGAATATGAGGTCGAGAGTGTGCCCAGCGGTATGAGTGGGGCCTGTTACCCTTTGTGATAGATTTAGGTTTTGCATAGATTCCAGGAGTTGGGCAGCGCGGTTGAATTTGAATTTAAAAAATGTATTAAGCGCAACGTTCACCATGCGGTTTCTTGGCGCTGTGGAGGCAGATTAGCAGTAAAACAACAAAACTGAAGGGTTTACAGGGAAGGAAAGGAATTTACATTGGGAAAGCTTGAGTAAAAAGAAGGGTCTTAAGATCTTTACGGAAGGCAGAATAGTGTGTGGCCAAACGTAAATGATCGGGGAGGGAATTCCAAAAGGAAGGTGCCAGTACAGAAAAATTGGATCCGCCCCATTTCTTGCGTCTATACCGGGGAACCTGGAGAAGTGATTGAGTGGATGACCGCAGCTCACGGACAGGGATGTACTCTTTTAGTAGAGAAGAAATGAAGGCAGGGGCAGTCCCTTGACGTGCCTGGAAGACCATGCATCCAGTCTTAAAAAGAGATTGCTCCTTAACAGGCAGCCAATGTAGTGCTTTCAACAAGGGGGTAGAGTGGTGAGAGCGGGGGAGACCATAAATCAGTCTGGCCGCCTGGTTTTGGACCAGCTGGAGCTTCTGCAGACTATAGGCCGGGATACCGTTGTAAAGGGCATTGGCATAGTCCAGCCGGGAAACAACCAGAGCGGACATGATTAATTTAAGAGCAGAAGGAGAGAAGAAACGGGAAACAGAGCGGATAGTACGGAGTACAAAAAAACAGGAAGACACCACAGAACTAATTTGTGAATGAAGATTGAGATGATTATTGAGTTTGATACCCAGAGTTTTAACTGAAGAAGAGGGTGTAGGAGGGGATCCCAAGGAAGAGGGCCAAAAGAGAGAGTTCCAGGGACTGGAGGAACCACCTGTAAGGACCAGCTCTGTTTTGTCAGGCTTCAACTTCAGATGGTTGTGGTTCATCCAGTCCCTGATGAAAATCATGATAGACTGAAAATTAAAAATAGAATGAGAAGACGAAGACAGATTAAAGTAAAGCTGGAGGTCATCTGCATAATTAAACACAGTGACCTCCAGCTGTTGGAGAGCGAAGATCAAAGGGTAGATGTAAAGATTAAACAGAAGGGGAGAGAGAGAAGTACCCTGGGGGACACCACAAGTGACTTTGAGTTGGGTGGCCGAGAAATCCCCCAACCGAACCGCCTGGGCACGGTCCCTCAGGAAGGATGATAGCCACACCAGGGCTGGGCCCTCGACCCCCGCCGCTCCGACACGGGACAGTAAGATGGAATGGTCAACCGTGTCGAAGGCGGCGGAGAGATCGAGGAGCACCAGGGCCTGGTTGTTATTTTGGTCCATGCCCTCCCTGAGATGGTTCAGGACCGATACCACGACGGACTCGGTGGAGTGCCTAGGCCGAAAACCAGCTTGGCGGGACGCAAGACCACCATTGGCTTCCACATGGGCACTGAGGACTGATGTTACGTGTCGCTCTAGCACCTTGCCCAAATAAGGCAGGAGGGAGATGGGGCGATAGTTGGCTGGAATGGAAGGGTCCAACCCAGGCTTCTTAAGGATGGGGACTATGGTGGCAGATTTAAGGGCTGGAGTTACCACGCCCTGAGCCAGCGAGCTATTGAGAAAGGATATAGGCGGTTTGGGACATACAGAATAAATCTGTTGTAGAATGTAGGCTGGGCTGATATCCGCCGGGGAACCAGATTTTATTTTGGGGAGTATTGCAAGGAATGCCTCCTCGGTGAGCGGGGGGGAAGAGGAAAGAGAGCCGTGGGCAGTCGGGGGAGAAGGCTCAGAAAAAGCAGGGGAAGGAGATGGGATATTGGCTCTGATGTTAACAATTTTTTCTAAAAAATAAGTGTTCAAAGAATCACAGAGGGACTGGGAAGGGGAAGGTTTAGGAGTGGTCCTGTCAGAGTAAGCCAAGTCCTGGACAATGGAGAAGATCTCCCTGGATTTGTTCTCCGCTGCCAGAATTTTCGCTGAAAAGTAAGTTGTTTTAGCACTCAATATGGCTTTTTTGTAGTCATTCAGCAAAAATAGATAACACTTTTTTAATGAAGGGCAGTAGTCCATTCTCCAATGCCTTTCAGCCCGCTTTGCAGTTGCAGTTGCTAATATCCACATGATGATTAAAATCTCCCAATACCATAAAGTCAGGGTGTTTAAGGGATAGATCTGCTGTCACTGCCAGTAACTCTTGAATGGCAGATTGGGGGGACGTAGGCCAACATCCCGGAGGAGACGGCAGTGGTGGAATCTAGGATAGAGAAATATAAAGCTTCAATAGGTTTGATGTTAGTAATTTTCCTAGTGGTAATTTTTAGGTGGTTCCTTAGGATTACCGCTATTCCTCCTCCTGATTTGGAGCCTTCGCGGTTAAGACCGGTGAATCTATAACCCGTAGGAATAGCTAGGGCAATGTCAGGGTTGGAGGAGACTTTGATCCAGGTCTCCGTTAGGAATACTATGTCCCAGGGTGAAGAGGACAGTAGAAGCCAGATGTCATTGGCGTGCCCGGGTAGTGAGCGGCAATTCACTAGTCCCAGGGAATAGGTTTTCGTGGGGAGGGGATTGATGTTAATCGGTTTGTGAGGGCGAGACCAGATGGGGCGGAGCGAGAAAGAGCAGTTAGGGCATTTGTGCAGGAAGGGGCTGGGTAAGGGAAAGCAACCGGACAAAGGTGACGGGCAGGATATCTTACCTATGTCTAGGAGCTGTGATTTGGTCCAAGTTAGTCTCTGAGTAGTAGGAGAGCTAACAGCATGGCTGGCCCTCGGCACGGAGCTGGCGCGGACGGGCGCAGACGGGCTTGCGTTAGGCGCGCCTTCGGCGCGCAAACGGCGCGCCCGCTGCGCGGCCGGGAGGTGCACATGATTATAGTGTAAGGGGGCGTGGCCAAAGAGTGGTGGGCGTGGCCTCGGAGTGCCGGGCAAATGGCGGCAAACCTGATTTGTGGTCCGTGTCAGCGCTAGAGTCCGCTGGGCGTCAGGACATGAAAGAGCAGTAGGTAAGCTTTTAAAAACACAGTATACAATCAAATTTAAAAGTATTTGTTAAACAAACAATTCTCCCGGCTTCCGCCTCAGGAGATAAGCAGTCTTCTGAACGCGCTCGTATTCAGCGCGCCTACAGTACTCAATGCGGGGGGCGTGGCCAAAGAGTGGTGGGCGTGGCCTCGGAGTGCAGGGCAAATGGCGGCAAACCTGATTAGTGGTCCGCGTCAGCGCTAGAGTCCGCTGGGCGTCAGGACATGAAAGAGCAGTAGGTAAGCTTTTAAAAACACAGTATACAATCAAATTTAAAAGTATTTGTTAAACAAACAATTCTCCCGGCTTCCGCCTCAGGAGATAAGCAGTCTTCTGAACGCGCTCGTATTCAGCGCGCCTAAAGTACTCAATGTGGGGGGCGTGGCCAAAGAGTGGTGGGCGTGGCCTCGGAGTGCCGGGCAAATGGCGGCAAACCTGATTAGTGGTCCGCGTCAGCGGTAGAGTCCGCTGGGCGTCAGGACATGAAAGAGCAGTAGGTAAGCTTTTAAAAACACAGTATACAATCAAATTTAAAAGTATTTGTTAAACAAACACAGAATATAACACAGAATTCAATAATGAAACATTTGCTGGTTGCCTAGGAAAGAGAAAAACATGAGAAAAATCGAGACTCAGCATTTAAATGATAGAAACCAAATATGATTGAGATATTGTCAGTCTTCAATAGGTATCGGAAAAAGTCAGTACTGAAGCACAGCATGCCACAGAAAGGAGTCAGTTAAGCCTTCGGCCAAAATGTTATTTCCTGCTCAACTTTACCAGCCATCAAAGGGCAGGTTCCAGAACAGTCAGGAAAGTTCATGTTGAAAGTTTGGCATTAAGGTTAAATCAGAGGTCAGTACGACAGCTTGTCAGGCAGGGAAAATGTGAAATGACAGCCTCCTCCAGGGGGCAATTATACTCCCAAAAGTTCACGGTTTACACCCATAAAGTATCTATTCCATCACCCTATATGCTTTCCGTTGGTTATTTACAGTGGGCTGCTCATGGTGTGATCAATACCTCACTAAGAAATCTGGAAACATTAAGTAATACTTTGCAAATTCATTAAGTTCCAAATTTATTATATTTCCATCCTTTCCACGGAAGTGAGGTAACTTCATTTTATTCACAGTCCGTCCGTTCCCAGACGCTCTATCTGGGTTTGCAGTAGTATTGATACATTTCTGTCAAATGTGTTGCTAAACTGAAAGTGAGTCCATTGTTATAAAATTCTGAAAATAAACTTTACAAAAAGTTCTCACAGCGTCTAACGGGACTACTTCAGGTAGATTCTGCCTTTCGAGCAGAAAAATATTGATAAGCATCTGAGGCCTACATTAAATTTCACTGAAGCATTACCACGTTATGATAAATACAAAACATACATTAATATAAGTATTTAGTTTTTCTTAATTAATTCAATCATTATTCTTCTTCAAAGGTTATATGTACATAGTAGGCACAACTAAAAAAATCATTTGTATGTTTGTCATTTTCAATAAGCTGAATAAGCTGAAGGTTTACATACTATCGATTATTTCTGAATTAAGCATTTTAATAATTTCAGGTGCTTTATTACGCAGACATTATTTCATTCTGACACATTTTTAGAAGCTATTGTCGCCATACTTTCTATGTTAATTAGATTTAATTTCTCAAAACATGTGATTACAACCATAGGTAAATATCATTGTTTGTCCCTTTTTGTTTACGTTTTCACATTTCAATGTTTCAAAACACTTCTGCATGCATCTATGATGCAGTATGAAAGCTCACGTTATTCGACTTACCACTTTTTCATGTTTTCACCGAAAAATATTATTGTAGAAGTTTTTGATAGTGAGAATTGATACAGGTGTTAACGCGGGATTTCTGGTCTATAGTTATTATTCCAGATCCCAATTCAGGTCGACTAAATCGTTGGTACCTGTCATTGAGTAAAAGGCAATCCACTACTAGGTTAATTAATAAAGAACTTACTCCACTCTAAATAACCACTTACTACAAATAAGTTTTAAAAGTTTATTATAAAGCCAAAGTTATCTGGAGATACAAACATCTCAGAATAAGATTCAAAAGATATACGGGAATCAATACAAACAAGAATTCTCTAAATGCTCTTAGTCGGCAGAATGATATCACTAAAACAAATTCAAAAAGCATTAAAGTTGCCAACATAGACACAAGCTGTAGCTTATGCGTCATTTACAGAAAGGAAAAGTTCAGGTTAGACTGTCCCTACACTAGACTAAGTGACATCCCTACTTAACAAGATCTTTACCTAAAAGGTGTCAGCCGTGGTGACTTCCAAAGAAGATCACACACTTCTCTTAGTCTTCGTTGCAAATCGATCTCTTGCAGTTAACCTATCTGCCTACCCATCCGCTCTCTTAGGCTCCTCAGACCATCTGCTCTAACTCCACCCTGGGGTGCTGTCCCTAATACAAAATCACATTTCCAATAGAAACGCCCTTAGAGACGCCCCTCACGTGGTGTTGGTTCTGGCGGCAATTTCCATGCTGGTACTCCTCTGGGTCCATCGTTAGCGTTGACCTTGCTTCCCAGGCTCTTCTCCTGCTGGACGGTACCCCCCAGGAAATTCCTGAAGCCTCCTACAGGTCTGTGCCAGGCTTCTCTGAACAAAGCCCATTCATCACTTTCCTGATTAAACCCCCTCGCACCTGCAAACAGACACTTTCTCTGTGGGCCCCAAATTCCGGCCTCCACCATATCTCCTAAGTCGTAAACCATGTAACAGGCTCTGTGTCTTTTGCTTTGCTTGACCTCTCTCTAACGAACCCATGCAGATCAAACGAAATGACTTTATCTATTCAGGCCTACTAGAATTACATGAAACAGGCCTCTGTACTCTGCAACATTTCAATTTCTTTAGTTTAAACAGTATTCTAACTATAACACATTGATTAAATGAAACACTTCTATAAAACATATATTTCAGTTCTATGATCAATAATACTTTGCATTACAACAACATTAGATCCATATTGTGTGGAAATGCATCAGCTTCTTGTATTCTCTGTGAACTGCCATGTGGCCTACACATTTCTACGTTCAGCAGAATTACATTTTCCCTTACAACAGCCACATAACATGGGATTTCAACATCATTCTAACATCACTACACAATTCTATATTAGCTTTTCACACTGGTATATGTATTATTACTCTAATTAAACACTCATATATATTGCCACTCTATATATTTCACACTCTTATATAATTTCTACTAGGCTGATGCAACGTGCTTGTAAATATGGTGCACTTCTACATTTTTTCTTAAATTGCGCTCTCTCAGTCCCCCCTTTGATGACTTTTAGTAGTCATCACCATCATAACACCATCCCTAAGGTATGGACTAAATCAAACTGAAGTCGTTGCAATATTCCCTCGTTTCATCACTTCTAGGGCCCTCAGGCTCCTGTACTGATTCTCCTGCATCGCAGCTAATCTCCTCTTCTGCTCTCGCATGGATCTCTGCAACCTGTTTGATCTATACCATTTGTACAGCCGCACCAATCCCCACAAAGTGATTACACAAATCACTATTATGATGATAGGTTTCAGTATGTACCAAATGATTCCCTTTCCTAGGTTGGCAAACCAACCTCCAACTTTACCCATTCCTTGACCTACTTTCTCCCACACATTTACTTTCGCCAAATCCTCAATCTCATGATGTATTTCAGTAATATTCCGTATATATTTCTCTAGAGGTTTTGAATTGTCTGGAATGTAAGTGCAACATTCCTGGACCTTCAAAGCCTTACAGACTCCTCCCTCTTTGGCTAACAGAACATCTAGAGCAAGTCGGTTCTGAAGAACCATTGCCCTTATCGATTGCATCTCTCCCTCCACCAGCATTAATGATCTAGCAGTACTGGCGGACAACCTATCTACGACTGTTGCCAATCTTCTAATCTTGATGTCATTCAGTATGATTCCCAAAAGAGGAAATGCAGCACCAAATACATCTCCAACTACCTCCTCAGTGCTGACATCTCTTCTTCCTCTAGCTTGAGTTCCTCCCTCTATGATTTCTAAATCCTTAGCATGGTATATTTTGGGAAAGACAATCGCTAAGTAGCATGATCCATACCAATTATCTGGTAGTTTCACATATGCATTCCTCCCACAAACAAAGTATACATTTGGGATCACCTGCATTTCCTTCAAGAAATCCTTGGAGTAATATTCTAACTGAAAAGCATGTTCCAACTTACTTCTCCCACAAACACATTTTCGTAATAGGTTTGACCCCTATGTATACACAATTTCCCCTTCTTCTCTCGATCTAAAGCTATTGGACCATTACTACCCTTTCTTTGGTGTGACCTTTCTTCCTCGGTCCAATCTGTTTTCCATTGACCTGAAGATTTTAAAATCTTCTGCCTCCTATATCGAGCATCCACCTGTCCCACAAACTTTTTCTCAATTTCTGACACTGTACAAGTCAAATTGTTTCTTCGAGCATGTGAAGTATCTAAAGTTTTCCATGGAAGGAAAAATTTCTGTAACCTGTCTTCACTCTTGTAATAATCCCATTTATTGAGGTGCTTGTAATTTGGCACCTCTGGCAACACGGAGTCAAAGTTCGAGAAGTAGTACTCGAACCCATCACGTTCTTAAAATATGCTCAGCAATAAACTACATGTGATTCCATAAGTTAATGGAAGATGGTGGTACCTAATGCCCTCGTCTACAGATGCTGGCAATTTCATACATACATAGCAATCTTTAGCCTCCATAGCATCCACATATTTATAAAGCAGTTTAGCATATGCATTTGATTTAAAATTTCCCTGCGATTCATCTACATGTAACCTACGAGTCTCAGCTGCTAGCAAAGCTTTCTCTTTCTCTGTATTGTCCCCCTGTTTACCAGCAGTAGTAGGTTTCTGTGTTGATACACTTTTTGCTTCCTTTGCTGCTTTCACATCATTTTCATGTCCCACTACATATGATATAGTAACCACTAACACTATAAGAGAAATCACTCCCACTAAAAGTGTGCCTATTATGCATTTTGTCCTGCGGTTCGGGTTGCCAGCCTCCATGATCTCAAAACAGTGTAGCTCTGCCTTTTCTGTCACAGCACAAACTCTCTTTCCTTTGCTTCTTCAGCCTTTTTGAACCACACCTGGAAACTGATAATCCCCTCCGCAAAGTCAGTCTATGAGTTCTGTAACGATAGACAACTCTAGCCCTTCTCCATCCGCTAAAATGAAAGTCCCTAGTTTCTTCTTTTTCTTCCACTTGGCGCTAGGGTATCTCTTGATCAGTTTATTTACAAAGTTTTTCAAAGCCTTTAGCAATCCGGAATTATACGTGTTCCAACAACTCTCATCACACACTCTAATATTTCCAAACGAAGAAGGAGTTCCTCAAGTATTGGACACCTTGAACAACAAGCCGGAAATTCCACTTTGCCTAGAACCAAGTCTCTTATTCCACTCAGGTAAGGAGGATAAACGATATTGAGTGTCAGCAACCCTTCGACCTCCACTCCTGGTATCAGCAACTTTATTTCCACTATTATGATGGGGTCAGTACTGGTCAGGGTCACTTCCCTCACCCTCCCCGTTCTGCGTGCTTCGGACATCTGCAGCGAGGTAGGTCCACTCAGGAGTAGCGTATCTTCTGCAAGGCACTTGCACCCTCCTTGATCTTCTCGGACCTTCCTGTTCCTGTCCTTGTGCACCTTCGTCTGGATCTGAGTCTTCGGTTATATAGGAGCAAGGGTTCTTTCTGGAGTTGGCTTTAAGTTCGGCCTCTGTTTTCTTTCAGGCCAACTAACTTCTCCACACCTTGTTCTCCTATTTCTCGTCCTCACACTCTGTTCTTGATCACTCTGGTACTGATCTGTATCCGAACCGTATTCACAGCAACTTTCTCCTTCAGTGGCAACCTCAGTTTCACTGCCGTCCTGCCTTTCTTCTTCTGGATCTGTAACACTCCCAACTTCTTCTGACACCCCCACAGCTTGACTGATCCCCTCTAGTGGTTCACTGTCCACTGCTGGATTTTCATCTGTGAGAGGAGCTGTTTCTTCCAGGGGTGCTGGAACTCTTCGAGTATGGGAAGCGTGGATCCAATTAGGCAGTCCTCCGCACTTCATGGCAGTGTTCGTCGTTAAGATGATCTGGTATGGCCCCTTCCAGCGCACGTCTAGGCAGTTCTTCCGGACGTGTTTCTTAATTAGCACCCAGTCCCCTGGACACAAGTCGTGACATAGATCTCTGGAAGATGGGACTTCAGCAGCCTGCACCTGAAGGGACACAGAATGAAGGGCGTCAGACAGTCCCTTGCAGTAATCCAAGATCAAGTCATCTGTGATATTCAACAAAGCAGTGGTTGGGACGGTTGGAAGTCTCATTGCCCTCCCCATTAGCACCTCGTGTGGAGAGAGACCTGTCCTCCTGTCGGGTGTGCTACGCATACTCATAAGCACCAAGGGCAAAGCATCAGGCCAACTTAAGGAAGTCGATGAACATACTTTGGCAATTCGGCATTTCAACGTCCCGTTTATCTGCTCCACGATACCTGAAGCCTCTGGTCGATAGCTACAGTGCAACTTCTGATCAATGTTCAATGCAGAGCAGAGCATCTTCACAATTTCACTGTTAAAATGAGTTCCTCGATCTGATTCCAGGGAGTTTGGCACCCCGTAGCGCGGGATCAACTCTCTAAGTAGTAACTTTGCTACTGTGAGTGTATCGCACCTGCGTGTAGGGTATGCTTCGACCCATCTGGAAAATATGCATACAACCACCAGAACATACCTGAGGCGGTTGACTTTTGGCATCTCGATAAAATCTAATTGCATTCTATTGAAAGGCCCCCCCAGACCTCCCAATGTGACTCATCGTAACTGGTGTTCTTTTCCCTACGTTCAGTTGCTGACATGTAACGCATCTCCTACAGACTGCTTCTGCTGCAACCCTAAACTTAGGACAATACCAAGTCTGCCTAAATACCCTCAGCATGGCATCCCTTCCTAAGTGTACGGGACCATGTATCTGCCTTGCCATTGGACTCACTAATTCCTCAGGTAACACTGCCCTTCCATCTGCTGAAACCCAAAAGTCCATTTCACTTTTCACACACCCTGCTGTTTCCCATGCCTTTTTCTCAAAGTCAGGTGCATTGTCTTGCATTACCTTCAAATCCTCCCAAGTATCCACTGTTTCTAACATCATGTTTAATTCTGTCTTTTCCTGAATCCCACCTACTTCCACCTCCGTGAAAGAATATCCGTGCTCCGCGCAGTAACAGGCAACTTCGTCTGCATATCTGTTACCTTGCGACACAAAATCTGTATTTTTGGTGTGGGCTATACATTTAACTATTGCTATTGCATCCGGACCTTGTAATGCTTCTAACAGCAGTCGCACAAATTCCCCATTTCTGATGGGCGAACCAGAGGAGGTCATGTAACCCCTCTGAGACTACAATTGCCGGAAATCATGAACTACACCGAAACCATATTGGCTATCGGTATAAATGGTGACTCTAATTTTTCTACCTGCTATGCAGGCACGGGTCAATGCAATGATTTCTGCTACCTGTGCGGAGTGTACTCCTTCCAGGCAAGCGGCTTCCACAACTCCAGTAATGGTGCAAACAGCATAAGCTGCTCTCAACCGACCAGTATCGTCTCTTAAACATGAGCCATCAACAAAGAAAATTTCATCGGGGTCAATCAACGGCTCATCCACAATATCTGGTCTGGGCTTCGTGCATAGTTCAGTCACATCAAGGCAATCGTGATCTTCACAGTCTTCGCCTTCTATATCATTAGGAAGTGGCATCAGTGTAGCAGGATTCAAAACAGAGCACCTCTTAAGGGTCACGTTTTCCGCAGCAAGAATAACTTGCTCGTAACGCGTGAGCCTACTGTTGGTCATGTGCTGTGTCTTGGTCCTGGTCATTAACAATTCCACAGAATGCGGTACATACACCACTAACTGGTGTCCCATCACTATATTCTCACAACGTTCAATGCTGACACCTGTTGCAGCAACGGATTTGAGACATCCGGGCAACGCTGCGGCTACCGGATCTAAAGTAGCCGAGAAATATGCAACTGGTCTACGGGCATTCCCATGAGTTTGTACTAACACTGACAAAGCACAACCTTCTCTTTCGCAGCAGTAAAGTGAAAATAGTTTCTCATAGTCTGGCATCCCCAAAGCCGGAGCACGACACAGGTCCTCTCTCAGCTGTAGGAACGACATCAAACACTCTCTGTCCCATGGTACCGGATCACTCACCTCCTTGTGCGTCAGTTTCTGTAAGGGTTTTGCTTTCAGTGAAAAGTTAGCTATCCACTGTCGGCAATAACCTACCATTCCTAGGAACATCCTGACTTCTCTCTGCGTTGTAGGCGCGTTCATTTTCATTATCGCCTCTATCCTATCTGGTGACACTTTGCGCTTTCCCTTTTCTATCCGATGACCCAAATACTGTACTTCAGCAGTCAGACAGTACTGCAATTTGTTTGGAGATACCTTGTGTCCATTTTCAGCTAAATGGTTTAACAAGGCAATGGTATCTGTCTTACAAGCTTCTTCTGTTCCTGACGCAACAAGTAGGTCATCTATGTACTGGACCAGAACCGAGTTCTGTGGCAGTACTAGACTTTCAAGATTTTTCTTCAGTATCTGATTAAAAATTGATGGGCTGGGAAACAACCTTTACAACGCAACTTTTACAACGCATTACCATTACAACGAAACTTTTACAACGCAAAAACTATTACAACGCATGTATTTACAACGCATGTTTTTACAACGCAGGTACCTTTACAACGCATACCATTACAACGTAAGTATTGGTAAGTATTTAATTATATTTAAAATGTTATATGTTTGGGTTTTTTTAAGGGGTATTTTTAGGGTTCAGGGTCAGTTTTCAGTTTTTGGGTAAAGGGGTATTTTTAGGGTTCAGGGTTAGTTTTCAGTTTTTGGGTAAAGGGGTATTTTTAGGGTTCAGGGTCAGTTTTCAGTTTTTGGGTAAAGGGGTATTTTTAGGGTTCAGGGTCAGTTTTCAGTTTTTGGGTAAAGGGGTATTTTTAGGGTTCAGGGTCAGTTTTCAGTTTTTGGGTAAAGGGGTATTTTTAGGGTTCAGGGTCAGTTTTCAGTTTTTGGGTAAAAGGGTATTTTTAGGGTTCAGGGTCAGTTTTCAGTTTTTGGGTAAAAGGGTATTTTTAGGGTTCAGGGTCAGTTTTCAGTTTTTGGGTAAAAGGGTATTTTTAGGGTTCAGGGTCAGTTTTCAGTTTTGGGGTAAAGGGATATTTTTAGGGTTTAGGGTCAGTTTTGGGTTTTTGGGTAAAGGGGTATTTTTAGGGTTTAGGGTCAGTTTTGGGTTTTTGGGTAAAGGGGTATTTTTAGGGTTTAGGGTCAGTTTTGGGTTTTTTGGTAAAAGGGTATTTTTAGGGTTACGGGTCAGTTTTGGGTTTTTGGGGTACAGGGTAAAAATAAAATAAAATTAAATTTAAATTAAATTATTTAAATTACATTTAAATTAAATTAATTAAATTAAATTAAATTAAATTAATTTCAAATAATTTAAAATAAAAAAATTAATATATACTTACTAATACTTACGTTGTAATGGTATGCGTTGTAAAGGTACCTGCGTTGTAAAAACATGCGTTGTAAATACCTGCGTTGTAATAGTTTTTGCGTTGTAAAAAATTCGTTGTAATGGTATGCGTTGTAAAAGTATGCGTTGTAACGTCATACATCCGATGGGCTATCTGTAAACCCTTGTGGGATACGACACCATGTTAAAACGCGATTTTCCATTTTAAAAGCGAAAAGGTACTGGCTCCCTTCATCTAATGGGATTGAAAAGAAAGCCTGACAAAGATCTATCACTGTGAACCACTCAGCTTGGAATGGTATCTGAAACAATATCACTGATGGATTCGGTACCACTGGACAACATGAAACAACAATGTTATTCAAAGATTCAAAATTACTTTATTCGGTTAAAAAAGCAAGATAACCATGAAAGTAGCATGACAAATACAGTTTACAAGAGGTGAAGTAAGCTTATTTTAAAAACACAAAAAGAAAAAATCAAAATATAATTCATATATACAATAAAAAACAATCAGTCCGTTTAAATTGATTTACGGCACTTAAAAACCAATTTTAAAAACTCTGCAATTGAAGCAACCATAAAAACAGTTTCCATTTTCTGGCATTCTATAAACGCTAGGCGGCATCTATATACATTTAGATCCTTGAGGATAGGGATGATAAGATTCTTTCGAGGAAGAGTATAAAATTTACAAAAAAATAATATGTGTATATCTGATTGATGGGATACTTCATCGCATGGACAGAGACATAAATCCTTCGACCAACAATTCATCAAGGGGAACGATAGTGTCCTAAAAACAATATTCAGTCTAAAACGGGTCAAAAGGTAACGTTCATGGTTAGGCATATACAATGAGAGATATGGCTGCAATTTTTCTCCACATAGAATGTCCTGGTGGGCAGAAACAGTCTTTTTCCTCACCTCTTCCATATATCTCATTTCCTTGAGGTGCGCCATACATAGATTTTTCAAATCCCTTCTAGATATATATTCCATGGATTGAGGGTCCTCAAAGTATTGGGGACAATTTATTTTCCCAAGAAATTCCTTGACGAAGCCTATCCATTTAAAATTGCTAATATTGTCCAAAACCATGATGTCCTTTAAGATGGCCCGATTGACAGCACATTCCTCTTTTGTCCAGACCCTATGCCAAAGAAGGACTGGCTGAATTTTAATAGTGTCTGTAATATAAGGTATACCCAATTCAACATGGCATATCATCGTTGCAGTACTTTGGGGTACGGACAGAACGTGACATAAGAACTTGTTTTCCATAGTTTGAATCACACTAACATTTGAATACCCCCATAATCCAGCACCATAAGTGGCTACAGATATACAGGTTGCATTATACACAGTTAAAATCTCCTTTATGGGTTTTTTTCCTATTTTTTTCATAAAGCATTTTAGGGCCATAATAGTTTTAGAGAATAGCAGAGACCTCACATGAATTGCTGTAGTCCAAGAGCCACCTTCATGGAACAGTATCCCTAGATACGGGAAGGTAGGGGTCCTTTCTAAGGGATTAGTATTTATAAAGATTGGCTTCAAATGCTTGCTTGTTCTGGACCCACAGAACATAGATAAAGTTTTAGAACAATTAATTTTCAAATCTAAACCAAGCATAAAGGTGTTAAAGGCTGTCACCAAAGTTTGTAAAGCCATTGGTGTGCGTGCCATCAGAACGGCATCATCGGCGTACATTAATGCCGGGACAGGCCTACCTCTCACCATAGGCATGTCTCGGCCCTCCTGCACGAGATGCTTCTCCATTCCATTTATGTATAACAAAAATAAAAAGGGGGCTAAAACGCACCCTTGGCGCACACCCCGGCCAATCCCAAATTGTCTGCTACATTCACCACTATTTCCGTATCTTACACTAGCAGTGGCCCCAGAATAAAGCTCTCTCAGAAAACATATAATGGCATTGTCTACCCCCAACTCGGCCATAATTGACCATAGTTTGGTGTGTGACACACAGTCAAAGGCTGATGTTAAATCAACAAAAGTGAGGTATAGACGTTGTTTTTTAACCTTTATATATTTTTGTTGCAAGGTGAAGAGATTCAAACCTTGCTCTATGGTCCCCAGACCCTTTTGGAACCCAAATTGGAAATCACTTAGCACCCCATTATCCTCAGCCCAGCTCTGTAGTTTTGCTAAAATCACTCTCCCCAAAATTTTTATAGAGGAGTCCAATAAGGAAATTGGCCTATAGCAAGTGCAACTAAGCCTGTCCCCTTTCTTAAAAATTGGGACTATTACCGATGTAAACCAGGTAGGAATTGGGCTATTTACCAAGGCGGCATTAAAAAGCTGAACCAGCAGTGGCCCCCATAGTTCAATGTTAGCTTTATAGAGGTCAGCTGGTATGCCGTCTGGCCCTGCTGCCTTGCCCCCCTTAGTCGCCTTCAAACTGGCTATAACTTCTGGAAGGGTTATAGTCAAGGTACTGGTAGTAACTAACCTTGACAACCCCGCATCCTGACCTATGTCAGGAGTTGGTTCCACAGCCTTATAGAGGGAAGAAAAATGATCCACCCACTCATCTTCTGTGATAGCGATTTCTAGGCGTACTTTTTGTTCATATAAGAGGGGGGTATTAATAACCCTCCAGAAAGCTGTCGGATCATTTGATTTTGAGGCAGCGCATAGATTATCCCAGGCCTCCCTTTTTATCGAGGCCTTCCTATCCTTCAGGGCTAAGTTATAGTCCTTTCTAGCAATTCTAATTGAGATTACGTCCCGTGGTCTTTTATGAATTGCAAGTCTAAGCTTTGTTAAGGCTCGAGTGCAGTTCCTATCGAACCATTTCCTATTGGACTTTAAGAAGTTTTTCCTTACAACCCACAAGGCTTCCTTAATTGTACTAGAGATGGTATTAAAATGGGTTATTATATCACCGTGCTCTGCGTATTCGTCTAAACAAACCAAGAAACTACTCATGCATTTCCTCAATATTTTGTACAGAAAGTCATCCGGGACCAATCTGCTCCATTTAAGGTTATAACCATTTTGAGCACCCAACCTCACATCCTGGACCATTTGGTCCGGACCTTCTCTAGTATCAGCTGCAACAAATAAATTCTCCATTTTTAATACCTGTGGCAGGTGATCACTCAGTGGTAAATCCATGACATTTGCTTTGATCAATCTACTCGCAGAGCTAAGTGTACATAAATTAAAATCAATAGTAGATGAGGCACCCCGCCCCACAAATGTTGGAGCAAATGGCGTTGTATAGTGTGCTAGCTCATTTGAAAACCCAAAATTGAAATTAAAAATCATCTCATTTAATGAGTCGCCTAGTAGGGTGTGTTCAAAATGCGTCAGGTTTACATCTTGTTCCAGCATTAGGCCACAGATACCCTTTTGGCCCTTTTTGCAGAGAGTACAATTAAAATCACCCCCCCCATAATAACATAACTTCAGCCCTCTTGCTCTTATCGAGTTCGTGTTGCATTTCTGTAGTTAATGTGTCAAGTACATCCTTAATCATGCTATCAGGACAATTATTATAAAAATTAAGAAGGACCATCTTTGGACCCTTCCTCGTGTAGATTACTATTTTTTGGTAATAGCTGGATCCAGGGGAGAAGGAGATTTTATCGTATACTAGGAGATTAGATATATATACAATCAACCCCCCCTTAGGTCTCCCATGAATACTACCCACCGCCGGGGTGAAGTATGTTTTATAGCCATTAAGATGTATCGGAGTGATAGCCCAAGTTTCTTGGAGGGCTAATATTCCCACGTCGGTAATGGCCTCATCCCAGGTTGGATTAGTGATCTTTTGTTTTAACCCAGCCACGTTCCAAAAAAGCACCTTACAGTAATCTTTTTCAGTAGGTGAAATATCTACACTGTCCCCTAGTCTAGTGACCAGGTCCCCATGTAATGACTGATCCCCCACCTGTATTTCTAAGGTTTCCTCAGACCCTAGACAGCTTATAGGACCCAAGCCCAAAGCGTTCTGTGGCAACAAGTCATCTTCCTTAGTCTCGGGGAGTCAATCCACTCCTTCTAGGCAATCATACCGGTTGTAACACGGGAAGAATGAAGGGAATTGCGGGATGCCTGTATACCCTAAATCATAACCTTGAGGACAAGGGTAAGGGGGCCTCCCTTTATATTTCACCGTGTTCCAACCATCTTCATGCCTCCCAGACCACTGTATGTTGTGGTGGTTATTGTCAAAAGCCTGACCACTATTACCACCATGATATCGTTTGTCCCTGGTCCAGCTCCATTTATTGTCCGGTTGTTCACCCTCAGGGTAAAAATAGGATAATGACCTAGCCACAATAGACAAACCGTAATTTCTTGGGGGCCTCGATGTAATGAATTTGGCGGTGCGGGGATTCTCGAATGTTATCACCACGCAATCACCATGTATCCTTTTTTTATTGTTATTATTATAGCCCACCCAAGGAGCCCTTTCAACCATGAGGATATTGCTTTTAAAGGCTGGTGGCAAGGGGTAGTTATCGTTTAGCCAATGTATTGTTTTATTTATAAGTCCCCCATTATTTTCATATGAATCATTATCAGGTTGTGGGACTCCAGTAAGGACCACCACGTATGGAAATGCTTCCGGTGGTAGATGTATATTTCTACGTGTCTCCCTTTTTCCAGCATTAGTTTTATCCTTGGGAGTTTGCCTGGGTGACGCTACTTTGTTAACTGTGGTTGGATTTTTGGGTATAGGTGTAGATTTTGGAAGTGGATTATTGGTGGGTTTTGGAGGTGGATTGATGGTGGGTTTTGATGATAAATTGATCGTGGCATCACTTTTAGCAACAGTGGGTGGTCTATTCGTATTTGGCTTTTGTTGTGGAGCTTTATTGTTCACATTAAAGCTAGGGGCACTAATATCTTTATGGATGTTAGTCAATATTCTTTCCAGACTTCGTAGCCTTACCTCAATAGGTTCTAAAAGGGTTTTTAGCATAGCAAAGATATTATTATTAGCCATGCTTAGGCTACTACAGTCCTCTCCCCCTCCCACTTGGTTATCAACTACCCCACTTTGGTCCAAAATTCCCTCCAAACTACTATCCAGTATAGTTTCATCTGGCAGGCTTATTGTTATACCCGTGCTTACCCGAGGTCCCCCTACGGTGTCATTAATATTGCTGGCAGCATCTAAGTTAGTATTCTCATTCGGCAATGTTTGATCCAACTGAATTGGGTCATGGATTTTGATAGTCTGGGGTTTATTACCTTTTCGAGTGGTCGTCTTAGTGGGCTTTTGTTTAGGAATTGCCCCCTCCTTCCTCCCCCTTTCAATTAGGGTACTATCTAATGTATCATTTTCTATTGCCTCAGGGCCATTTTCCAGCAGCAAGGAAAGATTTGGGGTTGCCTCCAAACCTTCCTGTGAGGCTGATAAATCAGAACCCTGCTCCTTGTGTACCATTACTAGTGTTTTTGGAGCGGATACATTTTTGGGTGTACAAACTTGAGCAATATGGCCCAAAGAGGAACGTTTTGCCATGGCTAAGTCTTAGGACACCCTTCTGTCCATCAGTATGATCCCTTCATCGATAAGGGCGTTCGTACGTACTATAAAGTCATCTAGGGTACCGGTTAATTTCTTTGCCCCAGCGGCTGCCCTGCTTCTGGTCTCTGGGTGATTCATAGCGAGTCACACAAATGACCCACTATACAACAGGAAAGAATTATGAACAAAGACCAGTCCCAGTTTCAATACAACAGGTTCTCAGATATTCACACAAATATATGGCACCAACTTATTATTTTTTAGCCAACTTACAGTTTTGCAGTCTCGGTGTCCTTTGGCTATTTGCAAACGGGCAGGGTATCTGGCCCAGGCCAGGCTCCTCGGGCCTCTGAGGGCCTAAGAGGGCCCGCCCTTTGCCCGGGCTTAGCCCCGGGCGTCCCGCTCGCGTCCCGCGACGCGGGTCTCCTCCTCCCTTTAACGGGCTGTCGGTGCGCCCTGCGCCCTGCTGGCGCGTTCCGCGTCACTCCGTCGCGCGGCCGCGATGCCTGCCGGGAGTTGTGGTTCTCCCGGAGCGGCGGCGCGGTTTGCTGTGCCCGGTGTGACTCTCGGCGGTGGGCGGCTTCCTTCGGTGAGGCTGCTGGCGTGGTGTGACTCTCGGCGGTGGCGGCAGGTAAGTGATAGCGGTTCCCCCCGCTTTGCCGGTCTCCTCCTCCCTTTAACGGGCTGTCGGTGCGCCCTGCGCCCTGCTGGCGCGTTCCGCGTCACTCCGTCGCGCCGCCGCGATGCCTGCCGGGAGTTGTGGTTCTCCCGGAGCGGCGGCGCGGTTTGCTGTGCCCGGTGTGACTCTCGGCGGTGGGCGGCTTCCTTCGGTGAGGCTGCTGGCGTGGTGTGACTCTCGGCGGTGGCGGCAGGTAAGTGATAGCGGTTCCCCCCGCTTTGCCGGTCTCCTCCTCCCTTTAACGGGCTGTCGGTGCGCCCTGCGCCCTGCTGGCGCGTTCCGCGTCACTCCGTCGCGCCGCCGCGATGCCTGCCGGGAGTTGTGGTTCTCCCGGAGCGGCGGCGCGGTTTGCTGTGCCCGGTGTGACTCTCGGCGGTGGGCGGCTTCCTTCGGTGAGGCTGCTGGCGTGGTGTGACTCTCGGCGGTGGCGGCAGGTAAGTGATAGCGGTTATTAATTTTTCGAAGATCCTGTACTATTCTAAATTTCCCACTAGGCTTCTGGAAACCCATAATCGGGGAGTTACATGGACTACCCACGATTTCCTTCAATATTCCCTGTTGAATCATAGAGTCAATCACAGGTTTTATTCCTGCTATCGTCTCCTGGGACAATTTGTATTGAGGCGTTCTTGGATAATCGACATTTGGTTTCACCATGATCTTTACTGGTTCTACACCTTTGATCAATCCTATCTCTTCTCCAGTAAAATCCCATACCTCTGAAGATGCTGCATCACGTAAGTCCCAAGGAATGTCCTCCACAGTCAGAGTAGGATACAGCTCTATGCATGTTCTCGAATTTGTAACTTTAAAGGTAGCATCATCGTCAGTAGTCTGTACCTCCACTCCCTGAGGTGTGCAGTATATTGTGCAGTTCAGTTTGCACAATAAGTCCCTTCCTAACAGACACACAGGACTAGAATCACATACCACAAACTGATGTTCATTGGTGTAGTTTCCTATTTTCACTGACACTGGTTTCGTCAAAGGGCTAGTCATTCTCCTGTTTGCGACTCCTACCACTTGAATTGTTTCCCCCGACATCAGTAGATCCGGAACCACTGCTGATCTCAGAGTTGATCGAGTAGCTCCAGTATCCACTAAGAATGTTGTAGGACACCCTGCCACTTCAGCCTCAACAAACGGTCCCCTTTGATCCACCTCTAGAACTGCCCCGAGGGTACAGTCCTCTTCTCTGCTTACACGTTGTCCTGTCAATGGATCAATGTAATAACATTTTTCTTCATCTATAAAAAGAGGCATTTGTCTGTAGACCTTTCCTCCTGTCACAATCTTTGGTGGCTGCGGGAACTGAGCTCGTGGAGCCGAAGTCCCCCCTTTGGCCACATTACTTCTTGTCACTGTCACCCTTTGGACTGGGACTTCCTGGACTTCCTCCTCTACCTCTAACTCTCCGTTTTCAGGGTTATAGGGACACTCGCGTCTCCAATGTCCCACCTGGTGACACTGGTGGCACTTGGTCGTTTTCTTCAACGTAGCAATGTCTATTCTAGGTCTCGAGTTTTCCTCGCTGTCTTTATTCTGATTATTCGATTTCCGTCCCATTGTCCCTGTTCCCTGCTGCTGTCCACCCTTTCCAGCTGACTCCATCTGCACCATCATGAGCTTTTCCTTTAATTTCTTTGCTTTAGAATCTATTTCATCACTACAATACCTTGCGTACCTCAAAATCTCATCCAATGGTTTGTTTTGCCAACAAATTAAATGTTGCTGAATCATCAAACAAATATCAGGTCTCAACCCCAAAACGAACTTTGATACAAACTGTCCTATATCCTTGGGATCCATTACATCTAGTCCACTGTATTGTTTGAATGCTTTCAGCAATCTCTCATAATATTCATGAACTGTCTCCTTGGGTTCCTGCCTTGTTCGGTCTATTTTTACCCAATCTATATCTTGCGGTGGCACCTTATCCTTTAACCAAGTTATTACTCTTTCATATTTTAACATTACACTTTCTGACGGTCCATTAGTAAGAGCATCCCTCTCTGGTTCTACAGTTGGCCATTCGACACTAACCTTGCATGTTGTCCACAAGTCCCCTGGAACCACAATGTCAAACAAAGTGTTCAAATCAATCCACAATACCTTTGAAATCTTGACAAACCTCTCTACCTGCTTGTACCACTCTACAGGGTTCTCCCTTAACTTTGGAAATGAATTGGTAAATGCAGCCAAATCTCCTCTACTCCAGGGCACATGTACATAATTCCCATTCGCTATTTCTCGCAAAGGGAATGCCTCCATCTGCATTAGCCTTCCCTCTGGAGACATCGCATTCACGCTCCGTCTAACAGTTCCCTTTCTGGACCATCTCTCTTCCCATTTGTCCAGATCTCTCCGTGCTCGTATTCCTGTGATCAGTTCCCTTATGTGTGTTTTTAATCCTGTAGTTCTCTTCTCATCCAAGTCCTGGTCTGAATACTGCAACCTATGGTTACCCTGCAGTGTCTTTGTTCTGGACAAATCTACCGTATATGTTTCTGCTAGTTCAGACAGTTTCTCATGAGCTGCTCTTGCCTTTCGAGTGATGTCCTTTGCCATAAACAGTAGCTCATCTTGCTCGTACGTCTCAATCCTTTCTATTTGCAATGTACCATCTATTATATCTTCCAGATCAGATCTTAAGCTGGACACATCGAGTCTTTTAGCTTTCACCACAGCTTTCAGTATGCCATCTCTAGAGGGTCCATTTACATCTCTCCCATCACAGCTCTGAGTCCTACGTCTGGGCTCAGGCGTGTTATGGGGAGTCCTTCCTTGCTCCCACCTCTCTAGGTCCCATGCAGTTCCATCCTCTCTGGGTGTATGGTGAAACACCTTTCTATTTCCCATAGTCCCAGAGTGTCCATCCTGCCTGGTTCCCCTAGGTGCATGGTAAGACACTTCATTATTCCCCATTCCTCCACAAATTGGCGGTGACCTCTGATCCCTCGACTCATGGCAAGATCCCTCACTGTTCCCTGTGTTCCCATGATTCCAGTGCTGTACGTTTTCATCAGGTGCGTGGTGAGTGCACCTAAACCTGTCTCTGTACTCTCGTGTCCTTTGGTCTCCCTCACTTTGCATGAGACGAGACATCTCTCCACATCCGGTACTTCTCTCTCTTCGCTCCTGCCCATTTCCTCCATCACTGTATCGTATAACTCCTCTACTCTCCTGACTTTTACCATCCCACTCCTGACTGCTTGCGCTAGCCCCGCAGTGAGACAATGTCTCTTTTCCTCGATTACCCCATACTGCTTCCTCTCTTGACCTGTTGTTCGGTGCTTCTGTGGACCCATCCCATTCTCTCAAGTCAACCCTCAACTCTTTATAGGATTTCGGCCGTGGTCCCCTCAGGTCCATCGGTCCTCTCTGACCCCCCTGCTCTGTTACGGGACCCACTGCTGAATCTAATGGGGTGCTCCACGTTATCGGTCCTGGCAATTGCCTCCAGGCATTTGTCGTGTTATTCCTCCTTTCCTTCTCGACTCTTTCCCTGTCTAACTGTTCCTGTTCCCCCTCTTTCCCCTTCTCTGGGCGATAAATCGACCGTATAGGACCTATGGTAACGGGTACTTGAAGAGCATCTGGCAATTCATAAGACTCAACCCTCTCTGTTGCTGGCGTCTTCTGTACCACAACCCTTCCGACTACACTCTGTATGGTACTATGTTGGGGTGACCCTTCATCTTTGGTAGGTACCCAATCCGCTAAAGGGAGTGGCCTATACCCTTCTATGCCAACTCTGTCTTCCCTTGGGAACTCCGTGCCTTCCGTCTCCCTATTGTCCGGAGGTGGTCTATCCATCAACAACCTATTTATTACATTGTCCTCCGACTCGCTCTCCTCATCCTCTTCCATGAGCCTCTTTTCTCCTGCAACCTCTCTCACTGTGTACAACTTATCCACTTCAATTGCCTGTACCCTCCATCTCTTGGCGTCCGCATCCCATTGGGCATCTCGCACTGCCCTTACTGATCGCCTCACCCTTTCTTGGCGCCTGTTCAGATTCCTGTCGTGCGCCGCCCTAATCCACGCGTTAAGGGCCTCAAACTGTGTTGGTCTAGGCGAAGGTTCCATTGAGGACATAATTGCTTTCAGCCGATGTAACACTTCTAACCTAAACGTTCCATACTTCGGAAAAATCAATTCCTCATTCCCTTCCGTAATCTTGCTCCAATCACCAATCCAAAGTATAGTATGCAAACCAACGTTCGTTGCCATATAGTAAGCTGGTGTACCCTCTGGCGGTGCCTCTTCCCCATAATAAGAATTTCTTCTTTTTCTCTTAAAAATCCCCCTCAAACATTTAAAACACTTCATGTTCAAAACCTACAAAATTTCTATTTTCTCCGCGTTCGCTGACTTCCTGATGACAATCCACCAATCTCAGCGCGGTTTTCGCTAACTGGCCTATCAGAGCGCGGCTTCTCACTGACGTCACACCAACCGCCCTATCCCAGCGCGGCTCTAGCTGACGTCACTCTCCCCCTTTCGCAGCAGTTCCCCTCCTTTCTCTGCTCGTCTCCGCGGTCATGCATGCGTCCCATTCATACTTCGAAAAATGATTACTTCCGTCCAAGCGATCACTTTCCTTGACTGTACGTCCACAGTCTAACTGTAATTGTCACCTTAACCGACGAAATGTCTTTCCGTGTACGTCCAGACAATCGCCTTCTCTGATAGGTTACTTACACACGGTAACTTTCGACCTGCGTCCGTTACCCACACATTCACTCTTGCATTCCCCCTATCTCGGTCCTGCGGCGGTCAATGGTACCTCATGACCTCCTTACTCTGGTCGACAAGTACTCTGGATGTTCGATACACCCGAACCACTTAAGCTCTACCTCGAACTTAAGATTTTCACCAGTTCACCCGTTTACCAGGTTACCAGTTTACCAGGTTGCGCGCGCTCACAACCTTCTCTCATTCACACTACAGGCATTCAACTCCGCATGACATTACAATACAGGTACAACACAAAACACCGCAATCTGTCCACGCATGACCCTTGTTATACTCACTCTCTTCCGACACTGCTGCTTCTCTCGCACCGTCAGCACCTTCTTCGGCACGCGATTCTTCCGCTGCTCATCTCTCGATCTCTAGAGGCCTTGGGATAATCTAACCTAGTCTAGATCACCTTCCTCAAGAAGATAACCATCCTCACTCTGCTACCAACTGTTAACGCGGGATTTCTGGTCTATAGTTATTATTCCAGATCCCAATTCAGGTCGACTAAATCGTTGGTACCTGTCATTGAGTAAAAGGCAATCCACTACTAGGTTAATTAATAAAGAACTTACTCCACTCTAAATAACCACTTACTACAAATAAGTTTTAAAAGTTTATTATAAAGCCAAAGTTATCTGGAGATACAAACATCTCAGAATAAGATTCAAAAGATATACGGGAATCAATACAAACAAGAATTCTCTAAATGCTCTTAGTCGGCAGAATGATATCACTAAAACAAATTCAAAAAGCATTAAAGTTGCCAACATAGACACAAGCTGTAGCTTATGCGTCATTTACAGAAAGGAAAAGTTCAGGTTAGACTGTCCCTACACTAGACTAAGTGACATCCCTACTTAACAAGATCTTTACCTAAAAGGTGTCAGCCGTGGTGACTTCCAAAGAAGATCACACACTTCTCTTAGTCTTCGTTGCAAATCGATCTCTTGCAGTTAACCTATCTGCCTACCCATCCGCTCTCTTAGGCTCCTCAGACCATCTGCTCTAACTCCACCCTGGGGTGCTGTCCCTAATACAAAATCACATTTCCAATAGAAACGCCCTTAGAGACGCCCCTCACGTGGTGTTGGTTCTGGCGGCAATTTCCGTGCTGGTACTCCTCTGGGTCCATCGTTAGCGTTGACCTTGCTTCCCAGGCTCTTCTCCTGCTGGACGGTACCCCCCAGGAAATTCCTGAAGCCTCCTACAGGTCTGTGCCAGGCTTCTCTGAACAAAGCCCATTCATCACTTTCCTGATTAAACCCCCTCGCACCTGCAAACAGACACTTTCTCTGTGGGCCCCAAATTCCGGCCTCCACCATATCTCCTAAGTCGTAAACCATGTAACAGGCTCTGTGTCTTTTGCTTTGCTTGACCTCTCTCTAACGAACCCATGCAGATCAAACGAAATGACTTTATCTATTCAGGCCTACTAGAATTACATGAAACAGGCCTCTGTACTCTGCAACATTTCAATTTCTTTAGTTTAAACAGTATTCTAACTATAACACATTGATTAAATGAAACACTTCTATAAAACATATATTTCAGTTCTATGATCAATAATACTTTGCATTACAACAACATTAGATCCATATTGTGTGGAAATGCATCAGCTTCTTGTATTCTCTGTGAACTGCCATGTGGCCTACACATTTCTACGTTTAGCAGAATTACATTTTCCCTTACAACAGCCACATAACATGGGATTTCAACATCATTCTAACATCACTACACAATTCTATATTAGCTTTTCACACTGGTATATGTATTATTACTCTAATTAAACACTCATATATATTGCCACTCTATATATTTCACACTCTTATATAATTTCTACTAGGCTGATGCAACGTGCTTGTAAATATGGTGCACTTCTACATTTTTTCTTAAATTGCGCTCTCTCACAGGCAACTGTCATTTAAAATCTACGCTCCATCAAGTGCTGAATTGTTAATGATTAACTTTTGCCCAGACAGTGTTAAAATGTGTAAAACAGACACAACAATGCAGTCATATTGTCACAAAATGTGCCGTAATTTGCCTTTTCTTGCTGCATAATTTAGTTAACCCTGACGCATGATTTGGCCCTCTCCTGTCGCATAATTTCAGTGAGCCTCAGCGTAGGTGAATAAATAATTTTGTGTCTAGAAAGAAACACACAAGTCCAATTTGTGTCTTTCTGATTATAGAAGTGTCCGGGTCAAAACGGTTTTATGATGGTGGTTTGAAAAAGAGGAATGTTGCTACAAATTCAGGTTTTCTTTCTCATATCAGTACAGCACAGTCATCCCACTGATGGTGGAAACACCTTCCTAATAGCTTTTGAGAAGCACAAAACTGTCACCATATGAATCATAATAATGTAAGTGTCTGTAATTATCTGTGGTGAGATGAGGGTTGGCATCATATACTGAAGCATGGAACTGCAGATCTAAGCTCATGTTCATTGTGGTAATCCTGTCTTAGTCACTGGAATCGAAGGATGTGTACAGTATCTGCTGGTCCTAGAATGTAACCCAAGTCCTCTAAGTAGACCCCATCTTGCAGAAGGGTGGCTATTGTTCTCACTGCAGAGTCATTCGTTGCACTCCTGATGACTCTATGTAAACCTTCCTGCGCACCTGGTTTCATTGCCATTTAATTTGGAGCTTCAATCTCTGGAAAGTATGCACCTTGCACCATTTAGAGCACAAATTTCAACATGGTCAGAAGTATTTATTTATTTATTTTTAACATTTCTTAAGCGCGAACAAATGCCCGCAGGCGTCTCGGCGCTGTAATGTAAACAACTCTCCTGAGATTAGCAATGGGTACTAGAGGTTAAACAGCCATGTTTTCAATTTCTTTCTGAAAACAAGAAGATTTGAACTGGATCTGATGGATTGAGGGAGTGTGTTCCATAGTTTTGGAGCAGCAACCAGGAAACGTCTGTCTCCCCAGTTGACTAACTTAGTCCGTGGAACAATCAGATCATTCTGTTTAGCTGAGCGGAGTGAACGAGAAGGAATGTATGGAACCAAGTGGTCACTCAGGAATTGAGGTGCTTGCAGCCTGATACATGTACGGGCCGTTTTGCGTGTCCCTAATAGCGATCAATAGCGACTCGCTATTGAGGAAACGCAAAACGGCATTCATGTACTTTTCTGAGAAAAAATAGCGACTCGCATGCGGGCGCTAAAGCCGTTAGCGACCCACCAAAAACGCAGAATAATCGCTATTTCCGGCTACCTGCGATCGGGATTGCGACTCGCAATCCCGATCGCACGAGATTGCGCTCGCAATCCCGATTGCACGGGATTGCGAGTCGCATTCTCACGGGATCAGGAAAACGGGAAGACGCATTCCGAGCACCGTGATGACATCACAACCAGGAAGCAGCCAAATCCCACCCCCAAACACCACAGTGACGCTAACAGTCGACTGTCCACGACGGAAAGGCTGCCACCAACCCGCCGTTTGCGCATCCCGACCCCGCCGAAATAGCGACCGCTATGGCAGAGGACCCGCAGGCCGGACCCAGCAACAGCGCTGGCCGAAAGCGCAAATTGAAATTTTCGGAACAGGAGCTGGAGAACCTCATAGAGGGTGTGGTGGCCAACCACGACCAGCTGTTTGGTGCAAACTCCCGGAGGGTCCCGGAGCAGGAGAAGAGGAGGATCTGGGTGGGGATTGCCGCAAGTGTGAACTCTGTGGGAGTTGCGGACAGGTCCCTTGAGGAATTAAAAAAGCGGTGGTACGACCTCCGAGGGCGTGCCAAGGAGAGGGTTGCGGAGCGCCTTGGTGAGGCATCAGGCACCGGAGGAGGTGGCCCGACTGTCCCACCCAACACCCCCCTGGAGGACCGGGTAGAGGACACGTTGGAGAGGGAGGCGTGTGTTGGCGTCACCCCTCTGGACTCCTCCCGCCCCACCCAAGACACCCAAGGTAAGTGGCATGCGACTGCGACCCTGTCCCTATGACCGCCCATGACCAAATAGGCTCACTCATTGGCCCTTAGTCATGCCGTGCATCAGGAAATGCCCTCAAGCATTGTGGGAGACGTAGTATGTCCACAATGTAGTACTACCACAATGCGGCCCGAAAGGTTCCAAAGTGCGCAAATACACAGCCACCCAGGGAATGACACCCAGCATGCATGTAACATCTGCACGTCTGTCAGTCACATGCACCTAATGAGTATCCACTTACCCTCACAGGTGCAGGAGATAGCAGCGACAGTGAGAGGCTGCTGATCGACGAGGAGGCCCAGGAGGAGGAATCCCTACCTGCCACCCAGCCACCAGCCCCTGCGCCAGCGCCAACACCAGCAGCCAGGCCACCACCTTGCCTGCTGCATCCGCATCAGGCCCACCGGCTGCCAAGGCCAGGCCACCCACCTTGCCTGCAGCATCCGCATCAGGCCCACCGGCTGCCAAGGCCAGGCCACCCACCTTGCCTGCAGCATCCGCATCAGGCCCACCGGCTGCCAAGGCCAGGCCACCCACCACACCTGCCGCACCTGCAACACCAGCTGCTGCAAGACCTGCAGCTCGTCCACCACCATCTGGGCCAGCCACATCGGCTACACAGCGGCCGACCACCAGGAGGGGCAATGGCCACTTCCACGCATGCATGAGTGTGGAGCGGCGCATGCTGCGTTTACACCAGCGCCAGTCGCAGCAGCAGGGAGCCATCCAGCTCCAGCTGCAGAAGATCGGCCGCAATGTTGCGGGAGTGGGCGACAGGGTGGACCGCATGACGGCGGCCATTGACCGCATGACGACGGCTATGGAACACAACACTGCTGCGCTGGTGAAGCACCGAAGTGTTGCTAGCAGGCGCCACCACCAGTTGCTGAGCCGGCTGTCCACCTACAGCCGCTCAAATGATGCCTCGGCAAATGCCACCACCCTGCTTGCGCGCCGCTCCTTAACCCAGCAGCACCAACTCGTCCAGTGCTGCGAAGATATCACCCGGGTGCTGGAGCACTTGACAACCACGGTCACCGCACTGCACGCACCTGTGATTCCGGCAATTGTGGGGGGTGATGATGCTAGTGAGGGTGCCTCTAGTGTCAGCAGCCACTCTGCCACGCAGGCCCCCCCACCTAGGCGCAGCGCAAGGGCTGCCCCACCTCCAGCTGCCCAGGAAGAGGAAGAGGCTCCCAGGCGCCAGGAACTTGTGCGCCGGAGACGGCAATGACATTGTGACAGGGACACAGGCGCAGGCTGAACTTAAGCCTGCAATGGAGCGTCCCATGCAGTATGCATGAATACTGCTTTTTGTATATAGTTATTACGAACACCCATTTATTTTTTTGTGATTCAAACAAATACATTTATTTTGGTGCACACATACGCCTTGTGTAATCATTACAGTTTGCATGCAATTGTGATATGTGGGGTGGGGGAAGGGGGTGGGCTAGAAATTGTTAGCTGTGATGTGGTTGCGACGTCTGTGGCCTTCAGCTGGGTTCTCCCCGCGTGCATGTTGCGCATGTGCTGGTGGCCGGTCGTCCCCCTCAGATTCACTGCCTGAGATGTCAACTGGTATCCGGCGCTTGGTTGCAATGTTATGAAGCATTGCACAGACAGCCACAATGCGGCAGCACGCTGCAGGACTGTAATACATGGCCCCACCTGTCTTGTGCAGTATACGGAACCTGCTCTTGAGCAGGCCAAATGTCCTTTCAATACAGTTCCTTGTCCGGATGTGCGCAACATTGTAGCGGCGTTGCTGAGGTGTGGCAGGGTTGAGGTAAGGGGTCAGGAGGTATTCCCGTAGGGCGTAGCCACTGTCACCTGAATGAGAGGAGCAGATGTTGATTGCCTGTGCAGCGCAGTTACTTCATAGCAATGTGACATTGTCGACAAAGTGTACTTACCAAGTAGGTGTCCTTCCCCAAACTCTCCCCTGATCAGTCGTGTGTGGAGTCCGCTGTGCCTGAAGATAAAGGAGTCATGGGTACTCCCTGGGTACTGGGCCACAATGTCAGTGATGATGGTCTTGGCATTGCAGACCATCTGTATGTTGAGGGAGTGGTACGACTTCCTGTTGCGGTACATAAACTCCGTGCCAGCTGGTGGGCAGATGGCGACGTGGGTACAGTCTATGCAGCCAAGGACATGGGGAAAATGGGCAACATTATAAAATTGTAGTTTTGTGCGGTCCAAATCCTGTTGGCTGGTGGGAAATGTGATGTGCTGGTGGAGCTGGGTGAGCATGGCGTCAACAAAAGTGTGGAGGCAGCGTGACATGGTGGGCTGGGAAATCCCCCCAGCAGCGGCTACTATGCCCTGGAAACTGCCGGATGCCAGGAGGTGCAGGCTGCACAATACCTGCACATGTGTGGGCACAGAATTGTTTCGCCTTGTTGGGTGCTGCATGATGGGGTCGAGTTCTTGTATCAGCCAGGTGATCATTTCCCCATTCAGCCTGTATTTGGCATAAATCTGTTCTCTGGTTTGCCCCAGCAAGGTGACCCGCTGCCGGTAAATCCGTGCCTGCCTCATGCGTCTCCTCCGTGCTGCTCGCTGTAGCCTTCGCCGCCTCACCACCATGTACATCCCAGGCATTGTGGAACGCCTATTGCTGCTGCTGAATGTCCTTATGTGTGATTGGTCAGGCCTGGACCTGTTGGTGATTGGCTAACAGTTTTTCAAAATTTGGTTAATCATGGCTTTTATGGTTACCACCTGCTTTGAGTTGTCCTTAAATTGCGCCGCGCTAATGTGCGATTTAGCGATTTTTCGCTAATGTATTTCTTTCATGAATGCCGATTGAGACAGTATTGCGTTTCGCTATTCAATTCGCAGATTCCGTGGTTGGTCGCTATTTCATTTTCGCTAATGCTCGACTTCCCGGAGTCTGCGACTTTTACAGCGTAATCGCTATTCCGCTCGCTATTATTTTTTAGCGATTTCGCTATTTCGTACATGAATGCCGATTCCGTGTTTTGCACCCGCAATTGCGTTTTCGCTGCCATTGCGGGCGCTATTTCGCTTCATGAATCAGGCTGTTGGTGATGTAATTTGTAGACAATACACAAGGTTTTAAATTTAATTGATTGTTCTTGGCCTTTTCAGCTATTTTAGCCAGGAGCGGAAGATTGGCTATAGGTCTGTAGTTTTTCAACTCCGTTTTATCTAATCCAGATTTTTTCAAAAGAGGCTTTAATAAGGTTTTTTTAAAAAGGCTGGGGAAAATTCCTGTGCGGAACATTGAGTTACAAATTTGTGTTATAACAGAAATCACAGTGTCCACTAATGGACGGAGAGTTTGCAAGGGACACGGATCCAATGCTGAACCAGATTTAATGGCTTTAAGAATGTCCTGGGTTTGAATATCTGTGATTTCTATAAACTGGGGAAAAATATTATCAGCAAGTGGCATTATCGTATCCTCAGTGTCTAGTTAATCCGCAGAGTTAAATGCTGAAAAAATATCATTCACTTTAGTGAAGAAAAAGGATGCTAGTGCATCACAGAAACTTTGCGAACACGGAGGGTTCAGGTCGGGAACGTCTCCTGCAAGCTGTCTAGTTATATCAAAAAGTTTTTTAGAGTTTTTTGCACTTTCAATTTGCTCGCAATAATACCTTCTTTTTGCCTCCATAATCATGAGTTTATATTGGGTCTGGAGCTCCTTATATTTATTTTTACTTTCATCATCGTAATTTTTCCTCCATTGTCTTTCTTTGTTCCTGCATATCTGTTTTTGTTTCCTAAGTTGTTCTGTATACCAGGGTGCTGATGGGGAGCTTCTATTCCTAGACATTCTTTTGACAGGTACCAGTTCGTTAGTGGCTTGTTCTAGCCAAGTTTGATATTGTTCTGCGGCTATTTCTGGATCACTGGACAAGGTAGGCTTGGAAGTGTCTAATACCGCCTTGAGATTGGGGATATTAATGTCTTTCCACACCTTAAATGATTCCTGTTTAAGGGTGGGTGTTTTATCAGTGGGGGTATTATTGATTTCTATCATACCTAGTATCAAATAATGGTCAGTCCAAGTCATTGGCAAGACCTCCGTAACTAGCAAATTGTTAAGATTAGAGAATATTCCGTCTAATGTGTGTCCTCCATTGTGAGTAGGACCCGTCACTAGCTAGTAGTGTAAATGGTGGCGCTCCTGCATTTCCAAGCATTACATTGCTTACCGAAGGTTGACTTGTGTTTGGATCACATGGTTATTGACATGGAGGGTGTTCCAAATGTGACTCACTTTTCAACATTCTTGTTGATTTCACAGTTCTCTGTATTTCTGACAGCTGCACTGTACCGGATGGACCACATGGTAGGACTTCACCCAGGCAATGGTTCCCTATCTATTCCTTTTCTCCTTTAACAATGCTAAAATCACCATTCTTGCTCCTTCTGTTGAGGTGTCTAGTACGGGCTCTCTGTGGGTAGGACCAGACTTCTCTTTCTCCCAACTTTTTAGCCACAAGTTATCTAACTTTAGGTATTGAGACAATTACAGCGTAAGTTGATGGGGTTGCCTAGCTTGCACGTCACTCAGACTCTGTTGGTTGAGCTGCAGATCCTGTAACAGAGCAAGGTATGACTGATCTTTGGGCTTCTTCCTTCCCAGAAGGTCCGGCACAACCAATCTCATGCCAAATCACAACTCATAAGGTGGACAGTTGATCAAGACTTGTTTTGGCACATTATTCAAAGCTCTTTCTGTGCTATATAGGTTGTTTAGCCAGGGTGCGCCATGACGTAAGACCCTCAAAGTCAAGGCTTGTTGTTCAGGTCACAGGACACAGTAGTACATTAGAGAAGGCAAACTTGGAATAAATAGCTCACAGAATAATGGAAATTACATTGTTTTGACATGCAAAACGACATTTCCCAGAGTCAGAGTTGCAGGCCCAGACACTAAAGGCCCAGCACACGCTGACACATTTCTAGGTCTCCATAGTGGTAGTTAGAATATTTAGGGGTGACACACACTGAGCTCACTTGCCTGACACAGAAGTTGTGACTCCTTGCTACTCGCATTAGTTTCGACCCAGATTGACTAGTTCATTCACTTTTGTTGCGTTCTCGCCCATTTGGTTCCCTTGTGCCCTCTCCTGCTGTTCCTTATTATACCTCATCTTACCCTTTTGTTGAGTATGTATTTTCCTTCTCTCTTAGTGTGGAATTGGTCTTCATATTCCCTGTGTTGGTTTTGAGCAGTGGCGGTGGTGACATTTGAAAGTGGTGAAACCTAAAAGTTCAGGAAAATTGCCTGGTGGTGAGCAAGCAAAGCGAATGAGCCCGACTGTCATAAGGGGTGTTCAGAGGGGCTTTGCCCTGAGAACATTTCAAAAAAGAGTAGACAGTTGGTTGCAGTTTCAAGCATATTTGAGAAAGTAAGAATGTTAATAAAGCAATTGTGAAAGTGTAGTTATGACACCAATAAAGAGATTTCATATAATAATAACTAAGGTAGCTGCTTATTCAGTATAACCACAGAACCACATATCAGACTTTGAGATAACATTTTTAGATTATCTCAGGTGCATAAGAAGTTAAATTACATAATATTATTTCCATGAAAGGAAAAAGATATCTAATATTTGCAAATGAATGGGACAATGAGACTCGGTCATACACCGAGTTGTCTGAAGCATAATGCAGTCAGTTGATAACTTTATTTTGGCCAACTCGTGCCATAAAAGTGCATTATTACAATCATAAAACCACAGAGAGAAGAATAAAAATTAGATAACGGTAGACAGTACAATCATATATCTACCTCTGTTACAGTATAAAAATATTGACTAGCCATTATCCTAAAATCCAGTAAAAAACAATTGTAAAATTCATTTAGGGTTAATAATTCAAAATTAAAATTAAGAAGTAGTGCAAATGTCCTCATTGCGTAAGCCTCCATAGATTTGTTAAAAAGGCCACACATAAGGCTTTCCACACAGTCACTTCAAAAAGCCCCTGTGCTTATGCCACATACCATTCAGGAAGCGCAAAACAGCGAAAACAATAGGGGGGTGGGTATCATATTCTAATATCCTATAGGCCTGTAGACAAAGCCTAAACCCTAGGTTTCTGCATATTGGGGCTAACCATCGTTTGCGTGATACAAAATATTGCAGGGCAGAGAAAAAACACATGAATTTCAGACTCTACCTTATATTTGCACGCTGGGCATTCTTCCTTGTTTTCTATATCCCATTTACTAGCATCTTTAGTGGAAGGGTCCCCATTCTAAACTGGATACAGAGTTTCCTAGCCAGAGGAGGATAGATCACATCCAGGCACTCTTCTTTTCTATATTTGGCCTTTACTTGTAAAAACACTAGTGTCAGCCGGCCACCAGTGGACCTCTCTTGGAGGATTGTCAAATGATGGTGCCTATAGGGCTGCACAAGATCTAACCTGGTTATTAGTGGGCACGCTAAATTAGGTGTTTTCCAGAGGTCCTGCCTACCTATCTTGGTACAGAGATCCCTTATGTGGTTAAGCCACGGGATTTTCATGTTAGTTAGGCTAAGTTGGACCTCCCTCAGTTCAGCTCTATAGCAAGAAAACTCTGGTGTCGCCCGGACCCTACGCCAGAATGTAATAGGCCTTACGGCGATCTCTTCATCGATGGGTCGTAAACCCAAATCCATATGGAGGAGGACTAGGGGGTGCTACGGGGGAGGCCCACTAATTGCCTCATGAAATTGTGTTCTATTTTCATGAGGTTAGAGGGCCTACAGTACCCCCACAGTTCAGCCCCATATAAGGTAACCCCCTGGCCTGAGCTTTATATATTTCAATAACAGGGGCAGCTGGCTTGAACGTATTAGTTCTATGCATTTTCATAATCCCCCCCACTGTCTGTGTTAACTTCAGACTTGCCTTGGCCAGTTGGGTATCCCACTCAAGATGTTCTGATAATATAATACCCAGGTACTCAAATGTCCTCACTCTCTCCAGGGGTGTGCCCTCAAGGGATAGATTGGGACATGTGGTTTTAGGAGGATTGAATATCATAAATTTAGACTTAGTTAGATTGGTCTCCAAGCCCCTCAAATTACAAAATTCAGCAAAACCATCCAGAGTGCGTTCTATGCCCGTTGATGTTTTGGACAGCAACAAAGTGTCATCTGTGAACATCAGCGCAGGCACCCTCACCGAAACTAGCCTTGGTGCATCGCTATCTTTGACACTGTTTAGATGTTCAATGAGCCCGTTGATGTAAAGGCAGAATAGAGTTGGGGCAAGGTCTCGCCCCTGGCGTACCCCCTTTTTAACAGAGAATCGTGCGGAGAGTTCCCCATATTTTCCACACCTTACTTGAGCGTAGATCCCCGTGTGTAGCCTCACTAACACATCAAGGAGGTAGGGTGAGATCCCAAGGTCGCACAGTACTTTCCATAGTTTTTCCCTGGGAACTAAGTCGAAGGCAGACCTCAGGTTGACGAAGATGTGATAGAGGCTGCCACCCTCTCTACTCACCGCCTTCCAATAAAGCACCTGGAGTCTAAATATCTGGTCAACGGTTAATGTACTTGACCTTAAGCCTGCCGGATAAGGACTTAGTATCACCATCTCCTCTATCCATCCCTGTACTCTATCCAAAATGACCCGCCCCATAAGTTTTTGGGTGGTATCTATTAGGCTAATAGGCATAAAAGTTTAAGGGTAGGAGAGGGCAACCTTTTTTGTGTATGGGGACTATCTCAGCCCCACGCCATGTGTCCGGGGGATCCATGCCCTTCAAGATGGCATTAAACAGGGCACACAAATATGGGGCCCAAATTTTCGGTTCCGTCCGAAAGAGGTCCCCAGGTAACTTATCTAGGCCAGGTGCTTTATTGGGTTGCAATTTAGCGATGGCACATTCTACTTCACCCAGAGTAATCTCCCAAGCACCTTCCAATCGATACTCATGGAAGGGCTTCGAAGAGATAATAGAAGTACCCACTTCACTCTGATCAGCATATAGTGCCCCAAAGCGTGCTTCCCAAACTACGGGCGCTATATTTGGTTCTAGGGCGGGTCGCCCTCTCCTGCCCCCAGAACTTACTATTGCCCAAAATGTTTTCAGATCTTTATCGTTCAGGACAATCCTAAGGTCTTCCCACTTCTCCACTTCCCAATTTTTCTTTTCTGTTTTAGTAGTCCACTTATACCTTGCCCTACACTGCTTAATTGCTAACCTGTCATTTGCCTTCACTGCATTTAGCAGGTCCAGTTTAGCTTTGCGGCAACTTGCATTCAACCAAGGATACTTGGAATCATTATTTACCCTTGACTTTCCCACCGCGTAGAATGCATCGAACAATTTTGTTGTTAACTGCTCATGGATTTTTAGGGGCCTGTCCTGTATACCTGTTTGGGAATCGCCTCCTCCTACCTCCCCCATTTCGATTAGTAATGGTAATGTCTGCTGGTATATATTGGCCAGTTTAGGTAGAGATTTCTGAAGATGACACCACCTAACTCTCCGCCTATTGTTCGATAATATTAGTGCATTTTGCTCTCTATTAGACGCTGGTGTAGGGTTAGACAAACCAAAACTCCCTGCTTTTAAAGTCATTACTAGAGCATTATGGTCACTATCTTGCCTCTGGTGGACATAGAAGTCAAGGACCCTGTCCCAGGTTCTAGTTTCAACCAGAATATATTCAAGCAACGAGTTCTGCCCCTCTCTTTTAAACTTAAACTGGCCCGGTCTATCAGATTTGGTCCTCCCATTACATGCCCTCAATGATAGTGCCAGGGTAATGGAATTAAGTTGCAAGACCAGCGGCGACCAAGCTTTAACTGGTGGAATCTGAGGATCGGGTATCGATCAATACTGGTCCTCCTCAGTGGGCCCATCTAGAGTTGGATCAATAAGAGGCTCGAACTGACAATTAAAATCGCCTAATCGCCTCCTATAATCAATACGGCTGATGGATCCAGAGTTGGTATAAGGTGTCCCAGAACCTCTATAGCACCTGATTCTTGCCCATTGTGCACAGGTCTAGAGTAAACATTAAGTAGGGCTATTTGTGCCTTTGAAGCAAGTGTTTAAAGAACACATTGCACATCGTCGGTATTGGTTGGAATCTGCTCGGCTTTAACGCCAAGGTGTGTGCCCACCCAGATACTTAGGCCACCTAATTGAATCCCTCTCCCCTTCGTGGTAGCCAGGGTGTTAAAAGGAGCAAAACCTGCTCTCTGATATTCCTCCAGGGCCCACGTCTCCTGGAATAAGCAGACATCATAATTGTCTACAAAACATCCCCAGTCTGGACAGGGTAATTTATTCTTAATTCCAGCCAGGTTTCAGGACAGAATTCTAATACTATCGCCCAGTACTCTGGCTTTCCGCTATACCTCAATGCCTCTATCACCCAGGGCCAGCAAATCATCGGGATGCAATCCGGAAGGATTGCATCTACCACGGGCAATTCTCTAGTAGAGTCCATCAGGACTACTGAAGATGATGCATCCGGGGCTCCCCCTTCCTGTGTGGACATAGGTAGTAAACCAAAGGATGGACCACCAACTGCAGAACTCCCCCCAGATAAAAGGGGGGCACAGAAATCCACTGCTTCCCTCTGAATCTGGGTCTGCCACCTGGTTGGGGGGTTTTCCCTATCCTTGTACTCCTGTTCCAGTAAGTCCACCTCCTCCAGACCCTCATACCTGTTGTTCACCCTGATGTTGAATTGGGGGGACCTACTATATAGGTTCCATCTTCTCTCCTTTATGATCTCAGGGCCCCTTTTTTGCAATATCTGTGCTACACTATCTGTTGGTATTTTGTGTTGCTGTGGATAGAAGAAATCTAGGGGTCGAAGACTAATACCTGTTGGGGCAGTCTCCTGTTCCAGTAAGTCCACCTCCTCCAGACCCTCATACCTGTTGTTCACCCTGATGTTGAATTGGGGGGACCTACTATATAGGTTCCATCTTCTCTCCTTTATGATCTCAGGGCCCCTTTTTTGCAATATCTGTGCTACACTATCTGTTGGTATTTTGTGTTGCTGTGGATAGAAGAAATCTAGGGGTCGAAGACTAATACCTGTTGGGGCAGTCTGCTGGTTGGTTGGAGTGCAGAGTAGATTTCTAACAGAATTAGGACTTTTAAAGTTAATGATGATACACTCCCCTGGTTCTAATTTCCTGTGTGTTCCCACCCACCCTACTCTTTGCACCATAATTATTTCCCCTGCTCTGGCATGCTCAAAATGTGTATATCTTGCAAGTCAGAACAGGCATTTATTTCTGAGTTTGAGTGGGGTCTCTCTCACGTTGGGTGCAATTGGTGGAGTTCCTGTTAATAGAACAACATATGGAGTACATGCCGGGGGGCTCTGCTGTATGTGTTAATGGTAGGGTAACCCCATCACCGTCCCTTTCCATCCCCCTCCTTGTATTCTTTATGGTAGAGTTAGGCTGTGCTGCAATTCCCACCCCCACCTTTGTCATCACTTTCTCAATTTTATCTAGTCTAGTGATTAGAGGGGCTAGTTCAGTTCTAAGTGTGTCCCTCCCTTTATCGTGTAAAGCGACCATTAGGTCGCGTGCCCATGGTGGATAAAGGGTATCTCCGCTAGCAGGTTGATGTGTGACCTCTTCAGGACCGTCCATGTCCTATACTATTATCCTCCGTAACCACTTTCTCCCCACAGGTTTTTTTTTCCAGGGGCCAGCCTCAACAGTTGACTTGCGTTTGCCGCTCTTAGGAGCAGTTATTCCTGATCTACCCTTGCGCAAGACCTTTTTTGGGGGAATGACCTGGGTGGGCATCTCAATTTGTATGACCTCTGATGGTTGGGGCGTAGCTACTGATAAAGATGGATGGGTGTGTGTATGAATATATCCGGAGTGAGCGACAGCCTCCGCTCTGTTAGTTCCATTTCTGTGTTGACCACCCCAATAGCCCTCTGTAGCATTTTATCTATCGATGTTTGTGGCATTGGAGGAACGGAAACAGTTTTGTTTCTACTTGGGCCCACCCTTTTCCCCATTTTTTCACTCCCTGACTCTTGGTTCCTAAAACCAGTTAAGCCCTGTGGGTCAATAGAAAAAATGCACTACCCAGAATAACTTGTTACTTTTTTCCCTGCTACCCGTGATACAACAGTCCACAGTTTTTGGCGGGACACCCCTCAGTCCAAGGTTTTGTTTGTGGGCGGAATTTGGTGAGACTGAGCAATCATAAGCTTTACGCCATCTTGAACATATAGCACTGCATCAGGGCCCAATTGTTACTGCCATTGAGTCTATACTTCCAAGTCTATGAGGGGGTTGATAGAAGGCTTACCCGCTCTTTTTCTCCACCTTGCACACGCCGATAGCAACTGCCCAGTGGGTATCCCAGCCCAGCCTCTTCCGGCCTATGACCGCGCTGAGGGAGCCCACAAGCTTTTTCAAAGCGCCTCCTGGCGCTTTCGCAGTGACGCGGTGGCAGCCGTCAGTGCGGGACTGTGGCAAGTGTAGTCTCCTCTGGAAGGAAGGCGGAAAAGCGTGGAGGATGTTTGGTCGGTGCAGTCCCCCGGGACTGTTCTCGTAATGCAGGTAGGGCAGCTGGTGGCAAAAGCTTCACAGGGAATCTTTATTCGATTTTTAGAGAGGATTGATAGAGCTTTGATGTTTCAACTGCTTCACAGCGCTACAGTTCCTAAATCCCCATAATGCATAACGTTACTCCTGGGAAGGGGTTTCCTGCCATATCACAACATGAAAGTACTCAACACAAATTGCTCCAGCAGGCACATTAACCCACTGAGCCATCACTGGGGTTCCCATCACACTCTCATCACTTGTCACTCTCCCTTGCACCTTCGACACGGAATGTTATCAAGACGGGCTTTTCATTAAAGCTTTGTTTAAAATTAATCGCGTATATATTGCCTCTTTTGAGGAGCTGATGTAATAAATGCAATTTGTAGTCGTAAGAGATACCGCTTTGGCATAGACTGGGGAAATATATCTGAGTTCTAACACTAATAAATTTAGTCGTTTCCAGGATAAAATATCCTCTGCAACAAAAGCTACAAAACACACATCAAGTCCATCTAGCCACCTCGTGGGAATATAGGGATTTAGCGGAAAAAGTGGCATTAATCGATAATGAGGGAAATCTGTCTGTAATGCTAATGGGAAAGGGAATTGAGCAGACAGACGTGGTTTGATGAATCTGTATCATTTAGTAATACAAAATCCACAGAAACCGATTTGATCATGGACTTCATAAAATAAAAATTGTAATGCGTTTTTCAAAAACACACTCTGCAGTTGGAAGAACTAGGGTGCACATGCATCTAAATAGTCAATAGTGATTCTTTTATTGCGATTTTTAAGGAATCACAATTAAAGAATCGCTATTGCCTATGCATGTAGGAATTGGAAAAAATTGCGATTCCTACACATTCCTTAATTGCGAATCGCAAATTGCGAGTCGCTATTAAGGAATTGCTTCCCATTCATTCCTATGGCCTAGAGGTCCATAGGAAAGAATGGGAATTGCATGCGCAGTTTGCGAGTACCCAATAGGTCCTCGCAAATTGCGCATGGAATTTCAAGGGTGCCAAAAGGACACCCTGTTGCACCCCTGAATTTTCAATTTATCCACATGTTGCACACACACATGCCCCAAGGGCATATGTGTGTGTGTAACATGGGACTTTGAAAAATGCATTTTAGTGCATTTTTCAAAGAAATCACAAATTACCATCAACTTGTGATTGACGGTAATTTGTGATTCCTATTTGCGAAATAGCAACATTTTACTGGTTAATGCATTGCATTTAAGGAATCGCAATTTGCGATTCCTTAAATGCAATCACAATTTAAGTAATTGCAAATTTTGCGATTACTAAAATTCCGATTTTTGCATTTGGGATGATACATCCCATACCGGTCACAAAGGGGCAGATACTGCGAATCTGCCCATTTAGGACAGTTTTTTCCTTGATGCATATGGCCCTAGATCCATAAGTAAGTAAACGAAAACTGTGCCGCCAGTTAATGGGCTCAAGTAAATACAACCAACGTGATATTTTTGGTAAAGATTAAGAAATCAACTACCCTTCTTACATATATACTTTTAAAGCCAAAGTCTCTGTGTGATTCATTTTAACTATTTGGAAGGAATGCTGCTAACAGGACATTCTTCTTCTGTTCACATCAGACCCCTCCATTCCAGATAGGGCAAATGGGGACCCTGCCTGGTTTCTTATGCACGTGACACAAAATCATATGACCTCGGGTCAGCTGATAATAACTAGGATGAACCTGTTCTTTTGGGCTGTGCACACACTCAAACACTTAACCGCCCTCACATAAAGCAGACTGTGTAAAAACTCGCTCCATTGCTCTTAATCACACCACAGACAACCTGCTCAGTATGTTTCACATAGTATCTGCTCAAAGGGAAGTGTCTGGGCTGGATGTGAATCTGAATTTGTAGCTGCAGTGGGTTTCTGCTGAGCCTCTGGTACCTGCAGAAGGATGGACAGTAGTGATATGCTAATCACTAGGAGTCCTTTGGTGAGTGCATGGTGGGATCAGGTGTCAGATGTGGCCCTGAGTGGAGTGACTTCATGGTAGTGGCTGGTTTTGTCAGTGTTAATGTGAGGCCATGAAGTAGGGATTGTTTCTCCAGCTATGATGAGAAGTTGAGCTGAGAGGGTGGCAGGGTTGAGTTTAGGATTGAAGTTGCTGTATATAAAGGTGACTATGTTACAAAATAATTCAGAGAGCTTGTTGCAGAGATCTTGTGATGCTGCTGGAAGTCACTGGAGTTGATGTAAAATGTTTGATTATGGTGAAGATTTCCTTGCTGCTGTTCCTGCTAGCGTTGATGTGGTTTGCTTGGTGTTCCGGATCAGCTGGTAATAGTGTCTAGGGCGGATTTGAAGATGTCTTTGTCTGCAGTCTCTCGACTTGTTCTCCACTTGAATTCCATTTGATTGCAGTGATTTTTGATAGCCTGAGTTCCTCTGTGTATCAGCTAGCATGTGCTCGGGCTCTCATCGTGGTGTGCTGCACAATTTTTTGATTTTAACAAAAAAAATATTTCTATCTCAAAAAGGATTGAATAAAACTAAAACATTGCCACACATCCTGCTGTATAGTGGCAGGCAGATTGCAACTTTCAGTTGCTGACTGATGTATTTGGGCATGAAACCTTTGCTCAGACAGTGTTTATGCGTATACATAATAAAATTATGAAGTAATACTACCACAATATGCACCACATTCTGCTGCATGAATAGCTTTTTCTCGCATCAAAATTGCTATATAATTTGTCCTCTCCTGCCACATAAACCCAATGGCTCTGCCAATGGGATTACATTGCATATAGACTCTAATGTTAAATGTACTATAGGTCCCAACTATGTAAGCACCTAAAAACATTTGGGTCACACCTCAGTCCCAGAATGTGCCGTGTCCTTTTGATTTCTGATAGTATACCCTTTTCAACTACCCTAACTTTTCATGCTGTAGATTAAGGAGTTTTCCCTTCACACGATACAGCTCTGCGTGAACTTTGATCGTAGTTTGTGGATTGTTTGTTAATATTGTATGTGATTTCCATACCCACAACGGTATGCAACCTTTACAACGCAACTTTTTCCAACGCACTACCATTACAACGAAACTTTGACAACGCAAAATCCATTACAACGCCTGCATTTACAACACAGTCATTACAACGCATGACACTACAACGCACACCATTACAACGCATGCCATTACAATGCAGTCATTACAACGCATACCATTACAACGCATAACTTACCATCCAACACTTACCCTACTGTTGCACCCCCTGGAGTTAGAATAGTAATTTTTACCCCTACACTATCCAACACTTACCCTACTGTTGCACCCCCTGGAGTTAGAATAGTAATTTTTACCCCTACACTATCCAACACTTACCTTACATGCAATGTAATGTAATGCGTTGTAATGGTATGCGTTGTAAATGTAGTATGCGTTGTAGTGGAATACGTTGTAAAGGTAGTTTCAAAGAATTCGTTGTAATGGCATGCGTTGTAATGGTGTGCGTTGTAATGGATGTTGCGGTGTAAAAAATGCGTTGTAAAGGTAGGCGTTGTAAAAGTATGCATTGTAACGTCATACATCCACCTACAACCATCGGTGGATGGCAACCCAGGAGAGAGGTGGGGCAGGCAGATGGGTGGTGGATGGGTCCCATCTCACGCAGTCAATCAATCAATCAGCATTTGTATGGCGCAGCACTGTCACCCCGGGGGGGATCTGGGAACTGTGAACTGTGGATGCTATGTCTCCATCAAGGAGCCTGGACAGTAACGAACAGAAAGAGGCTATATAAAGGTCAGAAGCGAGCAGAAGAGGAAAAAAGAACATCAGCGATGAGCAGAAAGAGGAAAAATGAAGGTCAGAAACGAGCAGAAAGAGAAAATATAAAGGTCAGGAACAAGTAGAAAGAGGCAAAATAATGAGCAGAAGAGTACTTACCCAGTATGTTGGATCGCCTCCTCTGGTCCTCTGCTTCAGTCCCTCGGCACTGGAAGCTTGAACCAGTTGAATTCTCTGCACCAATTCAGACGCTGCTCTCATGCTGCTCATAATGTTCAGCAGCATGAGAGCAGCGCTAGGATTGGCTGGAGTGAGCTGCCTCAAAGCTCCTACTGGCACTGTGTGTCTGTGCCTGCGATCCACCAAACTGTCTGAGACGTCTGGTTGTAGAGGTGTGGAAAAGTAAATTTTGCCATGTTCTGTGTCCCTACGTGTTCCCCATCTTATGTTATATGTGCATGATTAATATGCATATGTATTCCCCTATGATCAATTAAAGACGCAATTCTAGTTGTGTCCAACTCTAATATACCAGTTTCCAGTTCTTGTGAAAGCTACGAGTATTAGGCCTATGTAAAGCTATGTTGCCATGTTTCACAGTGTGCACGTTAATTCAGTAAAAGTCTCCGTTTCTAGGCCTCAAAAGGGCCCGGACACTCAGATTCAGCTCCTGTCTCCTGAACCCTCGCTGAGGAGCGATACAGCCCCCACCTGTATCCCTGACCCTTCACTTACTTCCTGCCTCACAGTGCCCGGCTCGGCCTGGCTCTGCCTGCCAGTCTGCCAAGAGTATGTTATGATTCTAGTTATCAGTCCAGCCCTCCTTCTCTGCATTCCTAAGCTACTGAATCGCATCAATAGTTTCAGTCATCGTCTAGCCTTTACGTCTCCATGTAAGAGAAATACTGTATTAATGGTCATTTAATATTCCTCAACACACACTACATGTAGAATAATGCATGCACCAGTCTTAGAGTCTGTTAGCCTTTGCCCTGATAACTTTTGGATTCTATCAACATGTTCTCTAAACATCAGATACTAGATAATGTTTAGGTACATGTCGCTCTGACTCTCCAGACTTTCGTCTCCTCTTCTAGCACAGAAGTCATAGCCCCCAGCTTCTCCTAGTAACACGTCATTGCCAGCTTGCGCGCACCACTAGGTCAGAGGTCCCGGCTCCTTAGGTAGCCCCCTCCATGTTTCCGCCCCATTTATGACATATTCTGTTACGTTTACATCACATGTCTATGTATACGCCTCCTGTTACACCTACTTTCTGCCTTATCTTTCGCGACTGCTACAAACCCCGCCCACTGCTACGCCTACTGTATGTACTGCAATGCAATTGTTTTAACTATATATACTTGTGCACTGTTATTAAAGTTAGCGCGCTCATCCCAGATCCTGCCCGACAGCTGTCGGGGCCCCCCTGCCAGGCCCTGCCATCCTATTCCCGTGCAGGTTGTCCTGTTCCTGTCCTTTATGCTGTATTAAAGCCTGCAAAATCCAGCTACCTCGAATCTTGACTCTTATTTATTGAGCTATCTGTTATTGTATATCTAGTCAAAAATAGAGGTATTATTTATTTATTTACCACATAATGGCGCCCGAATAGGGACTTGCCCTTTCCCCACGCGCCGGAGAAGCCACGCAAGCCCCCTGACCCTCTGCAGCCGTGACGGAACCATACCGTGCACGTGCAGATATTTCTGCTTCAAGTATCCCTCAGGCCCACGGAGGAGACGGAGGTTGCGGTCCAGCATCCAGACGAGGCGGTGGAGGAACGCGGCGAGTCCCGACCAGAGCCCAAGCCGAGAGTCCAAGGTCCGAGGTATCAGGAGGCCCACCCGTAACTGAAGAGAAGTTCGTAGTCCGTCGTCGTAGCAGTCCAGTCCAGTCCGAGGCCTTCCGTTCTTGCTGCCCGGTGAGTACCGTTGCTGGGGTAGTATCTAGACAGGGTCAATCTAATTGTCTCTGGTCCGTGGGTTTGGGTACGCAAATCCAACACGAAGTGTCCACTTAGGTGGATGCGGGTCCTGACGTGTCTCTTTATGGGACCGGTATGTTTCGTACTGTTTCAGCAGTGCATCTAGTAATTCTAGTAAGTTCTGTTCTCGAGAAATTCATGTGTTTCTATTTTCAAGTATTCCAGGTAATGTTTCTGTTCGAACTGTTATTTTAAATGTCATTTCAATGTGTTTTTAATGTCGTGGTATGAGTGATCAGTCTTAAGTCATTATTGTGTTCATTGTGTATTGTATTGTGTCCAGATCTCAGTATAGTCATGCCTTTGTTTTCAAAATTACATCAGTTAAAAACTAGAAAAGGTCTGCTCGAGGAAGCAGTTCCTGTCCCGCCTAGGGACAGTCCAGGTCATTTTATGTATCAGAAGCATGGCATAAGTGCCATATTATATCTAGACTTATGGGTCGAGTATACTAAGGAATTAGAAGAGAAATATAGATGGCCTGTATCAGGCACATGGGATGCCGAGTGCATCATGCGAGTAGAAGAAGTATTATGGAAAAAGAAAGCCAGACAGTCACAGAAAGATGCCATCGAGTTATGGCGCAAAGAATCTCATAAAAGAACCGAAAAAGAAATCAGAAAGTCAGAATTAAGTAGAGAATCCTCAGAAAGAGCCCAAGAAAGGGAATTAATCGAAATAGGTGAACGAGTTAAAACCGAACAGTCAGACAGACAGAGGAATGCCCTTATCAAGGGTATGTACCCTCTTCTTGCCGAGGGCTTGCCAAAAGCAACCCCGGAGGCATCCAGTAATTTTCCGCCACCACTAGTTCCGACCAAGCTACGTCACAAACCGACCGCAGCTGATATTTTTCTCTCGTCCTATTTGGACGACACAGTTCCCGAATATGCAAATCCTGCTCCGCCAGCTCCTGTAAATAATGTAATTTCTGTTCCTCCAGCCACCGGGGCACCTGTTACAGCACCTGTTACGGTACCCCCGGTCCAGCCTACAGTACAAGTACCCGCTACATCGGTCACTCTGCCAGCACGAAGAGTATCAGTCGACGATTCCAGTTTAGGGGCCGCGGGAGGAGGTCCCCCGGGAACCCCGCCGCCACACAAACGTGTAACGTCAGTCGAGTTACATGAACGTGCGTTACAGCGTACGCCCAAATATCAGTCCGTTGCAGATATCAGACGAGCTCTTACCGAATGCCGTTATGATCCAGTCCCAGGTGATGATAGTATGGTTATATATTCATTGCGTGTAAGACGGGTGACCGAGTATTTGGACACCCTACCGAATATGAAAGAAGATCTAGACAGAATATATCGTTTCATTCGTACAGGAACAGATTCAGAAAGTATTGGAGAAGTCATGTCTCTAAGGAAAGCTGAGACCCAGCTCATGCTATTAAAGTTTCTAATCAATTGTTTAATAAGGGAACAAGATTCCCCGACTACAGATCCGACTGAAATGAAAGTCCTGACAAGGTGGAGTGATAATATAGCCGAGGGTAAACACAAGACACTCAATAGTATAGAGAATATGTACAAGAAAATTCGTAAAGAAATAATAAGGTTACACGAACAACGCAAAGAAGCTCTAGGAAGCGAGAAAGAAAATGACTCTTCTACTGAAGAGGTAGAGGACGAGAATACCGCCAGAATAGCGTATGTAGGTAAATCTAGATTTCCAGACCGACACTTACGCCTAGAACACAAGAAAGTGTTTCATCTTCCAGCACCAGAACAAGGCTCTCTAGAACAAGTATTTCAAGCTACCGATCACATTCTGAAATCACGAATCGGTTATAGTGAGTTAAGTACCATGCATGAACAAGAACTAGCCCGATCAGCAGTCCGATGGATTACTGATTCTACCACTTTTCCAGACGAAATAGTGGCACACATGTTCCTGAAACTGCCCCCAGCCGAGCAGCGACTGGTGGGTATGTATATGATCCAGCACCTCATTACACTGTATGAGGATCAACATTCTGATCCAGGCCCGTTACATGATGTCCTGAACGAGTTACTCCAGTGTAGATGGAAAGGTTTAGGTACCGATTTAATTAGTGTCATTCTAGAACAGCGCCACAAATATAGAACGTTTTTGAACCCGCATTTTGTTCATGTCTCACCTCCAGAAAGTAAACCGTTTTACATAGACAGACAGCATCCGTTACGAGAAGTACACCCAGTTAGGACAGAGGGTGGTGAAATGCAACGAGTATTTGTTTACACCCCAGTTACCAAGATGGAACTCTTAGAGATGAAGAAATTAATTCCCTGTCACGACAAAGATCCAGCAGGGTTCCACCGAGAATTAAAGGACATGCTCCGTATGGGAGAATACACGTATCCAGATATTATTAAAATGTTAAAAGTCCTGTTGCCCGCGGGCATATACGAAAAACTCAAGGAAAAGGATTGGGAGGTGGGAGAGAAAAAGATTGATTGGACAGCCCTAGAAGCTGAAGATAAGATACGAGTACCAGGTACCGGTCTTGGAGACAAATGTAAAGAATTACCTGAACTATTAATACAAGTTTTACCTAGATTATTAGCCACTAAAAAGGAAGACTGGGATGCGATCTCAGCCTGTAAACAGAAACAAGACGAAGACACTAGTGATTTTTATTCTAGATTTGAGAAATGTTTTATAATAAACAGTGGTTTGAAGACGAGTAGCGAGTCATACCCTCATCTTTTTGTTACTAAATTAGTCGAGAATTCAAGTCCACAAGTTAAGAATAGAGTTTTGAAAGTCGAAAGTACATGGCAAGCTAGTACTCCGTCACAGATGTTACAGATGCTCCAGTATCACCAGAATAGAATCAGAGAAGAGCAAGAACACGAGAGAAGACGTATGAAAGACACGAAAATGAAAGTACTAGTTGCACAATCTGTTCCTCAGGACAGTCAGAAGAGGGGTCCGAATCAACCGAATCAAGCCAGTCATCCTGCAGCTCCCGTTAAAGGGACATGCAATTATTGTAAACAGCCAGGTCATTTTATAAACGAGTGTGCAGTTCTGAAACACAATATAGCCACTGGTAAAACTAAAGAAAGACCACGTCCGCCTAGACAAGAACAAGTTTCACAGACTTCTCAGCCACAGAATGCACAACAGACAGTTACAGCACCACAGCCTATTGCTGCAACACAGCATGTTACACAGCAGATGTACCAGTATGCACAGACAGAGTATCCAGAGTATCAAGCGTATTCATGAAACAGCCTAGAGAGGGAGGTAGGCTTGCCTCTCATCGAGATTCCTGTAGATCAAGAAGGTCCCTATGTTCACAGTCAAGTATTAGGGAAAGACAGAAAGTTTTTGATTGATACAGGGGCAAGTAGGACTACTATTAGTCACGACGAGGTTCCAGGGGCTCCGCTCTCAGGCTCTAGAAATATTTCCCTTGGATTTTCAGGAAAGCCAGTTGTTAACGAGATATCAAAGCCAGTTACTCTAGAAGTTGGTCCATTGTCCCGAACTACTGATCTATTACTTACGAAGTCATGTCCAGAAAATTTGTTAGGCATTAAGACACTGAAAGAATTAGGTGCAGTTATTTGTTGTTCCCCAGAGGGAATACGTTTGTTTTTACGTGACTTCAAGGGTCACTATGTATTACGAGATTTTGATCCGAGATTATCTAATGTCCCGCAGCATCTATGGGCGCAAGGTCCAACTGATGTTGGTTTTATGCAAATCACACCCCATCGTGTGACTCTCAAGCAAGGTATAGTCCTGCCAAGAATCAGACAGTACAGATTGCCACCTGAGGCTGTAGCAGCCTTATCCAAAATTATTGACGAGCTCATGGCTCAAGGAGTAGTTGTAGAAACTGACTCCAATGTATGTAATTCTCCTATCATTCCAGTCATGAAACGTACTGATCCAAATGCACCCCCAGTCTATCGATTAGTGATTGACCTTCGAGAACTCAATAAATGTATTATTCCCCAGTACCCAGTTGTTCCAGATATCTCATCTCTATTGACAGCCATTGATTCTGAGGCAATATTTTTTACAGTAATCGACCTCAAAAATGCATTTTTCAGTGTCCCCCCTTTCCAGACACCGAAGGGAGTTCTGCCACTCTTTCCTTATCCGTTTTCACATAATGGTTCATGTGGAGCCTGGTCCATGTTAACGTCATCCTCAAATGATATGTCCCTTCTGAATAGTACATGTTTTCCAGACAAGCAAGGTCTTCCCCACAGAACAGGGTTAGATCTAGAAAATGAAGTTTATAATTTGGGTAATTATTCTTCGAATTTTATGGTCCTGAATGTTCAGTCTGATCCTACTCCAGACTTACCTGCTATTTCAGTACTACCAGTCAAAGGCGAATTATGTGTCAGAAATAATGGTTCCGTACATGTAGGACATAGTGATTGTACTACTATTGTCAAGTATAGTGACAGTGGGAAATCTATTTTCAAAGCCTCACGTCATTCATATTTTGTTTGTGGTCAGACCGCATATGTCCGTCTGCCCCTCGATTGGGATGGAACATGTTACATTGCCTTCCTACTGCCACCAGTTTTTCTAGCCCCATCTGATTATCATAGAAACACACATCTAGTACACATTAGACATAGAAGGGAGATCGAGTCCCCGATTGTCGATCAAACTGAAACTGCTCTAGAACAGTATACAGACTTCAATAGAGGTTTCTTCTTCTTTATAGGACCTATCCAGAATAGTAAGTTAATCCGTAGGTTAACCAGAACCCTTGAAGCAGTAGTGAATGAAACTACTTCTGCTCTAGGTAATTTAACCGAAGAGCAATCTGTTATGAGATTTGTCGTGCTCCAAAATCGTCTCGTTCTTGACGTCATACTGGCCGATAGAGGAGGAGCATGTAGAGTCATCGGATCTAGTTGCTGCATTTTCATTCCTAATAACGCGCCGTCTGTTTATTCAGCTATAACCAGACTTCATAAAATTGCCCATCAGTTACGCCAGAATCCAGGCACCTGGACTTGGTCCGGTTGGCTCTGGAGTATTATTTCTGCCTGGGGATGGAAAGTATTGTCATTCCTAGGTATAGCAGTAATGATCATTTTCAGTTGCTGCCTCTGTTTACAATGTGGCCCTGCGATTTGCGGCATTTGTGCTACATCCTGTATTCCAAATCCAAGTCCTAGTCCTAAGTCCCGTTCCAAGACAATTCGAGACGAGCAAATGATACTGTATGAAATGATAGATGGTATCATGAATATTGATGTTTCCTGATGGAAACGTAGTGACAAGGAGGGAATGTGGAAAAGTAAATTTTGCCATGTTCTGTGTCCCTACGTGTTCCCCATCTTATGTTATATGTGCATGATTAATATGCATATGTATTCCCCTATGATCAATTAAAGACGCAATTCTAGTTGTGTCCAACTCTAATATACCAGTTTCCAGTTCTTGTGAAAGCTACGAGTATTAGGCCTATGTAAAGCTATGTTGCCATGTTTCACAGTGTGCACGTTAATTCAGTAAAAGTCTCCGTTTCTAGGCCTCAAAAGGGCCCGGACACTCAGATTCAGCTCCTGTCTCCTGAACCCTCGCTGAGGAGCGATACAGCCCCCACCTGTATCCCTGACCCTTCACTTACTTCCTGCCTCACAGTGCCCGGCTCGGCCTGGCTCTGCCTGCCAGTCTGCCAAGAGTATGTTATGATTCTAGTTATCAGTCCAGCCCTCCTTCTCTGCATTCCTAAGCTACTGAATCGCATCAATAGTTTCAGTCATCGTCTAGCCTTTACGTCTCCATGTAAGAGAAATACTGTATTAATGGTCATTTAATATTCCTCAACACACACTACATGTAGAATAATGCATGCACCAGTCTTAGAGTCTGTTAGCCTTTGCCCTGATAACTTTTGGATTCTATCAACATGTTCTCTAAACATCAGATACTAGATAATGTTTAGGTACATGTCACTCTGACTCTCCAGACTTTCGTCTCCTCTTCTAGCACAGAAGTCATAGCCCCCAGCTTCTCCTAGTAACACGTCATTGCCAGCTTGCGCGCACCACTAGGTCAGAGGTCCCGGCTCCTTAGGTAGCCCCCTCCATGTTTCCGCCCCATTTATGACATATTCTGTTACGTTTACATCACATGTCTATGTATACGCCTCCTGTTACACCTACTTTCTGCCTTATCTTTCGCGACTGCTACAAACCCCGCCCACTGCTACGCCTACTGTATGTACTGCAATGCAATTGTTTTAACTATATATACTTGTGCACTGTTATTAAAGTTAGCGCGCTCATCCCAGATCCTGCCCGACAGCTGTCGGGGCCCCCCTGCCAGGCCCTGCCATCCTATTCCCGTGCAGGTTGTCCTGTTCCTGTCCTTTATGCTGTATTAAAGCCTGCAAAATCCAGCTACCTCGAATCTTGACTCTTATTTATTGAGCTATCTGTTATTGTATATCTAGTCAAAAATAGAGGTATTATTTATTTATTTACCACAGAGGTTTACACTGAGCATGTCAGGTTGGCCGTCGCAAGACAGCCAGCCAAAGTGACATGCTCAGTGTAAACTGTTGGGGTGAGCATCACTCCCTTGCTGCCAGTCAGCAGCAGTGGGCCCACCCGCAAACACTGTCTCGGGCTAGGGAACAGGGAAATACGGTAATAAATAATACATTCAATTAATTACTATTTTATTTTTCACCTTTGCCGCGCCAGCAGCAGGGGATAGACGCTCCTCTACCCTAAACAAGGTGCCGCCGCTGATATATGATGATGAATATTTGTTTTTCCTGTTCATGGAATGCAAGAGGGGTTCTATTTGAAGCAAAGTTTCTCGTTTTCTTGAGTGGGCCGTTCAAAATGTATAGAACAATGTGCTTTTGGGAGGGAGAGATGAGATTTTACATTTACACTACTAGTAGAAGATGCAGATGTTCCTACATAGTAGTCAAATGCTGTACTGCTCTGAGTTAAATGTTAAATGCCTGAGCTCAGATGAACAGATTCGTGCATGTTATGCAGCTCAGACTGCACATGAATTATCTATAGGCTTTACATTGCTCCACACCACTCATATTAAATAGATCCTGACTTTTGCATGACTCGGTGACTTATTGGCAACTAAGCTAATGATGTTTGTCACAGCTCTTGCTGTGTAATAACACTCCTTCAGTGTCCATGAGCAGATAGCAGGCGCAAACCTGTTTTTGACATTATTATCAACTAATTAATCATTTAAAACACATTAACTAGTGTAAATTCGTGTGGCCCTCATGTTGTTGTTTATTTTCAGGCTGAACACCTGCCAGGTTGGGTTGTTGGTCCCACACATAAATCAACGTTTGACGTCGGACATCCGTCACTGGCTTGTTTTGGATGTATTCCCTTTCCCTTTCAGAGGTACTGCCAGTTATCCACCACCACAGGCTGGCCCGTAGTGGCGACAGTATGTAGGAAGAACAGCACACCCTGCAATAATACACACACAAACACGGCAAGAAAATGTATATAATGGAACAAAAAGATCTGAAGAAGGAGAAAGCACTCTCACCTTGGAGCAAGGATTCATCACACATAACGAAAAGTTACATGACAAATAGGCAGCAGACGAAAACAAGCATTTACAAAGCCTTTAGGTCTGCTGCTGGCTACCACCCTCTTGGCGTTGTCAGTGCTTGTTTTGATTTGCCAAGGTTTTTTTTTTAAGCTTTATTGTTGAGGGAGTCGCTATGCTCTCTATAATATGAAATAAAACATTGACTAAAAGAACAAAAAATGTATTTGCTTTCAAAAGAGCACTCATTCACATAGCACTCCTTGGCACTAAAAGTAAGAGCATTGTTTGTGAATGTGCCCCTTGTTCAAGGGTTGGATGCCTTCATTCACAGGGAATGTAGCTAATGGCTGAAGTGGGTGAAGCGGGGGAGCCACTGCCCCATGATGTATGTAGAGGGCGGGAGAAAACTGTGAGTGACACAATTAAAGACCAAAGAATGAAGAGGGATGGCTGAAAGTCTCTATCAGTGAGTATATCGTACATATAATCTTAATATAGTCAAAAAGGCCTTATTAAAACCAGACCTAATGAATGGGGCAGGCAGGCTAATGCAAAATGGCAACAACAAAAACGAATAATGGCTGTAGGTATGCATCAAAACACCCTAGAAAAAGAAATGAATAAATAAAGCTGTGCAAAATGTACCTGTCTGAACAAACACCGAGGTAGAAATCGCAGAAAGTAGAATGGTGCAAAAATGCAAAAAGGGCTGAGGCACACTTTCAGATCTCCGAAGAAGTAACAAAACAGCCAAGCTGAATATGCCTGAACTTGTGACCCACAAAAACACGTGGGAGTTGCATCAAAGTAGACATCAATGCTGTCTAAAAATGGATCTAGCTGAAGCACACACAACATTCCATGCCTTACACAAAACCATTGTGTAACAAATTCACACACAAATACTGCTAAAGACAATGTAAACGCAAACTGTCACCAGCATGCCACGTAAGCGCTACAAATTACGGGTCATATTCAGCCGCGGTCGGTAGTGGGTGTACCTGCAGGGCGGTGACGTGGTGAGGGGGAGGGGCAGGGTGGGGGTAGTTATCTATGGATTACGGAGGTTTACAGGTAAGTAAACATTTAAATAAATAAAACGAATGCAGTGCAGTGAGCGCAACGAAATTCGTATGGTACAGCTCAAAGTCCGACATAGGGCTTATCTATCTTGCTCAGCACTTGTTAAAACGGGCTTCAGAGAAGGCCCTGACTGTCGCAGAGGGTGTGGTATGGAGGGCACATTCATATACAATATCTGGGAGTATATACATATTCAGCGTTATTGGCCCGATGTGACCAGATACATGGGGGGAATCCTAGGCACTCAAACAGAACGCAAGCCAGGATTGTGCCTCCTGAATATTTGGGTACCCACTGACCTTGGAAACAAAGCAAGGACCTGGGTAGCATTGGGATTGATGATAGCGAAACGGAATATCACTAGACTATGGGGGGCACCGGAGGCGGCAACACTCGCTGCATGGAAAAAAGATCTCGATTGGCGTATGTTAATGGAGCAAACAATATATGAGTCAAGGGGCTGTCCTAAAAAATGGTCGCAAATATGCGGATTGTCGAAAGAATATAGAGGAAATGTTTGTGAACCTCCGCGGTTGTATCCTGACCCATCTTCTGTGGTAGAATAAATAAGTAGGTTTTAGTATAGAACAACTGTGTATTAGAAGTAGATAGTCAGTTGAAAGATCCAAGATACATCTAATGTTAAGGTCTGTACAATACTGTGTGACTTTGTTTATATTCAATGCACATTGTCATCAATACAAAGATTTATAAAAAAAAAAAGGGTGGGCTGGGTGCATCCCCTGTGACTCCATCTTGTCTTTTGAAATAAGCCCCTGGGTGGGCCCAATCCTGGGGGCATGTTAAAAATAAAGGAGGGGTGTATGGGGCCCCCTCCTAGAGTTTAATTTAACACTGGGAAGCACCGCCTCATCAGGGTTTTTTTTATTAAATTATGCGGTGGTGCCCACATGGCCACCTCCTGAGGCTTCTTTAATGATTAAATGGGGGGCCTCTATGACCTCTCCCAGCCCCGGGGAGCAGCACCTCCCCTCGCCTTTTTAAGTGAAAATACGGGGGCTGTGCGAAACCCCTGCAGCCCTTGAGGCCACCACCTTCCCGGTGCTTTAACTTTTATTATTGGGTGGTTATGTGGACCACCCAGCCCCATGGACTGCCACCTCGCAGTACAACCATGGCATAAATGTGGGGGAGCCCGCAGCCCAGGGGACCGCCACCTCCCCGGGGCTAAATAAGAAATTAATGTGCTAGGCACACCCACGTAGCCCTGGAGACCACCACATCACCGGGGCTGTATGCTGCGATGGAAGGGGGCTGTGCGCCCCCCTCCTGGAGCCCTAGATGGCCCTGGGGACCACCACCCCCCAGGGCTGGCTCCAGCGATGTCCCGGGGTGCCCTCACCTGGCACATTGCAGTATGATATGACTTGGCGGGAGCAGTGCCATAATAAACTCTGCGTATAAATCATAAAAGATAAAGGAGGCCCCCTAATCTGTCAACTTTGGGACAGGGGAGATATATTGTAAACCAGTTATTGTCCCACAGGTTTTGCCATTAGGTTATTTTTTTAAGAGCGAAATCAAAGTACCGAGTTGCAAGATGTCTAGCAATACCAATCACACAAATTGTATATAATGCAGGAGGCTACGTTACAGAGCATAGGTCAAATGATATAGTCAATAATCCACCAGCATGCTAAAAATATACTTTTTGAACAATACGGGGACTAAAATTTAGGTCTTTTTAATACTGGCAACCTAGAACAGAGGTAACAAACCTAAGAATAAGTTAATTGCCATTAGAAACCCTGTAGCATATAAACATATATTAAAGTAACAGAGAGGCTGCTACTATTAATTTCGCAATACAACAATAACAGTGGCTCGTTGAAAATAAAATATCCCATTTTTTAATTATACAGTGGCAGGATGACCCCCACCAAGGAATGAATGCCAAAACTGACACACAAGCCCATTGAAAAGCTCGTGCTATCAATTAACCGCCAGATATTATAAACTGGGTAAGCATAATTAATTACAATTTGACGTGACAATTGATAATCACTCCTTTGGTTACAATACGGTAAAAGAGGTGTATTTACTTACAGTACAACTGAAGATACATATCGGTGGCTCCTACTACCAGAGCGATACTTATTCTCAGAACAATATAAGGTAGTGTTGTGCTATATTGATCTGTCACACCCAATATTCGATACCAATAGAGCACACAGATTATTGATCGCCATCTTATCATCACTCACAGATATCGATACAGCGATTGTCACAATTGAGTGAACTGACAACATCTCCTGACCGGATTCTATAACCGGCACCCGGTATTCCAAGACTCATCTGGAATCCTTTTTTTAATAACACAGGTAACCTCACCCTCAGACATTTTCCACTAAATGTCTAGCCTTTGAAAAATGAGCCCAGTTATTATTGACTGGTGGCATGGTACTATTGCCGGAATGATATTAGTGTTAAGATGTTAATTTTTTAATTTTTTCTAGCAATACCAATAATGCTGATGATCCACCTATGTTTGTAGTATAATTCACCGAATAATTGTAGCCAGTGTACAAGTGTTGTTCTAGTAAAGTGCTCTGTTTGAAAAATTGTGAAGGCAAAAAAGTAATTTTCTGTTTCTTTTTAGAACTTGGTCCTGAAGAAGGTTGTCTATTATTAGCCTGTAACCGAAACGCCGCGTCGACCCTTGTTCGTTTTGAACTTTTTAACTGATGTTTTCTTCATGTGATTCTCAATGTTTTTTAATGCTATGCTCAATGTACTTTACGTATATTTTTTAATGATTTATTATCACTGTGTACAAAATGTTATTATTTGAATAAATGCATAAAGTATATATATTTTTCCATACAATTACTTTTCTGGCTTTCCTTTTTATCTTGATTTGAAATATATGTGCTATAATGGTTTAACATTTTAAATCTCTGGTGGATTATTGACTATATCATTTGACCTATGCTCTGTAACGTAGCCTCCTGCATTATATACAATTTGTGTGATTGGTATTGCTAGACATCTTGCAACTCGGTACTTTGATTTCGCTCTTAAAAAAATAACCTAATGGCAAAACCTGTGGGACAATAACTGGTTTACAATAATAAACTCTGCTCCGCTTCTAGTAAGTGAGAGCAGAGAATGCTCTAGCTTGCTAGAAGCGGTGCAGAATTGCTTTTGGACAGAGGGAGCTGCATGTTAGCTGCTCCCTCTGTCCAAAAGCAAGGCTGGCTACCACAGGATGCTTGGAGTCAGCAGGAACCGCCGGGCCTTCAGGCTACCATTGCTATCCCCAACTTGAAGAACTGAGTGCCCTGGGTGGGACCAGGGCACCCAGCATTGTGGCCAGGCCCTGGGTGACTGGAGTCCTCGGGGCCAAAATCAGTCCAGGGAAGGAGGGCCACCTGGCCACCTTCCTTTAATTTAAAAAAATGAAAAAATGGGGGATGGGTTTCCTGAGACTGTAATCACCCCCTTCTCCATTCTAAAAATGCCAGGCCCCAAGGCATGGGGTCCCTGGGGCCAAATATGGCCCATGGAAGGGGGCCTACACTGCCCCGCTTCCTTTATTCTCTCAAACAAATACGCTTCTGGCACGATGCTGGAGGCCCACCCCTTTCTGTAGCATTCTGCGATCGCCTCTCCTGGCTCACTACTGGTTAAGGGATGAAGCCCCCTTGGATGCTGAAGGTCCTTAGGGGCCAACAAGACCACCTCTTTCTGCCAGTAACTCCCATACTGCTGGATTGCTGAAAGGTGATCGAAGGACACGTACCCTTTTTCCACCACACTGCAAACGTGCCTTTTGGCGCACTGCTTGTGGGCGGAAGATGTTCCCTTGCCTCCTGTGGTCCTCAGGACTAAAGTGGACTTCAGCACCAAGGGGTGCAAAAGGGGGTGTGGCCTTCAACAACCTCTTAGGCACATTTGCAGAGTGGTGGAAAATGGGGGCGTGGCCTTCAAAGACCTTTCAGCAATCCCACTGTGTGGGACTTACTGGAGGTAACAAGAGGGGTAGTTGGCCTGCAAGGACACTCTGGAGCCAAGGTACTTCATCCCCCAGCTCGCAGTGCACCAGGGGATGCATTTGCAGAGTGGTGGAAAAAGGGAGTGGGCATCCGAAGACCTATCAGCAATTTCACTGTGTGGGCCTTACTGGAGGTAACAGGAGGTCTTCTTATCCCCAAGGATCCTCTGGAGCCAAAGGCACTTCTTCCCCAGACCGATATGGTCAGTGACATCGCTGGTGACAACACTCATGACATCTCAAATTACATTACTGATGACATCACCCACAGAATCACTGACACACCCACTCACACCCCCATAGAACCTTTCATACACCCACTCCCACACCATTCACAAGCCCATTCTTAGACCCATACCAGCACTTACACACCAACTCACTGATTCATAGATCTACACACACACATCCACTCACTCACCCATACAGCCACTCATACGCCCACTCAGTCACTAAGACAGCCACTGACATATCCACTCACACACCCAAACAGCCATTCGCACACTGGGTCAGACAGACACACATAGATTTGCGCGCACACGTAGTCAAGCACCCATACGGTCATTCACACAGCCACTTACTCACCTATACAGTCACTCACACACACCCACTCACTTACTCATACAGCTACTCTCACATTCACTAACTCATCCATAAAGACACTCATATACCCCATCACTCACCTATATTGCCTTTCACATACCCAGCTCCTCATCCATATACCACTGACACATCCACTTTCTCACCCACACAGCCATACACATACTCGCCCACCCATACAGCCTCTCACACCCGCACTCACTAACCCATAAAGCCACTGACTCACCCACTCACGCATCCATAGGCAGTCCCACACCTCCTAGCCCACCCACAAAGACACTCAGACAACCATACAGTTAACTTAGACAATCAATCACTGACCAATACAGCCACTCACGTACCCACTCACACACCCATACAGCCACTTATACACCAAATGAGAGACTGATACAGACATTCACACAAACAGTCACTCACCCAAACATTCACTGAGACACCTAATCACTCACGTATACAGTCAGTCACTCACCGACTGAATCATCCATACAGGCACTAATACAACCACTGATTCACCAATATACCTTGGTAAATATATTTGACATTCATAAACTTTTCGAAAACACTCAGTCACTGGATGATGTCATCAGTGATGTCCTTTGAGATGTCATCAGTGATGTCACTAAGCATGTCATGAGTGACATAATATGTGAGGTAATAAGCAGTGCATTACAGGTGGCGTAAGTTATAGTTAGCTCCACTGCTGAATTTCATTGGTTTTGTACCAGTGAAACCTGAGCCTAACTATAACGTCCCTGTAACCTTTGGTTATTTTCAGTGAATTTCTTTGTTTTATTCTTATTCTATTTCCAAACTATAACGTCCCTGTAACCTTTGTTTTTTTAGTGAAAGTGTATGTGTGTGTGTGTGTGTGTGTGTGTGTGCGTGTTTGGGTGTGTGTGTGTGTGTGTGTGTGTGTGTGTGTGTGTGCGTGTGTGTGTGTATATATAAATGGGATGCTGAAACTTCTCTCTTTAACTAGGTTTAGCCCCTTTAAAAATATGTTTGTTTTACCCTAAATTACTAATTCAGATATAACATGGGGAAAACCCTAAGATCCAATGTGACTTAAGGTATAAAGGGCATTAATCTACAAAGAGTTTTCCAAAGGCATGTATTTAAGCAAAATATAATGCATAAGCAAAACAACAAAGAACATCCTGCTTCCAACAAATGACAGGTAAAAGAGTTTTCGGTTTTAATAAATCAATGTTCAAATGATAATTCTAATAAATGCTGAGGTGCTACGTGTGACGGCACAGTGAAAGTGAAAATAAGTGACAGCAAAATGTGCAAAAAGAGACATAATCCAAATGAGTCCTAACCATCTGGACAGGGAGTCAAATATATAGGAACAATAGTTCAGTCCAAATCACACTTTTTTTTGTTCCACATTAGTCTTTTCATAAATGTGTTTATGGTTCAGACATAATAGTCGACGTTTCGACATCAAGGGAATAATTTGGGAAGGTCTTCCTCAGGACAGATTTAGCAACCTAACTGAAATGAAATACTGTCTAGCAAGCAAGACCATCAATTAGGAAGTCAATATGCTGTGGGTGCATAATAAAACATCCTCCACTTAAATGAGAGGTAACACTGGAACTATTAGAGAAAGCATCTAGATGCTTCTCTGCAAAACCGCAGAATCGCTTGTCAGTCCATCGGAGTGAAATGAGCATACTTCATCACACGTAGCACCGCAGCATTCTTTGGCATTGTCATTTGAACAATTGCGTTATTACAACTGAAAAAAGAAATTATCAGTCATTTGTTGAAAGCAAATGTTCTTTGTTTCTCTGCCTATACATTATATTTTGCTTAAATGATTGTCTTTGAAACCCTTTTTGTTTATTAATGTTATGTTATGTTATGTTATGTTAAATTTGACTTGTAGAGCGCACGTACGCCCGTAGGCTTCATGGCGCTATAGGAAGTTTTCAGAAACACAACACACCAACAGGAGGACAGCCTGGAACATCTAAGGATAGGCTTCCCTAAAGAGCCGGGTCTTAAAGGCTTGTCTAAAGGCCAAAATATCCTCGTGTGACCTTAAAGAAGCTGGCAGGGAATTCCAGAGGGAGGCAGCAGGAAAGTGAAAAGAGCTGCCGCCCTGACGTTGTTTCCTAACAACAGGCACCGTAAGCAGGCTTTTGTGACTGGAACGAAGGTTGCGAGAGGGGACATATCTGGCAAGCAAGTTGATGATAAATTTGGGGCCCTTGCCTTGTAGTGCCCTGAAGATAATGCAGCCGGTTTTAAAAGCCTCCCTCTGAGCTATCGTCAGCCAATGCAGATCTGCCAGGCCTGGCCTGATGGACTGCCATTTAGGAAGCCCACAGATCAGCCTGGCCGCCTGATTTTGAACTAGCTGCAGCCTCTTGAGCTGCCCGGCTGGAAGACCCAAATATAAACTATTTGAGTAGTCCAGCCTAGACAGCACAAGGGCGATGGTCACCTGTATCAGGGCAGAATGGGTTAGGAGATGGGCAATCTTTCTAATCTTGTGCAGCTGAAAGAAGCATGCGGAGACTACTGTCCCTACCTGACTTTTCAAGGAGAGGTCTTCACTAAAGGTGACTCCAAGGCTCTTGACCGTGCGGGATTTGGAAGGGGGATTCCCCATCTCCGGAGGCCAAAATTGAGGTCCCCAGCTGAGTTCACTCTTCCCAGGCAAGATCAGTTCAGTCTTGCCTGGGTTGAGTTTTAGGTGGTTAAGGCCCATCCACCTCTGGATGTGAGCCATGACCTCCCTAAACTCAGTAACAGCGTCAGGCGAGCCTAGGGGGGAAATCAATTGCAGATCATCTGCGTAGTTAAAGATCCACACTTTGAATTTCCTCAAGGAGTACAAGAGGGGACGCAGGTATAAATTAAATAAAAGGGGGGACAGGGAAGAGCCCTGAGGGACACCGCAGTCGTTCTTAATTCTAGGGGCTGTGAAGGTGCCCAGTCTCACAGCTTGAGTCCGGTCAGACAAAAATGATTCCACCCAGCTCAGGGCAGCACCTCTGAGGCCTGCCTGCCCGACACGGCCGACCAAAATGGTGTGGTCGACCGTGTCGAATGCAGCAGACAGGTCAAGGAGTACCAGTGCCTGGTGGACGTTCCTGTCTGCATTACACCGAAGTGTGTTCTGGACTGCCAGGGTTACCGTCTCGGTCGAATGGCCTGGACGGAACCCAGCTTGATTGGGCTCCAGAAACCCAGTGGTTTCCACAAAGTTGGAAAGACAATTGGAGACGTGAGCCTCCAATATCTTGGATAAAAACGGCAACAGGGATATGGGACGGTAATTTGATGAGTCCCGGGGGTCCAGACCTTTTTTTTTATCAGAGGGATTAACAGGGCGTGTTTGAAACCAGTAGGTACCCTGCCCTGGGCCAATGATTTGTTTAGTAGGGGTAGGATACCCTGAGGGATAGTCTGACCGATTTCAGAGAAGATGTGGGGGGGGCAGATGTCGTTTGGAGATCCGGACTTAACCCTCGCCAAAAGTGAAGAAAAAGTTTTACCATCGATGGCCGGGAAGGCATCTAGTACAGAGGGATTATAAAAGGCGTCATCCAAAGGAAGTGACGTTGGGGAGCTAGCAATGCTCGACTTAATAATGACAATTTTTTCTCTGAAAAAGTTATTCAGGGAGTCACATAGCTTCTGCGTGGGAGCTATTGAGGGGGCTGTCCTGTCGTTGTCACAGAGTTCATTGACTATATTAAAAATGTCTTTGGACTTATTAGATGAAGATAAAATTTTTGTGGAAAAGTAGTTGAGTTTGTGTTGGCTTAAAATGTTTTGATATTTTTTCCTAGTGGCGCAGAAAATTTCCCTATCCTGTGGGGAATAAGTGGCTCTCCACTGTCTTTCTTTCTGTCGTACCCCTAATTTAAGTGCTCTAATTTCCTGGGTGAACCATTTGTGGGCATCATTACCTCTAATATTAGACAAGTATACAGAGGGGGCGAACAGATCTGCTGCGTGGAGGAGCCAGGAGGACAGTGCCCTCTCGTCAACCTCCAGGTCTTCGCCTGATAGGGGAAGGGTGTTGTTTAACATGTCCATGAACCCAGAGCGGTCCATGGATTTCCATTTACGGAACTCTTTTCCCATGGAAGGTTTGGCCTTAGGCTGCCCTTGAATTGCTAGTGGGAACTGGATGAAATAATGGTCTGACCAAATACAAGGACTTATAATGGGAGAGAAAGGTGGTAGATTATGTGTCCAAATTTGGTCCAAGCTGTGGCCCTTCTGGTGAGTGGGTAAGTGGATGTGTTGGACCAAGTTTAGATCTGTAAGCAGATCCCTCAGTTCTCCAGCTTGAATGTCTGTGTTTGTTCTGTCGAACCAATAATTTAAATCCCCCACTAGGACAGTTTTAGAGTACTTTATTACGTGAGAGGCCAGTTGTTCTGCCAAGAGTACTGGATAATTAGCCATGTATTGGGGAGGACGGTATAGCAGAATTAGAGTAAGAGCCCCACTCACTGAGTCTAATGTGATGACCAAGTTTTCGGTGTTAGGGAGAGTGAGAGAAGGTAATTCCTGAAAATGAAAGGATTTCAAAATGATTGCTGCTACCCCACCTCCGGCCTTCCCTTGTGCACGGTTGGCAGTCAGAATATAGTAGTCTGAGGGAAGTGATGCAAGAATGTCCGGCAGGGAATGAAGATTGGTCCACGTTTCGGTCAACAGCAGAAGATCTGGTTTTCCTCCATCAGGAAAAGAAAGATGTTGACCTGGTTCTTTATTAGGGACCTTGTGTTGAGGTAGTAGCATCGCAGGTTATGTATTAATGAAGGAGCCGATCGAGGTTCAGTCGTCAATGATGGAATAGACTGAATATCATCGGCCGGTAGGGGAAGGCGGGAGAGCCCAAGTCTTTGGATATGTGAGCAGATGTGCAAGGGGAGTGTAGGGAGGGCTATTCCAGAGGGGAAGCTAGGTTGCAATGATAGTAACTCAGAAGAGGAATACCTCAGAAGATGGTCTGGGGGGGTGGTCCCGGGTCCCGGTCGGCCGCGGACGGGCGCAGATGGGCTTAACTCAGGCGCAACTCCGGCGCGCCTTCGTCGCGCCCGCTGCGCTCGTCCGCTGCGCTGACACATATGGACCGTTTAAGTAAGGGCGGGCCTCGGGGGGTGTGGCGGTGATGTCACTGGCCTCGCCTCCCACCTCACCCGAGCAACCCGGCCCAAGATGGCGGCCCCGGCCGCTGCGAGCCCGCTGAAGCGATCAGCGCTCAGCCGACCGCCGGTGCACTCAGGAGGAGTGATCAGGTAGGTGTCCTGAAGTCCGGGGGAGAGACTAGGATCACAAAATAGTTCCAGAATTTAAAAAGCGCTCCTCTGCGCTTGATGCGGCGAAGTGCTGATAAAATGATCCTGCAATGTCACTTTCCGTATTGTGAATGCTGCTGCTCCTTCCTTAGCTACAGGCGGAGACCCCCTGCCACAGGGTCGTCAGCCTGCGAATGCCAAGGGTAGGTTCCAATCGGCACTCCTAAGTAGGGGCGGGCCTCGGGGGGTGTGGCGGTGATGTCACTGGCCTCGCCTCCCACCTCACCCGAGCAACCCGGCCCAAGATGGCGGCCCCGGCCGCTGCGAGCCCGCTGAAGCGATCAGCGCTCAGCCGACCGCCGGTGCACTCAGGAGGAGTGATCAGGTAGGTGTCCTGAAGTCCGGGGGAGAGACTAGGATCACGAAATAGTTCCAGAATTTAGAAAGCGCTCCTCTGCGCTTGATGCGGCGAAGTGCTGATAAAATGATCCAGCAATGTCACTTTCCGTATTGTGAATGCTGCTGCTACTTCCTTAGCTACAGGCGGAGACCCCCTGCCACAGGGTCGTCAGCCTCCGAATGTTGAATTACTAAAAGCCACACCTCCCCTCTCTTTTTTAATCTTCTTGTTTCATGTGTAAATTACCATTTCAATGTTCATTTACTTCAGCCTGCTCATCAGGAAAGGCTTTAAATTCAACAGCTCTGATTCTAGCAAAATGTTGTTCAGGAGTAACTAATGTTAGGAGTAACTGTTGTTCTAACATTTTGTCTTGAATACAAAACATTAGAGCTCTAGTTGGCTCTAGTTGCACTTTAGAACATTGTGGTAAAGCTGTAGTTGATCACTAGGATGTTAATGGATAGGCTGCTTCTAGTAATAAAAGTTAATATTTCACTCTGCAGGTCAGAATGTTTTACTGAAATGGATGAGATGCAGGGGTCGTTGAAGTGGTTGGCCGTCCTCCGGAATTTTCACACGAAGCTCCTCACGAACCTCTGGCTGACTGGTACCACTGGAATCGCCCCAAACGTTGGGCGCCAGCTGAGGTACTGGGTTTTTAAGAACCGGCACAGAACCGGTAACCCAGCGGTGTCAGGGTACACCCAGAGACCTCGGGTTCTTCCTGATCCAGACCACAGAAACTCAGAGTCTTCTAGGTGAAGTCAAAGATCGAATTATTGGCTGCAACCGAGGTAACAAGTGTCCTAGAAGTACAACACACGGGGAGTATATTCTCAGGAGACTGCTCGAATTTACAAAGTCAGGCTTCTCTTCTTATACAGAATATTCATCTTCAGGCAAACATTCTTCGAATTTGTACAAAAGAAAACAGAGTCATGATGACATGTACATATTTCACGTCGTGCTACCCACAACAAATCACTCGGTAAGGCCCAACATTTCATCAGATATCGCTGGACCCCCAATAAAAACGGGCACCTCCCCATCATAAAGCAAGTGAAGCAAAAGAGTGGAGACAGATGTAAATGTATGTAAATGTATTTGAGCTTGTAAAGCGCACTGCTACCCGTCCATAGGTTTCCTGGCGCTGTATAACTCTGGGGAACCCGTCCTGGCTTTCCCTGTGGGATGGTCCCTGCTGGGAGTCCCCAAGGTGGAACCAGGCATCCCCGAAATTGATGGGGCTGTTGTGGAGATTAGGCAAGCTAATGCCCAGAGTTGCCGAGTGGAAACCCTGATTAGAGTAAGCACCGAAGCGAGAATTATCGAGTCCGCTGACCAAGGTCCACGACCCTGCCGCGTCGGGAATTGAACCCTGGTCCCGGGCCGACTTCTGCTCTCGGGTCTGCTGCCTCTAACCAGTGAGCCACACTACTCCACAGATGTGAGCGAGATACGGCAGGTGTGCGCGCTGAAATGGTTTTATGGCTTGTTGAGCCTTGATGCTATCTTGTTCGGCCACTGGGAGGGGAACTGACCTAACGAGTTCGGCCTGGGGCAATGGTTCCAACTTGTACAGGTCATAGGAAAGTCGATTAAGGTGTACGTGTCCTTGTGGAATCGAATTCAGCTGGATTAAGGCCTATGTAAAGGGCAACGCACAAATGGAAGCCAAGGGTTCAGAACGCAAATGACGATTTCGAGGTGAAATCGTCACTCAAATATACTGAAAATATATGTACATGATGCGCTCGTCATTCTCGGTCTTTTGATACCAAATTCGTTATGTTTCGACGAAGTTTTAATTCTCGAGTCCAGAATGATTATACGAATCCAGATTTTTCAGAACCACAGGTTTTTCAGAACCACAAACCCTCCTTTTGCCCTTACATAGGCAATTAATCTATCCTCATGTTAGTCTGAGTCCAGATCTATATTCCTAAAGTCATTCAGATGTTGCTGTAACATCATCCAAGTACTTAGTTCATCTCTTGACACAGGCTTCCTTACACATGATGTAATACAGAGGCCACATATTGCAGGAGCACACTGTATGCCCAGACAGAACAGGAAAAGAATGGCTAAGACCATCCCACTGACCATCAGAATTTTCCATCCCCAGGCAGATATCAGTTCCCAGAACCATCCCATAAACGACCAATCTCCTTTATCCACATGAATAGATTCGGAAATCTTATGTAGTTTGGAGATGGCTTGGTACACTATTGGAGCGTTATCCGGGATGAAAACGCAGCAACTAGATTGGATCAATCTACATACCCCACCTCGGTCTGCAAGTATGACATCTAAAGCGACCCTGTTCTGAAGGGTCATAAGACGATCCGACTGGAGCTCAGCAGTCAGGTTACTAAGGGCACCGGCAGTTTCAATCACGGTGGACTCAACTACCCTCATCAGTTGCCTTATGTTCCTACTGTTAGCCATAGATCCCCAGAACGGCAGAAAACCCTTTGCAAAGTCCCCAAATTCTTGACCTGCAGTGTCTTCTTTACTCAAGACACCTCTAACTATCCTTGTCCGGTGGTAGTCTGCCGCTGCTGTGTAGGTGGGAGGCAACAGGAATGAAACAAAACATGAGCCGGAAAAGTCAGGGGGCAACCATGTATAGGCTCTATCATGGCAGATGAAATAAGTACCCTTAGGGGCCAAAAACGCTGGGGAAGTCTGAGATCCAAAAACATAAGTTTCTGTACATATACTCTTCCCTAACTGAGCTCTGGGATTCTTGCCAATACCTTGCAGACACAGGTTGCCCTGATGGGGTACAATCCAGATCGGGGAGGATCTCTTGGCTTGCTGTTTCTCACTCAGAGTAGCTCCATATCCGGTCACGTTCCAACCTACATATGCAAGTATCTCATCATCAGGAGTATCCTCATAAGAAGTTACTTCCTTAATCATGTCAACTATACCTTTGACTAGGGCGCTAGTCTTGAGGCTGTCCTTTACAGAACGTAGGGGTTGGACTTCTCGTGCATATATGAACATTGTTCTGTATGCCCACACAGAGCCATTATGACTGAAAGGCAGAACTAGATAAGGGATACCTTTACCAGTAGTGTGAGGCATAAGACCACACACCCAACAGTTGGTTGTGTTCATTACTAGTTGGTGTTGGTGTAAAAGCTGAACAAAGGAGTTATTAACGAACTCTAATCTCCTATTGGATTCGTGGTCAGGAAGGGGGTGGAAAGAATGAGAGGAAACAGTAGGAGGAGGTATGGGCAATGCAGTGGGTGCAAATGTTACACGAAAAGAAAAGAGAATAAAACGTAACTTATTAAAAATATCATCATACTGAATAACATACAAATGCACAATATTATAAAACCTTTCTTTGTCATTACTTTGCATAATTTGCGCTTAAAGTTCGTTCGTTTGGCAGGTCTCTCCACATCGGGAAACTCCATCCTCTCTAAAGTGCTGCCCGCGGTGGGAGGTTGCCTCTGCTAAAGGATGCTTCTTTCAGTCTAGGGCAACTCCCTTGGAGCAACCAGAACTACCGACCTAACGTCGTCAGCTGCACCCCAAAGACTTTAATCAACCGCGGCCCTAGCAGCGGAACCCGGATGGCGGTTCGAAAAACAAAAATAAGCAAGTTTCCTAAATGGGAGAGCTGCACTTTCAAAAATAGTACTTGGGGGGGAAAAAAAGAGATATGTGTTTATTAGTCCATGGATCTTGGTCTCAAATTTGCAAAAGAAATCGTTTTATTGGTTCGTTTTTCTCGGTCTCAAATTATATTGTTGTTTTTCAGGTATTGTCTGATCCTGGAACAAAAGGTCAGGCTCTGCAGTGTTTTATAGCTTGGATGGTGGCACAGCCTTGTGCGAAATGTTCTCATTTTCTGGTTCAGAGTCAGTTCTTTTTACGTGCAAATCATTAAAAGGGACGGCATGTGACACGGTATCAGGTTCTGGGTCAGTGACACCCTTCTGGACCCACTGGTCAAAAGGCAGAGGAAAAGGGATTTTCTTACAATGGATCCCGTGGACCCAGTTGGCCTTCCCCTCCACCCGAACCGCAGATCTTGTAGAGAGAAGGACGAGGTGAGGCCTGGTTCACCTGGGCTGGTCGTTCTTCGTTCTTTGAAAGTTTCTGACAAGAATCCAGGAACCAGGGTCAATGGCGTGGCCCGGAGTCTCAGAGACCGGAGGCAGGGTGTTGTGGACCTGTTGATGCAAAACACGCAATTTAGCCGTCAATTCATACAGATAATCGAGCAAAACAGGGTGTTCCAGCTCACTAAATTTCGTGGGTCTAGGCACTCCCCATATGTTGGCTGGCCGGCCAAAAACGATCTCATACGGGCTAAGTTTCACTCGTGAATGCACAGTCATTCTAGTGGACAGGAGTGCTAAGGGTAGAGCGTCAGGCCATTTAAGACCTGTGCTCGCTTGGATTTTGGCCAGTTTAAGTTTAAGCGTGCCATTGTAACATTCTACTAGTCCAGCTGATTGGGGGTGATTTACAGCGTGGAACTTCTGCCTAATACCTAGCCCTTCACACACTCTCTTCATCACACGACCCACAAATTCACTCCCATTATCAGACCAGACCATTCTAGGCATTCCAAACCTCGGGAAGTACTCTTTCACAAGGGCTTTTGCTGTGGACAAGGCAGTATTGTCTTTTAGGGGATAGGCTTCTACCCATCTTGAGAAAGCACAAACAACAACGAGCACGTATTTTAAATTGTTGCACCTCTCCATGCGGATCATAGATATAATTTTCAGGTTTGCCCCGCGGGATCGCCCAAAAAGTGATGCTGCGGAGGCTCAAGGGGCTCCAAATATATGCCCCATAGTTCTTCAAATCTTAGCATGAGCTCAGCATCTACAGAGGGTAGAATCACATTAAAACACACCACCATACCTAAAATTAGTATGTTACCCCACCAAATGATTTAATTTGCGCCTAAAATCAGTTGTCAACCTCTATTTGTTTTCCTTTTTGTGAACCTCAAAAACAGGACTTCACTAAATGCACTTAAATGGGGACCATGTCCTGGGTCCTGTAATGCTTGCCTCAACATGCTGTTTGTGTTCTAGCCCGACAATCAAGGGATGGGGGGCATTTTGAGCCATTCTCCACATGCACTTAGCAGTCAGGATGTACCCACCCTTCTCCCATATATTTTTTTCAGTTTATTTTCAGGATGCAGGGACCATGTCCCTCATCCCTGTAATGGCTGACACAACATATTGTTCAGGTTATAGCCAATCAAGTTTGACTAATCCCCTTTAAATTGGCCAGTTAGAGCATATCTGGATAACAGCAGTCCAGATATTCCTAACTTTTGTACCCCTACATGAACACCTCGAGCACCTCTATAAACACAAATGTCTCAGAAACTGCTGAAAGGATATACATCAAATAAGAAAAAGCATGCTTTCTGAGCAAAGTTCTAATTTTCCTGCTAAATTTGGTGTATTTGCGTTGAGATGTTTTTCTCTAACTGTTTTGAAACTTTATGGAGGATAACTAAAAAGGGTAATCTAAAGAAAAAAAGTATAGACTAGAATTATTTTCTTCATCCTACATTTCGTCATACATCCAAACCTTCTCCCTACTACTCTATGTCATTGTAGCTTCTGTTTTACTGGCTACCATTAGGCTATTAGATTGATTGGTATCAGTGTTTCTTTTCCAGTCGCTTATAAAGACCTAAAGTCTCAAGAAACTGAATCCACCAACATTCGTAGCACTGTAGGATAATTCTCATATTATCTCCTTCAGAGTTATTCTCCACAACATTACACAGTAAAAAATGCAAGTTGCATTTCTGAATAACTATTTTCCACAGGGTGTCCTGCTAAAACCACCCTCCTGTCTCTCCAGTGTTAAGTGGGATTATGTTCATTAATCTGTGTTTTCACATTACTTGAAGTGTGACTAATATATATTTTCCATATGGGCATCTACTGCAATAAACTATATTGCTTGAATCACATTTTGTTTAGTCTTTTCATTTGAAATCCTTTCTTGTTCTTGGATGTTTAATGGATGCACCTTTAATTACATTGGTGCAGTTGGAATATCCAAGGATTGGAAATTTTTCTGTTCCCTGGATGAGGGTTATTGTTGTGGATTACTTCTGTTTTAAATAAAATATTGCATATTTTCCTTTTCTGTGTATACATTTTTAGGGATATTGTATTGCATACTGCTTGTAATTTGTCACTAATAAATAGAGTATTTCAGTGTCTATTCATCTTTTTAACTGATGAACTTGTTTACAAAATGATAATATAAGTTTGACCCAATCAGCATTCCCCGTAGAATAGTTTTTCTTTCTGTCTTTCCTTTGACACTGAAGAGTGTCCACAGACTTTAGGGCCATTAGTTCAGAACTAACTGATCCAGATTTTCAGGGTCGTGAACACCCATGAGAAAAGGGAGCATTCACTCGAGAGAGTGACACCCTGTGGAAGCAACAGCACCATATTTCAGGTAAGGTGACACAAAAAATGCAAGCACGATAACTCTGGACTATAAGACGCAATGGATGGATCTGAAACATTTGGCCCTTAACACCCCAGGTTCCCTTTGATAAAGGGACAGCAGCTTTCCCAAGGGCTTGAAAATGGTTGATGAAGATACCTCCAAAATCAAAGGTGCTGTTGCATCCTCTTAAAGGTTCCCTTCCCTGTCAATCACTAGGCGACAATCCCAGATACTCAGGACCAATGAAGGCTCAGTGGCATGCCCTTCATACCACAAACTGGACTCAAGTTGAAGAGTACTCCTCTTGTCGCCTTACTAAAAAGATATATATTGGAAATGGGATGCACCAGGAATGTGTCCTAGCTCTGATTCTTTTTGCCTTACATGTGGCTGATTTACCAAGCTCATTTGATGTTTCCAGGTCCTTCTCTCGTCAGATAGGATCGTTCCATAGACCATGTCTAATGTGTGCAGATGATTTGGATTTATTAGATTATACCCCAAGGGGCCTTGAAAAGAATTGCTATTTTGTAAAGAAAATGATTTAAAAATAAATAGGGAAAAAATAAGGTTTTAGTATATGGTAAAAATGTAACAACACATTTTACATGGCTTTTAGAGAATGGAAAATTAGGGCAATTGAGAATTTATAAATACCTAAGTAGGCTATTTTGGCATAATTTAAACTGGGACAAATACGTCAATGTTACTAAAACTAAAGCACTTAGTCAGCTTTTCTTGTGAAGTTTGATACATACTGAGGGCTATCAAATACCCCTTTAGTTAAAACACTTTTACACAAAATACCACCACTGGTACTTTATGGCTATTAAATTATTTGCATAAAAAAGAGATCATTTAGATCCGGTAGAAAGTATAGCGGGGGATGGAGGATTGTGCCTTCTCGATTTATATATATTTAGGTGAAATTATTTCCAATCATTCTTTCTTGATTTTCAAAAGTGTAGTGTTTATTTGTGTTCTCATACATGGAACAGGAACAAAATTAAAGAAACAGCCAACATGTGTTTTGCCCATATGGCCCATCGGCTGAGGGCTTTTTCAAGGCTTAGAGGGTGTGGATATAGAAGAAAGGAGAAAGGGTTTGTTGAGGTTAAGGGGGTACGGACAATTGGAGTGTGAAAAGATAGTTTTAATACTGGGAATAACAGTTGGGGAAGGGTGACATGAGAATAAGGGTTTTTCCGGATAGGCAAAAAATATTTTAGAAGTTTGAGGGACAGAGCGCAGGGGAGGGAGGAGGTAGGGCACAAAAGGGAGGAAAATAAAATCACACATTAATCATGGTACAGTGTTCCACATTTTGGCACGTATTCATGAACTTATTATTGAGCAGAAGTCACCTATAAACATAAAAGTGATTCATGTACTGTCAATATTAATTAAACATGTAAAAACACATGGCCCTATATTCAATGCAAAAAGGATTAGGGATGGTACATTATTTCACAATTTGGTACATAATTGCAAATCTAGCACTGAGAAAGCTACAGGCATGGTCATCAGGGTGGTACATGTATGGTCAATTATAATCGGACATGTAAAGTCACAAAGCTCTATAGTCTATAGTCAATACAAGTATAAATAGACAAATTCAGTATTCCACTTTTTTGCATTGACAAAATATTTCATCGTAATTATAGAGAATGATTTCCTAGGGTTTTAAGCTGCATCACCCTCATCTGATAATATAAACAAATCGATATCTAACATATACAATTAAGTGAGGTAAGGACGCTTGCAGTGAGATCCGGTAGAAAGTATTTGTTTGAAACCAGTATTTTCTGTCCCAAAAGGATCAATGATGCAAAGTCTATGTGTTGTGAAATGAATGTATTAGCGTGGTCACATATGGCAGCTATACGCTTTTTGAAATTTTTAAATAAGTATTCTTTAGAAGATGAAGTGCTGAAGTTATCAGAGATCTGTTGATTGGGGGCCCAACATGGTGAACTTAAGGGCCTTTTTGGAATATATTAAGAACACCAAGGATTATTTCTCAAAGTTTTTGGAGGATGAGACCAGTTCCCCCACAAAAAGCTATTTAAGGAGCCTGCCCTAATCATGTCTCTGCAAAAGGACAGGATTTATTGATCTCATAAATCTGCAATCACTTTAACGATTCAGGTTCTTGATAATTCTGATGTGTTTCCATACTTATTTTGTTTCAACTCTTTTAGTCAGAAATTTCAAAGTTTAGAGTAGGATGTAATCCAGTTTTGGGGTACCAGGCATAGTGGTGATATTTAAAGAAAAGAGGAGAATTTGTATATGTGAGCAGACAATGAAATGTACAGGGACACATTCTAATGGATTGTCCTGTATTTTTAAGGTTGCTTCGTAAATGTTTCAATCCGTTGTTTTTAAAATATGGGATTTATTGGAGACATGATCTGATTGACCTGTTAGGTAATATGTGCTTTTTAGGTCTCGCTGAGCCAGCGCGCATGCGCTGTCAGCGAGACATTTAGTAAGTGGGTTTCAAAAGTGCTACCCATCACAGGCTTGCAGGCCACCAGCTGTCTGGTACGCGTACACACGCGAGCCTTGTGCACAGCTGCTGGCATGTGCCTTTATCGCGTTAATAACCTACCCTACCCCCACCCTTCTTTAACTCCCTCGTCAGCCTCATGCCTGTCTCACAAGCACAGCTGGCATCTGCCAGGCCGCGTGATGTCTTAAATCATTTTCAGCTCTCCTTTTCCTTAATCGCGGAATCGTAAACTGGTGCACGTGTAAAGCGCTCCAAGTTTGAACCCCACTGTTGCTGTCTTGCTAATTTGACCTTTGCAGGCACTCGCAGGGCCCTGATCATCTCCTTCCGCGTCTCTCTCACTTTCCCCTCGTAGTCTCTCCGTCTCACCTAGCTCCTTGCACGCCCCTCATCTCCCCCTCAGCTCTCCCGTGTTACAGCTGGTTCGCACCTCCAGCTGTCACCCCTCCCTCCACAGCCAGGCTCCGTTTCAAAGGCAGCCAATTACTTTTTGCATCTTTTCGCGGAAATATTGAAGGATTAATTAAGGATGCGGAATTTCAATAGCACCGACTGCTGACAATCACCAGTGTGAAGAGCTTGCGCTTCAGACACGAGTCTGGGTTCACACTTTTGTCCTGTCCTCCATTTTAACATCAGCACTATTCAGCACGCAAACATAAACAGACAAGAAACCACTGTAAATGCACACAAAAGGACAAATCTACCGAAAGAGAGATATGCAAACACAGACACGCGCTCGCTCTCTCTCTCGTTGCCCCCCACCCTCTCTCTCACGCCAAGATTCATATAGGCACAAAACGCAAACTCAAATGCGGACAGCCACAAATCTGCGTAAACAGATGATAAACAAACCCACACAAAATGAAAAATAAAGACACAAAATGTACAAGGACAAATAAATAATCACAGGGTAATGTAAACAGGTGATACACACACACATACTCGAAATAAACAAACAAATTAAAATAGGCAGAGCAACAGAACAGAATGTAGCTGGCTTAAATATTTGTTAACCCACCCCCCATCCCCGCACCCTTCCTTCCAAGCTTCCAGCATGTCTAGGTTGGCACAGACATGAGCTCCTATCCTGGTTCATGTGCAACAGTGTTTGAGGGGTATTTTGATATTTCCTAGAAAATGTCATAACATTTCACTTTGTGCCTCCATCGGACCTTGGAGGTCCTAGAAGACCATATTCACACAGCACACATAGCTCTAATTAAACCCTTTCTCAAGTCCACAGGCACAGCAGTGCACTGTACAATCATTACATGCAGAAGGCAGGCAGGGCAGCCGAGAGTGCACGTTTCTCATGCAGGGAACTCCTAGCACCAGTTTCACTCACAGGGCGCGGAGGTTCACTCTCACACAAGAGGTAACGTTCTCCGTCTTCACTTGCCAGGGCAGAAGTACCTATTCACCTCAGGTAGAAATCACAAGGGTCCTACACTTATTCTGCGGCAGTAGATGATTGGATAAATGAATAAATAGGGAAAACAGTTATCAATCCTTACCTTCCTGCTGGTTTGATCGCATTTTCGCTATAAAGGACCTTCACCAGACTTGCTGAAAGCAGTTCTTGGTGGAATCTAATCTTTGACAGGTTTGTTTTTCCATGTCTTTTGGCCATTCCATCTGTTTTATTCCATCTTTGTTAGCTGGTTAACTGTTCTTCACACTATCCACTTCAAAACTCCTCTGCATGCCCAGTTGTTTTTGCATAGGGCTTTTCCATGGGGACCCATTTTTACTCCCCTCCCTATGTTACGTTACGCTGCCTGCGGGATATGTTGTTCACACACAATATGCCCATAGCTTACCATTTGTTTACTTCAGGGCTAGCTTATTCCCTTAGCCCCCCTTTGTCACGGAATGGGGGTGTCATGTCCTCTTTTTGTATTTAACCCTTGTGTGGAGCCTGGACCAAGTACTTGTGTCAATCCACGTCTCCCATTTTCGGAGTTTCTATTTTCTTTATGTTTAAGCCCTCCATATGAGTGCTTGTGTTTTCAGTACGTTTCCCCATCGATGCAGGTTCTATTCCCGCCACCTATTCCTCTTCTATGTTGCTTTCTTTCTCTCCCACCCCTACCCTGTTCTCCATGCCACTGCATTCTACTCTATGCCACTGCACTGTACTGTGCACGTCTCTACTCCATTGCAATATACTCAACACCACTGCACTCTATGCCACTGCATTTTATGCCACTCTACACCATTGCACTTTACACCACTCTTCACTACTCTGCACAACTCTATGCCACTGCACGTTACACCACTGCACTATAGTGTGCACCGCTCTACGCCACCACACTTAATGCCACTGCACTCCAAAACACTCTACTCTGCACCACTCTACTCTACTGGACTCTACACTGCATCCCTCTACTTTAGCCCACTGCAGTCCACGCTAATCTAATCTGCAATACTCCACACCACTGCACTTTATGTCACTGCAATCTATGACACTTTACTCTGAACCCCTCTAATCAATGCCACACCACTGTACTCTACTAGATACTGCACTTAACACCACTCTGCTCTGCACTACTTACTCTACGCCTCTGCACTCTACGCCACTGTACTCTACTCTACACCACTGCCTTCTATGCTGCTCTAATCTCCTCTACACCTACCCTGCACCAATGCACTCCAGTCTATGCCACTGCACTCTACTCTGCATCACTCTGACACTGAGCTCTATGACACTTTACTCTGCGCCACTATGCTCTACGCTACAACAATACGCCACTCTACTCTGGACACCTCTAGCCTACACCACTGCACTCTATGCCACTCTACTCGGCACCATTGCACTCTATGCCATTACATTCATGCCACTCTACTCTACTTTGCACCACTCTACTCTATGCCACTGCACTCCACACTGCTCCACTGCCTCTACGCTAGTGCACTATGCATCACTTTATTCTACACCAATCTAGTGTACACCACTCCAAGCCACTCTAATCCACTCCACAGCACTCTAAGCCACTCCACAGCACTCTAAGCCACTCCACAGCACTCAAGTCTACCCCACGTCATTGTACTCTTCTTCTCTTCAGGCCGCTCCATGCCACTTTAGTCCACCTCACTCCAGTCTTCGCCACTCTACTCAGCTCTACTTTATGCTAATTCACGCCACACCACTCCACTCGACAACACTCTATTCTACACCACTCTAGTCTATGTCACTCCACTGTACTGTATGCCATTCCACTGTATGTCACTCAAGGGGACGCCACTCCACGCCAATTCACTGTACTCTACGCCACTCTAAGCAGCTCTACTCCACTCCAAGCCACTTCATGCTATGCCATGCCACTCCATTCCACTCTACTCCACTTCAAAAGACATTGGCAAGGCCAATAGCTCTCGCGTAGGCAAAACATGTTGTCTTTGCCAATGCTTTTTCTATTATCTTTTTGTTTTATTTCCGGGCCCAGTGCACAGCCCTTTTGTTACCCATTCTCTTCCTTTTTCTACACCCCTGCTTCCTATACGATGACCAATAAGCGTCAGTGCAGCATAACAGGAAGGCCTGGAAATCACATTATTAAATCCAGCCTTTTATTAAAAAAAGTATACAAAAAAAACAGCATTGGCATAGCCAATAGGTCTCGCGTTCGGAATCTTATAAGTGTTTAGTTATCCAGCACAATATCCTTGGTGCAACAACATCAACTGGTGCATAGCAAAACACTTATAAGGTCCAAAAAGGCAAGAACTATTGGCTATGCCAATGCTTGTTGATGTTGCTGTGAGGCTGAGAAGTTTTATAAGATCAGTGAGGGTTATTGTTGTGGATTACTTCTGTTTTAAATAAAATATTGCATATTTTCCTTTTCTGTGTATACATTTTTAGGGATATTGTATTGCATACTGCTTGTAATTTGTCACTAATAAATAGAATATTTCAGTGTCTATTCATCTTTTTAACTGATGAACTTGTTTACAAAATGATAATATAAGTTTGACCCAATCAGCATTCCCCGTAGAATAGTTTTTCTTTTGGTCTTTCCTTTGACACTGAAGAGTGTCCACAGACTTTAGGGCCATTAGTTCAGAACTAACTGATCCAGATTTTCAGGGTCGTGAACACCCATGAGAAAAGGGAGCATTCACTCGAGAGAGTGACACCCTGTGGAAGCAACAGCACCATATTTCAGGTAAGGTGACACAAAAAATGCAAGCACGATAACTCTGGACTATAAGACGCAATGGATGGATCTGAAACATTTGGCCCGTAACACCCCAGGGGTCCCTTTGATAAAGGGACAGCAGCTTTCCCAAGGGCTTGAAAATGGTTGATGAAGATACCTCCAAAATCAAAGGTGCTGTTGCATCCTCTTAAAGGTTCCCTTCCCTGTCAATCACTAGGCGACAATCCCAGATACTCAGGACCAATGAAGGCTCAGTGGCATGCCCTTCATACCACAAACTGGACTCAAGTTGAAGAGTACTTCTCTTGTCGCCTTACTAAAAAGATATATATTGGAAATGGGATGCACCAGGAATGTGTCCTAGCTCTGATTCTTTTTGCCTTACATGTGGCTGATTTACCAAGCTCATTTGATGTTTCCAGGTCCTTCTCTAGTCAGATAGGATCGTTCCATAGACCATGTCTAATGTGTGCAGATGATTTGGATTTATTAGATTATACCCCAAGGGGCCTTGAAAAGAATTGCTATTTTGTAAAGAAAATGATTTAAAAATAAATAGGGAAAAAAATAGGGTTTTAGTATATGGAAAAAATGTAACAACATATTTTACATGGCTTTTAGAGAATGGAAAATTAAGGCAATTGAGAATTTATAAATACCTAAGTAGGCTATTTTGGCATAATTTAAACTGGGACAAACACGTCAATGTTACTCAAACTAAAGCACTTACAGCCTGATTCATGTACGGGCCGTTTTGCGTGTCCCTAATAGCGATCAATAGCGACTCGCTATTGAGGAAACGCAAAACGGCATTCATGTACTTTTCGGAGAAAAAATAGCGACTCGCATGCGGGCGCTAAAGCCGTTAGCGACCCACAAAAAACGCAGAATAATCGCTATTTCCGGCTACCTGCGATCGGGATTGCGACTCGCAATCCCGATCGCACGAGATTGCGCTCGCAATCCCGATTGCACGGGATTGCGAGTCGCATTCTCGCGGGATCTGGAAAACGGGAAGACGCATTCCGAGCACCGTGATGACATCACAACCAGGAAGCAGCCAAATCCCACCCCCAAACACCACAGTGACGCTATCAGTCGACTGTCCACGACGGAAAGCTGCCACCAACCCGCCGTTTGCGCACCCCGACCCCGCCGAAATAGCGAGCGCTATGTCAGACGAACCGCAGCCCGGACCCAGCAACAGCGCTGGCCGCAAGCGCAAACTGAAATTCTCCGAACAGGAGCTGGAGAACCTCATAGAGGGTGTGGTGGCCAACCACGACCAGCTGTTTGGTGCAAACTCCCGGAGGGTCCCAGAGCAGGAGAAGAGGAGGATCTGGGTGGGGATTGCCGCAAGCGTGAACTCTGTGGGCGTTGCGGACAGGTCCCTGGAGGAATTAAAAAAGCGGTGGTACGACCTCCGAGGGCGTGCCAAGGAGAGGGTGGCGGAGCGCCTTGGTGAGGCATCAGGCACCGGAGGTGGTGGACCGACTGTCCCACCCAACACCCCCCTGGAGGACCGGGTAGAGGACACGTTGGAGAGGGAGGCGTGTGTTGGCGTGACCCCTCTGGACTCCTCCCGCCCCACCCAAGACACCCAAGGTAAGTGGCATGCGACTGCGACCCTGTCCCCTATGACCGCCCCTGACCAAATAGGCTCACTCATTGGCCCTTAGTCATGCCGTGCATCAGGAAATGCCCTGAAGCATTGTGGGAGACGTAGTATGTCCACAATGTAGTAGTACCACAATGCGGCCCGAAAGGTTCCAAAGTGCGCAAATACACAGCCACCCAGGGAATGACACCCAGCATGCATGTAACATCTGCACGTCTGACAGTCACATGCACCTAATGAGTATCCACTTACCCTCACAGGTGCGGGAGATAGCAGCGACAGTGAGAGGCTGCTGATCGACGAGGAGGCCCAGGAGGAGGAATCCCTACCTGCTACCCAGCCACCAGCCCCTGCGGCAGCGCCAACACCAGCAGCCAGGCCACCCACCTTGCCTGCTGCATCCGCCTCAGGCCCACCGGCTGCCAAGGCCAGGCCACCCACCTTGCCTGCTGCATCCGCCTCAGGCCCACCGGCTGCCAAGGCCAGGCCACCCACCTTGCCTGCTGCATCCGCCTCAGGCCCACCGGCTGCCAAGGCCAGGCCACCCACCTTGCCTTCTGCATCCGCCTCAGGCCCACCGGCTGCCAAGGCCAGGCCACCCACCACACCTGCCGCACCTGCAACACCAGCTGCTGCAAGACCTGCAGCTCGTCCACCACCATCTGGGCCAGCCACATCCGCTACACAGCGGCCTACCACCAGGAGGGGCAATGGCCATTTCCACGCCTGCATGAGTGTGGAGCGGCGCATGCTGCGTTTACACCAGCGCCAGTCGCAGCAGCAAGGAGCCATCCAGCTCCAGCTGCAGAAGATCGGCCGCAATGTGGCGGGAGTGGGCGAGAGGGTGGACCGCATGACGGCGGCCATTGACCGCATGGCGACGGCTATGGAACACAACACTGCAGCGCTGGTGAAGCACCGAAGTGTTGCTAGCAGGCGCCACCACCAGTTGCTGAGCCGGCTGTCCACCTATAGCCGCTCCAATTATGCCTCGGCAAATGCCACCACCCTGCTTGCGCGGCGCTCGTTAACCCAGCAGCACCAACTCGTCCAGTGCTGCGAGGATATTACCCGGGTGCTGGAGCATTTGACAACCGCCGTCACCGCACTGCACGCACCTGTGATTCCGGCAATTGTGGGGGGTGATGATGCTAGTGAGGGTGCCTCTAGTGTCAGCAGCCACTCTGCCACGCAGGCCCCCCCACCTAGGCGCAGCACAAGGGCTGCCCCAGCTCCAGCTGCCCAGGAAGAGGAAGAGGCTCCCAGGCGCCTGGGAATTGTGCGCCGGAGGCGCCAATGACATTGTGTCAGGGACACAGGCGCAGGCTGAACTTAAGCCTGCCATGGAGCGTCTCATGCAGTATGCATGAATACTGCATTTTGTAAATAGTTGTTACGGAGACCCATATATTTTTTTGTGATTCAAACAAATACATTTATTTTGGTGCACACATACGCCTTGTGTAATCATTACAGTTTGCATGCAATTGTGATATGTGGGGTGGGGGAAGGGGGTGGGCTAGAAATTGTTAGCTGTGATGTGGTTGCGACGTCTGTGGCCTTCAGCTGGGTTCTCCCCGCGTGCATGGTGCGCATGTGCTGGTGGCCGGTCGTCCCCCTCAGATTCACTGCCTGAGATGTCAACTGGTATCCGGCGCTTGGTTGCAATGTTATGAAGCATTGCACAGACAGCCACAATGCGGCAGCACGCTGCAGGACTGTAATACATGGCCCCACCTGTCTTGTGCAGTATACGGAACCTGCTCTTGAGCAGGCCAAATGTCCTTTCAATACAGTTCCTTGTCCGGATGTGCGCAACATTGTAGCGGCGTTGCTGAGGTGTGGCAGGGTTGAGGTAAGGGGTCAGGAGGTATTCCCGTAGGGCGTAGCCACTGTCACCTGAATGAGAGGAGCAGATGTTGATTGCCTGTGCAGCGCAGTTACTTCATAGCAATGTGACATTGTCGACAAAGTGTACTTACCAAGTAGGTGTCCTTCCCCAAACTCTCCCCTGATCAGTCGTGTGTGGAGTCCGCTGTGCCTGAAGATAAAGGAGTCATGGGTACTCCCTGGGTACTGGGCCACAATGTCAGTGATGATGGTCTTGGCATTGCAGACCATCTGTATGTTGAGGGAGTGGTACGACTTCCTGTTGCGGTACATATACTCCGTGCAAGCTGGTGGGCAGATGGCGACGTGGGTACAGTCTATGCAGCCAAGGACATGGGGAAAATGGGCAACATTATAAAATTGTAGTTTTGTGAGGTCCAAATCCTGTTGGCTCGTGGGAAATGTGATGTGTCGGTGGAGCTGGGTGAGCATGGCGTCAACAAAAGTGTGGAGGCAGCGTGACATGGTGGGCTGGGAAATCCCCCCAGCAGCGGCTACTATGCCCTGGAAACTGCCGGATGCCAGGAGGTGCAGGCTGCACAATACCTGCACATGTGTGGGCACAGAATTGTTTCTCCTTGTTGGGTGCTGCATGATGGGGTCGAGTTCTTGTATCAGCCAGGTGATCATTTCCCCATTCAGCCTGTATTTAGCATAAATCTGTTCTCTGGTTTGCCCCAGCAAGGTGACCCGCTGCCGGTAAATCCTTGCCTGCCTCATGCGTCTCCTCCGTGCTGCTCGCTGTAGCCTTCGCCGCCTCACCACCATGTACATCCCAGGCATTGTGGAACGCCTATTGCTGCTGCTGAATGTCCTTATGTGTGATTGGTCAGGCCTGGACCTGTTGGTGATTGGCTAACAGTTTTTCAAATTTTGGTTAATCATGGCTTTTATGGTTACCACCTGCTTTGAGTTGTCCTTAAATTGCGCCGCGCTAATGTGCGATTTAGCGATTTTTCGCTAATGTATTTCTTTCATGAATGCCGATTGAGACAATATTGCGTTTCGCTATTCAATTCGCAGATTCCGTGGTTGGTCGCTATTTCATTATCGCTAATGCTCGACTTCCCGGAGTCTGCGACTTTTACAGCGTAATCGCTATTCCGCTCGCTATTATTTTTTTGCGATTTCGCTATTTCGTACTTGAATGCCGATTCCGTGTTTTGCACCCGCAATTGCGTTTTCGCAGCCATTGCGGGCGCTATTTCGCTTCATGAATCAGGCTGTTGGTCAGCTTTGCTTGTGAAGTTTGATACATACTGAGGGCTATCAAATACCCCTTTAGTTAAAACACTTTTACACAAAATACCACCACTGGTACTTTATGGCTATTAAATTATTTGCATAAAAAAGAGATCATTTAGATCCTGTAGAAAGTATAGAGGGGGATGGAGGATTTTGCCTTCTCGATTTATATATATTTAGGTGAAATTATTTCCAATCATTCTTTCTTGATTTTCAAAAGTGTAGTGTTTATTTGTGTTCTCATACATGGAACAGGAACAAAATTAAAGAAACAGCCGACATGTGTTTTGCCCATATGGCCCATCGGCTGAGGGCTTTTTCAAGGCTTAGAGGGTGTGGATATAAAAGAAAGGAGAAAGGGTTTGTTGAGGTTAAGGGGGTACGGACAATTGGAGTGTGAAAAGATAGTTTTAATACGGGGAATAACAGTTGGGGAAGGGTGACATGAGAATAAGGGTTTTTCCGGCTAGGCAAAAAATATTTTAGAAGTTTGAGGGACAGAGCGCAGGGGAGGGAGGAGTAGGGTGAAAAAAGAGGTAGGGCACGAAGGGGAGGGAAATAAAATCACACATTAATCATGCTACAGTGTTCCACATTTTGGCACGTAGTCATGAACTTATTATTGAGCAGAAGTCACCTATAAACATAAAGGTGATTCGTGTACTGTCAATATTAATTAAACATGTAAAAACACATGGCCCTATATTCAATGCAAAAAGGATTAGGGATGGTAAATTATTTCACAATTTGGTACATAATTGCAAATCTAGCACTGAGAAAGCTACAGGCATGGTCATCAGGGTGGTACATGTACGGTCAATTATAATCGGACATGTAAAGTCACAAAGCTCTATAGTCTATAGTCAATACAAGTATAAATAGACAAATCCAGTATTCCGCTTTTTTGGCATTGACAAAATATTTCAGCGTAATTATAGAGAATGATTTCCTAGGGTTTTAAGCTGCATCACCCTCATCTGATAATATAAACAAATCGATATCTAACATATACAATTAAGTGAGGTAAGGACGCTTGCAGAGAGATCCGGTAGAAAGTACTTGTTTGAAACCAATATTTTGTGTCCCAAAAGGATCAATGATGCAAAGTCTATGTTGTGAAATGAATGTATTATCGTGGTCACATATGGCAGGTATTCGCTTTTTGAAATTTTTAAATAAGTATTCTTTAGAAGATGAAGTGCTGAAGTTATCAGAGATCTGTTGATTGGGGGCCCAACATGGTGAACCTAAGGGCCTTTTTGGAATATATTAAGAATACCAAGGATTATTTCTCAAAGTTTTTGGAGGATGAGACCAGTTCCCCCACAAAAAGCTATTTAAGGAGCCTGCCCTAATCATGTCTCTGCAAAAGGACAGGATTTATTGATCTCATAAATCTGCAATCACTTTAACGATTCAGGTTCTTGATAATTCTGATGTGTTTCCATACTTATTTTGTTTACCAGATTCAACTCTTTTAGTCAGAAATGTCAAAGTTTAGAGTAGGATGTAATCCAGTTTTGGGGTACCAGGCATAGTGGTGATATTTAAAGAAAAGAGGAGAATTTGTATATGTGAGCAGACAATGAAATGTACAGGGACACATGTTCTAATGGATTGTCCTGTATTTTTAAGGTTGCTTCGTAAATGTTTCAATCCGTTGTTTTTAAAATATGGGATATATTGGAGACATGATCTGATTGACCTGCTAGCCAATATGTGCTTTTTAGGTCTCGCTGAGCCAGCGCGCATGCGCTGTCAGCGAGACATTTAGTAAGTGGGTTTCAAAAGTGCTACCCATCACAGGCTTGCAGGCCACCAGCTGTCTGTTACGCGCACACACGCAAGCCTTGTGCACAGCTGCTGGCATGTGCCTTTATCGCATTAATCACCTCCCCTACCCCCTCCCTTTGCGCGCGCCTTGTGTTACATCTGCTGCCATTTGCCTTTATCGCGTTAATCAACTGCCCTATCCCCTCCCTTCTTTAACTCCCTCGTCAGCCTCATGCCTGTCTCACAAGCACAGCTGGCATCTGCCAGGTCGCGCGATGTCTTAAATCATTTTCAGCTCTCCTTTTCCTTAATCGCGGCATTGTAAACTGGTGCACGTGTAAAGCGCTCCAAGTTTGAACACCACTGTTGCTGTCTTCCTAATTTGACACTTGCAGGCACTCGCAGGGCCCTGATCATCTCCTTCCGCGTCTCTCTCTCTTTCCCCTCGTAGTCTCTCCGTCTCTCCGTCTCACCTAGCTCCTTGCACGCCCCTCGCCTCCCCCTCAGCTCTCCCGTGCTACAGCTGGTTCGCACCTCCAGCTGTCACCCCTCCCTCCACAGCCAGGCTCCGTTTCAAAGCCAGCCAATTACTTTTTGCATCTTTTCGCGGAAATATTGAAGGATTAATTAAGGATGCGGAATTACAATAACACCGACTGCTGACAATCACCGGTGTGAAGAGCTTGCGCTTCAGACACGAGTCTGGGTTCACACTTTTGTCCTGCCCTCCATTTTATCATCAGCACTATTCAGCACGCAAACATAAACAGACAAGAAACCAATGTAAATGAACACAAAAGGACAAATCTATCGAAAGACAGATATGCAAACACAGACACGCGCTCGCTCTCTCTCTCGTTGCCCCCCACCCTCTCTCTCACACCAAGATTCATATAGGCACAAAACACAAACTCAAATGCGGACAGCCACAAATCTGCGCAAACAGATGATAAACAAACCCACACAAAATGAAAAATAAAGACACAAAATGTACAAGGACAAATAAATAATCACAGGGTAATGGAAACAGGTGATACACACACACATACTCGAAATAAACAAACAAATTAAAATAGGCAGAGCAACAGAACAGAATGTAGCTGGCTTAAATATTTGTTACCCCATCCCCCAACCCCGCACCCTTCCTTCCAAGCTTCCAGCATGTCTAGGTTGGCACAGACATGAGCTCCTATCCTGGTTCATGTGCAACAGTGTTTGAGGGGTATTTTGATATTTCCTAGAAAATGTCATAACATTTCACTTTGTGCCTCCATCGGACCTTGGAGGTCCTAGAAGACCATATTCACACAGCACACATAGCTCTAATTAAACCCTTTCTCAAGTCCACAGGCACAGCAGTGCACTGTACAATCATTACATGCAGAAGGCAGGCAGGGCAGCAGAGAGTGCACGGTTCTCATGCAGGGAACTCCTAGCACCAGTTTCACTCACAGGGCGCGGAGGTTCACTCTCACACAAGAGGTAACGTTCTCCGTCTTCACTTGCCAGGGCAGAAGTACCTACTCACCCCAGGTAGAAATCACAAGGGTCCTACACTTATTCTGCGGCAGTAGATGATTGGATAAATGAATAAATAGGGAAAACAGTTATCAATCCTTACCTTCCTGCTGGTTTGATCGCATTTTCGCTATAAAGGACCTTCACCAGACTTGCTGAAAGCAGTTCTTGGTGGAATCTAATCTTTGACAGGTTTGTTTTTCCATGTCTTTTGGCCATTCCATCTGTTTTATTCCATCTTTGTTAGCTGGTTAACTGTTCTTCACACTATCCACTTCAAAACTCCTTTGCATGCCCAGTTGTTTTTGCATAGGGCTTTTCCATGGGGACCCATTTTTACTCCCCTCCCTATTTTACGTTACGCTGACTGCGGGATATGTTGTTCACACACAATATGCCCATAGCTTACCATTTGTATACTTCAGGGTAGCTTATTCCCTTAGCTCCCCTTTGTCACGGAATGGGGGTGTCATGTCCTCTTTTTGTATTTAACCCTTGTGTGGAGCCTGGACCAAGTACTTGTGTCAATCCACGTCTCCCATTTTCGGAGCTTTTATTTTCTTTATGTTTAAGCCCTCCATATGAGTGCTTGTGTTTTCAGTACGTTTCCCCATCAATGCAGGTTCTATTCCCGCCACCTATTCCTCTTCTATGTTGCTTTCTTTCCCTCCCACCCCTACCCTGTTCTCCATGTCACTGCATTCTACTCTATGCCACTGCACTGTACTGTGCATGTCTCTACTCCATTGCAATATACTCAACACCACTGCACTCTATGCCACTGCATTCTATGCCACTCTACACCATTGCACTTTACACCACTCTTCACTACTCTGCACAGCTCTATGCCACTGCACTTTACACCACTGCACTATAGTGTGCACCGCTCTACGCCACTACACTTAATGTCACTGCACTCTAAAACACTCTACTCTGCACCACTCTACTCTACTCTACTGCACTCTACACTGTATCCCTCTACTTTAGCCCACTGCAGTCCACGCTAATCTACTCTGCACCACTCCACACCACTGCACTTTATGTCACTGCAATCTATGACACTCTACTCTGGACCACTCTAATCAATGCCACACCACTGTACTCTACTAGATACTGCACTCAATGCCACTCTACTCTGCACTACTTAGTCTATGCCTCTGCACTCTACGCCACTGTACTCTACTCTGCACCACTGCCTTCTATGCCGCTCTAATCTCCTCTACACCTACCCTGCACCAATGCACTCCAGTCTATGCCACTGCACTCTACTCTGCATCACTCTGACACTGAGCTCTATGACACTTTACTCTGCACCACTATGCTATACGCTACAACACTATGCCACTCTACTCTGGACACCTCTAGCCTACACCACTGCACTCTATGCCACTCTACTCTGCACCATTGCACTCTATGCCATTACATTTGTCGTGTATTTCTATAGGTTCTGAATCAGTCCCCCTATTCCTGACCCTATTCTGGTTAAACTAACTATCAAGTTAACTAACAGTCAGCCCATGAGGCAAGAAAACCCCCATGATGCAGATACCGTTATCTGACGCAGTCACACTCCGGCACAGGAACGTGTTATCTGATTAGGTCATAACGCTTGAGATCTAATTAGACAAGCGACATTCCTCCAGCCCCTGATAAGGCATACGACGTTCTCATAACAAATCAAACCTATGACAACCTGGAAAATCCGTGCGGCCATTGTTTTGATTTCACAGAGAACTTTTGCAAAAGAATTTGCTAACGAGCAAGTCGTATGACATCTTTATTGACGTATCTATGTCCATCCTTACGTCAATCTCGGCACCTTTAAGGTATAAATATTGCCGACCTTGCCCTATGCAAACACACGCGTGGTGACAAGACGGAGCAGCCATACTTGCCGAAGCCGAGTGCAGAAGCAGACCCCGCTGGCAGCAGCCCCGCCTTCCTGACGCGCTGAGAGACGCGCTGCTATCTCAAGCCGAGAGACCCAGCACCGGCGCTTCTGGGCAGCCCTCGCAGGCAGCCTGGAATATCGAGAGCAGAGAAAGAGATACCATTCCTCATTCATCCTAACTTCCAGGTACAGAACTGAATAACCCCTCACAGAGAATTCTTTAGTTATTCACTTGGCAAAAACAAACTTAACTTAAACTGTAACTTTCTATTCCCGCCCACGCATTAGACTTAGGTCAGGTACACGGGGTAGGCGTATTTAGAAACACCAGTTGAGTACGTTTAGTCAAATGTATATGTGTATGTAAATATATTTTAATCATTTTAAACATCATATGGCTCAGAAACCATATCAATGTTTTTACAGTATTATTTTATACTATTGCTTCTAATGTATGCACTTTACTTAACTATAAGTATTGCAATAATATCGATCCATTTGTCTTGTACGAGAAAAGAGACTGATCAATAAATAACACCTTTTTATTGAACACGCCCGTCTCTTCCTTTTCTCTACATTCTGATGAGACTAAGAATGCACGTACTGACTGAGTAAAATAATTGCCTTGTGCTCACACGACTCTTGAGATTGACTCTTGATTAGGGGAGAGCAAAGTTGTCATGTTCTATGGTTGTCAGAAACTAAATCCCTTCTTGTCTAATCAGGGAAGTTAATCCTTCCTTGAACATTCGAGAAAGTTTCTAGCGAACTCTGAGCTTAGCTGGCAAACCCAAAAATTAAGTCTAGTATCGACAGTAGTAGACCTAGTTAACGTCTGGTCTAGGCCTTTACTGCTGTAGGTACTATTCCAATGCGCAGAGCCTATTGGGAAGATAGGAGCTACACTACATGGCGCCCAACGCGTTTGGAAAGGGCGATAAAACTAACGTAAGACATTTAGAGTAACTCAGTCGTGCTTTCTCACTCAGACCCCTTTTCCCGAATACTCCAAAGACGTCTGGAGTGGGTGAAAGGTTATATCCTCCAAAACCTCGCAGGAGGGAACTCCTATGTATGGTTCTTGGTCAAGTCAACGTTGAAGGATAAACAGTTCCAAAATATTGTACATCTAATCTTTGTTCCATAAAGAAACCTGATCTGCAAACAAACATAATACCATCCTGTCTGTAAAATGGCAGAGAGTGATGATGAAAGAGAGGCAGTTAGATTAGCAACTGAACTCGCAGATGCTGATGCTACCATGCAAGCAGCAGACGCGGATATAATACTCATTCCGGTCATTAAAAGGAGATCTATAACCTTAAAACTTATAGAAAATGGACTGACACCTAGAGGTGGCACAGTCATATTCGTAATCGAGGCACACGAATATCGGCAGACAGAGGTATACTATTCATGGATACATTTTCCAGCAGCAAATGCTGTAACAAAGTACTTCCACTATTACAAAGTAGAGGAACCTCCTGAAACGTACACTCCTTTCGAGGAGGTGGAAGTACCACTCAAATTCCAAGAGCATTTGCTCTTATTTGATGGCGCCCTAAAACATAACAATCACATTACAAGGCTCGGTCCTTTAGGAAGACCAGGAGCAACGTGGCCGGTCTTAGCCGGATACACACCACATCCAGACATCGAAAGAATGCCTGCAGCAGAACTGTTAATACAGCTAAAACAACTACTAAAAATTCATAGACAATTAGTTCAGTATGTAATGCGGACTTCAACAATTCAGCCAGCGATTAAACTTCCACAGCTGACCCCTCACCAGGGGAACACAAATAAAATTACACCACAGAACATCCAATCCTGCCTAGGTAAAGTTCCAGCTAAACGGGAACAAATACCATTCTGGTTGGCACAGAAAATCACCCAAATAGAGGCGGTGTTTCCTGACACCACCCCGCTGGAAAAACACAGGATTCTGACTATATGTCTCCCAATGGGAATCGCACCACACATTGAGGACTGTGACACTTGGGGTACAGTCTTTGCTTCCATCTACACAAAAACGCACGGTGTTCCATCCATTTCGGTAATACCAGATGTACTAAAACAAATTCAAGATGAATACGGTCCAGAACCTGCTTTAACTCTTGGTATGAAATTACTAAAAGACTTCAAACAGGTTTCGGCTATATTACTAGCCAACATAAAAGGTGAAGCAGCAAACGTGGCGATCCGCCAGAGGTTAAAAGAGACAGATATAGCAGACCAACCAGCTGAAATTGCCAGAATCATAGAAAAATCCTATGAAGAACTAGGCAGAGATAGTCTAGGTGGAATACCAGTAAAACCGCAACTGACTACAAGTCCAGAAAAAATATTTTTTAATAATAATAATTCACCAAAAAAGAACTGGGATGGAAACAAACAATCCAATCCTAAAGAAAAGAAATTCCAGTCCAGAGGAAGGTCTCCTAGGCGAAGAGAGAAATCTCCAAACCAAAGACAGAGGTCACCGCAGAGTGACCCCTCTGGGAATAGATATAACCTTAGAAATAGGGATAATATTAAAAAACCTGATAGATATCAAGACATTGATACACGTCCCTCTCAATCTTTTCAGACTTCCTCGCAGAAATCGGAAAGAAGAGGACGATCAGAAGAGCACGCCAAGTCCAAAGACAAGGAACCTGCTCAACTAAAAAAGAAATTACAATTTCCAAAAAAGAAGGTAGCCAGTATCAAGGTAGTTAACAATGCCGAGAATACTGAGGACACAACTGAAAAACGGAGAGTGGGCTCAGACAATGCTAGACAGCGCAGCAGAGGTGAGCATAGCTCGCAAAGTCCTTATGAATCATCTGGAGACAGTGGACACGAATGAATACCTTCAAGTGGAAACTGCAGACACCAGAGTTAGCAAGCCCCACAAGATATACGAGATAACATTACGTATAGAGGGAGATAAGACTAGGAAAATAAGGGGACTATTTTGGGATAACCTCTCCAAAGGCTATGACATCCTTCTAGCTGAAAAAGACTGGCCACCAGAGTTTGTCAGGGAGTGCCCTCATGGCGAAGAAGTAATTATGCCTGCCTTCTCGAATCAAATACCGATTCATAAAAAATACACACTTGCTAGAAAGTGGGCAGTGGCCTTAGCACCTGCTTTATATAAAAATCATGTAGGATGGGATGAGGATTCTCCTCCTCACAAAATCCAGTTAAAATCACAACCAACTGCACAAAGGCAGTACCCAATTAAGCAAGAAGCTAAAAAACAAGTAAATGAAATACTAGATCAGCTAGAATACCAGGGGGTGATTGAAACTTGCACCTCACAAATGAACAATCCTTTGTTTCCGGTCTCCAAACCAGACAATTCGTACCGTCTAGTTTTGGATTACCGACACCTTAACACATGTTGCAAAACCTTTGCAGTGCAAAACTCACACAGTGCTGCACTAATGAATAACATAGTGCGCAAAAAATACAAAACAACCTTGGACATCTCCAATGGATTCTTTTGTCAAAACATAGCACCAGAGAGCAGATCTTTAACTGCATTCTCAGTAAATGGCACTCAAAAACAATTCTGTCGGTTAGCCCAGGGGTACAAGAACAGCCCAGGGGTATTCTCAGCGAGAGTAACAGAATTACTACAACTATATGATGATGAAGCGTTATCCTATGTCGATGACATTTACTTAACAGATGATGACTTGGAGACTCACTTGAAAAGGGTGAACACCATAATACTTGGGTTCGCTGCAGAGGGTTACGAATTCAACTTTAAAAAATCCAGAATTGCCCATCTGACGGTCCTATTCTTAGGATATGAGTTATCAAGTGAAGGCAAAAGCCTGGCAGACAATTTCCTAGAGAAATGTGCCGTAATCCAAGCTCCTAAAACACTAAAAAACCTACAGTCAATTCTAGGCTTCCTAAATTTCGGAAGAACATACATTGCAAATTACGCAGAAAGGGTCAAACCCCTTTATGATCTAATTAAACCAGACTTTAAAAGATCCAATTGGACTCAAACACACACAGAAATTTTGAGATCCTTACAAACAGACATGCTAATTAAAACAAAATTAGAAACCCGTGATAATACACGCAACCTTGTGATCCGAATCATCCCAGGGAGATGCGGATTCACATACCTAACCTCTAATGAGGGAGATAAGGTACCAATTGCATTCAAATCACACATGTACACAGAAGCTGAACAGAAATTCAGTAATACAGAAAAAATAATTCGTGCAGTTCAAACCGCAATAGCTAGAGAAAAAGACATAGCTGACGGTAGACATATCACAGTCAGAACAGCAGAATCAGCCTTTGAGGCACTAACAACACCGTGTAATTTACCAACAACAACATTGAATCCGGAATGGATACAATGAGTGAATTCAATCACAACGGACAAAGTATACTACTACTTTGATCCAGAACTAGAAGAATTAAAAAATCTAAAATATGAAAAGACGTATCCTCTGCCAATCGACATTCTGCCTCTACGACATTACGCCTGTGTAATCTATACAGACGGACATGCTCAACCCTCCGTTTGGGGAGAACATGCATACAATCCCACATGTGAGATTACAAAAGAAGTGTGGCGCGGAGGTAAACTAAGACCTCTATTAACAAAATCACACTCAGTAGAAACTAATTCAGAACTACAAACTGAAATAATAGCTTTGAAAATGGCGCTAGATAATGCGGATCGCGAATTCCCGACACTTATAGTGTCAGATTCATATTACTGCGTCAAAGCATATAACAAGGATTTGCAGACATGGATTCAGAACGGTTACAAGGGTGACACAGATGCATCAATAAAGCAGAGACTGCTCTGGGAACAAGTAGCTCTTTTGAAAAAAGAACTACCAAAGACTCACGTGACACACTCACTGAGTCATCAGCGTGATGGCGTTCACGTTGTGGGGAATTCATTGGCTGAAGCAGCCGCAGCGGCAGCCACTAAATCGGCTCCCGTAGATCGAAAAAAGCGTACATTAAAATACATTGACGGTGAAACATTGCTGGCGGTGAAAACGTCATCAAAAGGCGACTGCTCAGCGTTACCGATCAACTATCCACTCAATTATACATACATAATCGATGCAAACTCCGTCCCTTTTGCTCGAATCCCTGGAGTGGGGGATAGAGTGATTCCAAACATGGACAGGAGAAGCTTGTTAATCGCAGACGCACACATGGGCGAGGGTCTCAGACACCTTAAATTAAAAGATTCTCTGGAAGAATTACAATCACGGTACTGGTGGCCAGGCATGAGCCTGCACTACACCATGTTTGTAAAAAACTGCCCAAACTGCAACAGAGATCGCAGAGGGGAGAGAAGCAGTTTAATACCTCGTCGAATCAAGGCAGATAATATTACCAGCAAAAAGAATGGCTTGCGATTAACATATACAGGCTAGTTTCCACTTATAATGTAGATCACCAGCACTCGGCTGACGTCCGGACTGTTATACAAGATTTGCGAGTCTAAATGGCATATACGCTAAGAGCATGCTACGTTCGACCATTGTTTTCACTCAGGCAATCCAGCCTGGGGGGGAAACATGGCCAAATGAGCACAGTCCAGCGGGAATCTTCTCACTTCCTTCCTGAGGGTACGGGATGGTGTAAAGAAAAAACCAAGGCAGAAAGCAATCTATAATAGAAAGGATATTAGGTTCGGGACCTGGGTGGGTCAAACATCTAATAAGTGTCCAACGTAGTCTAAATAACTTGCCAAGAAATTCTCTGAAGGGATTCAGTCCGTACGAATTATTATTCGGAACTAGGATGTTGATCTCTGACCTTGATAGTCAGACTTCAGTGGTAATAGAAAAAACCTTTGATGTCAAAGACCGTTTGGCTATTTTGCAGGACTTAAACAAAACAAGAAAAGACCTGAGCAACATACAGTTGAAACAACAGCCAACGACCACTGAAGAATCACCACCTGTCCCAGCAAGACCTGTCTGGATTCCAAAAGTCGGGGATCTAGTCAGGGAGAAGATCGCGGTAAAGAAGGAATTTGGGCCTTCTTACAGAAAAGCAGTTCCTGTCTTGTCTGTCAACGGGACAAGATCAGTTGTACTACCGCCACTTGCTGGTAAAAAGGAGAACCGAGTTGTATCCATCGACCTGGTAAAACCACAACATGTGGCCAATAACAAACAGTAGGCCAAGTGGACTCCCAATAAGTAGCAGAACACCAAGGTTTGCTACCAGCACAGAGGTCCTAACAAAAAGGCTCATCACATTCGAAACGCCTACAGAAGAACAAGAAGGACTATGCAACAATGCAATAGAACTCAGACCTCTGAAAACCCAAATAAAGACATTTAGCAGAGACACACCAATCTATACTGAAGTACCAAGTGAAAATGCAAGGAACAAAAATCCTGAAGCAATTGGAACAATTGACAGAACTGCATCCGGGTACTTCATCAACTTCGATGATTCCTCTGAAAGCCTCAGTGAATCAAAGACACAGCCATCATCAAAATCCTTTAAAGACAAAGCGAAGGAACTTTTGAAACAACTGAAAGAAACATATCTGGTTTCTCCATGGATTGAATTTTGGGTGGGTTTTGGTGCATTTATCCTCATACTTTGGCTCATCATGGTATTTACTTTGGGACGCTTCATTGAGGGAAAATATGCTAAAATGGACACAGCAAGTCAGAACATCAACTTGATCCTCAAACCACACACATCTTCACACGTCGAGAAAAGAGAACTTTCTTCAGAACTTTCTTCAGCCAACTTCACAGCCAATCCTATACCTGGTGGGGTAGCCTGGGACAACACTGACTATGAAATTTATGGTCCGGTCGAGATCCTGAAATATCCACACCAAATCAAGATCTCTTTGAGCGACTTTGCAAAACCAAACTCATTTGCTGATGATTGGGACTTCGAGAGTATTAACAACATGATGTCTGACTTAGTAATGTCTGCTAAATTTACAAAACATGATTATTTGCAAGGTTCTACAAATTATGATAGTATGTATTGCTATAACCATTATGGTAACCATTTTTTGCATAAATCTGCACAACCTAGAAATGTTTTAAATTATAATCAATGGGAACATTGTGCTACGCCTCCAAAAGGAAGCTCTAGAACCGTTTACGACAAATATTCATATTTTTCAGGTTTTAACACAAGTAATGCTGAAACATTTTATTTTAAATTGTCAAACAAGACAGGGATGAAAACCATGATAACCAACACAAAATTGATATATTCAGATTCATTCTTTGAAAAAATGAATACTTTTGGATTTGATTATTGGGACAAAAATGTTGATTTGAAAAGTGTTTGGGGTACAAAAGAATGGCAAGTACAGGGTTTAGAAGCTTTGTTTAGAGCCTGCATGATCCCAGAACAAATGATATTTTTAAATGACACTGTTCAACAAACCACCTGTCTTGGCTTAGCCAAAATCAAAGATTTAAATAACCCGTCTATTCCAAAGCCAACAATGTTTAGCAATAGCTCTGATACAGATGAAGAAATAGACGTAAACCATATACTTAACCAAAACAGAACACATCCTGATTGGAAACAATGGTTGAGCTGGCCCACAGATACAAATAACTGTCAAGATAGATTCCTGAATAAAACACAGGGTTTCAAAATGACCAGGCCAGACCCTAGATATCCCCAAAGACATCACCCAGGGATAATAACAACCTACAGTGTGGGCAAATTATGCCTTCAATGGCTACAGACTTCCACACTGCCTGAAATTAAGCAACACCTAACTTTACTTACTGATGGTGCTGACTTGCGTGATTTCATAATGGGACCACGCAAACAGCGTCAAAAGCGTTTCATAGCAGCCTCTGTATATGCAGCATACAATGAGGCCTGGAAGGTTACTCAAATTGAGACAGCAGAAAGAATACGGGAAATTGACCGTATCAATTTGGAAAAATCACTTTCTGTAGTGGACAATGGGTTAATGACTCTGTCCTCCAGAATTTTTTCATTGGACAGCATTGTGTCTTCAGCAATCGATATATTATCGCAAGACTTACTGTTATTACAACATGGACAGTCACAATTGCGTTCCATTGTACAGCTTGGCTGGACGTTACAAAATCTGCGTTCAGGCTATGTGCCTTGGCGTTTAATCAACACAACGTCACTATTCCAAATCTTTAACCTTACTGATAGACAAATCGGTATGGCGCAAAAGGGTGCTGATTATACAATCTTGAGCATTGAAAAACTAGAAAGATTACCAATGACAATGTCAGAACGACCTGTCAGTGAATGGATAATACACGGAATCATAAATATTCCAATCTCAACCTTCAGGTTTCAATACTGCCAAAAATATATACAGGCTGGCATGTACGAGAAATTGGGAAAGGGGTACCTTAAAACAACTTGGAACCTGCCCTATTCACATGCATGTGTCAGTAATAAAGGACAGAAAGTGTTTCTTAGTGGCAACAATTGTGATATGTCACTAAGCGGCACGCTTCTGTGTAACGGAATTAGTTTGCACGGAGCCTGTGAAGGGAATTCATACAACCTTTCATGTCACCAGCAAGGCGCACCTGCAACAGAAATAGAACCATTCTTTCAAAGACTCTATAATGGGAGTTACATTCTTATTGTAGACCGCAGATGTTGCAGTCTTATGCCCGGGACTCCTTATCTAGTAACTACAACAGCGAAGGTCAAGTGCTGTGGACGTTCTTTGTTCCCCAGCTCCTTTCCAGACAGGGAGGCAAGGGCATGGCCCAGTTTGAAAATTACTTCTATTCGAATAGACACTTTAAGCAGAATGAAAACAGTGCTTCTTCAGACGCCGACAAGGCTCACGTCATCAAAAGAAACGTATGATCTACAAGTCGCAAGGACGACTGCAGAGATACATACATTATTATCAACTAATTCCCCCGTACATTTCGCGGAAATCCTGAGCGAAATCTTAAATATTTCTGATACCACTGGGGTCTCAAAGGTATTTAAGACAGTATTTTCGATGGCATTAACACCATTCAAAGCCATACTGGGTATTTTTCCAGATTTCGTCCATTCGATTTTTGGCGGACTTCCCCTGATCCTGGGACTAATTGCAGGAATCCTATTCCTAGTCCTTATTTTTCGTTATGGCAACCCATGTCACAGATCAAACTCTCGCGACAATGGAAGATACGATCCTAGCCATTGGATACCGGGACCGGATATCAAAAATCCTGGGACTCTCCCGGCTTAGAGACCTGAACATGACTTGGTTTCTATCATTTCGACCAATTTGGCAAAGGTGTGTTTTACCTGTACTAAGGTGTCTGCTATGCGGAGAAGAATGCGTGTTAGACACCTGTCTGACGCTACAATCGGATGCGCCAGTGGATGCAGATACACTGTTGGTTCCTACCAAGGTTCACGCTTTGTGCTGCCCTCAAAGGCTGCCAATCCTGATGACGGCATTCCTGGAATCTTCACCACTACGATTGAAGAGTAGTGAAGTTCAAGATGAAAGCAGCATCGAACAGGTACGACCTTCTGTCAGCAATGCGAATCAGAATGTCAATGGAGACAATCATGCGCACGAATGCATGGTTACCCCTATTTCCGACTTAGTGGAACTTTCCCATGAAGCTGTTGACAGTTTTTTCGAAAGCCTGAATGATATGATGTTCTCTCCAGAACAGAAATAGAGACTTTTGAGTAAACTCGCACACGGCGTTCCCTGAATTCGGCCTTCAACTTTAAAAATAAAGTCACATGAACAATTACAATCCAGTTCACGGACAGCAATTTTTTCAGCATGCCCCTTAAAATATTTTTCTACATATTTTTTCCCGGGACACTGATCTTCTGCTTAAAGTAAGAAACTATTCCTAGAGAACTAAGATTTCTATTTTTAGATACTTTATATAGACTTTAGCTGCCCGCTGGTAGGTTCACAAATATTTTATTATGTGATGAAATGGTCTCGAACTTCCTTTCTGTATAGCCATATTAAGAGCCATTTCATGTGTATTTCTCATATACCAAAAAGCAATAATGCATAACAATGCGTGTTTACTTTTGCATTTAATTCATAGCTTAAGTGCATACAATATATATGACTGCAATTTTTCAGTATATTTGAAAATTTCGAAATGCATTTATGTATTTTGGGGTGGTAAGGTATACACTATACTCTATAGTATGTTGTACTATGTTATACTATGCATAGATTAGTAGATATGACCATAGTTAGCGTGGAGTGGGTGTCGTGTATTTCTATAGGTTCTGAATCAGTCCCCCTATTCCTGACCCTATTCTGGTTAAACTAACTATCAAGTTAACTAACAGTCAGCCCATGAGGCAAGAAAACCCCCATGATGCAGATACCGTTATCTGACGCAGTCACACTCCGGCACAGGAACGTGTTATCTGATTAGGTCATAACGCTTGAGATCTAATTAGACAAGCGACATTCCTCCAGCCCCTGATAAGGCATACGACGTTCTCATAACAAATCAAACCTATGACAACCTGGAAAATCCGTGCGGCCATTGTTTTGATTTCACAGAGAACTTTTGCAAAAGAATGTGCTAACGAGCAAGTCGTATGACATCTTTATTGACGTATCTATGTCCATCCTTACGTCAATCTCGGCACCTTTAAGGTATAAATATTGCCGACCTTGCCCTATGCAAACACACGCATGGTGACAAGACGGAGCAGCCATACTTGCCGAAGCCGAGTGCAGAAGCAGACCCCGCTGGCAGCAGCCCCGCCTTCCTGACGCGCTGAGAGACGCGCTGCTATCTCTGCCCTCGCAGGCAGCCTGGAATATCGAGAGCAGAGAAAGAGATACCATTCCTCATTCATCCTAACTTCCAGGTACAGAACTGAATAACCCCTCACAGAGAATTCTTTAGTTATTCACTTGGCAAAAACAAACTTAACTTAAACTGTAACTTTCTATTCCCGCCCATGCATTAGACTTAGGTCAGGTACACGGGGTAGGCGTATTTAGAAACACCAGTTGAGTACGTTTAGTCAAATGTATATGTGTATGTAAATATATTTTAATCATTTTAAACATCATATGGCTCAGAAACCATATCAATGTTTTTACAGTATTATTTTATACTATTGCTTCTAATGTATGCACTTTACTTAACTATAAGTATTGCAATAATATCGATCCATTTCTCTTGTACGAGAAAAGAGACTGATCAATAAATAACACCTTTTTATTGAACACGCCCGTCTCTTCCTTTTCTCTACATTCTGATGAGACTAAGAATGCACGTACTGACTGAGTAAAATAATTGCCTTGTGCTCACACGACTCTTGAGATTGACTCTTGATTAGGGGAGAGCAAAGTTGTCATGTTCTATGGTTGTCAGAAACTAAATCCCTTCTTGTCTAATCAGGGAAGTTAATCCTTCCTTGAACATTCGAGAAAGTTTCTAGCGAACTCTGAGCTTAGCTGGCAAACCCAAAAATTAAGTCTAGTATCGACAGTAGTAGACCTAGTTAACGTCTGGTCTAGGCCTTTACTGCTGTAGGTACTATTCCAATGCGCAGAGCCTATTGGGAAGATAGGAGCTACACTACACATTCATGCCACGCTACTCTACTTTGCACCACTCTATTCTATGCCACTGCACTCCACTCTGCTCCACTGCCTCTACCCTAGTGCACTATGCATCACTTTATTCTACACCACTCTAGTGTACACCACTGCAAGCCACTCTAATCCACTCCATAGAACTCTAATCCACTCCACAGCACTCTAAGCCACTCCACAGCACTCTAGTCTACCCCACGTCATTGTACTCTTCTTCTCTTCAGGCCGCTCCATGCCACTTTAGTCCACCTCACTCCAGTCTTCGCCACTCTACTCAGCTCTACTTTATGCTAATTCACGCCACACCACTCCACTCGACAACACTCTATTCTACACCACTCTAGTCTATGTCACTCCACTGTACTGTATGCCATTCCACTGTATGTCACTCCAGAGTACGCCACTCCACGCCAATTCACTGTACTCTACGCCACTCTAAGCAGCTCTACTCCACTCTAAGCCACTTTATGCTATGCCATGCCACTCCATTCCACTCTACTCCACTTCAAAAGACATTGGCAAGGCCAATAGCTCTCGCGTAGGCAAAACATGTTGTCTTTGCCAATGCTTTTTCTATTATCTTTTTGTTTTGAGTGGAGAAGCGTGGCTCAGTGGTTAGAGGCGGCAGACCCGGAAGCTGAGATCGACCGTGGACCAGGGTTCGATTCCCCGCCTCGGCGGGTCTCGGGCTCAAAATTCCACGGACTCGACAATTCTCGCTCTGGTGCCTACTCAACTCACGGGGTCACACTCTGCGACTCTGGGCAATAGCTTGCTTAATCTCCACTACGGCCCCTCGCGGCGGGATGCCTGGCTTTCACCTTGTGGATACCCTGCCGGGGTTTCTCACAGGGGAATACCAGGACGGGTTCCCTAAGCAAGCGCCGGGATGCTTACGGGCAGCTGTGCGCTTTACAAGTCCAGCACATTTACATTTACATTTACATTTTATTTCCGGGCCCAGTGCACAGCCCTTTTTTTACCCATTCTCTTCCTTTTTCTACACCCCTGCTTCCTATACGATGACCAATATGCGTCAGTGCAGCATAACTGGAAGGCCTGGAAATCGCATTATTAAATCCAGCCTTTTGTTAAAAAAAGTATACAAAAGAAACAGCATTGGCATAGCTAATAGGTCTTGCGTTCGGGATCTTATAAGTGTTTAGTTATCCAGCACAATATCCTTGGTGCAACAACATCAACTGGTGCATAGCAAAACACTTATAAGGTCCCAAAGGCAAGACCTATTGGCTATGCCAATGCTTGTTGATGTTGCTGTGAGGCTGAGACGTTTTATAAGATCAGTGAGGAAATTGAATAATCTCGATTTAATATGATGTGAAAGCTGTTTTAATTTTAATTTGTATGTGTTTTATGGACAATTGTCTTACGAAACATATTATTTATTCTTCTTCTTGAACTATTTGTTCACGATAATAGTGCTCATGTTTTGGACTAACCTGCTGGGCTGAATATCTTTGAGGCTCCTGTGCATGCTTTCTCCTTGTGACAGATCTCCACGCACGTGTTGGTCAGTTGTATCTTGTCTCTGTCTCTTTCTGAAAGGCAATTTCTCTTCATGCAATCATTCCAAATCCTCATCATCCAAGCAGGGCATCAGTTTCAGCCTTCCGGGGCCTGCTCTGCACAGAACAGTAGAACAGATCATGTCCAGGTGCTTCGGTTTGGGAAGATCTCTGGACTTAATGTTTGTTACAGCCAAGACATCAGACACTGTGAATGGAGGTTTGGGGCAGAGGCCTCAAAGGGGTGCCTCAAGGGCAGGATGTGCTATGTGCTTTGTGTTTGCAATGAGCACATAGTCTCTTCATCAACCACACAGTCAAAGACCTCAAACTTCCAAGGAAGGGTAGGTCCTAAGGCATTTTGCAAGGAGATATGTAGACACCTCTCTCCAGGGTACATTTAAACAGGTCTCTGCTCCTGCATAGCAAGCCACAGGTGGCGACCGTCAGACTCCTCTTTAGATAGTGAGGGGGTAGTTCCCATGGGATAGAGCTACACTTTGGGTGCACCCAAGTCCAGCAGAACCTGCAGCTAAGCTGGAGACGCAGCAACAAGATGTGGTGCACCTAAAGTGGACAAGATGATATAGAAGCAATAGAGGAAATATATTGAGCAGGAGGGCACATATATCCGCACAGTGAGGGGACAATTACAACTAAACACCATGGGGAGATTTACAAGTCCCTTGCGACACTTTTACGCCGCTGTTACGTCACTATTGTGACGCAGCGGTGGCGTAAACCATGCGCCACCATGCGACTTATTTACAACGTGACGCATCTAGGCAGATGCGTCACATTGTAAGGCCCTGTGCCACATGAAACCTGTGTCAGGTTTCATGTGGGCGTTCTGTCGCAGGGTTGGTGTTCCCTCGCAGGAAAGCCCAATAAAACTGACGCAGTGAAATCTACAAGATTTCATGGAGTCAGTTTCACAACGCTGATGCGTCAAATCCTTATGCCTGCTTGAAGCAGGCGTAAGGAGTGACGTACCACGTTAAGTATAGGCGGCCCCTGTGCATTGCAGGAGTTACGTCGTGCTTACGACACGACTCCAGCCATGCACCGCCCGTACGCCACAAGATGCGTCACGGATCTGCCCCTCCTTGCACCATGGTGCGCCACATTGTAAATGCGAAGCATCCGTGGCTGCACAAGAGGGGGATTGCGTGACGCATCTGTTCAGGCGCATCCCTGCTGCTTTGAGGAGATACGCCAGAAGTTGTAAATCTACCCCCATATCCGATTCATAAATGTAATGTGTATTAGACATAAGGGCAGGCAAAGTTAGGTCTCTTAGTCCACTGTCAGCTGCTCTTTGGGGTGGAAAACTGAGGCAGTGCAAGAGGTAATTTGTAAACTTTGGCAAGAAATTAGCTTCCATTTCTTTTCATCCTTTCGGACAAGCATATTTTTTTTACTTCACTCAACAAGATTGCTTTTTGCTCTGGAGTGAAGGTGCGGCCAATGATTTGGCAGGTTTTATTTTATATTCAAATTCAATGTTTCATATTGAGGAGATTAGCATAAGGTTTCTCATAATTGAGGCTCCAAGGAGTGTCTCTTAACAAAGGCTCCTGAAGTCCATGGTCCTCATAGCTGAAGCTAAGAAGTAAATGTTTCTGATAGCCAAGGCTCTGATGAGAAAGAACTGGCTCAAACTAACTGGTGATAAGACCAAGATTGTACTGTATGTCAGAGCAAACACCATTTTGTTGGGCGAATGGTGGCTAAGGAAACTTGGCTCAGTCGCCACAACCAAACAAGTGGCAAGAAGGCATGGAATTTCACTCAGTAGTAAATCAAAGATAAGATTGGAGCTGTGTGGTAGCTCCTGTTGCAGTACCCTTCCTTTGCTTTGCAAGATCTTCAAATGGCTACTCCTACATTGCAGGAAAACGAATACCCAGGCTTTAACCACTAGCCGAGTGGCCTATGGCAAGTCTTTGTATGCCGGTGTAGATGATTCTCTATTGACCCGGCTCCAAGCTATTGAAAATACTGCTGCCAAACTACTGTTTTGTCTTCCCCCTAGATCTGCATCAGTTCCAATGTTGAAAAAGCTTCAGTAGCTCCCGATTCACCATGTACACAGAGCACTTTACTCCAGAGCCACCCCCCCACCTTCCCCTCCCCCCCACACACATGCACAGTAGAACAGACCAGGGCACTAAGGTCTCTTTCTTTAGCCCTTGCTCAAGCACAACAGACCCTCCATGCTAGAAGGGGGGGGGGGGGGCTCATTTAGATATTCGGCGGTCTGGCACTGGAACAAGCTTCCTGTTAGGATGCATACAAATACTAACTATAAAATGTCCCCAAAAATATTCAAAATCTGGTTATTTTACAACAGGTACAGCATAGAGCTTTCCTTCAGTTTGCTTCTCTGTATGCTTTTGGGGGCCATTTGTTAATTGTCAATTATTTTGCCACCTGCGCAGGGATAATCTGCAGGGAGTGAGTTGGTGCATTATAAGCTCTATTAATATAACATCAGGACTCCTTAAGCCCATAACCAGTTCTCCTGAAGTCCATGTTTACAAAAGCCAAGACTCTGAAGTCCATGTTTACAAAAGCCAAGACTCTGAAGTCCATGTTTCTGATAATCAGGACCCACGAAGTCCATAAATAGTCCTCCTGAAGTTAATGTTTCTGAAAGCCAAGGCTCCTAAGTCAATGTTTTTGAAAACCAAGGCTCCTATGTCAATGTCCAATAATTTCCATAGGGCGCTGGTGAGTAAAAAACTTTGAGAAAGTTTAAAAATACCTACTCATGTCAAACATGACACATACTACTGAAGAATGGGAGGGGCTCTATGCTTATATAAAGCATACACTTTAGGAAGCAGAGAATATACAACAAGAAGACGGGGATCGAAGAAGGGAAAAGTGATAGCAATAGCTTTAATAAATTGCATAGTACTCTGCTCATTTAAAAAAACAATCCGCTCTGTGTCACTCTGCCATTCGCCATGAAGGCATTAATCCTTCTTGCATCGATCATAGCTACGATTTTTGCAGAAGGTAAGAACTTCCAGGATGCACCCACAGGTAAAAACATTTTTTTTAATCATTTCTCTTTTAGGCTATTCGTTTCTGTGTTGTATTTCAGAAGGTTCAACCGTCATTTTCTTCCATGTGTACAAAACTTCATAGCGAAAAAAGGCTACATACCATACAGTTCTTGACTGGAACAAATATAATCGATTTTTTCTTGTCCAAATGGCAAATAAAAACATCAAGGGTCATCCACGTCCATTGTAGACAAAGAATACATTAAGGGGTCTATTATAATGTCTGGGGGATTGCCACCGCCGGCATGGCAGTGACGATTCGCCAGACATTATCTCCCGCCCGCCTCCCATTTCCCCCCGCCATATTATGATGGCGGGGGGTACCGCGGCGGATGGGAAGACCGTCTGCCGCTTTTCCGCCCGGTCGACGAGTTGACCGGGTGGAAAAGGGTTAAATTTGGTGGCGGTGTCTGCTAGACACCACCATCCATATAATAATGTATGCGGGAAGCAGCCTTTCTGTGGTGGCATTGCTGCCATGGAAAGGCATGCGGTTTTCTCAGCTGGGGGCCCGTTGTGGGCCCCCAGGATGTTGGTGAGGTGGGGGGGCTCATGGGAGGTACCTATGGTATCCCCCTGCTTTTGCATGCACGATGTGGCAGCTACTGCACGGTGCCTGCCACGTTGTGTATGCCCCACAATGATGTGGATGGGGGATGCCACCGTGGCGGTGGCATCCTAATTGCCGGTGCGGGACTGGCACACCACTGGCAGCCGGTCCCAGCACCTCTAGGGTGGCGGGCAGACACAAGTCCGCCTGCCATCCTTATCGGCCCCTAAGTATTAACCTTAGATAGGCAGTTAATGATTTAAGTGTGTCTGTGCTATCTGCCAGTAGATTTATGACATGTTAATTAATTGCTGTGGCAGGCTGGATGGCGAACAATCGGCTCCAACTGAATGCCTCTAAGACTGAGGTCATTATCTTTGGTAGGGAAAGTGGATTATGGGGAGATCAGTGGTGGCCTTCTGATCTTGGCCCCGTTCCTTCCCCCGTGACTGAGGTTAGAAATCTCGGGGTGTGGGTCGACAATAAGCTCTCTTTTACCTCCCACACAAAACGCGTGGCTGGTACTTGCTTTGGTACCCTGCAGTGTCTTCGACCAATTTTTAAGTTCTTCGATGCGGAGACTAGACAGATTATTGTCCAAGCTCTGGTTCTTACCAGGCTGGACTATGCCAGCTCCTTGTTTCTGGGCCTAAACCAGGCAGAGCTATCTCAACTTCAGAGAGTCCAGAACGCGGCAGCTAGGATGCTTGTCGGCCTCCCGAAGTTTGTTTCGGCTCGTCGGACTATCCAAGATCTTCATTGGTTGCCGATGGGGCAGAGAATTAAGTTTAAAGCTCTTTGCTTAACTTTCAAAATTCTCAAATTAGCTTCTCCTCCTATTCTTGCACAGACTATTCAGCACTATGTCCCAGCCAGAGCTCTTCGCTCCGCCGGATCCAATCTTGCCATTGTGCCACGTTTCAAAAAATCCAGAATGGGCGGACGTTCCTTCTCAGTGTTGGCAGCAGCACTTTGGAATTCTCTGCCAGCCTCTCTTCGCTCCATTCCTGACTTGCTCCCTTTCAGGAAGGCACTTAAAACTTTTCTTTTCTCCACAATTTAGGCCCATTTCTTTTGCCTTCTCTGATGCGTTGTGTTATTAAGTCTCCAAAGCGCCGGGACGCCTCTTTGCTGTGGCATCCGTGCGCTATATAAAAAATAAATAACATAACATAACATAACATAACATAACATTCCTGATCATAAACAGATTACAAAATGAAATTGAATTGTACCTTTTATTTTTAAGGAACCGATTTTAATTAACGTGCCTTAGATACATAGCAAATATTTCTAATCCCACTCATAAACACAGTCAGGGCATTTTTGACCAGGCAGGTACCAAGTAGAGAATATTTAGACTTTTAGACTTTATTTTTTGTACTGCACGTCAAGGTAAAGTATTTTAATCTCTAACATTTGACTCTCAGTTTACAGTGGCACAACTGGAAAGTTCAAGTTCTTCCTTATCTTCATTTTTCCAGGAACCTGTAGGCAGCTTGTACAAAACATACCTTCTGTGATGTGTGTACCCCCTATGAAGTCTAGGTAGGAACCTCCCTGAAAACCACTGATAAACCAAGATACAGCGCCCCACTTTCAGGGCTAAATGGACTTGGGTGAATCTTGTCCTGAAAGCAGTAGTGTGGCATGCAGTTTTCTTGCAGTGCCAGAAATGAATTCCTGCTGCGGAATAATAATGCTACTAGGCCTTGTGCATACCCTGAGCCCTGCTTCAGAACTTTGAAGTAAACTTATTTTTGGGAGCAGCGTTTAGGAATTGTGGGGGTGCAAAGGAGACAGTCTGGGAATATTTGCGGACTGAGGGGCGGAAGCGTGTTTACCCACACATATGGTAATTTTCCAGCAGTATCTGATTAGAATTCATGCTTCAGAAATTCAGAGCTGCCTGCTCCAGCTGCCTGGCGAGTTGTTAATATTCCTCAGAGCTAGGGAGACCCAGTCCATCGCTAGTTCAGATGGCCACGGGCAGCCTATTGACCCTCTCGCTAGCTCTGATGGCCATTCGCAGTCGATTGAGCCTCTCACTAGCTTTGATAGCCACATGTGCTGATTGAGCCTCTCGCTAGCTCTGATGGCCACACGCAGCCGATTGAGCCTCTCGCTAGCTCTGATGCTCACACATAGTCGATTGAGCCTCTTGCTAGCAGCCTATTGAGCCTCTCACAAGCTCTGATGGCCACACGTGCCAATTGAGCCTCTTGCTAGCTCTGATGGCCACACATAGCCGATTGAGCCTCCCGCTAGCTCTGATGGCCACACGCAGCCTATTAAGCCTCTCGTTAGCTCTGATGGTCACACGCAGCCTATTGACCCTCTTGCTAGCTCGGTTGGCCACACACAGCCGATTGAGCCTCATGCAAGCTCTAATGGCCATGTGCAGCCTATTGAGCCTCTCGCTAGCTCTGATGGCCATGTGCAGCCTATTGAGCCTCTCGCTAGCTCTGATGGCCTTACATAGTCTATTGAGCCTCTCGCTAGCTCTGATGGTCATGTGCAGCCTATTGAGCCTCTCGCTAGCTCGGAGGCCTTACATAGCCGATTGAGCCTCTTCCAAACTCTGATGGCCACATGTGCCAATTGAGGCTTTTGCTAGCTCTGATGGCCACACGTGCCAATTGAGCCTCTTGCTAGCTCTGATGGCCACACGCAGCCTATTAAGCCTCTCACTAGCTCTGAAGGCCACACACAGCCTATTGAGCCTCTTGCTAGCTCTGATGGCCACACGCAGCCTATTAAGCCTCCCGCTAGCTCTGATGGCCACACACAGCCTATTGAGCCTTCCGCTAGCTCTGATGGCCACACGTAGTCGATTGAGTCTCTTGCTAGCTCTGATGCCAACATAGTCGATTAAACCTCTTGCTAGTTCTGATGGCCACACGTAGTTGATTGAGCCTCCTTCAAGCTCTCATGGCTACACTCAGCCTATTGAGCCTCTTGTTAGCTCTGATGGCCACACACAGTCTATTGAGCCTCTTTCTAGCTCTGATGGTCATGTGCAGCCTATTGAGCCTCTCGCTAGCTCTGAGGGCCTTACATAGCCGATTGAGCCTCTTGCAAGCTCTGATGGCCACACGTGCCAATTGAGCCTCTTGCTAGCTCTGATGGCCACACATAGCCGATTGAGCCTCTCACTAGCTCTGATGGCCACATGCAGCATATTAAGCCTCTCACTAGTTCTGATGGCAACACACAGTCTATTGAGCCTCACGCTAGCTCTGCCGGTCACACGCAGCTATTTTGCGGCTTGCCGAAATCAAGAACCTCGTTTATGTGTAACAAGGTAACCCGTGTATGTTTTACTAACATTTTTATTTAGTTTGGAGAAAGACCGTGAAGCTTGCACATGTGTTTTACTAAAATAATTACTCGTGTCCCCTAAAATGGCCGCCGCTTGTATTTTAGTTACTGCGCATGCGTCAGCCACACTCACGTGTCCTGACGCGTCTGCAGAAGTGGAGGGAAAGTTATGCGCATGCGTAATTCATAGCTGTGCTTATCATGTGGTACTGCTCGTGCCACTGCTCTTGTGTCCGTCTCAATGTAGCTAACATTTAATTGCATAAGTTTATTTCTTGATGATGAGTTAAAAGTACAAACCCTGTGATGTGTTTTCCTAATGACATTATTATGTATTAATTTGTTTTCGCTTACTTTTCATGTACCGCGGGAAATGGGGGTCTGAGTGAGAGGAGAGCCATATTGGAGGTCCCTTCTGCGCCTGTGCGACATTCGGCAGCACGAGGGACCTTGGCTGATGGAACATAGCCAGCTGGCAGTGATGGGCGAGATGCTCCTGAGAAAGTCACCTCTGCCCTGCGAGAACAGCGAATGTGGCTCCTTATGTGATACAATGTAATGTTGCGCTACTGTTAGCTCATGGGAACCCCAAATCTGCTAGGCGGTACCCAAATATGTTAATGAAGGCTACAATTCGCGTATTGTGATTGGTGTGTTACCCAAACCCTACCTTAGGACCAATCGAAATTGAGGGATTCTGACACTTTGCAACATTGGGGGGTGGTACACTGTCCCCAAACTGTATATCTACCCTGGGTTCACCTAGTGAACCGTCCGACTTGTCTGGTTTAGCTGACCTGTCACTGACCCAACGCACTCAATAGGTGACTGAAGATACAGAGCGCTGCGGAGCACTCTGTCCGAATTTGACCATAGACTAAGGTTCTACTGAACCTTAAAGTGCTGGCAAGGCACTTAGCTGGGAGTTCGCTGACCCAATCGGGGTCTTGATCGATAGCTGCAGAGCGGGTGGAGCGCAGGCGTTGCTTCCGAACTGTGGGTTCCGGTCCTGTCCTGAAGAGGGTCCTGTCCTGAGGGTTTGCTGTCCTGTCCTGAGGGTCCTGTCCTGATTCCTTTTCCGAGGGTATCCTGTCCTGTCCTGGGTGTCCATTCTGCACCTGCTGTCCTTTGAGGGGTATCCTTCCTTGAGGGTTTCCTGTCCTTAACTGACCCGTGGCCAGGGTTTGGTTTCCACACCTTTTCTAGGTAAATATTACTCTGAACCTCTTGAAATTCTTGCACCTTCTGAATTTCTAACTTTTGCTTTAATAAAGTTAAACATTGCATATGTTATATTTCCATGCCTTTCCGCAACTATTGAACTATCATTTATAATTTTGCAAAGTTATTCCTATGTCTTCTCATTTGTTAGAAATTATATTTTGCATAGCAGTGTGTCATTTTCTGATATGGTCTAGAACTTCGTTGCCTAGATTGTTCAAAGGCCCCTTCACCTTAAGTGAAGCGTGTTATTCATTATAAGCTCTTCTATAGTCACACACACTTAGTCTATCCCTGTCTAGATAATACTGACTTATATAGTATTTTTCTTGTTACAATTTATTAGTACATTTGATGATTACTCTGTCATTATTTCTTTCTGCCTATGTGATTTACGTTATCTTGGTTATTAATTGCCTTATTTTACTGTACCTCATGCAAGAAAACATTGAATTTAGATAAACATTTTAAAACTTCCAGTTGTCCGTGGTCATTTAAACAGTATTTGAATGTTATTGGTTGGGTTTGTATTTTGCTGCCTTTCCTTTACAGCTAGCTCCCTGATTCATTGTGGTCATTAGGCACCTGCATCGGTGGATGGTAAGTCGGGTGCACTGAAAATTGGTAGCAGGGAACACACACACACCAACTTGATAGAGCTCGTGAAGTCACCCGATCGATGTATATGGTGATTTGAAAAGTATATGGGCCCTGAAGCCGGAAACGGCGAAAACTATTGGCCGGGTGGCCTCGCGCGCTCTATCAGTTTTCTGGTAGCTAGAGGATGGTTAGGGACTAGCTAAAGGTTAGGCAGGATTAGTTGGACTAGTTAAGTCGGAAGCTGCTATTATATTAATGCTGCTATAAGAGTGGCTGTTCTAAGAGACCTGATCAATCTCTTGTGAATACGCACGAATAATATCTTGTAAAAATAATTCATGAATTACTGTATTGTTATTATTCTTGTTCTTATATTGTTATATGTACTAATCCATGCAATTGTCAACCGTCTTGTTTCTTGTTGTCCGAACTCCCCGGGGAATTGAAAGGGCAAGTGGTGAATAGAATCCATTGTCCTGAGGTCACAGGTTCGAGGAAAGTTAGGTGCAGGTTAGGATAACCGGGAAGCACTAACTAGGGTTTTCTGAATACATGTGTGAATAAATGACAGTAACGGGGTTCATTGGCAAAATTCCCATAGTGGCGTAACCTAGTAAGGGTCACATCGGAAGAGTAGCAGGTTCCTCGGAGCTAGCGTGAAAGCAGAGGGGTCCGCTGAGAAACCTTAAACTCGGAATATATCCCGGAAAGAAGTGGATGAGTTTAGGGGAATAACAGGTTCACCGATGCTAGAGTGAAGGGTAGGCGGAAGAGATCTGCCCGCAGCGCGTGAAAAGTAAATGGAAGTAGTTTACTTGCTGTAAAAGAATTCTTACTCTATCTAGACACTTGAGCACTGTGGCGAATGTGTATTTGTTGTAAAATAACCAAGCACTGAGCACTTTAAAAGAAAGAAAGTTTCCGTTACCTTGTGAAGGGAGGGAGTCAGTCGCGAAGCACCTCTGACGTCACTCTGTGCCGCGCTGGGATTGGTAGAAGCAGCGGGCGGGTAGCGGAGCTGAAATTGTAAAGGAGGGGTGAGCGCCGGAGCGTGGGAACTGTCTCACGAAGGGGCCGCGCACCCATTGGCGGAGCTTATTTTGTGCCGCGCACCCATTGGTTGCACGAATTTTCTGAAGCGCGTTCTGATTGGAGGTAGTTTGTAAACAAAGTTAGCGCAGAAGTCGTATGTGGCACTCGAGGACTACAGAGACTCGACCTGATCCAAGGCATCTAGGGTTTGAAAGGGATCAGGGGAAGGCTAATAGATACGATATTATGTACGGAACCAAGAGAAAAATGTCCCTTGTAAATAAGGTGAAAAATTATTTTAAAACGGACAAACCGATAAAATCTAGGGAAGGTGTTCTTGTCCCAGCACCCAATACTCCCGCCTCATTCATGATGTTTGACCGAGGGTACAATACCTGTGTGTGGCTGGAGAATTGGGTGAAGTACACAAAAGATGACGGAGTATTGGCTTTTCCGTTAGATGGTACTTTCAATGGTAGGATCTTATTTAATTTAAGAACCCGAATGAATGAACTGCATCCCAGACCGAGACTAACGCAGTATGAGGCATTAGAGGAATGGGAGATTGAGGCTTTTGAAAGAGAAAGACCCCGAATGGACAAGGGTTTGACCAAGTGGTACCCCAGGCAGAAACAGGAATCCAGGGATAAAAGGATGAAACAGTGGAGGCAGAGCATGATTGTTGAGGGTCTGTTTCCCATGATGCCGGCATGTCATAACATTGGAGCGGGGGAGAAAAGTACTGAAAAATGTAAGCATTGGGGGGCCCTGGGGGATTCAGATGATGAATTAATAGATGACATCTGTACCAGAAGTCCGCCACCTTACAATGAGGGAACCCGACCTTCCAGTGTAGGAGATGTTCCCCGACGCCCCTTCCTAAAGGAAGAAGACAGGTCCCTGGGACTGGGAGGGGGTGGTCAAGTATTGCCCTATCCTGAAAAACCCGAACTGACGGAAACAAGGGACATGTATCCCAAAGTGCCCGCAAGTCAGGAAGAAAAATATTCACGTACGAAAACCTTTTTTCCCAGACCCTTGTATGAAAGCGAAGAGAAACCATCGAATTCAGGACTGCCTTTTGTTCAACCTCCATATGGGGAAGAGCGCAGGTCCTTTAATACTGGAACTTTATTCCCGAAACCAAATTATGGGGGAGGACCAAGTGAAACGCATCCTACTGCCCCGAGTTTTACTCCTCCATTGACCCCCCAGATATTACATGACACAACTCTAAGAAGGGTACTAGTGGAAAAGGAGCAAGAGGCTCTAGCTAGACAAAGAACAGAAATAATTCAGAAAATTTCTCAGATAAATACCAGTCCTGAGGCATTGACTATTCCAGTAACTATTGGACCGGTGGTCCCGTTATACGGAAATGGTAAGGGAATTCCGATTACTCCAGGCATGACCCCAGTCATAGCAACCCCGAGACAGGAACCAATCATCATAGATGATCAGTCCAGTGAATGCGAGTCTGAAGTTGCGTTCTTGGAATTGCCAAACAAACAAACTGGAAAGGGAATACAGCAGAGGTATAATCCTTTTAATACAAAAGAAATTAAATTAGAGACAGCAACAGGTACTAGGAATGTCTCTCTGGTAACTCCGGATGAAATTGAGAGTTGGAGTCGTGAATTAGAGAAGCAGACTCCGCAAACAAAGCCTTTAGACCTCTACAAGCTGAGGGTTGAAATAGAAGAATTAATGGCAGGAAATGTGGGGTTGGATCGATTGAATACCTACTCTGAGGAAGAATTGTCGTTCATATGTAAAAGCTTTACAAGGAATACCAGAGTGCTCCACGAAAAACTGACCGAAACAGCAGTTAGCATGGGGGTAGATATCTCAAAATCCAAGCCCTTACAGAAACCGTACAGAGCAGACTTCTCAGACAAAGATATAGAACACCTGAATGTGGCAGGGAAGAAGTTGCAGATTAAAGAATTAATGGGGGTACTGCAGAAATGGGGAGATGTGGAAAAATGGAGAAGCAGGTGGGCGAAAAAGAGGGAAGAGGTTCGCTCCCGACAAGTGACTCCCGAGTTTGCTTTAAGAGAGGTAGAAAAACCTGAGCAGTTATGCCCCATGCGCGAAGTTCCAGGGGGAAAATATGTGCATGTCCCCTGGTCTAGGCAGGATATTGTGTCCTTCACGAACGATTTTCCAAAGTTACGAGAGAAACCAGTGGACTGGTACAGGCAGGTGGAAAGGTTCGTGAAGGTACAAAAATGTCTGTGGAAAGACCTGGATGGGTTTTTCGACATTGTGGTTCCAGTAGACTTATGGACCCAGTGTAAAATAAACATAGATTGGCCCAGTGAAGAGTATCCCAGAAACAAGGAAACAGGGGAGCCATCAAAGGAAGTCATGCGAAAATATGAGCAGGTAATTCAGCACTTGAAAGAAAAGGTGCCCGCCAAGGAAACTGATTGGACAAAAATAGATAGAACAACACAGGAAAGGGACGAAACAGTGCACTCCTTCTATGAAAGGTTATTGCAGGTATTTAAAACATACAGTGGTATTGACAACATCGACCTGAAGGATATGACGCACTTTATTTACAGGTTTGTAAATGGTTTAAGACCTGAAATTTGTCAGTGGATAAAAGACAATAAAATCTGTTGGCATACTAAGAAAATGGATGAGGTCCTGCGGTACGCTAAGTACTGCGAGGACGAGATGGCCGAAAAGAAAAAAGCCCTTAAAGAGAAGGTTATGTGGGCTCAGGTGAAGCTCGCAGAACAACAGGAAAAACAATTGAGTAACATGGTTAAAAATGCTGAGAACAAAGGTCCTGGGGGAGGGGGTGGAGGAAAGCCCCGGCCCAAATTTAGCAGGGAAGAGGCTATGAAAAAATTTCCCTGCCATCAGTGCGGCGAAATTGGACACTGGCGAAACGAGTGTCCCCAATTAGTCGATGTTAATGAGAAAACTCCTGATTTAATTCCACAGACGCAGAAAGAAAGACCAAGAAAGACTCAACCCCAGGTAAAAACAGTTCAGGTGCCTCGAGCACCCAAGCAGGTATACAGGGGAAGACAGGCAGAAAACGAAGAGATAGAGGTTTGGGAAAGCGGGGAGAACAGAAATACAGCAACTTCGCAGTATCTGCTGAATGATACCTTCCTTTGTAATGATCAGGACTGACGGGGCCTGAGAGGGGAGGACGAGGAGTGCGTACTTGGCGCTTCCTTGCCGGTAGACCAGTCTGGACCATATATTGAAGGAAAGGTTGACGGAAATGATGTCACCTTTCTGTTGGACACTGGCGCTACCCGTTCTACTGTAAGAACAGTGGACGTTCCAAACCTACCCCTCTCGGGAGAAAATATCCAAGTAGTAGGTGTATCTAATCAATTGATTAGTACTCCTGTTACCGAACCAATGGAGATTTCAATCGGAAATTTTAAACAGATGCATAGATTTGTCGTCTGTGACACCAGTCCAGTAAATTTACTGGGACGTGATTTGCTGTGCAAAATGAACTGTACCATCTTTTGCACACCAAAAGGTGTTGAAATACAGACCCCAGATGAAGACGGCATTTATAAATTATTATTGCTTAGACCTGACTCAGAAATTAAAAGATTGACCCTGCAGGACTTGCCCCAAGAACTACAGGAAGCCGTAAAGCCAGAGGTGTGGGATTTCACTGGAAAAGATGTGGGTTTGATGAAAGATGTGGACCCCATACAAATAGCCATCAAGGACAATGCAGTATATCCTAACACTAGGCCCTACCGAATGAATGCTGAAGTGAAAGCAGGTGTCACTCTGGAAATACAAAAACTATTGGAAGGAAACATCATACAGGAAGTGATGAGCAGCCCATGCAACTCACCGATTATGGGCATTAAAAAGCCTAGTGGCAAGTATAGGGTAGTGCAGGACCTGAGAAAGGTTAACAAAATTGTAGTTCCTTGCTGCCCTATTGTCCCGAACCCTGCAGTAATTCTGTACCAAATTCCTTGGGATGCTGAGTGGTTCACTGTGATTGATTTGTGTCATGCATTCTTTTCGATACCCCTGCACCCCGACAGCAAATTTCTTTTCTCATTTGCCTTCGAGGGTCACGTGTATTGTTGGAACAGGGTCCCTCAAGGGTATACAGAGAGCCCCTCTATCTTTAATCAGATCTTGAAGAAATGTCTAGAGACTTTGATCTTACCTGGGAACTCTGTGTTAGTGCAGTACATAGACGACCTTCTACTGGCATCTAAAAGTCACAGGGACTGTGTAGTTGACACCATTGCCCTCCTAAATCATCTGTGTGAGAAAGGGCATAAAGTGGCCCCTGACAAACTACAGTTCTGTGCAAAATCAGTGAAATATCTAGGACACCAGATAGAAAAGGGTGTCAGAAAAGTCACTTCAGAAAGAGTGAGAATAATTCAAAAAATGCAGTTGCCCCGTACTCAAAAAGAAGTCAGAATGTTCCTGGGTGTATTAGGGTACTGCAGGCAGTGGATTCTGGGATTTGCAGCCTTAGCCAGGCCCTTGATAAAAATGACCACGAGAGGAATGCCAGATGTTGTACAGTGGGACGATGAAAGTCTAATGGCTTTCACAAGATTGAAAAACTGTCTGTGTACAGCCCCTGCGTTGGGAATGCCAGATTATTCCAAAGAGTTTGCCCTTTTCTGTGACACTCGCGATAATTGCGCATTGTCTGTCCTGACTCAAGAACATGGCACGACCAGAAGGCCTGTGGCTTATTTCTCTGCCACACTGGACCCAGTAGCTGCTGGGTTACCAGGCTGTCTAAAAGCAGTAGCTGCTACCTGTGCAAGTTTGGAACAGAGTGAGTCCATTGTCATGGGACATCCTGTGACTGTGTATGTTTCACATGGAGTGGTAATTCTATTGACCAGAACTAAAACACAGTATCTCACCCCTAGTCGGCTGACTAAATACGAGAGGATTCTTGTGGGTGCAGCAAATGTAAGCATTGTTAGGTGCGGTATTCTGAACCCTGCCACCTTACTCCCCGACCCCTTGGAAATGGAAGGTGGGGATGATGATGAACATGATTGTATTGATCTGACAGAGTTCAGTACCAAGCCACGCCCAGACATAAAAGAAGTGCCATTGCCTGAGCATGATAAAGAACTATTTGTGGATGGTTCCTGTCTAAGACATGAATTAGGAGGCTTGAGTGCTGCTTATGCAGTAGTGTCTTTCACAAAAATTGAACAAGCAGGTTACCTATATAACATCAAGTCTGCACAAGTAGCCGAATTGATAGCCATGATAATGGCTTGCAAAATTGGGAAGGACTTACGCATAACAGTGTATACTGACAGTCAGTACTGTTATGGCGTTGTGCATGACTTTGGCCAATTATGGCTGCAGAGGGAATTCATGACTTCCTCAGGTACTCCCATTCGGAATGCAAAGGTTGTTCATGACCTTTTAGAGGCCATCCAGTTGCCCAAAGAACTGGCAGTGGTAAAATGTGCTGCTCATAAAAAGAGCATGGACAAAGTATCACTGGGAAACGATTATGCTGATCGAGTGGCTCAATGGTGTGCCAAAGATCGGTATGTTGTAAATCCAAAACGAGGGGGGCCAGGAACCAGCTGCCAGCTTCAGGTGTTTGAGGAAGTGCCTACATGGGATGAGGTGAGAGAGTGGCAGGAGTCGGCTCCTTGGCAAGAAAGAGAGAAATGGAAGGAGGATGGATGTAGACCGAGACGTGTGGATGGTGTCATTATAGGTCCAACTGGTATGCCTGTGTTACCCCGACACTTGCTTGGCACAATGGCAAGATTAATACATGAAGGATCACACATTGGTAGGGATGCCATGATTCTGGTATTTCAACAGACTTGGTACAATAAAAAGTTCAGGAAGGTAGCAGAGTCCCTCTGCCAGAGGTGCCTGTCATGTCAACAGATGAACCCAGGCAAGAGGACAATGGTTGAACTGAGCAAGATTGGGAGATCAGGGGGTCCCTTTATAAAGATACAGGTTGATTTCATCACCATGCCCCGTTGTGAAGGGAAACGATATGTCCTTGTCATTGTTTGCGTATTCTCAAAATGGGTAGAAGCTTACCCTACTCCTCAAAGTGACGCACTGACAGTAGCGAAGTGTTTACTAAAAGAACTGATACCTAGGTTCGGAATACCATGCATTATTGAATCAGATAAGGGTGGACATTTCCAGAATGACATACTGGCTGAACTCTGTAAGGCCTTCGGAATAAGGCAGAAACTCCATTGTGCATACCACCCAGAGGCTTCTGGAATAGTGGAACAAGTAAATGGAACTATCAAAAACAGACTAGCAAAGCTGACAGATGCTACTGGCATGACCTGGGTGAAGGCCCTGCCCCTGGTCCTGATGGGACTGAGAAGTGTTCCAGACCGCAAGACAGGCCTAAGTCCCCATGAAATCATTATGGGAAGAGTGATGAGACAAGCATGGGTGCCAGGAAGCAAACTGTTGAGTATTACTGATGATTTGGTGCTTGAATACTGCAGAAGATTGGGTGACCAAGTGCGTTCTATCTCTCGCCAGATTGGAGACGACGGCATCCTCAATCCAACGACTCCTCTCCACAGCTTGGTTCCAGGAGACTGGGTCAAAATAAAGAAGCACACTCGATCAAGCTGTCTGGCACCAAGGTGGGGAAAGAAACGCCAAGTAATCCTGGTGACAACCACTGCAGTGAAAGTCGCAGGTGTTCCCCAGTGGATCCACGCCGGACACACCCAGAAGGTATTGCCAGACAAAGGATTTGAAGAACCAGGGCAACCAGCAGAGGACCCTGAAGAAGCCAGACCAGTAGCAACTGACAACGAGCAGCCCAGCACCAGTCAGGTTGCAGGAACAGCAGACGTTGGCCCAGGAGTAGTTGACTGCGAACTGCCAAGAAACCAGCCTGCTGAAGAGGTCCAGGAAACTGAGCCAGGAGTAGCTGAAGACGAGCTGCCAAGCATATGGCCAGAAGAATGGATACCGATGATTGATCTGACCGAAGATCCTATCAGAACAAGAGAACGACTTAGTGAAGGTAGAGAGTGGACTAGTCAGGAAAAGCAAGGCACAGGCGAAGAACCTCAGAATCTTGAGATTCAAATCAAAACTGAGGAAGGAGAAGGTCAGACAGGGACAGAGCACGTGATTGATACAGAACAAGTGAATAAGACTGAACAAGTGCCCGATACTGAACAAGTGCAAGATACAGAACAAGTGTTTGATACTCCTCCATTAACTCCTGATGTGGATAAGGGACAGACTAGACATAGAGTAATAGTTCGAGCAGAAGAAAATCAAGAGATCGAAGTGCTTGAACAGGATCAGATAGGGTTAAAAGAACGGGTTCAGGAAACAGAAACAGAAACAGAGACAATCGAAAGCCAAAAACAAAATATTTCTGAACAAGGCCAGATTAGCAACCAGGCAGAAGAATTTGATGCTAGCCCTGGAACTAGTCAGATAAGGGAAGTAGGAGAAGAAAGTGGAGAAGAATTACCACAAGATAAAGAGAACAAGAGAAGAAGAAAAGAAAGTGAAGTCCAAGTACCGACTAAGAGACTAAAGAAAAGAAACAACCTTGAGCCTAGGTTCGTAAAAAGACTGAGACTAAGGATAAAGACAGTGGAAGAAAAACGTGCAGAAGCAAGAAGAAGTGCTCGAATAGCAGAGCAAGAAGAAGACTCTTCCAAAAGAAGGAGTGAGCGAATAAAAAGACAAAACAAAAAGTACAAATCTCCTGAATGGACACTGGTTTTGGAAGAACTTGAAGATCTTGATATAACTGACGTGAGCGACGGAGAACCTGTCCCAGAGTACTCAGCTGAAGAGGAAGACGAGCCACCGTGAATTTGCACAAAGTAAGCTAGTTGTGTAAAAAGTAAAAAAGAGGGGTGAGAACACTCCTACTGAGCTAAAATGTCTGATTCAACAGTGAATGGTAGACCTAGTTGCAGCCGTTTTAAGACGTGTTGCAAGGTGTGTATATGTAGTGTAGTAGTACTGATAGTTATCTGGATAGGATTAACAATTTTCATTCCCTTTGCTGTAAGTAAAGATACTAACATTGTCCCTACTGAAGTTGTAGATACTGACAATGAGGAGCTAACAACACAGAGTGTAGAAAGACATGAGAGAGCATTGAGACAAACTAAACGAGACTTAGAAGCATCAGATGAGGGAGGACTACATTATCATGGAATGAAGAACAGGACACATTTGAATGTTTTCGCAAACTTGTTAATACATTATGTAGAGACTATGGAAATTGAAGATTGCTATGTCTGCATGAAGCTACCTACTTCGGTGGCTGAAGGCGTGACATACCATCATCTGCCATTGACATATGGAATTTCCTGTAGCATTTTAGCTAGTTTATTTTACAAAAGGGGACCGTTACAGTATTATTACTCTAACAATGACGTGATCTTTTCTGAACTTCCTATACGTGGGAACTTGAATCCTGTACATACCAAAACTGACACCATAAGATATATGGGAGACTACTTTCTGACTATAGGGAACATTGACATAGCAGACGCACACAGAGATAACTTGACTTGTTCTTTGCGTGAGCAGGAAAAGATGTTCCTGAACATGGCAGAGAAAAGGAGAATTAAAATTCAGAAGAAGGCTAATGACGAAAGTCAGAAAAAGCCAAAGTGGGCAGAAAACATGGAAGGCACCTCATCTGGTGGAGCGGGTCCTGCTCTGTTGCTGGATTTTGAAAAGAAAGGCAAGCTATGTCTTCACCGCGAGAAGACTAGCTATTATAATAATGTTTTCATTGGTTCCAGTGAATGCGAACATAATTACAAGGTAATTGGAGGTTGGGGTTTCAAAAATGGGTCAGAGCCTGTGTTTCCTGGAATTTATTATATTTGTGGGGACAAGGCTTATTTCAAATTGCCGGATCACTGGTATGGGAGCTGCTACTTTGGCATTGTTTTCCCGAAAATATACCATGTGAATGGAAAAGCTGGAAGCAATGAAGATACTAACGGCTTAGTGCGTAGTAAAAGAGAGAGTATAGGTGAAATTATGGGTAGTATTTTCAGTGCACTGATACCTGGAGTGGGAGTGGTTCTGAACACTCACAGAATTTGCAAATTGTCTACTATAGTAGATGTGCTGTCTACTGAAACAGCTCATGGATTTCTGCTGGTCAATACCGAAATGGTTGCGATCAGATCAATGGTTTTACAAAATCGACTTGCTCTTGACACCTTATTAGCGAAAGAGGGCGGAGTCTGCCGGATGTTGAAGGCGCAACATTGTTGCACTTATATTCCGGATAAAAGTGTACAGATCAAAAGATATGTGAAAAACATTACTAATTTGGCAAAGGAACTCAAACCACTCGAGGTTGATAGTGCCTGGAAGAGACTAGTAGATGGTCTCTCAAATGTAGGTCATTGGCTTGCTAGCATAGGTAAAAGCTTATTATTCAAAATTCTGATGCCAATTGGTATTATAGGTCTTATTATACTTTCCATTTTCTTATGCTGTAAATACCGCAAGCGCACCAAAAAGCACGAGGTTAATGCAAGAGGAGTGAAACGAAGTGTGGATGAGATTGAATTAGAGGAAGTGAATGATCAGATATACAAAAAGGTGAAGACTTCTCACCCTGCTAAAACTGAAAGAGAAAAGCTAGAACGGTTGCTGGAAGAAATAGAACTTTATAAAGTGTGAAAGAAAGTTGGCATCTGGTTCCATTATAATTTGTGATGATAGTAGATATCATCAAAGAGGGGATTGATGAAGCAAAGCTTCGCATATTTTGCGGCTTGCCGAAATCAAGAACCTCGTTTATGTGTAACAAGGTAACCCGTGTATGTTTTACTAACATTTTTATTTAGTTTGGAGAAAGACCGTGAAGCTTGCACATGTGTTTTACTAAAATAATTACTCGTGTCCCCTAAAATGGCCGCCGCTTGTATTTTAGTTACTGCGCATGCGTCAGCCACACTCACGTGTCCTGACGCGTCTGCAGAAGTGGAGGGAAAGTTATGCGCATGCGTAATTCATAGCTGTGCTTATCATGTGGTACTGCTCGTGCCACTGCTCTTGTGTCCGTCTCAATGTAGCTAACATTTAATTGCATAAGTTTATTTCTTGATGATGAGTTAAAAGTACAAACCCTGTGATGTGTTTTCCTAATGACATTATTATGTATTAATTTGTTTTCGCTTACTTTTCATGTACCGCGGGAAATGGGGGTCTGAGTGAGAGGAGAGCCATATTGGAGGTCCCTTCTGCGCCTGTGCGACATTCGGCAGCACGAGGGACCTTGGCTGATGGAACATAGCCAGCTGGCAGTGATGGGCGAGATGCTCCTGAGAAAGTCACCTCTGCCCTGCGAGAACAGCGAATGTGGCTCCTTATGTGATACAATGTAATGTTGCGCTACTGTTAGCTCATGGGAACCCCAAATCTGCTAGGCGGTACCCAAATATGTTAATGAAGGCTACAATTCGCGTATTGTGATTGGTGTGTTACCCAAACCCTACCTTAGGACCAATCGAAATTGAGGGATTCTGACACTTTGCAACATTGGGGGGTGGTACACTGTCCCCAAACTGTATATCTACCCTGGGTTCACCTAGTGAACCGTCCGACTTGTCTGGTTTAGCTGACCTGTCACTGACCCAACGCACTCAATAGGTGACTGAAGATACAGAGCGCTGCGGAGCACTCTGTCCGAATTTGACCATAGACTAAGGTTCTACTGAACCTTAAAGTGCTGGCAAGGCACTTAGCTGGGAGTTCGCTGACCCAATCGGGGTCTTGATCGATAGCTGCAGAGCGGGTGGAGCGCAGGCGTTGCTTCCGAACTGTGGGTTCCGGTCCTGTCCTGAAGAGGGTCCTGTCCTGAGGGTTTGCTGTCCTGTCCTGAGGGTCCTGTCCTGATTCCTTTTCCGAGGGTATCCTGTCCTGTCCTGGGTGTCCATTCTGCACCTGCTGTCCTTTGAGGGGTATCCTTCCTTGAGGGTTTCCTGTCCTTAACTGACCCGTGGCCAGGGTTTGGTTTCCACACCTTTTCTAGGTAAATATTACTCTGAACCTCTTGAAATTCTTGCACCTTCTGAATTTCTAACTTTTGCTTTAATAAAGTTAAACATTGCATATGTTATATTTCCATGCCTTTCCGCAACTATTGAACTATCATTTATAATTTTGCAAAGTTATTCCTATGTCTTCTCATTTGTTAGAAATTATATTTTGCATAGCAGTGTGTCATTTTCTGATATGGTCTAGAACTTCGTTGCCTAGATTGTTCAAAGGCCCCTTCACCTTAAGTGAAGCGTGTTATTCATTATAAGCTCTTCTATAGTCACACACACTTAGTCTATCCCTGTCTAGATAATACTGACTTATATAGTATTTTTCTTGTTACAATTTATTAGTACATTTGATGATTACTCTGTCATTATTTCTTTCTGCCTATGTGATTTACGTTATCTTGGTTATTAATTGCCTTATTTTACTGTACCTCATGCAAGAAAACATTGAATTTAGATAAACATTTTAAAACTTCCAGTTGTCCGTGGTCATTTAAACAGTATTTGAATGTTATTGGTTGGGTTTGTATTTTGCTGCCTTTCCTTTACAGCTAGCTCCCTGATTCATTGTGGTCATTAGGCACCTGCATCGGTGGATGGTAAGTCGGGTGCACTGAAAATTGGTAGCAGGGAACACACACACACCAACTTGATAGAGCTCGTGAAGTCACCCGATCGATGTATATGGTGATTTGAAAAGTATATGGGCCCTGAAGCCGGAAACGGCGAAAACTATTGGCCGGGTGGCCTCGCGCGCTCTATCAGTCGGACTATCCAAGATCTTCATTGGTTGCCGATGGGGCAGAGAATTAAGTTTAAAGCTCTTTGCTTAACTTTCAAAATTCTCAAATTAGCTTCTCCTCCTATTCTTGCACAGACTATTCAGCACTATGTCCCAGCCAGAGCTCTTCGCTCCGCCGGATCCAATCTTGCCATTGTGCCACGTTTCAAAAAATCCAGAATGGGCGGACGTTCCTTCTCAGTGTTGGCAGCAGCACTTTGGAATTCTCTGCCAGCCTCTCTTCGCTCCATTCCTGACTTGCTCCCTTTCAGGAAGGCACTTAAAACTTTTCTTTTCTCCACAATTTAGGCCCATTTCTTTTGCCTTCTCTGATGCGTTGTGTTATTAAGTCTCCAAAGCGCCGGGACGCCTCTTTGCTGTGGCATCCGTGCGCTATATAAAAAATAAATAACATAACATAACATAACATAACATAACATTCCTGATCATAAACAGATTACAAAATGAAATTGAATTGTACCTTTTATTTTTAAGGAACCGATTTTAATTAACGTGCCTTAGATACATAGCAAATATTTCTAATCCCACTCATAAACACAGTCAGGGCATTTTTGACCAGGCAGGTACCAAGTAGAGAATATTTAGACTTTTAGACTTTATTTTTTGTACTGCACGTCAAGGTAAAGTATTTTAATCTCTAACATTTGACTCTCAGTTTACAGTGGCACAACTGGAAAGTTCAAGTTCTTCCTTATCTTCATTTTTCCAGGAACCTGTAGGCAGCTTGTACAAAACATACCTTCTGTGATGTGTGTACCCCCTATGAAGTCTAGGTAGGAACCTCCCTGAAAACCACTGATAAACCAAGATACAGCGCCCCACTTTCAGGGCTAAATGGACTTGGGTGAATCTTGTCCTGAAAGCAGTAGTGTGGCATGCAGTTTTCTTGCAGTGCCAGAAATGAATTCCTGCTGCGGAATAATAATGCTACTAGGCCTTGTGCATACCCTGAGCCCTGCTTCAGAACTTTGAAGTAAACTTATTTTTGGGAGCAGCGTTTAGGAATTGTGGGGGTGCAAAGGAGACAGTCTGGGAATATTTGCGGACTGAGGGGCGGAAGCGTGTTTACCCACACATATGGTAATTTTCCAGCAGTATCTGATTAGAATTCATGCTTCAGAAATTCAGAGCTGCCTGCTCCAGCTGCCTGGCGAGTTGTTAATATTCCTCAGAGCTAGGGAGACCCAGTCCATCGCTAGTTCAGATGGCCACGGGCAGCCTATTGACCCTCTCGCTAGCTCTGATGGCCATTCGCAGTCGATTGAGCCTCTCACTAGCTTTGATAGCCACATGTGCTGATTGAGCCTCTCGCTAGCTCTGATGGCCACACGCAGCCGATTGAGCCTCTCGCTAGCTCTGATGCTCACACATAGTCGATTGAGCCTCTTGCTAGCAGCCTATTGAGCCTCTCACAAGCTCTGATGGCCACACGTGCCAATTGAGCCTCTTGCTAGCTCTGATGGCCACACATAGCCGATTGAGCCTCCCGCTAGCTCTGATGGCCACACGCAGCCTATTAAGCCTCTCGTTAGCTCTGATGGTCACACGCAGCCTATTGACCCTCTTGCTAGCTCGGTTGGCCACACACAGCCGATTGAGCCTCATGCAAGCTCTAATGGCCATGTGCAGCCTATTGAGCCTCTCGCTAGCTCTGATGGCCATGTGCAGCCTATTGAGCCTCTCGCTAGCTCTGATGGCCTTACATAGTCTATTGAGCCTCTCGCTAGCTCTGATGGTCATGTGCAGCCTATTGAGCCTCTCGCTAGCTCGGAGGCCTTACATAGCCGATTGAGCCTCTTCCAAACTCTGATGGCCACATGTGCCAATTGAGGCTTTTGCTAGCTCTGATGGCCACACGTGCCAATTGAGCCTCTTGCTAGCTCTGATGGCCACACGCAGCCTATTAAGCCTCTCACTAGCTCTGAAGGCCACACACAGCCTATTGAGCCTCTTGCTAGCTCTGATGGCCACACGCAGCCTATTAAGCCTCCCGCTAGCTCTGATGGCCACACACAGCCTATTGAGCCTTCCGCTAGCTCTGATGGCCACACGTAGTCGATTGAGTCTCTTGCTAGCTCTGATGCCAACATAGTCGATTAAACCTCTTGCTAGTTCTGATGGCCACACGTAGTTGATTGAGCCTCCTTCAAGCTCTCATGGCTACACTCAGCCTATTGAGCCTCTTGTTAGCTCTGATGGCCACACACAGTCTATTGAGCCTCTTTCTAGCTCTGATGGTCATGTGCAGCCTATTGAGCCTCTCGCTAGCTCTGAGGGCCTTACATAGCCGATTGAGCCTCTTGCAAGCTCTGATGGCCACACGTGCCAATTGAGCCTCTTGCTAGCTCTGATGGCCACACATAGCCGATTGAGCCTCTCACTAGCTCTGATGGCCACATGCAGCATATTAAGCCTCTCACTAGTTCTGATGGCAACACACAGTCTATTGAGCCTCACGCTAGCTCTGCCGGTCACACGCAGCCTATTGAGCCTCTTGCTAGCTCTGATGGTCATGCGCAGCCTATTGACCCTCTGGCTAGCTCGGATGGTCACACATAGCCGATTGAGTCTCTTGCTAGCTCTGATTGCCACACGTAGTTGATTGAGCCTCTTACAAGCTCTGATGGCCACACACAGCCTATTGAACCTCTTGTTAGCTCTGATGGTCATGTGCAGCCTATTGAACATCTCACTAGCTCTGAGTTCCTTACATAGCCGATCGAGATTCTCTTGTTAACTCTGATGGACACACTCAGCCTATTGAGCCTCTTGTTAGCTCTAATGGCCACACGCAGTCTACTGAGCCTCTAGCTAGCTCTGATGGTCATGTGCAGCCTATTGAACCTCTCACTAGCTCTGAGGGCCTTACATAGCCGATTGAGCCTCTCGTTAACTCTGATGGGCACACTCAGCCTATTGAGCCTTTCTTGAACTAAGAGTCAGCAAAGACCAAGGAGTTCAGTCCGGGTCCTAAGATCAGACTTCCTGGATTGTTTTGGGAACACTGCAGCTGTTTTGGGTTGAATATAGACACAGGCAGTGAATTGCTGAAGGTAGAGTGAAACACATATGACACTGAAGAGGCAGAGGGGTTCCATACATAATGTTATAAGCCAGTGAACATATTTAAGAGAGCAGGGAGAGGAGGAGAGGTTGTATACTTAATGTTAAAGGGTAGTGAAATGAATAAGGGTATTAGAGAGAGGAGGAAATGTTGCATACATAATATAATAAAAAAAACTGTGCTCACTGGCAAGGTATAGGAATCGGCCGTAGAAACTGTTTACTACGACGCACATCCCTTTGATGTCAGCCTCCTAATATCTCAAAATGGAATCCCCTCAAGCATATCAGGTGTGGGGGCACAAGGCGGATTCCTAAAAATGGGCAGGGAACATAGCTACTACCTCCAACATCTACTAAAACAACTGCTACTATCCTTGGCCCAAAGCCTAGTAACCCTCTTTTCATTGTATCTAGAAGAGAGCGGAGAAATTCTGAGTCCGCGATGGGTGAATGAATACGACAAGCAACTGATTTTCACCTGCCCGGTTCAGGAATCAATTGACACAGTAATCAGGTACCATTAATGTATCACTATGTGTTCATTATGAATATAATTATTGACATTGCTGTAATGTGTACAGCTATATACAGGAATTCTGTGTAATTCCTCCCATTATTGTTGACCCTTGCCCCTATTTCTAGCATCTTTCCCACCATGTCCCACAAGACTTCTGCTCGCCCTCATCTCAAGAAACACAGGCCTAGATTTACTCATTTCTCATGCACCCACATTCCCTGTGCTGTGTTGCGCAAAGGAGAATACACAGTGCTGAGCCATATGTACTAAGATTGACCTGCTGCTCCTGTCTGTCCCTGCAAGCCTGCATTGGCGCTCTAAGGAGGCTGCCTTGCATGACTACAGCATTGCACCATGGTGAGAAGCGAGAGTACACTGTCCAGCATGGGATATCTACAGAAGAAAACACCCCCACCACAAATTCCTATGTCAAGACAAACTCGAAAGCACCAATGCAATCGGTTGGTTTTTTAAGTAATAAACACATTTCCCTTTGTTAATACTTACTTTAACTATTTATCAGTTTTTGACTCAAAAAAGTATCTTGCATGACTTTGCATTAGTGCAAGTCAAGATCAAACAATAGATTTCCCATCACCAGCTTTTCTGTTGTACTGACTCAAAGTCACTCCTTTCACCTGTAAGCCATGGGTTTGAAACCTTAGCTATGGGCACCTGGAAGATCTTAAGTAAACATTGTGTTTTGGTAGTTTCAAGACACACCGGGCTTTACTTTTTCAACCTCTGTGTTCATTATGTAGGAACATCACAGTATGACATCCCTTTTTGCCTCTGAACACCTGACACATCTGTGTGCCACACATATAATGGAGGAACATGCACAGTTGTCAGAAACACCAATTAAAAGCGTTCTGCCACTAGGATGGGTTGATTAATCATTTGTCCTGGGACTGATGAAAGCACCACTATGTTAGAGATAAAGTGGAGATGTCCTCCTCAGTGCCACCCCCATGGGAAGAAACAGACATGTGTGCCACTTCATCAGTGATGAAGAATCTCCAGCATCAAATGATCCAAGCAAAGAGGAAGCTGTAGCACTGTCATTGCCTGTCCCTCCACCATGTCAGTACTGAACTTGATCCCACACCATGACCATGAGGAGGCACCAAGGAGGATGGGACTACACTGAGGAGAAGAGGAGGAGGTCAAGCATTTTCCACAACTTGTATCAACATAAATCACCCAGAGCCTGTAGTAATTTCAATTACCTGCACATTTGAGGAAGGAATTCCCAGGCCCTTGCAGGGAAGAATGAGAACTCATCCCATTTTTCGCGTGAACCTTCCCCTACGTAGGTCACTCTAATATTGAAGCATCAGATTTTTGCTCACCATGTATTTCTACCTTCCCAGGAGATCTACATTAGAAGGGAATGGCTTTTTGCAGCAGAACCTTAGAGCACAAATGACAGACCATGGCAAGGGTATGTTCAAAGCCACACCAGATGAGTTGCCATCTTATGCCAGCTGGAGAATCAGAGAAATCCTAACCTTAATCATTATCCTCAGGAGGGGAGGCAAAATGCCATCGTGGACCAGATGACTCATCCTCACACAAAAAACAGATTGATGTACTAATGCAACATCAGGATTATCAGCAAGAGTATGAACAAGGTGCACTTAACTTTGAAGCAGAGAATCAGCCTTGGAGGAGCCATTGCCTCGAGCTTCCTCTCCCTGCTCCTATGCAGACCAGTATAAGAACAGACTCTGTGACAATTTGAAGGTTAACGACTTGATTAGGCACGAGAAACAGCAGTGAGCAGCAAGCATGCAAGTTGGCAGGCAGTACTCTGGAGTTCATTGTTGCCAGTTGACAGAAAGTGAATGTAAGGACTGTTTTTTGATGCTATTTGGGTGGGCGGTGCATGAAAGCTACGCAGTAAGACATCTACTAAGCAGGTTTAGCTAATCTAAACAGAGTATAAAAGCAATGCCGGAGTTTGGTAAGGGAGAGTCTGGGGGACAAGAGGCCATAGAATACCCTTGTTGGATGTTGAATAAGGTTGGCCAGGACCAAGAATTCTCGGTACACGACCAGTGCATCAAAAACAGGTGCTCACAGATGGGAGTGTAGTCATAATAAAATCCCCAGATGAACTCCAGAAAGCTGAAGAAATCAAGAGAAGGATGTAGCCCAGGAGGAAAACCTGAAAGGATTAATTAATTCTGGAGAACCCTGAAGCCTGCATGAGGTATCTGGTGACACTGCGCACCCCTGATGACAGCATTTTATTCAATCTGGATTTCCAAGTGCCTACCCCTATTCGTGAGTCTAAAGTATTCCATCACCCCTTTCCAGGAAGACTTCTTGATCACAGTGCTGACACCATCTCCTTCATTTTCTCTCCACTCTTTTGCTGTGATGCACCTTTGAATGTTGAGAGTTTTGTATCGGTTTTCCAAGACCAAATTTGCTAATCATGTTTGGCCCCATTACTCATAGTGTTATGTGGAAAAAACATGAATCTTGGGGCATAGCCTAATCAAAGATGGCACTGGACGATTAGGCTGAGCACTCTACCTTGGTTGCCTGAATGAAAGCTTTTTGAAGGCCCCTAGAGCAGATCCCTGCTGACAGGGCAGGAGTTGCTTAGTGGACAAAGCTGAGACAGCAGTGGTGCTCATCTTCAACAGGGCTATGGAGCAAAAACAGCATGAGAGAGGCGTGTTGCGACCTCAACTTAATGGCAGGGCACAGCACAAAGTGAGCCCAGACAGGTATCAGGATTGGTAAGTAGGTTCTACAGAATCAAAAGGAGCCAACAAAAGTTCCACTCATCCTTCCATTGAAAGAGCAGCAATAAACCTGGCAACAAGGTGCTACTACCCACCCAGAATTAAGTGAGGTACACTGAAAGTAAGAGACCTGGGGCCATTTTATCAAGAACGGCGATAACATTATCACGTCTTTAGCGGAAAAAAACTGCAGCTAAAGCGGTAATAAGGGACTTGATAATATGCCCTAGTAAATTCCCATAGAAGCCCAGGTTCACACTAGAACCTGGGCTTCTATGGGACTTCACAAGGGCATATTATCAAGTCCCTTATCGCCGCTTTAGTGACAGTTTTCTGCAGCGATAATGTTATCGCCATTCTTGATAATATGGCCCCTGGTCCTTAGAGGCGAAGGGCGGCGGAGTGGCTTATAGAAGACCCACAACTGACCATTTAATCTTTTCCACACATTCAGCAGCAGCTAGGCCCAGACAGAGGATATAAAGGTGAGCCCATTGGTGATGTGTTGAGACAAGGGAGTATGAACCTGTGGAGAATCCCCTTAGTGGTGAGCTGTTAAGTACCAAACATTCCTAGCATCTAAAAGATACACCAACTCATGTAATCATTAGAGCACAAAGAACACGAGACTTTGTGTCATGGATGTAACCGCACATGTGTAGGGTACTATGCATGAACTGTCCAAGGGAAAGTGTCCCACAAAGTGGATCATAAGAGTAGTGAGAGGGATTCAAAAGAGTTCAACTACCTCATTCTTATGTTACCATGCATAACTGCACATAAGAACTGGTGCATTGGGGGCATTATGATGCATTTTGTAAGTGTGTTTATTGCTGCAAACACTCCTAAATTTAGAACTTAAATATTTGTTCTCTGTAAGGAGCACCACCTCAATAGAAAACCTTGTACAGTACAGTCACAAAATAGTAGTGATTTATAAATGTTTCATTCTCATATCATAGTCGCATGTTATTAGTACCTACTGTCAAGGAGGAGCTTGAAATTCACCAAGGTTTAATTTTCTTTATAGTGATCATCACGGTATGCATAAGGACCGCGTGTGGGATTTCACCTGCAAGAAAACATTCAGTGCAACACCATCATGTCAATGGAGTCCCTATGTTAACGAGTTTGATAAGGAGCTCACCTACTCGTGTCCTTTTGGATCCGCCGTCAGTGGTTTTGATAGCTATCATGAAAACTGGTATGAGGACAGGAGGTAATGCCACCCAAAGATTAGAAAACATCTGCTGGCAGGCAACCTAGCTATGATAAGAAATGTTGCATCAAAACACATCCACCAATCTACTGCCACATGAAACCTCTTCACAATGACAGCCTCTGTAAAACAAACTGTTCCACAGACCATTACCATTCCAAACCAAGCATAAAACTACTGCCATGTGAAACCCACTATTCACATACACCTTTAGCACTCAGAATCAAACCATTGCCACCAACTAACAGATAAGGGCCCACACTAATCACAGGCACATTAAACTTCTCTAAAAGCATTACCACAACATACAAGCTTATTCCTACTAATCCACAGCCACATAAAACACAACTATCCCCTGTGACACAGCACTACACAAAACCCATCTTTGCTTGCCTGCCCAGGCTCATCCATTCCCACTGTCCCATTGCAGGGAACGTTCCCACAGCGATGCCAGATTCCTCGATAAACCTAGACCAACCAATCTAGTAGATGGGTTTATGATAATGGAATAAATAAAAATAAAAATAAGCATGATGGCTGTTGGGTAATCTTGCATTTCTACCCCGTTTTCTCTCAAAATTACCTCTATTGATATTAAGTTTGAAAAACAAATCTTTGTCTATAACACCAACAATATCTCTAATGTATTATTTAGTCCCAATCATTCCTCACAAAATGAGATCAGTCAATTGCTTGGCTGTACTCCAACCGCTTCTGACATCATTCACTAACTGTATCACTTAGGGCCTGATTTAGATTTCAGCGGACAGGTTACTCCTTTACAACGGTGATGGACATCTCGTCTGACCAAATTTATTTCCCATATGATATTAAGGGATTTATATTTCGGCAAACCGGATATCCGTCGTAGTTGTGACAGAGTAGCATATCCGCCGAAATCTAAATCAGGCCCTTAATCTATTGTTAATTAACCTGCTTAGCTCTGTCGCACTTTTTTCTTAACGCTGCTTTTAAGTATCCTCTGGTAAGTCTTCTCGCCCTTACCATGACCCCTTGCCAAGCGTTAACAATCCCTAATAATTCCCTGTCACAGTTTACATCTTTTGCCACATTGTTTCCTAGGTGGAAGATTTACTGCTGCTCTGAGAACTCCAACATAGACCATGATTGCCAGTGGACTGATTATGTCAATGACTTTGCTGCATATATGAGATGGCAAGTGCCCACTGGAAGATACATTGTGGGAGTCTCTAGTTACCACGAAAACCACAAAGAGTAAGTCCTCGCTTCATCAGATTCAGCATTTTGTTGTTGCTGTTGTTGCGACCATAACGTTTTTGTGTCTGCAGATTCGCTGGTGATATAAGCAAGCATAACGTTTACAAACTCCACTAACCCATTGACCCTGGGACCATACAAGGCCGTTTTTAAATATTGTATGGACATCTTAGTAAGGAACTCTTTCATTTCATCTAAAGTAACTTGCACCCCATTATCTGTAATAAGGGTACTGGGTATACCATCCATCATAAATGTGTTTTTCAGGAGTTCAATGAGATCATAAGTGGTGATATTGTTTAAAACTGGTAATCCACTAGTACAAGCATAGACTTTCTTGCCAACACGGAGTGTTTGAATGGACCAAATGTATCTAGGACAAGTTTGTCCCGTGGTCTGAGGGGTACTTCCACCTGGAACAAAGGTGCCCTTCTTGGATGTTTGTTCTTATCACTGATTGCACACTCCTTGACCTCGTTTTACACTATATTGCCCATACCTGGTAGCCCTAGTCTTGAAAATTGTGATGCTCCTCCCCAAATAGCTCTTGTGGGCCAATTCAGCCATCCTATCCTAGAGTGCCTTTGGGGTTCCATTCTGTCACTTCTCATTACAATGTCAGTGTTTATAGTCAATTCATGCTGTTCCTCCCATAAGTTCTTGATTTCTGCCTGCAATTTGTTAGGTTTTGCTGGCCAACCCTGGACAATTGTTTTTGTTTTACCTACTTCAGGGTCATATCATTCTCTGTGCTTTTTCCCCTACTCCCTTTTTGTTTTTAAATGGCTGGAGTAGTGACTAATGAAAAAGGATCGTCGATACTGTCCTCCTCACCCTCTCCCCCTTTCATGGTAGTCTGGAATGGCAGTTAGCAAGTACATTATTGTTACGTGGCACATGTTTGATTTTAAAATTGTATCCGTCTACACCGAAGACCCATTTGGCTATGCGATGGGTAGCATGGTCTTTTCCTTTAGAGGTGAAGACAAATGTGAGGCGTTTGTGATCAGTGCATAACTTGAAGGGCAACCCCCACAGGAATCTTTTCATTTCCATTCATAACTTGAAAAATAGTGGCCACAATTCCTTTTCCACTGGCATTGGTAGTCAGAACTGTTTTATGCGTTGAATCAACATTTCCTAAAGACTGTGCTTCCAGGATGGCTTGCTTAACTAAGACAAATGATTTCTGCCAATTTTGATCCTAATTAAAATGTTTTACAAATATCGCCATGTATCCGACTAAACCCAGGAAGGACTTCCGTCCCTCCTTGGGCGTGGGTGGTGGTGCTTCCTTGACTGCTACCACTAGATCAGTCCTTAGTTTATCACCATCTTTGGAGATGGCATGACCCAAATATTCCCCGAAACCCACACCTATCCGACAATTCCCATATCTGATTGTTTTGTTTTTTTTTTGAAAACTTTTTATTGAATTTAAAGAACAAGAAAACAGCGAAACAAAAGAAAACAAGGCAGTACGGTACAAACGTGTCACCACGTGATTCGTGGGGGGGTACAAATGTAAATCAGACATCATTGCATTCGAAAAATACTGGGGGGGGGGGGGGAGAGAAGGAGACCAGAAGCAAGCAATACATCTAAATTCCTGCGGAGGAAACATCAGGTTGGGAGGAAGACAGGTCGGTATCAAACTCCGAAATGGGGGGGGGTACATATATCTCCACGGTATGCGTTCCACGGAGTCCAAATTTTCCCCCATTTGCCAGGCCTGCCTCGGGAGACATACACAGTCTTTTCTCGAAACATGGACCAGTCCATGTTCTGATGCCATACTAGAATCGTCGGAGGCCTCTGAGCGCCCCATTGCTGGGCAATGTCACGCTTGGCTATCATGTTACCCAATGTCACCCATCGAAGCTGCGCCTGGGTACAATCATTCGGTTCCCAGATATTCAACAAGCATCTCCGCGCTTCAGGCATCAACCGCACACCCGTGACCTCACTCATAACATCATGCACACGAGCCCAATAGCGCTGTATAGCAGGACATTCCCAAATGATATGTAGAAATGTGGCCACCATACCGCAACCACGTCTGCACAATCCATCCGTCGAGAATCCCATGCGCACCAGACGCGGACCAGTCACATACACCCTATGAAGAATTTTGAGCTGGACAAATCGAAGGCGCGCCGGAATAGCCACCTCCTTCGGAGAAGAGAGCGCAGCCTGCCAATCCTCGTCATCGAGCTCCAGACCATCACTAGTCCACAACTCTCGAAGGCTATCCAGTAGATCGATCCTGGTATTGATTAACTTTTTATAAATGAGCGAGATCGTGCTATCAGGGACATGCCCATCCAGTATCCGATCTTCAAGAGGGGACGCTTCCGGGACGGCCGAGCCCAGGGGAAAACAGACAGGACCGCGTGTCGGACCTGCGCATATCTAAAGGATTCCCTATCATTCAGCCCGTATTCAACTTTCAGTTCCTCAAACGACTTGACTCTACCCTTGACCCACACATCATCAACCCTGCTGATCCCAATCATGTCCCACCGATCGAACCCCTTCGACTGCCATAGGGAACCAAGTTTATCTGAAGCATAAAGCGGCGTGGCATGGGTCGGCTTGTCAGCCCACCCTGTAGCAGCTGTAGCCCGATACCACACCTGCACGGCTGTTTTAGTGGGGCCCGTAAGCGACCTGACGGTCGACTTCGCGTATAGAGCCCTGTTGTAGTCACCGCCGGGTAGCAACCATTTATCCATCGCAAAGGCCGGATTTGGCGAAGGAGCGTATGTGCCATGGTTGATGGCCCCCAGCTGAGAGGCCCAATAATAGCGACGGATGTCGGGGAGAGCGATGCCGCCATCGTACCACGGGAGTGTGAGCTTCGAAAGGGCAATACGAGAACGGCCCCCCCCATAGCAATTGCCGCTGGAGGCCTTCAATCTCCCGAAAATATCCGGCCGGTACAACATCAAGCGTGTTTTGCTGATTGTTAAATCTGATTCTTTAAAAGCAGTAACTGAGTTCCTTATGGAATTATTGTGTTCTTCCTCTTATCATTCTCCTTCGCGTTGTCCTATTTCCTCTCTATGCTTTTTGCTATATTAATAGCCTCTTCCAAACTGGGATTGCTGGCCAATAACTTCTCTCGGGTCATGGGACTGGCGGTGCATCTGACAAATTGATCCCTAATCAAGGAGTCAAACAAACTTCCAAAGTGTGGGACATACCACTTGAAAGTTCAATATAACTTTTCCCTTTTTAATTTTTCCTTTGTACAATTGAAAAGAATTTGTTTCTTTACAGGACCTCATTAACATTTTGATCAAAATGCTCTTCAAATTTGCGACAGGTCAATTGATACCATGTTTATTTGTGCTTCCTCATTTTCATCTAATTTGGGATCCATTAAGCTCTCAAACATCTATCTCCTGTGAATTCCTAAATTGTGCAAAAGGATATGTTGTTTCTTAGTGGGAAAATACACCCCTCCCACCCAATTGCTATCAAGTAGGATTCCAATAATTTCATCCACTTCTTCCAAGGTAGAACCGGGTAACCTACTTCGTTCATGAAGGGTAGGGGTTGGATCATGCTTGCTGCTTCCATCATGAACATTAGAGAGCAATGTGGGACAGGAAACTGTGTTATTTTATATAACCCCTCTGAAGCACAGTCAAGGACTAGTCCTACTTATTATTATTTCTTTTATTATACAGAGTTTTATGTAGCGCAAACTTGACCCAAATCGGGTATCTGAGCGCTGTACATAGCGCCAGTTGAATTACATTAGGACACATTAATTTTTGTTAGGCACGGGGATTAAGTGATTTGCCTAGAATCACAGGATGTTCAGCGTCATTGCCGAGACTCAAACCCAGTTCCCCAAATTCGAGGTCGACTGCCCTAGCCGTTAGGCCAACTCCTCTCTTACTTGTGGTCCTCCCTTGTTCTATGGTCTTACAGTTTGTTTTTCTTGAGGAGAATAAACTAAGTTCACTGGCTGATTGACAACTCAGTCATCCCTTCCAAACACAATTATAAAAGAGATTGTATTGAGTTTTATTGTAAATACAGTGTTGAGCTTATACAAGCAGTCAAAGTACATTCATGTTCGTTTTTTTAAGCAGGGTATATCATACAGTGTTATTCTGCATGTTATGCTAAAGTTAATGTGCGTTCATGAGCTTATTACAGACATCCGTTCTGCTATTGGTAAGAAGAACTGCTCGAGAACTACATTTGAACACGCCCGACAGGACCCACATTTGATGTTATAGCTCTCTGTTATTGTATAACCTTATCAACCAAACAACCCCGTCCTTCCTTGGAACCGCAGGTAGGCCCTTGCCTGTCTCTGGCGTTTAATTCACACAATATGTAAGCATCTACTTTATGGTATTGGAATGTTGTAAGATGGTCAGGTACATTAAATAAGCCTTGCCTAATCTTCACCTTTTCATCTTGGTTACTCCTCTCCACTATGTGTATGTCACGGGATTTGGCTAATTTACGGGCATTGCCGTGTGTGTAGCGTCTGCATGCTTGTGGGGTTCCTTCTTGTCCAGAGCTTTGAAGAATTCCAGTAATACATCCCAGGACATGGCAATAGGTACTTTGCGTAACCCTTGCTTTTCTTCCCTTGGTATCGCCCCGCTTTCAGCCAGACCCTAGTGCTCTAGCTCCTCTCTCCAAGCAGTCAAGGTTGACGGTCTTGCTGATTTCAATCAGCACGTGATGAGACGTTTTGCTAATATGAATGCTAGATCTGCAAACCTCGCCTGCACGGTGTACCCCTTAGGGCATGGGTAAAGTCCTAGTACAAAGCTCCCTGCTGTAGGTCATGTGTGTCCAACCACCACCTCATGTAGCAAGCATCCTATTTGTGCCCAGTATGTAGATAATGCGGGGCAAGACCACATCATATGGATGAAGTAGGCATCTTGTTCCACAAATCCAGGGCAGTTTGCCGCCGCTGCAGGGAACATCGCGTGCAGTAGGTGTGGCATAGGGTATGCTCTCTGGGTAATCATGTTTTGTATACATTTAAAATGTGAATTGTGGGAGACTACCTTGGGGTAGGCAAGGATTGATGCCTAGTCTATATCTGTGAGGACTTCCCCTGTATCGGTATCCCACTTCGCTGGTAGCATGCTTAGGGGTGAATATATGTGCGTCCTTATGCCCGTGTATAGCCACTTTCTCAGGTGTTGTTCTGTTCCCATCAAGTTTAGCAAGTGTACTAATTCATGCGTGGGTGGTTCTAGTCCCTCATGAGCCCACTCACGCCTGAAGTATCGTGTTACGCTGGCATGTGGTAGAAACAGTGCATGAGTGAGACCTTGTTCATGAATGAAATCGTGATGACTCAGTAGAAAACCCTCACTAAATAATGCTCCAACAGTAGTCACTCCCTCTCTTTCCCATTTAGTAAGCCGGTGCCACATTATTACACCTGCAGGGGCAGGGGTAGGGAGTCCCAACATCAGAATATTAGGCGCATAGGGTAATGTAGGTGCTGAATATTTTAATGCCTGTTTCCAGTAATACAGTGCCACCTTTAGCAATGGTGGGATTGCGGGCGGAGTGGACCTCCTGGGACACAATCGGGTGTAGTGAACCTCGCGCAATTATCACAGATGTGAATGCAATTTCCTGCAAATTGCGCCCGGCTAACCAGTGGGCAAGCCATTGTAGATGACTCGCCATACAAAGGCCCTGAAATCAGGGGCCCCCAAACCAGCCGAGTCTGCTGGCAGTTGCAGCTTTCTTAAGCTGACTCGGCACCTCCCTGCATCCCTTATTAGTTCCAGTAATATGGAATCCAAGAGTTTAAAAACTGTGGGGGGAATCACTAATGGGAGAGTAGTAAAATAATAGAGAACCCTTTGTAGCATGACCATTTTTGCTATAGCCAGGCGTCCTTCTACTGACTACGGGAGTGATACGAGGGATCGCAGGGAAGCAATCACTTTCTGTACATTCCCATCGAGGGTGTCTTGCTGTGTTCTGTGTATCCGCACCCCGAGGTATTTAAGGGAATCTGAGGCAAACTCCTCTCCTCCAAAGTGGACAGCACTGGGTGGAGTGCTTTCCTGACAGGGGAAGGCGGGGGATTTATTAACATTTATGGCTAGGCCAGAAAGCTTGTGGAACTGGGTGAAGATTTGGTCAACAGTATGGAACCCGCATTGCAGATCTCTAATGTATAGTGTAATATTGTTGGCGTTCAGGGATAGGGCATGTCTCATCTGCCCAATTGGTACACCCCACTCCCCTGCATCGTCACATAGGTATTGCGCTAAAGGTTCTAAGGCAAGCACAAATAGTATGGGTACAATAGGCATCCCTGTCTTGTACCCTTTTGAATCGTGTATGGGCTTGAAATGTGTGCGCTGTATGGGCTTGTGCTGTCAGAGTTGTATAATAGTTTCACCCACTTCAGAAACTCATCTGGGAGCCCATATTTTTTGGAGGGCTGCCAGCATATATTCCGAGCTTAGGATGTCTAAAGTTTGGCACAAATCTATTAAGAGGCAACCTGCATTGGAAAGGTGCTCTGGGAAAGCCCATATTACTTGATATAGTCCATGGATATTGAGGGATGTGCTTCGGCCAGGTACAAACCCACATTGGTCTGTGGTCAGCGCCATGAAACCGCCTGGTATACGAGCGCTATACAAATTCCTGTAAATTCAAATTATCAGTTTCGTGAGGAGAGGTAGAAGGTGGCCTGCTAGGACCTTACTCAGTATCTTGTATTACGGTATTTAAATGGGATAGGGGCCTGTTATGTCAGTGCGGTCTCTGCTTGATTTTGGCAGGCAAGCGACACTTGCAGAGATGATTTGAAGCAATATTTGCTGGTCACCACTAAAGATTTTAACAGTGTTGATATACTTACAGAATAAATCAAAGAACAACCTTAGGTGGCCGGTTTCAATAAATATTGATTCGTTCCAGAGTTATAAAGGTACAGTCCTGTTTTTGTTTCTCTTAATGGTAATCGGAGGCTGGGCCAAGATCAGTCACATGGATGACTCAGTTAACCAGCCTCACCCCCGAACACACCCTGTTCCGACGGCTACATGTCTGGTCAGTTCAACCAGAGCCGTAGGATTGGACTTTTCCGGTAATGCTGTCTTAGTGAACCACGTCCTGCTGTACAAAGAAACTACCACCTCCCACCTGCAGGTTGCCTCCTCCTTCCCAACATGTGCTACCACAGAGCTGCCACCGGAGGCACTCTGAGGGTTTTTGAGCGGTCACAGAAGCACCGAAGAGCAAATACCTCAGCGTGCCATTCATTTGCCATTGGCTTTTTGGACTCCCTGGGTTGCCGCCAAATCACTGCTACGCCATCCATCCTCAGAGGGGTCTTGCTCAAACTTGGCACAAGGACGCTGTCACACAGCCTTGGCAGGACGGGGTGTTTCTGGGCCGGTACCGCTGTCTTCCACTCAACATTGTCACACCATGACACAGGCGAGGTGTATGACTAAAGCCAATGTCAGGACATATCACGTTGATAGCAGGATGTTGAGAATGTCAGAGCTGGGCAGCCTCATGTAACGCTGCTCCTCACCTCCTGTAATCAGTTTGCAGCTCCTCCTGATCTGCATGCTTATTCACTGGTTGGAATCACACCGTCCACCGAAATAGGAGACCACTTACAGCCTCAGGTCTGTCAATGCACCTTCCTTTATTCAAAGTGGCTCAACACTCAGTACATGGTAGGGGAGGACTTCTCTTTGGCCGCCCCCTGAACAGCCTTAAAATCCCATCCTCGTTGCCAGTGTCGAGATGAACTGACACTCACAGCTGAACCCAATACATGTCCTGTGGTATGTGCTTGAGTGGAATGATATGAGTCATGGAATCAGGTGGGTCACTAACCTTCACTGTGAACCTAGAACGCTATGCTTTGAGAGGGGGATGGGATGTGTGAAGGTGGTGGCTGAGATGGTTCCTGGAAGACGTCTTCTTAATAAAGATGCTAGAAGTAAACATCTGCATGCATGGAGATCTCATTCACCATGAGAAACTATAGTTTCTACAAGTCCCTTGACTCAAAGAAGTCCTCAGAACACGACAACTCCCACGCCACGTCAGAACTCTTCCGTCTCAGGGGGTTCAACAGTCAAAAACACTAATGGAATGTTCCAGTGCTTAGGGAAAGCGGGGGAAGCTGGGTGAGGGGAAAAGAGGTTTGGCAGGGCCATGAATGCAGTAAAGATGGATAATACATAAAGGATTAACAATACAACTTATCATGATGCTTAGATAATAGCGATTACAGCACACCGATCAGTGGTACAGCCTGGCCTTGAACTGTTCTGTTTGTTTTGTGCCAACATTCTACTGTGCCATTGTAGTATCTTGGTTTGGGTGCTATGTATCTTCCCCGCTTACCTGTCTTGCTGCTCAGCCAGTGTGGATGAATAGTGGAATGTTGGTATGTGTGATGTAAAGATAGAATGTGGTGGATGCCTGGTGGATGGATGTCAGTTGAGAGATTGGGCTGAGCAGCAAGGGAGTTGCTCCTGGTGGGGCTTTCTATATTTTTTACTTAAGACCTGATTCTTCATGTAATCCTGTACTGAAGATCTAATAAATGTACCTAATCAACTTACCTTCGGCTACAGCATATACTTATTACAGCCATAAATGCAGTTTGTTCAGGAGGCCTGCTGACAAGCTTTATATCGACTTCTTAGACTCATGAACATGGCGTTTGTGCTGTTTCTTTTAGGTCCGGCCTACAATCAAGTGTATTTGGCTTGCCAGCCTCATGTTTAAAAACACATAGATATAGAGGGCTTTAAATCATCTCTATTAAGCCATCGAGCTGCTCAGATATCTCTCAATTTATGCTTTCTACTCCATAGCACAAGACTGTGAGTGAAGCAACCTGAGCCATTGTATGTTTTCACTTGAAAGGGCCCCTAAGAATAGAAAGATGAAGAAACCTGTATTTCCCAATGACTAATGACTGCTAATACCTTTGCATGGGGTATCATTACCTACTCCCATGACAAGAAAGACATTTATTAAAAGCTGCAATATTGATTTATTATTCTTATTAAGCTGCTTTGGCATATTATTATTTTTTTAGAAAACCAATCTTTAAAGCAGCAAAGGTGAATATCCAAATGTATATGTTGAAGTCACATCCCATCAGGTTTATAAAGGACATTTCAAGCAGTTGCATCGGATTCAAAAGAGACACTTAGTAAAGCTTTGAAATACTGAAGCTTTTGAAGACTTCAAGCAGTTAGATTGCATAGGAAAGTGCCCTTTTTGCATGGTCACACCCACACCATTAACCCCCTCAATGCTGATGGTTGCGACTCTGCTAGTGCACTGGAACCTGCTATCCAGGCCTCAGTAGCAGAACCCACTCCCTAAAAACGTTTTAAATAAATTGGTAACCCCAATTGGCAAGGACTTTCACCCCCTTATAAGTCCCTGGGAAGGGGTACCAGGGATACCCAGAGCATGATAGTTAAAGAGGTTACCAGGGTCTGGAGCACTGTTTGTGCCACCCTGAATGTCCCAAGTGAACAGATGACAGCAGTCCTGCCATTGCAGACTGCAGTAACAGTGCAAACTACTCCAACTCGACTTTGCCATGAGTGGCAAGGTCACAACACTATTTTTAATATATGTCATTCACTTCTAAGGTAGACCTCTTAAGCCCAGGAGTCAGGTTGCATTCTATTAAAGATATGAACATATAATTGCAAGCTTATTTGTCCCTATAGTTGCTTCTTTCCATTAAGGGCTACTTGAAGGGTTCAGGGGGAACATAGGATTACATGGGCTGGTATCCAGGTACCCCAAAAGCTGTCAACTCCATTATGGTCCGACTGAAAAGTGTAATTTTTAGCAACAAACAACTTGTCTCATTAAATCTAACTTTTTCCTATAGTCAAATTTATTGTGACATGCACCCAGGTGGCTACCTTTAAGGTTGCCTACATGGTTGCCCCAGCCTTTCCTGTGCCCTTGCTGGCATCATGCAACTGCTACCAACAAAACTGGGATCTGAACCCCCTGCCAGGAGGTGTGAACGCTCCCGGTGGTCAGCAACAAAGGCTTGCCTGGAAAGGAGATAACACCTCCCTCCCAGACAGGATGGCTAGTGAAGTGGCACATCAGCGAGGTGAGCTTGAAAGCATTCACCATCTCTGATATGCAATAAGGCAGCCTCACAAATGGAGGATACAGTCCTTCACCTACCCACAGGCACATTTGCATCGGGCAGGTGGGACAGTTAGATAGTCAGGAGATGTACACCCCCAAAAGGCGAGCCACACCCCTAGGGTGGGCTACCGGGTCTGTACAGCCAAGGAAGTTTTCTCCAGTGTTTACAAGTGGCAGAATAGAGGTTTCAGGGTAGAAAAGGTGACACACACACACCCCTAGATGTGGTCACCTCAGGGACATATTAGCCTCTGGGAATAGTCGCCCATTGGCTACTTGCACCCACACTCCTAACGCCCCTAAATCCAGGATTTAAAGGGCACCTCTGGCACTAGAAACTCAGATTTTAAACATCTTGCAAGAGATCAGGGGTTGCAACTTTAGGACCAGCACAAAGCAAAGGCGCGAAACTCTGCATCTGTGGCAATCATCCTGCCACAGTACAACTGCTCCTTGCCCAGTGCCAGAGACCGGCATCAAAGCAATAAAGAACCTCTCTAAGCACCAACGGTAAATACAGAACTTCCTTAGACTAGAGATGCACCTCCCCTGCAGCCCGCAGGTAAAAGCATGCTCCCTGAACCAAAGACGATACAGAAAAGGGGGTGGTGATGAACAGAGTGTCTGAATTAAGCAGACCACTCTTACCCAGTCCAAAGATCAGGGCTTGATCCATCACCGTTATTTATCTCACTGCCCCATCCCAGCTCAGAACCTGGCTATATGCAAATTAGTCTGTCCCTGGCCCAGTGCATCATGGGAACAGGGCAGACCAAACTACCAAGCCAATTCTTCACCAGAAAGGAGACAAGCTACCGGGGACCGGTTTCTGGCATTTCAGCCTCTTCGGCCCGGCTTGCTTGAATCCTGATGGAGCAGTGAGAAAGGGACTCATGTCTGAGTATACCCTGCCACACCTATAGTGGCCAAAAACGATACAGAAAAGGGGGTGGTGATGAACAGAGTGTCTGAATTAAGCAGACCACTCTTACCCAGTCCAAAGATCAGGGCTTGATCCATCACCGTTATTTATCTCACTGCCCCATCCCAGCTCAGAACCTGGCTATATGCAAATTAGTCTGTCCCTGGCCCAGTGCATCATGGGAACAGGGCAGACCAAACTACCAAGCCAATTCTTCACCAGAAAGGAGACAAGCTACCGGGGACCGGTTTCTGGCATTTCAGCCTCTTCGGCCCGGCTTGCTTGAATCCTGATGGAGCAGTGAGAAAGGGACTCATGTCTGAGTATACCCTGCCACACCTATAGTGGCCAAAAACGATACAGACAAGGGGGTGGTGATGAACAGAGTGTCTGAATTAAGCAGACCACTCTTACCCAGTCCAAAGATCAGGGCTTGATCCATCACCGTTATTTATCTCACTGCCCCATCCCAGCTCAGAACCTGGCTATATGCAAATTAGTCTGTCCCTGGCCCAGTGCATCATGGGAACAGGGCAGACCAAACTACCAAGCCAATTCTTCACCAGAAAGGAGACAAGCTACCGGGGACCGGTTTCTGGCATTTCAGCCTCTTCGGCCCGGCTTGCTTGAATCCTGATGGAGCAGTGAGAAAGGGACTCATGTCTGAGTATACCCTGCCACACCTATAGTGGCCAAAAACGATACAGAAAAGGGGGTGGTGATGAACAGAGTGTCTGAATTAAGCAGACCACTCTTACCCAGTCCAAAGATCAGGGCTTGATCCATCACCGTTATTTATCTCACTGCCCCATCCCAGCTCAGAACCTGGCTATATGCAAATTAGTCTGTCCCTGGCCCAGTGCATCATGGGAACAGGGCAGACCAAACTACCAAGCCAATTCTTCACCAGAAAGGAGACAAGCTACCGGGGACCGGTTTCTGGCATTTCAGCCTCTTCGGCCCGGCTTGCTTGAATCCTGATGGAGCAGTGAGAAAGGGACTCATGTCTGAGTATACCCTGCCACACCTATAGTGGCCAAAAACGATACAGAAAAGGGGGTGGTGATGAACAGAGTGTCTGAATTAAGCAGACCACTCTTACCCAGTCCAAAGATCAGGGCTTGATCCATCACCGTTATTTATCTCACTGCCCCATCCCAGCTCAGAACCTGGCTATATGCAAATTAGTCTGTCCCTGGCCCAGTGCATCATGGGAACAGGGCAGACCAAACTACCAAGCCAATTCTTCACCAGAAAGGAGACAAGCTACCGGGGACCGGTTTCTGGCATTTCAGCCTCTTCGGCCCGGCTTGCTTGAATCCTGATGGAGCAGTGAGAAAGGGACTCATGTCTGAGTATACCCTGCCACACCTATAGTGGCCAAAAACGATACAGAAAAGGGGGTGGTGATGAACAGAGTGTCTGAATTAAGCAGACCACTCTTACCCAGTCCAAAGATCAGGGCTTGATCCATCACCGTTATTTATCTCACTGCCCCATCCCAGCTCAGAACCAGGCTATATGCAAATTAGTCTGTCCCTGGCCCAGTGCATCATGGGAACAGGGCAGACCAAACTACCAAGCCAATTCTTCACCAGAAAGGAGACAAGCTACCGGGGACCGGTTTCTGGCATTTCAGCCTCTTCGGCCCGGCTTGCTTGAATCCTGATGGAGCAGTGAGAAAGGGACTCATGTCTGAGTATACCCTGCCACACCTATAGTGGCCAAAAACGATACAGAAAAGGGGGTGGTGATGAACAGAGTGTCTGAATTAAGCAGACCACTCTTACCCAGTCCAAAGATCAGGGCTTGATCCATCACCGTTTTTTATCTCACTGCCCCATCCCAGCTCAGAACCTGGCTATATGCAAATTAGTCTGTCCCTGGCCCAGTGCATCATGGGAACAGGGCAGACCAAACTACCAAGCCAATTCTTCACCAGAAAGGAGACAAGCTACCGGGGACCGGTTTCTGGCATTTCAGCCTCTTCGGCCCGGCTTGCTTGAATCCTGATGGAGCAGTGAGAAAGGGACTCATGTCTGAGTATACCCTGCCACACCTATAGTGGCCAAAAACGATACAGAAAAGGGGGTGGTGATGAACAGAGTGTCTGAATTAAGCAGACCACTCTTACCCAGTCCAAAGATCAGGGCTTGATCCATCACCGTTATTTATCTCACTGCCCCATCCCAGCTCAGAACCTGGCTATATGCAAATTAGTCTGTCCCTGGCCCAGTGCATCATGGGAACAGGGCAGACCAAACTACCAAGCCAATTCTTCACCAGAAAGGAGACAAGCTACCGGGGACCGGTTTCTGGCATTTCAGCCTCTTCGGCCCGGCTTGCTTGAATCCTGATGGAGCAGTGAGAAAGGGACTCATGTCTGAGTATACCCTGCCACACCTATAGTGGCCAAAAACGATACAGAAAAGGGGGTGGTGATGAACAGAGTGTCTGAATTAAGCAGACCACTCTTACCCAGTCCAAAGATCAGGGCTTGATCCATCACCGTTATTTATCTCACTGCCCCATCCCAGCTCAGAACCTGGCTATATGCAAATTAGTCTGTCCCTGGCCCAGTGCATCATGGGAACAGGGCAGACCAAACTACCAAGCCAATTCTTCACCAGAAAGGAGACAAGCTACCGGGGACCGGTTTCTGGCATTTCAGCCTCTTCGGCCCGGCTTGCTTGAATCCTGATGGAGCAGTGAGAAAGGGACTCATGTCTGAGTATACCCTGCCACACCTATAGTGGCCAAAAACGATACAGAAAAGGGGGTGGTGATGAACAGAGTGTCTGAATTAAGCAGACCACTCTTACCCAGTCCAAAGATCAGGGCTTGATCCATCACCGTTATTTATCTCACTGCCCCATCCCAGCTCAGAACCTGGCTATATGCAAATTAGTCTGTCCCTGGCCCAGTGCATCATGGGAACAGGGCAGACCAAACTACCAAGCCAATTCTTCACCAGAAAGGAGACAAGCTACCGGGGACCGGTTTCTGGCATTTCAGCCTCTTCGGCCCGGCTTGCTTGAATCCTGATGGAGCAGTGAGAAAGGGACTCATGTCTGAGTATACCCTGCCACACCTATAGTGGCCAAAAACGATACAGAAAAGGGGGTGGTGATGAACAGAGTGTCTGAATTAAGCAGACCACTCTTACCCAGTCCAAAGATCAGGGCTTGATCCATCACCGTTATTTATCTCACTGCCCCATCCCAGCTCAGAACCTGGCTATATGCAAATTAGTCTGTCCCTGGCCCTGTGCATCATGGGAACAGGGCAGACCAAACTACCAAGCCAATTCTTCACCAGAAAGGAGACAAGCTACCGGGGACCGGTTTCTGGCATTTCAGCCTCTTCGGCCCGGCTTGCTTGGATCCTGATGGAGCAGTGAGAAAGGGACTCATGTCTGAGTATACCCTGCCACACCTATAGTGGCCAAAAACGATACAGAAAAGGGGGTGGTGATGAACAGAGTGTCTGAATTAAGCAGACCACTCTTACCCAGTCCAAAGATCAGGGCTTGATCCATCACCGTTATTTATCTCACTGCCCCATCCCAGCTCAGAACCTGGCTATATGCAAATTAGTCTGTCCCTGGCCCAGTGCATCATGGGAACAGGGCAGACCAAACTACCAAGCCCATTCTTCACCAGAAAGGAGACAAGCTACCGGGGACCGGTTTCTGGCATTTCAGCCTCTTCGGCCCGGCTTGCTTGAATCCTGATGGAGCAGTGAGAAAGGGACTCATGTCTGAGTATACCCTGCCACACCTATAGTGGCCAAAAACGATACAGAAAAGGGGGTGGTGATGAACAGAGTGTCTGAATTAAGCAGACCACTCTTACCCAGTCCAAAGATCAGGGCTTGATCCATCACCGTTATTTATCTCACTGCCCCATCCCAGCTCAGAACCTGGCTATATGCAAATTAGTCTGTCCCTGGCCCAGTGCATCATGGGAACAGGGCAGACCAAACTACCAAGCCAATTCTTCACCAGAAAGGAGACAAGCTACCGGGGACCGGTTTCTGGCATTTCAGCCTCTTCGGCCCGGCTTGCTTGAATCCTGATGGAGCAGTGAGAAAGGGACTCATGTCTGAGTATACCCTGAACCAAAGAATCACTGGCCATCACACCTGCCACAGGATAGCCCAAAAGAAAGTGGTCCAGTGCAGTGTGGGAAATGTAGTTCTGACCTGCACCATGTTCCAGACAGCTACTGTTTTCCCTTGGACTCCAGCACATCAACGTAACCCAAGACTGCGTTTGCTGCAGCTAAGGCTCGTTGGTGGTGCATGCAGCTACCACTATCTTTGTTCAACACAGTGCCTCAAGGGAAATCCACAGCATCTTCACCTGGTCACCTCAGTGGCCCCATTGTTGAGTTTTTGCATCTGATTCCTCGCTATCACCATCTTAGTGGCAAAACCAGCATCACCGCAGCTCCACTTCAGCATCAAAGTCAGCCAAGACAACTCTGCACCTGGGCCTCTCCAGCCAGATAAAATTAAACCTAATGTCGTAGCTTGGTCCTGGGACCAGCATCACCTTAACCCCCAGTGGTTTCCACTGGGCTCGAGCTGCAAGTGACCAACTGTCACTTGTCATTTTCTCCATTGACCGCAACATTAACGTTATGCTGTAGTGAATTACACTGATTTATTTTTCCTTCTGAAATCCATAACTCCAGTTATACTTATCTGATTGTGTTTGTTTTGGTGTCTACATTTATATAAAATTCTGCTCTATTTTTATAAATTGGTGTTGTATTTCTTTTGAGTCGTGTCTATTACTTATCGTCCTTTTTGGTACATGGAAATGTTTAACACATGCTGCTATAGAAAAGCCTGCCTGATCTGTACCACACTACCAGGACTGAGCTAGAGATTTATTAGTGTGAATCTAAAAGACCTATCTTTGGGGTATTGTGACAGCATTGCATAGCAATGTCTAACCAGCCTCACTACATAATACTCCACTTTCCTAAAGATTGAACTCAATAGAGACATGTATTAAGCACCTAAAATACAGTGGCTTTGTGAAAGACTGTAGTGATTAACTACAAATACACGCAAGTCAATTAAAAGATTTATTATAGTTCAGACAAATACTGCACAGCAGTGTTCACGTGAATTAGTCCCTACAGCAACTGTCAAATGGTATCTCTAAAGAAATCAGAATACACACAACTCCACAAGTTCTACGGAAAGTCAACCCAGAACGTACCACTACATTTACAAAAACATCTCTCAGTTATAGAAGATAAATATAACAAAAACCTAGATAAAAATATGAGAAACAGAAAATAACAAGACACAATAAAAACAAATATCTAACCCTTGTCGAAATACTACCCAATATAACTGTCAGATGATAAAATAATTTTACATCAGCAATATCAAATGATTTTACATCAACAATAGCTTATTGGAACATCACAATGCTGCTTGCTCCTACATGGCCCAATGTGGACCTCTTCATTTTCCCAATCCCTTTCGAAGACAATCCAAAATTGGCATTTTTAGTACACTCACCACAATGTTCCATGTTGGCCTCTCCATCATCCCTTTGGTGATTCTTCAACTTAATAACCCTGGCAATGTTCCACCATTTTTTGTTGTTCACTCTAACAGCAAATCCACAAGTTTTGTCCACAATTATGGGTTCTGAAAACTTCATACAGCCTTTCTTAGTGTGAACAGGAACTTCGACTCTTACCATATCCGAAAGCAACAATTGCTGAAGAACTACCCTTTTTCTCATATCAAAATATTCTCTTTGCTCTTTTTGGGCTCCACCAACATCAATCCGACAAACTCATTTTGACATCCAACCTGAAATATTTTCGTCAAAGGTTTTCTGCCTCTCCACAACTCTAACGGTGAAACTTTGGTTGATGAATGGGGAGTGGTATGGTAGAACTAAAGCATGAAACGCACAGCATTTTGTACCACACACTTGCTTGCAATAGCCCACGGTACACAATTGTTCAAAACCCTATTCATGCCTTCAACATGACAGTTCATCTGTGAATGATATAATGAACTCCTGCAATGGTCAAACCTTCCTTGTTGCAGGAAACTTTGAAGTTTTGCTCTCACAAATTGTACTCCATTATCCGAAACAACTGAAGATGGGAACCTCGCTCATAAAAAGATGTCCTTTAAGAAATCAATAACATTCCTTGAAGTAGGTTCTCCAAACAAACGAACCGTAGGCCTCTTGGAATAGTAGTCTATAACAACCACTGCTAATCTGGATAAAACAGGCAAAGAACTGAAAGGGCTAACCAATTCGATATCCTCTTTCTCCCAAGGTCTATTGGGGTAATCTCTGGGTTGCATGGGCAGAACTCCTACGTTGAACCCCTTTTTACCACTGCGACAAACCACACACTTCTCAACCAATACATCAACTCCTTCCACCATGTGGACCACCAGAACACCTCCCTCACTCTGCGTTTAGTTAATGTCGTTACTAAATCTCCTTCATTTGTACCACACATTAGTCTAGTTCTCAAACTCTCAGGAGGTATCAATATTTCTCCATACATTAGAATGCCATCTTCCACAGAGAGTTCTTGAGATGCTTTCACAGAAATTTGAAATTGGTATGTAACATACTTCTCCTTTGACCAGCCTTCCTCAACACAATCTGTCCAAGAACCTCATCTCTAGATAACTCTCTCCTCCACTCCATTTCACAAATGGCACACATACTCTCCACATCAATGGGCACTATAAAGCAATCATCCTGATCTTTTTCCTCCATAGAATCAACATTAGTCTCAACAAAGGGAAATCTTTGTTACCAGGCAGATATACCACTTAAAAATCGTATTGTTACAGCTTAGTGGACAACCTGGCAATGCTTGGTGTGTGCTATTTAATCTTCTCACCAGAAAGTATAGAAACCAACGGACTATGGTCCATTCGTAGAACAAAATGGTTACCCCAGATGTAAGCATGGAATGTCCTGATCATCCGCCAACAGGCTAACAGTTCTTTTTCACCGACCGAACAATTGGTTTGTGCCCCTCTCAAGACCCTAGAGGCATAGCCTAATGTGTTTTCTGTACCCTCATTGTTTTGAGTGAGTATTGCGCCGCTGGCATCAACAGTGATGGTGCATTTTCTTTTAGGATCAAAAGGTCTGAGAATCTTAGAGCCAACAAACTGAGACTTAGTCCATTCAAACACGTCCTGACAGCTCATGCCCCATTGAAATTGTAGTTTTTTTTTAATATGTTGGGGTGTGGCTTAATATGGAAGGCATAGTCTGGTACCAATCTTGAGTAGAATTCACAAAGCCTAAAGAAAGATTTCAAACCACCCTTTCCAATAGGTGCAGCAGCATCCACAATTGCTTTGACTAAACCCGGTCTAGGTTGAACTCAATGTTCAGACACTACATGTCCCAAATATTCTACCTTTTCTTTTAGGAACAGACATGTTTCACTTGTAAGAACAACCGCTTTGTCCTGCATAATCCCCTAGACTTCCATAAAGGTTCTAAGGGTGGGCGTAGTTGGCGGAGTACCACTACACAGAATTCGGTGGCCGTGAACTACACTACACAACTCCCATCTCATCCCAATTAACAAAAGTGAAACCTCACATATCCCTGATAAAATAAGAAATAACTCTATTTACACATGCAAAAATGCAAATAGTCATCTGACAAAAGTGAAAATGAAAATACAGCAAGCAATGAGAGAGGCGATTATTGTGGTGTCCTCGCTAACCTAGGGAGAGAACCAAGCAGATGCCTTGAACACAATGAGCACATCATGCTGAACGATTCAGTGGTGGTTCCATCCTCCTAGGACCACCCCAATCATAGTTATGGGCCAAAATATAATCCCAACCAAAGGACCTGCAAAGCATTATGGGACGAGATTATAGAGGGCAGTGAATAATATAGTATCCAATATCAAAACATTTCTAAAGGGGCAGGCTCTCCGGGCTCAGCTGAGAGCTAATGCTATAATATTCACAGCACTCTAGAATCTCGCTCCATAATGCTTTGCTTGGCCTTTGGTTGGCATTGTATTTTTGCCCATAACTTTGCTTGTGGTGGTCCTATGAGGATGGGACCACCACTGAATCGTTCAGCATGATTTGATCTTTGTGTTCAAGGCATCTGCTTGCCCTACCCCCAGGTTAGGGGGGCAAAATCATCACCTCTCTCATTGCCTGCCATTTTTCAAAGGTCACTTTGTGAATTGGTCATATGCTATATAACCTATGCCTAGGTTAGGGTGACCCCAAAATCATCACCTCACTCATTGCCTGATATTTTTTCAAAGCTCACTTTTGTGAATTGGTTATATGCTTTTGAGCATGTAAAGGTAAAGTTGTTTTATCAAAGGGTTGTGGGTGCAATAGCTTACTGTAGAATTTGTGCATGAATTCCATGTTATGCATATTAATGAAACAAAAATATTGTGTTTTCTATGTAATGCATTATAATAGAACAGAAATTTCACAAACCTTTAGTAAAACAACAAATAACTATCTTTACATGCTAAAATTCATATAGTCATCTCACATAAGTGAAAATATAGTAAGCAGTACCTTCATTTAAACAATACATAATTCATTCTTTACATACTAAAATTCATATAGTCATCTCACGAAAGTGAAAATGAAATTATATCAAGCAGTAAGAGAGGTGATGATTTTTGGGTTCTCCCTAACCTAGGGAGAGAACCAAGCAGATGCCTTGAACACAAAGAGCACATCATGCGGAACAATTCGGTGGTGGTACCATCCTCCTAGGACCACCCCAAGCACAGTTATGGGCAAAAATACAATCCCAACCAAAGGCCCTGCAAAGCATTATGGGACGATATTCTAGAGCGCAGTGAATACACAAGAGGACCATCTCATATCAGCTTACCACACCGAGAACGTGTTGTGTGGCTCAGGTTTTTAACAAAATTGATAGTATATATTACCCAGTGGTAATCACCACTGGGTAGTTATATATAGGATTGCGTTTCCATAGGAAAGGCAATTTGGTTTGCTTAGAACGATGGTGTTCTTTGATGAATCTCCTCGATACTTTCCACAAAAATAACTTCTTCCACCCCAGCTTCATCTTGGAAAGTTACAGGGTGGTCCACCAAGCAGGGACTGAGAAAAAGGGGGTTCCAAAACACGTTTTCCCCATAGTTTTTTCCATAGGAATTTCAAACACAGCTACAGCCCAAACACCTGAAAGGATTTACACCAAATGTGGCTGAAAAATTGATCTTGGCCAAGAAAGAGTGATTTTTGTGATTTGGTGTAAATCTTTTTTGCAGTTTTTGAGAAATTAAGGCTCAACATGTTTGTATATTTCACACCGTGCAGGACCTGCAGGGCCAACAGATCTCCGGAGGAGATCCGATTGGCTGACATCACATTAACAAGTATGGGGTGGCAGCCATCTTCGGACCCCGCATGGGGTAAAAAAAAAAATATTTTTTATTTTGCCACAAATTTGCTGAGGACCCACAGCAATTTAAAAAATAAAAAAAGCATGCTCTACAATTAACCACCTCCTTGAGGTGGGTCAGGGCCTGTGGGAGTGGAGCAAAATATTCCTATTGGGAAGTGGGGTGCACAGCCCCTCTTTTTGACTCTTAAGAGCCAAGGGGCTGAATTCCATTTTTAAGGAGGGGTGAAAGCTGGCACCTCTCCGAGAATTATTAGGCCCCGGGGACCCCATTCCCCAGACCCAAATGTCATGGAAAGGTGAGGGGACTGATTAAACCCACTCTCCGAACCTAAATACATCCTGGAGACCCTACACCCCAGGGAGCAGACTTTTGTTTTCCTGCTTGTTGACATGAAAGTACACATTTCTCCCGCCCGACAGGAGCAAACAAAAACAGCAGCTCCTGCTGAGCTGGAAAATGCTGACTCCCACAGAGCCAAGAGAGGGTACATTGGGGAAACTGCAGTGGCCCTTAGGCTCCCTTCACAGCTCCAACCTTGTTGTATGGTTGGTACGCCGGGTGGGCACCGAGGCACCCACTGACAAAGAATACAGGCCCAAGGGGATGGGGCACCAGGCTATCTAGAACCTTTGAGGAGGGGGCTGCATGCCCCCCTTTTCAGGTTAAGTGCAGCCCTGAGGGATGGAGTGCTTGGGCCCGTTATCACTCAGACTCCCTCCTCTTTTGGATGTAGTTTGTTTCTGAGTAAATTGGGTCCCCGAGTCCTAATAAGACTCGGAGAGGGGACTGGGCGCCCCCACTTAACAGTTATGTTTTAGCTCTGTGGATGAAGTCTCCGGGGCCACTATTGTTTCAGGAAGGGGGCTTTTCTCCCCTTAATTTGCAAAAAAGAGGCTCAGGAAGGAGGCACCTCCACCTCCTTCTCTACATAAAAAAAATAAAAATGGGAATGGGGTCCACGGGATACAAAGTGGCTTGCGGGTGACTGCTCCAATGGGTTGGACACAGGCCAAAGGCCATGCATGGAGTGGGTTTTGTTGACTGCGGGGGGGCTAGGCTTTACCTATGGTAATAAAATACTACTTTACACCAAGAAAAACTAGAAATTCACTGAAATATTAAGGTTAAAGTAACATTATAGTTAGGTGAAAATTTAAATTACAACATAACGTTTTAAACAAAAATAACTACTGAAATTCACCAGTTACAGTTATCTCAAGTAACTATAACTTGTGTCCTAAAGTAACTATAATTTGATCCCTCACCATGCACTCCTAATTACCCCACTTACCCCACTTATCACATTACTCGTGACATCTTCTATGACATTATTTTTAATGACATTTTTGGTTATATCACTGCAACATTTGCAATTACATCAATGATGAGAAAACTGTGCATGGCGGGAGCACAAGTAAGAGTTATTTATAATCACTATAACGGGTTTTCTCAGTGAATTTCAAGGGTTTTTTCAGTGAATGTATAAATATATATATATGTATATATTCACTGAAAAACTATAGGTTTCAGGTACGTTATAGTTAGAAATTAGCATTAGAAAAAACCTTAGAAACGCACTCATCAAAACCATAGGTCTCAGGGACGTTTTAGTTAGCTGGACATTTCGCTCTTAGAAAACCATAGAAATTCCACCGTTATAGTTAGTTCAGCTAACTGTAACTCACGCACCCGCAATGTACTGCTCATGACGTCACATATTACATCATTCATGACATGGTCGGTGACATCACTGATGAGATCTCAAATGACATCACTGATGACATTATCCACGTGAAAATCTGATGCACCTCTTCACACTCTAATATAATCTTTGATACACCCACTGTAAAATACAGACTACCATTTTCTAAATTATAGACACATCAGTACCAGTTACTACATACGCATTCATTGATTCCTAGGTCTACACACACATCAACTCATTCATTCATACAATATGTAAAGGGCTGGTTGGGCCGGCCCCATAACAGATAGTAGCAGGAACCTGCTAACAGAAAGAGTTCCAAAAGTGGATGGCTTCATTCTGAAGACTGCAAAGGGAAAAACAAGCTGAGGACAACAACAAAGTGAGAAGAGACTTCAGCAAGAGCTTAATGTTGAGGAAAACAATTGAGAAGAAAGCCTGCAATGAAAACTTTAAACTAAGGAAAACAGAGTGAGGAGATGAAAGACTGCAGTGAGAGCTTTACACTGTGGAAAACAACAGAGTGAGGAGACGAAAGACTGCAATGAGAGCATTAAACTGAGTTTGGTAAAGGTTAGAAGTGGATGAATTGTGCGCTGATGTAGAGTCGGTGGTAGTATTTTAAATATACTTTGGGACTGCTGCTAAGTGAAGTAACTTTTGTCGTGAATAAATGTCACTGGGGGCACAGGTTTACTGTTTGGGTCTTACTCTCAATTGCTCTTTGTGCAATGCACACCCTTTATTTTTATTTCACTCACCAAGGATCCAAATTTACACTCTTCTATTTTAGCATTTGTTTTTTAGAGCGCCCGCTTATTGGCTTGTACCCACGTCAGTGCACATATTACCACTTGTGAAACTCATCAAAACCTTCACTCGCGCACAGTGGCAGATGTTGAGGGGAACAGATTCTGGAGTAAGGACTGGTATCCTGTTCCCTTAATGTAAATGGATCTGGGGAAGAGGGGCTGGGGCTGGCTTTATATGAAGTGAAAGGCTACTTGAGGACATGTATCCTTGGGACTTGTTTGAAGGCTGGTAGACTAAGTTGAGTACTCACTTTGATGAAATGCCCTGCGGACATTACTGTTCAAAGATGGCTGCCACATTTAGAATCAGTCGCTACTTTAAACGTATGGAGTTGTACTGGCTAAAAACAAAGTTTCACCAAGTGTGGCACCAAGAGCTCTCTGCCTGAGTACCAAGCCATCTCTGCTGCAGCAGTGGCATGTAGGGACTGCTATGAAGTGGCACCTGTGCCGCATGCTGTTGGTGGCCACATCTGAGCCTGTCCCAAGTGCCATGTTTGGTCTGCTTCAGCAGGCTCCTTCAGAGTTCAGTAGGTAGTGTAAAGTCGGGAGAATACACCCCATGCCAAACAATACACCTGCTAAGGCTACCACATTCAATGCAGTAAACCGAAAAGCACACAGTGATTGGGTCAAAGTGGCCATGCACCAAGGTTTACTGAGCAGTGGGACAAACTTGAACATGCAAGAGGATTGGGTAATGGTGCGAATCGGAGTATGCAGTCAAATGTTTTGAGTGATTGTGTAAATATGGGCACATGTTCAAAATGTGGGTGTGTTGGTGCAAGTGACTGAAGGTGCGGTGCTGAGCTCGCACTAATGATTTCTAAGAGATGTTGCGAAGATGAGCATGCCCAAACACTTGGGGATGGTACACATATGACCATGCAGGCAGAGCATTCAAGCGATGCTGCATATGAGCTCACAGGCAAGATTTTGGAACGAGAGCGTGCATTCTAAATTAGGGAGTGACTGTGCAAGTTTAACATTCAGTATGGACTACTGAATGGTGAAATTCAAACATGCAGTAAGGATTGATACTGGGGCAGGTTTGAGCACGCGCCAAGGATTTAATGTGTGATGGGGTCAATCTGAAAATGCATAATGAAGGGAGTGCTTAGCATATTGTGGCCAGTCTGGTCACTGACATAATGGCAGTAGGTGTTGACATATGAAGGACCCTGTTGTAAAGCTTACACGTGCTTAATATTGGAAATTATTGATATTTTTATAACACCCTTTCCAGTGATGTCTTTGATTCCTCCTCCAAAGCATTAATTCCAAGGATCCAATAGGTGGTAATACCCTACAAATAGTTACATGTTTGTAATCACCTCAGAATTGATGAACCTAAATACAAGATTTTTTCCACTAGACTTCTCTGATCATAAAAATGTTCTTTTTTAGGGACCGTCGATGGAAATACCAGCACTGTGCCATAAGAGCGTGAGCATAAAGGACGCGGCAGGAGAGCGCCTCTGTGATTGGAGCTTCGCCCCTGTGTGCAGACACTACATTTGTGTTTATGTATCAATTAACATTTTCTGATATCATCAATCTGTATCTCTCATTAATGTATGTATTCAACACTAGATTACCTCTTCATTAATAAATTATCTAGCAGACGTTCCTTTGTGGTTAGGCTTCTTTGCGAAGGATGTGCTGTTCTTTGACCTGGATCTTTGTCCCTAATCATTAAACTTTTGATTATCCCAAGTCCTGAACAGAGTGGGCTTCAGCTGGTTATAAAAAACAAGGGGTTTTGATTGACCTGTGCGGAGGGAGGAAGGGTTGAAAACTCAATCAATTCATGGAGGTTGGGTAAGAGAAGACATGATCAGTGGTGGTGGGTGAACCACAGAAGGCTCCTGCCGGACGCCTGGCTCTGCTCAAGACCTTCTTAGTAGCCAGAGCCGAAAACAAGCCGAACCTTCATGTGGCTTCTGTCCAGCACGAGTCTCTCTGCCTCCACCAGAGAGAGGAGGTGCTGCACACCACTCTTCCTCTGAAGACCCATCGAGTGCCATGAAAGTCCTCAGAGGTTCATGTTATGTTCATGATTTTTTAAACAGTTCCTCTCCGTGCACTTTCACAGCACACTACATGGGTCCTTATGATACACCAACTGTACGGCTGCCTGCTCCTCCCGTCCCCCAAGGAGAGAATTAAAAATGCTGAAATCGTGCGATTTGTGGTCTGCTTGTAAACAGGTCCCTGGTGTCCCTGTGAAAACCTACAATCTGTGGACTCGCTCAGATATTTTGGTGAGGTTGGAGCACAGTATCTTCATAAAGAGTCAGAAGCCGCTCAGATAGGACCAGATGTACAAATATCTGGCCACAAATGGTGTCCAACATTTTTGGAATCAGAAAAGATTTTTAAGAACCGACTTTTGTACTACCAGGTCAGTTCTTACAAATCGGAATCATAGTGGGTCGCAATCTGGTCTACTTTTGGTGAATATTAAGAAGGTAGGTCACAAATTGTTGTTCACAACCGTTGGAGGGCAGCACAGGGATGGTGGCCTGTTGAGGTCAGCACAACCCCTAGTCTGTGATTGTCGAGAAAGTATTATTTCGATACTTTTTAAAATAGAACCCATGTTCCATAAAGGAAACAGGACTGCTTTTATTTATTTTTTAAATGTATATATATATTTTTTTACTTGTTTAAGAGATTGTAGTTGTTCCCGAGACATTGTTTTTTACATTCACAAAGGAGGATGCCTTCCCTTTTGCGTGTGCATTACCAACTCCTTTAAGGTGTTGGTAAAATATCAATATTTTGCGACCAGACTTAATTCACAAAACGTTGATACACTAGAGACCAATTTGATATTTGTAAGAGACATTTACAAACTCCCCTCCCAAATACTAAACTGCTGTCCATTCGGAATCCCATTTTAGTAGGAAAAAACTTTTAATACTCCTAAAATGGCATTAGTGATTTTAACTGCAATTGCATATATATATAACACTTACTGCCCCAGACATGGCATTGAAGCCCTCTATGGCACTGTTTATAACTCTGATCAGTTATGTGTGCTCCACAAAAATGGCATTCATTTGCTGTGGCTATTTTGTGGCAGATTATATTAATACCACTTAGGTGTGATCATTAGTGAGGGCTAGGAGGTATCCGGAGAATGGTTCGGGAGACAGATTGGCTAGCGGAGATTAGATAGTGTTAGGTTACATGGATAGGGTTTTAGAGGAGAGGTTACGATATATGAAAGGAGTACTCGGCAAACTGCACAGTTACAGTAAGAGAGATTAAGGCAGAGCGGCTGGAGACGGAGAGGATGCTACACTTACAAATGGAAAGCATGCGGAGGATGGAAGGTAAGAGGAGGGTCACTGAAGGAAGAAAGGAGAGAAATCAAGAGGATAAGTTAAGTTGTAAGTCTTCCTTGCATCAGTGGCTTTTTCTTTTGCCACGGTTTTCTGCAATTCAGCTACATTTGCATAGCTTTTATCAGTGTTAACATCCACCATGCCACCTAGCCAGGGCAGAACGTATAACATATAGCAGAAGGGATGCTACTGAACACTGCCTATAGAAAGTATTTTAGCACTCGCAACCACCAAATTGGAGGGTTTGCAAAAGTTAAAATGCTTAGCACGTCTGGCCCCAAGTTTTTTTTTTTTGATTCCATGATAAACCCTTAGGTTATAGGCACAGCAGGTAGGTCCAGTTAGGACTCCATTCAGCCTCCAACTGTAATCCTTTCCCAGCTTCCACTCTTATACACCTCCCCCCGCAAACAGACACACACCCCATTAAATCATTCTCTCTCAGCATTCTGGACTTGAGCTCGGACATATCAGAGAGGGGAAAACACAGGGTACTACTTTGTTTAGTCAATACATGTAATTGCTTCTATTGAGGTGTTCAGCCACTTGAGTGTCTCCAGAGATAAAACTCTAAGTCAGAGGAAGGAATCCATTAGGGGTGGATGATACATTCCTTTCCACCAGCAGAATCGGTGGAATTTCGTCTACACTGCATTATGTTTGTAATGCAAAGTTCCAGACAAATTCTGCCAACCGCCACGTGGGGGAGTTTTTTCTTGCGCGCGGCACAAAAATGTGGAGTTAGTGAATGAGATTTAGTATCCCTTAGCACAATTTTTAGTTAGTAAGGTACCCGGCGTGATTTCTTAAACACGCGAGTTTGTGACCGTTTGCGGTTAGAAAGTTGCAGCTCGAGTCGAAAATAGACTCAAGCGGCAGCAAAATCAACTCGAGAAGCAGTGCCCTCTGGCACACCATGTGATGTAGTGTGTGCTGAAGCCTTGCCTTCTCTTTCTCTATACTGCTGCAGAGGACTGTACAAACAGGTAAGTTGGTTATCCAATTGGTGTCCAATTATTGCTGACAACTTGGAACATCAGTGCTAAATGTACCTGCAAGAGATACTGGCCAATAAAAATTGGTTATGCAAAGTAAATACCTTGTAGACTCTGAAAAATAAATATGTATATTTGTTTTTGTATATATTACCTACTGGCGATAGCCAGTAGGTATATATAGTTAGGATTGTTTTTCATAGGGAAATCGCAACATTCTATTGGGAATAACTTTGGCGCCGGTTGAGGAATCTTCCTGAAATTTTCCTTAACTTTGCCTCGCGGCGCTCCGGTCCTTCCCTGAAAGTTTGGGGGGGATTCGTCAAGCGGGGGCCGAGATAAAAGGGGGTCCCAAAATGGTCTCCCCATGTTAATTTCCATAGGGCGGTTGGACTCACTTTTAGCCCGAATGGCTGAATGGTTTTCCACCAAACTTGGCAAAATTGTAGGGACTGGTAGCCCGATGTGCCTTTGCTATGTCTCAAGATATGTGCTCCAGTGGATTTTGAGTAATTTAGGTTCAAAACAAAATATATATCTATAGCAGCTTACCCGTGAGCTTACCCGTACGCTTACGGTACGCGTACCGTACGTACGCGTACCTCTAGTGCGCGAGCTGCATTCTGATTGGCTGCCAATGTCGGTCAACACTCCAAAACAGAAACTGTTGGCAGCCATCTTGTGCCTCGGGAGACTGAGGCACAGGAAAGCAGAAAAACGTGTAGAACTCAAAAAGGGGGCAGGGTAGAAGCATCCTGACCCCCTAGGCCTGCTCAGGGGGTCCCACAAGGACCCCCAAGCCCCCCAAAAAATAAAAAAAATCGGAAAGTCGCAGGGTACGCTTACGGTGCGTGTACGGTACGCGCACCCGTACGGTGCGCGGACCTCATTCTTTTAAAAGAAAAAAAAAAAAGATTCGGGGGCCTTGTAGAAACACCCTGACCCCCCTAGGGCTGTTCAGGTGGTCCCATACGGATATTAACATATATAAACGTTATCCACTAATAGAATTAGCATTTAAAAAACCTTGCGAGTTCACTGAAAAAAACAAAGGTTTCAGGCCTCATATAGTTAGGAATTAGCATTTAAAAAACCTATTAAATTCACTGAGAAAACCATAGGTTTGACACCAGTTATAGTTAGCTGAGCATTTTACTCATACACACACACCCCCACACACATACCCCCACACACACCCCCCACACACCTCACACACCCACACCTCCACCCACACCCAAACACCCACACCCTACACACCCACACCCCCACCTATACCCACACACCCTCACCCACACACACCTCACTCCCCCCCACACACACACCTCACAGACACACCCCACACATCCCCCACACACACCTCACCCCCCCCACACACACACACCTCTGACACACACCCCACACACACACACACTCCTCACACATACACCCACACACACACACCCCCACACACACACCCACACATCCTACACACACACACACCACACACATACCCCCCCACACATACCCCCCCACACATACCCCCCCACACACACCCCACACACACCCCCACACACACACACCACACACACACACCACACACACTCCTCACACATACACCCACCCCCACACACACACACACACACACACCCACACATCCTACACACACACACCCCACACACATACCCCCCCACACACACCCCACACCCCCCCACAGACACACACCACACACACACACTCATTATTTTTTTTATTTTTTTTGAGGGGGTGCGCTCCCCGGTACACGTATCGGTACGCGTACCCTGGAGAAAAAAAGAAAGACAGAGTTATTTAAAAATGTAGCATTTTTATATAAATTGGAGGTAGTTCTGAAAAGAACTTTTTTTTATTCTTATTGCTGTATTATATATTTTTTATTGTTTTTTTGTACCCCGCGACTTTAAAAAAAAAATATATATTATTTTTTTTGCCTTGGGGGTCCTTGTGGGACCCCCTGAGCAGGCCTAGGGGGTCAGGGTGCTTCTACTCTGGCCCCTTTGCAAGTTTCACAGCTTTGTTTCACTGCTTTCTTGTGCCTTGGTTCTAACAAGGCACAAGATGGCTGCCAACACTTCCTGGTTTTGAGTGTTGACAGACAGTGGCAGCCAATCAGCATGCCTTCCCGAGAAAGCTGCATGGTCATTGGCTGTCAACACTTCTAACCAGGAGGTGTTGGCATCCATCTTGTGCTAGTGTTGACAGACAGTGACAGCCAATCAGCATGCCTTCCCGAGAAAGCTGCATGCTCATTGGCTGTCAACACTTCTAATCAGGAAGTGTTGGCATCCATCTTGGGTCTTAGTAGACTGAGGCACAAGAAAGCAGAAAAACAAACGTGTAGAACACAAAAAGGGGGCAGGGTAGAAACACCCTGACCCCTTAAGGCTGCTCAGGTGGTCCCACTAGGATATTAATATATTTAAACGTTATCCGCTAATAGAATTAGCATTTAAAAAACCTTTGAAATTCACTGAAAAAACCATAGGTTTCAGGCCTTATATAGTTAGGAATTAGCATTTAAAAAACCTTTGAAATTCACTGAAAAAACCATAGGTTTCAGGCCTTATATAGTTAGGAATTAGCATTTAAAAAAACCTTTGAAATTCACTGAAAAAACCATAGGTTTCAGGAGGTATATAGTTAGGAATTAGCTTTTAAAAAACCTTTGAAATTCACTCAAAAAACTATAAGTTTTAGTGGTGTTATAGTTAGCTGGACATTTTACTCATACAAAACCATTGAAATTGCTCCTATATAGTTAGTTGTACTAACTATATTTCGCGCACCCGCAATCCACTGCTGATGATGTCACATATTAGATCATTCATGACATGGTCAGTGACATCACTGATGACATCTCAAATGACATCACTGATGACATCATCCACGTGACAATCACATATACCTTTTCATACACTATTACAATTTTTCATCACTCTTTGTGAAATACAGAGTATCATATTTAAATCCATTCTCACAGCAATACAAGTATCTAAAAATCCACTGTGATTCATAGATGTATACACACATCTAATCACTTACCTATGGATTCACTCATACATGCTGTCAATGAACAATAGAACACTATCAAAAATACTTATACATCTATAGACATTAAACAACAGCACGCATCCTATTCACATATGAAGTCATCCTACTCACTTATGCAAACAATGGATCATACTTACATATTTACTTAGCAAAACACTTATACAAACACCACTTGTTCTATTCATTTAGATAGTAAGTCATACTTAGTGAATTATAAAATCCTTATTAAAAGTATACAGTTATCCATACAGTCACTCACACAATCATTGTGTCTTATGTATACTTATTTATATACAACAACTGACACATACACTGCCTTTTATTTTTCTAGTTTGTTGGACCTGTACCTTTGAGAAATATATTTGCTCATCACCACACCCATAAAGAGATTCCCTCACCCAAACTGTTAGAACATGTAGTTTTAACTTCATATATCTACTGAATCAACTATTCACACATCTTTGGACAGTCACACACCCCCCCACCGAACCACACACACTTTCACACTCCCATACAAATACTCAGTTAACTAATCAATAACTAATATAGACTTTCACATAGCTAGTAACCAACTGTAGAATCAGTTTACACAACAACTGACAAAGTGATACAGATATTCACACAGTTTAGTCACTATCCACTATATTTAGTGAGACATTATAAATTGGTCAAGTAAACAGTCAATTACATTGCTACTAAATCCTCCATCCAAATATTTATTTATATATATATCCACTCATTCTTCAATGTAAATTGCTATATATATAATGCATATTTAAATAACGAAGCAAACCACATTCACTGGATGTCATCAGTGATGTCATTTGAGATGCCATCAGTGATGTCACTGACCATGTCATGAATGATCTAATATGTGACATCATCAGCAGTGGATTGCGGGTGCGCGAAATATAGTTAGTAAAACTAACTATATAGGAGCAATTTCAATGGTTTTGTATGAGTAAAATGTCCAGCTAACTATAACACCACTAAAACTTATAGTTTTTTGAGTGAATTTCAAAGGTTTTTTAAAAGCGAATTCCTAACTATATAACTCCTGAAACCTATGGTTTTTTCAGTGAATTTGAAAGGTTTTTTTTAAATGCTAATTCCTAACTATATAAGGCCTGAAACCTATGGTTTTTTCAGTGAATATATATATATAAATATATATATATTACCTACTGGCGGTCGCCAGTAGGTATATATAGTTAGGATTTTTTCTCTATGGGATTTTTGAAAATTCTATGTCTAATAACTTTGGCGTTTGTGGACGGAATTGGCAGAAATTTTCAGGAAAATGGCACATTTTGTTTCTGAGTAGCCCTTGAAAATTTGGGGGGGGTTCGTCAAGGGGGGGCCGAGAAAAAAGGGGGGTCCCAAAACGTGTTTTTAACATTGAGTTTTCCATAGGGCGGTTGGCCTCACTTTTAGCCCGAACGGCTGAATGGATTTGCACGAAACTTGGCAAAATTGTAGGGACTGGTAGCCCGATGTGCCTTTTGTAGGTCTCAATATATGTGCTACAGTGGATTTTGAGAAATTAACGTTTAAAAAAAGATATATATCTGTAACAGCGGACCGGGCAGCGCTCCGCTACGCGTACTTTTCGCGCAACGGAGCTTTGTGAAGCGAAGCTGATTGGTTCTCCGGCGTCTGTCAACATTCCAAACAGTCCGTAGCGGCCGCCATCTTGTCTCTCGGTAGGATCGAGAGACAAGAGGAGGCCAAAGCGAAGGGGCAAATGACCATAAGGGGGCATAGTACATTGTCGCTCACCCCCTAGGTTTGATGTGGAGGTTTTAAAAGGGCCCCGCGGGGCAAAAAAAAATAAAAATAATAATAATCGAACAGCTGAATGGATTTGCACGAAACTTGGCAAAATTGTAGGGACTGGTAGCCCGATGTGCCTTTGCTAGATCTCAATATATGTGCTCCAGTGGATTTTGAGAAATTAACGTTCAAAAAAAGGTATATATCTGTAACAGCGCACCGCTTCGCGTACTTTTCGCGTTACGGAGCTTTGCGAAGCGAAGCTGATTGGCTCTCCGGTGTCTGTAAACATTCCAAACAGTCCGTAGCGGCCGCCATCTTGTCTCTCGGTAGGATCGAACAGCTGAATGGATTTGCACGAAACTTGGCAAAATTGTAGGGACTGGTAGCCCGATGTGCCTTTGCTAGGTCTCAATATATGTGCTTCAGTGCATTTTGAGAAATTAACGTTCAGAAACAAGATATATATCTGTAACAGCGCTCCGCTTCGCGGAGATAAAATTATATGTGTATTACCTAGCTGTTGCTAACACCAGTTAGCGACGGCTAGTAGAAGATAGCGACCATCTTGGGCCCCACTTTGCATGTGAGTGATATTTATCACTAATGACATGCAAAGTGGGCATGCCAAGATGTTAGCGACTGGAAACAGTCGCTAACATCGCTATCTCCTATTATCAACTTTTGGAAATATTCGAGATAAGGGCGAATATCTCCAAAAGCTACCACCTGCCCTGAGCAGTTCTTAGCCATGTTATCCAATGGGAGGTGGATAACATGGCTAAGAGCATTAGCTCGGTAATGCATGAATATCGCTGAGTTTTCAGCGATATTAATGCATTGCGGTCGTTTTTTATCGTATTTCCGATAAACCTTGATAATAGCAAGGTTTATCTGCGATAATTTCTGACGGTAAAAAAATCGTTGCTAAGCATCGTTAGGGATAAATATCTCTTAACTTTGGTAATATGCCCCAACGTCTGTTAACGTTCGATTCGAAGGAAATCAGGAAGTGTTGAAAAACATTGTCTGCGCCATCTTGTCTTTTTTCAAATGCCACACTTTTGTCGTGCACGGCAGCCATTTTAGATGCCTTGACCAGACCCACTCTGTGCACGCTGTCGATCCTTAGCATGGCTCCCCACCCTCGCAAGCATCTCCCCCAGGCAGTGGTCACCCCCGCTCTCTGTCTTATGCATGGGTAATAAACCTCCCCCATCTGCGCTGCTGTTCCCTGAGAATCACACCCTGTGCCCGCCCGACACCTCCCTTTCGCCCTATTCACTACCGCACCCTCTGACACTCCTTTTCCTCTGTGTCCGATTGTCCAGGCTGGTCCTAGGGTATCAGCTAGCCCTGCAGATGTAGTTTATGGCCACAGCTGTAAAGAATCACCCCTCTTCAAAGGAGTTATAGTAGATCAAGGCCCACACTCGATGAGATCCGTCACAGCAGAAGCGTTGCTATTATCTGAAAACCATCCTGTATTGTGATTGGGGAGGGGACCGAGCCTGAAGCGGAAGATTCCAGGGATGACTCTTTGTACATCAAAGTTTTTACAATTATGTGTCACATTAAAAATATATAGCACTCCGACAAAGTAGTAAGATTATAAAACTTTAATAATTTATAAATATATACAAGAAAACAAAAATAGTAATAACATATAAACATTTTTAGGGAAAAACAACGAAGTAGCGGTCGGCTGTGCGAATAGTCCCAACGCAGCACAACGTCCAGATTTACGGCGTGGGGCGTCGCGGGGGGTGGGTCATCAGTAGCAAACTGTTGTGCGAATAGTTCCAAGGCAGCAGAACGCGCCGAAATCTAGATGACACGAAAGTGATGTCTAGTAAGTTGCCACCCAGCAAATAACGGCATGGGGCGCCGCGGGGGGTGGGTCATCAGTAGCAAACTGTTGCGCGAATAGTTCCAAGGCAGCAGAACGATGGCACCAAGGTGATGTCCAGTAAGTTGCCGCACTGGTTTTGGTATCCTACAATGCTGCTCCGAATAACGGCGTGGAGCGCCCCGGGGGAGGCGGCGTGAACGGGCCTCTCCAGGTGGAGTGTCATCTGTTGTAGTGGGGCGCCCCTTTACCGTTTCAGTTGCCATTCCGTCCGTTTTTGGTCCACTGTGTCAAAAGCCGCAATTCAGCTGAGTTGCGCCCACTCTTGCGGTGCAGCGATAGGCGGCTGTCACAGGACTCTCAAAATGGCGGCAGGCTGTTTCCTTTTTGGGCCTGGTCCACTGAAATGGCCCTGGGACACCTTGGAAATCGGACGCTTGTCTGCTAGGTCTTGGACCCCATTCTCGAAAGCGTCCCCTCCGCCTTGAGAATTCATCAAAAGTTTTGGGGGCTCCGACTCCTGCAGGCTTCTGGTGGGGAGCGGCTGCCATGATTGCTCGCGGAATGACCACGACTGAGCTACGAGATGGTGGTGCTTTCATGCTGACGCCAGCTTCAGTCTGAAACATCCAGAAACAAGGTGGGGCTTTCATCGTTTGGGAAAAAAAAAAAGTTTTCATCCTATGAAAAGTGTTGTTTTTAGGTCACATGATCAAGCCTTCCATCATTAGGAAACCAAAAGTAAAATGAACCAATGAAAAGTTTTATAAACAAGTCACATGACCTGTTATGCGGCATAGGGTGTAAAATGCGGAGAAAATACGTTGGCACGTGAGGCGGCGTCAGTAGCGGACCGATGTGCAAATAGGCCGAAGGCAACACAACGCGCCAAGATCCGGATGGCACCGAGGTGGTGTCCAGCAAGTTGCAGCACTGGTGTGGCCATCCTACAATGCTGAAAGTCGGCGTGGGGCGCCCCGTTGGCCTGTGAGTTTGCGTCAGTAGCGGACCGATGTGCGAATAGGCCGAAGGCAGCACAACGCGCCAAGATCCGGATGGCACCGAGGTGGTGTCTAGTAAGTTGCCGCACTGGTGTGGCTATCTAACAATGCTGAAAGTCGGCGTGGGGCGCCCCGTTGGCCTGTGAGTTTGCATCAGTAGCGGACCGATGTGCGAATAGGCCGAAGGCAGCACAACGCGCCAAGATCCGGATGGCACCGAGGTGGTGTCTAGTAAGTTGCCGCACTGGTGTGGCCATCCAACAATGCTGAAAGTCGGCGTGGGGCGCCCCGTTGGCCTGTGAGTTTGCGTCAGTAGCAGACCGATGTGCGAATAGGCCGAAGGCAGCACAACGCGCCAAGATCCGGATGGCACCGAGGTGGTGTCTAGTAAGTTGCCGCACTGGTGTGGCCATCCTACAATGCTGAAAGTCGGCGTGGGGCGCCCCGTTGGCCTGTGAGATGGCGTCAGTAGCGGACCGATGTGCGAATAGGCCGAAGGCAGCTCAACGCGCCAAGATCCGGATGGCACCGAGGTGGTGTCTAGTAAGTTGCCGCACTGGTGTGGCCATCCAACAATGCTGAAAGTCGGCGTGGGGCGCCCCGTTGGCCTGTGAGTTTGCGTCAGTAGCGGACCGATGTGCGAATAGGCCGAAGGCAGCACAACGCGCCAAGATCCGGATGGCACCGAGGTGGTGTCTAGTAAGTTGCCGCACTGGTGTGGCCATCCTACAATGCTGAAAGTCGGCGTGGGGCGCCCCGTTGGCCTGTGAGATGGCGTCAGTAGCGGACCGATGTGCGAATGGGGCCAAAGGCAGCGCAACAATATTTTCTGATTTGAAGACACCACAAGGCGCTGAGATGCCAAGATCCGGATGGCACCGAGGTGGTGTCTAGCAAGTTGTGGCACTGGTGTGGTCATCGTACAATGGTAAAAGTCGGCGTGGGGCGCCCTGTTGGCCTGTGAGATGGTGTCAGTAGCGGACTGATGTGCGAATGGGGCCAAAGGCAGCGCAACAATATTTTCTGACTGACACCACAAGGCGCTGAGATGCCAAGATCCGGATGGCATCGAGGTGATGTCTAAGTTGCGGACTGATGTGCGAATGGGGCCAAAGGCAGCGTAACAATATTTTCTGTATGGAAGATACCACTAGGCGTTGAGATGCCAAGATTCGGATGGCACCGAGGTGATGTCTAGCAAGTTGGTGTGGTCATCCTACAATGCTGAAACTCGGCGTGGGTCACCCCATTAGCCTGTGAGATGGCGTCAGTAGCGGACCGATGTGCGAATAGGCCGAAGGCAGCACAACGCGCCAAGATCCGGATGTCACCGTGGTGGTTTCATAGTTGAGAGGCACTTCATCTGCAGTGGGGCGCCGAGATCCGGATGGCACCGAGGTGATGTCTAGCAAGTTGCTGTACTGGTGTGGTCATCCTACAATGCTGAAATGTAGTGGGGCGCCCATTTACCGTTTCAGTTGCCATTCAGCTGAGTTTCGGCTGCTCTTGATGCTACAGCGACAGGCGGCTGCAAGAGGACTCTCAAAATGGCGGCCTGTTCTTTGGATTTGGGCCTGGTCCACTAAAATTGTCCTGGGACACCTTAGAACTCGGACGCTCGATTTTTTTTTCCTCTCCTGTACATGCAAAAAAAGGTAAATGCCCGGTATGTTACACGCTTCATCTGCCACGATGAACTCTCCAGAGGAACCGAAAAAAAATATAGTTGTGGTAACTATACCATGCATCGTCATATGGAGAGGTGGCACCAATTAAATATAGTGCTGCATAAAAGAGAGATTTGGAGGAGAACCCCTGACCTGCTAGTACATTCATCAAAGAAGTGGCACTGAGAGCTTCAGAGGCAAGGGAAACGGTCCCAAATATTTAGAAGAACTTTGGAAAGATTAAAATGACATGTTTAGATTGTGGTAAATTAATTTCATGTGGGCAGATGAGTGTTACTCTAATAAATACAGCATATGAACATCATCATAGTCGATGGTTGGTAGAGACATTTTGACTATATCCTGGACCTGCCCGTCCTCGCCCAAAATGGCGCCGGAATGAATGGGACTCGTAACTCCTTGTTGTGTACTGGTTGCAGAACCTTGAAATCACGAGATACGTATGCAGTTTTGAAGCACATGGCGGGCGGGGACGAGAATTGATTGAATATTTCGACATCCCTATTGATATTAAGTTCTGATGTGTTATTGATTACTGTACTGTTGAAAATTCGAATTAACGTCACCCATGGTACTTGCCCGCAAATGTATATCTAGATAATTTTATTGTAACTGGCCCTGTCGTATTTTAATTATAAAATGTACGTCCACCGATTCCGTAACTGTTAGACACCTTAGTTTTTGCAACCTAATGGCCCGCCCGTTACGTTCCTCTACAGTGTAAATGTCTATTCATCATATACGATTACAGTTTGCTCCGTGGCAGGCCCACGTGGTTATAGGCTCGTATTTGTATATTGAAATTTTCACAATAAAGGTTTTTAAAAGAAAACATGGTAGTAGTGTATACATTGGTAAAGTTTTTAATAATAGTCACTGTTTTAGAATCATTAAAAGGCAAGTGAAATAAAGCAGACCAATTACATGAAGGGTAAAAGGTATAATACGAAGGAACGCAGTAAAGATAAATGGTCAAGGGCTGTTGTGTTTTCTATTCCTGCAACATAAAGTGATCGATAAGAATCTCATATTCAGGCGTATCGGCGACTAAGACAGCAGGTCGACCCTCTTTTGCTCAACGGCTCCGTCATGGGACGAAGAAACGCTCTTTTTCTCGAAAAAAGAATATATTTTACTTGCAGGACAGTTGTAAAATTTCCGGGAAAGTACATTAGCCTGGAACATTATAACATCTATTTAAGAGAAAATAATGTTCGGAAGTAATTAAAAGCGTAATTTTTAGGTCATATGACCAAGCCTTTCATCATTAGAATAAGAAAAGTAAAATGAACCAATGAAAAGTTTTATTAACAAGTCACATGACTTGTTATGCTTACGTTACGCGCTGCGCGCCCCGGATGACTTCCGGATGCGCTAACGCGGCGCGTCATATGACGCATTACGCGACAACGCAGGTCCAGAATATAGTCAAAATGTCTCCACCAACCAGCGGTCGGAACACAACCCCTTTCAGCAGGCTAAATAGTTCTGTTAAATGACAACAGAAGGGACAGGCAACAAGAACCATCAGTCAAAGAGGGGAGGGCTAGTTCTTCTCTACCGGGTTACATTGGGGCGCTACCGGAACTGATCGAATTGGTAGTCTACAGTGTTTCTGGATGTTTCAGACCGAAGCTGGGGTTAGCATGAGAGCAGCACCATTTCGTAGCTCCGTTGTGGCCATTCCGCAACCAATCATGGCAGCCGCTCTTTATCGTTATTTTGGGCGGGGTGGGTGGCGGAGCCGAGCTGTTTTGCAGCCATCATTGTGTGGAGTTCAGTTCATCTCACTAGTTTTGTATTTGTCATGAGGGGTTGTTCCTAATGTTTCTATTTTAGCGAGGTCAAAAAGAGATCCCATTAGTGGCCTACTGATTTTGCTCGATTCTTTTTCTTTTTTTTTACACGATTTTTCGTTATCTGCAAAGACTAAACAGAGTATTGCGACTCTGTGTTTGTTTGTAAATAGAGAATGAACCAAAGAGAACTAATTCTAAAACAGTAAATACTTGGATAACAATCAATCAAATGGAGAGAGAAGCAGGCACGACGGATTACAACGGGGGCAAAGGCCTGCGTTAACTACCTTTCACTATCTGCAAAGAGAGAGTACTCCTAATAGAAATGAGGGGGGGGGGCACCATTCAAAGCAGATCAGTGTGCATAAACACGAAAATGTTTTCACTTACCACGTACTTGACATTCGACAGCTTATGATATTTGCTATTAAAAAACCATTGAAATTCACTGAAAAAACCATAGGTTATAGACCATATATAGTTAGGAATTAGCATTTACAAAACCTTGAAAATTCACTGAAAAAACCATAGGTTATAGACCATATATAGTTAGGAATTAGCATTTGAAAAACCTTATTTTACTCACACAAAACCATTGAAATTCCATATATAGTTAGTTGCACTAACTATATATCGCGCACCCGCAATCCACTGCTGATCATGTCACATATTACATCATTCATGACATGGTCAGTGACATCACTGATGACATCTCAAATGACATCACTGATGACATCACTGATGACATCTCATTTGACATCAATGACCACATCACTGATGATATCATTCATGTGACAATACAATGCATCTCCTCACATTTTAATATAACCTCTGTTTCACCCAGTGTTAAATACAGAGTATAATTTTTGAAACCATTGACACACCAATACTAGTTACTACATACGTACTCACTGATTCCTACGTCTACACACACATTCACTCATTCACCCATACAATCATTCATACATACAATCACTCATCTTTACAACACTATCATATGCACTCATACACCTATACAGACACTCACACTCTGCCACTCATCCATGGAGTTACTCACACACCTAGTCAGTCCTGTAAAGAATCAATCACACTTCCATTTTCTTGTCTATACAGTTAAACATAGAGCACCTTACATTTTCAAACATATAGTAACACATACTTACTTTCTTATACAATCATTGATACAAGTACACATTGATCTGAACAGAGTCACACACCTCCCAGCCAGCCACACACACACTCAGTCTCCCATACAAATACTTGGACAATCAATCAATAACCCATATAGTTAATCATATAGCTACTGATCAACACATGCAGTAGTTTACAGAACAACAGACATAATGATGCACAAATTAAGACAGTTTAGTCACTAACCCATGCACTCAGTGAGACACATTTAATCACTCACTCATACATTCAGTCATGCACCTACTAAATCCTTCGTCCAGACAGTTATACATCTACTCATTCTTCAATATCTAAAACATATTTAAACTTTACAGAAACACACAGTCACTGGATGATGTCATCAGTGATGTCATCAGTGATGTCATTTGAGATGTCATCAGTGATGTCACTGACCATGTCATGAATGATGTAATATGTGACATGATCAGCAGTGGATTGCGGGTGCGCGATATATAGTTAGTGCAACTAACTATATATGGAATTTCAATGGTTTTGTGTGAGTAAAATAAGGTTTTTCAAATGCTAATTCCTAACTATATATGGTCTATAACCTATGGTTTTTTCAGTGAATATATATATATATATATATTTTCACGAGTGATCCTGTCGCAGAGGGAACGGCTTCACAAGTTGGTGCTAGGTTCGGGACCAGGACCGGATCCCGTGAATTATTTTTCACGAACAGAAAACCAGCACTCCGCACTTCAGAATTAAAGGTTTATTTCAGACACTGTTTAAAGGCTTTAAACAGTGTCTGAAATAAACCTTTAATTCTGAAGTGCGGAGTGCTGGTTTTCTGTTCGTGAAAAATATATATATATATATATATGTATGTATTTTTTATTATTATTTTTTTTAAATAGCACCACCCTGCTTCAGTCCTCAAGTAACTCCGAACATAAATATAAACAAAAGCAATGTCAGAATTCTGAAAACTACAGAGGGCATCATGCACAAGAGTATGTATGCCCATCTAGTGTGTCCATGTCTCCACCGGATGTAGAATGAGGATTCTCCACTCTTCGGATTTAGATTGGCCTGTTTGCAACTCATACAGCCATATGTCAGTAACAGGCATTTAGTTTGTTTTGTTTTTTTGCTCCCACTTACAACACTCTTCATGGGGGTAAATTCATAATACGAGGTAAGGAAGCAGCTTGTGGTGATGCAAAATCATTGCAAAAGACCACAAAACGTGCCACTTATAAGTACATCAGGAGTGCCATAGCAAGTAAACTTTTACTCTGGAAAACATCCTACAGTCCCTGCCGCTCTGCTTTCGAACACTGTCCAGTCTGTTAAAGAAGAGTGGGACAGCTTGGCTGAATGTTATGTGTGAGTGACAGCAGTTAATTTACAAAAAAGATATGGATCCAAAGGCTCCTACTTCTGAATGACACAAAATACGAAGACTCCATAGGTTTCATTCCACCTAGCCAATCGTTCTTCCACTACGTTACATAGCCTGTCTCTTTATCTCACTTACAGGTCATTTCTCATCCCTACTTTCTCACGTCATAACAGTCTTCCTATCTTTCTCTTCTTTCTTTTTCCAGTTTCAGCATTTCTCTTACTCTGGGACAAAGTCTGATGATTGGGAGGGATGTGTTCATATCTCATCTCTGTATGATATTGTTTAGCAGGAAGGACAAAGCTCCTGTGGGCAGAGGAAGCCTTAAGCTATCATGGACGATGGGCAAATGTTTCCAGTAGAATCGTGCCCCAAGGACCCGAGTGCTGTAGAAGGGACTATGAAGTCTTCCCGCAGCAAGAACTTGGCAATTTTTAAGACTCGCCTGTGATATTGTTTACAATAAAGTGCTTTGAGCTCGCCCATTGCTTATTATTTGTTGACGTTGTCCCTCTTCTTTGCTGTCTCCTTCTTGTTCTTTTTCTAGCTGTAGCGCATGCACCAAGCACAGATTGATTCAACTTAATTAGTATCGGTCTGCTGATCGCTACCTGATTGAGGTATGTGTTTCAGGACACTCATTTTCCAGTTCTCATGCTGCTTTCTCCATACAGCCTGTTTTCAATTTCATTTTTGGGCATTATCTACAACTGAATCGAATGGATTACTCGTACAACTAAAATAAAATTACAATTTACATGGGGTGGACATGGGCAGTTATAATGTATAAATGCCATACTAACAACACATTTGCACCTTTGTGGTACTTGCTTTTTTTTTTAAACATTTTTTATTAGCAGCACAGGAAAGAAATATAATCAAAAACTAACATATCAAGAAGTTAACAATAAGAAAAAAAAATTCAGATCGTGGACAGGATAAACATATCATAATAAATAAATTCTCATAGACCCAAACACATCAGATGTAATTCATGTTGCAGGCAAATATGATAAATCAATATTCATATGCTAAGTAGGCCTTGAATATGTGTACGTTTCAGCAGATAACAGACCCCCAAATCTTATCAAATTTAACCAAGGCCTTATTGCCTCTAATCCTAGCCAGAGTAGATTCCATACAGTGAATCTCATTAAGTAATGACCACCATTCCATGAAGTGTGGGGGTGTAGGGTAAATCCAAGCGCGGGCGATTAGAAGTTTTGCGCATGATAGCATGATTGTAATTATAGACTTTTGTGGAGTGTTCGCAATATTAACATCAAGCAGAACTAAAGCAGGATCCAGGGAAAGTGTACACCCTAATTTTAATTTCATTACATTCTCGACCAATGTCCAAAATTCAAATATCTTAGGGCAAGTATACAACATATGCACCAAGTCTGCCGCAACCAGCGAGCACTTAGGGCATTGAGTTCGATCAGTATAGCTACTGTTAGAGGACCATTTAGAAATTCTTTCAGGGGTATGATAAAGCATGCACGTTGTCTTAAATTGTTGCAATCTTAAACTTGAGGAGAGTACGACTTTGTGGATATTGCCCAAGGATCTGTTGATAGCTGCTGAACTAATATTACTCCCTAGCATCCTACTGCATTTCTCCACCAAGATACTACAATCACTAACTCTGTATGTAATAAAACATTTATAACAGCGACTTATTTTTTTGAGAGTACAGGCTCTCCCAAATAATAGTGGGCTCTGAGATACTCTGAAGCTGCATTTTTCGGATCACCTGCTGCGTTCTGCGGCTCTCTTTACTGCCGTGGTTCCTCGCGTGCGGAAGGCCCGCACTGGGGGCCGCTCCTTTGGCTTCAAGGCACCTCAGTTGTGGAACTCCCTTCCACTGGCGCTACGCAGTACTCCTAATCTGCTTCAATTTAGGAAGAGCTTGAAGACATGGCTTTTTAATGTTTAGTTGCTCTTTGGGTGGGTCTTTCTTTTCTGTATTGTTTCTTGTTATGTTATTACACACTGAGTTGTTTGTGGAAAGCGCCGGGACACTCTGTCGGAGTAGCCGTGCGCTATATAAATACATTTTAACATAACATAACATAACATATTTGCATATAATTGTATCTCATAGTGTCCGTAACATTATATAGTGTTTTAAGACTCTCAAAGCTCAACAGCCCCTGTGCGCCATATAGATCTCCGAGTGTTTTTATTCCATGCGCTCGCAATATACTGGCTGCTCCATCGTTAAATATCCCTGGTAAACCCGGATTACCCCATAAAATTAGATTAGGGTGAAAAAAAGTCAGATTACAAAAAGCCTGTATATTACGCCAGATTATTACCAAATCTCTTGCGGTCTTGAATTGTACTCTTTTAAAGTAGTTAGGGTCGTTAATCCTCCACAGAAAAAACCTAGCATCCTTATCAAACATAAACGTTAAAAAGTAAGGTTGATTGTCTGATCCTTCCGAATTAATTAAGTATCTCATACGTCCAACAAAAGCGGCCCAAAAGTATAATTTAAAATCCGGAAAGTGCAGCCCTCCTGCTTCTATAGTCCCTTTTAAGAGAGTCATAGATCTGCGGGCTTTATGATATCCCCATATAAAACTACTGAAGATACCTTCCAGGTTTCTAAAGAATAAGTTTCCCAAAGCCAAGGGAATAGAGCGGAATAAGTAAAGAAATGTTGGTAGTATTATGATATGTATCAAATTAATTCTGCCTATGATATTTAGGGGTAGTTTATGCTATTTTTGTAAGAGAACTTTAGTAGTTTTAACTAATTCATCATAATTTATTTTCGTTATGTTCTTAACTTGAGCAGTGATCCTAACCCCTAGATAAGTGGCCGTTTGACACAATCCGATAATTGCCCTCCCCGGTTTGTTGTTACCAATTATTTGGGTTTTATTTATGTTTAGTTTATATCCGGATACATCCCCGAATCTGGTTGCTTCTACCTTAATGCCTTGCATAGCCTTTACGATATCAGTTGAGTAGATAGCAATATCGTCGGCGTAAGCTGTAATTTTTAATGTATGCGGACCAAATTTAAAAGGAATGATATCAGATTGGAGTTGTAGTGCTTGGAGAAATGGCTCTATAGATAATGCAAATAAAAGGGGTGATAAGGGACACCCTTGGCGAGTTCCACGAGTAATAAAACAAGCATTGGAAATGCAATAGGTCTCGCATTAGAAAAGTTGGAGCTATTGGTTTTGTAAATGACAACTTTTTTTATGTGTTGTTCTTGAAAATACTAAAATTAATTGCTTTGTCATTTACAATGCCAATACTTTTAACTTTTTCAAATGTGACACCTATAGCATTTGTAATGCCACATGTTTTGTATGTACGTGACACACATATATTCATATAACAAATACAAATGGCTTTTAATTTTTTTAAATAATTAATAGTTAAATAAAACTTCTTGTAATTTATAATAGCAATAGCTTAAACTATTGTAAATAACTTTTGTGAAGAATATGTGCAGTGTATTTTATTGTGACGAAAATGCAGCCACGTCAAAACATGCAAACAAGTCCTCTAAAAAACACAAGGATGGAGGGGAAACAGTTGCATAGGGGTGAAGTACGGATGAAAAAGAACATACAAAAAACGAGACAAAGAGACAGGAAGTGCAGGTACGCAAGATCACGGGTAAGTAACACTCATGCCACAGTAAATTAGGCACAACTACATCAGTGCGTCCTTGTTTATCTGAGCATCCCTGTTACTGGCCAGGCACAGACGAAAAGGGATGAAAGGAATACCATTAGGACGATCGGCTGGCATAAGCTCTCTCCAGGGAAAGACGAAGTCGAGTAATAGTCAGAGGCCGGAATACTTACAGCAGGCTGCCGCAGGCAGGAGGGAGTAGGGCAACCGGTGCGAGGGGTTCTTTGCACAGTATCCACACAGGTCAGTGTGCAGTGCTCGGGTTCTTGTGTGTGCAGTGCTCAGTGGGGTTTGAAGAAAAGGAAACTTTACACCTGTAAGGTGTGGTGGGTTTTAACCATACTCCAGTGGTAATTACTGCTGATGTCAGTAGCGCCGTATGTCACCGCTTTGTAAGGGGGTACTCAGTTGATATGATGTTGGTATCTGGGCCCCTAATTCAGCTCTAATGTTGTTGGCTGAGGTTATATTTGGTACAGAGGTTAAGTTCTGTGAGGAGATAGCGAGCTGCACTGGGGGCGGCGCTGGGGCACCCCACCCGACAGAATAATGCACAGATTAGGCAGGTCCGAGTTACTGGCAAGCAGATGAGGGGGCATGAGTAGGTTTGTGGTCGGCAGGCGTATGGGTGCCTGGGCTGTCAGTGTCTTGTGGGTGTGTGCAGTGTCCGAGCGTGATTTGTGTGCAGCGTCCGGTGTGACTTGTCTGCAGTGCCAAAGTGTGATTTGTGCACAGCATCCTGGCAGGACTGTGTGCAGCGTCTGGTGTGACTTGTGTCCGGTGTTAGAGGTGGACCTGTGTGCAGTGTAAGACTAGCACCACCAGGCAGGACACCGCTCAGTACCAGCGAGTTTTACCACTGAATGTAATCACACGCCATCTTTACATACCATTAGGACCTTAAACAAGATGAGCAGGCCTGTCACTCACGGCCACGGGCGAGCATGGAGGCAGCAAGCGATAACGAGAAAGGCAAGGTCCCTGAACTGTCGCTACAATTAACAAGAGCCAGACTGATGCCGCTGGAAGCTGTGGGCAGCCCCGTGGGTATACAGGCCCCCGCTCCACTTGTTATCTCCACGCTGTGGCATGGTGTTCAGCTACTCGGTAGTAGCAGCCCGCTGCTGCGCTCTGTAGTCGACGATGCTTTTACATAGAATACAGCCCCTAAGTGTTACTATGTGGGGGAGGCAGGAGCGTGTGTGTGTGTGTGTGTGTGTGTGTGTGTGTGTGTGTGTGTGAGTGTGTGCGTGTGTGCGGGGCCGGGCAGGAGGGGAGGGTCGATGCTGGGAAGGGGGCGTGGGATGGGGCTGGGGTGAAAGGGGGGGAGAAATGCAAGTCATCCTTCTTATACAGCATGTCCAATTAGGGGGCACGCATCACTAAATTCACAACCGAGAGGGAGTTTAAAAGGACCTTATGGACTTTGGCCTTTACAGTAAGGCTTGTGATCTCGTGACGTGTCTGTTTAGCACAATCATTCATGGCAATCGACCCGAATTAAGTGGGAGACTCGCGATTCTTTTAAACAAGTGCACATGACATGCATTCTGTAATTATTAATATCTCATTTCTTCAGCGCCAGAGTTTCTCCGAGCTGCAACGAAAAGCAGATGTCATCGTCCTGGCTCCCAGGACGTGAGGCCAATAGTTTAAGAAACAAACAATGACGGCGCTGCCGTGAAAGTGACAAGACCGCGCAGCACAATAAATAAAATAAAACAAGCAATGACGGCTCTGCCGTGAAAGTGACACGGCGGCGCAGCACAATAAATAAAATAAAACGAGCAATGACGGCGCTGCCGTGAAAGTGACACGGCCGCGCAGCACAATAAATAAAATAAAACGAGACATGGCCGAAAGTGAAAGTACGGCCGGCCGTGAATAATTAGGGGAGGAGCAGCCAGAAGAGAGAAGGAGCGGAGGCGCCAAGCTGGGGAACAGATGGCTGGCGATTTGATGCTGTGCACGCGCATTTTAGCGGGCACAGCATCAAATCGCCAGTCTAGTTAAAGTCTGTTTAAGCCCCTATAGTCTCGCAAGCTCAATGCGCATGCGCATTGACAGGCGAGACCTAAAAAGGAGCGGACGTCAAGCCAGCATAGTTGATTGTGGCTTCAGGCTTGTCATATAGAGATTGTGCCCAATTCAGGAATTTACCCCCAAAGCCAAACCCACCCATGACTAGCCACAAGTACTCCCACCCCACTCGGTCAAATGCCTTTTCTGCGTCTAACATGATCATACCGAGTGGGGAGGTTTCCTTTTCCGTTATATCAAAGGCAGTTTCCGCCATAGTGATGTGTGCTGTAGTATCCCTGCCCATGACAAACCCATGTTGGTGTGGGCTGACTATTTTGGGTATAAAAGGTGCCAGTCGAATGGCCAGCACCTTTGCAAAAATTTTAGCGTCTGCATTAATTAGCGAAATAGGGCGATAAGAGCCGCAATCATCCGGTGGTTTCCCTTATTTAAAAAAAACAACTAATTTTACCCTATTCCAAGAGTCCGGGGCTTTCCTACTATCCCCTATGAAGTTAATAACTTGAAAAAAAGAGTGGTATAAGTTCCTCAGCACACAGCTTATATATTTCCACTGTGATAGTGTCCTCACCAGACGCCTTCCCAGATGGCAAAGAGAAAATTGCTTGTCTAATCTCAAGCTGACTGATTTGAGCAGAGTGTAAGTCCATCCCGAGGGAGTTAGGTCTGACGAGGAAATGATCCAGATAGTTCTGGATAAATGTTGCTGTAGGGAAGATCTCAGGAGTATATAGGTTTTTATAGAATAATACAAATTCTTCTAGTATTTGCAATGGTTGGTCAATTATAGTGTCATTAATGCCCTTCAGATTTTTAATCAAGGTATTAGCTTTCTCCTCAGCTATTTTAAAAGCTAGTAGATTCCCGACTTTATCTCCACTTTCATATTGTGTAACTTGATTTTTATGCAGTTTTATCCTGCTTTTTTCCCAGAAGGTGGTTTTAATGGCTGACTTCAGCTGTCCCAGACGCAGTTCTAATTCAGTTGTGTTAATGGTCCGTAGACGAAGGGCATCTGCCAATAATAACTCTACTGATAAAATGTCATTTACCAAGGCTATGTCTTTCTTGCGGTTTTCTGAGTTCTGATGAAAAAGAAATTCCTGAGTAAACCCTCGTATGCTTGCCTTGCAAGAGTCCCATACCATAAAACATATAGTAGAGTCAAGATTAAACTTAATAAAATCAGCAATGTGCACCTTCAGTTGTGAAATATAGAGTATTAGTAAATAAATGCCTAGGGAAGGAGAAATGTCGAGGTGCTATGTATTTCTGTTCAGTATCAAATGATAGTAATATTGGGTTATGATCAGTATTAATTCTAGGACAAAGTTCGATGGTACTAGTATTTGCTATTCTATTAGAAGCCCAGACCATGTCAATGCGGGAACAGAGCCGATGAGGAGCCGAGTAATATGTGTAGCCAGGCTCAGTTGGAAAGGCATGACGCCAAACGTCTTTTAAATTATGTAGACGCCCTAGCTCGAGAATGGCGGCCCGTGTACTCCGCATTCGTTGAAAAGAATTACCTCTTGTAGTATCAATCTGATAATTCATTATGCAATTAAAATCCCCCATGATAAACAATTCTCCTGAAAATTGCAACAGTTCTATATTTAGCTGATCAAATACGTACGCCTCATCAAAATTTGATCCGTAAACAACACAAAATACCAGTTTACTTTTTTCAATAGTTAATTGGACTATGGCCCACCTCCCATTCTGATCACAGGCAGTTTTGTTAATTTCTATTCTAAGCTGTTTATCCCTAAGGATGGCAACCCCCCTTATTGAAGCATTAAACCTGGAGCAGGTTAGTACCTCTAAGCCCAAATGACTCAAAATCTTTTTATCTTTATAGGCTACATGTGTTTCTGATAGAAATACAAAATTGGGTTTATACAGGGCTAGTTCTTCCCGTACAAGATGCCTTTTCTTTTTACTATTTAAACCTGCAACATTCCAAACTAAGCATTTTACTCGAGACATTTAACAAAAAAAGAAAACCTCAAATACATCCTGTCATTATTTGTAGTTAAAACAAATAATAAACTTATCTCCAATTGTTTTAGGTACTTTTCCTCCTGTGCTATTTTTTCAAAACAAACCCCTCCCCCCAAACATTCCTGACCCCCCACCCCTCCTACCCCTTCCCTCCTCCTGAGAGACGGTACCCCTCCCAAATATACTAACCCAACTGCAGCTGTACTGGCAGCAAAAGAGACGGAGCTGCGGCCCAGAGGGTCCAGCTGTATAGTGTTACCAACTCCAGACCATGTATCATATCTAACTGTATCTTTTATCACAATATAGTAATAGATTCAGATTCAGCTGCTGATTCTCTTAATTAATGTCCACAATCCGATCACACTCAACCAATACGTGACTTAACTCAGTCTAATTTTGATTGATGATCAGAAACTATTTCATTGTCTACTTTCCGATTTCCATTGATCCATTATTTGCTCTACTTCCCTTTCTTCCACAAAGTAAAATGAACGTCCATTTTTTTAGAACCTTTAACTTAGCTGGTTCTTGCAAGAAAGCCTGACCTCCCAACTCCTTGATGGGGTCAATGTATTGTCGAAGTTTCCATCGACGATCCATCGTGAGTTTACTTAGATCCGATCTTACAAAGAACGTAACTGAATCACTAGTAACCGGGGTGTTTGGTCTTGCTTTTAATGAGACTGCTTGGCAAAGAAGAAAATTAACAACAACAAAAAATCAAAATAGGGCACGGGTACTGACTGTTTTTATTTCTTTGGATCAGAGGGAGTCGGTGGGCACGTTGTATCTGTGAGTCCCAGTCCCAATCTGATAACTCTGGGAAAGCTTTCTGAAACAAGTGAACAATGTATGCTCTTGGATCGGCTCCTTCGACCCCTTCCGCAATGCCGAATACACGTAGATTTTGTCTTCGTTGCCGATTTTCTAAATCTTCGAGTTTGACTTGCATTTGACAAATCCGAGCCTCGTGCTTATTCCTTTGTGGTACTTGCAAGCCAATTTTGTTGCCTTTGAGCAATTTGTCAAATGTATGCCTTATACTTTTGTGTTGAGTTTAAGTTTGGGTCCTTGTTTAAGTTACTTACACCCACAACTAAACAACCCACCAGCACTCCACACAATGCCACTCTACTGTATGCCACTTCAGTCTCCACCACGCCACTCTACACCACTTGACTACATTTTGCCCTGCTAAATAGCAGCCATGCAGCTGTACAACATGGCTAAAAGACATTGGCAAAGCGTACAGTTTTTTTTACTACTAGAAGCAGGGGACAAGGTGCCGAGGCTTACCCATGAAAACCAAGTTAACCTGGTTAGTACCGCTCTGAGCTTTTTGGAGCAAGGAAAAAGTCGAGAGTGAAAACTTGTAGTGAAGGTTTCTGGCCTCAAGGAGCCCTGCCTGCCTGCCGAAGCTGAATGATTTCAAGATCGAGAAAAGCAATCTTGGCAGCTGCAAAATCCTCCTTTGTCCCACTAAGGGCTTAGAGTGCAAAAAGTGAAGATGAAGGAGCTTAACAGAAAAGTATCCGACTAAGTAGGACCACTGCCAGCTTTCAGCATACTGCCTTCCCAGAGGACTCTCATAACTGAAAACATTTTCCAAGATCCCAAAAACAAATGTAACCGGTGCACCATATTGACCTGAAGCTTCATAGCCCGTCCCTCCCCCCTCTAGTCCCCGTCCCCCCCTCCGACACCACATAGCTGACTGCCCCCAGATTATGTGTGACACCTGAAGCATGACACTTTTCTGCCAACACACTGCATTCTGGAACTGGCTTGCAAAGTATAAAAATAAAAAAAAGATGAGGAAGAGATGTAAAGGGCAGACAGGGTGAACTATACCTAAAAGGATCTGCAAGCTGCAGAAACCACTTATGAGTTATGCATATAAATATGGCATCCACATCGGACTAGACAGACTTCTTACTGTCGCTGCCATCACAGAGTGAGCGTTTGAGCAGGAGCTGGGTTCAGTAGCTCATGCAGTCAGCTCAGGATTACTAACAAGTGGTGAGCAATTAATGAAATTGTTATGATGGGCATAGTCACATTTCTCTAGGACAACTTGTAAGTTTTCTTAAATTTTCTAGTTTTCGCACGGTGGGTGTCAGAACCGGAGGCAGTTACATTTAGCAGCCATGTCCATTCTAGGCCCAGGCTTTTACAGACCTTCACAGTTTGTTTGTTTTTTACACAGGAGCGGTGCTTCATAGTCACTCCTGAAGATGGGCAGAGTGGGAATATGGGCAACACGACAGCCATGTCACATTTAGCGCCATCTCAGAAAAACTCACAAATGCCACTGAGCTTCTTTACCGTCAATAACACTGCTTCAGTCTCCCTATAAAACTTAACCTGTTGGCTTTATGAGGTTTGCAGACTATATTCAGTACATTCAATTAATCTCGCAAATATGTACATTTTGGGTTACGGTTTTCATTTCAGACTATGCGTTTCTAAAAAGAGTAGTAAAGAAACACCAGTTTAAAATATGGATTAGCCACAGGGAAGGTATTTAGAGCCAATGCCTTTAGTATCTTTAGTGGATAAAGGATAGTTTTACCTTAATATTGAACAAGACAGTCTTACCTACTCATAGTTCTATAACTAAACAAGGCGACTGCATTTTTATTTAAAGAGTGAGACCGGCCAGATGTCTATGTGACAGCTGTGACATGAAGGGCCTGATTAACAAAACCTTTTCTATGCATGGTGGAGTTTTAAGCAGGCTGAAGTATGGCTTACTATTTACTTACAGGAGTGCAACCAAACTACTCACGCAAAAAGAGGAGTCGAGGGAGAGACTAAGCATGCTCGGCTTCTAAGAGACTTCTCTTTCTAGACCCCATTCTAGACAGATGACAGCTCCTAGGACTGCCTTGCAACACTGAATCATCTTCACATGCTTAACCGTATTCTGGTACTTTTATTTCTTTCTAACCCCCTCTATCCTGCCACAAGAAGGGTTGGTCTACAAACAGATCACATGGAATGCATTAGTCACTAGAGTAGCTAAGATCCGAAATAACATTCATGAAGACAGGTGAATCATTGGCAATTCTTTTACAAATCTGCTAAAACATTTGACGATTACCACTGGGTCTCACATTGTGACGGTCATATATCATACTTCTGGGCAATGTTTTATTTTTTAGGAACTACAGGTGGAGTTTTACACATAATTTCATAACCAGATTAAAACAGACATTCACCACAGCCTCCGTCCCACCACTGTTCGTGAAGGGTTTACACTTATGCCACAGAATTCCATGATGGAAACCAGTAGGGTGAAGTTTGTTCAGCTTCTGTGTGCGCAAGACTTGAAGTTGTTGTTAATGTATAGAGCAGAGAAAACTCCCTATGCCGCGGTATCAGCTTTGCTTGCTGATGCCATCAAATGACAAAGATATTTAGGAACAATTTTAATATTTTACAAACTACAAATACATATAAGTGTCAATGCAATACTGAGGTCATTAACCTCCCCACTGAGGCAGCTTAGGTTTCACTAGTTAACCTCACAACAAACAATATTCCAGTGATAGCAATGTAGACTGAACAGATATGTTTTTGGGTACAATTTTATTTACAATAGAAAGTTACAGTAGGTGACAGACTATCCAGCTTTCTCCAAAAACTCCATTTCAGCACCTGTAATTGAAGGCAGAGAAACAATCAGCCACTTATATGGAAGAAGCATATGACAGTTGACATTCCTGAAAACGTATGTAGTTGGGGGGACAGAACACCAGGGTCAGGATTTGTGGAGTACACCAAATCCTGGATTAATGCAAAGGAGAGAACATTTGATTTACTTATTTGCTTTACAACACAAAGTGCCATGCAAGAGGAATTACCATGGTCAAAATGTTTCAAAGTTGTGGTACAGAAATTCACTGAAGGAAACGTTACTCACCTGAAATCCTAGCTCTCCAATACCGGTTTGCTCTAGAAGATTCATAAAAGCTACAACATCGCCATGCATGTTTGAAATCCCAAAAACAAATTGTAAGCAAAATTCAAGGAAAAACATGCCTATATGAAGCACCATTTACTGTCAGCCAAGTCAGAAGACGATTTATTTGACAACCACTACTGTAGCACAAAGTTTTTAAAAGCACGAAAAAGCAGCAAAACGTTCTCCTACAAAAACCGGAAACTAATCCGGTCCCCGAAAGGAGTCACTTAGGCGTCATTGTGATCGTCACTGCAACTGCAGTAGAAAGGAACAGCCAAAAATAATCTCACAACATTTTAATTAAAACAAAACTCCATCCCCAGGCCTGGAACGCTAAAGTCCACTTGCAAAGTATTACTTTTTGTTGTAATGACTTGACAGCAGGCCGTCATGCTCAAGAGTGTTGCCTTTGCTTTATGGAATCTTGGGGTTCAGAGATCCTGGAGGGCTGTGAGCGACAGTTGGACGTGAGCAGACGAGGGAGTCTCACACTTGTGGCTTTGAGGAAATAAAGCATTTAAGGACGATACGACTATATTGATTTACCACAATTTGGCAACAAGCGACTGTTTAGCTATCATGCAGCCACAGTGAGGTCAGATTCACCAGGACACTTGTTCACGTTTATATGGACCGGTTTACCACAACTGAGATGCTGGTGAGTGGGAATTATCATTCTTAAGAAATCGCTGTATCTGGCCTTGCCTCCTACTCCCTGTGTGGTCCTGGAACCGTTGGGTGTCATACGCTACATATGTAAGAGGGTTCTTTCTGGAGAGGCTCATGGGTACTGTTGAATTATATCAGCTGAGACAAACCGGGTGACTAGGAAATATTGCTATTCGAACTGTGTGCCATTTCTTATATGCTCAATCAATCTATTAGTCATTTGTTAAGCGCACTACATACCCACAATGGTCTCAAGGCGCGGGGAGGTGGAGGCCGCTACTGATCGAACAGCCAGGTCTTTAGTGTCCTCCTGAAGGTCAGCAGGTCTTGGGTCTGTCGTAGGCTCAGTGGAAGGGTGTTCCATGTCTTGGCTGCGAGGTGGGAGTAGGATCTCCCGCCGGTGGTTGTTCTTCGGATGTGCGGGACAGTGGCGAGTGAGAGGTCGGTGGAGCTGGCGGTTGGGGGTGTAGAAGGAGAGCCGTCTGTTGAGGTAGGCTGGCCGGTCTTGTGGAGTGCCTTGTGTGCGTGGATGAGGAGCTTGAAGGATATTCTCTTGTTGACGGGGAGCCAGTGCAGGTTTCTCAGGTGGGCGGTGATGTGGCCGTGTCGTGGTACTTTGAGGATCAGTCGTGCCGAGGCGTTTTGGATGCGTTGAAGTCGATTGATGAGCTTGGTCGGGGCTCCCGCGTAGAGGGTGTTTCCTTAGTCGAGTCTGCTGCTGACAAAGGCCTGGGTGACTGTCTTTCTTGTATCTGTCGGGATCCATCTGTAGATCTTGCGGAGCATGCGGAGGGTGTTGAAGCAGGAGGAGGAGATGGTGTTGACTTGCTTGGTCATTAAGAGCGTTGAGTCAAGGAGGATTCCCAGGTTGCGTACGTGGTCGGTGGGGGGCAGGGCTGCCCCCAGTGCCGTAGGTCACCAGGAGTCGTCCCAGGCTGATGGGTTGGAGCCAAGAATGAGGACCTCCACCTTGTCACAGTTGAGCTTCAGACGGCTGATCTTCATCCAGTCGGTGACGGCCTTCATTCATTCATGGAGGTTGGCTTTGGCGGTGATTGGGTCCTAGGTGAGGGAGAGGATCAGTGGAGTGTCGTCCGCTTAGGAGATTATGTTGAGGTCGTGCTGTCGGGCGACGTGTGCAAGCGGGGCCATGTAAATGTTTAACAGTGTCGGCCTGAGGGAGGATCCTTGGGGTACGCTGCAGATGATCTCAGAGGCTTCGGAACGGGGGAGGCAGATGCTCTGCCTTCTACCGGAGAGGAAGGAGGTGGTCCATTCCAGAGCCTTGTCTCGGATCCCTGCGGCGTGTCGGCGTGCGCATAGTGTGCTGTGGCAGACCGTGTCGAAGGCTAGGAGGATGAGTGCTGCAGTCTCCCCGTTGTCAGACAGGGTCCTGATGTCGTCGGTGGTGGCGATGAGGGCGGTCTCTGTGCTGTGGTTGCTGCGGAACCCTGACTGGGAAGGGTCCAGATTCGGTTCTCTTCGAGGTATCGGGTTAGCTGTCTGTTAACGATTTTCTCGATGACCTTGGCTGGGAAGGGGAGCAGAGAGATGGGTCGGAAATTCTTTAGGTCTCTTGGGTCTGCCTTGGGTTTTTTGAGTTGGGCGTGTTTCCTGCTTTCTAGGAAGGTCGCGGTCTCAAGGGAGAGATTGATGACGTTGCATAGGTGGGGGGCGATGGAGCTGCTTGCTTTGTGGAAGACGTGGTGCGGTAATGGGTCTGACAGAGCCAGAATGGATTGTGCTCATGGCCTTGATGGTGTCATAGACGCTCACGCTGGTCCAGGCTAGCAAGGGGACATGGTCGAGGGTGTGCGGAGGGTCGGTTGTGTTGCTGTCTGTTGGGGCTGTCTGGGTGTTGAAGCTGTTGTGGATGTCTGCTATCTTGCGGTGGAAGAAGGTGGCAAGGGAGTCGCACAGGGCTTGCGACGGCGGGATGTCGTTGGTGTTGGAGAGTTCCTTCACGATGTTGAAGAGCTCCTTGCTGTCCTGTGCGTTGTTGTTGAGGCGGTCTTTGAAGGAGGTCTTCTTGGCAGCCCTGATAAGGAGGTGGTGGTGCTGGTGGTTGTGGACGGCGTCCTTGTGTGCTGCGTGGCTGTCTGGAGTTTGTTCACTGTGCCATTTCTTCTCTAGTTTCTGGCAGACTTGCTTGGAATCTAGGAGTTCTGCGGTGAACCAGCTGGCCCTCTTGCTGGTGTCTCTGTGGGGGGGGTTCTTCAGCGGGGCGAGGGTGTTGGCGCAGTCCTCGATCCAGCGTCTGAGGTTATGGGCAGCGACGTCGGTGTTGGAGGGTTCGGTGGGTCGGCTGAGAGAGAGGTTTGCATGTAGTAGGTCTTTGGTGAATTTGCTCCAGCGGCGGCAGGGTATCTGTTGGGTGTGGTGGGTTTCTGGAAGGTGGAGTGGATGGAGCGGTGGTCGGTCCAGAGGAGTTCAGTGGTGTGGCTGACGGAGACGTGCGGGCTTGAGGAGAAGACGGGGTTGAGCGTGTGGCTGGCGGAGTGGGTGGGCGTTGTGACAAGTTGTCTCAGTCCGAGGTTGGCGAGGTTATCGATCAGGGTTGTGGAGTTGTTGTCGTTGTTGTTCTCAAGGTGAAAGTTCAGGTCTCCGAGGTGGAAGTAGTCGGTGGAGGTCAGGGCGTGCGTGCTGATGAAGTCGGCGATTGAGTCGCTGAACTGGGGGCGGGGTCCAGGGGTGGGGGGGGGAAGTGTCGGTAGACGAGGGTGCCTTTGAGGGTGGAGTTGGGGTCTGTGTGGATCAGGAAATGCATGTGTTGGGCGGTGCTGAGCGCGTCGTCGGTGCTAGTTGAGACCCCGATGCTGTTCGTGTGGACGATGGCGATACATCCTTCGACTCCGTTGGTGCGGTCTCTGTGGGTGATCTTGTAGCTGTCTGGGATGGCTATGGCGATGTCAGGTGCGGAAGAGTTGTTCAACCAGGTCTCGGTCAGGAAGGTGAGGTCCGGGGATGTTGTGTTGAGCAGGTCCCAGAGCTCGACGGCGTGTTTGCGTGCGGAGCGGGTGTTCAGGAGTATGCATCAGAGGTGGTTGAGGTCTTTCTTGGCGGGTGGTTCGTCAGCTCTGTGGCTGGTGTAGCTGCAATTGCGGCAGGTGAAGGGACCGTGTGTGCGCTTCGGGCGGCCTTGAAGCAGTTGTGGGTCCGTCCGGGGTTGAGAGCGTGCAGAGTTCTGGCGTCATAGTGGCGGCGGTCATCATGGCGGGTGCGGGGGCCAGGGGTTCTGGCGCTGGGCGCGGTCCAGGCGCAGACTGGCTTGCCACGCACCAGCGGCCGGCATGTATGGGGAGGTGGGAGTGAGGAGCCGCTGGGAGGTGGGGGCAACGAATGGGCAGTCAGGGGGCAGAACCGCAGGGGACGCAGAGGCGGGGGCGGTGAGGGGCAACAAAGGAAACAGAAGGCAAAAGGGCACAACGATTGAGGGGGAAACATCACAAAAGGGCAAAAGGTCACAGAAAAACGGGGGAAACGAGTGGCCCAGAAAGCAGAAGGTCACAAGAAAAGGGCAGGAAGGTCACAAAAAACGGGAAAACGAGTGGCACAGAAGGCAGAAAGGTCACAGAAATGCAGTGGCAGCTAAGCAACAGAAGGCAAAAACGGGCAGAGAGACACGGGGGTCACGAGGGGAGCAGAAGATAAAACCGGGCAGAGAGACACAGGGGCAGAGAGGGGAGCAGAAAGGAAACCGGGCAGAGAGACACGGGGGCAGCGAGGGGAACAGAGGGAGAGAACGAGCACAGACCACGTACAGGTAGCTGGGGAGACAGACCACAGCAGTCACAGACACAACAATGAAAATGCAGTCACTACAACGGGAGCAATGAAAGAAAATACAGGCAATACAATGGAGGAAGAGCAAACCTACGGCCTGCCACTGGCCACCAGGGATGAGGCACAGGTGGCAGCCTGCGGGTGGAGGAGGGTCTCGAACTTCCTCAGCAGCGGGAGCTGGGGCAAGGACACACAGGCGGTGCTGTGCGGAGGGGGAGCGACCTATGCTCTGTGTGAATTTCATTTTAACGGCATGTGCAACCGTCAAGGAGGAGGCGCGTGCAGTTTCAATCATTTGGATCGCCGAGTGCTCTGCAGCCTGAGATTAAATCAGGTGGAGCAGTGAGGTCTCAGTACGTGAGCTGTGGTACAGCCAGTGCGAGCAGAGTTGTGTGCGCAAGCCAGCATCAAAGTAAGCAGTTTGATTCTTCATAGAGCGTGCCCTCTCCTCAACCGACGCGATCTTGGAGATAAGCAGAGCGTGTGTCTGAATTAGAATTTGCAGCGAAGTGAAGGCCTAGTGTCAGACATTTAAGGGTGAAAAAACATTCAGGAAATGAGTAAAATGTGGACCTATGCAAGACGAAAACAATAGGTTACCAGAAAAAATTAAGTATCAGAAATACATTTTATTTATTTTTTATGCAAAAAGGTATTTAAATATTTTTCTCTTTTTAATTAATATGCCAGACATGCCATAATAAAATATGATGCATCATTAGGCCATGTATAAATAGATTAATATGTGTAAATATTGTTAACAATAATCTTCTATTTAACCTGTATTACATACATAGGCAACGAGAGCAATTCTATGTCTAGCAAATGTGTTATTGATGTTGTGTTCTATTATCCCTTTTTTATTAAAGAGAAAAATATTTAAATACTTTTTTGGATAAAAAAAAAAAATAATATATTTGATGCTTAATTTTTTCTGGTCACGTATTGCTTTCAGCTGGCATAGGTTCACTTTTTACTAATTTCCCAAATGTTTATTCACACAACATTTTAACCCCGATTTACGAAATTTGTTCAGGGGTACACCTATTCTCACACATAATATAGTGATAGACATTTACAGGGAGCAGTGAACTTCGTAGTCGGTGAAGCAGAATTTGCGGGAAATACAGAAGGAGAAGGAAGTGCACTTGAGCTTGGCAAGGAGGAGTTGAAGTTATTAACACAGGACTAACGAAGAACAGTAACCAACAAGACTTGAGCAGTAAACACAAAGGAGTTGAGCAGCAGCTTTGGTTTAGTGAAAGCAAACATAGTAGAGCTTCATTTTAGAAATAAAAGTGAAGGAGTAATTTACAGTACAGATATATTACTAGGAGAAAACAGTGAATATAACACGGGCAATATTGTGAACTTTTATGATGGCCATGGCAAGCAATCAGACAGTAGCCTCGCCTCCAATGTTTTTATCTGAAGCAGGGCCACCTTTAATAGAGTGGGAAGAATGGATTGGAATTTTTGAGAATTATTTAGAGGCTATAGATGGTTTAAGATATTTAGAATATAGGAAAAGGCCTTGCTTAATGAATTAAGGAAAGAAAGGACAGCATGTTTTAAAGATTTTTGTCAGAAGGGAAGGGTGCTGAAGGGGAGACAATGGAAAATATTAAAATTGAAGCAGAAAGGACGTTAGAGAAATCTTATGGGAAACAGGTGAATATTGTGATACAGTGACAATTTTTATACTCAACCACAGAAAGCTCAAGAATCAGTGGATCAATTGGTAACAAGGTTGAGAGTTGGCCATAAAATGTGGTTTTGGTACTATTTTATTTTTATTTTTTTTATTTTTTTTACACTTATAATGCGCGCAGATACCCACAAAGGGTTTCCCGGCGCAACAGATGTAAGAGCTGAGAAAAGCAACCAAAAAACGCAGAAAAACACCCCATTTGAAAGCCTGCTATTATTTGTTAAAAAGCCAGGTTTTTACACCTTTCTTGAAACTGGCAAAATTTTCCTCCTTACGCAGGGCCAAAGACAAGGAGTTCCATAGGACTGGTCCCAAATGGGAGAACGACTTTCCCCCCATCCGGGCCAGTTTAAATCTGGGAACCACAAATGACTGATCAGAGACCACATTGATCGTGTATTGCAAAAATAAGAAGATGCAAGAAAGGTTGTGGACTGCGAGTAATCCAACATTACAGGAAGCAATTGCAAAAATAGGAGAGGAAGTCGATATCTTCAATATGGAAACTAAGCAGAAGGACGGTGTTAATGTGGTAAATAAGAATGAAGGTTCGACAAAGGGCGAAGTCAAGTGGAAACGGTGTGGAAGATAAACAGGGGAAAGGCAAAGGAAAAAGTAAATGCTGGCTGGATAACAGAATCAAGGCTGTATAAAGTATGTGGCCAGATGGAAGCGCATGAAGGTTATCTTGGACAGTCATTGATGAAAAAGGTTTGAAGGAGAAATGTTGGTGGCCTGAAATGGATTTTGATATAAAGGATTGGGTGGAAGAGTGTGTTGTGTAGTGAGTGAGAAACGTTTGAAGGTGGGAGTGAAAAGAACGCGCTGAGTGAGTGAAGTAGGATGTGCCGGGGCAAAGTATGTTTAGATTTCATAGATTCAATGGAGCATTTGGGAGAGGATAGTAGATTTGCTATTCTTGTGGTGGATGTTTTTTCAAGGAAGGAGATGGTCGAATTCATGAAGAATAGAACGATGAAAAGTGCCATTAGATTACTGGAACGGATATTAGTGAGCTAGGTGTGTTCGGGTATGTTGGTAACAAACAATGGGACAAAACCTACGTCCACCGTTATGCAAAGTTTTTACAAATCAACACGGTGTTCATGTTTCCATGAGATACATTACAAATCCTTTAATCTTCAGATTGTTGAGACCACACTGTTGGATCCTACGAACTAGTCATTTCCACGTCAACGATCCTCACGGATAATCCTTATGTGGAGATGAGAATAATGCTTCCACCATTTCACTGCTATCCCCCATGTGCTTCTGGTTTCTCTACATTTTCTCCTCCTGAACTTCCTACTGATACCACCATTGAGTATTTTCGAAGATGCAGCCTTTATATACACCTGCCCCTTCCTATCTAGAATGCTGGACCATCGTTTGGAGACACTACCGTTAGTGGGCACTACTGTTGATCTTGTATGGATAAATACTGCTAAAGATGTAGCATGAATGTACAATTAAAAACCGCTTTAAAACATAAATAAGCATACATGCTTCCTTCTACAAATTGTTTAAGACCAGTCTGAAGAACTACCCAATGGCTCTTCGCAGACTCAGGTAACTTGCTATGTGTGTCTGATAAGAGTTGAAGATGAGCATGGAATATCGCACGACTGCCTTTATACCGTCGCAAGTTATTTCAATATATACAGATTTTTAAACCCGATTCTCCAATATGTGGTTTTGTATAGCACGATCAAATGCATGCTATACAAAAGCCAAATAAAATTCTGCTTCATAGGGGTACTCTGAACTTCTATTACAGAAAACGCAAGCTCTGGTTTTACTCAAACGTAGTGCATTAACTGTGCATGGAATAATAGATATGCCGGATAGACTGTTAGCTTCTTGTTTTGGAGATTCTTTCCTTCATCAAACTACCACACTGTTGCCGACAAACCATTCTCCAATCCCAGTTTTGAAACATGCTCAATAAGCTGGTTCTGATTTAGCTCTACCAGAATGCATATAATAACATTTCCAACGTTTTTCTATTTGTGTTAGTGTGCCAACAGATGGCACACATAAAATATGTATAGAAGAAATATTAGTTTTCTTGTCATCAACTGCCACAGGGAACAAGTGGTATTCTGGCTAATTTAATTCATGGCGTCCCGAGAGAAATGAAATGAAATGAATTTGTACTTGTAAAGCGCACTCATACCCCAACCGGGGTTTCCTGTCGCTGTACGCGTACCGCTGTGGAACCCTTCCTGGCTTTTCCCTGTGAAATGTCCACTCCTGGGCACCCCCAAGGTGAAGCCAGGCATCCCAGCGCTGGTGGGGCCGAGGTGGAGATTAAGCAAGCTATTGCCCAGAGTTGCAGAGTGGGACCCATGATTTGAATAGGCACCGAGGCGAGAATTATCAGGTCAGAGGAAATTGAGCCCAAGACCCACCGAGGCGGGAATTGAACCCTGGACCCCCGCCACACCCCTGCATCAGGGTCTGCCGCTCTAACCATTGAGCCACACTTCTCCACTGAGAGAGTAGGCCATATGGCTGGTTGCTAAACCCTCTCTTCTTCTAAGAGTGTAGAGAAGTTTCTTTGCCAAGAGGACTTGGATGTTAAGATTTTCCATAATATTAATTATTTTTAGACCAAAAATAAATATGCTCTTCGGAGAACAACTGAAATTGGCCATAATGATCAGGGGATGAAAACACAAAATAAAATAAAACTATCCCCACTTGAGGTGAAGAATTTACATCAGTTGTAGACATAACTGCCAAATATTTAAAAGTAATAAAACAAAAAGGAAAACAACAAGCTGGCCTTTCAGGGGTAACTGTGAGGAGCTGGCACTGGTCGGGAGCCAACAGTGGTGAGAAGGATGTGGGACATGAATTGGGTAGTACGATCAGTTGGCACTGATGGGTAGTGGAAGGAGGGTGAGTAACATGCACCATCGTTAATTCCAAGTGTGAGATTATTCATACTAAAAGCATGAAAGATCGAAGGTTTTTCATTTTAGTGAAGAATCAATTTGGATAAAAAGGTTCTGTGCATCATAATGTATTTCAAAAGACTCACTCTTTTACAGAGGCCATGTTATACAATGCCATTTGTCACTTCCCGTCCTCTGCCCAATGTTATTGACATACAATGCAATAATCAACCTCTATTAAACCTTTAGGGTGACCACGCTAAAACTAAACAGACCAAATGTTTAATTAATCTCACAGACCAAATACAAAGTGCATAGGACATTTGTTAAATATTTGTGTCCATCAAGCTCGGAGATAGATCAGTGAGACCAGAACACAATTGTTTAGCAACCACAAAACAATTTCTGTGTTTATTCAGTTCACAGGGAAGAGAGAACATCAAATGTTGTGATGACTTAGAACGTGGTGATAATCGTTAGAACTGCTACAGTAGTACTGAATCAATTAAAAATTATGCTTTTCCTTTAAAACAAGTCTGCTAGAAATTTCGGAATTCCGTTAATAGTAAAACATCATTCTACCCTTAGGACCAAAAAAAAAAAGAAACGTAATCGAGAGAAGGGTGGAGAGTGTTTTTTACGGCATTCGAATTGCTTGACACCATCACTAAGCATGAGAACTACAGTCTTAAGACTTGACATGGAACGCAATTGAGGGCATCTGGTCAAGACAAAGAAGGTGGAAGTGCTTCTGCAGAAAACCTATACTAGCAAGAATCAAAACAGCAAGGACTTACTGATAGATGAGATCTTTATAGTCTATTCTTCATCATCTGGAGGGATTCCCAACTCTTCATCTGTCCATTTAGAACTGTCAGGATAAGGGAAGTGACCCTAAAAAAATATATTTTTTAAAATCAAATAGTCATGCAATGCTCTTAGCGATCATCAAAAGAGAGGCTATGATTGGACCAGAATAGAAAGATTAATCCTGCTTTTCCGACAGCTGTAAGATAAGTACTGGGTTCAAACAGGCAAATGGCCCCAAATTACAATTCCCTTGTCGAGGAGCAGTTGATAGTGCCTTATTATCGCACTATGCAAAAACAACGAGGTGATGATGGAATGCTTGAATTAATCCCAGCCACTGGCAATCGCTCTGTCTGCATCCCAATACATCATTATTTTGCCCATCATGCCACCTCAGTTTAGACCCTGCCATATTCGAATTAGTCATAACCCTGTCCTCAGTTCAGATGAACTGCCACGCTACCAACAAAAACACAGGCAAGCTAGGATCTGTTTTGCCCTAGTTCGGGATTTTCAGCCAGGTATAGCTTGGTTCCAGTGGCACAGTGAGCCCCTGACCCACGCCTTGGCATACCCTGTGTGCCCAGGGCATCAAATGCACACTATGTCACTAGAACCAAGCTATACCGAGCCGATGAGTCCACTACAAGGGCGAAACTGGCTCTGGGTTGCTTGTGTTCCAGCTCAGGGAGAACTTGGCTTGGCAGTTTGGGCTGGGCAGTTCCCATTGGAGTAGTGTCAAGACGAATTTGTATATAGCTGGGTCAAACGCAGGTGGCAAGGTAAGCAAAACAATGATGACTGGAAAGTGACTTACCAATGATTGCGATTAATTCAAGCATTCCATCTATCACTTTTTGTATACTGCCATATCCTACTAATCACTTGAGACGGAAGAGAGAATACAATTATATGTACTTTGTAAACAACTTGGCCAGCTGATTATTGCATTTCTTGCTGTCTCACAGGGAGTCTAGTGAAAGTAATGCAGTGCACCTATGCTATAGATAGAGAAATTGGATACCAAAGAATATCAGACTGGCACAAAGGAGATACCTTAGTCATCAGTCACCTGACATTAAGGAGGCCGATGTTCCAGAACTGGAGCATGGCTGAGGGTTGAGAGATTACCATTAAAAAGTGTGATTCGTTCTCACACATGTTCCGAGTATTTGGGAGTCGAACGTGCCATTTACAGCAGGCTGGCCATTATTGCTTCAGTTATTTAAGAGTACACATTTACATCTGTTTGGAGTTGGTTTAGTTATCCTTGGCGATAAGGGATATTCTAGGTTGTCACAACTGTGAAAAACAGACCAAAACTACACTTTTCATCTTAGTAAAAGACTGTCTCAATAGACAATGTTACATCTACATGTCGTGACTGATGCATAATAGCCCTTTTGCGCATGGAATGGTGACTATATACATAAGCATTGGAGGACAATGACTGATGGAAAAGATGCTCTCTCCACACTACATAGGATATTAAATATCTCACCAACACTGCTTCGTAATCATGCCAGAAGTGCCACAGGATCCAGAACCACATGAATCCGCTCAGAAACTCCGACCTCCAAACCTGTGACTTGGTCAACTGAGGAAATTGGCGATATCGAGGCTCGATGTGTACTCCGCCTCCAGCACTGGAAGAGAACAGCAAGAAATCAGCATCTCCTCCAATCACTCCTCTGCCTGGAGTATTGAAGAGGCACCCCTTGAACTTTGCAATGAGACATGCATCAAAGCTGAAATTACAAACAAAAATACCCAACTTCCAAAACAATCTAATTAGGAAATATTAAAAAACCCCTTCACTGCCTCATTTCGAGACCCAAACCACCCTCTCATATGTGGTGTATTTTAAAACAGTCAATGTTGTACCAGTAAATATACTGTTTGGGTACCTCAATGTCAGAAGAGTCCGCATTGTGCGTGAATGAGGTGGGCAGAGTATTTAAAAAACACTCCCGCCCCACACGTCCCAGGATTAGGAGAGATTCCCACAATGAAAGCAATGATCATCATGGGCCAGTACTCTGAATTAGCACCCTCACCTGGCTGTTGCCATTTGGAATGCCAATAGCCATTATGTACACACTCCAGGATCACCCTGAGGCTTACAGGTCTTTTTAGACAGGACCCCCTCACACTTCTGTTTTTGTATGTCATTGAAGATTCTTCTATGTCCTCAGCACCACGTTCTGAAAACTAAGCTCAGTTGCAGAGCACTGGTGAGTATTGGTGTGGAGAGATGCTTGCAACACTAAAGGCTGTGGAGGGACCGGAAAGTCTGAACGAGTAGCAAGTCAAAGGAAGAAGATGTTTAAGGAGACCAAGCTTGAGTGAAGAGTGACAAGGGAGCTTAAATGTTGTGCGGGCTAGCGCAGCTCACACTGCCTGAGAGTTGGAAAGTGATGTAGGTGGGTGTGCCAATCAATAGCAGTTATTAAACTGCAGTAATAAGCTAAACCTTTGGAGACTTTTCTCCTAAAAGCAATACAACTCGTCCACATCATTGACAGTAAACAGTGGAGGAACTGCTAAAGCATTGCAGATGGTCAGTCAGGTAAAGCAGGAGCATTTAATACTTACGGATAAGTGCAAGATACCAGAGCACATTTTTCAAAAGAAATTAATCTATCAGCATGTGTGCCTATCTAAATGCTACATGTATAGGAATTAGTTTGTATTAAAAAAGAAATTGACAGGGAATCAAATTGGTGATTTATTAAAGAGTAACTCTTTAAAAACATATTAGAATTCAAGTTAAATATGAATAGGTAGGCAGCAGCCTCATAAAGCTTGCAAATGTAAGACTGCACTTGTCTGGTAGGCAGCAACTCAATGGGCCTGCACCAGTAGTTGGTCTATCTCTCTTTTTTAAAGCAATTAGCAGGGTCTTGAATCAATCTGAAAACACCCATCTTCAGCAATGAAAAACTAGGAATGCATGTAAATTTACTCTCACCGTCATGGTTTATTAAAACACTAGATAGATTCATAAGCTCATGCCCCCCGTCCCCCAGAAAAGACGGTATTCAAAAATGAGAACCCCACTCAATAGAGAATCAGGAAATTTTAGCCAAACAGACATTTTTAAAAAGCCTATCTGTTTTGCAGTCTGAATATAGACATTCTGTATTACGATTGCAATTGTTGCCTTCTCCCTTGTTAAATGAGCCCACGAGTCTCTTGGGAAAAGATCTGTTGGATTAAGAGACGGACAACAATTATCCAGCTTTTTCCACAAATTGCTTCAATGCTTGGAGGCATGTTCTGAAAATGACTACTTTTCTACTCCCTCTGTCTTTTCTAGAGGGAACTCAACACTCCTGTAAGGAAATGCCTCTTTTTGTATGGTCATGCTCAAGTTTTTTGACTGATGCTGCTGGGTTTTTGACTCAGAGTGTACTGAAGCCTGCTAACCAAACATCAGTGCGAGCGCCTGACCCCAAAATATGTATATTACATTGGCTATACACAATTGGCATAGGCTAACTTACCTGTATATCCCAAGTATATTGAATCCAAGCCTGCGATGGTAGTTTTTAACTGCTAGCCCGACTTTGCCATTTAAACCAATTGCAAAGTCAAATGTTCCCTGAACATATGCAAGTCACCCCTATGGCAGGCCTACCAAGCACTAAGGTAGGGTGCTGGATATTTCATAGGCAGAACATGTACTTTACGTTTTCGGGCAGTAAAAATGCAAACATGCTTTTACTGTGGAAAGACTCTGACCTCTTAGCTGTACTAAATCCTGTACAATGCGACCAAGGATGGTACTCCAAGGAATCAAACAACGTGTTACATTAAGCCCGACTTGATTCTCAAGTCGAAATTACAAACAAGTTAGTGTGCAACTTTAACGAAGTTACCACTGTGTTGCCGTCAATCTACTGCGCTCTTCACAGTTCCACAAGGAACTGGAGTACGAAACAGCTTTTTGCCCTCCTAGGGAGACATGCTAATGACTACCAGGAAAGGAGACAATAGGGGTCTACACTGGAGAGAGGTGTCACCTCCCTCCTGCAGGAACCCATCCAGGTGTTGGACAAAAAGGTGAGCTTCAAAGCTGAAGCCATCTTTGAAGAGCAAATGGGGAACAATTAGGAGAGGGGCAGCCCCACTGCCTAGACAGAGTAAGTGACACCTGGGAAGGAGAGGGGAAACCTGTTGTCAAATGGATTTTTGAGGTGTGTGGCCCTCTTGGAAGCCACACCTCTGGTTTGCGCTGGGGAGCCCTGGATGCCAAGACAGGGGTTCTGCCATGTCAGGAGTGGGCAGAATGCTGCACCTTGGGATGGCCAGATGCCACAATTCCCAGGAAGAAGTCATCATGAGGGAAGGAACCAAGTTGCCCATTGGCTACAGACCGTATCTAACCTGAGAGCAGTTTCTGAACATAAATGCCATCCATAACTCAGATCTCATGTGGACTGGAAGAAGGACTAAAGTAGGACTGTCCTATCACACTGTGTAACCTGCAAAAAGAGGCTGCAACGGTGTGGACGGCGCTTGCTGAAACTTGTGGCTAGCAAAGGAAAGTGACTGTGCCTACTGTGTCCTGCTCATGCAGAATGTGTCTCCAGAGCACACCCAAATCAAGAGATTCAAATTGTAAGTAAGTTGGCCGACCTCCTGTTCGCATCCTTCATCCATTGCATCAGGACCATTTTAATTGGAATCCATTGCAAAGGGGATATTAATTGCCTGGAACTGAATCACCTGTTGAGGGAACAGATTCGGAAGACCTTGCTAGTATTCCCGACTGGTTTCCTGCTGAAGTTGGACGCCTAAAGTGACTAAATGACCGCACTACAACTAGCTGAAATGATTTGATTTACTATACTTTGCAAATTCCATAGCTCCGGAAACTTCGGTGTATCTTTTTCATTGTGGTTTCTAAAAGTACATACAAATACAGTTTCTTTTTTATAAATTGCTGTTGGATTTCTTCTTCATTTGTTTTTGTGCTGTTTAAATGCTTAACAGTTGTTGCTTTGTGTAAGTCTTGTTGCTCAGAGCCACAGCTACCCAGGGTTCAGCTAAAGGTTTGACAAATGGAACCTACTGGTCCTAAATGGGTTGATAAATATATTACAAAGTGAGGTCGCACAACCACACTATATAATTAGATCACATTTCCTCACAACTCCTATATTTTACGTTTGAAGAGGTTTCGTTTTGGCTAGAGTGTTTCTGATTTATGCAGAAATAGGGGATAACTTTGGAAATTAAGGGATGAGTTTTCAAGACTACCATTACTCTTCCCATGAGGCATAGGGTCAAGACTGATTTGCATATAGCTGGGTCTGAACTGGGGTGGCGAAGTGAGCTAAAGAACAATGAAGGATTCAACCCAGATTTGTGACCTGGGGTGAGTCTCTGAAAAGTTTCAGCACTCTGTCAATCATCTCCATGTATTGCAGTGAAGACAAAGGACAGATTGGTTTGGAAAGGATCACGTCTATATCCATTTAAGGCTAAGTTCTTCCAACAAGGAGGGGAAACTTTCTGATGACTTTCAAAAAACTTTAATTACTGGGATGGCAACAGGAGAGACCGGAGAAACAGGTTTCCGGCGAGTAGTGACCTCCACTAGGAGCACCTTCTTGAAAGAGATCAGATGGCCTGGATTTTGAAAATAATACAGCATTACTTCTCACTGCCTGCCAAATGGCATTCCTTCTACAAGCATCAGATTACATCTCTCGTGTATTATAAAGCATAGGGCACACTGGAGGCAAATATTTGGCTTCCTTCGGAATGTTTAAACAGTGCTGAGACAATGCAGATGTCAACAATTCAAGAGTCGGGCTACCAAGTACCACGTTTGTAGGCTGTAGGGATGATGGCTCTTGCTTTGGAGAGGAGGCCTGGTCTCCAGAACAGCATTATCGTTAGCTTCTCAGATATATGTCGGAGACCTGGAGCAACCGTTTACCATAAAGGAATAATTATAATAATTTCAGCACTGTAGTGTTTTGAACTTGTTGAAAACTCAAGAGAAAAAGCAAAGGTTTAGCACCATCTGATCCCAATAGCAATGGCCGTGGAACCTGGTTTATTGTACCTGCACATGTATTATGGGCCTTTTTACCTTTTTTTACCTTCTGTAAACAAATTAATCTGAGGAAAGCCACCCGAACTGCATTCAATGGTGACTTGGTAACTACACTTTGAACCCTGCTCTTGGAGAACTTCAAAATTCAGACATTGCTAGATTACTGAAGCTAGTTCTTTCTGACCTCAGCTGCTTCTGTGTGACCTTCAAAGATTCATAACCACTGGTTCCTTAGATTGACTCATATTGGTGGCTTTGGAAGCAAAGTATTCCAGTAGTTTACAACTGTGTTGCTTTTCAGTGATCATCAACTGTATGGTGGATTCTAGAAGAATGCACTTCACTCAATGAAGAGGTCTTCAAACTGGGGGCGTGCCTCCTGGGGGGTCCATAGGGATAGGCGAACGTCCTTCTGCAGTTAGAGGAGGCACAAATTGTGGGGAGGGGCTTAATGTAGGGTAATTTACCAAAGCTGGAAAGGTAGCTTGGAAGTGCGACTTTTGCTTGTTTAGCATCTTTCTAGCGTAGCTGTCGTTCACTCCTCGTTTACAGTGGTGCTAGTGGGGGTGGGGGGGTAGTGGACGTGCCTGCTGCCCCATCCGCGTGGCACAGACGCCCTACGAGGACAAATAGGGTCTGATGTGCTGTGGGGGCCCTTATAATGGCCACGGTACAGGCGAGGAGGGTGCCTCACTGTGATGCTTTGCAAATAAGGAGGGGACACTAAATGCTGGGCACTCGCACCAGTGGCACAGACAGGGCAATATGAGGGAGCAACTCCTGCCCAATTGTGACCTACCCTATTGAGATAAATGTGTAAAAAAAAAAAACTACCAACACATCTCTCAATTGTTGCTTTGAAAAACGCAAAAAAGAAGCGTGTTGCAAGGCTGCTGCGGTATGAAAGGACAAAAGAAACAGATCTGAGCAGTGTTTACATTACTTTGTTAAATAAAGTATTGTAGACATACCGATAATGCTACAAATTACAAAACACTTGGAAAAGAAACGCAGCTACGAGATTTGCTTTTTCTGTCATCCAACAGATTATATCTGTTATAATGAAGCTGAGAGAATCCAGCATGCACCTCATTTCATCCTCTCTTGGGGAGTGTCAATGTCCTCGGACTTACCACGCTCCAAACCAGGGACATTCCTCCCATCACTTCAATGAGTTTATGTGCTCTGAAAACCTTCATCCTCTCGCAAAAAAAAGTATTTTTCATTCATTTCAATGAGATTATCATCAAGAATCCCCGACTCTCATCCTACTTGGAGACGTAAACGTTTGTGAAGCATGCATTTTTATTTATTTATTTATTTTTATTTTTTTTATTTTGTAGGTTCTTGTATAGCGCAGGAATTCGATCTCCGAGGAGATATCTCCGCGCTTTGTTTTATCCGCTGGTGGAGCCAAGAGCCATGTATCTGTAAGAAAATGCCAAGGTTACTGAATAGAGAATAGATAGGTCTTCAGGCATTTCCTAAATGCAAGGAGATTAGGATTTAGTCTGAGATTGGTGGGTATTGAGTTCCAGAGGGCGGGACCTTTGTATGAAAGGGCACGACCTCCCTGTCTTTCTCTTTTTATCCTCGGGATCTGAAGCAGAGCTTGGTTTTCTGATCTTAGGGTTCTCCCAGGTTGGTAGAGTTTAAAAATTTCAGTTAGATATCTGGGACCAATTCCATACAGACATTTATGGATGGTACAACATATCTTGAACTGTACTCTCAAACAAATGGGGAGCCAATGTAGCTTATTTAGTAAGGGGCGAGAGGACGTTCTGGCAGGGGCATTGAGAATTAGCCTAGCAGCTGTATTTTGAACTACCTGAAGCCTCCTTATCTGTTCCTCATTAGCAGACACCAGTAATCCATTGCAGTAATCTAATCTGCTAATTACCAGCGTCTGCACTAGTGTTTTCCGATGATGATCCGCTAGGTAAGGAAAAACCCTCCTGAGTAGGCCGATCACTCTCAAACAGGTACCTGTGACCTTTATAGCGTGGTCTTTGAGCACCAATGACTGGTCAAGTTTGACACCCAGATTTTTTACGCTATCCTTTGGACACGGAGCTACACCCAGTTCCGGAGGCCACCACTCAGGTGACCAGAGGAGTGGGGCGTCTCCAAAGAGCATGACCTCCGTCTTACCCACATTGCATTGTAGGCAATTGGAGGCCATCCATCCAGCTATCGCTCTCATTCCGGCAGCAAAAGAATTCTTAACTGTAGGGGTCATATTTTGGAATGGGAACAGTAGCTGGGTGTCGTCAGCATAGGATATAGGTGTGAACCCATATTCCCTGACAACATTCGCCAGGGGGCCACATATACATTAAATAATGTGGGTGTGGAGGGGAAGCGCCACTCACCTTAAAGGGGCGGCACCTGCACGGGGAGACCATGACCACTAACCCTCCTGCGTCTTTGACGACCAGGATTCCACCTCTCTTTTTCTCCATGCAGGACTCGGACCGACAGACAGGACAGAGCGCTAACCCGGATGCGGCTTTCCCCGATCCCCGAGAACCCGGAAGTGACAACCCGGAAGTGACCGAACGTGTACCCGGAAGTCCCGCCCCCAACAACAGAACGAGAAGCAGAAAAGGCGACGACGAAGAGGGGAGAGCGTTCCAGGTAGCCGACTCGTGGCAGGAGACAGCGCGTAGTGGACCAGTGACGGAGAGCGGACGGAGTGAGAGGAGTAACGACGAGGAAGCGGCGAACGTTTGGACGGAGGAGTGGTGGAGTCCTCTGGAGGTGGCTGGAGAGCGGCCGTGACTCGACGGGAGAGTCACGGCGGGGCACGTGAGTACCTTGTTACCGTCTCCGTGTTTCCCCTTTGTAGATAGCTGTAAATGTATGTATAGAGATAGCCCACACGTAGATTTCACACTTGCACTGTAAATATAGTACATAGTATCACCGCCCCGCACTCGTGTAAATTAGCCCCAAACCCCACCCCTCACTCACTGAAGCACCTATCTTCTTCTCCCCCCCTTCCACCATCTCTTCCCTTCCGTCTAAAACCTCCCTTCCATTCCCGTCCTCACGTTCCTTCTTGTACCTGCACTACCCGGTGTTGGTGGGAGTACTCCGGAAGTCCGCACTGGAAAGGACTAAACCCCTCTGCCTCTGTTTTCCCTCCGAGGTTACACCGAAGCCTTCCCCGGAAGACAAGTCGACCGCCCCAGAAGATCTCTTACCGGCGGACCAAGAAGAACCAGATCTCCGGCTTACCGTCTTCAACCTTGTCCCTACCCCGACTGTTACATCCCACAATAAAAACAGCTACCATAGCCAAATATATACGGCCTCCACGCCTGTTATTCCGGTCGGCACCAACCCCCAGTCCACAGTGGGGCTTAGGCATGAGCCCTGTGGAACCCCCTTTGTGAGTTCCCTAAAGATGGAATAATGGGAGCCCAGGCGAACATTTTGATAGCGGTTGGAAATAAAACTTTTGAGCCATAATAGGGCCATTCCACCCACTCCTATCCCCTCCAGACGACTTATCACGATGTCATGAGACACTGTGTCGAAAGCAGCGGGCAAATCTAATAGCACCAGAATCATTGAGCCTCCCCTATCCTGTGCCATCCGGATGGTATTGGTCACAGAGAGGAGGGCTGACTCGGTGCTATGATTTGGCCTGAACCCAGATTGAGAAGGGTCTAGGCCGTCCGCTGCTTCGATGAATTTAGAAAGATGAAGGTTGACGTGTCTCTCAGTCATCTTACTCAGGTGGGGTAGGAGGGATATGGGTCGTAAATTACTAAGTTCTGACCAGGGTAACGCGGTATTTTTGCGTATTGGGTTCACTACTGCCCTTTTCCAGCCCTTGGGAATCTTTCCTTCCTTAAGAGAGAGATTAATGAGTGTTTTAAGGCTCGGCGCTAGTATACTACCAGGGGAGCTATCATTTTGGCAGGTAGTAGGTCAATAGGTGAGCCTGATTTAATTAAGTTGAGTAGAGTGTTTACTTCAGTTAGACTGATCTCTGGGATCGTGGTCAGAGTAAGTCTATTTAATCTACTTTCCGTTGACTCACAACTAGGGATGTTGGTGGAATCCCCATTATTTGATGCCTTAGTAATTTTGTCATAAATTAAATCAATTTTATGTTCAAAAAATACAGAAACCTCAACACAGAGGTTTTGACTAAAGTCATCTGGACTTTCACAGGCTGTAGGCTTAACAAAAGATTGTAAAATTTTAAAAGGTTCCCTGGTCGAATTTCCTGCCTCTGTTATTTGTAGGTCAAGTTTATGCTTCCGGGCTTTCTTTATATTTTTAAGATATTTAGATTGAGCCTCCAAATAAAGTGTTTTACTAATAGGAGTACGTATTTTCCTCCATTTCTTCTCTAGGCTCCTGCATTTTTGTTTCTCAGTTCTTAACTCCTCAGTATACCATGTTTCTGTTTTTACTTTAGTACATTGCTTATGTAATTCTAATGGTGCGAGTACATCAATGGCATCCAGGAGTGCTTTATTGAACTTATCTAGGCCTTGGTCAATATTATCCTCTTCAAGAAGAATGGGTTCTTTCCATATTTTCTGTAATTCTTCAAGAGTTATTTTGTGCCATTTTCGTTTCCAAATAGCAGGACGAGGTTTTTGGATCAGTGGATAAGGGCCGAGTAACTTAAATGTTAACATATAATGGTCTGACCAACTAATATTAATGGGAGGGCAACATATTATTTTAGGACAGTTAGAAAAAATTAAGTCCAGTGTGTGACCACCCAAGTGTGTTGGGCCTGTATTCTGAATTTTAAGTCCTAGACTAAGTAGATCACCAATCAAAGATAAGGTGTCCGGGTTGTTTGGAACATCTATGTGAACATTAAAATCTCCGAGGAGAATAAAATCCTCATTAGCTCTGAGGTACGGGGCTAAAAGTTCCATAAGAGTTAAAGAAAAATCAGAATATGGGCCAGGGGGCCGATATATTAACGCTCCTTTCCACTGTAGTTTGGGGGAAAGCGAGAGCCTGAAAATCATTAATTCCATCTGGGCATTACAACATTGGTCTAGTACTGAGACTTTTAAATTATCTTTATAAATAACAGCCACACCTCCTTCAATTTTGTTTAAGCGATCTAGATGTAAAATCTTGTATTCAGCTGGAATTCCTAGCATTATTGTAGGGATAGTGTGAGGCTTCAACCATGTCTCTGATAGAAAACAGATGTCCGGCATATCTGTATTGATGAGATCCCATAATTGTTGATAGTGTTTAGGTAAGGAACGTATATTTAATAACAAACACTTAAATCCAGGAGGTCCTTTCCGAACAACATGTTTAACATTGGGCGCGTTAGCTACTCCCAGTAGGGAGGATGTCTGATCAAAGTGTTTATTCACGGTGGAGACACCCGTGTCAGCAGGGAAATCCCTGATTGGACATCTGTGTACAGCCTGAAAACGACAATTAGCACAGGAGAAAGGACCCTCAACGTTAGGCCAGAATTCTCGCATACAAGTAGTGGTGGTTTTCGGGGTCATACTAAGGAGTTGGTCTCTAGAATACGATATAATAGAACTGACCTGAGTCCCAAGATTTCCAGATCTAGGGGGCAGCGCCATGTCCCTTCGTCCCGTCCTGTCGCGGACGGGCGCAGACGGGCTTTTCTTCGGCGCTTCTTAGGCGCGCTCGAAGGCGCCCCCTGCGCGCAACCGCTGCGCGCTTAGGGGAGAGGCGTGGCTAAATAGCCCAGATAATGGTAGCGACTAGAGTGCTGACCTCCGCTCTAGCGGAAGTGGGAGTGGGTGTGCCTGGCTCTTACCTGTCCGCCCTCCGCTCTACGGCAATAATTGCCGAGTCGGACCGGGGCGGGCAGGCTGCAGTATCGAGCCCAGGCGATGCGGGGAGAATGTTAGATAGATTTCCTGCAATTCACAATATGGATTCTTAAAATCAATCACATATTTAAAAAACAGTACCAATTTAAAATAATGTCAAGTTTAAAAATAATGCTTGCTAACTCCTCGCAGCCCTCGCAAATTAGACAGACAGTCTTCTCACTCTGCCAGCGGGTGAACAGCGGGTCGGGGAACACTGCCACCGTCTCCCTACCGCAGCCACTCGTGCTTCTGTCCTGCCTAAATAGCCCAGATAATGGTAGCGACTAGAGCGCTGACCTCCGCTCTAGCGGAAGTGGGAGTGGGTGTGCCTGGCTCTTACCTGTCCGCCCTCCGCTCTACGGCAATAATTGCCGAGTCGGACCGGGGCGGGCAGGCTGCAGTATCGAGCCCAGGCGATGCGGGGAGAGTGTTAGATAGATTTCCTGCAATTCACAATATGGATTCTTAAAATCAATCACATATTTAAAAAACAGTACCAATTTAAAATAATGTCAAGTTTAAAAATAATGCTTGCTAACTCCTCGCAGCCCTCGCAAATTAGACAGACAGTCTTCTCACTCTGCCAGCGGGTGAACAGTGGGTCGGGGAACACTGCCACCGTCTCCCTACCGCATCAGGCCGTAACTTTTAAAAAGTGTACTTTTTTTTCTTCTTAAGATGTCACTTCTGCATCTGTGGGTTTAATTTGCTGTTTAGGGATAGGTTAGAACCGAAATAAAAGATATTGTGTCAGTTTTGGGTTAGTGTTTATATTTCAAAGATGAAAGACATTTGCTTTTGCAGATTGTCTCGCCTTTTTGCCAGCCTTAATGTAATTTGTTATGCCTCATCCCTATTGCCCCATTACCTTTCTGATTGCAGAATTTTGAAAGGGGGGGGGGGGGCTCGACATAAAAACTTCTGATTCAGGGGGAGGTTGGAAGAAGAAAGTTTGAAGACCGGTGCACTAGACTAATAAAGGAGGCAGGGCTGGCTTTAGGCATGGTCAAGATGGGCGCAGGGTAGCACTGGGCTTGTCTTGAAAACTGCTTTAATTCATTTATTTTTGTTACAGGCCCCTGAAGCCAGTTATTTCTCTCCAGGCTATCCACAAATGTTCCCTCCACTTAATCTCCCTGTTTGCCTAGCCCACCTTCCATACTATACCTTCACGCCCTCCCCACACGCCTGGTGCCTCACCGGTCACTTATCTTTTGTAAAGGTGATTCAGGAAAGGGGGACCGGAACCTGACAAGTGAACATAAAGCCCCCCGCCCTTCCTCCCACTATCATCATAAGCAGCAGGGAGTAGACGGATTAGGTCGGTGGCAGACTTTTAATAACTCTCACACACCAACTGCATTGCCTCTAAAACATCCCCCATCCACTGTTAGACCAGAGATACAATAACACGCACCTTAAATGAAAAATAATTTCAAGTTAATTACGAAACCTCGGTTAAAGCAATCACTCTAGATGTCTGTAACAGGCCCGAGAATCACAGAACTGAATCCTGGTCGGCACAGTGGGAGTATGGGGCCTGTGTGTGTTTATGTAGTGCTACGAGGTCCCAGTCAGTTACAGAAAGCACTGTGAATATTGAAATCATTTTTTTGTTTAACTGTATTATTTTTTTTTTTATTGTCCTCATTTGCCATGCCCTCAATATAGGAGATATCAACCACCTAGCGAGTCCTTCACTTTGGAGCTAAGCCAAAGTGCTTTTCGTGCCCTCTTTCCTGTACCAGGACTCGAGTTATTTTAAGCGTGGGAGAGAAATCCCAGAAACTTGAGGTGTTTGCAGGGGTTTATTTCAACCTGTAGGACCAATATCGTATCGAGGCTAGACCCAGTCCAAGGAGTGTTTACGGCATAATCATAGGACCCGGGGAAAAATATATATATATTTTTTTAAACCCCGGATTCTATCTCCACTCGGACAACAACATCCCAAAATGCCAGATTGCGTTTACTACATGATCTATTGAGGTCTGCTTTAGATGTTTCGTATAGAGATATGAGCCATCCAGAATGTGAAGGGGCTGCTTTCTCTATCCAATGCAAGCAGATTTGCCTTCTTGCCAGCAAAATGGCATAGAAGAGGAATTACCTTGCTTTACCAGTAATGTTGTCTTCCAACCCAAAGATAATAAGTGGTAGTGTTATTACGAGTGATGTATTCAAGATGGAATTTAGAGTGGCCTTCACTTCTTTCCAAAACTGACTTATTCCGGGACAATCCATAAACATGTGGACGTCGGATGCTCCCATAAGATTACATTTGTTAAATTTTTTGTCGGGGAGGAATTTGGAAAGTTTAAGTGGCGTGATGTATGCGCGGTGTACTGAGAAGAGAGGATTTCTTCTTAGCCAAGATGGTTTTACAATCTTATGTAGAAGGGCAAAATAATTTAGCCATCTCTCCTCACAGTGAAGGCCAGTTGCTGACCCCCATAACTGATCTGGGAGGGTAAAGTCTTCATCAATTTCTTCAAGAATCTGCCAATACCATAAAGCTACCTCCTTTCTTCCCACTGGTTTTTTTTCCACTAGCTGTTGTTCCAAAGAACTTACTTTCCCAAGATGTTTGTCTTTACTACGCTGGGCTCTCGTCCAACTATCCAGTTGAATGTACTTAAATCTGGACAGTCCGAGACCGGTGTGGTCGTGTAACTCGTCCCATGTAATTAATGATCCCTCCTTCAGTAGTTGACCCCATCTTGAAATCCCTGCATGTTCTAATGTAAATGACAAGCTATCTCTCATACATAGTGGAAGCCCAGGGGATTCCCAAATTGGGGCAAGGTTTGAGTAGTAAGACAGCCCCAAACTTTTTCTGATGATAAGCCAAGTCTTAGCCCATGACTGTAGTATTTTAAGTTTGATTTTTTTGAAACATTTCTGGCTAGCAAATTTAAACATAAACCCGTCCACTGATAAGTTTGCCCCAATTAACATGGCTCTATACATTGACCCATTGGAAGTATTGGTTGGAGTTAAGAGCATCCTCGAGTGTGTCATCTGGAAGGCCCAAGCATAGTATAATAGGTCCGGCAAAGCGAGACCTCCCTTCTCTCTTCTCCTCCTCAGCTTTTTCTAGGCGAGTCTGGTGGATTTATAGTTCCAAATAAAGGAGTTGATTTCTTGTTGGCTTTTTTCAATTGTTTTGAGATCAAATGCCAAGGGAATAGTGCTAAAGGCAAAGATAAATTTGTTTAACTGTATTACACAAAGCATAAGATAGGCTGCTGCAGAATAGTTTAAATCGAGCCCCTGGACTTAAGGTGTGGAGGAGACCCAAATTATGCAGTAGGGGTGACAAAATTATTTAAGAAAAGTCAAATTATGCTGCATATTTTTTGATAGTATTACTTCATAATTTTGTGCTTTTTACACAGGGAAATACTGTTTAAGCAAAGACATCAAATCATTTTTACCAGTTCAACAACCAGATACAGAAATAAGCAAATGACGGGTGACTAGTTAACGTTTGTGAAGGGCCTTCAGGTGCTTGGAAACAGGACGCCAAATTTTAGTAGCTTTTGAACCATTTGAGCTAGGAATTTTTTTTCCCTAAAGTCTGCAGCTTATGCAGCAGATCCATACTTGTGCCAAAAAAGGCACAAAATTGCATACATCCAGTGGCTCTGTGTTTAGTGTTTAAGATTTTACAAAGTGCTTTCAAAGCATATATTTAGCAATAAGTAATCAGAGTGTACCTATTGCAAGCATTTTTAGAAGTATCCATTAAAGGGACTCTTTCCAGAACTCAACAATGTCACTTGTCATCATGAAAGTTCTAGTGACTCCATCAATTAAAGCTTACACTCGGTCCCAAGTAGCCCCTACATTTGGTGATTAGCCAACTACACCCATTTACATTTCTTTCAGGTAACGGACACCTAGGTGAGAAGGCCTATCTCTTTACCTCTCTGTCCCGTCCTGGACTTCACAACACAGGAGAGCTCCATCCCCTCCACTTTCACCCAGAGGCACCACAAAGTTCACATTAACTATTCAGGGATGGTTGAAGGGCAGCCAGCAGGGTCGCATTCAGAAGCTTAGCCCTGATCATCTGGACACCTGGGGCTTCAGAGCCACGACCCAGGAGAAAGTGGAAAATAGTGAGATGCTTGGGTAACGTCAAAGACACGGCCCATAGTAGGTGGGCTATCTGGGGGCTAGTTTTTCCATCTACAAATGGACAGACATCTCTTTCTTACAGAGATAGCACGAGGCAGGTGGCAACAAATGGGGGCTGTTTTTTTAATGCAGGGGCCAGCACTATCATTAATGTAGCAGTCACCGATGTTGCATGGGGAACAAGGCCCCAGCACTGGGAATTTGCACCACTGCTTAATGTGTAAAATAATAAGTGCCAGGGACCTGACCAGCAGGCCACTGCACCTTGCACCACCCACTGCCCCGCCATCCTGCCAATGACATACCAAAACAACTACTAACCATTTCTCGCCTGCAAGTGCGATAGTTCAGAATTTTCCAGGTCTCCAAAGCTAAAGGAATGGCTGCGGAAGCAGGTATTAGTATTTTTTAAGTCGAGCCTAGGCACGCATACTGTATTGGAGTATGCACTTGAAGCCGCGCCCATATTTGTGATTGGCTTGTGTCATGGTCCTTCGTAAATGCGGGCTTCTGATTCATAAACAGGCTTGTTACTCCCTCCTCCTTAGTACTGCCATGTCTTCATTTGTAACCTCCCATGAGAACTGGCCCTAATTTGTTTAATGGTTTTCGCATGCCTGCTGTTGCAGGCAGGACACACTCTCTTGCAACAGCTTTATTATTTTTTTTACATAACAGCACGCCACGCTGATAGAAGTGGCCGTGCCTTTGCTTTACTTGCTGTGCCAAACACAAACATGTGTTTTTTTTTAAACTATTTAATTCGTTTTTTTAATGCCCCATGCTGCACTATCACTTTAATGTCGGTTGCGCCCCTTTCCTTAAATGAGCAGTCTAAAGAAAGGGGCCCGGCTGACATTAGAGTCAAAGTTAAAGCGCTGCATGGGCGTTTTTACAAACAAGCATTTATAATGCAATAGATGTTGCATTTACGAAACTCTCGTAAATGCAAGACCTATTGTATTGCAAATGCTCGTTTAATGTATATTGTGTTCACAAACCACCGTTCTGCTCATCCATAAAATGTGGCAGAGTGTCATAAGAGTGGTGATAACAATTAAGAGCTGGTACAGAGCACCAGAAACCACTGCCTCAAATTAAGCACTGCTCTGCGCCTTTTTTATTACACAAAGGGGTAGACAACCTACTTTGAGCCTCAGCCCTAAGAGAAATAAATATGTGTAGTGGGCAGAGGACAAAGACTGTTTCAAAGGACTGTCGTATCATTGGTGATAAGGTGCAGGCACACTGAGGCCCAGTAGTATTAGGAGCCAACAAAACCCTAATTGTGGCTATTTTACTGTCCTTCCTTGTTAGCATTAAGGCCCTATACACCTTTGCTGAGCCGATGTTCCTTTTGACCACTACCAATGGCCCATGGGAGATGAATATTGAAGCAGCAGAGCCTGTTTAGCACATAAAAGGGGTATGGCGCAAGATCGGAGCCCATGTTTTTAACAAGCATAGGAGACTTTCCGTTTCCCACGGTAGTAGCCATCATTAGTGGAGCAGGTAAAGTGGCACTGGATCCCTGGGGGTTGTGGGGCCCACTGCATCAGAATCAAGAGAGTCTTACTTCCAAAAAAAGGCAAAGGACCTTGCTAGCATTAGAGCTGAGGAAACTGTTGCTGCAAAGTAGGGACAAAATGTGGGGGCTCATTTTTTTCTCAGAGGGACACGGTCTCATTCAGGACTGGAGTGATAGCCAGGCATGGTGGGAAAGGCAGAGGCACCCTGCTACTTAGGGCTGCAACTATCATTAGTGCAGAAGTTGCATTGGGGCCCAGGAATGTGAGGGGTTCACTACACCTTAATTATGTGGGGTAGTGTTCTTTTTTGGTCCTTTTTTGTTTGACGTAAAAGCTCACATTCACAGAATTTGAGCTACAGAACATTACCCCGGAAATTATCTCATATTCCAAGCCCCCTACGCTCAGCCTTACACTCCCCCTCCCCCAGTTCTTTCCATAAAATTTGGAACCCCCTCAACTTCAAAACATCTTAACTTCTTTAGAGGGGCACTGTTAGACCTGTCAGCCCTCTGGGTGGTCCCTCCTGTTTAATTATTTATTTTTGTCCCCCTTTTTGCTCCTCAAGCTTTTTATTTTTTGACGTCCACTGGCATTTTTCAGGTGTTGACTTAGGGGTTAGGTGCTCCTTGCCCCTGTAGGCTTTTTTTTGTTTCCCCCTGCCTTAGGTGCCTTTTCTGACTATAAAGTATGGGATACACAAAATGGAGGCAAGTAACTGCCATAATTGTTTTCTTGAAGGAATAGCCCCATAGGACAATATAGGGAAGCTCCAGAACCTTCCAGCTGGTTCTGGAAGCCTGAGGCTAGCCTATAAAAGGGTCAACGCCAGGGCAGCCATTTTAGGAGTGGAAAACCAGAGAGTTCAGTTAGGAGTCCAGACCACTGGTCAGGGAGGTCAGTGCGCTGAAGAAGGGTTGTTTGTCCCTTGGGACTGCTATCCCTCGCTGTCGACACTCCCCCTGTGTGAGAATCTGACCCTGCTGCTTTGAGGACGAGAAATCACCTCTGCCCCTTTTGCCCTGTGAGAGAAGTCCGGGACTCAGGGGAGAGGTGAGAGGGCATACAAGCCCGTAGGAGAGAAGGAAAGGATAGCCTCTCCACATAAGGGACTGGATTCGCTGTATTTCATCCCCCTCCTGCCTCGCTGAATCGTCTGAAGACCGGTTCTCAGACTTGGTAAACATCAGGCCAAACTCCTCGGACTCTGCCCCCTCCCCCTGGCGCAGGTTCCAAAGTGCCAAAGTTCCTGACTGGAACGGAGCGTACCTGGCTGGGCTGCTGCAGGCCGCTTTGAGCCCCGTGGAGTTGGTACGGAGCGGGATTCGGTCCCGCTGGTGTCTCGGAGTCCGAGCGGTGCAGAGAAGGGAGGTGTTCTGAAGGAGGTGAGATCGGGTGCGAGTGCAGTCCCACCCAGCGCTGACAGTGGAGAGCGCAGGTAGGCGGGACGTTCCCGAAGGAAGCCAGACCCCGGGGAGGTTCTTCCCTGCTTGGAGAGCGGAAGGGCGGAAACACCAGGGGCCGGCTTCTGGCAGGCGGGGACAGCTGTAATTCCTTCCCGTGCGCCAGCCGCAAAGGGCCTTCCCGACTACAGAGGACGTCGGATACGGGGATAAAGCTTCTCCGAGTGATAAAGACCACGAGGGCCTTGGGAACCGCTCTCTTTGCCAAGTAAGGTGGGGGATTTGAGCATGTGGGAGGCCAGGCAAAGTTCCTAGGTCCCCGGCTGGGACGTGAAGAAACCAGTCCCCTCTGATTTCGATAGGAGGAAGGCCAGGGAAAGCATCTGATCGAGCTGGGAGCTCACGAGCCACCTTATTTAACCCTGGGCCAAGCTGGGACTGGTGCTAAGGAAAAGGAACAAATGTTTATGTGGGAATGTAAGAATTGCCAGAACTCATTGAGGAAATAAGCCTTCTTGTGATCGATTTACTTCAGTAGTGGCTTCCATTAGGGGGGTTAAACCTTCCAGAAAGTCCCAGAAGGCTGTATGTAAAGAAAATCTGAATTGTACCCTTTAATGCATGTTATTAAACGAATGTAATGTAAGGACAATAATGTACTGTTATCACCCCCAATTAGAATTCTAGGCAGACAGTGGATTATTCCCTTTAACAGGATACCAGTGTGCAAAAATCGACATCAGTGTAAATTCTCTCCCTTTTTAGGAAAAGTCATAAGCTGATGAGTAGACTATGATAGGATAATCTAAATGCGAAGGGAGAAGTGCCCTTGAATGGTGGACCTATGCTAATACCTATGTTTATCATAACAATTAAAAGAGGGGGACAGACTAGCTCTTGATTTAATAAAGTGCGTGTAACTGTAAAACTAACTTAAGGAAAGATAAAGCTTTTCTACTTTTAAAAATTACGGTGTAGTGTCGTTATTTTTGGTGGATGGACGCTAAGTTATTATAAAGGTGTGAGGCAAGCTTAACATTGTTGCTTCTAGGATAGACCTTCCTTTCGGTACCAGGCTACCCTATGTGGACTGGTGACCCCCAGGTCCAACAGGCACAGAGCAAAAAAGTTTGAGTATCTCTGCTCTATTTTAACCCTATGTCGCTCTGGGCATCTGAACAAGCCTATGACTTACCTTGTTTAGCTAGTGTTGATTAGGCTTTAGAGCTCAGATATTAACCTGTTAACCGCGGCGAAATTCTGCCGCGGTGCAGGTGATTTATTGCGCAGGCGGGGTCACGCCGGCCAACAGACGTGTGCAGCACTACCAAGGTAGTGCTTGCGACGGTCGTAGGCTGACGCGCGCAAGGAGTTAAATAACGTTTTTACTGAAATAATTTCATTTGCTGCCACTAACTAATACCTAATTTGTTTGTGCTCACATCACTTTCTCAAGTTTGGCCTTTCATCTAGTCATCGGCAGAGATGCAAAGATCTAGATTCCTTCTTTTCTGAGAAGGTTGTTAACATCTATGCCTTTTTCCCTGCTATAATCAGGGACTCCCCACGCGAGCATGTGGTTTGACACCTCAGGACAGTTCTAGGCTCCTGAAATTCAGTAGTATTAAACCATATGATATGGCTTTGCTATGCTCTTTGGTGGAATCGGATCCCCTCTAGACCCAGTATCTTCCTTGATTTCAGAGCATGGTTAGGTGAGAGTTGAAAGATACAATGGTCGTTCCTCTCTTGAAAAAAATCTTTCTAGCTTTCTAACTTTACTGGGGGCAATGTTCTGCTTCAAAGGACTCAGTCGGACTTCCACACATCTTATAGTACCAAATCCGTCTTGCTATTAGCTACAGATTCCAAGATCTTGTACACTGCCTCGTTAGCTATCAAAATGCTGCACCGTAATGCAACGTCTGACACGGTATCTCATAATATCCTGTTAGAGAGACTCTACGGTGTTTCATTTGCATCAAGCAGTGCCTCAGGGATCTTCCCCGAGTCCAACTCTTTAACATTTAGGTTCACCCCTTGGCTGATGTCATCAAATGCTTTGGTTTTACCATCATTTCATACATGGATGACACTCAGCTTATTATCACACTCTCTCAAAATACTAAATAACACTGCCTCCTGTCGGTGCCTCTCTGGAGTAGCCCACTGGATGGATAATAACCATTTAAAATTGAATGCTGAAAAGATAGAGGTACTGATTCTGGGCAATCAGCCCAATATCTGGTAAGCTGTTTGGTAGCCTAACTGTTTAGGTTCGCTACCTTCTTTCAAACAAAATAATAAATCTTGGTATTTGGTTTGATCACAAATTATCTTTTGACAACCAAATTAATTCACTGGCCGGGAAATACTTTGGGATGCTGAAAATCCATACTAAAATCTTAGAATTCCTGCTAGTGAGCACTCAGAAAACTGTAGTCCAAGCAATGATTATCTCCAGGCTGGACTATTGTAATGTCGTTTAGCTTAGCCTTTCTCAATCACGACTCAGGCTTCAGCACATCCAAAACTCAGGCATGCTTATTGGTGAAGCTTCCTAAAACGTGCTTCTATCGGAATAAGCCTGATTAAACTGCATTGGCTCGTGGTAAGGAAGAGAATCGAGTTTAAAGCTCTCTGATACTGCTATGAGGCACTATCTAATGCGGTCCCGCACTATATCCAGTCTGCGGTCAACCATATGTTCCAACCAGGAATTAGAGATCAGCTCAAGACAAGCTAGACATAGTCCATAAATGCAAAAAAGTTAGAATCGGCTGCAGTTTATTTAGTTACTTAGAACTGAAGCTCTCTTCCTCTATCAATTCCAGAAGCTTATTTCAGGAAACAGTTAAAAACCTTGTTCTTTACTTCTGGCTTCTAATGGTCTAGAATTTCTGATGTCCGCTTATCTCACAGGAACAGAGCCCTAGCGCTGGGACACTTATTTGAAGTATCTATGCACTCTATAAATTGCCTTATTGTTATATTGCACTTCTATGGGGTAAACACTCCCAATCCGAATATTTATTTTTTTCGAACTCCTGATGCATATTTCTTGTAATTCCTTGCTAACTTTGAATTTATTTTTAACTATATACTTAACACTGTAAATAATGTACTTTTTTTACGTTAACCATACCCCTAAAACCACCACTTCATGAATTTCTTTTTTTAGTACTTAATCTACATATCTATATGATCTGCAATTAGATATCCTCATATTTTTCTTCAGTTCAACTACTGATACATATTTTACAGCATTTCAACTGGATGCGATTTTCATGATGTAGATCACAGCTTTCCAAACTGTAGGGCGCGACACGTTACTGTGGCATGCGGTTTAGATCACCACCGCAGGCCTTCCAGCAACAGGCAGAGTGGCGCTGCAGGGGCTCTAATATGAATAACAAAGCCTTATTAGCACGTTAGGTGGTCTTTTAAAGACCTTTGAAGTGCTTGGGTGCGGCTGTGTGTGTGTGCCCGGGAGCCGTCTGAGCCGGGGCTGACACACACGACGGAGGGGGGCTGGGGGATATTACATCCAGCTATTTGGGTGTAAACAGTGTTTTACAATGCGCATTGTGTTAAAAATGTATTTACATACCGAATGATTATAAAAATTGTTCCATTATATAAACACAGCGAATGCTGTTGCAGAAATAAATGCCATTCTACGCATTAATAGCATTTCTACCGGTCAAAATACACAGATACAGTCGGGATATAGTCAAGGAGGAAACTGTTGTTTCTTGTTTGCATAGCATGTGTGATCAATGTGCATTCTGTAACAAACATGATTACATCCAGAATGCTACAAAATAAATTACATCATTGAGTTGTATCCACTCCACGGAGGGAGGCAAAATCATAGCAAATACAAGTGCAGAAATACCTGCTATATTACACACTATTAGAATTTCAAAATACATGAATACAGTCAGGGAGGAAAACATTGTATCTTGTCTACATATCAGAGTAAAGGTAGTTAAACCACGATGATGTTAATGCACTGTATTATGTGAATATTTGCCAAAATACCAATGCACGTGTGTGTGGCTACTCATTCATGCGAGAGACACGCTAGTTGGGCATGGCTGAGTTCAGATTCATTAAGGCCATTATTGATGGTGTCAAGAAGTGACATGCATTTGCATTCCCTCACATCTAGTATGCGCCCCATATTTCCACACCTTGGGCCCAGAGAGGCCTTTTCCAGGATCAGCCAGCAAAGTTCATCAGGGCTATAATCAGCATTCTGGAAGTGTTCAACCAGGGCATTTGACTTTAAAATGTGAGATTCTGGGCAAATAAGTTGACCTCACTGTGCATAAAATTGTAAATATGTGTGGAATGTAACGTGATTGTAAATATATAAAATGTAATATCACAAATGTGCAAATCTCCTGTTCATGCTCTGTTACCAACCGTGTGGGTTTTCTTCAGATCCATGCAAACATACGTACATTATCAGGGGGTGGATGAGTGTGGGGGTGTGGGTGTGTGTGGGGTGTGTGTGGGGGGGATGTGTCTAGCTGTGTGTGTGTGTGTGTGTGGATGTGTGTGTGTGGATGTGTGTGTGGGGATGTGTGTGTGTGGGGTTGTGTGTGTGGGGAGGTGTGTGTGGGGAGGTGTGTGTGGGGAGGTGTGTGTGGGGAGGTGTGTGTGGGGAGGTGTGTGTGGGGTTGTGGGGATGGGATGGGTTGTGTGTGTGTGTGTGTGGGATGGGTTGTGTGTGTGGGATGGGTTGTGTGTGTGGGGTTGTGTGTGGGGGCGGGTGTTGGTGGGTGTGTGTAGCTGTGGGGGGGTGGGGATGTGTGTGGGGGGGGTGGGGATGTGTGTGTGTGGGGATGTGTGTGTGTGTGCGGGGATGTGTGTGTGTGTGCAGGGATGTGTGTGTGTGCGGGGATGTGTGTGGGGTTGTGTGTGGGTGTGGGGTGGGTTGTGTGTGTGGAGGGGGGTGTGGGTGTGGGGTTGTGTGTGGGTGGTGTGTGTGGGGGGGGTGTGTGTAGCTGTGTGTGTGTGTGTGTGTGGGGGGATGTGTGTGTGGGGATTTGTGTGGTGGTGTGTGGGGGGTGTGTGAGGTGTGTGGGGGGGGGTGTAGCTGTATGTGTGTGTGGGGATGTGTGTGTGGGGTTGTGGGTGATTCGGGCTAGCTCGCGTTACCGAGTCCCTGAAACAAATTTCACAAAAAGGTGTGTCACCAACATGAAAAGTTTGGAAAGCTGTGATGTAGATTAAATGAAAAACATAGAACCACGTGGTTCACAATGCTATGGGAGACAGGAAAGCAAGCAATGTATTAAGATCGAACACTTCACTTAAAGTTTATCGGGTGGGATTGATGGACTACATATGCAGGATTTCAATTTTGTCTTCATAAAAAAACGTGGCATCATACTCGGGAGTGAAATCCCCTTGCAGAAAAGAATGTTATTTAACAGGAACAGATACTTTATGCTTTGAAAAAATTGCAGATTTAAACTTACACTGCTTCACCCCGCTAGAGCGAGGAAATGCATAATTGTATGAACCAGTATAATGACCATAATACATTTGGACTTGAATAAGAGCTGAATTCAAAGCTGATACAGCAGATCAACTGTAAAATGCAGAATACAGGGTCAATAATGATATGGGAGCCCAGATATATAGCGACTAATAACTCAAAGAAATATACATGAAAGTAGTCAGGGGTTAGCCAGATTTTCCCAAGAAAGGTGGGTGGGAGAGCGATGAGACTAGATGAATGTAGGTGGGATTTGATGCAGCCCCTAGCCCATCATACAGATGTAGTTTCAGGACAGGGACCCGGTAAACAAAGTGCATTGCCAATAACAGAAAAAGGCAACCTGAAAAGGAATAACCATTTTATTGAGACTTCATATAGAGTCCTTTAAGTACAACACTTATCCAGCATATGCTAGTCTAAAGCGTGAGAAACACATGCATTGCAACACAGACATGCGCCTACACAAATAATCACAAGGAGGAAGGTAGAAGCGTTAAGGAAGAGCCCGCTGGGCTTCCATAATTCATGTCACCAAAGATTACAAAGGGAGTTGACTATACTGGTCTCTATATCAGAGTCCCATAGGTATTCTCCAAGAACACTCAACCAGTAATTGCCGCTAGTGCTGTAAGTGATCGCCACTGGGGTGATTTATTGGGTAGCGCATCATCATTGGATTCCAGACCTGAGTAGTCGCTTCTCCAGGTGAGAAACGTCTCCATCCGGAGGAGAGATACTGGTGGGATCCATACAGTGAGTTGCAAAATTACTTTCTATATCTGAAGAAACATCCAAGGGTACCAAAACGTCAAGGGCAAAACCCAAAACTTAGTTTGCCCATTAGGTCTACATACCTCCTGAAGTTCTGTCTCGGACCGTCTCAGTTTCCTCCTTGAACCTTGAATCATATTAGATTATCTCAAGATAGTGTCTCATTCAGATCACCCCTATTTGAAATGCCATTATGTGCATTGTGATCCTCAGGACATTTAGGAGGCTGTTTTTGGCAGGGCTTGCACCAGGCCTTGCACCTCTGTTCGTTTTGGAAAACCTTTTATGGGCAACCTACGTTTTGGGTTTTGCCCATGTCGTCTTTCCCCCTCTGGATTTTTATTACCGCTCTGCCTCCTCTGGATTTTGTGTTTGCGCCCTCAGGAAGGGGTGACCGTTCCCTTGGTCGTTCATCGAAACGCACGTCGGTGCGCACTCAGGACTGATCACAAGGACAATGGACGTTGACTAAATTGGATGTATCTACTGGATTAATTGTGTTTATACAGTTAAAGCTTCTATCTGTGTTGCACATCCTAGGGAGTGCATAATTAACTCTGTACCTCTCATTGAGAGTTAGGTAGTATTTTGAAACTATATATGTGTATGGACTTCACTTTGAATTTAGTATTCGAAACCAGTTTGTGGTTATTTCAAAAGATGCTCTGATTTTAATTGGTTTTGAATGCATGTTATGACAGGCTACACATGTTGAGATGAATGCTATGTGTGAGTTTGAATGATAGTATGATGGTATATAGGGTGCGAGTGGGAGCGTTTCCAGAGTGAGTTGTTCTGCTGCAGTTAATTTCTAATGTATTTCATTTGATGTTGTTTGGTGATCTAATGTTGACACAACTAGAGTTATTTAAATCCGAGACATTATTATTTATATTTATACAAAATGTTTTTCAAAATAAATAATGGTATGTATTTTTATATCCAAATATGTAGTTCTCTTTATTGCCTTTGGCTCTTTGGGGACTCTTTTAGCGCCCTTTATATTTTGTTGCTGAGGAATTCCCGTTTTGTTTGCCATAGCAGAAGTTTTCTTTTTAGTGTGCTGCTTTTCCCCTGCTTTCCTGCCTCAAACGTCTGAGCTTCAGGGGCCCTCTTGCTTTTCCGTGCAGTCACAAAGTTACCTGCACTTGCCTCACTGTAGCATGATCAATGGACACAGTGTTACTTTAAGAAAAAGGGTCATAAAGTGTCAAAGAATGTTTGTACATGTATCTTATGCTCTTCCCAAGTAACACGCTTGGAATAGGTCTAGAATAAAAACTTCTTTAGACAGAATTAACGGAGATGTGTGAGTAAAGTGTACTTGCCAGAATACTGAAGAATTGCAATGGGGATATGACCACTAATCAAGGTCCTGATGGAGGCCATATACCAATTAGGGCCATAAAAGCCGAAACATGTAGACCGACCTAAAGTATGACGCTACAGACTATTAGCATGTCCAAACATAGTCTGCACTTTCTTAGTCTTACCTCTAGATCTTTATTTCACATAAAGTTTACTTATTATCAGTATCTCCTTCCAGATGGAGACATTACTCAACTGGAGAAGCGACTACCAGGTATAACCCAATGATGACACTACCCAATAAAAACAACTTAGTGACAATCACTTGCACTGCTGGAGGTAATTACTGGTGAGTGTTCCTGGAGAATCCCTGAAGGACTGATAGAGAGACCAGTATTGTCCACTCTCCTTGTGATTTTTGTGTATACACATACACACACACACTATAGGATTACTAGAATCCAGACTTGGGCTAACGTCAGTCACTAGACTAAAATCTGTTTATAATCAGCTATCCCCAACCGTTGGTTACTAGTTATCCTGGTTTGAGGCCAGTTGCACACCAGTGTTGGCGATGGGGAAGCTTTAGGTGCACAAATTAACCGGGTGAGCAAAATTGCTCAATTCACTTAGTACCTCTTGACTTACAGTGTGCTGAGCCTACGGAGGCAAAATCTATCTCAGCACAGAAAAAAGTGAAAAAGGCAAGGATGTGAATGATCTGCCAAACCACTGAATCTCTGTCCCTTGATCTTATTACATACCTGTGCTATAGCTATGTGGCCTCAATAAAGGGCCTCAAACAGTTTACTGTCTAGTATGCAGCTCCAGACTCCTTACACAGTATTCCGCTTTGAACCCAGGTATCTTTTCCAAATTCACACGCCAGTCTCAGCGCTTCATCTCGAGGATTTACCAAGAGATAATTCTCTTTTTCATACAGGCAGATATAAATGTTTGAGTTTTTGCAGACAAAGGGTAGGCTGTGCCTCAGATCTATTTGGTGACAGGACCTACTCACCTCACCTAGGGGCAAGACTTCACCAAATCAGAGACCATTTTGCAGACTGCTGTCTTTCTGGATTTCTTCAATATAGACATCAGGGTAGAAGACAATGTCTATAGCGAATCCACTAAAGGTCCAAACTTAAATCCATAAACTTTCATGGTGATCCATAGCACTCCTCAAACTGCAGCCAGCAATCAGAATTGGTTCAGATATGTTATGCCAGCTACCGAAGGGACCTACTTGGTCTCTCGTTATTTAATACATATGCTGGTCTCTTGTCACAAGTTATCTTGAAGTACACTTATGTTGCAGTGCAATTTTGATATTTAAATGTATGGCGAGAACATAGAGCTCCATATTTGATTGGGAAAACACAAAGTCATACCATTGCAGCTGTCTAATAGACGTATGGCTGGGTGAAAGGCAGCTAACTTTGTTTAAACGGATCCAAGGTACAAATGCTAGGATTGGTGACCCATCATGAGATAGCCTGAATTTGACTGGACTGAAAGACGAGGAGTCAATACCTGTACAAGTACGAAGAAACCTTTGTGTATGATTTGGTAGTAAACGTTCCCTGTGAAACCAGATTTCAACAGGGACTATAAATTTAAGCAGTTATATATCAAGCCAGTGAGATATTAATAAGTTGTCACATTTGTTAGATTACAGAAATTCGCACGGCTTTCTCCTGAAACCTTGGCTATTTAACAACATAAGCAAGCATTTTTTCTGTAAAAGCCTTAATTTTAGAAACAAAAATAAAACAAATTCCAAGGCTAGAAACCCACTTTTAGAGATAAATAAAATGTAAATTAAGCACTATGGACCAGAATTCTAATACCTTCTAATGGGAGCCTTTCATGACGTAGGTTGAAAATAGAATGTTTGAATATTGTAATGGTTCAATAGAAGATATGGATGAACAGTAAATTGCCAATTTTTAGATAGGCGAGAATTATATTGGCAGTTTTGCACATCTGCGGTGAAGAATTGCCTTAACCTTGGCTGGACAAGGAGATCTTCGGCTACTGCGGCTTTGGCCGAGCTGCACTGGCTCCCTATGAAACAGCGAGTGGCTTTTAAATCACTTTGTCTTGTTTTTAAGGCACTGCACGGAGTTGGGCCCAGATCCCTGCAATCCATGTTCACCTGGTACATCCCTACCAGAGCCCTCCGCTCCTCCACAGCCTGTCTTGTCACAGTACCAAGATTCAACAAGGTCAGGACTGGGGGAAGATCTTTTAGAGTTGCAGCCGCAAAACTTTGGAATAGCCTGCCTCTTGACATTCGCCAAACAACTGAACTTCTTCCTTTCAGAAAGCGGATTAAAACCTGACTTTTCCCTAAATGCTAAACTCTGGTTACCTTTATCTGTTGTTCCCCACTGTCTTCCACCTTAGGAGTTATTTTACAGCGCCAGGATACCTGCAAGGTGACAGCTGCGCTATACAAGTGTTTTAAATAAATAAATAAACTTTAGTGCCTTCAGTGCCCTTTTCATCTCAGTCAAGAATGACCAACTTTCCACCTCTTCCCTTGACATTTCCATTATATCCACTGCCAAATTAAGACTATTTCTCGCTCTGCAAATCCTGAACCAAGCTCTTTTTAAGGTAGCACAAGCCTCATATTAGTCAAACCCAGGTGTTAACAAATTGCTGCAAAGATGAACTACAACAGATATACTATTGATCCCATAAAGCGAGGTAGGTGGAATATATACTCCGTACAGTTTTGCAAGGGAGAACAATTTCTTACTCGAATAAGGAAGTATACAATGGCACAATGCTAAAATAATGAGAGCTCCAATGCCAGCCTTTTGAGCATGGACCAGTCAAGGTAACCTGATATTACATTAAGAACGCTAAATATACAAGCTACGACTGGTATCTAGCAATACAGTCAACAGCACACCAATTTATCCCGATTGTGGGTTGGAAGTCTGGATTTTGGAAATTCTTTCAGTCTCCTAACCAGTCTCCCCGTATCATCTGTTGATAAACATAATGGTACAGTTTCAAGCAAACATCGCACCGCGCTCCGGCTCTTTCCCAGCTGCACACTACTTCTCATAACAATTTGTGATGCAAACCTAATTTGGCCAACACTTAAATACAGCCCTGGCAAGTGCCATGCATCAGGCGTTAGACTAACGCATTTTAGTGTGGTGGTGCGCATCACCGCACTAAAAAGCAAAGTCACACATTTTATAGGCTGGAGCACTGCTATGTTTAGTAGTGAAGAAAGCAGCGCGGAACCGTGCTGCTCTGGCAACCACAGAGTGTTTTATTGACAGACTGATTGCTGCAGGCCTGGAAGCTGGCTCTCTAATCACAGCGGCATTCACGTAACATGACACCATCACGGAGACTGCAAGAATGATTTGCTTAATTGTAAGCCAATACAGGACTTAATGATGCGGCCGTTTAGGTTTCATAAATAAGTTGTCAGCTCACCAGCCGCTCGCACCACTACCTGTTATGCCGTCAATCTTGTGGTGCCTGCCGCATCTAATGAAGAATGCAGCTCGAGTGTGGAGTCGGACCCAGAGCAGTAGTGACTGGTCGTGGCCAACCGAGACCGTGGGTTGCTCTGTTAGACGGTCAATAGCACTCTCAGGTCTGTAATCCATTTGTTAACCTTGTTGGAAATATTTAATTTAGTCAGAGCGTTATAACCAGGGTCTGACTTTCAAGCAAACACACAGTACAAAGAATAATAATAAGAGCTTAAGTACTTTTTGGCCCATGTGTTGTTTGTATTTCCTAATCTCTTAAACCCTTCGGTGCTCATGACGAGCTCAGCTCGTCATGGCATATAACTCTCAGGTGCTCATGACGAGCTGAGCTCGTCATGACCACACCCGTTTTTATTGCTGTCCAGCACAGGAGAAGAATCTCATCAGCAGCGATGTGGTTAAGAATGCTTGGGCCCGCGGAGTAGTTATAAACCCACTTTTTATGGCGAATCACTTTCTCCTACAGAAGTAGCCTGCAGCTGTTTACAGCGCGTGGGCCCCTATAGTTTTTGTTTGAGAAATGCTTGTAATGATTTTCCCGGCTGAAGAGGAGGCATTTAGGAGAGTCCGATTTCGGATGCTTGTGTTTATGTAGCATAGGGTCCAGTCTATACTTGCAATCAAATGCCTGGACTTTTAGCAGTGCAAGGGCCCTCAAAGAAGAAGTGGAGGAATGTAAGGTTGCGTGAACATATCGTTTCAAGTACCACCCTAACACACAATAACATTCATGCTGAGCCTACAACCTCGCGATTCCAAAGGGGACAACCTCAAGCGGGCAGATTTGAAGCACAATTACATTAGGTATTGCTGTTGGCAGCTTCAAGAGATTGGTAAATCCGTAGATTTACAAAAAATGCAGTGCTTACTACTTCAGGTTGAATGTTTAAAAGTACTGTAAAAAAGGCAGGTGTTATTTTTACTTTATACATTAACAAAACAGTGACTCGAGAATAGGAGTACATAGCCAGCCCTGGTAAAACCATAATGTAAAGGAGATATGGCGTATACCTGTCTGTGGCTTGCACCTTTCACGTGCAATAAATACCAGTTGTCGTTGTTCATAATATTTTATCACATGGGTAAAACAGAATCCCTAATAGCATATTTAATTATTGTTTGATGCCTCTGGCATGTAGCTTCTAAGCGCTTTGTGTATCACTATCAGCATTATATCGATCTATGCATTATGATAGATAGCTGCTGAGAACTGCAATCATGCACTCTGTCTCGGATAGTGCTCTTCCATTTCTGGTGTTTTCCAGCAGATTTAAGACCTTAGACTTTTCCGTTGCTTAAATGCATGCAATTTCAGATATTTATAGGTTTCCTTCGTCTTCATTACTTGGTTTTACTCGCGAGAAAGTGCCACTCATAGTTGTTTAAATGTCACTCATAATTACATTGAAGTTATGAAAATGTCACATATAGCAATCTAAAACCTTGGCAGCTATGTAAATAAGTGAAAAGACACTAGCTCTATTCCTCCTTCAATGCCACCTCCACTTGCCCTCAAGTCAGACTTCCTCCTCCTCCCCTGCTGTTTCGAAGCCCCAGGTTAATATCCCCCACCCACCCGATACTCACTGTCTCTCCCCCACCCTTTTCCCACCGCTCGTCAAGAATCGTCCACCAGCTCTGAGGACGCTGCCCATCCGAACAAGAGAAGACATGGTTCGGCCGGCCAGCCAGACAGCCGCGGCATCAGACCCCAAAGTCACCTTACGTCTGCGACAACGTGCGAAAGCGGCGTGCGTTATGATAGGCTGGAAAACGCAGACCAGTCCTTCTTTCATGTCTAGGGTACGGAACGCCTGCCTTACACACGCATAGACCCATAGAAATTACACTTTAGTTTACAGGGTAGGACTGTTAATTAATAGACGAAAGAAACGGACACACGTTCTTTTGATTTGCATTTATTTTCTGTCTTACTCAACGAAAGTTTATAGATTCCTAAAGTTGTGAACTAGTCCCATTCAAAGATGGCCTCGAAGTTGGTGTACAATAAGGGGAGGGGGATTAAATAGAATTAACGAAAAATATATAGTAGCCCCGGCCACCCTTGTAAACCCATGTAAGTCTGCATAAGCGCTTTAAATAGACAAGTTGTGACAGAAACAACCGTTTTTTAAGGAAATCATTGAACCTGTCCACTTTTAGTCGTCGTATGTGGACTGAAGGACGATTCTTTCACTTTAAGATGGTGACCATAATGTTCGCTAGATAAAACATATTTTCGTCTTCATGATGCCAGTGCTCTTTGTGGAAGGACCCGCCCAGATGTCTCCTCTCCGCCCATGGATTGGTTGGAACCGTTGCCATGGTTGTCTTTAACAAACAATTATGCGGGCTGTACTGTAGGCTGGTAGAGGGAAGCTGGAATGTGATATTTCCTCAGTTATCCCAAAGAGTGGCAAGTAAGTGCTAAAAAAGGGGGCGTGGTGAGTAAAGGGACAGGAGAGAATGTTTTGAGGAATGTTAAACTTAACACGGTACTACTGAATAGTGAAACGAATATGCGTGTTTTTGGCAATAACAACCGCCACATGGAGTGTGATCTTTGTGAAAAAAACAGTACCTTATGCTTTGTTATTTTATTTATTTATTTATTTATGCATTTTTATATAGCGCGGACTTTACCCGAAGGCGTCAGAGCGCTTCACATTAGGAACAGAGATGAAACATAATGAGAAACATTAGAAAAGAACAGATTGCAAAAACATACGTTACTTACATAAGGTAATAGTGACAATTGTGAGCAAACAAAATACATGAGGTAGTAAAAACTGTGAAATACATGAGGTAGTAAAGGTAATAGTGACAATCGTGAGCAAACAAAATACTTGAGTAAAAATTGTGAGCAACCAAAAATACATGAGGTAGTCAAAAGTGCACAAGAGGAAAGTGACAAGTGTGCAGTTATAAGAGAAAACAGAGTATAATTTGAGGTATAGTACTGCAATAAGTGCTAGACACTCAGGCACAAGAACAAGCGTTACGTGGGCAAGGTGGCACTTGTGCAAGTATCAAAGTTAAAAACATGTGAGAGGTAGCAACCGTGTGTTACAAGGGCAGAGTGGTGTGTGCATGTTACAAAAGGGCACCGAACACCAGTACATGGAAAATATTGCAAAAAGGCAGACCCTCCAACCACAGGCATACACTGGGAAGGCAATTCCATGGTCATGGAAAGTAGAAATTATCAGTAGTGGGAAGTCTTCCTCACAAATAGCAAGAGGACGTGAATTACTTTTGGAGGTGTCTCTGGAGGAGGAGAACTTTGAGGTCCCTTTTGAAGGCCTGGGAGGAGGCGGTGGTCCGGAGCTGAGGTGGAAAGGAGTTCCAGATTCTCACTGCGTTGCCTGAAAAGGATTGGGCCATTGTTCTTTCCTTCTTGAAAGTGGGAGGTTCAAGCAATAGATTCTCCGCATTGCGTGAAAGTCTAGAGCCTCCAGAGAGTTTCAGTTTATTCGCCAGGTAGCGGGGAGATGAAGAGTGCAAGGCTTTGTGGGTAATGCAGGCAGTCTTATAGATAGCTCTAGCCTCGAAGGGAAGCCAGCGGAGGGTGGATAACATCGGTGTGATGTGATCGCTTCTTTACTGGTGCAAAGCCAGCATTTTCTCAAAGTGGTGCATATAGAGGTATGTATTTCCCTCAAATAACCAAACACAGAAAATAGATGTTTTTTTTCTGGCAGAAAATCTGTGAATATTAAGATGATAGTAGGGCTCTTTGGCTGAACAGAGTTCAAATGTACTATGAAAGGTAGTCAGAATGTAAAGTTAGCGTTGTAAGTCGTGAACTGAAATATAATAAATAACAAAATGTTGCATAGTGGAGACTTTTGGAAAGGGCCAGTATTTTCGTAGGTTGCTTCTTTAAGAAAGATTGTGCAGTTGTGTCTTTAGTTTGTGAACAACATAGTCATAATTCTTACAGCATCGCATCATTACAGCAAAATAAAACAAATGAATGTGCTAGGGCAATTAATGAATATCCCTGTATCTTTATGACAAGCCAATTCATTCATTTAGCATGTACTTCTTGTACTAAAAAGACATGTCTCCGCAATTAAGCATCAGCTAACAGTGCTCGAAAAATCTTAAAAATGACTTATCCAACAGGGGTACTAACTGAGGGCAGTGGTGGCTGGTGACATTTGAAAGTGTAAGGCGTGAACGTTGCGGCGGAGTGCACCGTAGTGAGCGAGCCCGAGCTACATAAGAGCAGTTCTGGAGGGTTCTCCCCAGAGAAAATGTGGGAAAGAGTGGTCAAACGGTGCATTTTCAAGCAAATTTGAGAAAGGAAGAAGGTTAATAAAGCAATTGTGGTTTCAATTTAGGTTAAAAGGGGTTCTTTGGATTAGTGTTGGTAAATCAATGGTAGGCATTGGCATAAGTGCTGGGTACTATTACTCACCCTGATGTAAAAAAATAGAGGAATTTTTGAATTCATAATGTCATCAACAGGCCTTCACGTTTCACCTAATATCTACCCATGGTTCACGAATTTCCCCATTCTGGAAGTCTGTGCCCAGGGCAATGGTAATGTGCAGAGGGTTAATAGGCCTTCTGCAAAGAACATGTACCAGGCAGATCACAAAAGTGCATAGAATGTAGATAGTTCAATGGGTCAGTTAATGCTTTTGTCAGGGAGATGCTTTTTGTATTTGCATTTTAAAAGTTACAAGCCTAACATAGCAGAGAGAGCTATTAAGTTGGTCATCAAAGAGATGCATATAAGCAGCAAGGCATGGGTTAGAGCGTTATGCTTTTGTTCGCCAGTCATTATCTTAATGTTGCTAAAAAAGGGTTTATTTTATTAGTAAAGTCAACACAACCACAGTGCTATGTTTAAAATGTGTGAGTTTGAGCTGTTCCAGACCAAACAAACAATCCTAGACTATACTGCCCATTGCCTACCACCAGTATGTATGACGCGATGCTTGCACCATATAATCCTCTTTGTCTTATGTAATATATCCTATGCACTGATTTACACATGTGTGAGATCCATTGTCTCTGTATAATGTGTGTGAGGCAAAGGACTCTGAAACCCTACACAGCACCGGAAAACAAAACTTATGGTACATATTAGCAACATGCATCTCGACAAGTGAGTCTCAGGTGGACTGGATTCACATTAAAATGTTTGCATGTTAAGGAATGAATGCAGCTGTTTATGTCCTGATAAATCAATGGCTTGAATTGTATTGCTTGCGTTTAGAAGCGGCTGCTTTCAGCAACCCAGTGTGTTTATTACTTCCAAATGCAAGCAGTAAAATGTAAGCCATTTGTCAGGCCATAAAGACAGCTGACAGAGCTGAGGCCAGGGCTCCTCAAGAGTCAGAGGGCCCCTAAACACCTGCGTCCCCAGTTCCACTTACACCACATTCCTCTTTGCACCAGGCCAGCACTTCATTTCATACCCTTTTCAGGCAAATATTTAGTTATCTAGAATAATCCATTTAAAGAGACAATAAGCCTAATCTTCACCATAAATCAGGCATGAATCACCCATAAGTAAATAAGCTTCACGTTGAACTTGCATTATTGTTTCCCAATACTGTATTATCAACATGTTAGTCAGCCCAGAACTCTTTGCAAGTTTTCAGCTAAAAAGAAATATAGCGCTTGGATACTTACGTTGTTTGGCTAAAGGCTCTGCGAGAGAATGCCATCGTCACACACTGCACACCCCCAATGGTACAGTCAGCCACGTTTATTTTTAGACAAATCGTAATGCGTTTGCTTTTAAAAAAAACGCTGAAGTCCTTTCAGGCATTTTACTATTTCTCCGTACAAATTCAAACTCAAAGGACTTATGGAGGCTAGTGGAGACTATTAATACAATAACTCCAATATTGCTGTGGCCTGCTGGGAAACGTACTTAATCAGTCACTAGCAAGCAATGAGCTGCCTGAACAACGTTCATGATTTAGCGAGCAGCAAAGGTTTCTTTCAGCTTGTTTAAAATAATTAAGGGTGGCAGTCAGGTAATACCCCAATTTAGATTCAGTGGACAAATGATATGGATTATGGCCAAATGGAGACCCAGTTGGGGGTTTCCAAATGGAGAGACCAGGCCCGGCTCTTCCGGCACCCATAGCCAATGACTCCCACGGGTCTGTTCTCAGACTCACCGCCATACCTTTAGCCGTTTTTCAGCGTGTGCCCATGTACCTGTACCACTTCCCTCTCCTTACATAACCACTCGCATCTCTTTTCTGTATCTCGCAATAATTGGTGCTGTTGTTTGATCTTTTCTTCTAAAAAGCTATAGCCCTTGCCACTGTGACCGCTACTCTGACACCAACCCTGCCGAGCCTCTGTAGTCTCACCCCCAGCTGCTGACACCGTAGCCTGTTCTGCCACCCCCACTCCCTCCACAACATGGGGCCTCTGCAGGGAATCCCCATATTCTTTTTCCTGTCGGATTAACCGGCCCTGACCCCTCATACTGTCCCAGCCCTGCCTACACCTGCCTGGTTGACAGGTCAAGGGGCGGCATACTGTCCCCTTCTAACGCTGCCTCTCCTGCCAAATCATCAGTTAAAGTGCCCACAGGCACACCCTTATTTACAACTTGGGGCTGCCCACTCCCCTTGACTCAGGCCTTGAAAGTCCCTGCTCCAGAATAATCCTCTGCGGACGCCGGGAGGCTATGTCTACTCCCAGTCGCCTTTGTTTTCCACACTGGCCCGCCCGCACCTCTTCCCCGGCCCCTACTTTTGCTGCAATGCGGCCACCACTCCGCCCGACTCTGCTCACATGAGACTACTCCTGTTTGTGCCTACCCAGGCCTCATCTGATACGCCAGGCCAGAGGAGAAAAGTATGCCTACAGCACCTAGAGTGCACAGGGTCTCCCGCAGTGCCTTGTGCATCTGCCAACCCCTGTACCTACAATACACCAGTCGCCGCTCGCAATTCTCGTGCGGGAGGGCGGGGGGATGAGTCGCGCAGGGATTATCACGTGGGTGTTAGGGAGGAGGGGGTGTAAATATAATAAAATAAAACTTAACTGATCCCGTCCCGCGCCACCTCTGTTCCTGGGGGGTCCCTCCCTTCCTGTAGCCAATCACAACTCTGCAATGGCAGCGTTGTGATGGGGAAAATCCTTTACAACGCAACTTTTACAACGAAGTACCTTTACGACGCAACCATTACAATGCAACTTTTACAACGACTTGCGCTGGGGGGCGCTCTAGGATAGGGAATAGTTTCCAACACCTTCCCTACTATCCACGGGGACTGGAGTTGGAATAGTAAATTAAACTATTCACTATCCAGCGCCCCCCAACGCAAGTCGTTGTAACGACTTGCGTTGTAAAACTTGCGTCGTAAAGGCATGCGTTGTAATAGCGTTGACCCTGGACATACACTCCTTGAACCACAACAGAAATCGCGGTACAAATAATGCATAAGTAAAGCTTTTAAATATTTCTAACCTTGAGAAAGACCAGGTCTAATCGACCACTGAGGGCAAAACACATGTCGGCTGGTGCAGCTCTAGTAATACGCTGTTAAGGATATTCTGACACACAAGCATGTTATCATTGTAGTGAACTCCACAAAGCATTCACAAAGCAAGTACAAAAAATAACAATAAAAACTTGTTCTTCAACAAGGAACTGAGATCTCCTTGTGTTTATCTAAATACAATAAGAGAAGGAGGAGATAACACACTCAAAACCATTCCCCACATACCTTATTAAGTGTAACTTGGCGCTCAGGGTCCCTCTCCTAGCTAACACATTCAACAGCCTGACCATTAGCAACTTCCCAAGATCATGGTTCCTTTCAACCATCATGCCAATTTTTAAGAAGTGCAACAGGTCAGAACCCAAATGCTAATATCCTATATCCTTGATAGATTCTACTGTAAAAATCATTGGCAGAGCCTTTTTAACCGGATGCGGGAATAGACCCATGAACATAATATACTCCCACCACACTCAGTATGGCTTTAGGGAGCAGTTGGGCACAGTGGAGCAGCACCTGAACATACCATTGGCAGGCGCTGCCCACTGTACCTAGTGTTCATGGATCTATAGACTGCTTTCGATTGTGTGAACTGTATCAAATTGTGCATATTGTTGCTGGACTTGGATCTTGATGTTGCATTGGTACATTTTATGCACCCACTCCTTGAGTACTTGGGAGCCAGGGTACTCTTCGGTCCTGAGAGGGAACTCACTAAAGTTTTTGGCCTCAAACGTGGTGTCCGTCAACAGTGCGTGATGGCACTCCCATTGTTTATCCTTTATATTACTAACGTAACCCCCTTCCTACTGGATGCTAAGAAGGACATACCCAAGATAGGCAGCTTGCCAATTCCTGCTTTATGGTATGCGGACGATGCAGTTCTTATGGCCCGCTCCAATATCTCACTCTGTACGTTGGTGGACTCCTTTGTTGCATTTACGGCAAACATGGATTTGATTACAAACTTCAGTAAGTCGAATATCATGGCCAGTAGTCCTAGTAGTAGCAGGGGACCTTAGATGACATGCAGGGGACAGCACCTAGACAGTGTGCATAGTTTTCCTTATGTAGATGTAATGTTCGATAGCTCAGGGTAACAGGGTGCCCAAATTTCAGCCAGCACTCTAAAATTATCCAGGGTGGCAGGTGCGCTCTTGAGTCTCCCGTGAGCAGTAGGGCACAAATACCTTATATCTATCTCTAGCTCCCAGTGATTTTCTACAGCCTGCTGTGGCACAGGAGTATGTGGCTATACCAACAATGACACTATACAGCTATGGGCAAATCTTATCTGCAGACGCATACTGAACCAACCACCTTCAAGCTCACATTTAATTTGTCATGGCGAGCTGGGTCTGCCCTATTTAGAGGACTGCAGTAAACTAGCTTCAATCCTCTTGTGGATTTCGGTGTGAGTTAATCCTGAGGCAAGTCTAAATATGGATGTTATTAGAAATTGTATGCAATTAGACAAAGGTTTAGCAACCCCCCGGGTTAGCCACTGTAAAATACATTTTTTAAGATATTGGTCACCCGGAGCTGTTATACTCCCCATTATCCATCTGTAAGGAGGATAAAAGGGCTGTGAAACTACTTTTTTTCAAAAAGAGATCAGCGTTCAGGGCGAGTTCTGAATGACACAAAATCACTGTGTACAATTACGCAAATTTGAAAATGAATCTTAGTATGGATTCTTACCTTGCTTGGAAAATGGACAGATCAATAAGGTCACTTCTGTTTCACTTTAGGGCTGGCACAGTCCTCCACCTGCTTCGCTATACGATGGGCTTTGCTGAAGATAGCCTTTGGGATGTATGCTCCTGCGACCACTCCTTGGAGCAAACCTTGCTCTATTTTATTTCCATTTGCAAATTTTATTTGTTCTACTCTAGGCAAATTGTGTTGCTGTTTCTTAAAAAGTGCTGCTTTGTTCAATGCAGGTTTGCTCCTAGATTCGTACAAATGTTAAGCACAGGGGAAGTCTGTTTCTAGATGGCACCTTTATGAAGCTCGCCATTAATTGTAGGGAAATTAACTGATTCCTCTTTGTGAGGAAATGGGATGTAATACATTGTTCTGCAACCTCACTGTGTAATACACCTATCTACCCCTTTAGGTCCAGTAGGTTTAGTTTATTAAACCCTCTAACTCAACTCTGGGTATCTGTGGCTCTGAGCAGTGAGGCTTACTCAAAGGAACAAGTGAAACCGCACCAAAACAATTGAGAGAATACACAGGACACTTGAGAAATTCGAAACCAATTTTTAAAAATAGACTGTATGTTTGTATTTTTAAACACCACAATGAAAAAGATTTGCAAGAGGTTTTCAGAGATATAGATTTTATAAGGCACAGTAAATATGCACTTTTAATCTAACCACGAACACACATTGGCAAATTCCTGAAAATTTGACACTTAGTACAACGCGTTCTTTAAAGAAACCAAGCCTCCAGCAGCCCGGGAAATCCCCCTGCTTTTGTTTTGATTTGCACAAGAACTCCTGGAGTCCAGAAAGAACTGTTAGTTCTTAGTGACGTCTTATGTCCAACCTTACGTCAAACCCGGCACCTTCCAGGTATAAATATACCAACGTTGCCTTAAGCAGACACACGGTAGTTTTGAGCAGAGCGGCTATCTACTTGCCCGAAGCCCAGCTGATGCGAGAACCGAAGGAAGCCGACCCTCCCCTTTGACGCACTGAGAGAGACGCTGTCTTTTTCTCCAGCCGAGAAAATCCAGCTCCGGTGTTTCCAGTCACCCTTGCGGCTTGCGGGTTGCTGGGAGATCGAGTCCTGAGAGAGAGATACAAGACCTCCTACATTCTATTACCAAGGTACGGAGCCGACTAAACCCTTAAGAGCATTCTTGATTCAGATTCTTGGCAAATAACCAACTTAACTTAAACTGCAACTTACTTACTCCTTCCCAAGTATTAGGCTTAGGTCAGGTACACCGGGGTAGGTGTATCTTAGAAGCACCAGTTGAGTTCCTTAGTCAATGTTTTTATGTATGTATATATTTTATCCATTTTAAAGTATCATATGGCTAAGAAACCATACCCATGCTTTTACAGTATTATTTCATAATACTCCTTTTACTGTACGCACTTTACTTTATGATAAGTATTGCAATTGTGGCAACTCACTTCACTTGCATGAGAAAGAAGACTGCCCCATAAATAACACCTTTTATTGAAAACGCCTGTCTCTCTATTTCTCTGCACTCCTGGTGAAACTAAGTATGCACGATTGACTGAGTGAAATAACTGTCTATTGTTTTCACACGACTCTAGAGATATACTCTTTATTCTGAGGGAGCAAAGTTGTCATGTATATGCGGTTGTCAGAAACTAATCCCTTCTTGTCTAAATCAGGAGAGTTAACTCTTTCCTGAACATTCGAGAAAGTTTCTAGTGACCTCTGAGCTAGCTGGCAAAACTAATTAAGTCTAATATAGTCAGTAGAGACCTAGATGACCTCAGTCCTACGTCTACACTGCTGTTTATATTATTCCAATGCGCAGAGCCTATTGGGAATATAGGAACTACACTACACCCCGTGTGAACCCTGAGTGGTACACTGTGGTATATCCAAATCTATTGAGGCATGGGGTTTTATTACCCAGGAGAGGAGTCTCCTGTAGGAAAAGGATGTCTGCTACGCTGCGTTTGGCCTGCCAGAGAATGGTGCCCCTTTTGATTTTGTTAAGCAGCCCTCTAACATTTCAGGAACCTATGTTTAATTCACCCAGGTGGGGAATATGTGCGTGTAGGGTCATTTGCCGTCTGTGTGGATTGCTATCTCAGTTCCGTTTGCGAAGGTGTGATGTGGTGTCTGTGTTTGATATCTACACCAATATTAACCTGATAGGACTGAACTGTCCCCTCCCTCCAAACCCCACTGCCAAACTTCCACCAACAAGGAGTATCTGGCGCGGTGGAGAAGTGGGCGGGGCCCCAACAGGTGATCCCGGATATCTCCGCCAAACATACACAAACATCCCAAAACAGCTAAACATAACAGTTGAGGGGCGATGCAGTTCCTTGGGTTGCCCCCAAGCCAAACTGGTTCTCCCAGCGGTTACGCATAAAGGGGTAAAGTGCTGCCGTCGGCTAGGGCCACAGGCCAGAGAAGCGGTGGCAGTTGGTTGACATTATATTATTATTATCTTAGAGTTACCCCTCTTCTGTCTTTTTCTCTGCGATCCTTGTGAGTACGATTGTCGGGGTGTGTGGTTTGAGGATCATTGGCTCATCTGCTCAGGCGAAGATTGCTTCGGGAGTATCAAAGAATTATGTTTTTGAGTTTTTTGTGACCCTCATCAAGCTGGGTAAAGCAGCATGTAGGATATGTTAAGTTCCCGAAGCCTGTGTCTGGCGGCTGTAAATGACTGGCGCTGTTGCTGCACCAGTCTAGTGTTGTCCGGGAAGATCATAATGGGCTGTGATTCAAAAAGCAGCTGGTCCTTGTGGGTTCTTGCAAACTGTAAGATGGAGTCACAGTCGGCATAATTTAATAGTTTGGTAATCACCTGTCTCAGGCGTTCACTGGGGGAGGCTTTTTTGTCAGCGCCCAGTGGGTTCTTTCTACTACAAAGCAGGAGGACAGGGAGTCTTCTGGTAGAAGGGTTCTCAGCCACAGTGTAAGAAAACTGCCCATGGATCAGCACTTGCCCCCTCCAGAAAGCCAACAAAGCTCAGGTTGTTGCGCCGAGATCGGCCCTTTGCATCTTCAACACGGGACGCCAGCTCCTGGGCAACAACTGTGAGCTTGTTCACCTTCTTTTGTAGGGAGGCCACGGTATCCTCAACGGTGGAGACCTGAGTCTCTGCCTCTGTGATACTGTGTACTGCCTTCTGGGGGTTTTGGCGCAAGAATGAGACCTCAGGCCACACAGCTCCGATCTTCTCATCAAGGGTATCTCGTGCCTGGGTGATCACCGCCAGCAGTGCTGCATTGTCGGGGACTGGACAACCAGTGTCACCTCCCCTGAGCTGCCAGGAGTAGTAGCAAATTGGTCCAGAGTACTCTGCTTGGGCCCACCAGTTTGTCCTTGCCCATGCTGGATGGTGGGACACCAGGGGGGAAAAACACTGCAGAAAGCCTTCCCCTTCGGGCAGTGGCGGTCCCGCACCCGTGCAGGCCTCTACGTCAGGATAGTATGTCCAGCGACGTCAGTTGGGCAGTTCTTCTGAGGCGCCTCAACCGACACCCCCCAGGGCCTCACGGAATCCGGCCATCCCGGACCACAAGCCGCACCAATCCTAGCTTGGCCGCTTCTGCAGCCCTAGGAGGCCGGCCAAGTAGACCGTGTAATGGAATCAGACTCGCCAGACCGCCAGCTGCCCCAGTTCGTCCACTCCCCTCGGGGTCCGAGGCTGCCACCCCTCTAGGTTGGAGCCGCGTGACAGGGGCGTAGCCGCCACCTACAGGTTGGTATTAGGTGTCCCAGTCACTCACTCAGCTATGCTCTGCTACTCCCCAATCTTATTTATCTTCTGTGCGGCAAGTTGCTAGGGCCCTTTCCTTCTGGGCACCATCCGTACTCCAGATGGGGCCTGCTAGGCACCAGGGGGCCAATGTTTCCCCTGGCACCTTCAACTCCCAGGCGCGCTCCACATGAGCAGACGAGGTTGCTGGGGCCCTTTTTCTTCTGAGCACTTGCCTGCACTCCAGATGGGGCCCACTCGGCACCAGGAGGCCCAATGTTTCTTGTGGCTCCCTCAGTCCCCAGGGACCCTCCGCACGGGCACACTAGGATGTTGGGGCCCTTTTCTTCTGGGCGTACTCCCGCACTCCAGATGGGGTCTTTCCGATTCCCCAGGCCTCAATCACAATATGGTGGAGGGGCGGTAGGGCGTGGCCCGGTCCAGCCCGACTTCGGTTTGTGGTTCGGACCTCAGCCGGGCCCCCTCGCATTACTGTACGATTCGGCTGCCGGTATCCACTGCTCTCGCTCCCAGGCCAACCGAGGCATGCAGGGAGTCTCACCGCCAGTCGCTGCAGTGCAGCAGCATGGCCCAGGCCCTCAGGCACCGCCGCTTACCACACCCAGCTGGTATCATGACCTCTCGGAGTATCGCCAAGTGACAGCTCTGCAGTAATCCATAGAATGGCGGCAGCGCGAGCCAGGCCGCAATCACACGTCCGTATCACGCAGCCCTGTCCAGTCTCTGGGCCACCGTCGCCGCACAAACCGTAGCTCGGCCCAACCTCTGCGACCAGCGTTGTTTGTATATATCGCTGGTATCCAGATTTATGGAGGATTCCGATGGATTCTGGCTTGGGCGGCCAGAGCCTGAACCCACTTACACTCTTAGAATTGAACTTTTGCATTGTTATGTGGTCTGCTTGGTTGTCTGTCTTTTTTACAGATTATGGATAACATTGTACTTATCATTTTATTGCAGTGCTATTTCTATTCACGTTTTATGTACATACAGATGCTTTATCAAAAATTATGCACATGTTATCTTTAGTAATTGTGTTTGTATCTTGATTTTATGCGCACCTTTGGTATGCTGATAAACTTTTAAAATCTGAAACTGGTTTCCCGGTGCCCTGGGGCACCCTCTTCCCTGTAGTCATATCCACCGATTGGACAGCCTCCTCCTCTATAGGAGTGTGTAGGAGCAAACATTGTTGGGGATCATGCATGTCTCATGCTCCACTGGTACCTGCAATGGTTTGTAGTTGGCTAGGGGGGTCGGGGATCCTCCGCACCACCAGATTTTGTCCATTGCCAATCTGCACCCTTCCCCTGGACTAAGTGTGTATCCAACACCCAGGCCTCTTAATTGTTATATACGATAGTTACCTTTGAAAGATCCTGATGCAATCCTTTGCTTGAGAAAACATACCTAAAGAAAGTTAGTTCTCTTTTGTCAAATTCGCATTTGTCCACGTTTAGAGTTAGACACACTTCAATCAAACTAAACACATTTTTTAAAGCCTTATCGTGTTTTTTCTGATTCTGATCATAAAGAAAAAAGTTATCGCTAAAATTAAACCAGTTGTTACTGGTCTGATTAGCTTCAGGATAGTTTATTGGACGAAATTCCAAAATTCAGTCTCTTACATTGAAATAGTTCCATATGAGTTGAAAAAATCCAATTTAAGTTGGAGATACGATTGGTCGAGGTCTGCTTTTGAAAAATGGCAGCTCCAGTCAAACAAATTTTGTCTCTGAGTAGTATGTCTGAATTTTCTCATCCAGTTGTTATATTGACCTGGCTCATGTCTAAACAAATGCAGATTCTGTTGGCTCCTATTTTGGGCACAACCACTAAAGCCTTAGAGCCCAACCTAGCAGGCTCTACCCGCCATTAAAGGCCCGTTCCAGCGCTAAACAAGGGAGCGGGCCTTTTTTAATGGCTGGTAGAGGCCACTTGGAGTGCTCCAAAGCTATTAGAACATTTTGCGCCAAGAGGGCTGAATGTTCTAATTAGTAAAAACAAAGGCCTCTCCGTGAAGCCTTTGTTCACAGCAGCAGCTGTGATAGTAAAACAACATTGGAATGCTACTCTACGGACTTCTACATGCCAGTAGAAGCCCAAAACCACTCCACTGTCTATAATGGAGTGCTCAACATTCCAATGTTCAAATATTGGAGAGACCCAGGTTGTTGGCCAAAAGATATACTCAAATATGTCTTGATCCTCTTCAACCTGTATTTGCAAATAAATTGGTACCCTTCGCTGATTCGAGTTAGCTATTCAACAAACACCTTCCTTTGTATACAGCATCATTTGCATGCCTTTTAGTTTGTCAAATAATTGTTGAAACTCCAGTAGTTAAATTACATGTCATAGGTACTCAATCAATCAATCAATGATACCATTTGTATAGCGCGCTACTCACCAGGAAGGGTCTCAAGGCGCTTGGGGGAAGGGGTCTGCTATTGCTCGAACAGCCAGGTCTTGAGTTGTCTCCTGAAGGCGAGATGGTCCTGGGTCAGCCGAAGGTGGATGGGAAGGGAGTTCCATGTCTTGGCCGCCAGGTAGGAGAAGGATCTGCCTCCGGCGTTGGCTCTTCGGATGCGTGGTACGGCGGCGAGGGCGAGGCTAGTAGAACGTAGCTGACGGGTGGGCGTGTAGAAGGTCAGGTGGTCGTTGAGGTACTTGGGGCCCAGGTCGTGGAGAGACTTGTGTGCGTGGGTGAGGAGCCTGAACGTGATCCTCTTGCTGACGGGGAGCCAGTGCAGGTCCCTCAGGTGGCCGGAGATGTGGCTGCATCGGGGGATTTCCAGGATGAGTCGGGCGGAGGCGTTCTGGATGCGTTGGAGTCTTTTCTGTAGCTTGGCTGTGGTTCCGGCGTAGAGGGTGTTTCCGTAGTCCAGTCGGCTGGTGACGAGTGCCTGGGTGACCGTCTTCCTGGTTTCGGTTGGGATCCAGCGGAAGATCTTCCGGAGCATGCGTAGGGTGTTGAAGCACGATGAGGAGACGGCGCTGACTTGTCTGGTCATCGAGAGGGAGGAGTCCAGAATGAAGCCCAGGTTGCGTGCGTGGTCTGTTGGCTTGGGAGTGGTGCCCAGGGCGGGGGGCCACCAGGAGTCGTCCCAGGCGGAGGGCAATGATCCCAGGATGAGGACTTCCGTCTTGTCTGAGTTCAGTTTCAGGCAGCTGTTCTTCATCCATTCGGCGACGTCTTTCATCCCTTCGTGTAGGCTAGTTCTGTTCGTCTCGAGGAAGGCGGCAAGCTGTCTGTTGACGGTCTTCTCGATGACTTTGGCAGGAAAAGGGAGGAGCGAGATGGGGCGGAAGTTCTTGAGGTCGGTGGGGTCCGCTGTAGGTTTCTTCAGTAGGGCGCTGAGCTCGGCATGCTTCCAGCTCTCCGGGAAGGTGGCGGTGTTGAAGGAGGTGTTGATGATGTTCCGGAGTTGGGGTGCGATGGTGGATTCGGCCTTCTTGAAGACGTGGTGGGGGCAGGGGTCAGTTGGAGATCCGGAGTGGATGGTGCTCATCGTGTGGGCTGTGTCTTCGGTGGTCACCGTGGTCCAGGTGCGGAGGGTGGCGGTGGGGGGCATTGGTTCGACGGTAGGGTGCGTGGATGGTGCGTCGAAGCTGTTGTGGATGTCGGCGATCTTGCGGTGTAAGAACGAGGCGAGAGAGTCGCAGAGATCTTGTGAAGGAGTGATGTCGTTGTTGCCGGTGCTGGGGTTGGAGAACTCCTTGACGATGTTGAAGAGTTCCTTGCTGTCGTGGGAGTTGTTGTCCAGTCGTTCCTTCAGAGATTTCTTCTTGGTGGTGCGGATAAGCTGGTGGTGCTTGCGGGTGGCGTGTTTGAGGGCGGTCATGTTGTCTGTGGTCTGGTCGCGGAGCCAGGCTTTCTCGGGGGTGCGGCAGTTCTTCTTGGAGTCCTTGAGTTCGTCGGTGAACCAGGAGGCCTTCTTGCTTCTGGGTCTGCTGGGAGGTTTCTTTAGTGGCGCGAGGTCGTCGGCGCAGGCGGTCCGCCACTGTGTGAAGTTGCGGACTGCTTCGTTGGGGTCCGTTGTGCTGGCGGGTGGGTTCTGGCTGAGGGAGGTGGTGAGCTGCTTGGCGGTGATCTTGCTCCAGCTCCTGTGAGGAACCTGTTGCGGGTGGTGGTGGGTTGTGGTTCTTCTGAAGCTGAAGTGGACGCAGCTGTGGTCGGTCCAGTGGAGTCCGGTGGCGTGGCTGAAGGTGATGTGCTTGCTGGAAGAGAAGACGGGATCAAGCGTGTGGCCGGCGTAGTGGGTGGGTGTGTTGACCAGTTGCTTGAGTCCGAGGTTGGCGAGGTTGTCCAGCAGGGCGGCGGTGTTGCGGTCCTTGTTGTTCTCCAGGTGGAAGTTGAGGTCCCCAAGGAGGATGTAGTCAGCGGAGGGGAGGGCGTGCGGGCTGATGAAGTCCGTGATGTCGTCGCTGAATTGTGTGCGTGGTCCCGGGGGTCGGTAGACGAGGGTGCCCCATCACTTGAGCTGTCATGTTACTTCTTTCAGTAAGTGTATCTCTTCCTTTAAAGAAGTGCTACCATGAGTAGTAATGTCTTGAAATGTGCCTACATTCAGTATTGGATGGTGAGCCTCCCTTTCAAATACATCCACATTGTAAGGTGGCAGAACTGGTTTAGAAATACTTTTTGCATACTCAGTCACACACATGATTTTACTCTACTGTCTATCACAAATGTGGCAAGATGTTGAACCACTTTTAATTAAATTTATGCTATTTTCTTAATTTGCTTTATTTGCATACATTTCATTTGTTCACCTTCAACTTGTCTCGTGTGCAGAATTTTCAGTGATTAAATGTAATCTTGCAGTTATAGTTCTTTCTGACGACGAATCTGCTTCTTCACAGTCTTCCAATCTTTCCATTTGATGAGCATGTTGTGTTATGTTCCTCGGAAACCTGTCCGCTAGCCTTGCACACACTGGCAAATAGGTTATTTTTACCACGTTTTTTATTTTTCTCTCCCAAGGTGGGGCTCATTGCCAAATGTGGTCAAATCATACCGCAGCTGTAGTATAGCTTTTTGCACGTGCCCACTCTGGTTGACACATCACTCATTTGTTTTATTTCTTGTATTCTTTTATTTTCTTTTATTCTTTTATTCTCATGTGAGCCATTTGTAATATCTTTCGCTAAAAAAGGAGTTCTAATAGTAATTTGGTTCTAATGCATTTAAGGGGCATTCTTTAATAATGTGTTATTTCATTGCTTCCTCATTATTGAATTTATGGACTTTACAATGTACCATTAGTTTCCTTAGCTGTGTTGCAAAATCATCCATGATTCATCTATCCTTTGGCAAGCTGTGTTAAAGGTACAACTCTCAAAATCTATGTTCCACTGTGTGAGTCACAACGTTTATGTAGACATTTTAGTATACCCTCATATGTTGGAGCTTTTTCTGATGGATTTTTTACTCAGATGTATTCCGCACCATCTCCCACTAAATTGACGAACAAGTCTAATGATTGTTCATCCATATGTCTTTTACATGTCACCTTCCAATATTGTTTACCTTTTTAATGGCATTTTCCCAATGTGGCAATAGTGTTTGTGATTCACACATGTCCAAAGATGGTGACCTCTGAAATATTGAGCTTGAAATGCCCTACTGTCATGTTATCTTCTATTACATGACTTGAAACAGATGTACTACACTTGCTCACTATGCTCTCATTCCACACACTTAGGGCCAGATGTAGGTAATTCCGATTTACCTACTCTTAAATACCGAATCATACCGATTCGGTATTTAAGAGTAGGTAAATTGGAAGTAGGCAGATGTAGGTAATTTTTATTTTACAATTACCGATTCTGTAAGATTCGGTATTTACCGATTCGGTAGTGCTAATGATTACTCCACCATCCTCTTATAAAACTGTTCAGCCTACAAAGTTCAACATTCCAGGAAGGCAAACACATCCAATTACATACAATCGCGCAGCTGGATGTGTTTTAAAAAAATATATGTATGTATATTAGGTATTCACAATATTACATCTTCATCCTGAGATATATTACTATCAATCTCTAATTTACTTTCATTAACTATACTTACAAATAATTAAGGATTTGTGTTAGCATAAAGGAAAAATATTCATTTTACTTGATAAGATATCTTTTAAAATAACTAAGGGTTGAAGTTAGCAAGGGATATATGAATTGAATTAATAAAAGATCAACAGTAACCATTTAAATGTGATTGTTGGGAAGGTTGCACATTACTATATCATGGTTTACTGTTGGTATTAGGGTTCAGTTACATTTGAATAATAATATACTATACTAAAAATATAAATAATAATGGATTCATTTTAGGGTTAGGATTGAAGACAAGTGAAATTAAACGTTGTTAGTGGTAGGTATAGGTTAACGAATAAAGTCATTCTTAGCACACACAATGAAGAATTGGGTTACAATTACAAACTAGGATAATACGCAACATAAAATTAGAAAGAAGTTGCTGAAAATATAGAGTCAGCATACTGGTGGTCAATTGCACAGGTAAAATATGTTGTAAAGTTATCATTATGATTTAGTGCTCTTCGATTTAGGGTCCTCCAAATAATTGTTGGGCGATGTAGTGGTAAGTGATACAGTAACAAACAACCATATAATTATACCCCCTCCCAGAGTTCCCAACCAATTCGGAAGAAGACAGGGAAACAGACTAAGGAAAGTTTCCTTTATGGTGATTCAGGTACTCGTAGTTCTTGTTATCCCTACTTCCCAACATCCACCATCCATTTTCACAGTTTTCAGATTCTGTATATGTAGTGCAACCATATTTAGCAGCTGGGTGTATCAGGTATTAAAGCACAGTCAAGGCATGGTGCTGACATACATAGAGGGATGCTTTCTGCTCATGCCTGCTGGATGGAATTAGGGAGAGGAAGGACTAAGTGTAGTATGGGATTGTTCTTGAATATTTTGTGTTATTTATCCTCAGTATGATGAAAGATCACTTATGAATATTTTTTTTGTTAGGTTTAGAAGATTGCCACAATGCCGTATGTTGGGTGTCACAGCCCTATACCTGGACATGCAGCCAGGATGACTCTGCATCATTCTTCTGGGATCCTTCCTCTGTTACATGAACTCCGAGCTGAGAATGTCAACTTTCTGCTTGGCTCTTTGGATGGATCGTCTTTGAAGATGGAGTATCTGAAAACATACCTTTCGGACATTCTTTTTGCATTGTCAAACAGGATATATGCAATGTTCAACGTTATCAGCTTCTCGAATAAGGTAACATCTCCAGGCAAATGATTTAGTACAGATCGTTACCAAGGACTGTCAACTGTTCCACATGAGCAACAAACGTCATGGAGAATTGAGATAATTTATGTATCCAGTACATTCCATGGGTCCTCTGGTTATTTCATGCCTGTAACTTTTTCTAATTCATGTGTCACCTTCCCAAGACCAGCAATAATTTCCCAAGACCCTGAAACCTCTGTAGTTCAGCAGTGGCTTGCGAGGTATCTTATACATGTAGAATTTGTTTGTGGTGCATGATCTCTTAAAACTCCATCATTCTCTATGTGATTAAAAGGACGTTCCATATAGCAGAAAATTCCTGGGGCCCAAACGTTGCACACACATGAAACCTATTCAGTTCTGGGCCACACCTAAGAACTGGGCAAGGCAGTTGGTAAAGCACATCTACGTCAAGTATATTTTACGACGCCCCCACTACATGTCGATTATGGCATTGGATCCCTAAGATCTCACACTTAGAAAAGATCCCATGAATAACAGTAGCATATTTTATGGTACTTCTCCTATATTTTACACTTATTGCACATTCACTGGAGTCCATGAGAAATTCATTGGTGCAATATATTACTTGGATCCGTGAGATGTCTCAAAGCTGCCATACATTTCATTGACCCAAACAGTATTTCAATCCAGAGGCCTATTCCATGTCTTCCTGTAGTGTCTCATAACTGCAACACAGTCCACTAAATGTTACTACACCTCACACCAGCAACCATTCCATGGTTCCCTGAGACATATAAGTCTGTTCCCCTGAGCTGTATAATATTTCACTCTTGTAGCTGATACCATGGGGCAAGTAGATATAACAGGGTTAATAGTGTGAAATACGTATATTTCCATTTTAGCGTTGAGTTATCCAAAAAGTCGTCAAAATATCCCACAGATGCAAGAGCTCTTGACATCTTAGAGCTGTATTCCTTTCCACTGAGTTCATTCTGCATACCTTTGTAACTTGTTCCATTGTGCTCCGATATATGTCCATATAAATCTAACGATATCGCTCTTGTGTAACACAGGAAGATACAGTATTTCACACTGATATAACATCCCTGACCCTTTGATGTCAGCTATGTTATACCACTGTAGGATGTTTGGGGCTTTCGAGGCACCAGATCTAGAAGTCCCCAACAGGCCTCTTTTTAGCATCAGTGAATGATCTCACGCCAGGAATTGAAGCTAGATTCTGGAAATAATTTGCATTGGCAGTAAACCATTGATTCCTAGTAGACTTCATACCATGTTGATAAATGTGTGGTCATCTTTTCTTCTTCCCCATTAGATTACTAAATGGTGTAATTGTCCAGTAAGGATTTCTCCGGAGAATGTGGCTGTAGCAGTGTCATGGATTAAGACTCTTCCATCAGATAACGGTGTCGACATTCAGACTGCACTGGCGGAAGCATTTCAGGATCCAGCCTGCCAAGCAGTTGTGTTGATCACGGACACTTTACCTGACCATATGCTACAGGACATTTGTGAACATGCTTCACGCATTGGAAAGGGTCGGCCCCTGCATATCCTACACCTCTCATCCGGGGGTTCTTCAGATGATGGCAGGAGCGGTTTAGTAGGAGCCTTTGAGATGGTCAGTCTCCAACCAGCAGATAATTCCTGTGAGGTAAGTCAATGGAAGGACTTATGAATGATATTGGTTTTCCTGTGCCTTTCTCTTTACTTAAGCTAATATTAATGACAGAGCGAATTCAAGTGGAGATGTTGTCCTGTTCAATCACGCCTTCCATTACAGACACATGTACTTGACAAGTCTCCGAGTTACATGGCATCTCGGACCACTGAGAAGTATTCCTACAGAGATACTAATGACCAAAGATCCTTCATGAGCTTTGTTATGTTAAACATTGTATTAAATATTCTTTTAATGTTATGTTAACGGCTCTTTTAATGTGTGTAAGGCATCCACTGTCTTTGTACTGAGAAAAGTACATACATTTGTACTTTCACAGCCTCTTTAGGAGAAAAGTCGGGTCTCCATTGCCCTTCCACTGCCTTCCACAGGATGGCCATTTACCCACGTTTTTAGGTTTCAGTGAAGAAAGCAAAAGAAGAAGGTACTTTGAGATGGATTTCAGATGAAGATGATAGTGGTGGAGAAGCAGTGTGCTACATTCAGTCTTCGATTTTGGGAACACTTGTGGCCACTGTCTATGGACACAGGGTAGTCACCCACGCCAGGAACTTTATTTTTGTTGTTCTTTTGCATTAATGTTATTATTACAATCATTCATATAAGTAGTAGTGATATTTGTAACATTTTATTATCTCTATGGTTATTATTAATATTATTTAAATATTGGAATCTATATGTAAATTTCAGTGGTTGGTTTTACTCCTTAGGTTTCAGCTTGCCAACCCTCCTGCAGCCTCCAGCACTACAGCCCTCCAGAGACACACACATGTTCTACTCATCTGATGGGTCTTCCTGAAGCACAGTATGTTCAGTACTTGAATTGAGCGTATGCGTTGCCTTCTATTGCTACTCACTTTATACTATGATTAACATTATTCCATTTGTCAAGCTATGACTCTCCCTGAGCCGGCCCCCAGTCTGTCTTACTTCAGTACTTCCACATGTAACCTCTTCCTTTGAATCACCTCTTTTGTTGTGATCTGCTTGCACTCCGATTCCTTGCCGTTTCATAGTATTCAGTGACCAATCTCAGTCAGTTTTGATTTAGTAGCTCACTGCTTATGTAGCACTTGAAAACATAAGGCAATCTTGATCTACTAGTTGACTGTTTACTGAGCACCCTCAGACATCAAGCAGTCCTGGTCTGCTGGCTGACTGCTCACTGAGCACTTCAAAACCTAAGGCATTCTTGATATATGGGCTGACTGCACATTGAACTCTCTCCAACCTTAGCCCGTTTCTCAGCATGTTAACTGGTAAGTTGATACACAATAAACAGTCTCTGACAGTCTCCCCTGCTGATTGACTCGACTCCCTGAACTTTTCCACAGGTAAAACCTCTCATTTCCTGGTTTAGGAGGAATGTCAGTGCCCCTCTTTCCCCAGGATGTAAAGTACATTTAAGGCCCACATTTGTTGTTTTGTGGTCAGCCCATATAGTGTGTTGCTGGTAGGTTAGTCATGAGAGCACAACAAACATAAAACTTAACATTTTGTCCTTTGCTAATTGCTTTGCTTTGGCTTACTGTCTTATATAGAGTAGCGTTTATCTTATTTATAATGTGTATGTGTCCATAGAAAGTGATATATGCTGTTTCAGTGATGATAGGATTATCAACAAATAAAGTGTTACTCTCTAAAGGAATTTTGCATGTGTAAATGAGATTTAGTAGATTTCTGTGGGGCCATTGACAGAAAATTACTTGAACTGAAAAACATGGAGGTTGGCGGTTTTCCTTAGGGGAATTTCATATAATGGTATGATGAATGACGCAAATCAAAACATGTTTTACGTGTCTAGTGTATAGGGTGCTGAGCAGTTTGCTAGGTCTGCAGTATTGTTTAATTAGTTTCCTTTCACCTTAGAGTTCACCAGGGTGGGAGAGATTATGTCAGAGGAGTTGGAGGCAGGCATCACCCTGGAAGAAATGCGGTCGGCGCTATGGATGCGACCCAAGGGCTAAGGAACCTGGGGGGAGGGGTGTGCGGCTTTCCTATTAAGGTCTAGCAAACATTTCCAGCGGCGCTCACACAGAAACTGCTCAAGGTATTCTTAAAGGCTGAGGAGATATGCCAGCTTCCGCTTAGCATGAGCGGAAGGCCTCATCTGTATGATGCCCAAACCGGGTGAAGATGGCTCGTACCTGGCAACATATCATCCTCTGACGATAGTCAACTCTGATGTTAAGATCTTATGTAAATTGTTGGCCAATCCATTGCATCCCGTGATGAGGGAGTGTTTGGGTTCACCCAGATCAGTGCTGCTTCCTGCCAGGCCGCTGCACGACCTTGAACTTGAGGAGGTTGACGCACATTCTGCGTGAGGTGGAGGATGCCCAGGAGGAGATGGCATTGGCTGCGTGGGTCAGGTTGGCGATAGCTAGGGCTATCTGTCACCTCTGTTGTTTGCCCTGGCGATGGAACCATTGGCCATTCAGGTCCAGCGGGTTATGCATGGTTGGAAAATTGAGCTAGAGTGGAGTAGGCATGTGGGGTCTCTTTACACTGACGATGCCCTGTTTTATCTGCAGGCCCGAGGGAGTCCTTGCCGATATTGCAGCAGCTTCTCGAGGACATCGGCGAGGGGTCTGGTCTCATACTTAATAAGGTGAAGTCACTGCTGTTTCAGTTGGCAGCCCTGATGAGTGTCCATGTGTAGCAGCTCCTGGACCTGGGGTTGCGATGGGAGCTAGACTGGTTTCGTTATCATGGAGTGATGGTGGTGTACACTGAGGAAGAGCAATTACATCATAATGTCCAAAAGGATTTTAGCTTTGCTGCAGGAATCGGTGCGGTTTGGAATACTCTGCAATTGCTTTGGCTAAAATGGTGCTGCTACCACGATGTCTGTACACCATTCAGAACTCGCTGTGTCCACAGCAGGCAGGGAATTTTCAGAGGTTGAACTTCCTTCTTACGTCACTCTTGTGGTCGGAGAAGTGGCCTAGAGTGGCTAGAACAAGGTTAATGAGGGGACATATGGAAGCGGGGCTGGAAGCCCCGAACCTGGAACTTGATTATTTTACGTCCCATCTGCAGCACGCAGCCCACTGGCTGGTTGAGGAGGACAACTTGGAAAATACTTTTTGGCAGGAATGGTGGTAGACGGTGAGCTCCCACAGATGCTGATGGTGGGCTCGGGTATACCGAGGGGAGTTCTATACATTGAGCATCTATCTGACTGTCGCGATATGGCAGAGGGTGGTTACAGTAGTGATTAAGGGGGCACCATTCCACAGGGAGATCCCACTATGGGTGCTCTCCCATATTGTCAGGTGAAAAGAGCCAGGGCATTTCAGGCATGGCATGAAGGAGGCTGTGAGGCGGGGGAAAGGGACTTGTTTCCCAGTGAAAGATTAATTTCCTTTGAGAACGCATGACAGCAATTTGGCCTGCAACAGGGCAGTTTTAACATTATGCAGACATGGCAGAGATAGTTATTCAGATTTGGATCTCCTTTCTGGCTGCGTCACTGTATTCTGTGGTGTTGGGAGCGCTGCTGACGATCAGCTTGGGGCGCCACCTGGTCTCCCTGATTTATAAAGTGCTTCAAGCGGACGGCATATGCGGGCAATTGCGTTTGCAGCAGATATGGGAGGTGGATATGGGTACCCCTGTCAGATGTGGAGTGGGCTAGGGTTTTCGCATTGCTGAAATGAGTGTCTATTAACACCCGCTTTAACTTGATACACTTTAATTTTCTACATCTCACTTATGCGACCCAACAAACCTACATAGGTGTGATCCGGGTCGGTCACCAGCCTGCCCCCATTGTAAATTTGTGGTGGCAGACTTTATGCACCTGGCATGAGGCTGCACGGCAATGGGGACCTTTTGGTCAGCCATGATGGATAGATTACACAGGACCACAGCTTTGAGCTGTGAACTGACACTGCAGCATTGTTTGTATTGCTAGACCCAAAAAACACAAGCTGTCTTACTACTTCTTACAGCTGGCCTCGTTTCTGGCCCAGTAGCAGGTCGCCATCACCTGGATGGGAGCGGGGGTTTCTGGGGAGGCCCAGTGAGTCCGGGATGTCTTGGAGTGGTCTCTGTCTTCAAAATGATCCTCCTCTTGAAGAACGGGCCTGGGAAAAATTGTATTATATTATTAATTGTATAGAACGTTCCATACTCCTTGCGAGGCTGAAAGCGGTCTGTGGGTGGTCCGAATGCAATATTTATATAGCACTTTAGACATTTGCTGAGGTTGTATGGTACTCTGATGAACATTGGTCCATTCCGAATGCCTGACTGAAGGGGTGTTGTTTGTGGTTTGAATATCAAGACAGAGTAGAAGGTGCACTCAAATAAAGTCAATATTAATGATGATTTTTTATATAAATTCATCTTTATTCAAAATTCTTTCAAGCAGCATAGGCACAGCCAACGCGTTTCGTTCCTCTTTTTGCCTTTGGGAACTTCGTCAGGGCAAATAATTACAAACTTAGAAGTCTGAAGTGAAAAATCGAACTGGATGCGGCTCAGCGTAATGAACTGTACCGGCCGATAATGCTATTGTTTGTGGTTTGGTTTACATGGGATATTTTTTGTGGGATATGTTAGGTTTGACTAGGTAGTGATGACCGAGGAGCAACTAAATGGCAGACTACTAGGCGCAAAGGTAAAATCACCAAGGATTATTATAAGGAGTCTATCCAGGTGTAAAAGTACGAGGAACAAAGGAGTAGACCATTAGAGGTGCCATTAAAAACCACAAGAAATTATTACATGGAGTTTACCAAGGTGCACTAAAAGCACAGCAGAGGAGTGACCCATTGGGGGCATTGCTAAACCACCAGTGAGTATTGTATGGAATCTACCCAGGTGTAATACAGGAAAAATAGATGAGAAACTCACTGGGCGCATTGTTAAAATCACCAGAGAGTACCACATGCAGTATACCTAGGTGAAGCAGAGGAACAGTTGACGGGGGCACTTTTCAGCCACTAGAGAGTTTATCTGACAGGGAATGAGAGGCAAGGTTTAGGGAAGCAAAAAGGGAGGAGAGAAGGCAGAGTTTGTGGCCCAAGGTCCTGTTGTTGTCCTAATAGGCTCAAAGTGGGAAAACACCACGGGAAGATGCCCTCAAACGTCCCGTCTTTACCCGTTTGCGCATGCAAAAATGGTTGTACATCTGGCCCTTAGTTTTCTTTGTACTCCCTAATATTTTTTATGCCTTTAAATATGTCCCAATCTGGCCCTTAATAACAACCGGAGATTGGATTTATCAGAGATTTCACTTAATCAAAACCTCACACTTACAAATTTGCTAGTTTTACCCATTGCAATTATGATTTCACTAAATGTAACCATAGGTTGTAAAAAACAGAGTTGACTTCAGATAGTACCTTAACTTAATGCTTGTCTCCTGCACTGTTAGATTGATAAGTCTCAGAATAAGAACTCCTATGTCCTAAATACAACTCTTCTTTTAGACTTCATTTAGCCTGTTCAGTTTCACTATTACTCAGAGCCAACCATACTCCAGGTTTCACCAGTCAGAATCCTACAGAGAAAAAGCAACCCAATTAATTCCTCCTCATACTCTGGCAACCAACTCTAACTTTATAGTTTCGAAGTTCACTGAAACTGGAAGAGTGAACACTTTTTTTATCATAGTTTCCTTCCTGTTGTCTACAGTGAGGCATCCAATCCAAGACTAAGGCCCTTCTGTCCTGTGAGACGATGGGTACAATATTTTACAATTAAGCCTTAATCAAAGGTTTATTAGAATACCCCCTTAGATGTTGTTAAACGTGCACTAACAGATCATAGCCGCTCCGTCCGTACTGGGGTACCTTCCCAATGTGATTTCCATTTTCAGTGGCTATTGAATAGAACACCAAGATTGATATGCTGACACCACCTCCAAGTTAATGTCCCGTAAGAACCATTTAAAATGCCATGCATTTTCCCCAAATACCATCACGTGTTTTAGACAAATATTTAATAAAATAATTGTTAACACAAGATGTCTGTAGTGAATTTAATTGCCTATGTAAGTCGATTGCCACCCGGTAAAGTAAGAACAGACAGTTGATATACAATAAAACATTACGTTGACGATCCATTATTTCAGGGTAAGTTTCCCACTCCTCTGAGAATGCCTATACGTAGATTAACATTTAAAAAGGGCTGACCCCAAATGCATTTTTGGAAGTGCAAAAAAAGCCAAGAATTGGTCAAGAGCCTCCAGTCTGTCAAAAGGTTCTAATAAATCCATTGGAAGTTAAGTAGCACTCACACCATCATGGATTCTCTCCTCTTCTTCAGCTAATATTTGCTGACATGCTGAACCTCTGGTGGGAGTAAAATCATTAAAGTAGCAAACTCAGCATGTAATGTAATTGCCAATTTGTATCGCGCAACAATCGCTCCAAGGAGCATCTAGGCGCCCGTGTAAGGTCAACCAGGTGTCAGGTTGCCTCTCTGCTTACTTGACCAGAACCAGAATCACACTAGGCTTCTAGCAGTTGTGTCTTGGAGATTGAAAATCCAGGTTTTTAGGTGTTTACGGAAATCTGTTTCCTTGTCCAATGCTCTCAAATGTGGGGGGAGAGTATTCCACGCTTTTGCACCCAATACCGCCAGGGACTTGCCCCCTCGGGTTTTGAGTATGAACCCTGGGACGGTAAGCAGTTTGGCAGTTGAGGATCGTAATGCTCGAGTTGGGCAGTATCTCTTAAATTTTTTCCTTAGGTATAGTGGACCTAGGTCATGGACAGCTCGAAAAGTAATTATTAGTACTTTAAACAAGACCCTTTTTGTTATGGGCAGCCAGTGTAATGCATTGAGGGCTTTGGTTGCTGATGATCTTTTCGGCCATTTCAGAACCAGCCTTGCTGCTGCATGTTGCACCATCTGAAATTTATGTGTGACTACTTTATTGGTGCCAGCATAGAGGCTGTTACAGTAGTCGATGCGTGATGTTACTAATGCAACCGTTACTGTTTTTCTTGCTTCAAAGGGCAACAGGTCAAAGAACTTCCTCAGCCCCTTTATCACCCCAAAGCACATGCCTGCCACTCTAGCCGCTTGTTGTCTGAAGGACAGGTCAGCGTCGAAGTGCACCCCCAGATTGCGGGCCAAGCTGGTAGTATGGGGCGGTATTTCTGCCTTTTCTGGCCACCATAGTCTGGGGACGAAATCATTTTTTGGGCCTATTGGCATGATCTCAGTTTTACCAGTGTTGCATTTTAGGTGATTTATCCGCATCCATTCAAAAGTGGCCGTTAGGCAACCTTTGAGTTTTTCCTCCCAGACCCGGTTATCCTTATCCATTACCAGGATCAGTTGTGTATCGTCGGCATAGGCTATTACATCTATGCCAAATGACGATATCAACTTTATCAGAGGTGCGGTGTAAACATTAAACAGTGTCGGGCTCAAGCTTGAACCCTGAGGAACTCCCGTCAGCAGTGATTTTTCACTGGAACAGAATTCCCCCAGGGTCACCACTTGTCTCCTGTCACTTAAAAAGTTCTTTATCCACTCCAGAGCTATGCCTGTGATGCCAGATGTTATTAGCCGGTCTATTAGGATGACATGTGAGACCGTGTCGAAGGCCGCCGACAGATCTAATAAGATCAGGACGGCCTTCTTACCTTGGTCTAGGGCTGAGCGGATAGTTTCGGTAGTGAACAGGAGAGCCGATTCCGTGGAATGTTGGGTCCTGAAACCTGCTTGGTTGGGGTGCCATGCTTCACTATCTTCCAAGAAGCGTGTAAGCTGTTTGTTTACCATCGACTCTGTGATTTTACACAGAGCCGGAAGTAGTGAGATGGGTCGTAAGTTTGACAGTGTGGTGGGGTCGGGAAGTTGGTTTTTTTGCAGTGGTTTCACTGCTGCCAGTTTCCACTCTGGGGGGACATTGGCCGTGGACAGTGAGGCATTGACAATATCATTTATTACTGGGTTGACAGTTTCTACAATGAGGTGCAGGAGTCTAATAGGGCATGGGTCAAAAGGTGATCCTGATTTTGTTGCCAAAATTGCTCTTCTAGTCTCCTCCAGGCTGATTGGTTGGAAGGCTGTTAGCTGAGTAGCCCCCTGCCTTGTTATGTCATCCTCTTTTCTTGGCTCTGGTATTGGGACCTCGAAGTCCTTCGTCAAACCCTGTACTTTTCCCTCAAAAAAGTCTGCGATCTTATCACAGAGCATCTGTGAGGGCGGAATAACCTGCGCTAAACATTTAGGTTTATTAAAATCATTCACAATTTTGAATATTTCTTTGTGTTTGCTGTTAGCTGTTTCTATTGCCGATGAAAAATACCTCTTTTTTGCCTGTTTGATTTGCGCATGGTAAGCACTCTTTATCTTTTTATATTTGCTACGTTCTGTGCTACGATAGTTTTTTCGCCAGCTACGTTCAGCTCTTCATAGCTCCCCTTGTTTATTTTTGAGTTCTCGATCGAACCAAGGTGCGGACGTCTTCTTTCTTTCACGCCTCGTTCTGTTTCTTCCCTGCCCAACCTTACCTTTCAATTCATTCATCCATGTCCTGAAAGTATTGGAATTTGGAGGTCCTGCTAGCTGGGGTCTACAATCTCTAGCCATGGTGATTAAATCTGGGTGGGACATTATCGTTTTCCACTCATCTCTTTTGGCCTGGCTGCGTTCTTCCTCATGCTCATTCTTTCTGTTGAGTACAAGTGGAAACATAAAAGGGATCAGCATATGGTCAGTCCACGTTTGGAGTTTAAGGGGGTCTGTTGTTAAAATGTCTAGATTAGTGGCGATGCAGTCTATCGTATGACCCGCCTCATGGGTGGCTTGGGTATCACGAATAGTGAGGCCCAGTACCTCCATGGTTTCCCGATAGGAGGTAGCAGATATGTCTGTTGTGGACTCTAAATGGATGTTTATATCCCCCAACAAGGTGAAATTAGAATACCTAAGTATCAGTGGGCTGAGCACTTCTCCGATGCTCCCTAGAAAGCCTGTGCATGGTCCTGGTGGGCGATATATCAATGCCCCAGTGAAAGAGAAGTTATCATTAATTTTCATACAAAAACCCATCCCTTCAGCGTCATTTAGCTCATGAAGTTGTGTCACCGAGCAGCTAAGAGTATCCCTATGTATAATGGCCACTCCTCCTCCCCGTTGTTCATTCCCTCTGTCTACTCTTTGTATACCATATCCTGGAGGCAGGGCGTGTACCACGTCAGGGGTGCACCAAGGTTTAAGCCATGTCTCTGTGATAAAGAGGCAATCTAGATTGTCATCAATCAGTAGGTCCTGAATGTGCTGGGCATGCTTCGGCACAGATCTGGCATTTATTAAGGCTGCCTTAAGGGTATTATGAGATGTTGAGAGGGCCGAGACTTGAGACCACAAAAAAGTGTGGTGGCAGGTCTGGCAACTCACCGGGCCTGTCCAGTCTGAGGGATCAAGTTTATGTAGGTCACAGCTGGACTCTGCTTGTATAGCCAGCAAAACTTGTCTATTATAGCTCCTGGTTTTGATGTTCCTAGCAGGGTTCCTGGCCCTGCGCTCCGGCCTGTGCGCGGACGGGCGCAGACGGGCGGGACTCTGGCTTGACTCCGGCGTGAGTACGGCGTGCCCGCTGAGCGCGTCCGCTGCGCGGAGTCATAGCCGTCTATTTTTATAGTGGCGCCTCTCGCCACAAGGGAGGCTAGCCCTACCCAAAATGGCCGCCACCGTATTCCGCCCGTGCCCCAGGTAAGACAGCCCAAAATTGGCCGGTTGCTCTGGGGGGAGGCTGAGGAGCTGTCAGTGCAGCGCGAAATTCGGGGGGTGCAGATGGTTTTTTTAAAAATGATAAACTAAAGTAGATGCCTCCACCCTCAATCGGTGAAGACAAGCGCCGCAAAAATCCGCGCGCTGGTGCAGGGGGGATAGGACACACAGGTAAATAATCTCAACAAGATTAAAAGCTGTTTAAAAACGTGACTGCCCGGCTCAAGCCTCAGGCGTCAAGTAACAGAGTTTCTGCATGATTGGCACTTAAAGCTGATGTAACGTATAATTTACACAAGTTACTTGCTGAATTCGCCCTGACACCGTATTGCAGGTCTATGGTAGTATCCAATCTTGCAGGCAGTTCTATTGAACTGCTTTGTAGTAGGCATATTTACCCCTTCCAGAGCGCCGCCTTGGACCTGTGGCAGTAGCACACTACTTTTTAGGTCTTGCCTAGTAGGCAGCACATGTGCAATCTGCTGCGACACATATTGTGGGTATTACCAAGACAATACTGGGGCTTAGAGCCCACCCATTGTGTACCATGTCACTCTCATTTGTCTACTTCTTATTCATGTCCCAGCTTGTCAATCCTGTATTTGTTCCCCCCATGGAGCATTGTCTCTTTACCATCACTTTTGGCTGGCTTCTATGATTCCACAGCATGCTTTTCAAGCACTACATTTTTTCTTTTCCATTAAGCACTCTAGGTGTCTTCCTCATGTACATATTGGACCTCTTGCTGCTCTATGTCACATGTGTGTCCCTCCCTCTCAATGTTACGCCCACCCTCATGTACTTCCACCTATTGCTTTCTCTCCTGCGTGCCTTTCCCCCTCCTCAGCCACATTGCTTTCTCGCCTGTTGCTTCTCCTCCCCATCTCCACCCTCTATGTTGCTTCCCTAACTTGCACCCTCCTCTCTCGCCCACTGCTTATTCTCCAAACACCTGTACTCTCCCATTGCCCCTCTCGCCCGTGTGCTCCTTCCCCTCACTCTCTATGTTGCTCTCTCTCCCATTGATCTTCTCCCACACATGTGCCCTCTGTATCGCCTCCCCCCGGATGCTTCTGCCCCTACGTGTGGCCTCTCCCTACACCCACCTGCTTTCACACTTTTTGTTTCTTATTAGTTACCAATCCCGCCCTCAGATTGGTAACGAAATACACAAAAAATCACCTCCATCATTTTGGAGACTGTGGTGCGCATACCTACAGAATTACATGGGTGGACACTTTTCTTTAGTCTTTAGCCATGCTGCACAGCATCTGAGATGCTGTGCAGCTTGGCTACAAACCATTGGCAAAGCTAATAGATCCCAAAGTCGAGACCTATTGGCTTTGCCAATGCTTGTCAGTAATATGCATTTAGCTGTCTGTCAGTGCACGTACAAAAATAAATTGGAAAAAGCAGTATGAAGAGAGGAGATTTTGCTCAGCTCTCTTATTGATCTGTTTCTTTACAGCCACTTGTTTGGGCAGCAGTTGTGTTAGCACACCCATGAAGTGGTTCCATTGGTGTATTTCATTGACTGGGTAGCAATTGTGTTAGCCCACCCATGTAGTGGTTCCATTGGTGTATTTCACTGATTTGGCAGCAGTTGTGTTAGCCCACCCATGAAGTGGTTCCATTGGTGTATTTCACTGATTGGGCAGCAGTTGTGTTAGCCCACTGTTAGCACACCCATGAAGTGGTTCCTTTGGTGTATTTCATTGACTGGGTAGCAATTGTGTTAGCCCACCCATGTAGTGGTTCCATTGGTGTATTTCACTGATTTGGCAGCACTTGTGTTAGCCCACCCATGAAGTGGTTCCATTGGTGTATTTCACTGATTGGGCAGCAGTTGTGTTAGCCCACCCATGAAGTGGTTCCATTGGTGTATTTCACTGATTGGGCAGCAGTTGTGTTAGCCCACCCATGAAGTGATTCTATTGGTGTATTTCACTGATTGGGCAGCAGTTGTGTTAGCACACCCATGAAGTGGTTCCATTGGTGTATTTCACTGATTGGGCAGCAGTTGTGTTAGCCCACCCATGAAGTGATTCTATTGGTGTATTTCACTGATTGGGCAGCAGTTGTGTTAGCACACCCATGAAGTGGTTCCATTGGTGTATTTCACTGATTGGGCAGCAGTTGTGTTAGCCCACCCATGAAGTGATTCTATTGGTGTATTTCACTGATTGGGCAGCAGTTGTGTTAGCACACCCATGAAGTGGTTCCATTGGTGTATTTCACTGATTGGGCAGCAGTTGTGTTAGCCCACCCATGAAGTGGTTCCACTTGTGAATTTAAATGCCAAATGCAACAGAAAGGAGTTTTGCATTGTGAATCAGCTGTCAAATGCATTTTTTATTTAATACCCTTTTTTTATTATAATAATAGTAAATAATCTCTTATTCAATATTAGTGTAATACAAAATGGAGCGAACTTAACTGGAATAGGACCTTTGGTGACAGCTGTGGTAAGTAAAATGATTTCAAAATGCTTGTGGGAGAGAGGGTATGTGATATTTCTTCTGCCAACCCTGGCATTTTGGTGAATCGACACCCATGGCAATGAGAGTGCTTCGTACACAGATTGCTAGTTCAGGTGGGGCTTGAGACATCTGATTTTGAGTATATGCAAATAATTTTATATTTCGCATTTAATTGTTTGTGAATTAACTTACTTTTATTTTAAAAGTAATATCACTGGTAGGATGTAATGTGTTCTTTGCAGGGTTCTGAGTTTATAATCCACACCACCTCCCCGAATAAGCCCTGGACTGCTCTCCCTCGCTACCTTGAGGGTCAAGGGCTCAAGGGGTGTATGTACCTGGTGCTTACTTTGTGTCCAACACTATGTTGGCACCAGGACTTTGGCTCCACCCATTTTTTGATAATTTTCTTTAAAAGCAATTGCTAGGGCAGTAGAAGTAACAGTCCGGCTTTGAAGTAGTTCCATTGTGAACAGTTTGACGAATACAATAGGAAGGGATTTTACATTGCAAACTCTGACAAATATATTAGAAGAGGTTTACATTGTGAACTCTATGTTAAACAGCAGAGAAAGGGACTTTACATTGTTTAACACTGAAAGGCCACCGTACTCCTAATTCTAATTCAGTGGGCTAGAGAGGTTGAGGTTTCACTATGATCATTTTTGATTTTTTGTTTAGTATTAAGTGCGTTAATTAAAGTATGTTGTCTTTTAAAAGTAAAAACACTGGCCGGACATTGATTAAATAAGTGTTTTTGCATGCTTTACGGATGACTGATTTTCTAACAAACACAACCTCCCTAAGTAAGCCTTGGACTCCTCTCCCTTGCTATCCTGAGAATCAGGTACTAACGGGGAATGCCTTGTGCTCAGTTTGTGTTCAATAGTAAGAAAATCCAGAGGTAAAAGATTCCTACGTTCACAGTTTAAGTCCAGTTATTCCTGATTGTCCTGGGGCACCTCTAAAGAGTTCCCACAAGAACTGCAGGGGAGGTGTATTGAAATTGTCCACTGATCCAGAAGGAACCATCCCTGCCACTTGCCATGTTCCCTAGACACCTCCTATTTGGTAATACAATCTCTGCCAGTTGCTGCTGAACAAAAAAGGAGTACTGCATCATGCTGCATGTGCCAACTGCATTGGGGTGGGTACAATGTGGCATGACACACCGTGGATTCCCTATTCCCAAGATGGCCACTGCATCTAAATTTGATGAAGAAATGGTGCATAGAGTGGGATGGTGGGTGTTGGACGGTCATACATGTTTCAATGAAAAACAAACATCTAGGAAGATGTGGTGTGATCCCTCATAATCCCTGTAGGAAGCTGGGTTTCTGTTGCAGTAACCCCCTCCCCCCAAACACACACTTTTGCCAGACTACTGATGCACTTTGACTTGATGTACCCTGGGTCCCTGCCAATGAGGTTCCCAGGGCCTGTGTTCTTTCACCCAAACTGTACCTTGTACCCCCAGTTGGCACCTCTCTGGGCACTTGTCATTCCCTTTTAAAAGGTACCTTGGGTATCAAGGACACTGTGGCCAGGGAAGGCCTCTAAGTGCTGCGCCACTAATGGTGCCACCCTTAGAGGCCCTGTACCTTTACACACACACTGCCATTGCAGGATGCATGTTTTGGTGCAGAACAAAGTGAAGAGTCGACATGGCACACATCCCTGTGTGCCATGCCTACAACCCACTGCCCTGGCATAGATCAGTCACTCCTCTAGCTGTGTGCACTATACAAGTGGTGAAGGTACAGGTGCAGGAGCCCTGTACCACTACAGTGTCTAAGTCAATTCTTAGACATTGTAGGCGCAGTGCTGCAATTAAGAATATATGGTGCTGGGAGTTTGTCATTACGAACTCCACAGTACCATAATGGCTGCACTGAAAACTGAGAAGTTTGGATCAAACTTCTCAGCACATTAAACCCACACTGATGCCAGTGTGGGATTTAATGAACATTTTTCTCAGAGGGCATCTTAGAGATGCCCCCTGAAAAACGAGCAGCCTCTGGTGGGTTCCCTGACTGATACACACCAGCCTGCCACCACGAAACATGTTTCTGGATCCCTGGGGTGGGAGCCTTCTCTCCCCGAGCCCAGAAACAAAGCCTTTCTTGGGAGGAGGTGATCATGACTCCCCCAGGCCATGAAGAGCCATCTGTGGCAGGGGAGCTTCAAAGGCCTTGCAGCCTTTATAACGCGACCCCCAACCTCTCCTGCTATCAGGAGCAGACCCCCTTCCTGTATCCCCTCCTTTTCGGTAGTAAGCCAGGTGGGAAGAATTAGCAAGCCCAGAAAGTGTGCCCACCCTTGCCAACCCCACCCCTCAGGTGGGGGAGGCAAGGTGAAGCCCACACTTCAGTGCCCACCATTTTGCAGATGGTACGCACTACCCAATCAGGATTAGGGATTGTGCTCACTCCCTCATTGGCTACTGACCCAGAGACCACTATAACGCCTCCTAAATACAGTATTTAAAGGGCAGCCCTCAGACAAGAAACCAGAAGAAGAAAAGAAGAAGAAGGACCGAACAGCCGCGCCGAAGCTAGCAAGAGGATGATGCCTACTGACTTGGCCCCAGCCCTACCGGCCTGTCCCCACATCGAACCTGCAGAAGCGAAACCCTGGTGTGTCCTGCAGCCAGCAGCCTCAAGAACCCCGAGGACATGCCCTGCCTTCAAAAGAAAAGAGTCTGTCTCCCGTGAACACCGGATTTGTTCACCAACAGACTCCAGCTCCGGCAGGATCCGCGAGTTTGCACCACTCTGCACCCGATGCCCTCGGCCCAAGTTTGAGTGGCCCAAGAGGAGCTCTCCCCAGCGATCCTGACCTGCGATCCGGTGACCCCTGACCTGCCTCAAGCCTCTAGCCGACGCCTGCAGCCTCAAACTGGAAGGTTCCCCCGGCCTCCACCAGGAGCTGGTAAGAAGATCCGACCCTAAAAGGCACCCCTCCACCCGACGCCCCACGGCCTTGGGTGACCCAACCAACAGTGCCTAACCGGCCCCCAGCAATCCCAACTTACCTCTCCAAGTGGTGGTCGCACCCAGAAGACCTTCGTCCCCGAGCCTGCAGTGTGTTTGCAAACCGGAGACTCCCGATTGAAAGCTACAGCGTGCCCGACGCCAAAACATCACTCTGCACCCGGCAACCCCAGTTCCGCTGAGGGTGCACCTTCTGTGCTGGCTTGAACCCCCCATTTGCCCTGAACTTAAGTCCAGGAGCTTTGCTCCCATAACCCAGTAGCCTGCTTGTCAGCAGCCACCACTGGAGGCGCCCTAACCCCCATTCGATAACATTGGGCCTCAGCACTCTTCAACCAGCTGCCCTAGTGCCGTTGAGGGTGCATCCTTGACCATGGGGGACCCCTGAGTCTAACCCCAGAAACCTAACTCTCATAACTTAATACTTACCTATGAACCGATAACCATATTTTCCTCCATAGAATAACATTGACAGTTTTCTGTCAAACGTTTCTAAGCGTGGAGTTCGAAAATCTACGAAACCCTTTAAAGCTGTAACTAAATAGCAAAAACTCTTTAACTTACCTGTTTACAGGAAATGTCCCAGTGCAGTATCCAGGTATACTGCACTGTGTAAGAAAAGTGATCTGTAAGGTAATCCACTTTAGTTTCTATCAGCACTCTGCTGCCTGACTCTCTGGGAGGTATCGCAGCGTCGCTTCATCGCGCTGCTTTGCTCATAAAGCTTGAGTCATTTTATGCACACTGTTTTAAGAACCTTTTAACCTGGTTTTTTTTATTTACTGTGCCAATATTTGTTGAATTTGAATCTGTTCTGTTCTGCACATTACCGCTTTAATTATACAAGTAGGCATTGCACCCAAAGCCTTACAGCGTCTCCAGGAAGCTCTATAGCGTGAAGGGAAGCCGCTCCAGGCCCTCAGAGCATAGAGAGGATCGTTCCTCCCCTCGGTCAGGGAGTGGGTGAGTTAGCGGTCAAGAGTCAAGTGGCTTGCCTTCTTCTGGCGGCATCTGCAGCCGAAGGCGCCCAAAAAGGCAAGCCTGTCTGCGCCCGGACGGGACCAGGGGACAGATACCCTGCCCAATTTTACACTGACCTCGCAAACATAATCAAGTTCTCTAAAGAGGAACTTGAATCACTCAGGCCAGCTATGTCCGCTGGGAAACATCCTTTACAACGCAACTTTTACAACGCAGTGCCTTTACGATGCAACTATTACAACAAAAACCATTATAACGCATTGCGCTGGGGGGCGCTCTAGGATAGGGTATAGATTTAATTTACTATCCAACACCTTCCCTAGTATCCACGGGGACTGGAGTTGGAATAGTAAATTAAACTATTCACTATCCAGCACCCCTAAGCACTAGGCGTTGTAATGGTTTGCGTTGTAAAAGTTGCGTCGTAGAGGCATGCATGGTAAAAGCATGCGTTGTAACGACGTACATCCATGTCCCCTCGCTGCCTCCACTCCCTTGATTCCAATTACCCTCTGGGATGCCAAAAATGAGGGTTCTCATCAGACGCCTCCCATTGGCAGTCACAAAGGGTTGTTGAGCAATAACCTCAGGCACTGGAATATTGGGCTAATCAACTGTAGATCCCTCCCAGGACATTATATTGAGATATGGATGCTTATTGAGGAGGAAGATCTTGAGGTAGTGTTTCTTACTGAAACATGCCTTAAAGAGAGCTCTTCGCCACACATCATAGGTACCCTTCCCCAATGCTATGGGATAAACCAACTTGACAGGGTGGCAAAAGTGGGAGGCGGCGTTGCCATCATTTATAAATTACATCTGAGCTGCTCCACAAGCCCCCTTAATATAACTAACTGTGAGGCCATCGAATTTAGACTGTCCCTCTCCCCCACATCCTCCTTCTCAGGCAGCCTCATCTGCAGGCCTCTAGGGACTTGTACTTCTTTTGTAGAGTCTATCCCTGATCTCCTGGCCAGCCTGAGCATAGGGAAAAGTGCTTTCACCTCAATAGGTGATTTCAGCATCCATGTGGATGACACTAACAACCCACCAGCCAAGAGATTCTTGGCTGACCTTGAGGCCTTGCAACTGACGCAACGGGTGGGCTCGGCGACTCATGAAAAAGGGCACATTCTGGACCCCATCTTTTCTAATGATCCCAAACGGCAGACCCTCACACGTATCCAGAATCCCTGGTCAGACCACTTTTTCATTCCCATTTTGTATCAAAAGGCCTCGCCACACATGCCTTCAGGGGCTGCTCAGCCCTAAGACGTAAGTGGCCAAGGCTTGCCCCTGATACCTGGACCAGAGATTTGGAGGCAACCATCCCACCAGACACAGTAGGTCTCGATGAGGCACATAAGTGGTGGTCAGACTGGATTACCAGTTCTGTGGATAGAAATTTTAAGAAGCCCAGACTGATAAAGCAGGGAAATCTTAATAGAGCTACCTGGTTCAGCCCCCAGCAAGTAGCCCAAAAGAAAAACTGTAAAAAGCTAGAGGGGAGCTGGAGGAAAGCTTATGGCACAGATATTAAATCCACATATAAAGCAGCTATCCAGCAATATCACAAGGACATCAGGAAAGCACAGGCTTCCTTCTTTGAAGAAAGAATTGAGAGGTCCTCTAATTCTTCCACTGAACTGTTCCAAATAGTAAAAACCCTTACTATAATTGAACCAGGTGCACACATCCCCAACCTTCAAAGAGAGATGTAACGATTTATCCACCTTTTTTAAGAGTAAAGTTGAATGCATTTGCAACTCACTTCACTCAATCAAAGGCGAGACCTTTGAAAAGACAAAGAACTATGCAGACAAGTCAGAGCTACTTTTAGACCCAGAACTGCAATCCTTCTCCATCTTTGCTCACCTTCCTTAGGCTGAGCAAAGAACATGCAAGTTTTCTCCTAAGCAACATCAAATCAGGGTCGCCAATAGATCCTGCTCCCCCTCACATTCTTCTGCAGGGAGGGGGAGATCCCACATGGGACAAATTGGCCGACCACATCTCCCTATCCCTTGAGAAAGGTCTAGTACCCAAAGAATGGAAGCATGATATTGTAAAGCCTCTGCTCATAAAATTCCAATTAGACCATGCATCCATGGGAAGTTATCGGCCCATCTCATTGCTACCCATTCTGTTAAAGATTGCTGAGAAACATGTTAACAGTTCAATCTCGCAATTTCTTGAGGATAATGGTATCCTGCACCAGTCCCAGATGTGGTTCCGTCTGGAACGCAGCACACAGTTGGCCCTACTAGGGGTCACAGAAAAACGAAAAGCCATACTCTATCAAGGAAGAGCTGCCGCAATTTTGCTCTTAGACCTGAGTGCGGCTTTTTACAGGGTAGACCATGAGATTCTTATCCACAGGCTCAAAGAGATTGGGATTAGAGACACAGCCAACCAATGGGTGGCATCATGGGTGGCATCGTTCGTGAGAAAAAGATCCTTCCAATGTATGGAAGCAGGCATCCTGTCTGATATCTTCACGGGCCCATGCAGAGTACCTCAGGACTCGTCCCTGAGCCCAACTATTTTTAACATTTACTTAAGCCCACTAGCACACCTGGTACAGGAATTTGGACTGTCCATTGTTTCGTACGCGGATGACACCCCTCTGGTGGTTTCCGTGGCAGAAACTCCCAAATCCAACCATCTGCAACTAGTTCCATTATTGGAAAAAATAGGAGCCTGAATGGCCAACTGTAGCCTTCAATTAAATGGGGCCAAAACAGAGATAATGCTCCTATGCAATGGATTAACTGGCCAGGAAACTGGGGGCCCCCACCCACTCCTAAAACGTTCATAAAGAGCCTGGCGAAGTGGTTAGACGAAAACCTATCCATGGAACTACAGACCCAAAAACCTTCGGGGATCTGCTTCGGCATCCTCCGGATGATACGAAAAATCTTGAGCTTAATCCCAGAAAAATCGAAAAAAACAGTGGTACATGCTCTGGTAGTCTCGCGATTAGACTACGGCAACTCTTTGTACCTCGACTCCCCAAATATGTCACAGACAGATTGCAGGTGGTGCAGAACACCGCAGCCAGACTGCTTCTCAAGATCCCCAGACATCAATCAGTTAGATCATCTCTGAAGAAGCTTCACTGGTCGCCAGTCTAGGCCAGGGTTACATCCAAGGCCCTCTGCTTAGCCCACAGGGCCATGCATGGGAGAGGCCCTACTATGCTACAAGCCTTGGTCTCCCAGTACTCCCCCCACAGATGCCTTAGGTCAGGAACTTGCTTCCTGATGAATACACCACAAATTAGGAAAGCAAGATGGGGTGGAAGACCCTTTTCACACCTAGCCCCTAAACTCTGGAATAGCCTGGATCTAGAACTAAGGCTAACCAAGAATGAACAGTGTTTCAGAAAAAAAACTCAAAACTTGGCTGTTCCCCTAAGACGGCACATGTTGTTTGCTCCTCTCGGCAGCACTGGGATGCCTGCGGGTAGCCATGCGCTTTATAAATAACTAAACTTAAACTTACTAAAAAGCCTATACAAAGTATATGTACAGTATATCAAAAGCATTGCATTACTAGTAGCTCCACTGTAATCAAATCAAAGTGCATATACAATTGCAATTCAAACTGTTCACAAACTGCATTACTACTGTAAAGTTTTTATTGCTTACCTGTGCCAGGCTTGCTTGGTTCTAGAAAATAAAATAACTAAAAGAATATTTTTATACAAACCAATCGGTCTGAAGTTCAGTCTTTGAATGTGTGATATCATTTGCTGATTGAATGTACATAACAACTTCTTACCACTACCCTTTGATACAACCTTACTGCTCGACCACACTACCACAAATAGAGAGTAAGGTGCAAACCACGTTTACCTCTGCCTACCTTTGAGGTTCCACTGGACTTTGTGCACACTATACCTCATTTAGGTATAGTATATACAGAGCCAGTTTCCTACTATCCCCTCAGCAGAGATCATGTTATGTATTGTTTTGAACAATGCTGCCTTTTTCTCAAAGTTGCTGTCCCTCCCTCTCACTGGGCGATGATAGCTGTGGGTGGGGGTCTATGCTGCCTTATGCTGGTTTATGTAGTGTATGATTATGGTGTATTGTGGTTCATGCATGAGTATGTGCTTTTCAGTAGATACATAGTATAGTGATTCTGCTGATGTCACATTAGCTGCTGGAGTCAAGCTCACTATACTGCAAGTGTGACTTACGAATGAAGGGCACACGCACACTTTACTGCCCATCTGCACAATCCATGCACAAAAGCATGGGAACTGGAATGGCTTGCCATTGGTGCTGTGGAACAGGCATCAGCCAGGGAGAGTAGCTGCTACAAATCGCTGTGGAGCTGTTCAGGTGAGGGCAGTGGCTGAGTCTCGGAGCAGAGGATGAGTGTCGGCACACCCTCAGACAATTATAGTCACACACTAACAACAACACTCCATGAGGAGCATTCCAACACAACTGACACCCTTTTCATCCACCACATCCACTCCCCTCATAGACACCAACACTACTAGAAACTCTCTCACACCCCTCATAGAATGGCAATAACACAATAGCAAACATACTCAACATATCTCTGACTAGCAGCCACACGCTGTCAGAAGTAGTCTCATACTGTTCCCAAACTTGCGTTGTCTGGTTGATATCTGAAAGAGCCTTTCCATTGATTGATGTGGTGATTCGTGGTAAGGATGGGCAAGTGATTGAGAGCATGGACGGATGATTAGTGACTGCATTGTTGGAAGCATCCAGGTGCTTTCACTTAGAAGCCAGACCTATTGATTTTTCCCAGGGCTTATTTATGTTGTAATTAGTGTTTCATTTTTAAAATGTATTTAAAAAAAAAATGAAATAAATGTCTGGTTTCTCTTTTAGCACAGCAGGCTCACTGTTTATGGGCCGTTTCATCGTTCTCTCTTCTCTCTTTTATAACAACAGCATAAATCTGTAGATGGAGCAATTGCTCTCTTCTTTTACAATGTCAATTGCTCTTGTAGCTGATATACATTCTTTACAGATAAATGTGAATTTCCCTTTTCCCTTTTCTATTTCCTATATATCATTTTTTTCTTCTCATTGAGTGGATTATGACACCTTACTTTCATCTTGTGTTACAACAGCATTCCTCTCTGTGGTTTGTCTATTTCCCATAATGCTCCACTGGCAGATGCTCTAATGAAGAGAGACTTCTTGAATGTGCCCACTGAGACTCTGAGGTTGTTGAGGGGAGCACGGGTTCTGGCAAGAAGAGCGACTGATGGCTACTATTACCTGGGTCACATAGCCCAGGAAGTGGAGGTAAGTCTTTGTCTGAATATCATCATCAACTTGCCCCTGCCTCTGCTTTTAGGAAAAATCCTGCTGTATGTTGCTCATGTGCGTTTGTTGTTCATTTGCGTTGATATTGAACACTCGCCTTCGTTGTCATCCATTTATGTTGAACCCTGATCCAGACAAGAATGTGTGATTTGTGGTAGCCCCCTGTATGATTGTGTCGGGTGGTGGCTGAATAACTAGCGTAGGTCGTTAGCACTTTGTTCACTTCACAATGTTGTAAGTTAGCACTTTCTCAGCACCTGCTTGTTATTGATTGCTGTTCCATCTGGATGAGCGTTGTTGGTGCTCTTCACGCTGCATTGTGCTTAGCACTGTCATTGATGATCAAGTATAGTTTTAAAGTGATGTCTTCATGTGGTAAGTTAGTGCACTGGGTTATCTGCCGCCTCCAGTTTACGATAGTGATGTCACTATCATCAGGGTTGTGGCTCTTCATCTATAAGATAAGGGTTGTAGACAATAAAGGTGCAATTGTACCATCCAGTAGCAGCATTGTGGGCTTTTTTTTCTTTTTCTATCCTTGTTTGGTAGAACCTTTGAAGGGGCAGAACCACTTTAATGTAACATCGACTCATGGTAAGAAGTCAAATGCTCTGGGTGGTGTGCAACTGCACACACAGGGAGAATTGAGAATGTGCTCTCTTTTCTCTTGTGCATCTTCTCCCTAAAGAATATTGTATATAAAACATTATTTCTTTCCAAATTTTGTTCAAACTCTGCTCATGTGGTTTGTCTAAGAATTCAGTGACAGTGCTGTGGCACCACAGACACATTTGACTAATTCCTAAAAAGTTAAAAGGAAAACTCTTGAGTAATGGCCTACTAGTTAGCATGCCCTGGAGGTGACCACCATAGAATGGTAATAACTCCAACCACGTCATAAGGTGGAACAGGGATTTGCCTGTTAACTTCTAGAGCCACGACCTCAAGGGGATTGTGTTGTTGCTCATGAAACTCATTATTCAATTGCATGTGTAGAGCTAGAAATAAAATACCTCTTTTCTTATAAAAGAGTTTGACTGGACATTTATTTATTGTTAGTACTGTGTTCACTTTGAATTATGAGTTGTGTTCACTCCCCTGTATCTACCCTTCCCTCCCGAGGGAGAATATGACTGCTCGACCACAGCTACCACTGAGAACCAAGTACAGGAGGGGTACATGGCCCAGTTGTTTATGATTCATAGTTCAGGTCCTGGGACATCATGAATAAAATGCCTCATCTATCACAGTTGGGCCCTGTAACCTCTGTATGCCCAGTGGGTTCTGTTTCAGCCAAATAGCATCATTCTGGTTAGTTAACGTTATGTCCTCTTTAACAAATAGCCCTCTGATGAATGCATGCTGTTGCTGAACCCTTAAACTGCTGGTTGTTTTAGTTTGGATAATTGTGTCTGATCAGTGAGCACAGTTAGTGTCACCATTCATGACTGTTGTCACTAAATGCTTTCCTTGGTTCATGTTTGTTAATAGGAAATTTCCTCTCTGTACACAATTTTCATCGTGCTAGCAATGACTATTGTATCTGTTTTCCAGTGTTATATATTTTTCTATTTGCAACCTCCAGGGTTCTGTAGGGCATTTCCTGGTGGAATTTGAAAAGTGCCAAAAACAGAAGGGCAAAGCCCAGCTACGCATGCAAGAAACAGCCCTTTACGATATCATACATTATGAAGATGCTCGGAGACAGCCCATAGTGCCAGGAGACAGAGTACTGGCTCCCCTGGATGTTCGCTGGGAGCCCTATGGCCCAGGAAAAGTCCTTCAAGGTGTGGAGTGCCGGGGATTCGCTTCAGGTATATTTTAATTGCATGGTGATTCCCTCGTCAAACCATTATCTCGCATCTGCTTTTTATTCAATATCCCATTTTGATTCTTCATTTTTGCAAATATAATCTCATCTATGAAATTATTTGATTTACTACTTAACATTATAAATATACTTACCAATGGGGTTGGGTTAGCCCTAAATTATTTGATAATTTGTGTTCCTTTTTATTTGGTGATTTTAATGGTTTGTTCAAAACATACCTTCCAATCTTGCTGTGGTTTGCATGCTAATGCTTCAGCCTTTGATAATATATCATGGCCAAGTGGGTGCATCAATTCGGGTGAATGGAAGCCTTTACTTCTTACATTGCAAAAATTAGAAGATCCATTGCCTTATCCACATTGGCTTTCCACTTCATTCAATATCTCGGTTACCTCTTTCTGGACTAATTCTCCCTTGTAACATTGTGATCCACCACCCTATGAATTATGAAATATGATATAAGGTCCTTGCCTAACCTCTCTCAGCAAAGTATTGGCTTCAAGGCTCAGACACATCAACTCCCTTGTAGCAGGATTACTACGTCTACCACTGATACAACCGATAGTTACTCTGGCCATCTAGACGCTTGGTCTGACCCTCCAATTCCTAGGACATCTAGTCTATTTCCAAACCTACTACAATCTACCATCTTTGAACACAGATTACCTGATGCTTGTCACTCTGGATTTGATTTTTGCTTCAGCACATACAGACTGTTTAATTCCATCAGGCTTTACAAAAGTTACTTACAAACAGACTGGAAAAGTGTGGCACAGTGCAAGAGTAGAGTGACTTCTTCTTCAAAGATCACTCTATGCAAGTCATGATGAGTGGGCTGTGCTCTAAAGAACTGCCCCTGACTCGAAGTGCCTAAGAGTAGCTGGCTATAGCGCCACTTGGCAGAATTGAGCTGGTAACACTTACTGGTTGTGAGATTTTGAACTTATGTTCTACACCCTATCTGTTGGTCGCTGTGCGACACCTTCTCTCTTTCTTGTTGAAAACTTCAATAAAAAGAATTTAAAAACCAATAATAATACATTCTTCACCCAGAGTCATCTCAGTGGTGCAATTAAAAGTCAAGATACTATACTTAGACAGCTTCTCATACTTACATGGCTTCCCCTTCCATGAAATAAGTGAAGGCTTCCCATTCCATAAACTAAGTAAAATCCCTGGGAATCATGTTTGAAACTTAATTCTCCTCCCTGCCCCGTATCAGCAAGTCTTTCTCTTACCTCATGTCAACATTCAGACAATCTCCGGTTTCTACCTTCTCCTCTCCTACATTCGCTCTCCGCCTTTGTTTTAATTCTGCATTTCTATTTTTACGTTTTCAGTCGTTTCTTTCATGTTTTCCTTCGTAACCTTCCTTCTTTCACCCCTCCTTTACTGCTTCTCATTTCTTTGTTGCATATTTAAACTCTTCCTCCTTTTCGACATCTTATTTCTTATTCCCCCGTTTGTGATTTTTTTTCTATTGTCTTTTTTTAATCTCTTTCACCTTCCCTCTCTCTCCCTAGCTCTGCCTTTCTCGTTCTATCTTGTATCTGTCTTCCTTTTCTCTATTTTTTTCTGTAACCTCTTTATTGCTCTATTCATTTCTTGCTCTGTCTGTGCTGTTATCCCTCTCTTTTTTTCTCCATCTCTTGCCACTTTCGTTACTGTTGATAGCTTCTCCCCACTATTCAATTCTTTTACAGCAGACAGGAGGTGTGATCCAGTGAATTATAGTCACACTCCCCTTCATGGTTACATCTACATGAGTGATCTGACATTTTACTTTACATTTGTAAATCAGCTGCCTTGTTTCATTTGTCCATAGATGCACAAAGCAGTGGGGTGCTGGTGACCTTCTGGAATGGTCATACCAGACAGGTACCCCCTGGTGTGGCAGTTAGAATCCCGGTACCCCTGAGTGACCGCATAATCCTGGAGCTCCAGATGCCCCCTTCAGCTCGGCAGAAGTTGGTGGAGTGCAGTCCAGGCTACCCCTGTTCGGTGCCTCCAGGATACCGGTCTTCAGGGGGGTGCGGACAGGCCGTCTGTGCCCATGATGCCCCCTGGACACAACCCTGTGGCACCCTGAGCCCCACACAGAGCTGCCAGGTCAGTTCAACAGTGTGGCCTGGATGGAGCAAAGAACAGGACCCTATCCCTAGTTCAAGCCCGAAAGCGGACAAGGCAAACAGAAAGAATGCTGAAGGTGTAAACATGAAGAAGGAATATTTGCCAGAAAGCAGCACCAGAAAAGAGAAGAAAAAGAAGAAAAAACAGAGGGTGGAATCCTCCAGAGAGCGACTGCCTGAGGTAAGGATGCGAGTGTGAATGAGATCATTGAGTTTTATGAGCTTCTCCCACCTCAGCCCCTTACAGCTAGTGTTTGGAAGACATCTGCTAGAACAAGTAGCATTTTCTAGTGTTGCACTTGAAGGACAATGTCCACATTGGAATGGGGTTGTGGCTGAATCTGGAAATCTATTTCTAAGCGCACTTCTACACTCAATAGCACCTGTTTCTATCTTTGATCTCAACAACTGCTAATTAAGGTACTTTGTTTTATTTATGCACTTTTATTTTATTTATGACTTTTATATTATTTTTTACTTAGCCTGACTCCTGGATCTCGAAAAACACCACATAGATAACAGATGTAAGTAGCAGTCACACAAATCTCAGTAATTAGAAAATTAGTAAGCATCAGTAGTTAGGACAGCTGTAGGAGAAGTATTTCACACAGACTGATGTGTAAGAGAAGAAATGGGTGATGGTGAATTAAGAATGGACATGAGCGCTGAAAAGAAATGTTTGTACATTTTTGCAGAATTGGAGGAAGCTTTATTGAGGTCTTGGTTCACTAATAAGGTACAAACTCTAGTAACGAATTATGTTGCAGCACTGTGGAAATAGACCTCCTTTGATTCCAGATGTAACACCTTTTTGCTTTTAAGCTTCTTTGGGTCTCTGGATATGTTTATTAAAGAGTGTAGGTACACTGGTGGTTGGAGTCTAAGGACCTTGAAAGATACATAGGCATTTGTGAACATGATTCTGCCCGCCAACGGTAGTAAATAGAGGTCTCTTAACACTGGGGGTTTGAGGTCACATTTCTTGGCTCTGAGGATGAGTAGGTTACAGCTTTCAGTGGAGCCAAAGAGTGCTTGGATTATCCAGCTGGTAAGACAGTACCATAGTTAATTCAGAAACCATTATAGCTTGGATTACCAATTGGAAATTAGTTGGTTTTAATAGGGGTTTAAGTAGAGAGGGAGAATGGTGCAGATCTGGCACACTTCACAGTGTGAGAAATGCGACTTCACAGTACGAGCAATGTGAGAGCTCATGGATGAGTGGGTCTCAACATAGAGGTTATGTTGATCTTCCTCTACCCAGCCTTCACACAGCACAGCCCTGGCTAATGATCTCATCCCCCATCTATCAGATCTCCAGATACTCTGCCTGTCAGCACACCTACTGCTCCAGTACTGGCTTCTACACAGTTCTGAAAGCCTACCACCAGCATAATAGTGGAGAAGTGTGGCTCAATGGTTAGAGCGGCAGACCCTGATGCAGAAGTCTGGCCCGGGACCAGGGTTCAATTCCCGCCTCAGTGGTTCTTGGGCTTAATTTCCTCGGACCTGATCATTCTCGCCTCGGTGCCTATTCTAATCATGAGTCCCACTCTGCAACTCTGGGCAATAGCTTGCTTAATCTCCACAACGGCCCAACAACGCTAGGATGCCTGGCTTCACCTTGGGGGTGCCCAGGAGTGGGCATCTCACAGGGAAAGGCCAGGAAGGGTTCCTCAGCGGTATTCGTACAAGCGCAAGATGCCTCCGGGTAGTTGTGCGCTATACAAGTGCGTAATTATCATTATCATTTATAATCACTATCATACCTGGTCCCAGACCCTGAGAGCCCAAGCACCTTCCTTGTAACATAGAGGTCTGTTCTTTACCCAGTCCTGGCACCTCCTGACTAGTAACACCCCTTGTTTTACCTACACATTTGCCCTTCAAGAGTGCCCCTGTGGAATTTGAGCACCCTCGCCTTCCTATTTCCTAGTCACAGTCAGACCTTATAGCGCTCTTTGCAAACTACTCTGCTTCTCAGTGCTTAGTCAATGAAGAAGCAAAAAAGTGTCCTACATTTAGTAAAAGGGCATAGAGCATGGTGAATCAGATAAATGAGACAGATATCCAACCTTAGTGAACCATGGTGAGAAAGGAATGGTGTGTCAAGGATGGAGTGCAGCCCAGCCAAGTCAGCAGTACAGGATGTGCTGTTTGGTGAATTATCAGCTGCTTGTTGTCTCGGTGGCATCCAGTGATATCTGCAGAGTACACTCTACTGTTGGGGTCCTGATAACATGGTAAAGCCGGGTCTGGTGGCTCAGTGGACTAATGCCTTCACTGCAGGGGCCTGTGTTAGACCTCATGGTCACAGGTTCAAATCCCGGCAGGTCCACTCAGCCTTTCATCCATCTGAGGTCTATAAAATGAGTACCATTGAGTTGGGTAACAAGAAACATCTGTTATCCAGTGTCAAGATACCTCCGGGTGAACGTGCGCTTTACAAATACATGTTATGTTATGTTATGTTATAAGGTGTGGTGCCAGTGATCTGTGAAGTACCCTGCACATACTAGAATGTCAACTCTTTTCTATGACTTATTGTATGGTGTCTATTTCTCATAGTCCTTCTGATTGCAGAACCATCTGAAGATGTCACAGGATTCAAGAGAGATTAGATCTATCCTGACCAGCAGTGCTGTCAACTCGCTGGAGGCCGTGTCTCAAAGAAAAGATGGCCACAGCCACGCACATGGTAGGATGATTCCATAAGTTAATTAATTTTTTATTTCATAATGTCTGACTTGCTTGTGAATTATTTGTTAAACTTCAGAAACTGTCAGTCATCTCACACCTCTCCTCCTCTGCTGTACATCTAAGCCCGGCCATTGTCCCACCACCAGCTACATACTCCTGCCCTTTCACCCTTGTATCTTTCCTCCACCTGTACTCTCCCTTATGAGCTGTACGTAGTACCCTTAAGTGTACAGTGATACATTGCTTTGGTGCTAGGTTACACATACATACATACATACATACATACATACATATATACCCCAGGACACCCCAATGCAGCTTGTAAGTTTACGAGACATTGCAAGATTACAGTAACAATGTGTTAGCAAATCAATAATGTAAATGAGCAAACATATTTTCTGGCTTCTGTAAAGTAAGACTAAAAATCTTGTTAATTTCCATGCACTTCCCCAGCTACTGCCTGGTGATCCTTAAACTCTTCTGGTCTGTTTTGCTCCAAAAGTTTACAACCAAGCACAACCGTATTTTTTTTTAATCTGAAGGAGGATTGCAGTAGGTAGCCATCGAGAGAGGGGTGGGGCCATCAGCCAAACATCACCATATGTGTCTTAATTTGTGGCACTGGTCTGCTTTCCGGGCCAGGACACTTTGAAAAAGAAACATACATAAATCCAGAAAAGAGTTATGCTTGGGTGCATTGAACACTTCACAGACCATCACTGACTGCAAGAGGAGTTATTCTTCAACAGGCAAACACATTCTGTAATCCACCCATCAAACTGTACATCAGGCCCATAGTTTAAGGAACATTTTACACCTTGAGTGACACCGTTCCTTCATCAAGGAGGCTAGCTTACCAACATATGCCGCAGTCTACTGATTCTTGACACTAAGCATACTTGTCCTCCTCTCCAACCCCCTTATTGACAAAAAGCCTGTCTCCATTCTTTTCAGGTTATGAAGATCCTTCTCTCCATGACCTCTATAGAAATTGTTCATTGTAGTATATCTAGCACCACTCTATCCCAGTCTCTTTCAGAAGGGCAAACATTCCCAAAATATGAAATCCATTCACAATTCCATTATCAGTTGTGTATCAAAAGCCTACCTTCATTGGTGGTATGAATGCATCAGTGATCTTTTGATTCACAATGGACCACTTTCTAGCTCGGACCTTCAGTTTATCAACAGTGCCAGGAATTATTACTGACCAGCCTGGTTTGTTTGCATAGTTTTCTTATTTGTACTTGGTGAATATTATAAAAGTAGTATTTTACATTAATCCCGACAACGCTCAGTAACTGTGACCTAAAATGAAACATTGGCAACCACTTTACACTTGGATGGCCAAGATTATTAACAGTGAAGACAAGAATGCATACCTTGTCTTACCTTTTTGCCGATTAGCAGTCCATATAAATCAAGCTTATAGAAAATTAAATGTTGACGTTTCTACCTGTATATGTACAATTTATTGGAGCCAGGTCTCATCAGGACAACAGGAGGATATACACCATTAAAACCACTAAAAGGAGGGCGGAAGTACTTGTGGGGCATTCGTGTGGATAGGCAAACATGAATTAAACCATCTACTGTTACCTGGGTCAATGGGCCTCGAAAATACGCTGCACTCAAGCTATGAATGAGCTGAGAAGCAATGGAGAGCTGCAATGGATAAGCAGATCGTGGACATGTGGAACCATATACTAGGGACTTAAACGTACGTTAAATGTCCCAATTAGGAATGTGTCAATTCTACCATGTTTAAAGGAAGAGCACAAGCACTTTACCACTGGTTAACCGAAGTAAAGTGTCCTATGGCTAATAAAAAAGATTTAGTTAAAGAAGGCAAAAATCTGAGAGAATGTCATGCAAAAGTTGGTCATTTCCAACAGGTGGTAACTAATATGTGGTGTCTGCTGATACACCCCTTACACTGGATCCATGCTATTGTTGGGCGTGAGGTTTATAATATTGCTTCCCATGCCTGGAATTCTTTCTGTGTTGAGTTGCTGACCTGGTAATCTCATATTTCCCCAGGTGGCCTCCTTGCTGATGTTATGTGTAAAGTAGGTCATGCAAACTGCCTTGGATGTGATTTCTCCAGTAGTTATACAGGTAGTTCTAACACAAGTTGTTGATGAAATCAAGAAATGGTTGTCAGGTTAATTTTGTGCATGCTTTGGGCAGAGTTTATTAAGGTTTTAGTTGCTGAGGTCAACATTTTATAATGTCTGGCTTGAAACCACAATGTTACTAAAGATATTTACATTTACTAGTCTATCTCTCTCTCCTGCCTTTGTGGATTTATAGGTTCCCCTAGTCAACACTCAGCTGATGTTCCTGAGGACTATTTGCTGCTGTCAGACTCTGAGCTATCTGAAGTATCAAATCTTCAAGCTGTGCTAAAGCAAATTGATCTCTCACTAAAGAAGGACCGGTTATTGATGGAGTCAGCACTGCCTGACCGTCGACCTCGCAGTGCTCCAAACTCTCAGGTGAGAAGGATCTCCTATCCCAAATGTAATAAAAGCAACCCAAAGGGAAAGCAACTCCATCACTGAAAACCAAGTAACTTTCTCCATTTTCCATGTAAGGCGTATAATAATTGCCATTCCTAGGAGGGCATCAGATGGCATGATAAGATGAAGTGCGCATCCTAAAGACCATAAGTAGAGGTGCCTTGATGGTATTATATAGAATTATAGTTTATGTACTGGGCACCTAAAAGGGAAAATACATTATTGGGGTAGACTGGAGTTTGCAGCCTGTTCCATCAAGACAATGGAAGAAATACCCATCAAGTAAACTTCATTTGAATTATGGAAAGACAATACTATGAATAAGAATATGTAGAGGGAGTTCACTGATACATACAAGGAGGAATCTAAAAGTTATACATAGAGCTCCCTCCACTAATCTTATGGGGGTAACACCAAGAGAAGATAAAAGGGTCGGATGCAGCAGAAGCACATCTAAAGAGACAACTGTCTCCTTTTTTTCCTTTTACCTTGGAGTCTGACTTCCTACAATAGCTTCAGAAATGCTAGCAGTCCACATTGTCCCCCTGTAGGCTACATGCAACCTTCATTTCATATCTCATATTTGTAGGGAGAATGACGATTCTCCAATTATTTAATGCAGAGAGAATCTTGATTTCATTAAAGACAACGGAGGCTAGCATTATGCATTAACTTTTATTTGCTGCCCAAACATGCAGCCCTTTAAAGAATACTGAATACATCACAAAGTAATAGAATGCTCATCCAGACACTATAAATATCATGTGCACCATCTCATCCTCCTGTTTTTGCTGCGAAATCCCAGGAGATAAATTGCTTCTTCTTTGGGGACCACCGTATAGTTTTATGCATTAGAATCTAGAAAAATAAGAATAATTCTCACAGTAAGGAAGTTCTGTTATGAAAAAAGAAGGCAGAGGCAAAGGACATAATACCAACATAAACTTTATGCATAAAGAATATAAACATGTCTTACTCACCAGGAAACTCTATCTTCTTGGGTGAAGAGGGTGGGATAATGTTAGCCTCCGTTATCTCTGAATAATAATTGGACAATCGTCATTTCATTACAAGATCGGAGGCTACCATCATGCATGTTTATAGCCAATTAAGGCTAGGTTGCTAACATGCTCTACTGGCCTTAAATATAATTTGGCAAAAGTGTTTGCATTAGACCAGTCAGCTGCCTTAAGGATCTCGGGCAGGGTTCCCCCTGCCCAAAAAACCTTGCTAGCCATAGCTCCTCTTGAAGAGTGAGCCCCAAATCCAGAGAGATCTGTACCTGCTTCATTTATAATTGTGCGACTCCATCTAGCTAAGGTAGCAGTAGAAACTGGCTTATGAGGTTTTATTTATGATAAGAGTAGTTGATCAAGACCATCAGCTCTAAAATTCGCTATTTTATTTCCATATTCTTTCATGCATCTCACCACAACCAATTTCTCACATTCGTGGAAGAAAGGGTAAAAAACAGATTCTGACATACTGATAGCTATATTGTTAATTAGGGCATGGCCTTAAGAGATTGCAGATCTATATCAATTTATTGTTCTGTAGGATAAGCCTGAATCGAAATGATGTGCTAAATAATTGGCTATTTAATGTACAGGGGCCTCCACTGGATCCAAATTGTTTTCCAAGCACCAACTACACCATTTCTTCCAAACACCCATGTATCTTCTCCTCTTCCTGGTGCCCAAGATTACTCATGAAAGCTTTTAGCTTCTCGTGAAAGGCAAGGATATCTCTCTGATCCCCTGAAATCCTCCAGATAAGAAGGTTAATTTTCCCTTCTAGCATTAAAGGATGTTCTTCTCTGTCTGGGCTCTGAAGAAGATCCGAGGATGCTGGAATAAGGCTTGGGATGTCTAGTGAAAGTTCCATCACTCCAGGAAACCATACCTCAGTTTTCCAAAAGGGGGTTAGTAGAATGATGCTGCTGGAATCTAGCCTCACCTTCCAGAGAACTCTCTGAATCATGGAAAAGAGGGGGGGGGGGGAATGCGTAAGCCCTGTTCTTCCCCCAGTCTTGTAGGAATGCATCTACTGTCGAAGCGTTTGGGTCTGGTCTCCAACTGAATTATGTCTGAACCTGAGATGTCAACCTGCTGGCAAAACAATCTACTTGGATTGGGCCCCAGAGACTTACTATCAGATAAAAAACGCTGGATATAATTTCCAATCGCTAGAATCTTGGAGAAACCTTGAATTCCAATCTGCACTTACATTCATTATCCCTGGAGTAAATTCCGCTTTGAGTGTAATATTCTGTTGCCAGCAGAAATACCAAATTTGAGCTGCTATATCTGATAAAGTCTTGGATTTGGCCCCCAAACCGATTTATGTAGGATACTGCTGAAAAGCTGTTCAGGCGAATCAGGGTGTTCGAGTTCTTTAGTTGTTCCTTGAAACTCATTAGGGCATTTAGACCCGCTAACATTTCCAGGCAAATTATGTGAAGTGATTGTTCCACTTTCCTCCCGTTTCTAGATTGTCTAACCGGGCTCCCCAGCTTCGTTGCTTGCATGCAACTCTAGGATAAAGTCCGGGACATTCCCAAAGATGGCTTTCCCGTTCCATGCTTTGAGATTCCTCAGCCACCAAATCAGGACTTCCTGGGCGTCTTTGGATAGGGGTATTGTGTCCTCATACCTAAGACCTTTTCTTAAACCCCAAGCTTTCAATCTCTGAAGCGCTCTGTAATGGAGGAGGACAGGGCAAACCTCTTGAATCAAGGAAGAAAGAAGACCCAGGACTCTCACCAGGTCTCTTAGAAGAATGGAGTCTTTGGATAGCACTGCCTTTATTTCTTTCTTTATTTTTTTCTTGCGTGGTAGAAACAGTTGCGATAAAAGGGTATTTATTTGAAAGCCGAGGAATTCTAACTCTTGAGATGGGGTCATGACAGACTTCTCCGAGTTTATTATAAACCCCAGACTTTCCATAAGGTTTATTGCCCAGAATAAATGAATCACAACTTCTGACTTGCTCTGAGACATAATGAGAATGTCATCTAGGTATATGATGAGCCGCACTCCCCTTTGTCGCAGAAAGCTTACGACAGATCGGAGCACTTTGGTAAAGCACCATGAAGCTGAGGACAGTCCAAAGGGGAAACATAGGAATTGATAAAGCGTCCCTTTCCAGGAAAAATGGAGATACATCTGACTGTCCTTGTGCATAGGTTTTGTAAAGTAGGCATCTTTGAGATCCAACTTTACCAGCCAATCTCTGGTTTGTAAGATGTCTCTCAAAAGATGAATACCTTCCATCTTGAAATGTCTGAAGTTTAAAAATGTGTTTAGTTCTTTGAGATTTATAACTGGGTGCCAAACTTTGTCCTTTGTTTTTACCAGTTAGACTGACTGTGCTTATAAATCCCTTTTCTAAGGTTTCTAAATTTGACATTTTCTTTAGGGGTTCTTTTTCTAACATTGTGACACCTCAATCTATTAATCTTATCTGCTCTTCATCCACACTCATACCTCTGTCTTTAGATTGTGAAAGGGGATTATTGGTTTCTGTAGTCGTAGAGAGGGTTTCTCTAAAGAATTAATAGCTCAGGACAAACTACTCATAGTTCTGAGTTTTCCTGTCTTATTTATGAAGAACTTTATGAATATTTTGGAAAATATCAATACGAGCGCTAGAGAGAGTTGAGGTACTAAATATCTCAAAGAAACACTTGCTCCGTTAAATTGTGTGTCCAATGCAGCCGTTTTAGCTTGAGCGAAGAGCTGTCGTTATGGCAACGCGTTCAGGAGCGGCAGGGTAGCGTCAAAACAAAGGAAAGACACTCGCCTTCCTAGCTGATGACTCATTGATTATTCCTTCCCGCTATGCGGTAATACGTGTAACCCCTTTGTTGACTTTAGAAATGTAGCTCCGGTTGCTAAGCTGCACAGGAAAAAGCGATTAAGGAGCTCTCTTCGTTGCGGTCAACGTTTATTTATTTATAAAGTTTTATATAGCGAAGGCTGTCGCTAACGTTTGTTTATAAAAACGTATGCAAGCGTGTAAGCGCTTCAGAGGACGCGATGCAGATCGTAACGGAGACCGCGTCCACGGTATTAATTTCTATAAAGAGGGGAATGTTGGAGTCTTTTGCTATTTCCGACAGTTCAAAAAAAAGAGGCTTTTTTTTTATAAGGTTGAAAAAGGCTAACACTTACCTGTCCTTACTGTAAATTGGAAGGGCGTACAAATTACTGTTTAAAAAAACACTATCTTAAAACTTTAAGGAAGAACATTTTCATGTAGATAAAACAGATGATAAGATTAATAGAAACATGCCCTAAATATCATTCAAAGTATAACCAGTAAAAATTGATTTACTAATAAGGTATCTGTTTAACATTAGAAAAAAAACAAATGGTGTAATTGATATACTTATCTTGGCGATGGGTAGCTAAAAAAAGAGGAGGATGAGATGGTGCACATGATATTTATAGTGTCTGAATGAACATTCTATCACTTTATGATGTATTCAGTATTCTTTAAAGGGCTGCGTGTTTGGGCAGCAAATAAAAGTTATTGCATAATGGTAGCCTCCGGTCTTGTAATGAAATCCAAAATGGACAACCCTCTCCCCAAGTTTTCATCAACCACAATCCTGATTCCGCCTAACATGCACAGCACTTTTATTCATATTATACTCTATGTGGATGTGGCGAAGGCCTTGGCGACAGAAGATTAGGTAGAGCTCCAAAGGAGCAAAGCCAGTAGGCCACTCACCCTATTGGAAGTGACATATACAAAAGCCTATTCTTCCACAACAAATTTTCTTGCTGCCACCACTGTCAGTCTAGTGTAACTGGGTGAGTTGACTGTTGTCACCGTTGCTTTGAAAGGTGCACTTGGTACTACTCTTCAGAATACAGAACAAATGTAAATCTCAACTCCTAACTGCATTGGCCCTCAATATGCTCACACAATTATTGTTCACGCTGAGCCCAAGCAAAATGTACCCAAAACTTCAGAGACTTGCTGGGGGTAATTCAGGTCACGGGTGCACTCTCGCAAAACCATGCATGAATTTCTTGACCCAACAGATGACCCACCTAGATCTTTAGATCCGGATCCTTTTGGAGAAGGCCTCTCATCAGATTAGCAAAAGCCGCAGCAAATACATCTATGTCCCCGTATTGTAACCCAACCCTGTGCACCACTGTTGTCTTGAGCGTGTAAGGGATGGTATTTATAGATCAAAGGTCATGTATGTCAGTAAATTAAACATACTTTCGGCATGTGTTTTAAAAGATTGGCCCAAACTCGACATAACAGTTGGAATCTTGGAGCACAGACACCGAGTCCTTTTTGGGAAGAAAATGTTATTTGGTGGCTCACACCCTCAAAGAATTAGACCAACCCCTAGGGTAGAGTTTTTAGCAGTCATCTATTGCAACAGAAAAATATGAGCAAATAATATAAAATAAGCAGATATTGTCTAAGGAATGTTGCTTCATACCAAGACACAACTTAGCTTGTTCATGTAGAATCATGCCATAGATTTTTAATACAATTAACTCTTCAGTACCTCACACCACTCGTGCTCTGGGAATTTACCTAAATCTACATCAACCCTAGCTCCCACTACCTTATCACAAGTGATAGCCCTGCCTCTAGGAACTATTCTAAATGTTCCCAAGTATCAATAATGCTTAACCATGAAGTCCAGTCCCTGTAATGAGATTAACCACCGGAGCAATGTGGGGTTCTCACCCTTCAGTTTCGTGAACCACTTGAAAGGCTTGTGATCCTTCTGAACAACAAACTTTGTGCCAAACAAGTAATTCTGGAACCTATGAAGGGTCCAGAGTATGGAAACGTAAATCTTCTCAATAACAGGCCAGTTCTGGTCTTTAGGAAGCAGTCTGAAACTGACGAATGCAACTGGGCAATCTCTGCCCTTGTCATTGAGTTGAGCCAAAATGGCTCTCACTCAAGCATCAGCCTGTACCACAAAGGACTGACCACAGCAAGGAGCCTTCAAACCAGGAACATTTCACAGTGCATTCTTTAGGTTATCGAAAGACTTGTGACACACAGCAGGGATTTACGGGTTATTTCTAGGAGTTCAGGTCTATCAACAGGGCAAATATATTTCCATAGTTAACTACATAGTACCTATAACATCTGGTGAGACCTAGAACAGCTTGCACCAGGGTCTGTGTTGTCAAGAAGTCCCAGTCTAACAAAGCCTGTATCTTGCCTTATTTCCCATTCTCTTCCTCATAAGCATGATAAACCACAGAGAACTACCCCACCAGGCACATGGTAGTCTTGATGGTCAATTTGGCCCTCTATATTTTTACCATCACCTACGCTAGGTGCGGTAGGCCACACAGAACTTTCACAGGCCACCATGCTCTAACAGCACATAGTTGACCAGGTGCTGAAAAGAGACAGAAGCATATATTAAGCCTAAAGAGCATAATCCTCCTACATGATACAGGCCCTCTGGTCTAGAGATCATGATCTTCTCCTTGGCACTAGGTGGCAGAGCAATCTGTCAGTAGCCACTTATTAGCTGTACCCATGCTGTACACTAGCTCATCAGTTTATGATGTGGGTGTCACTGTTGGCCACCTTATTGAGAGCCCTTTTTGTTCATACAAAATTCTAGGTCATTGACCTTGCTTTGGAACCAACACCACTGCTCTGGCCAATGGGTTTTGAGAATGCTAAAAGTCTCCAGTTCCCCGCATCTTGGCCATCTCTTCCTTGATACACATCTAGCCCCAGTGTGAAATTTGAGTAATTTGCTTTCGTGTAAACATGCGAAATTGCTCTTAGTTAGGCAAAAAATGGATCTGTTATTTCACACTATATTTTTGCATGAAATGTATCCTCGTATCAATTTTGGTATGAGGAAGAATTTAAAGAAGAGCACTGTGAACAACAGCCGCCAGCAATCTCTTGTTACTGTGCATTGACTACATTTTTACAGTGGATTGCGTCATTCGCAGTAAATTTTTACCAAGAACCGATCAATTATATAAAGTGGAATAACAGGTGTAACATGAAATTCCTAAAATTATGTGAATTATACCAGCGTAATAAAGAATTTCCAGGCCTGCATACAGATTTAGCTCTTCACAGACAAACTGTACCCTGTCTATGTCATGGATATTGATGGGTGTCAATCCTGGGATTAGAGAGAGGAGGTTAGCTATTTACACTCTCTTTTCTGCACAGGACCAGCTCAGGGGCAAACTCCCTGTTGTTCACAGTGACATCTCTGTCATCACTGTGAAAAATGTTGGGGATTGGCTAGCTGTCCTGCTCAACCTTCTCTGTTATTGCTGCTATAGGGGTGCCTACTTAGTAATTAGCTGATGTGAGGAATCTTAAATGTCACTTTGTAAGGCCTGCACCATTTGTCAACCCCCTCTGTACCTCTTGGTGCCGAATCAGCCTCACCTGCTAGTTACTGCACTCCTTCATCAGCTCTTGGCTAGCCTTAACATTTATCTTTGCCTTCCTCATGACATCAGCTTTCAGAGACCCACATTATCGTCTGACATATCCGTTGCAGGGTATTCCGAAACTGTTTCTCAGTCCTCTCTGACCAAAGTCAGTGGGCTATGGACAGAATGTTCAAACAGAAGCACAAAGGAACTGAACCGTACCCTTGTCTGTGGGATCTCCTGGTAGGCAGATAAGACACATGGCAGGAGAAGATCCAACTTCCTCCTCAGGGTATGCCATGCCTGCCTTCTCCCACATCTTATTCACACATGAGGACATGAAATTTGTTCCTCTGCTAGAAATCACAGTGAGTAGGGATCTGACCCTCGAATAGATACCAAAGACTGCAATGGCTATTACCTTAAACTGACTATTGGTGCCTGGAGCACCACAGCTGTGATGTAATTGTAACCTGATATATGGATACTTACCCTCTGCAATGGATACTACCAATGGTAGCCGTAAGTGCCGTAGTTTTACCTCCATTGTTAGCATTGACTTTGGAAATGGGGAAGGTTCTTTATAACTGGTCTGCATTCAGGTGCAACCCCCATCCACTAAAACAGAGGGTTCAGCATGTCCTGGAGTTCTTTGATGCCCAGACAACCCACTAAACCAACATCATGGGCCATGATAAAACGAAATTCCTGTGTGCTAGAAAAAAAACAACAGCCTGCTGCTGGCACCGGGCTCACGATTCAAGGCTCAATGAACATAGAAGTTCAGTCTCTCAGGCTATGCAGTGATTACAATCCCTGGTAACTTGTTCCTAGGCTTATTTTTGAAGACCCACTAGAAAAGGGTACTCAACTTGTGCGTGGCTGAACTCTGTCTGGTACTGTCCTCCAACAGCTAAGAGAACCCTGAAGCTCTGGCAGTGACCCAGCATTCCAAAGCATGGCCCTATTCCAGGTCTTCAATGTCCTCTCTGTCTGGAACAGGGATGATGGTTACCACAGCCAGTATCTTCTTGTGGCCTCCCCTGATCCACTGAACACTAATCTGCTTTGGTCCTTCTACCTGTAAAGTGATCACAGCCTCCTCCTGATGGCTACATGGGGCATGTACCCTGGTAAGCAAAGCTGACATGTCCAGGCCATGCAGGCCTCTAGTAGTGTTCCCTGATATTACTGGGGTCACACCCAGTAGATTTAGCAAGCCCCCAAAAAAGAAACTGTCACATTTTTGGAGTAAACTAAAACCGCCAGGTGCCTCTCACTTCTCCCAAACAGGTACACTAGTTAGGATCTAAGCTGTCTCATTAAACATGACAGAGGCTTAGCAAAGCTACAATTCCTTCAGAACAGTCACCCTGGCCACTGCTCCTCTGAAGGTACAAAGATCTCTGCCAGGCTGATGAACACCTCTAGATATGGAAGATGGTCATCCACCTGGGTGGCGGAAGTTATTACCTCCACACTTGGTGAGACAGTGGGCTCCCTGCCAACCCCTAAATAAAGCTGCTAATCCCCCCTAGGTTTCTGCTCTGGCTAGGACCCTTGGGGACCAGTCTGGCTGCTAATTACCCCCAGGTTTCTGTTTTGGCTAGGACTCTTGGGAACCAGGTTGGCACCTCCATTCTGATTTGAAACCATGCTCTTGGGAGGTCTTCACCTCCTTTGATTTGGAACTGTTCTACTGTAAACCAATGGTTGTCCTGGTTGTTAACCACTTGTCAGCCAGAACTCCAAGTCTGTCTGCTTCTCTCTTGATCAGATCAAAAAAGTATTTGCCTGCGTGAGTTGGAGCCCTTCTCCTTGATTCACTTAGCCACAGTCAGCTCATTAGGGGCTGGTAATCCGTCGCTTTCATCTTTCACTCACTCATTAGAATCATGTAACACATCATGAATCCAACTTTCAAACATAAAAACATCTGCTTTCTTGTTTTTATCGTATCTCGGATGATACTGAGCTAGCACTAAACTGCATTCTCAGAGGTTTATCTCTTTCATACATCAATTTATCATCGTTAGGCATTCTTCCAATGTCCTCAGTTCCCTGTGTTTGTTGGAACTGGAATCTAGTGCCGTTCACTGCTTACTGACAATGTCAGAATGGATTTGAGGGTCCCAGGGCACTCTGGTTTCCCAGACCTCAATTGTGGTGACTGAATCAGTTTACCTCTGAGGTCCTGGGCTACCTTACAGGGGACTTTGAAAACTTAGCAGCAAGTAACACAGGACTCTCATGGTAGTAAGGTGAGCAGTCCAAGGCTTATCAGGGAGGTTATGCTGGGTCAGAGACTCCAAACTCAGTTGCTCACTAGATGCTTAATAATTGTTTAGACAATTAGTGCTTTTACTTGGATAGGGAAAGTTTCCTTATTGTACCAACAATTCAATGCTATACTTATTTATTTTATTTATATATTTATTTTTGTGTTTTATAGAGCGCGAACATGACCCGTGAGGGTATCAGAGCGCTTTACACAGCATACATTGTAGAACAGACAAAATGATTAAGGTGCAGCGACAAACAGGATCAACATGTATGGTTACAATAATTGTCAGAGTCAGAAGCAAAAACAGGGTTCCAAATGTTCTCGTCGTGGGCAGTTTGTGATATGGGAAGGCGGTAGTCATAGATTAGTACCTCTCAATGAGGTGGTTGCGGGCAGGCCTTAGGCGAGGAATTTACCCATGAGGAAGGTTTTGGTCTCATTTTTGAAGCGTGCTAGATGAGGGATTTTCCTGATGGAAGGTGGGAGAGAGTTCCAAAATCTTGGTGCTGCTCCGGTGAATGCCCTGTTGTAGCTTCTTTTTTTTTTTAAAGGAGGCAGGTTGGAGTAGGAGGTTTCTGGCGGACCTGGAGTTCCTGCTTCCTCCGGATATCACTAATTTCTGTGCCAGATTAGCAGGGGAGTTTGTGTTTAGTGCATGCCAATTTCAGCTGGATTCTGACCTCCAGGGGGAGCCAGTTCAGAGCTTTCATGTGTGGAGAGATGTGCTCAAACTTCCTGGTACCTGTGAGTAGTCTGGCAGCCGCGTTGAGGCAGGCTTTTAGAGGCGCTAAGGAGGTTTTAGGTAATCCTGTGAGGGTGGAACAGCCGTATTCCAGTCTGGAGATGACAAGTGCTTGAAGTGCCATTTTTAAGTCTGGTGCATCGATGAAAGGTTTCAGCTTCCAGAGGTAGCTCAGGTGGAATCTGGCTGCATTGGCCACCGAGTTAATGTGGTCTCTCGTATTGAGGTTACTGTCAAGGATTATGCCCAGGGATTTGGCAGAGTCCACAATGCTCGGTGGGCAGCTCAGGGCTGTGATGGCCTTAATCCACATCTGAATCTCCGGGTTGGCTTTTGATGGGGAGATTAGGAGAAATTCAGTTTTCTTTGCATTCAGTTTGAGTTGGTTATTGGCTAGCCATTGGACAGTTAATTTCAGGGTCTCGTTCAGGAAGAGGATCTTTATGAACGAGGAGATGTTGATGTATATTTGGGTGTCGTCTGCATACATATGGTAGGAGATGTTGGCGGAGCGGAGTACTTCGGTGAGTGGCTCTAGGTAAAGGTTAAAGAGGGTGGGGGAGGGTTAAACCTTGGCGGACTCCGACAGAGACCGGGGTGGGAGCTGATAGTTTGCCGTTGATGGGGAATCTCTGAGAGCAGTTGTGGAGGAAGGACCTGAACCATTCTAGTACCACGCCATCCAGACCCATCCTGAGTTTGAGGCGTTCAACTAGATTTTCATGGTTGACCCTATCGAAGGCGGAGGATAGATCAAGGAGGATTAGAAGGCAGGTTTTGCCTTGGGCTAGGGCTTGGAGGGCATCGTCCACGATATGGAGCATAGCAGTTTCGGTGCTGTGCCCTAGTCTGAATCCAGATTGGAAGTCATCTAGTAGGTGTATTGTATTGTATTGTAAGGGGAATTTATAAAGCGCGCTGACACCATGGGTTTCCTGGCGCTGGCAGACAACTGGGGGACTGGGAGGGTTTAGCCAGATTGAGGGAAGAGCCAAGTTTTTAGGGATTTACGGAAGAGGGTAAGGGAATTGGAGGTTTTAAGAGAGAGGGGGAAGGAATTCCAGGGTTTGGGGGCCAGAAATGCAAATCTCCGGCCTCCGGATCTGCAGAGTTTGACAGGGGGAGTGAGTAAGAGGTGCAGATGAGAGGATCTCAGGTTCCGAGAGGGGCTGTAGGTCCTGATGAGAGATTTCAAAAAAACAGGACAGGAACCAGATAAGGATTTAAAGGTGAGGCAGCCGATCTTAAAGGCTGCCCTCGAGATGACGGGGAGCCAGTGCAGTTTTAGAAGGAGGGGTTTGGCGGATTGCCATTTCGGAATCCCAAAGGCCAATCTCGCCGCTTGGTTCTGAACGAATTGTAGTCTGCAGAGAGATGTTTTGGGCAGACCATGATAGATAGCATTCGAAAAATCTAAGCGGGAGAGGACAAGGGCCATGATTACTTGCAGGAGAGCTTCAGGAGTGAGGAGATAAGCCACCTTCCTGATCCTGCGCAGCTGGAACATGCAGGAGGAGACAACTGTCCCCACCTGGGGCCCGAGGGAGAGACCGGAGTCAATAGTGATCCCTAGGCTTTTTACCGAGGCCACAGGGGTGGGGGGAAGGCCAAGTTCTGCCGGCCAAAAATGCGGACCCCAGTGGGTAGAGCTCTTGCCAGGCAGAAGAAGCTCCGTCTTTCCGGGATTCAGCTTAAGCTGATTTTGGGACATCCATGATAGGATGTGGGACATAGCTGCCTGAAAGTTGGGAATAGCAGAGGGGGAAGTTGTTGATGTGCTGGCTTAGTTGCTGTTGAACACACTTCTCCAATACTTTACCTAGTAGCGGGATATTGGAGATAGGTCTGAAATTGTCAGGGGAGGCTGGGTCCAGTGAAGGGTTTTTCAAGATGGGGAGGACTTGGCCGGCTTTCAAAGGGTCCGGGATCAAGCCCTGTTGGAGCGAGGCGTTGATAATTGTAGTCCAGCAAGGAACGATGGATTGGGAGGCAGCAGCGAGGCAGTTGGAAGGTAGCGGGTCATTGAAGTGGTTGTTTGGTTTTAAGGTAGAGAGGATTTTTGAGAGGGAGTCTTCATTATAGTATTCGAAGTCAGTCCAACGGGCTTTGTTTTTAGGAGAGGCCAGAATGGTATGAGCGGAAGAGTATGGCAGAGCAGGAGAGGACTCGTATTTAGCGGACGGGGGAAGGCTGGGGTGGAGTTGTGGTCTTGGAAGATGGCTAGGATTTTGTTTCCCGTGAGGTCTAGGGAATTAGAGGAGGCGTGGGAGCGTTGTAAGTGAGTGCGAGAGCCTGGGATTCCTCCTCAGGGAGGATGCAGGGTTGTTTGCGTGGGCGAAGATGTCTCAGAGGTAGTGCGAGTGGTTGCTTGGGGGGCTCGGTGTTCGGTGGGGGGGGAAGTATGCGGTGACTTGAGGTTAGCCAGTGAGATCTCGGCAAGGTGAAGGAGGTTCATAAGGTCCAGAATGGAGCTGTGAATGCACTCCAGAGTGACCAAACTCATCCAGAGCAAAGTTTCAAGATTAGTATAAACAAGGGGTACGAAGGGATGAGGGTTCGAATTTTCCAGATCAGTCGAAGGGGCATGTGACAGTGACAGGGAATTGGCTGGAGCAGGCTCCGGGGTCTTTGGAGGAGAAATATCTAGCTCGCGATTTTGGTGGATGACTGGCGGGGAGCAGCTCTGAGGTCTAGGGGTGGTTCTGTTATAGGTGCCTTGGTCGGGGTGACCAGTGGAGGGGGCCATAAGAGGTCTGGCTCTCTCAGGGGCAGGGGACATTGGGAGCGTATCAGTCTTCTCGACAGAGGGGGGCACTAGGTGGGAGGAGATCGCAGGTGTAGGGGAAATGCTGATGCCAGAGATTGGGTGAGCCGAAGAGGAGATCCTTGGAGGACTAGTAAGTGGATAGCTGGATCTGTTAGGGTGGAGTGGTGGTGGGTCATTGGTACGGGTATTGGTTATCCAGTCGGAGTTGTGCACGTGGTTTCTGAGAAGGGGGAAGAGGTCTGAGAATTTGTTGAGAAACTACGGGGATTATTAGCCGCTAGGGGAATTAAAACAGGTACTGCTACACTATGCTTCTTGAGTGGTGTATCATTCTAAATCATTAACCCAGAGGTCAGTCTCTTAAGTTCCATATGCTTAATTATGGGTGCCTAGAGTATTCTGGTAATAGATTTTCACCTGTGCTACCCCATACGTGTCTCCAACAGGATCATTTTTACCTGGAGTACTGTGCAGCATTGTCTCTCTTCAGGCTAGACTTCCGCCATTTGGGTTTGTCCAGCATCCATGTCATCTGACCCATCCTCTGCTGGCTGGAAATCTGTTACACTCGGTGAGGGGATTGGTCACTGCCTTCAGTCAGAGCCACAGGCCCAAAGAAAGCCTTCTATCCAAACAGAGAGCAACACCCATTCCAGGATCTTCAAGGTCAGGCGTTGCAGGATTTTTTTGTCATTTATGAAAAGTATAGCCTGCACTTTAGGACCTGGGGAAACGTCAGTTTGGTGGCAAAGGTCACTGGACTGGGCTTCACCTCCTTTATGGACACCTGCAATCCTCTTCCTGAGCCGACCAAGACAGATAGATTCGCAGCTATTCCAGCAGAACTTACAGACTTCTTCAAGTGGTGTCTCTTTACATCTGTGACACCAACCCTGCAACTCCATCGCCTTGTGGGATTTCCCTTTCACTTGTCAGGGAGAAGTCCTGGAACACTGACTTGGGGTCTCAAGTGTGCATAGTTTGTGTATTCCTCAAGCCTAGCCTTTGGACTAGATTGAGGAGGTTTAGTGACTTTATGAATCTAACTCCAGATAGGTCCGTAACAATCTTTGTCTTTAGTTGATATAAGGAGGAGGCGGTTCTGAAAATCTCTACTAAGAGAAACCCAAACAGAAAGAGAGAAGCCTTAACATCTTACACCTATCAGCTTTTTGGGAGTAGCAGTTTTGCTGCGGAAAAACAGGCAGGCCACGGTCAAAGTACTAACTTTGACTCCCTACAACCTACACTAATCTTGTGCGAATAACATTTGGAAAGTATAATACGGAAAAATGTTGCAAGAGGCCACCTCTACACATCTAAGTAACCACTGTCTCCATAACTTCTACATCTTGGAGTCTGATTCCCTACAACAGCTTCAAGAATGCTACCAATTTACATTGCATGTGTAGTCTTTACCTCCCAACTTAATTTTGTTCATACTATTAGCAGGGGAAGACACAGATCATCTACCTTTGCATGTTGAATTTAGTGAAGAACCCAGTTACACAATACTGGGCAGAGGTTACAAGGCAGGCAAGAGGTAAAAAGGTCTGTCCTGCCATTACCGTACATAGTGCTATGACCACTGCTAGTCTGATGTAATTTTACAAGCTGACAGTAGTCGCATTCGCTTTGAATGGCACAGTGGATGCAACCCTCATTAACGACTTGGATGTTGTGTCTCAAATCCTAACTACAGTGACCCTCAGCATACATGCATGATTTCCTACCTTCTTTGGCCAAAAACAAATGTAAAAACCCCAGAGACTTCGGAGCTTTTCAGGGCAGGGTTGCAAGGTAGCAAAACTGTGCAAGAGACCTCATTCAGTCTGGCTGAGTTTACTGTTTACTGCTGTAAATTTACCATGCTTCGGGTCTGTAAAACCCATAGTTCATCTGCTGTACTTAGAGTTGGATGATGCGATGTTTACACCAGCAGGGACTCCTCTGGCTGCAACGGCAAAGACCTCTGACATGCTGGCCCATCCGCCCCGAAGCCACCTCGTCCCCATGACAGTCATCTCCCTATTGAAGGGTGGCAATGGTAACTCATTTTCCCTGTGTGTATCTTACTCATAGGGTCAAAGAGGAGTATGTGCTACAAAGTGAACTATACAACTTCTAAAGTAACTAGGCTCACACAGAGTATAGGGTAGCAAAAGCAACAAAAACAGAAAATGTGAAGAAGGTGAATGATTGGGCATCCCAGGTGTTTTGGACGAGAACCCTCACTCACCCAAGGGTGACATGCTTCATCATTGGGTTAAAACTATCTCAATAGGAACACAACAACTTTATCTATATGCCCTAAGGGATAGAGGTTAAAAGCACAGTGGGTCAGGTGGCCCCTAGAAAAATTAATTAGGTCCGACTCTACCATCAACGGAGTTCCTCCACATGTACAGCCTTTACGTGTAGGCTAGCTCGCTCTCAGGGAGTACAGCCAATAAGGAAAGTGTCAGTAGCGAAGGTAACTTGGGTAACTGGACCCAGAGAGGGCTGGCCCTGCAACAGATTGAGCTGTTCCACCACTGCGGAGAATGTTGGGTGCTTGCCCAGATCCACACTAGATCATCTCATTGACCCTCTGCTTGTGGCCACTGTGCCGCCCGGAACTCCTGTAGGTGATGTATGTGTAATCTTACATGTGGGACTATGGCAATACAAGAGGCTATTTGATGAAAGCGAGCTGGCCTACACTTAAGAGCTCTACATGTGGAGGAACTCTGTTGATGGTAGAGTCGGACCTTATTTATTTTTCTAGGGGCCACCTGACCCATTTGAGAATCTGGTGTCACTATGCACAAGTGATCAAGAGTACAGGCCTGAGTATATTTGACATTCCATACTTTGTATGATTTTGATACACGTTTTTAGCAGAGTTACTGAATATCTTGGTCCTGAAGAATGCCCGGAACATTTAAGTCACAAACGGCAGAAACATGTTTCACTGTGCTTTTAATCTCTATCCCTTAGGTCATATAAATAAAGTTGTTTTGCTCCTATTGAGATAGTTTGAACTCACTGTTTTACTTTGCACTCTGTCCCTCAGCCCAACCTGGAGGTATTAGGACATAGACGTGCCACATAAAACGCTCCTGCTCCTTTCTTTGTGGAAAGTTGTAGCCCACACTGGGTACCTTGCGGTCCCAGTGTGTGGAGGGACCCAATGATGAATCATGTCACTTGTGGGCGAGTGAGGATTCTCGTTCAAAACACCTGGAGTGCCCCATCATTCACCTGCTTTACATTTTCTGTTTTTTGTTGCTTTCGCTACCCTATACATGGTGTGAGCCTACTAACTCCCCTGCCATGTTTCTCATCCTGGACACTTATAGGGAAAATCTGAAGTCCCCAAAACGAAGGTATAAAACTTAGTGTGCATCATTTTGTTTTTTATTATTCCGTAAACAAATTACTGTTTTGGAAATGTATTTTCGCAATACAATCAAGCATTGGCAAAGTTGATAAGTCTTGTATTTTCATACTGTTGAAACGTGCAACATTTGTCTGTTTTTGTTGCAAGCATGTGCCACAACAATAAAAACAAGTTAAAGAAAACATGTTGCCAGCTATCTGTGGCATCTATATGTTTGCAATAAAAATGTTAACCGTAAAAAAAATCACTAATGTGGCTGTTTTAATAGGGATGTTGTGTTTAAAAAAAATACATTTATTTTTATTTATTTATTTAAAGAGTTTTGTATAGCGCGAACATGACCCTTGGGTAACAGAGCGCTTTACATTGCATGAGGTAGGATGGAGACAAATCTTGTATAGTACAGCTATACACGGTTAAATGACGTAGTTAAGTATACATCCATACTGATAAAAACAAAATATAAAGTTAACACAGTGTATGCAGTGCATGAGTTAGATCTGGGATATAACTATCACTATGGTGGAAATTGCGACTTCCTGTTTGCAAAAAGTTGTAAGTGATCTTTCCTAAGCCTTCTATGTTCTACAAATTCTGGGTCCAGGATTAGTATAGTACCGGTCGAGGCTATCTCCCAAATAGTTGTAGGCCTATAAGTAACGGGTTAATACAGTCTGTACAGTGACATGAGGTAGATTTGGTATACACCTCAGTGCAAAGGAATTTTAGTTGACTTATCCTCTATATTCCATCTTCTCCAATCCTGGGTCTAGATTCGTGCAGTACCGCCTTCGAGTATGCCCCACTCAGCTGGCGAATTTCTTTTCACTTCCCTTGAGTAAATGTCTTGGTTAGAACTACGTCATGGTGCTAAAGATGAGCCATCTTGTCTATGGGAGGAACTTGCTCATTAGAAATATTTTTGTTTCCCTCTTAAATGTTGCTGTTTTTGTTATTTTTCTAATGTTTGGTGGAAGAGAGTTCCAGATTCTGGGTGCTGCTCCTGAGAAAGCTCCATCATAAGTTCTCTTCTTCCGGAACATGGGTGGTCTCAGAACCAGCACCTTGGCACTCGTAGCTGGTCTATTTCCTCCAGATACTTCAATTTTCTGGGCAAGGTATCTTGGTGTATTGTAGTGAAGCGCTTTGTGGGTGATACATGCCATTTTTAGCTGAATTCTGGCTTCGTACGGTAGCCAGTTTAATGCTTTAAGGTGTGGAGAGATATGGTCGACCGCTGATAATTCTTGCAGCTGCGTTGAGGCATGCTTTTAGTGGTGTTGTGGAAATTTTTGGTAGACCTGCTAAAGTAATGCAACCATATTGAATCCTCAAGATGACCAATGATTGGACTGCTAGTTTGAGATCCCCCTGAGAAATGAAAGGTTTCACTTTTCTAATGTAGTTCAAGTGAAAACGAGCACTTTTAGCCATTGATTTGATATGGGCTTTCATATCAAGGTTCTCGTCGAGTGTGATTCCTAGTGATTTAGCCGAGTCAACTAAAGTAGGGGTGCAGTTAAGCGCCGTGATCATTTTAGACCATTCCTTGACCTCTTGTGTGGTTCTTTGGTGGTGAGATTAGTAGGAATTCTGTTTTTTGAGTGTTTAGCTTCAGATGATTGATTGTTAACCATTGTAATGTCATTTTTAAGGCCTCATTCATTAACCTGATGTCTTCCAGAGACGCGATCTAGATGTATAACTGCGTGTCATCCGCGTACATATGAAAGGGTATTTTGGAGTTTTGAAGAATTTCTGTAAGCGGTTCGACATACAGGTTAAACAGTGATGGAGATAGTGTTGATCGCAGATACGAACCTGAGACTTAAATCAACGTTTGTTCCCCCTCCGCACACAGTCCCTGCCGAAATAACAGCATTTGAACAGGCGGTCTTCAATGACATGGAAACTTTACCCACACCCACGCCATTTAGGAATTTCTCAACTTCAGAGTACCAGGCACTCGAGGATCTCAAAAAAGACAAATCAATAACAATTAAACCGGCAGATAAGGGTGGTGGCTTGGTGATCCAAAACACCCAGGATTATGACAAAATGTGTCGGGAACTCCTAGACAATAGGACCAACTACACCCCACTCTCAATAGACCCCACCCCGAAACTGAAAGAACGTATCCATAACCTGATCAAGGACGCAGAAGAGAATGAACAAATTTCCAGACACGTGGTGGCATATCTCACGGCAGGTGGCAGTACCATCCCATATTTCTGTACTCTGCCCAAAACGCATAAAAACAAAATCCCTCCACCTGGCAGACCTATTGTGTCGGGTATCGGCTCTGTGCTCGAACCTCTCTCCACCTTTTGTGATCACTACCTAAAACCACTCATACAAAATACATCTACGTACCTGAAAGATACAAAAAACCTCTTGCAACTACTAGAACAAGTCACCTTTGCAGAAGGTTCCATCATCTTGGCTACTCTTGACATCGAGAGCCTTTACACAAGTATCCCACAGGATGATACCCTTAGAGTCATAGGAACAGCTTTAGACTCTATCCCCTGGGAATACCAAACGCCCAAAGAATTCATACTGCAATGTGCGACCATGGCTCTGAAAGAAAACTATTTTGAGTACCAAGGAAAGCTTTTTCTTCAGTCTACTGGAACTTCCATGGGCAGTACCTTTGCTCCTAGTGTAGCGGGGCTTTATGTCTACAATTTTGAGACCAAGCATATACTGCCCACCAGTAATCCCTTTACCTCCTCCATAGGATTATGGAGGAGGTATATTGATGACATCATCCTTATCTGGAAAGGGGGCGAGAGAGATCTGGAAGAATTCTTCAGGTGGATTAATACTCTTGATCCTTACCTGAGATTTACACACTGCTCAAGTAAGCAGTCAGTGGTATTCTTAGGTGTGGTTGTCACCGTACAAGGAACGCTCCTAAAAACTAGAACTCATTATAAACCATCTGCAAAGAACAATTTACTTGAGTTTTCTAGTCATCACCCCAGACCTCTTAGGGAAAACCTGCCCTATGGACAGTATCTTCGGATACGCAGGAATTGTAGCGACATCAAAGACTACAAAACACAAGCTGGGGAACTCACAAATAGACTAAGAGCAAGAGGCTATCCCAACAAGATCCTTGAAAAAGGAAATGAACGTGCGAGGAACCAACCACGCGAAGCCCTTCTGGAGGATAACATCAGGGAACCAACAGAGATGCCCCTTACTTGTGTGACTACTTACAGCTGTTTATCAGACGCCATGAAAAAAATCCATCAATAAACACAGGAAGATAGTAACAAGCAACAAGAGGACCTGGGACAAACCTCTCTTTTCTTTCAAAAATGGCAGAAGTCTTAAAGACTCCTTGGTGCACACACGTCCAAAAGGATCAGTGTCAAACTCTCACGTTGAGAGATCCATCACAAACGTATGGGGTCTACCACCGATCGTCGGGCATTATCCCTGTTCCAACTGCAGTGTGTGTCACTAGACCACACACACTAAAGAACTCTCTTTGGAACCAGGCAAGATTTGGACACAAAGGACACACACTAACTGTAACTCCACCAACGTTGTTTATTTGATTACGTGTCCTTGTCTGAAAAGATATGTTGGCATGACCACTGGCAAGGTAAAACAACTAATCTGCGAGCATCGCAGTAACATCAGATGTCGAAAAAACACGACAAGGATGAGTGAGCATTTTCTCCAACATAATCACACTCCAAATGACCTCCAATGGACCATCATAGAACAAATCACAACTGAAAGAAACACTGCCAGCATCCTTTTTGAGAAGGAACAACGCTGGGTCTATAGATTGGGTACCCATCGAAATGGCCTTAATGATCAAATCCCTTGGAGCTCAGTACTCAAGCGTTAACAATCATGATAGGCTAAGAAGCCACCGTGTCTACACATATCTGTAACTGAGGCATCTTCATTAAACACCGACAACTTTGCCCTTTAATCCTCTTTTAAAATTTTATTTTTAACTTTTGACTTTTTCATTTTGCCTGTTTCATTGTGCATCCGAAGTATGGTGCTGTGTAATTTTACCTTTACTAGTTGAAAAAACAATTCAAATACTGTGACTGCTTTTTCTTCGATTTAAATAAAGTTTATTTCCTACATTAGAAAAGCCTCGACCTGAGTTCCAAGCCTCCTTTCGGCCGGACTCTATGATAGGTCCTAACTACCCACATGCTCACAAACCAAGCCTCGTAGTGAAGCATTCCCCTGATTGGCTGCCTATTCCAAGCCTCTTTTGCAGCTCGACCAGGGATTGGCTATTCCGCCAGCTCCAGCAGCCGCCGCCCCCGTCAGCTCCACACTTTAGCGATCTCCGACCACAGCCCCACATCCACGGGGTCCGGTAGCAGGAGACGCTGGGTGCTGAACGGGTGGCAGGCGTTGCGGGCGTAAGACCTTCAGACTACCTTCACTACCAATCAGATAAGTAATCTGCGAGCACCCTTTTCCTCGTTTCTAACCCCGATTTCGCCTTTCTTAATATCCCTCTACAGGGTGTGCCAATGTCGCCTTCCCCCCCCTCCCGAGACCCATGGGGTGTGGATCTTGTGCATTACAAGTGAGAAACCTGTCCAGTATTCGTCAGTAAAATTTTCCTTGACGCTATTTTTGACATCACCATTTGCCCTATTTTAGGGCATCTTGATAGCCTAACCACGAGTGTTGTGTTATCGGCCGATCTGTCCAACGGCCATTTCTACGTGACATAGTGCATGTTTCTACGCTGATCTCACCTATAGAGCGGCGTTTTCTTGCACTAAAATACCGTTTATGGCACCATGACCACTTCTTCAGTATTCTCAAGCATGTCCACACAGAGTTTTTACGCTGCAGAAAACCCTTGAGATGGATCGCACTAACTTTGTGTTGTTTGTCTTTTGTGTATGTTTGTCTTTTTCTTTCAGACAGTACAGGGACCTCAAATTGAAGGTATCCCACCACTTTTGGTTTGTTTGGTTTTTGCACTTTATTTTTACACACCTGCTTTTAACTTTCACATCCTGTGGTAAGGGTGGGCCTTAGCGCGCCCATACCGCCGAGGTACACCACCTTACGGTCCTGATGAAAGCCCAGTAAATGACACATAGATGGGCAGAAACATGTTGACCCCACTTTAAGTGGAAACAACCAAGTCATTAACTGGTAAGTTTCCCACACATATTTTACTTATGTCAAACTGACCATTGAATAAAACATTTTGTATGGTACAGTTTCTGATATTTTTAATTCACATTTCTATTTGACACCTTTGCCACAAAGAACCAGCTCCGCAGTAATCTGGCGTTGTAGCACACCAGGGAGGCACTCGGCTTCTCCTGGTGGGCCTGATGATGAATCATGTCACCACCCAGGGTGGTGAGTGAGGGCTTCCTGAAAAATCCCCGCTGATTTCCAATGTGACTTATTCAGGGTGATTTTTTCTTCTCTGTGTCTAGTGCTTATACACTTTTTTCACGACACTCTTTTGTTGTTTTACAAGATTGACCAGGGGGACCAAGAGTGCCCTTTACCCTCTCTCTCAATTTGTTATTACTGATCCTTGAGGGACTCCAATCGTGTTAGGGAATGAAGGTGACAGAGATTGGTTGACCAAGAATCTTTGCGTTCTATTTAGGAGGAAGGATTCAAACCATTTCAGCACATTACCCGATATTCCCATTCTGTCCTGGAGCCTGTTCAGTAATTTTACATGATTTACCGTGTCAAATGCAGATGACAGGTTTAGGAGGATGAGTAGACAAGTTCTATTTTGGTCTAGGGCCTGTATAAATAAATAAAGTAAATTCTTCCAGTTGTGCTATGCAGTTAACTCGCCATCTAACCGAACATTCAAATTGCAGGCAGCTATAATGTCACTTCAACACTTTATAAAAGCAAATTTAAAAAGGGTACCGGAAATAAATCGCCATCTAGCTGAGCACCTGAAGGGCAGGCAAAATAAAAGCTTCTTTTTAAAATAATATATATATATTTTTTCTAAAAGCACACTTTGAAATAGTTTTGTCACTTTAAAGAAACAAACTATGTGGATGTGAACAATATAGAGACACTTACTTACTCAAGGAGATGTGGGTGAAGTGGGTTGATTTATTGGCTCAAACTGAATGTTGTGGGCTTAAGCAAAATTAGAACGACAATTTAGCAACCCAGTGGATGAAGCCTGCTGACCAAATGCCCATTTATGTATAATATGTACACTTTTTGGAACACAATAGGCTGAGGAGACAACTTAAGCTGTCTCAAAGGCCAGACTTGAAAGGTTGGCCCATTCTTCCATTTAGGTGTAAGCTAGAGCGACGTAGACTTTTTTACTCACTATGTACTAACACTTTTCAACAGAGAATTATTTGGAACTCAAGAAAGCCGGATGAGCAAAAAAGAAGAATTATGGCAGCAAAGGCAGAGGAATGGAAGAGGCAAGAGGAGGAGAGACGGCTGCAGAAGGAGCAGGAGCTGGAGGCCAGAGAGCAGCTGCTGCGACAGTGGGAGCTGGACATTAGGGAGCAGCTTCAGAGGTAAGAAGACGTCTCTTGGGGCATAGGATGACAGTGCAATATTCACCGGATTGGGAATTAATTCTGATACATATGTACCTGTACAGTTTCTTCCTTAGTGATTCTTCTACAATCCTTAGATGATTGCTATGCATTTCCTGATGGAAGTCTAGGTAATTCCAGGGTTGATAATTGGAAAAAGTCTTTGGATCCTGATAGGACAATCATATAGGACTTTTGCAAGGGTTTTGATAGGAACAAGCTGGCCATGCTGGTCAAAGACAGTGATAGGATGATACAATTGCTCAATGAAGAGATAGCTGCTCTAATGTTGGAAACCAATACTTAAAGGTAAAGTTGCTAATTCAGAAACCGTTTAAAGAAAGAAAAACGTGATTTATACTTCCGTAATTATGAAATGTATAAATATAGTAAAATTGAAGTTTTTTTCTAACTTGTGTTTGCACAAATGCACAAAACTCTGATTCTGCACACCTGTGACCCATCTATATTCACAAAGGGATGTCAAACAACGGCACACACTCACACCCTCATTTGGTTTGCATCTACTGAGTGTGGTGCAAGTCAACTCTGCAAGTACCCATGGTCACTCCGACCCCTCTAAAATGGTGCTGTCAGTTACAAGAAATTATGATGATTTACAAAAGGGCAGCATCCACAAAACTCCTTTTATCATAAGGATTGGAGCTGCAACTCCCTAAGTCTGATACTTTCCATTGAGAAGGTAATGTTGTTTAGGTAATTGACATAAAAAGGGAGGTATGGTTGCACCTGCTGAGCTGGTCTTACCGCGATGCATGATTGTGCGTCCTCTGATTTACCAATGACCAGCCACTTCTAACATGTAGTATTCTGATTGTTTCCTTGTCAAACTCATGTACACCTTCCTTGGTTATTGTACAATCCCATCTGGAACAAGCAGCTTGACTACCACATGGATATAATAGCAGTCTCTACTGTGAGAGAGTTGTTCCCTTACACAACCTCAACTTTGTTTATTATTGTATATGACAGAAGTCTCCAGTGAGTGTTCTGCATTAAGGTCAGCTACTGTGGACATTTCTTTTTCAAAAAGATTTGCTTTCAGTGTTAGAAGAGTCTGAGAAAGGAATATAGAAGTATATTTTTTATTGTCAATATTTGTAAAATCTTCTTTGGGTTTTTAATCAGGCAGAAATCACCACAGAGATCCCAAGAATTTGAAAGACAGGATCATGAAAGCACATTCCAGCCCATGAAGTTAGATGGTGCAATGAAAGTGTACCGGAGCATGCAGAAGAAGGATGTTCATGAACAGGAAGATGATGCAGGGTTGACAGGAAGGCCTGGACACAAGGTGCAACACCTGAAGACCCTGCAAAACTCAAGGGATGAATTAGATACTCCGTATAGCCAGAGAACAGATGTGTCAGCAAAGCAGACCAAGAAGGTAAGAGCAGACCTCCTACCTTGCCTGGAAAGATGTAAGTATTACGTATAATTGAAATCTGCAAATGAAAGGGAAACTCTGTCTTTACATTTCACACTAGACACATGTATCCAGAAACAAATTGGTGTAAGCCAGCAGAGTGTATTATCTCCCAACTGGACACAGGCATTCCTGAGTGGCACAACAGAGCACCTAGACAGGAAGAGAAATCTCTCTTATTTGTCATGTAGCTGGGGACTTGCCAGTTCCAGACTCTCAACCCAGGGTTTTATCTTTTTTAAAACTAGTAATTAGTGTGTATGTGAATAGATAGATATCAAGGGACCCAAGACATATAAATTGCACTTTTGGTCTGCTAATATGGAAATAAGGAGTCATGTTGTGAAACATATAATTTGACTGAACAGTGCTAATAGAATGTTCCCATGGTCAGTGCTGTATTAATATTCTCAGACAATCAATATTTCAATGTCTGTATTTGGGGAAGCTCTACATTATGGCACTATTAACAAGTTTCCTTAAGCAGTATCGCAAAGGAGATACTCCTCCGGGTTACTATGAGTAGTCTCATTTTTCTGAACCCATATTACTAGGTCTGGAAACCGAGATCCCAGTTTTACTGGTGTAGATCTTCATCCAGGAAAACCTCATCAGCCAGGCCCTTGTCCGCCCCTTCACCACCACATGGAAGAAGCCAAAGCTCACTCCATGAATGTCACAGCCTCCCTGCTCCACAGACCTCTCCACTCCCCCCAGGCCAACCTCATCAAACACTCAATAGCTCCCCTACTGCATAGTACCACCTGTCCAAAGCAGGTGGTGGATATAAGGACCAAATGGAGCAGACAAGCAAGCTTGACCCACCTCAGGCAAAGCTGCAAACCCTGCCCCAGATAGGCCATAGGAGCGGCATCAATCAGGGCTTGTAAAGCACAGCTACCCACCTGTGAAGGCCTCAAGGCGCTGGGGGTGACGGGGGCTGTTGATCTGTCTGAGCGATGGGGTTCAGTCGAGGAGTCAGGTATTGAGATCCTTCCTGAATTTTGTCAGCGACGGGGATTATCTGAGGTAGAGAGGCAGGCTGATCCAAGTCTTCGCGGCGAGGTAGAAGCATCTTCCTCCGGTTCTAGTCTTGTAGATCCGAGAGACAGTGGCAAAGGCCAGCTGGGCGGAGCGGAGGTGTCTGGTGCGTACATGGAATGAGAAACAGTGATTCAGGTATGCTGGCTACTGTGTCGTGGATGCCTTTGTAGGCGTGCGTGAGGAGCTTGAAAGTGATTCTTTTGTTGATTGAGAGGCAGTGGAGTTCTTGGAGGTGTTCAGTGATATTGCTGCGGCAGGGGATGTCAAGCACCATTCCGGCTGCAGCATGTTGAACATTCTGTAGTTTCCTGGGGAGTTTCTGGGTGACGCCGGCATAGAGCGCATTGTAGTAGTCGAGTCTGCTGTCGATGAGTCCGTGGTTGACCGTTTTTCTGGATTTGGTAGGGCTCCATCTGAATGTCTTTCGAAGCAGGCAAGCATGTGAAAGCATGATGGGGAGACCATGTTGTTCTGGCAGTTCATTGTGAGTGAAGAATCCAGTGTGATGCAGAGGTTTTGGGCGTGGTCTGTGGGGGTGGGCGAGGTTCCCAATGCGGAGGGCCACCAGGAGTTGTCTCAAGCTGGTGGGGTGGGTCCCAGGAGGAGGACTTAGGTCTGTCCGAGATGAGTTTGAGAAAATTGTTTTTCATCCAGGTGGCAACGGCCTTCATCCCTCTGTGGAAGTTGTTTCTGACGGTTGTGGGTTGGTTGGTGTGGGAGAGGTTCAGTTGGGTGTTGTCAGGATAGGAGACGATGTTGAGTCTGTAGTTCCTGATGATGGCAGCGAGAATGGGCCATATAGACATTGAAGAGGATGGGGATAAGGGAGGAGCCCTGGCGAACTCTGCAGCTGATCTCTATGGGTTCGGAGAGGAACAGGGGAAGTCTAACTCGCTGTGTTCGACCAGTGACGATGGAGTAGATCCTGTCCAGGGCTTTGTCGTGGATGCCAGCATTGTGGAGTCTCATGTTTAGGGTGTAGTGAGATGAGAGACAGTTTAGAAGGCGGCCGAGAGGTCCAGAAGGATGAGTGTTGCAGTTTCGTCCCGGTCGAGGAGGGAGCGGATTTCGATGTTGGAGGCGAGAAGTGCGGTCTCGGTGCTATGGTTGCTTCTGAAGTGGATGGGGAGATGTCCAGGATGTGGTTTGCTTCTATGTACTCAGAGAGTTGGGCTTTGATGGCCTTCTCGATGACCTTGGTCGACGGATGGTTTCTTTAGCAAAACGTTGATCTCGGCATGTTTCCAGTCCTCGGGGAAGGTGGCGATCTCGATGGAGCAGTTTATGGTGTGGCGAAGCACAGGGGCGATGGCGGTGGCTGCTCCATGGCAGATGTGGTGCGGGTATGAGAGGGGGCTCTGGAGAGTATGCTCTTCATGGTGAGGTTCTCTAAAAGGGATGAAGTGTTCTGGTCGTTGGGCATGTCCAGGGGAAAGTTGAAGTCACCAAGTAGGATATAATCGGTAGATGCGAGAGCCTGGGGGGTGATGATGTTGATGACAGCTTCGGTGAAGGGCGGGCGGGGGCCAGGTGGTCTGTAGACGGGTGTGCCCTGGAGGGTGGTGTTGGGAGTTGGTCTGGATCTGGAAGTGGAGGTGTTCCTTTGTTGTTCTTAGGTCGTCCGAGTGGGTGGTCAGGTGGAGGGTGTTTTTGTGGATGATGCCTGCACCTGGTCAGTTGGTGCTGTCCTTTCGGTGATTGGGGATGCTATGTCCGGACCAAAGCTTGGGTTTTTCCAAGTTTCCATGAGGATGGCGATGTCGGGAGAGATGGAGTCAACAAGGACCCAGATTTCTGTGGCGTGTTTGTGAAGAGAGTGCACGTTGAGGAGGATACAGCTGAGCCATTCAGGTCCTCTGTTAGTCAGTTGGGTGGTGGAAGGAGCCAGAGTGCGGAGGTGGGACAGGGTGCAGCTGTAGTTTCAGCAAGAGATGGGTCCTTGAGTGTTCTTCGGTGAAGTAAAGTGGCATGTGGCACGGTGTCTGGAGAGGAGGGTGCTGGCGTTGTATCGTAGAAGGTCTGAGGACCAGGGTCCGTGGCGCTGGGTGCGGTCCAGGTGCAGACGGTCTTGCCTTTGACGTGGCTCCGGCATGCCTGCTGCACTGGTGCCATTAAGTAGTAATGCTAAACAGCTTGGAGGCAGGGAGCTGGAAAGTGGCACGGGGGGCAGGACCACGGGATCACAGCGGCAGTGGCAAGCATGGCAAAGGGCACAAGAGGAAAAAGTGCAAGAAGGGTGAAAGGGACAGAAAGAAAAAGCTAGAAAAAAGCTGAAGAAAAAGAGAGAGGCAGAGGGCAATCCAGAAGCAGAGCAGTGACACTCTACCAGTAGACCACCAGGGATGTGGGAAAAAAGCAGTAAAGGCAGAAGAAAGCGGAGAGAAAGGCAGAAAAAGAAACAGAGGGCAGACAAGCAGCAGAGCAGAGATTCTCTACCACTTGGCCACCAGGGATGAGGTGCAGGAGAGGGTCTGCGGGTGAAGGAGGGCCTCAAACCACTGACCCGGGGGTCAGTAGACCAGCTGCAGGGAGCTTTGGGGCAGCAGCTACCAGGCGGAGCTGTGCAAGGAAAGGAGCAGTCCACTGAAAAGTCACCTTCCCTGCGCAGCGGCGGCCGTTAAGTAGTGTGCGGCGGGGCGGGACAGCTGGGAGGTGGAAAACGCGGGGTGGGCTGTAGGGGATCGCAGCAGCAGGGGTAACTACAGCAAAATGCACAAGAGGAAATAGAGGAAAAAATGCAAGAAGCGTGAATGAGACGGAAAAAAAGGCAGAAAAAAGTAGGAAAAAAGCAGAAAAACAGAGACACAGAAGGTAGTCAAGCAGCAGAGCAGTGACGCTCTACCACTAGACAACCAGGGATGAGGAGTAAAGAGAAGTAAAGGCAGAAGAAAGCAGAGAGAAAGACAGAAAAAAAAGAAATAGAGGGCAGTCCAGCAGCAGAGCAGAGATCCGCTACCACTAGACCACCAGGGATGAGGTGCAGGCAGGTGCCTGCGGGTGGAGGAGGGCCTCAAACCACTGACCCGAGGGTCAATAGATCAACAGCAGGGAGTTTGGGGCAGCAGCTATCAGGCATAGATGCGCAAGGAAGGGAGCAGTCCACTGATAGCTCAGTGGATACCTGCTCTTCGGGCCCCCGGGGGAATCATACGTGCATGACACCAATGAGAGACATGTACCCATCCCAAGTTCTACTTAGGAGGAGCCAGACTCAACAGAAGGACAGTGATCAGCTGAAATATCATGAAGTCAAAACTAAGCATGGGCGTAAAATCCGCTCCGCTCGCGGATTTTTCGGATTTTCGGCAAATCCGCAATCCGCGAACGCTCGCGAATTTGTCGAAAATCCGTGAATCCGCTCGCGGCGGATTTTTTGCTTGGTTGCGGCGCGCGGCGTGGTGCACGGCGTTCACTTTCCGTCATTTTAGCGTTTGCCGAGTTGTTTTTCTTTGCGAGTGACGCGCCATTTTAGATCTTGCTGCGTGTTCCCGCGGGAGTTTGTCGCCCGCGAATACGTACTCGCGGCTTGCCACCTTGCACAGCACACCTCGCGAGAGTTCGCAATTGCGAACATGTAGTTGCGGCGGAAAGGAACAATCTCGCACTTGCGAAATAGAGATTTTGCAATTTCGCACAAGAAAATCACCAGCAAACAGGATAAACCTTCAGAAAATTATGATTTTTATCAGAATCACTCCTCAGGTTGACATTTGCATGGCCTTTTTTTTTGCAAGGAGTCCATTTTGGGGGGGGGGGGGAGGAAGGAAGTGCCCCACAGTCTCCAACTTCCTGTTCCTGTCCAGCAGGCTCCTCCCAGTGCTTTGTCCATCTCCTGGTCACTTTCATTTGGATCTGGAGCTGGAAGGATTACTTTTTGTGGGTGCTGCTGGATATTTGGATTTGAGGCCTTTTTGACTGTCTTTGGATCACTTTTGGATTAGAAATCAACTTTCACAAGTAAGTTTGTTTGGGGCATTACAGTTGCTGCAAGTACAATTTTGGAACTTTTTCAGAAAATTAAATAAATTATATTGTGGGTAGCCACAGTATCCAGTAGGACCAGGGTTGGTTATGGGTGCATGATACAACTGTTTTGTTGAATTTAAACACCATTGAGGCCATGGATGGGCTGGGATTGTGCAGATTTTATTGTTTTTTGTCGTTTTTTTGGGCCTGCTGGTGTGGCCCTTTGCCCAGGGGTGGTGAGTGTTGCATGGGCCTAGTCTTTCTGTGGGGTGTCTTCTTGAATTTAAACATAATTGAGGCCATGGATGGGCTGGGATTGTGCTTATTTTATTGTTTTTTGTCGTTTTTGGGGGGCTGCTGGTGTGGCCTTTTGCTTGCCCAGGGGTGGTGGTGGTGCATGGACTGAGTGTGCCTGTGGTGTTGTCTCACTCTCTTTGATGTAAACATCATGGATGGCATTGGATTGTGGTGATTTCTGGCTGTTTTTCTGTTTTTTGGGGATGTACTGTTGATGTGGTCTGGCCATGTGGGTGGTGGTGGTGGCCATCTTGAGTGCTGGCTGGTACAGGCAACATGTGCTTGGGGTGTAAGGGGGCCATTTTGAGGAGAGGCAGTGTCTGAGGCCTGCACTTATTTTGCCTACTTTTCATCCCTTATGCCCAGGGGTAGTGAGTGTTGCATGGGCCTAGTGTTTCTGTGGGGTGTCTTCTTGAATTTAAACATAATTGAGGCCATGGATGGGCTGGGATTGTGCTTATTTTATTGTTTTTTGTCGTTTTTGGGGGGCTGCTGGTGTGGCCTTTTGCTTGCCCAGGGGTGGTGGTGGTGCATGGACTGAGTGTGCCTGTGGTGTTGTCTCACTCTCTTTGATGTAAACATCATGGATGGCATTGGATTGTGGTGATTTCTGGCTGTTTTTCTGTTTTTTGGGGGTGTACTGTTGATGTGGTCTGGCCATGTGGGTGGTGGTGGTGGCCATCTTGAGTGCTGGCTGGTACAGGCAACATGTGCTTGGGGTGTAAGGGGGCCATTTTGAGGAGAGGCAGTGTCTGAGGCCTGCACTTATTTTGCCTACTTTTCATCCCTTATGCCCAGGGGTAGTGAGTGTTGCATGGGCCTAGTGTTTCTGAGGGGTGTCTTCTTGAATTTAAACACCATTGAGGCCATGGATGGGCTGGGATTGTGCAGATTTTATTGTTTTTTGTCGTTTTTTTGGGCCTGCTGGTGTGGCCCTTTGCCCAGGGGTGGTGAGTGTTGCATGGGCCTAGTCTTTCTGTGGGGTGTCTTCTTGAATTTAAACACCATTGAGGCCATGGATGGGCTGGGATTGTGCAGATTTTATTGTTTTTTGTCGTTTTTTTGGGCCTGCTGGTGTGGCCCTTTGCCCAGGGGTGGTGAGTGTTGCATGGACTGAGTGTGCCTGTGGTGTTGTCTCACTCTTTTTGATGTAAACATCATGGATGGCATTGGATTGTGGTGATTTCTGGCTGTTTTTCTGTTTTTTGGGGGTGTACTGTTGATGTGGACTGGCCATGTGGGTGGTGGTGGTGGCCATCTTGAGTGCTGGCTGGTACAGGCAACATGTGCTTGGGGTGTAAGGGGGCCATTTTGAGGAGAGGCAGTGTCTGAGGCCTGCACTTATTTTGCCTACTTTTCATCCCTTATGCCCAGGGGTAGTGAGTGTTGCATGGGCCTAGTGTTTCTGAGGGGTGTCTTCTTGAATTTAAACACCATTGAGGTCATGGATGGACTGGGAATGTGCAGATTTTATTGGTTTTTGTCGTTTTTTTGGGCCTGCTGGTGTGGCCCTTTGCCCAGGGGTGGTGAGTGTTGCATGGGCCTAGTCTTTCTGTGGGGTGTCTTCTTGAATTTAAACACCATTGAGGCCATGGATGGGCTGGGATTGTGCAGATTTTATTGTTTTTTGTCGTTTTTTTGGGCCTGCTGGTGTGGCCCTTTGCCCAGGGGTGGTGAGTGTTGCATGGGCCTAGTCTTTCTGTGGGGTGTCTTCTTGAATTTAAACATAATTGAGGCCATGGATGGGCTGGGATTGTGCTTATTTTATTGTTTTTTGTCGTTTTTGGGGGGCTGCTGGTGTGGCCTTTTGCTTGCCCAGGGGTGGTGGTGGTGCATGGACTGAGTGTGCCTGTGGTGTTGTCTCACTCTCTTTGATGTAAACATCATGGATGGCATTGGATTGTGGTGATTTCTGGCTGTTTTTCTGTTTTTTGGGGGTGTACTGTTGATGTGGACGGGCCATGTGGGTGGTGGTGGTGGCCATCTTGAGTGCTGGCTGGTACAGGCAGCAACATGTGCTTGGGGTGTAAGGGGGCCATTTTGAGGAGAGGCAGTGTCTGAGGCCTGCACTTATTTTGCCTACTTTTCATCCCTTATGCCCAGGGGTAGTGAGTGTTGCATGGGCCTAGTGTTTCTGAGGGGTGTCTTCTTGAATTTAAACACCATTGAGGTCATGGATGGACTGGGAATGTGCAGATTTTATTGGTTTTTGTCGTTTTTTTGGGCCTGCTGGTGTGGCCCTTTGCCCAGGGGTGGTGAGTGTTGCATGGGCCTAGTCTTTCTGTGGGGTGTCTTCTTGAATTTAAACACCATTGAGGCCATGGATGGGCTGGGATTGTGCAGATTTTATTGTTTTTTGTCGTTTTTTTGGGCCTGCTGGTGTGGCCCTTTGCCCAGGGGTGGTGAGTGTTGCATGGGCCTAGTCTTTCTGTGGGGTGTCTTCTTGAATTTAAACATAATTGAGGCCATGGATGGGCTGGGATTGTGCTTATTTTATTTTTTTTTTTTCGTTTTTGGGGGGCTGCTGGTGTGGCCTTTTGCTTGCCCAGGGGTGGTGGTGGTGCATGGACTGAGTGTGCCTGTGGTGTTGTCTCACTCTCTTTGATGTAAACATCATGGATGGCATTGGATTGTGGTGATTTCTGGCTGTTTTTCTGTTTTTTGGGGGTGTACTGTTGATGTGGACTGGCCATGTGGGTGGTGGTGGTGGCCATCTTGAGTGCTGGCTGGTACAGGCAGCAACATGTGCTTGGGGTGTAAGGGGGCCATTTTGAGGAGAGGCAGTGTCTGAGGCCTGCACTTATTTTGCCTACTTTTCATCCCTTATGCCCAGGGGTAGTGAGTGTTGCATACTTGCATGTCCCTAGTCTTTCTGTGGGGTGTCTTCAATGTAAACATCATGGATGGCATGGGATTGTGCTCATTTTTCTGTGTTTTGTCGATTTTTTGGGGTGTATAACTGAACTGATGTTCCTCTGTCTTCCATTGCTTTTAGGTGCACAAGAAGACTCAATAGAACCACCAGTGCCAGGAAGAAGTCCTGCAGCGGTGTGTGCAGCATAACGTCACGCGACGTCACGTCTGGACACAGAACCCTCTGCAACTCGTGCAACTGCTGCCTGCTGACCTGCTCTGAAGAAGATGGCCCCAAAAAAAGTAACCCGTAGCTCCTCTAGCAAGAAAGGTGCCAGTAAGGAGCAGAAGAAGCAAGTTACCAAGGACACTGGTGTGCCGCCCGCCCCTTTTTTTGTGAGTAAAAAAAAAAGTATGCCTGCAGCAGCTGCAGCGGGATCTGCTGGGGACCAAGCTGGCAGCAGCACCCCCGCTCCATTGGGCTCAGTGCCACCACCACCACCACGCCAACTTAAGTCCAAGCCCTTGAGTGCTGCAGAGGCAGCCAGTATACTTCTTCAATCACCATCGACCAGTGATGTTGGCTCATCGCAAGAAAGCAGCAGCAATGTCCCTCAATCAACACAGGTTGTTGTAGCTCATCTGACGAGTGTTGAACAACCACAGCGGCAACAACAATCACATGTGCAAGTACAAGCCCAAGTACATGTGGAAGGAGAGGCAGCGCAAGGAGATGCGCATGCAGAGGTGCATGGAGGGTCACAACAAGTGCCCACAATAGTTGTTCCTCCCGAAGTAGGGGCACATCAGGAAATCGACAATCAAGGCGAGGTATCATTTGAGGAAGCCACTCCTCCTGATGATCCTTCATTGTCTTCCACAACCCTAGCAAGGAAGAGATCAAGGGTGGTGTCTACATCCTCTTCAAGCACACCTCCTTCTGATGATACGGATCAAACTTGGGAACCAGCACCACAGCCGTCTGAGAGTGAGGCACACCATGATCCAACAAAGGTACTTAAGCGTAAAAGGAAGCTCGTCCAAAGTCTCAGACTTATGGAGTGTGATGAGGCTCAACAAGAAGTGGCGGATACTGCTGCTGATGAAGACTCTGCCAACGACGACCCAGTCATCATAAAGGTCACTGCAGCCCCAGCGGGCATGCAGCAAACAGACATTTTGACCCTAGCCCGAAGAGCTGCTGCGCGTGATGATGATGATGATGATGTTGTCGATGAGGAGGCAGTGGAAACACCACAATCATTGGAGTTAAGTAGTACACCAACTCGTCCCGCTTCCATATTTCTTTCTGGCAAGAAGAGACCTGCGTCAACCTCGACCTTAATTAGTGGCGGTGAAAGTGGAAAACGTACAAAAGTTGGCCAATCCAGATCCTCCACTTCATCTGGCATTAGCTTCATGACCACCACCACCACCAGTATCGCCGCCTCCTCCAGGTCCCACAGACACTTCAAGTCCCCAGTTTGGGACTTCTTTACTGTTTGTCCCAAAAATCCAAGGTTTGCCATTTGTACCCTTTGTAAGCTTGCAGTTAGTCGTGGTAAGCCAGGTAGCAACTATGGTACCGGCGGCCAGAGTGGTCATCTTGACAGAAAGCACGGTGTCCAATGGTTTGCGCACCTAGCTGCGATCAAGAAAGGCCAAAATCAAGGAAACGTTGATGTTTCATCTGATGTTGACGAGCAGGAAGAAGACGTGTCAAACACTTCCCTTACACCCAGTACCCCTCTCAGCAGCACACCCAATGTGAGGCACACTAAGAGTGTTGGAGCGAGTGAGACACCAACGCACAAAAGTTCACCAGCGAGCAAAATTGGGTCAACGAAGTCATTATCAGCCCGTAAATGCTTGGTCCAGGCCAACATTAGAACAATGCTTACTTCAGACGTGCCATATGAACGCAACCACCCACTGACGCGTCTGTATAACACTAAGCTGGCTAAAATGCTAGCTGTGGACCTTCTACCTTTTTCTTTTGTAGAAGCGGTAGGTTTTCTTGAATTAGTTGCAACGCTCTGCCCTAAATGGAAGGTTCCGAGCCGGTTCTATTTTGCCAGAGTTGCGGTTCCAGCACTACATGAAGATGTGCTGCAGGCGATTGGGGCAGCTTTGCAGAAGAGTGCTGTTCACACAATACATCTGACAACAGACATGTGGACCAGTGGCCCAGGCGATGATTACATGTGCATCACTGCACACTGGGTCTCTTTTTCAGGTGTTATAGCAAAGCTAAACGCAGGTGTTGACCCGGACCAAGTTTTCAAAGCTGCTCGGAAACATGCAACACTAGCCATGTTTGCCTTGGAGAAAAGTCACACAGCAGAAAACCTTTTGGAAGAGTTTGACAAAAAGGTGTTGTCAATGCTATCCCCCCTAAAACGCAAGATTGGTTATGTTTCCACGGATAATGGCGCCAATGTAGTTAAGGCCATGTCACAGGGTCACCATGTTAGAGTGCCGTGTTTGGCGCACTGTATCAACCTGGTAGTTCAAAAATTCTTGAGTGATAAAGAGAGTCCAGCGTTCGAGGTAATGGCCACCTGCCGCAAAATGTGCAACCATTTCAGCCATTCTTTTAAGGCCCGGAAGCATCTGCGGAGACTGCTACTTCAACGTGGAATGCCAGTGAAAGCACTCATCCAGGAGGTGGCAACACGTTGGAACTCAACCTTCTACATGCTTGAGCGTCTGCATGAGCAGTATACGGTACTCGATCACTATTTCTTGACAGAGGCTACATCTCAGAAGGAGGACCTGCGGATGAGTAAGGCGCAATGGGCCATAGTTAAAAGCCTGACAGACATGCTTCGTCCTTTTGAGTTCTTCACGCGTGCAGTCAGCCAGGAGGACTGTAATTTGGGAAAAGCTATCCCATTGTTGTGCATACTGGAGCACCAACTGATGGCGGTTTCTTCTGAGTTTGAAAAAGATGAAAAAAAAAAAAACCATTTCATTTTGTCTGAGAAATTATTACATCGCCTACGTGGTGATGAACGTCTTAAAAACATCAACTCAGATCAGCATTACATTTGTGCTACTATTCTGGATCCACGCTACAAAAAGGCGCTGGCAGACAACGCATTCTTTCCTTTCGCTGATGCAGATGTTCAAAAGTACAAACATTGGTTAGCCTGGTCAGCCAAGAGGTTTGAAAAAGAACGGCAGGTTATTGAAGGAGAAGCCAGTACATCAGCATCAGCATCAGCAGGCCATCCGCAGTCACAAGAATCCACTTCTGCACCTGTGGCTGGGGCACAAGTGACCTCTCAGCCGTTAAAGACACCGGCAACTGGATCATCTGCACCACACACAATGACAACACTAACAGTGGCTGGGGAGGAGGATTGGCTAAGTTTGATGGGGTATGGTTCTCTAAAAAATGTCACAGGCACAGCAAAAAGTAAGCAAAGTGGAGGAACAGTTGATGACCTTGAGTCGATGGTGCAGGACTATCTGAATGACTCAACAGTGGTCTTTCTTAATGAGGAGCCATTGCAGTATTGGCATGGCAAAAAACAATTGTGGCCACAGCTCTACAACCTGGCTATAAACTATTTGTCTTGCCCACTCGCAAGTGTGTCTTCTGAACGTGTTTTCAGTGCTGCTGGTGGCATTGTAACTGCCAAACGGAGCCGCCTATCGCCCAAAAATGTGGAGCGGCTGACAATGATCAAGATGAATCAGCACCTCATACCACCAGATTACAAAGTGCGAGAAAGCACGCCACATGAAGACGATGAGGACAGCAACGTAGATGAGGGGATTTTTTCTCTGTTCGGTGCCACTGACCTCATCCAGCCTGAATTCGCAGAGTATGATGACGAAATCTTGTTCTTATTCCCTGACACCGAGCCCTGAAAATGAGACAATCAATCAAGAACTTTCTTTTTCGTCCTTATTCACTTTTATTCCTGTGTGCTTTGTGTCTCTCTTTCTTTGTTTTGCACAGTTAATTTAATTCAAACTTTAATCACCTAATCCCAAAAAGAAGACCATCATCAGAACTGTCTTCACTTGTTTGCTTATTGATTTGAAGGTGCCGCAGTCTACATTCCTCAGGTTCACAAGTTCTGAAGAACATGCTCCTCTATCCTCCTCCTCCAGACTGCGATTTCCCTCCAAGCAGAGTGCTGGATTACGCACAATGAAGAAAGACTCAGCACTTGTGGGGGTGTTGTACTTCTTTGCGGGTGAGTTGACGGTTTTGGGCCCATTGCTGTGAAGCTCTAATAATGGACAAAAGTGTTTTGGACCAAATATGAGGTGAAAATTTCTTGCCGTTTTTGCTGACTTGCTTGCCTTTGAGGTGCTCTTTGGCGGGGTTCCGGGGGTTTGTGTGTAATTTTTGGTGTCTGTCGAAGCACTGCTGCGACAGTCTAATCTTGATTGCATTTGCTTTTCAGGAAATCCGTGGTGGAAAACAGGAGTTATGATGATTGATGATGACCTAGCTGCACAGCGCGTTACTTTGGACCGAAGGCCGAGAGATATTGTAAGTATGAGATTTAGCTTTTTCGCTGTTTGGGGGTGTTGTCGGGTGTTTTTTTGCGGGTGGGTTGGCGCCGGCGGGTCTTGCCTGGGGCATTCCTGGGAAGGTCTAATACCGGATACAAGTATTTTGGACAAAATCCATAAGGAACAGCCTTTTTTTTGCCATTTCTTCAGACATCTTGCTCAATGTAGCTTTTGGGGGGCTTCCTGCTGTTCGTGGGTGGGTTGCGGCCGGGGTCTCTGTCGAAGCACTGCTGCGACAGTCTAATCTTGATTGCATTTGCTTTTCAGGAAATCCGTGGTGGAAAACAGGAGTTATGATGATTGATGATGATGACGACCTAGCTGCACAGCGCCGCGTTTGGACCGAAGGCCGAGAGACATTGTAAGTATGAGATTTAGCTTTTTCGCTGTTTGGTGGTGTTGTGTCGCGTGTTTTTTTGCGGGTGGGTTGGCGCCGGCGGGTCTTGCCTGGGGCTTTCCTGGGAAGGTCTAATACCGGATACAAGTGTTTTGGACAAAATCCATAAGGAACAGCCTTTTTTTTGCCATTTCTTCAGACATCTTGCTCAATGTAGCGTTTTGGGGGGCTTCCTGCTGTTCGTGGGTGGGTTGCGGCCGGGGTCTCTGTCGAAGCACTGCTGCGACAGTCTAATCTTGATTGCATTTGCTTTTCAGGAAATCCGTGGTGGAAAACAGGAGTTATGATGATTGATGATGATGATGACGACCTAGCTGCACAGCGCCGCGTTTGGACCGAAGGCCGAGAGACATTGTAAGTATGAGATTTAGCTTTTTCGCTGTTTGGTGGTGTTGTGTCGGGTGTTTTTTTGCGGGTGGGTTGGCGGGTCTTGCCTGGGGCATTCCTGGGAAGGTCTAATACCGGCTAGAAGTTAGTTGGACAAAATCCATAAGGAAACACCAGTTTTGGCACTTTGTAAGTTAGGGTTCGTTAGGGTTAGCCCTAGCAGCAGGATTGCATGTGTTTAGGGGGGTTCTATTGCAACGCGGTTCTGTTGTTGTAGAGCACTGTTGGAGCGATGCTGGCTATGGATACTTTTGCTTGCAGGCAAGTGGTTTGAATACAATCCACGGTCTGTATTTGGGTCTACTGTTACTTTCAAAGTACGTTTTGTAACCATTTTTCTGCTAGGCATCATCAAAGTGTGACTTTTTGAACCACACAGCGTACATACCTTTTATTTATTTATCAGTGGTATTGTAATAGCACTTCCTGTTTTCCGTTCAATAATTACAGGCCGGGTTTCAGTCAACATCCGCCAGGCAGGCAGTGGACAGGGTGTCTCTTCTGTCAGTGGTCACCACCACATTGATGGACGAAGCGTCAGCTGGAATGGAGGAGTGCCGCCAATAAGAGGAATTGTTTGCTGCATGCAACTTACTTACCAATTTCAACAGGACAACTCCAACAACATACGCAATACAGATACAGTATCCATTGTTGTCTTTTATTCTATGAGTGTGACTGCATGTGCTTACCTTTACTTTGTAACCAAAGATTGTCTGTAAACTCTGTATCTTCAATTATTGTTTGTCCATGCTCTGCTTTTTTTTTCTTCTCTCAACAAAACCTACCCAAAAAGAAACCCCCATTCCCATCCATTTTACAAACCCTAACCCTCTTCCCCCGGGCTGTGTTGTTTTGCTTGATGTCTGACTAAAATGACATCAATAATTCCACACACTTGCTGGGGAGGATAAGGTGATAGCAGCAACAGGCTGGTGAAGGAATACGAGGATATCTTCTAGACTTACTCAGCTTCAGTACTATATCTTCTAGTAGTAGTAGCCAATGTCAAATAAATTCAACGCAAGTACTAGTTATACTTGCAATACTTTACCATTTGTTAGGCTACATTATGGCACTGTTCTAGTGTACTGTCACCTGCTATTTTCTCGATCGTACCGTAACCGTTGTAATGCTACAGTAAGGAGTACAAACAAGGTTTCGTTTTCTTTTTTTCCATAGGCATGCAACTGCCACTGTGTCACACCACTAGTAACACCGCAATGAGGAAATGTCACCCGCCCAGGAATGACAACGTTAATCCCCATTTCACCTGGAGCCAGCCCTGGGCCTAGCCCTAATTTCTAACACAAATTACAGGTAAGATAAGCGTTTGGTGGGAGGTAGTATAATGGAGTATTATTTCGGAGTAGACAAGAGTTTGACGGTTGTACTACTAAAGTCCTACGACTGTTCAGGAAAACAAAGTTACTGTTACACCCCCGCCCCCCACCCACCAGACTGAAAAGCAGTAAAAAACAGGTATGGTCAGATAAAGTAGTTGAAAAATATATTTATTTATCCCTAACAAAATAATCTCCCTCACCCACCCTAACCCCAACGATTGTCTCTGAAACGTCCCAAAACGATCCCAACTCCCAAATCCCACCCCCCAAAAGTCTATAAAAAAAGGGCAAGGGACACTCCACTACTGGAGGGTGCTGGTGCTGGTGCATGATGCGGCATGGGCATCATACTCCTTGCGGAGGGTGGCAAGCTCGGAGCGGAGGCCCTTAACCAAGGTCTTATACCTCAGGACCTCCTGCTCCAGGTTGGACATGCGGACTCGTAGGCGGTGTTGGCGTTCCTTGCAGCTCCTGTGGGGGGCAGCTGGTGTTTCCGGTGCTTGGCGGTGGCGGTCGGCTTTCTTAGCCCGGCTCGGTCCCGCTGGTTTAGTCACGGAGGAGGATGCAGTCGAAGATGTTGCCCCGCTCGACTGCGTGTCCTCCTCCTCCTCCAGGGCCACCAGCCGCCGATACTCGGCGACTGTGGCCTCCAGCCTCCGTTGCCGGGCCAATCTAGCCTGCTCCCTCCTTGTTGTTGATTTGGAAGAAGGAGCAACTATATGAAGAAAGAAAGACATAGTCTGTAACCAATGCTCCTTATTAATAACACAAAGTGATTGAGCCGAAAGTTGGGTCACAGAGTACAAGTAGCAAATTGAAAGCACAGTACATAACTATTGAGGACAGTATCTATGTAACCCTCCCACTTCTGCATCCTTGCTCTAACAGTAGTGGTAGTTTAATGAACTAATTCTACGACCACTATGGACTTCCATTACAGTCGACTATGACAGTACACCAGTCTTATTCTTCTTCTTCTCTCTTGTTTAGGGAAATGGGTACGTTATCTTATGCAAGCCGGCAGAATGACATGGACACAGCACAGTGAAGTTGCACCCGAGAAAAAAAGTTGCACACCATGATGATGGAGACAGACTTGCGTTACTGTACCGGTCCAGTACATGCAGGTGGTGAAGCTATTACTTTTCTATTACGGGTGGCACTGAGAATACTCTGTTACAAGGGCTACTGCTTAATTAATTTACCTTTCACCCTACAGTGCAAATGAGTACTAGAAAAGGAAACTGAAGAAGCTAACTAATTTGATTATCTATCACTTCACATGGGACGTATTTAATGACAGATGAGATGACTTTAGGTGCTTTGCTTAATATTGAGTGAACACAGTGATACACCCACACATGAATGACGTACTACAAGTAAACTAAAGTTATTAAGAGAGGTACGGAGTGTCCACCGTAATAACCAGATATATGCTGTGAATGCAAACGCAATACAAAGTACTGCTACTATTCATGGAAGTATTGGACACATTTACAATTTCTTTTCCTTGCCTTCCCTGCACTGGGACGGACGTGCGGGTGCGGTGGTACATGCTCTTCAAGGTAACACTTACTTCACCTGGCGACCATCTACTCTCTCTAGATACACATTTGCTATGTAAGAGTCAGAGAATACCATGCTCCAGGCATCCATTCATTCAAAGTATACGCACACATACAGTTTCTGTTTCACCCACCCAGGCTGCTGTCCTTCCACCCATCCTTGCTTCATCATTGACCCAGCCATGCACCATACCATATTCTTTCCTTCCCAGCCACCTCTGGGTCCAAGCAAACACATATCGTTCTTCTTTGCCAGCCATCATACAAGTTCGCGTCCCACTTACTTACACCCTTCTTTCGCTTTTCGTTCATCCCATCCATCACGTTCGTCTAAGAACTTATTGGGATTCTTCTCACCAAAAACTTCACAGCTAAGTCGAAGTACATTTCGAGGAGGCTACTACCTGGTTGATTTGTAATTGTAATACACCCGTGCAGAAAGCACACTATGCAGTCTTCAATCTCAATAAGTAAGGAATATATAGCTTACCTGTTTCCGCCACCACCGTTTGATCCCCCACAGGAACGGCCACCAGCTCTTCTACCGCCGCATCCTCCCCAGAGGCCTCCGAGTCCAAGTCCAACACATCAGCCACCTCCGCGCTGGCCCCGTCACCAGATGTTACACCTACAAAGTACATTTAAGAAAGTTAGAATACACCACTCACTACTATATAATATTTGGTCTAGGAGAAATGTTAAAAAAACAGAATACAATGTAATAATTTGTGACTGTCTACTCCATAGTAAAAATGTCCCATTTTCCAGGGAAGGCTGTTGTCTTGCTGCACTTTTATGCACAACTGATGAATGCTTGCTTTTGATTTTTAACACGCACCACTTTTTCTCCTAACAGACAGAAGCTTGACTCCTGAGTCCTAAGAACACGACCAGGATCAAGTTCAAAGTAGGTGAGAGTTCGGCTCGACCACAAGAAATGTGTCCAATTAATCGTCAGCACTAACCACTTTTCCGTTTACAGTTAAATAGTTTTATGACAAAGTAGATTTCAATAAATGTGTTTACTTTTAATAAAGCTTTTACACTTAAATAGACTCTGTGGTTTTTGTTCCTCTAGACTAGAGTGGATGAGCTAAAGGTTTTGGAATTTTTGCAAGCATGAGTGCCTCTGACACTTCTTGACTGTGCTGTGACTCCGTACTACTCTCTTGTCCTGCGTACGATAATCTAGAGATCATTGGGGATCTATAATCGGTGACTTCGGGAGCTGAATGACTCTGCCACACTATCTAGTCAGTAAGGAGACAGTGCATAGAGGTATTGCTGAATATAATGGGAGTCCAATGGAATTGCCAAATGTCCAATCTTAGTTAGCTACACAGACAGACTAATAAGAATAGTCTAGTAATACCACAGGGAGTCATCATATTCGAGGCAGGATAAGAATTTATATCCAGTCTACAAGAAGATCAAAGACGATTTAGAAAAAATCGAATGAGGAACGCTAGGAAAAAATAGGTACTGTTTAGTAAAATGTAAACTTACTGGGGCCAGCAAAGGAGCCCTCGCCTGCCCGATCCTGGCCTGCATCCTCAGCACCCTCCTCCTGTGTCCTCTTGCCCTTGGGGGGAGCTGATGTACAACATGAAAGAAAGAAAAACCATAAAACATGGATGAGATTTTTCAACCAAATCAAACATTTCAAAAGAACAATAACAACATATTTTGGAAAAATAGCAAATAGATAGACAACTATTCCACGGGATCTATCTCATGTGGTATACTACGTTATTCGTATTGCCTGATTTGCGGAACGTTGACTTAGAAAGTTCCTATGTAACTCAATAAACAGACTACTAAAGAGGTTTGCCTAGGCCTGGCACTGCAGGCAGTAGTGCACAACACGTGACAGACAAAGTCCATCCTGCTTGCAGATCAGTGAATACTCAAACTATCAATCCACCCGCCACCACCGCCACTATTTCTTCTGATAGCCATGTGACTGTCTAAAGGAAGGACACTGGACTTCAGTCTGTTGGGGCTGATTTATAAGTCCCTTGCGGAAGTTGCGGCTGATTTTCCTCCATTGTTGCGTGCCTTTTCTGACGCAGCGGCAGAACAAAAGACTCGCCATGGTGTTGGTGCGGCGTATATATTAAAAAAAAAAACACATATGGGCATATGGGCGATGCATCACGTTGTAAAGCCCTGCGCCATCAGGGGGCGTTCCGGCGCAAGGGAGGGCGTACCTGCGCAGGAACGAATCCTAAAAGTGGCTGAGGGAAATCTACAAGATGTCAATCAGTCATTTTTATGACAATGATGCATGACTCAAACCCTGCGCGCTTGAAGCCGACGTACGGCTTGATGCAGCATTGGGGAGATAGGGTACCCCAGAGCATTGCTGGAGCTGCGCCATCGTTGGCACGCAACTCCAGCAATGCGCTGCCTTTACGGCACAGATGCGTAAGGCTTCTGTGACGTTTTGGGCCAATGGGTGGTGGTGGCATGGCACACAATTACTGCCGCATCCCTGCTACTTTGCAGGGATGCGCCGGTAATTGAAAATATGACCCTTACTGTCTAGCATTACGCAGTTCTTTTCTTTACAGTACACTGATACATAATTTCTCAGGCCAATGAAATGCTTCTGAACACAACATACAAAACAAAGAAGCATAGTAGCAAGCAAGGCTACTGAGAAGGAGAGCAGTGCACCTGAAAATGAAATGCATAGAAGATTTTGAAATATAATTTACCTCAATGTAATCGGCAGCATTATTGCTCTTGGTAAAGAACAAAGATTTGCAAATAACAGAGCAGGATAAAACAGAGTAGTAAATGTACTACTACTACTACTCACCAAGCCCGGGGACCTCTACGCCGAGCGCGTCCAGCAAGTCCCGCTCCCGGTCCATGACATCGGTCCAGCGGTGGGTGGCCTGGTTATATGTGCGCCGGACCCCAGAGATCTTGTACATGGCCCGGCACACCTTCTCCCACCGCTGGCGGCGCTCCCGGATGCCATAGCCGGTCGCGATCTTGCCGCCTCCCAGGATCGTCTTGGGGAGGCGGCGCTGGACATGGAAGATCAGTGCCGCCACTTCCTCCGCGCTAAAGATCTCCCTCGGGACCACTTGCTCCCCCCTTAAACGCCCGCACGGGAGCCGGGCACGGGGTGCGGGACCCTTCCCCTTCTCAGGGTGCTTCCCGGCTCCCTTTACCATGGTCTGGGCAGAAATAAACTTAAATGATAAAGAAGAAATAGAATAGTGAAGAAGAAAATAAAAGAGTTTAAAAAAGTAGTTTAAAAGTAACTAAAAGCTGCAGAAAACACAAAAATATAGAGCTAGAAAAATAGAGGGTTAGATAATAAGTAAAATTAGATCAAAAAAACTTCAAACAAGCAAAGGATGGCAGAGATTGAGAGAGGATAGAGAAAGCATGCCCAGAACCATAGCAATGAATGAGAAACAAGATGGCCGCGCCCGTTCACGACCGCGTGGGTAAGTTCGCGCGAGATTTTCCTTGCGAGTACGCGCGAACTTGTACTCGCGAGCAGCACACTTTGCGAGATTACACATAGCGGGCGGAAACGGAATTACGTCACGCCAACAAGATGGCCGCGCCCGTGTACGACCGATAGGGTAACTTGGCAAACGAATAGCTAGAAGCGCCTCGCGAACACGCGCAAGATCACGCGAACATACACGTCGCAACAAAAACAATTTTGTATTCGCACGTATTCGCGGCTTCCGAAATCGATCTCGCACGGATTCGCGCCCCAAATAACGCGCGAAATTGCAAAAAAAACGATTTTAGCTAAAATGAAAGCAATGAGCAGGTGCAAAAGTTCAAACTTAACATTAGTAACATTCAAGGTAGTGCTTCCTGATGGGCCCCTCCAGAGTTTGCAACAATTCTATGACCCTGCTATGACCCAAACAGCAGGCTCATAGAATAGCACCATAAAGGTCCTGTAAAAAAAAAATTTCACTGCAACAAAAAGCAAATTACAGATAAGGAAGGAAGCAGGTGCCAGCCAGACTGGAACTTTCAAAATTACTGACACATTAATGAAACACAAATTAATTGATGGCAGTTGAAGAAGGGCAGGTGTGCTAGCTTTTTTCAACCACCATAATCTACAGTAATAAATAAACCTAATAGGTGCCTGTGAGGATGTACTAGAGGGTGGCATGGGTGTCCCAGAGGGTGGCAGTGGTGAAACAGAGGGTGCTGTGAACCTGTGATGATAAACCAGACGTAGAAACAACATAGTCGCGGCCGTTGCAAGCCGAAAAGTAAGTTCGCAATTGCGAACTTGTCCCAAAATCGGCGCGAACACGCGCCAACACAAAAAACGGAAAAATCCGCAAGTCCGCTAGAGTTCGCGGATCTTCGCGGATTGCGAATCCGTAAATACGCAAGTTCGCGGATTGCCAATCCGCAAAATCCGCCCATGCTTAGTCAAAACAGTCCTCCCAACTGGAGCAGAGCACCCCACAGGACCAATCACCCAGCCTAAGCAGCCATACAAGAATACAGTGACTGACACGAGACAACACAGGCAGGAACCAGGTTCCTGATCTCTGAAATGCACAAAAGATCCCTACAGGGAAGCCATAATGGACCTACAGAAAAGATGCCACCCCACATCGGTACTATGCACTCAATACAGTCAAAGCCGACCGTGACAACAATACAAGATGCAGGGCCAAGAGTTGTAACCAGAGACACACCACCATAACCTGAAACCAAGTGAATGGCAGCCAACTACGAAAGGCCCCCGACAAGTTCCACCTACTGAAGCTAAATACTAAATAAGTGGGAAAAGCAGGAAAGTAACCCAAAGAATTTGATATCCACCAGCAACCCAGGGACCAACCACAAGACTATGAAACAAGAACAAATATGCAATTGCCTCCCATTCCACATCGAAGCCTCCTTCTCTCTTCTTGCATTCTGCAAGAAGCAGAAGACCTGGCTTTTCAATTAACCAACCTGCCATAGGCAAGCCTAGGCACACACTTGTTCAGCGCCTGGATATCCTCATGAGTGATAGTGAGTTTTACAAACACACATAACATACACAACAACGCAAGTCAAAAATCTAAAACCATGAAATGGGAGGGAGGCCCCTAGATGTCACATGGGTGTACTGCATCACCCAACAGAGACCAGGCTGCAGGAAATGCAGAGACCACTGGGAAACCTCTAATTGGTGCTACTAAAAACTCATTGTATTAACAACAGAAGGCACAAGTCTGAAACGATCCAAAAAAATCACCAGCAGGTCATACAAGGCATTAGAAAAGACCGCAGAGCTTGATAAGTCGCCGGTGTCGAGTGCCGGTAGCTGGGGCAGCGCAGCAGCGCAGGACACTACAGCGCCCAGAAGCCTGAGGGGCAGCACCTGTCATCCCGGCCTTCCAACCGGAAGCCAAATACCTCTCGCGCCTCCCGCTTCGCGGGAGATGCATCGCCGGTGTCGAGTGCCGTTAGCTGGGGCAGCGCAGCAGCGCAGGACACTACAGCACCCAGAAGCCTGAGGGGCAGCACCTGACATCCCGCCCCTCCCACCAGGAGCCAAATACCTCTCGCGCCTCCCACTTCGCGGGAGACGCATCGCCGGTGTCGAGTGCCGGTAGCTGGGGCAGCGCAGCAGCGCAGGACACTACAGCGCCCAGAAGCCTGAGGGGCAGCACCTGTCATTCCGCCCCTACCACCAGGAGCTAAATACCTCTTGCGCCTCCCGCTTCACGGGAGACGCATCGCCGGTGTCGAGTGCCGGTAGCTGGGGCAGCGCAGCAGCGCAGGACACTACAGCGCCCAGAAGCCTGAGGGGCAGCACCTGACATCCCGCCCTTCCCCTTCGTGTATTTGGCCACCCTTACACTCCCGCGGTGCGGGACGCACGCGGGCAGCGCCGGGCTAAGCCCGGGTCAAGGGCGGGACCGTCTGTGACCGTCCGGGGCCGAATGCGGCCGGGCTGGGCCACCCCCCTAGACTTCTCGGTTACTCCGCTACTGACTGGTATTTACCATGATTTGATCTTTCGTGGGTATATACCCTTACTGTTTTTATACTACGTAGCAGTCAAAGTTGACCCTCTAATGAATAGGCACCAGGCAGGGGGTTTCTCCCTATTTGGTGCTAATTATCATTGTGAATATTGTTTGCTTTTTAACAAATTTGTAGTATATTTTGTTCTTAAAGGAAATCTGTGCCCTAGCCGGGCTTTTTAATATCATCCTCTCCTTTTTATCTTCTCATTTATTTTTTTGTATTTTTTTTTTCTCTTCTGTTTTCAACTATCGTTGAACAACATGGGTAAAAGTAACAATGTGCCCATTTCACGTCCAGTGAATAGACAGTTAGCAGCCTCGAGCCAGTCCCTACCCACCCCTACTCCGATAGATAAAATGTTACAAAAAAACGATTGGAGTCGTCTCAACTGCAATTGAAAATACTGAGAGACGATTTTCACTCACTTCAGCGATCATTCCTCCCCAGCCTGAAGGGGATTCCCATGAAACTACAGTCAACCCCTTTGAATCCACTTCCCTTCTCATGTCCTTCTCAGAGCTACCCTGCGCATAACAGGTTCCAGAAGCTTCAGCTCCTGAAGTAGATCCCCCGCAATATCCCCCACCAATAGGCACAAAGGCCCCTAAACCTCGTCCTAAACGTAGGAAGACGAAACCCGCTCGCAAACCTGTGAATAACACAAACACAACACACATTCCTATACAGTTAGATCCCGGCCCTCACTCATCCCTCACTGGACCCCCACTGTGGGCAACACATTTATTAGCTCATTTACAGGCTCACATAGACCAGGTCATGTCTTCGCACTTTAAAACATTGACATCTAGGATAGATAGATTGGCATCCTCTATTAATCAAAAAAGTCTGGGGAAAGACCTGGTAGTTGACGCAGTGGGGAATACCGCTCCTAGAATAAGTCTTGGACCTACACCATCCACTCATCAGGACATCGGACGGGACGTTGGCCTTTTCCCTACAAATCATCCACAACCTTTGGCACCCGCAGATGTGAGGAAATCTCCCACACCAGCGGATACCACTGGTCTCAGCAGGAATACTACCCTGCCTCCTATTGTCCCAGGTGGGAATGTTCCGGGTGTGCAACCCCAATTGTCCTCCTCAGGGTATCAGCAGCCAACCGGGAGTAAACATAATTCTCTTCCCCTTCCTAAACGCAAACCCTCACCTCCATCCAAACACCTGGAAACCAATCACACGAAGCGGCCACCTTATCCCCAGCTCCCCCCAGAGGTGGCCCCATATGTTGTGGTGCTTACGGGTGTGCCACCATTGAATGACCCTAGGGATTAAATCTATCCCGAGCTTAAGAACAAGGTCATTCATTGGTTAAGTAGGCATCGACCCCTTATGGGCAGAGGACAGGGGGAGATTTTGTTTGCTCGCAGGGTTTACTGGCTGGGCATTAGAAGAAAAGATGTGGAGAGAGATTGCATCATCGTCAACTTCAGGGATCCTGTAACAGTGAAGTACTTGCTAAGGAGTAGTGGACCAGTTTCCCCAGGCTCTATTAATATCTGTCATCCTGGGTATTTTTACAGTCGGAACCAGGCCATGCCCACACTGGAACAACCCCTGGCCCCCCCATAGTAACATCTTCCCTGAGTTTACAATCCCAGTAGCTAATAGATTCAGGGCTTTGAGCAGTTTGAGCAGTGTGGATTGACTATCGCTAGGTGCCCTTAATGAAGTTCCATCCCCAGTGGCACCCTCTGAGGTCGGAGGCCAAAGCAAGGAAGCAGGGCCCCTAATTCAGGTGCCCAACTTAGGGAATGATGGACTGTTTCCACTACCCGACAACCATGTAGCCACTATGGATGGATGGGACTTGGACTCTCAATCACGGGCAATATCTACCCTCCCTGGCATAGTGTATCCTGCTGCGGCTCTCCCTGGATCACCGGCCTCTCGTTCCACTCTGATTGCCTCTTGGAATGTGGCCGGGTTGGGGACAAAGCTACAAAATCCTGAGTGGGGGGAGTTGGTGGATGGGTATGACCTCTGCTTATTTCAAGAGACCTGGTTGTCATCTGTCCCCGCGAGGGTTGGTTTTGTGTCATACTTTAGAGCAGCGTTCAGGGACCCAGGGGAAGACCCTCTGGAGGGCTGTGCATCTGGGTGGCAGTCCACCTGGGGTGCACAGTCAAGGTAATCTACACCAATTGTCAGGACATCCTGTGTATTACACTAACATTTAAGGGGGGTTTGGTTCTGGCAGTGATTAATATTTACCTACGTCCCTTTCCCCGACAACAAGGTCTATCTATTCTGGATGCCCTGGAGGCTCTCCTTTCTTTCTTTCCCCCTACGTACCATAAAATCATTGGGGCAGACTTCAACTGCCACTTTGAGCCTTTCTCGGGGATCCCCACAGTTACTTCTGAGGAGGATGAGATGTGGCACATCCCTGAATGTTCCACATATCCAGTAAACCGTCTGACGCCGTTGGCACTTGCTATTAATAAATGGCTCGTAGCTTTTTACCTAAGGGCCTGCAATGGCAAGCTCCTCCCAGATATACCAGGCATACACACCTATAACCGACTGGGGAAAAGCACGACAATTGATTATATTTTTACCAACGTGGAATTCTGGGCTCAATTAAAATCGTTCGCTGTATTGCCAAGAATCGACAGCGAACACAACTTATTGTCACTTGAGTTACTCAGCCACCTGGGGAACCTGATTACACAGGATGCAGCTGGGACTCCCACTAATCGGCATCTACTTTTAACAGGGGGAGGTAGGCGGGTCAAGTGGGAGAGGGTGGCTCAGGTACCGGATAAGTTGGCAGAAATTTACAACCAGGTAGCAGGGGCCTTAGTTGAGGTCAGTGACCTGAGGAATGGGATTTCTGGGCTTTCGTATCTCCCGGCCATCCAGTCCATCCACAATGTGCTCTTCACCTCCTTGGCTGACCTTTTTACTGCTCCTGAGCCCGGTAGGGGGAGACCTTACAAGAGAGAGAATTGGTATAATAAAACATTTAGGGAGGCAAAAGCAACCCTCATAAAGGAGGTGAAATCCGGAACCCAGTCGTCGAATAGAAACGCACGGCAAATTTATACTAGCATGACCCAAGCCGCCAAAGCGGAGTGGGAAGTCGACAGATGGGAAAAAATTAAAGCAGCCCTAGACGCCCGCGAGTTTAGGGCCTTCTGGAACCTGGTGCGGGGAGGCCCGGCCTCGGGACGCCTGCAGTTGTTCCCAACCTCTGTGAAGAGGTGTGGCTTGCACATTTCAAGCCCCTCTATTCTCTTGACCCTGAGCGACCCCTACTGAATCATTGGAATTAGATAGTCTGCCTGACCCAACCTGTGTTGAGGGCGGTGCCTCAGACAGTTATCCCTGCACGATTTTGGAAGTCAAGGCGGCTATAAGGAGTCTGATTCCGGGGAAGGCACCTGGCCTTGATAGGATCCCTGGGGACCTTTATCGGTCTGAACAAGGGGTGTGGGCACCTTATATTTGTACCTTCTGTAATGCCATTATGCAGGGTTTGGCCATCCCCCCTAGCTGGTTGGGAGCTGTAATCATACCCATCCATAAGAAGGCTTCTCCCTTGGACACGGCCAACTACCGCCCCATAAGCCTGATTGACGTCCTCCAGAAACTCTTTGCCCGAGCCCTCCTAACCAGGTTGCAGTGTTGGATGGACGACAATCACATCCTAACGTCCCTGCAGGCAGGGTTTCGGGCGGGGGTTTCTACGATCGACCAGCTGTTCAGGCTACAGCTTGTGTACTGGAGGACGGTCACTTTGGGAGCGGGTAGCCTGTATTTAATATTTGTGGACCTTCGATCAGCATTTGACCTGGTCCAGAGAGACAAGCTTTGGGCTATTCTAAAGGGGATGGGAGTGCCGGCCTATCTGTGTGACCTCTTTAAACGGATGCACAAGGACACGTACGCTAGGGTGAGGTACGGGAGGGAAGGCGCTCTTTTAACCTCATTTCCGGTGGAACGCGGAGTAAGGCAGGGGTGCGTTCTAGCACCCACGCTATTCTCCTTATTCCTCAACGGTTTGATCACCTTTCTCTTGGGAGCAAAAAATCTAGACTCCCCAATCCTAGCGGGACAGAAAATACCAGCATTAATGTTCGCCGATGATACCCTCCTATTGTCGAAATCATCGGGGGGCATTCAGCGCACATTGGAGGCCTTTGCCAGGTTCTGCAAGGAGAGGAACCTGGAAATCACTTTCACCAAAACCAAGTATATGGTGTTCAATTTGAAACGCCCCAATTGCTCTCATCCGTATTTGGATGGCTTGGCACTGGTTCATGTGTCGATCTGTGAGTACCTGGGGGTCACCTTAACTGATAGAATGGCTTGGGGACCGCAGATTGCTAAAGTCAACCTGAAGCTTGCCCAATCCTCGGGTGGCATTTTAAAAGTTTTTAATGAATCCCCTCTTAAACAGGTGGGACCTCCCGTTGAAGTATACAGAGCCCAGGCGAGAGGGGCGCACTTTATGGTGCGGACTTGTGGGGACTCGTAAGTGCGGCGCCCCTCTCCCTCACTGAAACAGTTTCATGAGGCGTATCCTGAGGTTACCCCAGAGTACACCCCTCATATCTCTAAGGTTGGACCTGGGTTTGGTTCCTAATCAGGACGTTGCCTCGAATCGTCCATTGTTATTCTGGAGACGACTCTGGGCCACCCCAGAATTGGAGAGCTATAGGGAGGACCTACGGGACCTGTTAGCTAGCAGGTGCGCTGGGAAAATACCCTGGCTAAGGCACATTCGGTGCATCTCCAAGGCCTTAGGTAGGGAGGACAATGGCCCTGAGGAGACCTGCGCCGCTTTACCCAGAAAAAGTCTGAGTAAAGCTCTGAGAGAGCTTGTCCTGGCCCTTTTAGTTTCATGTTCGTCCCAGGGTAGGTTGACTAACACTTTCCTGGAAATTAAGGCACTCCCTGTCTTTGAGAGATTCTTAGATGATATCCAGCCCCCCCTGGCCAGGAAACTGTATATCCAGTTCAGACATGGCTCACTCACTCTCATGGACGTTACAGAAAAGAGTTTAAAAGCCATATCCCCAGCGAGCACTTGTCCTGGATGTCGGGGAAGCAGAGAGACGGATCTGCATGTTCTGCTCTTCTGCCCCTCGTATTCTAGGCCTAGAGCAAAATGGATAATCCCTTTCTGCAAGTCCAGGGGTCTTAGAGATTTTAGGGAGACCTATAGAATCCTCAAAACCGACACTGCATTTATGACAGTACATGCAACATCCACATTTTTGTTGTCCGTGTGGTTCACTAGGTGTGCTATACTAAAAAAAGGCACTCCACACTAATTATCTTCCCTGGGCAATTGATGTAAAAATGGGGAGGTCCCCCTTGTGTTACTGCAACATGTTACAGCACCTATGGGACTTGTTATAGCATTTTCGAGATATTTATTCTTGCATCTCCCTTTTTTAACTTGGACATTTTGTATGGTGATCCTATGATGTATTTTAACGTTTTTTATAATGCATAACCATGTATAAATAAGCACTGTATGTAATATGCCTTTTTATGGTTTCCAACCGAAATAAAAGTGTTTGACTGACTGACTGACTGATAAGTCAACTTGCAGGGATCTGCCATTAGTCTGCATGAACATAGGCAATCTTGGGCCATACCTAGATCAAAGAACCTAGCCTACCTAACTGGAACAGGCCAATCTGGTTAACATGAACCAGTACAAGAGACAGTACAGGTCCCGAAACCACTGTAAAGGTGCAAGAGCCACAGACCTGCTGATCCCGAAAAAGCACAGTTTCTCCATGATCTCCCAACGGAAAGATGAAGAAGCCAGAAATGTCCAAAGAAACACCGTCATCATGAAAACCATTTAAATAGACCCTTTCAGACAGTTATACCAACAACTAATGAGTGAACCGACCATGAAGAATACACAGGAACCAATTGGCAGTAGAGCACCAGGACATCCAAAGGTAGGCTTGGGCAATGCCAAACCAAAGTGTACACCAGAGCTGGACACATCAGGGCAAAGTCAGGCAAGCATACCTTTAGACCCAAAGGGCTGATACAAGAGAAAATGAAGGCTATTCTAATATAGTGCTTGACAGTTATACATGGGAGGCAAACAGATCCTAACATTGAACCAACAAAGAGACCCTTAACAAGGCACAGGAATAAAGTGCTAGCAGGACACAAACAACAACCCACTGACCGAGAGGCAGATACTCAACCCAGATGCCCGATGTAGCTCTCTGAAATAAGAGGGAACAATTTCATGACACAGGGTAAGAAAAAAACATTAACATTAAAGTCGCCAGATGTTGCCAGGGTTGGCCCAGAACATGCTGAGCACAGAGAAACTTGAAAACAGTGAGGAGTTCAGGCCCAACCTAGTCTGGTCCCAAACTTGCAACCTACAGCCGGCAAGCCACACCTATCAGTTCAAAAGGCACAGAGAAGAGCATAACCCAGAACAATAAGTGGTAGCACTCATCTATAAAAACATCTCACCACTGCTGAGAGTGGCAGATACTCTCTCAAATAAACAAAAGAAGGGCAAGCACTCAGCGTCAAAAAGGACCTACTTAGGAAAACACAACAAGGGCACAGAGGGGAACCCACACAAGGCACTCATTCAGATGCAGTCAGCTGCTAAAGGAGCACCAGAGGCCCCAGGAATAATCCAACACTGAGCCACACTATCAATGCCCTTAGAGCCCAAGGGCACCATAGAAAATAACCAAGCCCCACAAATGCAAGGCCACCTAACTGAAGTCCTGGAAAATGTGGTGAGAATAAGACTGGCGCCAAAACAAAAAGACCACTGGCTAGCGGCACGCAACTAGGATGACAAACAATAGGCCCACCCTCAGAAACAACAAAGGCACTCAACAGATCCGAACACCAAAGTAGGGGGGGAACTATACTTCTCCAAGGTGTATAAGATACTGCACACATCGAGTAAACCTGCGCAAGACAAACAACACACAAGGAGTAATGGAATAGTCATAAAATAAGTATGAAGTGGAACTGGTGTATTAAATAGAAAATCTCTGCTACAAACAATATTACATTGCAAGTGTTATGATTACCTTGGCTTGACCTACAGGCCATACGAGCATTTGAGGATCCAATTAACCTGCCTAACACATGCATAGAAAAACCCGGAAACCTATATCCCATCTGACGATGCGCCTTCCATGCCCAAAAGAAGACAGTCTTCTACAGCCCCATCACCAGCCAGGATGCATGGCAGCAATAGTGTAAACAGTGCTACATGTCACAATGTAGGAGAATCATGAAAACCAGTATACGCCAATCCTCTCAAGCCAGGTTAATGTCTCAAATAAGAGCAAGCAACATCTGATGCCAGGATAGGCATCAGGGAAAATCGGGGTCATTATAGTGTCCACCTAAACTTCCACCTAAACAGTCTAGATTTGTATTTTTCTTCCCCCACTTCTCTCTAACTATATGCTACCCATCTCTTTCTCAAAGCCTCCATTTACTCTCCCCGTCATCTCTTGACCCTTTCCTCTCTTTCATGTCCATATCATGTCTTCACTTCTCTCTCATCTACGTAATCAGTTCTTTCTGACATCATACCTTCTGTTTATGTTTATGTTTGTTTATGTTTATTGGATTTGTAATGCGCAACAAATACCCGGAGGTGTCTCGGCGCAGAGGATTTATACAGTGACAGTGAATGAAGAATGGTACTATTGATCAAAGAGCCATGTTTTCAGCTGTTTTCGAAAAATACAAAGGGTAGGACTGGTCTTAATGGTAAGAGGGAGAGTATTCCACAGTCTCGCCGTGGCTACCAAAAAACGTCTGTCTCCCCAGGCAACTGTTCTGGTGCGAGGAAGAGGAAGAAGGTAGTTGGAAGCCGAACGGAGAGACCTCGTGGGAGTGTAGATCCTGAAGGCATTTATCAGAAATTGAGGGCCTGAATTGTGAATAGCTTTATACGCAATGCAGAGGGCCTTGAATTTTATTCGGCTCCTGACTCTGAGCCAGTGCAGTTGACGTATGGCCGCAGAAACAGATTGATGTTTGGGAATAGCAAGAAGTGCTCTCGCTGCTGCATTTTGGACTAATTGCAATTTGTCCACAACCTGTTGTTGGGCATTTATCAGGAGGGCATTGCAGTAGTCCAATTTTGAGAATATTAATGCAGTTATCAATGTTCTTCCAGCTGCCGGGGGTAGGTAGGGGAGAAGTTTTTTAATTTTCCTAAGGGTGAAGAAAGAGGATGAAGTCACTGTATTAACATGATGGATAAATGTTAATTTAGTGTCAAATATGACTCCAAGGTTCTTCACCTTGGCAACCGGTACGGGAGGAGGGCCAAAGTCAATGGGCCACCAAATGTCAGACCATACCGGAGACAGATTGCCAAAGGTCATAACCTCAGTTTTATTAGAATTTAGTTTTAGGCAGTTCATCATCATCCAGGAGCCTATGGCTAGCATAGCCTCCTGGAATCTAGATGCCACTGCCAACCCATTTTTGTGGACCGCCAACACCAGTTGGGTGTCGTCTGCGTAGGTGGTCAGATTCAGCCCATAAGTTTTAATGACCCTCGCCAAGTCCGACACGTAGATGTTGAAAAGTGTCGGACTTAGCGATGATCCCTGAGGCACTCCACAAGGTATTGAGGAAGTGGGCGAGTAGAACGAGCCTAGTTTCTGCCCCTTTTCTATCTCCTCCCTATTCCCTTTTGCTTGTTTTCTTATTTATCTTTCATCTTCCCTTTGCTCTTCTCTCGCCTTTTCCTCTCACTGCTTCCTATTACATTGACCTTTTTCCTGTCTTTCCTCTCTGTCCCCCATTTCTCCTTTATGCTCTCCACCTCCATAATTCATCTCATTCTATTTTTCTCCATGCCCTTTCCAGGTATGCCATCTCACTCAACATATCATATTGTCCCTTTATCTTTTTCACCCTATATTGCCTTTCTTTTCAACCCTCCTCTTTCTTGGCATCATTTTTCTTCTTCAAACCTTTTGTCATTTCTTCTACCATGCCTCTTCTTTCTTTCGACAAATGTTATCATTAATAACATGTTTCCCCATTTTTTGTCTTTCTGGCTCACCCTTTTTTCGTGAAACCTCCTGCCCCACAGAATAAACACAGAATGCAATTTCCAGTAAGGTACTGGTGAAGAAACTTATTGAAAAGTCCTGTTAAATAAACCGCAGGCGAAGCACATCACCCATGGCCCCCTAACACCCCTTGCTGCACCACGGATAGCTAGACCCCTGTACTGAGTGCAAGGCACACGTTGAGATATGTTGACTCGTGACTCAAGAGAGACAGTTTGGAAGAAGCCACATATGGCTTTCAAGACTAGTATTGATAGTTTTTAAAGAGGCTCTGCTTAGTTGACATTCCATCCAATTTTATGCTAGTCTGCGGTAGCAGTGTCTGGAAAGATAGTGTATGGTCCTCGGGGTTAGGCGGGCTAGGGATAGGTCAGGAGAGAGATCTCTGCACATATATTCTGGGCTACCAAAAATTTCTAGAATCTGTGGGGCCGAACCTAGTAGATCCCTCAAAGAGGGATACCCTAAATCTTAATGAAGGCGTGATCCCTTGAAGGTTTTTGTTGCCACTCTTCACATTAGATGTTTATGTATTAGGTTTAATGAATGCTCTACCTTGCTTTTAATACACATTTCGCCATTATTAGGAAAATGTGCTTCAAGATAATAAAGGATAGATGTTTAACATGAAAGGAGATGCTTAGGCGTCTGAGGAGCCTGCCTACAATTTGCCAGACTTTTGTAACAAATATCCAAGTGTCGTGAAGTGGCTGATTTCTCCTACACGGTTTGATTGTAAAGCAGAATAAACATCATTATCACAAACTCTGACTCCGTGTGATATTCCAAAATCCTAATGTTTTCAGAATCTGCACATTTTATATTTAGAATGCTGATATTATGAACTGAACCAGAAAAGAGCATGGCTTATGAAAAGTAATGAAAACTTCAGAAATGTTTGTGGCTTTGTCAAAAATCACAAAAGTTGTACATGGATTTGTGAGAGATTTTCCATCACCTACAGAAGAGAATCTTATACAAAACCCCAGTTTGTCTAATATTAACAAACTATTGAGAAAGATGAATGGAAAATATCACTTTAGTAGTATAGAAATGTCAATTCATATTAACTTAATATATTGGAATTGGACTGTTGAGCAGTTTAGGCACTATATGCCCAATATACTAAGAGACAGGTCCCATAAAGTGGTCTCAAACCATTGATACATACCACTGTGACTCGAGAAGTCGAGGAGACGCACCTTTCATGTCCCTCGGAATGGTTGGCAAACCCATTTTGCGAGTCAGAAAGGCTTTTCTGACTCACAAAATAGGTTTAGAAAATATGAAAAAAACATTTGTAGTCGTAAAACCTACAATTTTACAAATAGCCGGTTTTCAAATTGCAAAATGGCTTTTGTACATCTGGCCCTACGGTAGCCCTACACCAGTTGAACATATGCTTGTAACCGCTTGTGTTTTCCCTAGATAATTTAAGTGGAGTTAATGTGTGCCAAAAGATGCTGTACAGTTTTCTGCATCTGAACAATATCTTATTTGATAAAAGACTTATAAAAGTACAAAAGTGCATGGGCCGGTTTAGGATTGTGACGTAAAATAGTGGTAGTGGTGTAATGTGTATTACTAGAATGCAAAACAGAATGCATTATGTATCAAATGTACTGGTATTTCGTGGGTTGATTTGTATTGGTCTCTGAAATAAAAAATTCAAGAAAATGATGACTCGAAGGGATGGGTTAGCGGCATGGACTATGTGGGGCAAGGATATGTTGCCGTGACTGCGATATAACCATGGTTTTCTTTCAGGAGATGCTGAAGGGCATAAGACAGAGCGATAGGTCCCATTCTGTGCCCAAGGAGTTGGAAAGGAATCAGAGTGTGCAACACATTTCTAAGAGTAGTGCTTCGCGGGGCAGTGTGCGCTTCCCCCAGGAGATGGAGCCTGAGATTGTAAGTGGCAGAGATGGGGTCTGGTCTAGCATGACTGACCGCCATAATGATGCAGCACACTGTGGCACTTTGAGGATACTGAGCAACACCGCTGTCGGTGGGGAGGCTGCAGGACTGTGTGCTCTGAGTGACAGTGTGGTGCTTCTTGATGGAGTGAATGTTGTGGGGGTGCTGGATGTGGAGTGGGGGATGGTGTACGCGCTCTGATTGTGGGGAACGGTGCACGCCTGTTATCTGAGATTACTGCATAGGGGTTTGGTATGGCAGATGTGTATTCGAGTGTATCTGGGACGATGACTTACAGCGAATCATGCTCTATGGGACGGTATTGCAGTGGCGGCGCGAGAGCTCCTTATGTGGGCTTGGACATGTTGTATGTACCCTTGTATGAGGTGAGAGCTGCTTTTGGTGTGAGTGTGGGGGATAGTGTTGGAGAGCAGGTTGTGTTGGAGATCTGGCTGTGGTGGGTGGTGTAGAGTCACAGGCTGGTTGTGGATGGCGCTGTATTCGCAGTGCTGGCTGTAGGATATTTTACAGAAGGAAACATTTGATGAAGCTTATGTGAAGCCTGTCACCTCCCTTGTTTGATGGATAACTTTCTATTTTTCAGGAGATGCCTAGGAGTAGAAGGAGGAGCCCAGAACACCTGTCCGCGTCCAAAGATGGGGAAGGGGAGAGCAATTTGCATCACTTCTCACCATATAAAGCCATGAAAGGAAGTTTACGTTTCTCCCAGGACATGGAGCAGGCTGGTGTAAGGGAATAAGGCTGTGATGGGGCCAGGAAACAATGTGGTGCATTTCAGTGGCACCTAATAGCACTGTAACATGAGAATGCTGGTGGTGGATGATGGTATTCTGGCCCATGAATAGCAGTTTAGAAGAATTGGCAAGGATATGGTGTAATTGTCCTGGTTATTAGGAATAATGTAGCAATGCTGTATGAGTGGGATTGCGTTTAAATGCTTAGGTTTAAAATATCCCTAGAAATATTTGTAAAAGTGGATTTTCATTATACAGTAGAAACATTTGCAGACTCTTTGCTTCAGTAGCGCAGATGGCAGCCCTTGCTGAAGTGCAGCTAGGAAAAGCTGCAAGAGGTCGTTTTATAGTAACCAACAACTACGACTCACATCATGAAGGCAACTTGTGTGTCTTTTCCAGCATCACTTTTCTTCACTGCTCCCCATGGTGCACTAACGAAGGAGAGCCGAATCTTGACTCCTTTACTCCAGGCTTCTTTAATTGTGATTTTCAATCAACCATAAAACACAATATAAAATACACTGCAGGGAAATATACTTTAGTTAGATCTTCAAAGCAATACGTATTTTATAACGCTAACGCATCACTTGAATTGTCTGCAGTTAACAGTATCCCTGCAGACCCTCATAAAACTTAGCAACCAAGGAAATTCTTTGCCCCAAAATTACCCCTAGGTTTGTCCTAGTCTTCTCTGATGCTAACAGGACCTTCCCCGTGCACTGACAGATTAGATGTTAATGTGACATTGTTACCTTGAATAACGTAGGCTCAAAAGATGCAAACTAGGAGCCAGATTCACCTTGTCAAATAATGCCTAACCCTTGATAAAGCTCAGCGTGTGGCTCATAATGCCCAGTCCAATACTGGTCAATAGATTGCTCTCGAAGATATTAATCACCCTAGAGAGGTAGCTACTAGGGCATGGAAAGATTTTCAGTGCAAAGAATTCCACCTCCTTTTGTCGTCCTGCTCTATTCTAATGCTATATATTATTGGCAATGCCAGTAGGACTCACCATTAGAAGGTATGTGCCAATGTCTTCGCTTTGTTCTTGCTTTTTATTTATGTTTTTACAAGGTCCTGGCAGCTGCAAAAACATAATGGGATGCTTGCTGTCCTTTACCTTTCTGACATGGTAGTCAGCCATGTTGGAACAGTAAGGGGAAAAGAAAACCTAATTCGCTAACGCCGTATCACATCTGTATGTAAGACCTAAAAGTGGTCAAAACTAACGTTGTACAAGTCTCTGAATGCAGGCCGGCCATAGGCTACAACCTGAGTGAACGAGCAGTGATGCCTAAGATTTTATCTACTTAATTAAACACAGGAAAAATGGAACAAAGAGCAGTGTCTCCTCCTAATCCAGCAATGAGGTCTCGTCATAATGAAGAATGATCATGAACAACTGAACTCTACAAAACAACCCAGTAACATATTCTCTTCAACCTAAAAATGGGTTGAATTTACAGAACCCCACACCCCTGTACCATGACCTACTAGATAATACATTTAGCTATACATATTTTTAGAATATGCATCAAAATCAATTGTTTGGTTCCAAACCCTGTAGCATATCTTAAAATATTCCCTGGGACCAGGGTAAAATGTGTTTGTCTGAGCTTCCACTAACTCAGATGTGTTTCTGTGTGTTGCATACAATTGATTAATGTGTCAAAGTTAAGTAAATACATGCTCTTATGCTCTTTAAGCCTTGCAGGCTTTCACACTATTGCATCTCCACATCTGCAGTGGGTGCAGTGGTAACCCGTGCTCCTGCTCTGACTTACCAACTCTGTTAGTCGGAGATGTTCCGCACTCTTCAGAAGGTGGGAGTTGTTGTTCCTGTCGCTGGGTGTGAGCGGTCTCTATACGGCAAACTTTGCCACATGATCGGAAGTGTCTTCAACTTCTTAGATGTCAGCCCTTGGTGTAGGTCACAAGGCCTGTTGTATTCTTGCCAGTTCTGAGTCTACACCAAGAACTTCCTGAAGAGGTCATTCTCTGAGGGGTCCAATGGATCAGTAGGAGCAGCGGCTGGATAAGTAGTGTAGGGCAAGTGGTAGTTGGGTGTAGTGTAAAAGCAATGCATGTGGGAGAATGTGCCTGAGCAAGGTTTTTTGATGGCTGGCACAGTGGCACATAAGCCCTAATTGACATTTGTCCTTACATTTTGCAGGATAGCCAGAGGGGCAGAAAACAGGGTCCACAACACAAGTTCCAATCTAAGCTCAATGACCGAGAAAGCGAGCAGGACATGTTTCACATGCCAAAGACTAAAACTACCCAGGAAAGTGGACATGCATTTCAGAAAACAGAGCAGGTGAGTACAAAAGGCTGAGACAGTGATATTGTCAATTGAAGAGTGCTGGCTGTAGAGTGTGGTGCCGAAGTTTAGCTTTGGCAAATGGCATAACAAACTTTGCTCAGTGCTAAGATATAAGAGCGATTGCAGAGGCAGATGGTAAGGCAGCACTGTGTGTCGGGGGAGGTATGTCAAAGTATTTTTAGCAAAAAAATCATGTGACAGAAATAGTGTGTCCTAAATATCGCCTACAAAACATTGCTTGGTTGGAGACCTCAAATGGGGCCAATATGTTTGTAAACAATACTTAAGGCTTCATGTTTCTGTCAAAAGATATTTTGGTTACAATACTCTAGTACTGTACCCTGTGGGGATAGTGTAGCACTGCTGACTTTGAGTTGTTGGGTGGTAGTAGTAATGTGTTTTGGGTTGGTGAAGAACAGCTGGTTCTTGGGATAGTCTAGGACCCCTTCCTGTGAGAGATAGTGAGAAGGACAGGCTATTGAGGGTGTTGTAGGAGCTGTGGTTGTTCAGGATGCTGTTGCAGTGGTGACTTTAGGCAATTGTGTAGGTGCATTTACTGATGGGTGTGTGAGGTATATATTCCTTGTATCTTGCAGGATATCATAAGGAACAGAAGGCAGAGCCCACAACACAGGTCTCAAGGCGAAGATCTGAGTAGAGAGCAGAACTTGCGCCCCTCATCACCACAGAAAGCTACACGAGGAAGTTCACTTTTCACCCAGGGAGTGGAGCAGGACATTGTAAGTGAACAAAATTGTGGTGGGCAAAGGAAGCTATTTACTCCTGCTTAATGGTCCCTTGTGATGATACAGCAAACAATGCCACTGTTATTGAGGCGAGCTGGTTCTCCCTCTTGTGATCTTTACTGAATTCATAAAACTAAATTCTCCAGCCAAAGTGTACTTCAACAAGATATATATTTTCTTATCAATCATTATTTGATCCCTTTATAAAAGGAAAAAAAGAAAATAATTGATGACCATTGATCTCTTTAACCAGAGACATATATTATTGAAGTTGAAAGGAACACTGCACCTTTATGGTAGTAAGCAGTCCTGCTATGCGACAATGACTTGTGCTTGCTTCATTTCATTTGAACCAGAAGACTGCTGATCTTATTGACTATTGCCAGCCCTAAGATTGAATTGAAGAGGCAGCAGATAAGCAGTAGGATGGCAACCTGATTCAGGACTGATACATTTAGCCAAGGTTTGCTTAGGAGACTTGCACCACTTAGCCATCCACACTGGAGTCCCAGTCTAGAAAGTAGTGTCTAGTACGCAGAGAAGTAGATATCAGGATGAATGCTTTGCTGTAACTGAAATGGCCACATTTCGTGACAAAGCTGAAGTGACTATTTTTCCCTTTATAGAAATTAGCTTGATTTGCCCTGGAAATGGCTTGTTAACTTCCTGGCGGAATAACCATCTCACAAAATAGCCAGACCTGTACTGCGTTTCCCAAGGGATCTCTCTCTGGATTTATGACCACCCTTTCAGCAGTGTCTCTCTATTAAACTTCTCCTTCTGATTGTTGGGTAAAGATGGGACATTATTTCCCAGGGCTGTCTGGACTTGTTTGCTGATCCAATTTCCTACAGGGGACTTCATTGACCTGGAGCTTTGCTAGCCTATTCCAACTTTCGGTGTAGGTCTGGGAATCACTGGCCTGTAGAGTATTTAAATCACTTCCTTTTGCTACGGGCTCTCATCTTGCGTTTAGTATTTGTGATGACCCTTTTTTAGAACAATATTTGTCTCAATCAGCTACCATCGTATGGCCAAAGGACAGCGAGTTCTCTCCCCAAATATGGGAATAAGCATGTCTGGATGCCAAATAAGCCACCACATGGTACACTTACAGAGTCGAAATCTCTTTATGCTGAGGCGGGTGGTCACCCAAGGACCTCTCTTGGGGTCCTATGCAACTGGTCAACCCATTTGGTGAGTTGTGGAACCCCTGTACCATCAGTATCCCTAAGGGAAAGGTGGACTGAGCATGTGTGTGGCGGGGGCAGATCATTTCAGGGCCTTCGGTGGAGACTCTTGTGCCAGTTTGTCATCTACAACAATCTTCCTGGGCCAGTACATTAAATAAATGCCACCTCTCCAAGAATGCCAGAGGATAAACAGAACAAGGGTGTTCTCTGTAGCTACTAGGGTATGGGCTTTTGGTGTACCTCCATTACCTTAAACAGGGATCATGATCTGGGAACCTCACAAGATCTTCAACAAGTCCCGTGAAAGAATAGGAGGAAATGTATGTCTTGGTTGTTCAAAGAGTGTTGTTCTGTGGAAGATGTTTAGTCACAGAAAGAAGATGATTGAGGCCACAGTGTGTGAGACTGGTCTCATCTCCAAATGCTGCTAGATGTATGTACCCCCAGGAGACAAAGAGGATTTCATTAGTGTTTACATAGTGTTTAGTTTGAGTTTTTCTGGCTGGTGATGTTTAATAAGATGTGGCCAAAGTTCCAAGGCTGTCACAAGCCTCATAAACATGGTCAGCCCCAGGTGGGCAGCTTAATATTGATTAAGGAGGATTGATGAGATTGTCTTACAGTTAATAAAGAACTCACACATTCTCATGAATTTGTATTTAATCAATTTATACATTATGCGATGTTATTATTTTATTGTATACTCTTGATATTGTCTTGTAACTAAAATATAAGTTGACATGGTGAGATTTTTGAGTAATCTTTTGTAATGGAATAGCTTCTGTCTGTAGCGATTCTGCAGAGAAGGAATGAAAGTCATAAAGTGGCTATCCTGGTACAGATTCCTAAACGTTTTCCACCAATGGTTTCCTTGCTGATAGGTAAAATTATAATCTATGGCAAATTCTTATTTCTCCTATAATATACCATACTCAAAGAAGCAGAAGCAGCTGGGACCTAGGTTGTGTTGAAGATGTGAGATGTTGCCTTTGTTGTTTTGTCAGCTTCCTGTCCATGGCTTTATTTTGTATCTTCTGAGACATTGAGTTGCTTCTTCCTGTAGTAAAACGGAGCTTTCTTCAGGGCTACAGACTTCTTCTCTTCACCAGGGCAATTGGTAACCATACTAGCGCTACCATTAGAGTGGCTTTACAACATCTACACTACTTCATTGTGTTTATGTGCTTTGGTATTGTCAATCAAGGTACGCACTGTGCAATTCCCGCACTTGAAAAGTCCCAACACAGAAGGAGACCCCAGACAGAGGAGTCTATTAGCTTGATGTTACCAGTATGATCCAACGGCTTTTAATGTTGCTTCCTCACCTAGAGGTGCTCAAAGGGTATTTGAGTCAAAGATCCATGTGCCTAAAAGATTTCTATATTTTCTATCACCTTCATTGTTCTGTTGGTTTGTGGCTAAAGGTGATAACACAATTTTTTTTATTCTCCGTTGGTTTCACAGTAGTGAATTCTCCCCGTGGGTGACACCATGCTTTTTTATTCACATGTCTAATCTGTTTTCTGGCCCTACGTTTGGTACTCAAGACTTCTGCCTCCTTGAAGTAATGAACAGTGCGGGTCGGATTCTCAAAGGTAACTTACACTTTTGAGTAAGTTTACACTTTTGCATCATTTCACTACTTTTCAGTATTCTCAAACTGTAAATGTATAGCATTTTACACTTTTGTAGTAACTTACACTTTTGTAGTAAGTCCAGCACTACACATGCCAACCACTAGGACAGGTATCATCCTTCCATAGAAAATAATGGATGTAGGGACTTAATACAAAAGTGTAGGTTACTACAAAAGCGTAAATTACTGCAAAAGTGCAGTTTATCTACACTGAAAAGTAGTAAAATTAAAAAGGTAAGTTTCTATAAAAGTGCAGTTTGTGAATAGCACGTTGTGGTACTAATGCAGTACTACAAAATGTACTTCAAAGTGCAGTTTGTGAATCAGGCTCTGGGTTTACAACTGTACCACAACTTGAGGAACTGGCCAAATAGTAGGCCATCTTTAGGGCTCTGGGTGATGCCTGTCATATTGTAACAGGGGGTTAGGTTCAGTTGATTTTCCTAAAAGAGATCTACAACTAGAACGATCAACTAATTTAACTATCAGATACAAGTAATTCATTGCCTTGTTGTTATAGCTATGTGTGGATCTAAAGTCTAAACTAGTTTCCTTCAACCAGCACATGACATTCTGAAGCTCTGCAATGTTATTTCTGAAAGGTTTGACTAGTAGCGACAAAGAGATATGAAGTTTCAGAAGATACTGTCTCATTATCAGAATATGGTCTAACATGTATATCATGTCATAAATATCATTCACAAAAATATTACCCCATTGGAGTTAATGAAGGAGAATGCGACCAATGGGACGATATTTTTGTATAAAAACACAATATTTATGTCAGTAGATATTTCTGATGACTTTTTGACATCCAACCTTTACCACAGGATCAACCAACAGCTAAGCAAAGACCCGTCTGTCTCTTGTGAATGGGCAGAACGGTTGGCAAACACAAAAAGATCAGGGCTAGAATTAAACAAGTAATATATATGTCTGACCACTTATTGTATGACGTGAAACAGCCATTATATAGCATGCGTTACAACACATGCATTTACAACAACCGCGTTGTTACTTCGCAGTACATTACAACGCAAGTCGTTCCATTGACTAGCTATAGGGGGCATGCTAACCTAAGGAATAGTATAATTTTCTATTCCAACACCTTCCTTACTGTTGCGCACACTGGAGTTGGAATAATAAATTATACTATCCCTAAATCCAGCGCGCCCCCTACAGCAAGTCCATCTAACGAATTGCTTTGTAATGTACTGCGATGTAAGGTGCTATATTCGCTTGTGACTGCTGTCTGACCCGTGCACCATTTTTTGTATGTAGACTCTGTTGGTGTGAAACAGCCCTACGTCCAAGGAGTGCAAGTCTTTTGGAGCCCCTTTTTGTTCTCGCGCTGTGAGCGCGCTGTGTGCCTGGACCTTGGTCCCCCTCGCTGCCGCCTGTATTCAAACTCAAAGCGGCCGCCGAGTGGGGACTTCAATTCCCAGAAACCCTGGTGACTCTTGCCCCGCCCACCCACGCCCACTTCTGCGCCCGGAGGCGCTAAAAACAACGTCACTTCCGTAGTGAAGCGGGAGACTCTGTTGGTGTGAAGCAGCCCTACGTCCAAGGAGTGCAAGTCTTTTGGAGCCCCTTTTTGTTCTCGCACTGTGAGCGCGCTGTGTGCCTGGATCTTGGTCCCCCTCGCTGCCACCTGTATTCAAACTCAAAGCGGCCGCCGAGTGGGGGGACTTCAATTCCCAGAAACCCTGGTGACTCATGCCCCGCCCACCCACGCCCACTTCCACGCCCGGAGGCGCTAAAAAAACGTCGCTTCCGTAGTGAAGCGGGAGACTCTGTTGGTGTGAAACAGACCTACGTCCAATGAGTGCAAGTCTTTTGGAGTCCCTTTTTGTTCTCGCGCTGTGAGCACGCTGTGTGCCTGGATCTTGGTCCCCCTCGCTGCCGCATGTATTCAAACTCAAAGCGGCCGCCGAGTGGGGGGACCTCAATTCCCAGAAACCCTGGTGACTCTTGCCCCGCCCACCCACGCCCACTTCCGCGCCCGGAGGCGCTAAAAACAACGTCGCTTGCGCGCGGGATTAGCCGGGTTAAACCCGGGCAAAGGGCGGGCCGTCTGTGGCCGTCCTGGGCCGGCCAAGGCTGGGCTGGGCCACCCATCTTTTGCTCTGGTTATCTATTTGTACCCTCGAGTAAGATTATATATTCTCTTGTGTATTGTATGCCTAGAAAGTAGGGTATTTGTTCATTTGTTAACTTGGCCTATAAATTTAGCTGTAGTTACACCATTCAATATGAACACCTGGTTAAAAACTGGAAGGACATCCTTGGTGGGTGAGTCGGTGAGAGGGACCCTAGACCAGTTCATCACTAGGGCCACTTCAGTTTTAGAATGCAAAATCACGATCACGGAGCGGCGCTTGTCCTCTGAACTGTTAAATAAACGCTCATCATTGGGCCACATTCAGTTAGTAACTACCCCAACTAATCATGTCACTGGTATAGATCGAACAAGTGACATTGGTATCCCCCCACAGTTACAAGACCTAACAGAGTCACAAGTCCATAGTAGGGAAACGAACCTCACAAATATTACCATAGGATCCCAAACTGATACCTCCATTGAGGAGCAAACATTAGCGACATCTAGCAAGTCTCCTAAGAAGAAGTCCATGGTAAAAATTTCTGGCCCGGTCCCTCCAACAAAAAGAAAACGTGGTAGGAATAAACAAAAATGAAGTCGAGCAAAAACTTCCAAATTAACTAGAAGTCCTAACGAAAATATTGGTCCTATAAATAGCACAACTGATAAAGATCATTTAACTGTACATTCTCATCAAGATCTTAAGGCCAATATAGAGCAACTGGTCAAATCCCTATTGCTACCACTTATTGAGAGGGTTAGAAGAATGGCGGAGCAATTGGGGTCCATCCAAGAAATTAGTATTACCAACACAAACTTACTTAAGGAACTGTCAGTAAATAGGCCTGACATTATTCCACTTGTCCCAACAACAGTACCGAAACTAACCAAACCTGTAAATAGCGCAGAATCTTTGTCTTCTGCGCACGGTAGTCTTCAAGCAAAACAGGCTACGAGGGCAGTTTCTGAATCTATAAAGCCCAGGGAAGGGAGAGATAAAGGGCAAGGGAGAGGCAAAGGGCAAGGTAATAATTACAGGCATGAACAAGGACATGACGCAGGAAGATTATATCAGGATATAAATTTAAAAGGACTAACACATCACATAGATCTACCACCGGAGGCAGTACCATACGTTATCGTCCTCACAGGGGTTCCAGAGTTAACAGAGGGGAAATTTGAAGCCTACCAGAATCTTAAGAACAAGGTAGTGCATTGGTTACGATTGAACAGGCCATTACCTTTTAACATAAATGGCGAAATCCTACATGTTAGAAGATGTGGATGGGTGGGCCAAAGACCAAAGGATTTATATGGGGACATTATTATTATTAACTTCAAGGACTATAGGGCGACAAATTATATCAGAGATTGGTATCCAGAGGGATACGAGGGTGGCATATCCACCCGAGATCTCAGTTACTTTTATCCAAGGGCTATAGTAGATAAGCCTCCGAGACCAAGATATTTGAATGCCAGGTCTGCGGCGGCCCCCAGGGTAAACATTGCCACCTCAAATCGCTTTGCCCCACTTTCCAGTCTAGAGGGGTTTGATTGACTCGCTAATCAGACTACAGAGCATGTGAAGGAGCATGTGATACCTGTAAATATTGTTAATGACATAATACACAGGGAAGAGGGCCAAATTGATTATAGTCCCAGGGAGGGTCAGTGTGATCCCATCTGTAGGAAGCCCCAGAAGGGCCAGCTGATCATCTCTTGGAACCTAGCGGGTCTTAAAGATAAGGTGGACCGCCCAGATTGGTCCGAGATTCTCCTCTGGAAAAGCACCGGGCCCGGACGGTGTCCCGAACGACTTGTATAAAGCTGAATTATCTTTATGGTCGCCGTTATTAACCAATGTCCTAAACTGTGTAAACGCTTCTGGCTTTATTTCTACTTGGCCAGAAGCGGTGGTTGTACCTATCTTCAAAAAGGGGGATAGGAACAACCCTGTCTGTTACCGACCAATATCCCTTTTGGAGGATGTACGACATTACTACGCATGCTTTTACCACGCATGCTTTTACATCGCGGTTTTTACAACGCATACCATTACAACGAATAGCGCTTTTGGGTGCTGGATAGTGAATAGTTTAATTTACTATTCCAACTCCAGTCCCCGTGGACACTAGGGAAGGTTATTGGATAGTAAATTAACCTATTCCCTATCCTAGAGCGCCCCCAGCGCAATGCGTTGTAATGGTATGCGTTGTAAAAGCTGCGATGTAAAAGCATTGCGTGGTAAAAGTTGCGTTGTAAGTGATGTTTTCCCTTTTGGATGCCTTAATGAAGGTTGCGGGTAGAATCATCCTCAACAGACTTCAGGTTTGGGCAGAGGACAAAAATATTATTTCAAATCTCTCAATATGGATTTCGTAGTGGCAAGGGCACGATAGAACAGGGCCTAAATTAAGCGTTGCTGACTGCCAAGTACACCCAAGCCAAGAAGGAAAGCCTATTTATTACATTTGTGGACCTAAGTTCCGCGTTTGACTGTGTAAACCACTCCATGCTATGGAAGACGCTCAGTGACATGGGTGTAGACCAACAGATCCTTGTATTTATTAGAGAATTATATAGGGAAGCGGGGGCTAGGGTATGCTCTGACAAATTTAATATTAAGAGAGGTGTGCGACAAGGGTGCATTTTAGCACCCTTTCTTTTCACCCTATATATTGACAGCATGGGACAGCATCTTAGAGACTTTCAGTTTGATTACCCCGCTGTTGGCGGAACACCCATTCCCATCCTTTTGTATGCGGACGACGCAGCAATAATGTCTCGAACCGTTATTGGCTTACAAAGGGCTGTGGACGAATTTTCAGATTACATGAAGACCCGTGGGTTACTGATTAACGTCTCCAAAACATATTCCATGACATGTAGCAATTCTAATAAACATAGTAAGGTAATCTTACTGGGGAGAGACAAGATTAAAAACACGGACAGTTTCTGTTACCTAGGTGTTACTTTTGACAGCAGGGGGAGCTGGAAAGAGGCAGTGTTCACCAGAAAATTGGCTATGAGTAGGGCGAACGGTGCCTTGATAAACTTCTCCAGGAAACTAGGCGGGCGACCAGCGAAGGAACTTACCCAAATTTTATAAAGCAAAATGTATCCCTACCGGTACCTATGGCGCTGGGCTTTGGGGGATTGTCAATGCAGATCAGATCCAACGAGCCGAAAATGACTTTATTCGTTACTTACTGGCAGCCCCCAAATCCATGTCTAATTATTTTATTCACAGCGAATTGGGAATACCGTTTGTAGAGGATACGATTAAATCATCACCTTTGCTTTTATGGCACAAAATTTGGGTAACCCCAGAAACATCCCTAAATAGAGATGTTGTCTTAATCTGTCTAGCGTTAGATAGAGCTGCAAATATTAAGTGGTTACATTACATTAAAACTATGGCCTCGGACATAAGGCACAAAGAATATTTCGAAAACCCTATCTGTTTAGAAACAGTTCCAAAACGTACACTTAAAAAATTGATTTTGGAGTTCTTACACTATAAAAGGTGGCTCGTATAAAAGGATAAACATACAACTTTGGAAAACCAGAAACCAAATTCACACATTGGTATTCAATCATATTTATTGTTGGAAGCCAGCCCTTACGCGAGAATGTTGTCGTCTGATAACTTTTCCGAACTGTAATGATTGGTCTAAACCTTTAGGGAAGTGTCCTTGTGACGATCTATCCGATCAATCTAATATCCACTGCATCCTGTTTTGTAAATATTATGTGATCCCCAGGAAGAGGTTTTTGAAGCCGATCCTCATAAAATGGGGAATCAGGAGTTGCAGAGCAGCTTATTCTAAATTGAAGCAGTTAGAAACATCCTTAGTGGTAAAAGCGGTTTCCTCTTACTTGAGAAACTCAATTGCTCTGAGGAACACTATGGGCCAGATGTAGGTGGCCAATTACCGGTCGGTAACGGCCAAATTCGGCCGTTACCGACCGGTAATTGGATTTTGAGATGTAGGGCATGCATTTACAGAATCGGTATTTTACCGATTCTGTATTTATCGATTCGGTAAAATTACCGAATCGGTAAATACAGACTTGGTAAAATACCGATTCTGTAAATGCAGATGTAGCTGGCACATGTCAGAGTGCCACAGGGCTTTAAGAATCGGTATTTTACCACCCAACCCAATTGGGTGGTAAAATACCGAATCCAGGTGTGCATGCACATGTGTGCATGCACACCTGTGCCATGTGACACACAGACATGCCCGTAGGGCATGTCTGTGTGCCACATGGCGCACATGCCTATTTTTGGGGTGCTAGAGGGTGTCAAAGTGACACCCCCTGCACCCTTGCTAAAATCGGTATTTACCGAATCTGTAATTACAGATTCGGTATTGCCCATTGATTCCTATGGGCTTCAGGGCCCATAGGAATCAATGGGCAATACCGAATCGGTATTTACAGAATCGGTAAATACCGAATCTTAACGATTCGGTATTTACCGAAACTGAAATACCTACATCTCCCCCCCTCTATTTTACCACTTCTTAAATACCGATTCGGTATGATTCGGTATTTAAGAAGTGGTAAAATAAAATTACCTACATCTGGCCCTATAAGATTGGGGTAACGTAGGCCACAATGTATGAAATTTTGTTCCTTTTTATTCTTAACATGGTAATATTTATTTAATGTTTATGAAACTAAATTGACCACCTTTTGTTTAATCTTAGCTTTTGAAAAAGTACAGCGATAGTTATGTGTAATCTGGTACCATTCTAATTGCTTTCCATTAACTAAGAAGAAAGTTTCGATTGTTGCTGAAATATGATCGTTTTTATTGTGTAAATATGTGGCGATTGTTTTCTTTTTAACTTTTTAAACGTTCTATTTTTTTATATGTGATGTTTGTGCTTTTATGATTTTGCAACAAAAGTCGAATAAAGCTAATTTTGAACCTTTGAACCTTTGTATGTACCTAATTAACTTGGGTAATCACCCCCAGCACAGAGCTCACCATACTTGTACTGCTAATCATTGATCAGGCACAATATTATTTGCTATGGTTTGAGAGGTTTCACTGTCATAATGTTCTACTCTACATTCATTGTCTCTAAACTAATCGAGGGCCAGATGTACGACCTGTTTTTGCATGCGCAAACGGGTTTGCGAACCCGTTTGCACATGAAAAAACCTATTGTGCCATGTACATGCTAGTCGCATTTTTTTTGCAACTCGCTAAATAGGTTTTGTATAGCATTTTAGGACCCTAGTGTAATTTTCCCGAGTCATGCCCATATATAGGTATAAATCACCTTGTCCTTATATAGGCATAGAAACCATAACCATATTTAGACATAGCTCATGCAGTCCAAATACGGCATGGCTACTTCCACTAGTTCTGAAAATCCACAACGATTTCCTGGAATACTCGGCTTCAGCAGTTAGGGACTTCCCCTTGCTTGAATATTGATTATATTGATTTGTCCGAGAACTCATGGAGTTTTCAAAGAACTGACACTCTTCGATGACATTATTATGTCCACCTTTAAGTCAAACTCGGCACCTTCAAGGTATAAATATGCCCACACTTGCCATAGCAAACACACAGTGGTTTGGAGCAGTTCGACTATCTACTAGCCCGACTCATCCTCCTACAGCAAGAGCCGAAGGAAGCCAACCATCCAGCAGACGCACTGAGAGAGACGCTGTCTTTTCTCTTGCCGAGAAATCCAGCTCCATTGTTTCCAAGCTACCCTTGCGGGTTGTTGGGAAATCGAGTCCTGAGACTGACCTTCTTCATTCTAAACCAAGGTACGGAGCTGGTTAGACCCTAAGAGAAATCTTTGGTAGATTCTTGGCAAAAAGAATACTAAACTTATGCTACACCACACTTACTTCTTCCCTCGTACTAGACTTGGGTGAGGTACATCGGGGTAGGGGTATTTTAGAGCACCAGGTCAGTACTTTTAGTCTTTATTTATTTATGTATGTATTTATCTATGGTCTAGGAACAATACAATGCTTTTACAGTATTATTTTATAATACTCTTCTTACTGTACGCATTATACTTTACAACCAGTATTGCGATTTAGCAGTTCATTTCTTCTGCATGAGAAAGAAGACTGTTCAATAAATACTTTTATTGAAAACGCCCGTCTCTCTATTTCTCTGCACCTCTGGTGAAACAAAGCATGCGCGAATGACTGAGTAAAATATCTATCTATTGTTTCCACGACTCTGAAGATCAGTTTTATCTTGGGGAAACAAAGTTGTGAAGTTTATGCGGTTGTCAGAAACTAAGTCCCTTCTTGTGAACTCGAGAAAGTTTCTAGTGACCTCTGAGCTAGCTGGCACTTACAATTAAGTCTAATATATCCAATAGAGACCTAGTAGACATAAGTCCTTCATCGCATCTATAGGATATATTATTCCAATGCGCAGAGCCTATTGGGAATATAGGAACTACACTACACTATTTGGAAGGGCCGTTCCCTTCCACATAGCCTTCCACAAAACTATGTACAAATGTTTTGCGACCGCAATTGTGGTCACAAAATACTCTCAATTACCACCTACTTCAAGTAGGGGGTAATACATTCGCAAATGGGAAGGTGTCCCCAGGGGCCCCTTCCCCTTTCCAAATGCATGCAAAATTATTTTTTAAGGGCAGGCAGTGGTCCTAGGGACCACTGCCTGCCCTTTAAAAATGAAACGAAAACGTTTCACTTATTGTCTTTTAAATGCATCTCATTTTCCTTTAAGGAAAATGGGCTGCATTTTTTTTTTTAAACTGCTTTATTTAAAAGCAGTCCCAGACATGGTGGTCTGCTGAGCCCAGCAGGCCACCATCCCTGGGAGGGCTGGCATTCCCAATGGGCTTGCTAAATGCGAGAGGCTCATTAATATTAATGAACCTCGCAATTTGCGACCCCATTGGGAATTGCAAACAGTGTTAAACACACTGTTGTACATTTTATTTAGCGCCTCACAATTTGCAACTCGCAATGTGTCGCAAATTGCGATGCGCTAAATGGAATGGTCGTACATCTGGCCCCTAGTTTCTTAAAAACATAAATATTCATGATTGAATCTGAGGACTATGTGTACAAGTCTTTGTGATTTTGGAATGTAATGGAAATTGACCAATCTGAAGTATTGCTCCTCCTATAACAAAAAAACCCTAAAGACTTCAATCAATCAATCAGGCATTTGTTAAGTGCAACTACTCACCCTGTCCCGCCTGGACTACGGGAACATTCTGTACAATGGCATCCCTCAGTACAGCCTCCGTAGATTGCAATTAGTGCAAAACCAGGCTGCCCGCCTTGCCTTCGGTCTTCCTAAATTTCACCACACCTCCCCCCTCCTGAAAACCCTTCACTGGCTCCCGGTGCGGGAACGTGCCCTATTTAAACTAGGCTGTATGGTGTTCCAGGCCAGGACTGGCCTGGCCCCTCTATTCATATCTTCGGCCATCAAGGCCTATGTCCCTGGCAGAGACCTCCGTTCTTCGGCACAACTTCTTTTAGCTGTGCCCCGTTACCGGAAAAAAAAACTGGGTGGCACAAAATTTTCCACTCTTGCCCCCATGTTCTGGAACTCTCTCCCTTTTTATCTTAGGTCCCTCACTGATTACTCCGTCTTCCGCAAAGCCCTGAAGACTTTTTTATTTCCTCAGGCTCATCCCTAGTAATCTGACTATTTTTCCAGCTGCCGTCTTAGTTACCGTTCTCGCTCAGTTGGTTGCCTTCTACTTTAGCGCCAAGAAACCGCCCAGGTGTATGTTGCGCTTAATAAATATTTTAAACTTAAACTTAAGGGTCTCAAGGCGCTGGGTGGGGTGTTAGAAGGCTCTCCAGTACATCAAGGGGGGGATCTGTTGAAGAGACAGGTTTTGAGGTTTCTTGCGAAGATGGGGAGCGATGTTGTCTGTCTAAGTTGGAGTGGCAGGGCGTTCCAGGCTCGGGCTGCGAGGAAGGAGAAGGAGCTGCATCCCGATCTGGTCTTTCTGGTGCGGGGGACCACAGCGTAGGAGCGATGGGCAGATCGTAGGTTCCTATGGGGTGCGTAGAATTTGAGTCAGCTGTTAAGGTATGCTGGTCTGGTGTCGTGGAGGGCCTTGTGGGAGTGGGTGAGCATCCTTAAGGTGACTCTAGCTTCGATGGGGAGCCAGTGGAGTGTGCACAGGTGCTGGGAGATGTGGCAGTGTCTTGGCAGGTCAAAGACCAGTCTTGCGGCAGCGTTCTGGATGTTCTGTAGCTTGCAGGTGAGGTTTTTTTTTATTCCGGCGTACAGTGTGTTGCCGTTGTCGAGTCTGCTGGTGGCCAGGGCGTGAGTGACGGTCTTTCTGTGTTTGAGGGGAATCCATTTGAAAGTCTTATGTAGGTGGCGGAGGGTGTGGAAGCAGGAGGACGAGACGGAGTTGATCTGGCAGTTCATTTTGAGCTCGGAGTCCAGGATGAATCCCAGGTTGCGTGCGTGGTCCATGGGGGTGGGCGGGCTTCCGAGGACGGGGAGCCACCAGGTGTCGTTCCATGCATCGGGGTTTGGGCCCATGATGAGTACTTCTGTTTTTGTTGGTGTTTAGTTGTAGGCAGCTGTTTTTCATCCAGGGTTCTCTCTGTTCTTTTGAGTCTCTCTAATTTGTGTTATAGTGTAGGTATTAAGGCGGCTTTGTAGATCGAGTTAAAGTCAGTGTTACTTTGGGTGATGGCTCCTGCACTGCTAGTTCTTCATAATGGAACTGTCACAATGGATTTTTTAAAGCAACAACATAATATTAATCCACGTTTTCCCTATATAATAGTCTTCAAATCTGGTTCTCCTTAAAAATGTTTCCAGGCCCCCATGCTTTTAGCAATAGCTGTGGAACATGATACAGAACTGATAGATGCAGAAGATTTTGCAGGGGGTTGGCTATAGGGCTAGTAAAGTAGTTCTGGCTGTAGGGGCGGAGTAGGGCAATGTACAGTTGGGATGAAGTAGTGGCGCTATCCTATATGTAGGAGGGGGTGTACGAGCGTAGACCGTGGATGGTTGGTGAGATTTTACCTTGTGTATCTAAGCACTCACTGGTTCATGTTCTTGCATTTTATAGGAGATGCTGAGGGACAGAAGATGGAGCCCACATCACCAGTTCCAGAACAAGTCCCAGGATCTGGACAGAAACCAGACTCAGCATCACCCTTCAAAGTCTAAAGCTACCCAAGGATTAGGCAAGATGTCCCAGGAAATGGAGCTGGCAAGTGTAAGAGACAGAAGCCAATGGTAGCAAAGACAGACATAGCCATGTGTTATTCTAACAATGTTATTTGTGACTATCACACTTTGCCTATAGAGAGTGTCAAGTGCTCTTTGTGTGGAATGGAGTATGAGGAGGGAGTAACAGTGGTGCAGAAGCACTGACTGTGGGTAGTGGTGCAGTCCTGGCTGTGGGGGGCTGGAAGCAGTGGGAGCAGGAAAAGGTATGAGGGCCATCTGTGGAGGTGGATGTAGCACCACTGGTTGTGGCGATCATTATATGAATGCTGTCTATGGGTGGTGATATGGCATCACTCTAGTGGCAGTGTAGGAGTACAAGCTGTAGTGGATGCTCAGCAGTGCTTGCTGCATGTGGTGATGTATGGTCATTATCTGTGTGGGTTTGGTAAGAGAGCTGACACCAGTGGTAGTTTCAGGAAAGCTGGCTGAGGGTAGTGATGTATGGCCACTGTGGGGGCTCTGGTGGCTCAGTGGACTAATGCATCCACTGCAGAGGCCTGTGTTTGACCTCATGGTCACAGGTTCAAATCCCGACCGGTCCACTCAGCCTTTCATCCATTTGAGGTCGATAAAATGAGTACCATTGAGTTGGATAACAATATACACCTGTTATTTCAGAGCCAAGATGCCCCGTTGCTGGGGTGAACATGCGCTTTACAATTACACCTGTTATGTTATGTTATGTTATGTTATTGTACGGGTGCAAGCTGTAGTGGATGCTCAAGAATTCTTGCTGCTTGTGGTGATACTTGGTCACTCTTTGCTGGCTGAAGTTGATGCATCAGGAATGCTAGCTCTGGGGCATATGATGTGTGGAAGTGACCATACATAATACATTTGGGGAAGCCCTTCTACACCACTCTTACAGCGATCTTACATCATACCCTAAAGCCAGGGTTGGTGCAGGAATGTGGGTTATATTGAGAGTTATTGGAGCAAAAGCTGAGGGGAATTATGTATTCTCATTGGCTTTAGCAGTGGTGTAGAAGCTTTGGCAGAGGCAGCTCATGTACCGTCACTGACAGGAAGAAGCAGTGAAGTTGTCCTGACTGACTTAAGACCCAGGGCCATAATTAGAGTTGCAACGGAGTAACCTGTCCACGAAATCCTCAGTCCGCCCACCTCATTTACGTTTTCAGTCAATGAAGCCCTTGTTGACCCTGTCAATGGAAAACTTCTTCTGACAACCAAATGGAGTAGGGGCCATTCGAGGAAGCACATGACAGCACTTGCCCTATTTATGGTGAACGGTGTAATACCTTTTTTTTCTTATATACCACTGCCAGGCTGGGTGTATGCTCTAACAATTATGGCTGTATCCGATGATATAAAAATGCTGAACAGGGGATGAAATGTTGGAGTCATACCCATGGACGTATGGTGTAAATGCTGACAGTGCACTATCTGTGCGGGCTGGTGCGAAATATTTCACCACTGACTGATATAAACCCTTGTATTTTGTAGGAAATGTTAAGGGGCAGGAGGAAGAGCCCACAGTACAAGTCTGACACCAAGAATGGGGACCAAGAAGACAACCAGGGTCACTCAAAACATAATAGCCCGAGAGGAAGTGGTCTGTGGTCCCAGGAAATGGAGAGCGTTAGTGTAAGAGAGCAGGCCAATTGTGACACAGAGGGATATGGCTGAGTGTGGATGCTGTCAATCATGACACTACATCCTGTGGGAGAACAGTTAGGCAGAGGAATGCTAGGGGTTGGTGAATGCTTACATGGAATCCCACTGGCATTTCTGGTACAAAGATGGTATAAAACAGCTGGCTGTGGGGGATTTTGTGGGAGGTCTGGCTACGGAGGCACTGGCACATGATCTACAGGTGATATAGGAGCCTACGCTTTTTGGAGCAGGGTGTGCGTTTAACTGTGGGTATGGTGTAGTAAAACTCTCTCTACAATATGGTGTCGAAACTCTGGTGGAGCGAGCAATGAACTGTCACTTGCTGGAGGAAATAGAACAGGACCACTGACTCTCATAGATCTGTTGCCACAGGCTTCCTCATCACTAAGTGTTCCTTATCCCTCTGTTTTACAGGAGATGCTGAGGAGCAGAAAGCAGGGTCCACAGCACAGGTTTGAATCCGAGCCCCAAGTGACTGACAGGGAGCGAAGTCTGCTGTCCTCGTCAAAGGTGAAAACATTGCAAGGAAGTAAACACACGTCCCCGGAAATGGAGCAAATCAATGTAAGACACCAAGACTACCTGTGGTGAAGAGGGAACTTCATGACGTAGGGTGGTTTTCACCCATCATTACAGATTATTCACTGAGAAAGAGGAGTGTGGGTTTTGTGGCTGATGAATGTCACTAGGATATACCCCAGAAGTGTTGGCTGAAGATGTGGTAAAGAAGAGCTGGCTCGATGGTGGCGGCTAAGCTGCATCTATTTGAGGAGGTGTAAGATATTCAGTTGTGGGGATGGTGATGCTACACAGGGATACATGTAGAAGTGCTGGCTGTGTAGTAAGGAGTTGTGGAGATTAACCAGTGGGTGTGGGTTAGTATCCCTGGCTCTAGGTGAAGGTGTAGGACCTCTGTCTGTGTGGACTGGTCTATTGTCACTGGCTGGAGAGAGTGGTTTAGGATCACTGACTGGTGACACTGTCAGGGTGGCACTGGCTTCCTCTCCGCTATAGTGATCCGTGTTCTTCTCTTTCACAGGAGATGAAGAGAAGCACAAAGCAGAGTCCACTGCAGAGGTTTAAACCTGAGCCCCCGCTGACAGACACGGTTCACAGTCTGCATGCCTTGTCAAAACTTAAACCTACTCCAGGAAGTAAAGATATTTCCCAAGAAATGGAGCATTCAAGCATAAGAGAAGAGGTCCTTTTTCTGCCTTCCTCTTTGTTGCCTTAGCACACTGAGGGAATTTGGCCAAAGAGATAGAGAAGTTATGGTTGTGAGACTGGTTCGGTAATTGGATTTGTGTAGCGTGGTGTGTGAAGTAAGAAATAGAAGCATATATATATATATATATATATATATATATATTCACTGGAAAAACCATAGCTTTCAGACATGTTATAGTTAGGAATTAGCATTTAAAAAACATAAGAAATTCACTGAAAAATCCATAGGTTTCAGACATGTTATAGTTAGGAATTAGCATTTAAAAAACCTTAAAAATTCACTGAAAAAACAATAGGTTTTACGGGTGTTATAGTTAGTTGGACATTTCACTCATACAAACCCATTGAAATTCCCCCTTTCTAGCTAGTTGTACTAACTATAATTCGCGTGCCCGCAATCCACTTCTGATGATGTCACATATTACATCATTCATGACATGGTCAGTGACATCACTGATGACATCACTGATGACATCTCAAACGTTTTGGTTACAGTAGTGGTTTTTAAGGAATATTATTGTATTTCAAAAGTTGACACTTAGAAACTTTTTCACATAGAATCACCATTGTTATCCTATGGGAGGAAATTCACTTATCAGGTAAGTAGTGTTAACATTACTTTTATTACTCAGTGGTGGATTCTGGATCCAGCATGGGTGCTCCTCCTGTAAACAGTCGAAATAATGCGTTTAAGTCATACAGGAAATTTTTAAGGAATATTTTTAGTTTGTGAAAATAGACACTTAGAAACTTTTCTGGTGAAAACCACACAATGGATTCCTATTGGAGGAAATACAAGTTACTGGTAAGTACGGTTAGAATTACTTTTCAGGATCAGTACTGGGCTCAAAGAAGCAGCACTGAGGTCACTCCTGATAACAGGTGAGTAAATCGGAATTCGTAGTTCTGCTGATTTTATAGGAATTTTTGTACGTTTCAAAAATAGACACTGTAGAAACTTTTCTGGTGGATTCCTATGGAAGGAAATAGAAATTACTGGTAAGTACGCTTAGAATTACTTTTCAGGGTCAGTGCTTGGCTAAAAGATGCAGCACTGGGTTCTCTCCTGATAACAGGTGACTAAATCGGAATTCGTAGTTCGGATGTTTTTAGAGGAATATTTGTACGTTTCAAAAAGTCAACACTTTGAAACTTTACTGCTGAAAACCACACAATGGATTCCTATGGAAGGAAATACAAGTTACTGGTAAGTACGCTTAGAATTACTTCGGAATTCGTAGTTCGACTGAGTTTAGAGGAATATTTGTACAATGGTGAAGGAAGGGGGCAGGGCCTGCGGTGACATGTGTGCAAACACGCCCTGTGGCGCGTTTTAAGTTGGGGAATTAATCCCTCTTCAATGCTGCGGTCCCCTGGGGGCCAACTTGCCCACCAGGTACCTCCAGTATGCGCCAGGGAGCTGCGTTGCAGAGAGGTATTCAGGGGCCACGCCCCTTTTTACAACACTGCAACACAGCTCCGTGGCACTTACTGGAGGTACCTGGTGGGCTAGTTGACTCCTAGGAACCTCTGGATTGAAGAGGAATTAATTTCCCAACTTAAAACATGCCACAGGATGTGTTTGCACACATATCACCTTAGGCCCCGCCCCCTACCTTCACCACTGTGCAAACGCGCCCCGTGGCGTGTTTTAAGTTGGGGGAGTAAGTCCCCTTGAATCCTGAGGTTCCCTGGCGGCCAACTAGCCCACCAGGTACCGCCAGGGAGCTGCGTTGCAGAGAGGCGTTCTGAGGCCATGCCCTTTTTACACCTTTCTGCAACGCATCGATTTATAACAGCAGGCCCGTTTGTGGGAGAAGCCCCGCCATGCTGTGATGGACCAGGCTGGAACTACAAGGCAGCCAGTTGTTGGACAATTATTCAGTCCATTCGGGCTTTTTGTCTGAAGATCTAAGATATAGCGTGATTCTAATCTTCTCAATTTTAAGACTGTGTCTCCTCCTCTACTCTGCACTGGTACGCAGTCAATGCTAAAGAACTCCAAAAGATCCCTGTTACTCTTGTGTTTGATAGCAAAGTGACGTGCCACAGGATAACTGAAATCTTTTTTAGTTATGGCACGGATATGTTCCAAAATTCTAATTTTCACACAATGGATGGTGCTCCCTATATATCTCAGTCCGCATGGGCACTTCAGACAGTAAACAGCATGTGTTGTTTGGCTTGTCATGAATTTCTCAATTCTTCTCCCTGCTCTCAAACCTTTTATCTCATACGTCAGTACTCTTTTACTATGGGCACATGCCTTGCATCTCCCACAGGGAAAAAAAACCCTCATTTAGTTTAGGGTGCCCTGTCTCGGTGAGACGGGGTCCAGATGGCTATGTACTAGGCAGTCCTTCAGTGAACGTGCTTTTCTGAAGGTTATCAGTGGCGATGTTGGAATATCATCGCCAATAATAGTGTCCGTTTTTAGCACATGCCAACTTTTGTAGTATCAGCGTCCTCTGAGAAAGTAATGACCATGCAAAATTTCCCTTCATTAATCTCCTGCTTCCGTATTTTTTATTTCAAAAGATCTGCTCTGGATAGACCTTCAACCTTTCTTTTCGTGCTTTCTAGGAGTTCCTCTCCATAACCTCTGGCTTTAAATCTTTCACAGCTCTCTTTTGCAGCCTTCTCAAAATCACTTTCCCTCGAGCAATTTCGTTTTAATCGAAGGAGCTCCCCATAAGGCATACTGTTTTTTAATTTCTGGGGGTGGCTACTGGAAGCGTGTAGGGTGCTATTTCCTGCTGTGGGTTTCCTGAACAAGGACATGGCCAACCTGCCCTCCCGGATTTTGACTCTCAGGTCCAGATAGCTCACTGCCACCGAGCTAACCTCGCCCGAGAATCGTAAGTTGACCGAGACAGGGCACCCTAAACGAAATGAGGGTTTTTTTCCCTGTGGGAGATGCAAGGCATGTGCCCATAGTAAAAGAGTACTGACATATGAGATAAAAGGTTTGAGAGCAGGGAGAAGAATTGAGAAATTCATGACCTGCCAAACGACACATGCTGTTTACTGTCTGAAGTGCCCATGCGGACTGAGATATATACGGAGCACCATCCATTGTGGGAAAATTAGAATTTTGGAACATGTGCGTGCCATAACTCAAAAAGATGTCAGTTATCCTGTGGCACGTCACTTTGCTATCAAACTCAAGAGTAACAGAGATCTTTTGGAGTTCTTTAGCATTGACTGCGTACCGGTGAAGAGTAGAGGAGGAGACAGGGTCCTAAAATTGAGAAGATTAGAATCACGCTATATCTTAGATCTTCAGACAAAAAGCCCAAATGGACTGATTAGTGGGGAAGAAATGACTGTACATAGAGTGACCTCAGTGTTGGTAATATCGTACTCCTGACATTAGAGGATGGTTGATTTCTTAGGACCCTCAGTGCATTGTTCAATTTCCTTTTTGCTATCTTAAGTTGAACAGACATTTTTTTGGGTAAAGATGTAGCCGATGTTACCATGCCTTTTGAATGCACAGCATTTTTCTCCGATAGATTAGTTATGAACTACTCCCAGAGGCTCAATGGATTTTGATCTATTCTATTTAACTCTTCCTCCCACTGGTCTCTTGCTTGTTGTTCGATCTTTTTTATATTATTTACAGTCCAGTTTATCCTTCTATAGGTCAGACCCATAGGTTCCCCTATCTCAGGGGCGTTTTGTTTGTGTCGGGTAATATGAAGATTGAGGCTGATCATTTGTGGTTGGTGATCACTTTCCAGTCTATTTCCCAGATTATAGCTTATTATTGATTGGTATAATGGGAGAGACACTAAAGTGTAATCAATAACAGCTTTGGATTGTGACGTAAAATGGGTCGCCTGAGCTGGGATGTCCGGATCCACTCGGCCATTCAAAACTCAAAGGCCATGATGCTCCAGGTTTATCACTGTATCTTTACCCATTTTGTCTATTCATTGTATAGTTGCATCAATTGCCGGGATATGCCAAAATTGATCAATCTCCTCCAATATTTGATCCCTAGGCGCCCCATGGAAGAAATTCACATTGAAATCCCCTGTCAAGATTATCCAAAGGATTCTTCATGCTTAATGTTATTAATAGGCTCAGTATTATCTCTATTGTTTCTTTTTTTTTTGCTGCCAAGAGGATGAATGTATACATTTATTATCATCGAAGAAGGGATCTTATTTCTTGTGCTAACCAGCCAGACCGTAATTGCTTGAATGTTTGAATGGTTGATTTCCACTTCTTCGTCCTTTTTTTTTAAAGCCACTGAAACATATATGGCCAAACCTCCTGCTGCTTGTCCCTTCAATTTTGTTTTAATTGCTGGTTTACTATAGCATAAGTATGCTGGTAACTTAATTTCCTCCTGTGCCCATGTTTCTTGAAAGAGGATTATCTGATATCTACCAATGTATGTTAGGACATCATGATCGTCACTTTTGCTGCCAAACCCTCTATGTTCCATGAGCAGATGTCTACCTTTACTGCCAGACCCTCTAAATTCCATGCACGGGTGTCACCTTTATTTTTGTTGTCAACAAGACGGTTTATATCCTGTCATTCTCTTACACCTTTGTCTGTCCTGACATTCAAGGTACTCGGTAGCCAGAACCAGTCCGACTTTGAGTAAAGAGTTTTGCTCTCCTTGGCTTCAGTGTAGTTATCAGCCTGAAGGGTAATATTGTCCCTTAAAGGGGTAATTGAGCTACTCCTTGCCCCTTTCAAGATCGTCATTGCACCCAATTGCTGATTTTTATTGCCCATTTGTGGACTTTTCGTTAGTTTCTGTCTTCCCCTATCACCTTCTTCATTGACCCTCTCCACCCTTCGGTTTTAGAAACTGTGGATAGGGTTCCTCCTTTTCTCTTATCATCTCAATACCCAATGTTTCAAATTGCTCTTTTTCCGTCCATAGTTGGTCCGCTACCTCAGCAGTCGTCTATGTGATCATTGTCGCTTCCTCACCTCCCCACGACGGGTTACTTACAAATGTAACTGAATGTATATCCGTGGACTCTATGTGTTGTAAAGCCTCTATTTCCTTGGTCATTCGAATCATAGACCCTCTATTTATTCGATCAAAGTGACCCCTTGATTTATATTTTGGCACAAATGTCATTTTACAATGAATACTAGGCAAGCTGTGCCGTGTTGTTCTGGCCTTTTGACCCTGCTTGATCGTGCAGACTATATCCTGCTGAATGTTCTTAACCTGTCCTGTTTCATTTCGGTTGTTCTTTCCCAATTGACGTTCCTCCTTCGATCATTGCCTCTGTCCCCTTTGGGGCTCATCATCATTCCTTAGTGATTGTTCACAAACTTGTTGCATTCTGGTTTCCTTTACATCTGTCCCCTCCACCACGTTAAGCGAAGTTTCCAAAAGCTCCACCTTCTCCACTGTTTTAATTTGGTTTATATGTTCTTTTTTTACTATTTTGGCATAGACTAATTCCTGTTGGATATCTTCCAGTTGACCCTCCTTTTTCTTCGTCCTTTTCCCTTTCGCACTAGCTAATATATTCTCATTTTCCTTCTCCACACTATTTTCCCTTCCCTTACCATCACTCTTTTCTTGTTCCAGACGAGTCACATGTCTTCCTATATTAGGGCCAAAAATTGGATACACCTTCCCTTGGCGACCTGGACTCTTCTCCACCTCTTTTCTATTGTGGCTTTTCCTAAGTCTCTTTCTTTGTCTCTTAGAGAGCTTAAATGTATTGACTTCTTCCCCTTGTGCAGGCGATTCTAGGGCTCTCTGCTCAACAGGACTATTCCTACCTAGTGTGCTAGACGATGCCTGATCACTTAATAGCTTTTTGTGTATGGCAATGGGTTTATCTAAGTTCTTTCCTGAGTAACTCCCCTGTGTTAAGTCTACATTATTCCGCAACTGTATCTTTTCCATACTTAAAATTTCCCCCCCGAGGCTCCCCTTCACAAATTCACGTATGCGCTCAGGTTTATTTCCCTCTGCTATCCCACTGTTGTTGACTCTTTGACCCTTAGGGCTATTACCTTCTTCAGTAGTAGGTTGTAGTTGCCCCTTGATTTCTGCCAGAACCTGTTTCAGCATCCCTGGCAGCGAGGACAGTTTATCCAATACTGGGCTACATACACACGTATTTTCAGGCTCCACCTGTACTACTGCCTGGGCCTTAACGATCAACTGATTCAATGCCCCAATTTTTTTATCAATCGCTGTAATGTATAATGCCATTGTATTTAAAAGATCCACCTGGATATCCAATTTACTTGACTGATATGTCAATGCATTGACCACCGATTGAAATGAATTGAGTCAAATCCCCAAGTGTTGTTATTCAGGCTTTTTTCCCCCAGTGATTCTCTGGTTGGCGGTCCAACTTGCATATCATCAGCCAAGGTGCCCATTACTGTGGACCCCACAGGTTGAGCCCCTTGTAATTCATTTATCTCAATCCTGTCCTCTCTCTGTGATAATTCATGTTTAATTATCTCATTCCTGTCCTCTCTCTGTGTTGAGTCATTTTTAATTTCTGATTGTTCTTCTATTTTTACTGGTGTTACATTATCTCTTATGTCATAATTTTTCTGAAATACGTCCTGAGAGGGATCACAAATTGAATCGTCCAATGATTCTGATACTTTTTCTGGATGCACTCCTCTCACCACAGGTACTATACTACTCTCCACCGTGTCCAATACCTCCGTTAACTCCGTTCCCAATTTTAATTTCCAAACAGGATCTATTCCTTCTAAATCTTCCAATTCATCCCAATTATCCATATATACCATCTCGTTGTTTACTTGTGGGTGCACCTCAGCTTGAATCATTAGTTCCTTATGCCCTTCTTGCGCCTTACTACTGTTAAGCGGCTCCAAGATCGTTTGTCGATCGCCGTTAGCGCCTACTTCCTCCAATACCTCACAGACTGGCGACTCCCCTTGCCGGGCCACTGTAATGGAACATTCCTTCTCACGTAGCCGGTCACTACTTAGACTCCAAGTTTCCCAGTTAAACAAAGGTTTTTTGATGTTTCTCTTTATATTTAACCCCTCCATGGTCGAGCAAGATTTCAATGCCTCTTTTTTGATCATGATTTTACTAGGGACCGATTTGGGAGGCCCTGATTCCTGTGGTTGAATCGGGCTTTGTAGCTCCCTAGTATACAGATCTTTTCGATATGTAAGCAGAACATCAACTGGGTTCTTCAAAAAATCCGCCTTCTCTATCCCTTTTTTTTTTTGGTCCCAATTTGGGTTTCTATCAAGGCATTGTGCTGCTAGCCCCTCTGAGCCAGACTTCTCCATTTGCAACATAATCAATATAATTGTCCTCGTCGGCAGAAGCCGCCCTGTTTTGAAACTTTTGCTTCTTCCGCACCACTTCCCGCGCTTCTCTTATTTTCCCTGAACGCATTTCTTTGTTTGCTTGTCTTGTACTGCTTCCCTCCGCTTCCTTCCTTCCTTCCCTCTGTATGTTAGCAGGGTGTTCAGCCATTGCTGAGAGCCGACACAGATTTCACCTCTCTTCTCCGTTCACCTCCACACCTCTCCTTATTCCTCCTTATCACTACTTACTTCAGTTGTTACTGTGCGCTGAGAGCTATAGGAGTTCTAAGAGCTAAAAAAGCTATAAGCTGGGTGCCGGATTGTGAGAAGGCAATGTGCAAATATTTTCCAGGGTTGGAGCTGGTGTTGTTTCCCCACGCTCACTTCAAATTTCCTCTTGCTATGTGTGTAGTTTTTTGGTCCACCTTTTACCCCACTCCTTAGCTTCCTCTGTACTCTTGCCAGATTCTAGGCCTTCTGGGGGTGCTGAAGATCTGAAGCATACACTCCTGCACCTTGCACCTCCCGCACCTTGCACCGCTGGTCAATGCTCAATGATCCCTGCAACACTGCCTAGGGCATAGATCACCACACTTCAACTACACTTCAACTACATCCATTTCTGCACCCACTGCATCCACCACCGCTGCTACCACCACACCCCCGCTATCTGCTCATGAAAGCGGGGGGGGGTTGAGCTGCAGTGGGAGAGGTGTGGCGCCGCGGCCAGGGCGACTGACGCTGGAATCTGGGGACCACGGTTCGATCCCCGGCTCCGGCAGCAGGTTAGCCCAGCACCATGTGACTCTGGGCAATAGCTCGCTTAATCTCCCCGACGGCCCCCAGCGCCTATAGACCCTTACGGGTGATTGTGCGCTTTACAAATGTGGACTTTACTTTACTTTACAGTGGCAGGAACAGCAGGCCAGCAGCCGTGCAGGCTAGTGGCAAAATGGCAGTGATAGCAAGAGCCTGGATCAGAGCCTGAATCAGAGTGGAGCAGTGCAGAGCAAAAACGTGGTGTAGGCAGGCAGAGTCTGCGAGTGGCGGACACTCAGCACCACTCAGCACCACGGCATCGTAGTCCCAGCAGTAGAAATCACTGAGTCCAAAACCAGAAGTCTCGTCAGTAAATGTAGAAAAATAAAAATGCAGTGTCTGCTCTATATTAGTTGAAGAGCTGAAGATGTTCCTTTAAATGCTTCCAGTTTTTTTCAGCAGTCGAAATCACTGAGCCCAACACCAGAAGTCTCGTCAGTAAGTGTAGAAAAATAAAATGCAGTGTCTGCTCTATATTAATTGAAGAGCTGAAGATGTTCCTTTAATTCCTTCCAGTTTTTTTCTGACCTTGAGTTTATAGGAGCATGAAAATAAATAAATCACACTTTACGAGTGCAAAGTCTGTGAAGATAATATCCAGTTACTTAGTTGCCGATCCTGAAGAACATTCGTTACTTACCTGTAAACTGTGGTTCTCCACTATTGGTGTCTTTCATAGATTCACATGCTTGAATATTCCCCGTCGTCGAAGTGGGAGTCCCACGGTACATAAAATAGCAGTAATATATATATATATATATATATATATATATATACATACATATAGAAAAAATATCATGATTATACATATACATATAAAATGTAATACATCTAAAGTATAGAAATAAAGGTGAAAGTACCATAGAACGGAAAAGGCCCATTGAAGCCTTAAAGGGAGAATTCACTTTAGTAGCATATCAGTGTCATTATAATAGTCCACATTCCAGCCAATCAGGCAGCAGCACCCTCTAGAACCTTCTCCTCAGAAGCTCAGGCCCTCAGATTTTCGTACCACCAAAGTGAGCCATAGTGCATGAGGAGAAGAGAGCCTCTGAGGGGAGGAAGGGTGGGTCGCATGTGAATCTATGAAAGACACCAATACTGGAGAACCACAGTTTACAGGTAAGTAACTAATGTTCTTCTCCAGTATTAGGGGTGCTTTCATAGATTCACATGCTGAATAAGAATAGAAAGCAGTAAACCAATACATGAGTCATAAAAGGCAATGTAAAACCAAAGTTAGTAAAGTCAGTGCACATATGAACATAGCATACATTTAGAAACTGTGTTATCCCTGTGCACACTTTTAACGTAATTCTTATCAAAAAGTTTTTTTAACGTTCTGGTCAGCGCTGCTCCTGTTGCACGTTGTCAATCCGTGCCTTAATACAACAAAGAAGTGGAGTGAGAAAGGACCTTCTCACGAAGAAGCGCGCTCAATTACACATGGAACAATCCGTTCCCTTTCACTGTTCCAAAACTAATTGTAATTCAAGAAAATTCATTCCATTTTATCGATGATTTAAGCGTTTATTTTCATCTTTCTGATAATAGGTGTGTTCATCTTATCATGTTATTAAATTCATTTCCCAATCTTCAAAATAACACCCAATGCATTTCGGGTCAAAGAAAAACAATGACCCTTCCTCAGGGGTCTGTAAGGAAAACATAGAGGACCAGGTTAGTGACCTACTCACTGTCATAATGTAAACAGTCATCTAAAACAATCAATGCTCCACTGTTTATTAACATAATGCTATATCATGGCATGTACTGTAAATAACGTGAAACTTAGCTAGTTAAACTCGCTTAATCGAGCTTAAATGCAAAGCTTTTCTCCCAAAACATCAAAGATATACCCATGGCGAGGATTTGCTTTAAAGTTAAGGCATACATCGTAATTCAAAAGCATCATTAAATGTTACAGGAATTTACTTGTACAAGTGCCCCTGACTTAGAATGAATAGGACCTATGTGACGAATTACTACCATTTCAAAGCCTGCTCTCACACTTACTTGAAGATACGGGACAAAACGTCTCCATAAACGCTTCAGACGCCATAAGCGGGCGGCTTCACTATGCATTTAACCAATGGCGGGCAGGAATCTTAGCGTGTGACGGCGGTCACATGACGCGAGTATACCAACTTCACTGGGCTGCTAAACCAATCAACTAACGCGGCCTTTGCATGTGACATGGGTCACATGACATGAGTACAACCACTTCACACTGCCATGTTAATATATCAAAATACAATAGATGCGAAGTAAACAATTTCATCAAGTACATGCAAACAGCGTGTGAAATGTACAACATTAGCGTTCAACATAATGGAAAAAAGATAGTCTCTAGTATATAATATCTGCATTTGAACGACCAAATTAAAGCAAAGTAGTTCATGTAATACTGCATAACCACAAAAGATTAATGAACTGATTCACGGAAAAGGACACAGGGGGAATAACAGACACTGTCCCCCATGCTCGAATAAATTTATAAGAAACAAGTGTGTTCTATCCTGTCATTCATCCCCACAGGTTGTAGGGTATTGAGTTTTTTGATCCAGAAGAACTCTCTTTGTAGTTTTTGTTTATTGGGGTCCATGTCAGGGCGTTGTTTTAACACCTCAAGAATCGTGCATCTTAATTGCGAAATTTGGTGGCGTGATTGTATCCAGTGGTGAGCTACAGTGGATTTTGTATTGGCAAGTCTGATGTTACTTTTATGCTCTGTAATGCGCACTTTTAATTTGCGTTCAGTTTGACCCACATAAACCTTGCCGCAAGGGCCTTTCTGAAACTATTAAAGTCAATTGAATTCCAAGAAAATTCCACCTACCTACTGTGCACTATAGACGTAGTATCTTTGTATTCATCGATCCCGCATAGTGAGGGGATTGAAGCATTAGAATGGAGCCTATTACAGAGCGATTTGGATGAACCACAACAGGTCTTCATTCTGGAATTAATGCAATTTGATTTGTTCTATAGTTACTTTGAATGGCAGGGAAGTTTCTTCAATCAGTGCAATGGTACATCCATGGGCTTTGGGGGGGCTCCCTCATATGCCAACATTTACATGAATAAATTTGAACATGATCACATTCTGGAAAATCCCTGTTGGACTAATGACTTAGTAGTATTTAAGCGCTACATTGACGATATATTCGTGATCTGGAAAGGGGAAAAATCTGACCTAATAAACAATATAGAGCGGTTGAACACACACAATGAAAGGATCAAATTCACATATACTGTAGAGGACACATCCATTGCTTTCCTGGATGTAAAAGTTTCATTACATTACAGCAAATTGAGTACCAAAGTGCACATAAAACAAACAGATCGGAACTCTTGTCTATTATTCCAGAGCTTTCATCCAGAGACACTAAAAAAACATTTGCCAACGTCTCAATATACTAGATTGAAACGTATAACCAGCAATGAAACAGATCTACAAACATCATTTGAGATTCAGACTCAGAAATACCGCATAAGGGGGTATCCGGAAACAGTTTTAAATGAATCTCTAAACAGAGTGAAAGCAAAATCTAGGGAGTCTTTACTTGAGACTAATGTCCTACGAAGCATGAGCAAAACTGTATGCGTGCTAAAATATTCCACAGAAGCAACGCGAATCAAGCGAATCTTGAACCAACATTGGTCACTAATTGCAAGAGAACCGGATTTGAGTGAGCTATATAATGACAGAATCACATTCGCATATCAAAGATCACACAATCTAAAAGAAATTTTAAATGGACCTAGTAAAGTAAAAACACCACACAAAGGAATGTCTAGATGCCAGAACTGTGTTCATTGTGGAAATATGATTATAGGCAATCAGTTTACACACCCCACCAAAGGATATCAAATTGACTTACAGTATTCGGCTACATGTGACACTAAGAATATCATATATGCGATTAAGTGCCCTTGCGGCAAGGTTTATGTGGGTCAAACTGAACGCAAATTAAAAGTGCGCATTACAGAGCATAAAAGTAACATCAGACTTGCCAATACAAAATCCACTGTAGCTCATCACTGGATACAATCACGCCACCATATTTCGCAATTAAGATGCACGATTCTTGAGGTGTTAAAACAACGCCCTGACATGGACCCCAATAAACAAAGACTACAAAGAGAGTTCTCTGGATCAAAAAACTCAATACCCTACAACCTGTGGGGATGAATGACAGGATTGAACACACTTGTTTCTTATAAATTTATTCGAGCATGGGGGACAGTGTCTGTTCTTCCCCCTGTGTCCTTTTCCGTGAATCAGTTCATTAATCTTTTGTGGTTATGCAGTATCACATGAACTACTTTGCTTTAATTTGGTCGTTCAAATGCAGATATTATATACTAGAGACTATCTTTTTTCCATTATGTTAAACGCTAATGTTGTACATTTCACACGCTGTTTGCATGTACTTGATGAAATTGTTTACTTCGCATCTATTGTATTTTGATATATTAACATGGCAGTGTGAAGCGGTTGTACTCATGTCATGCGACCCATGTCACATGCAAAGGCCGCATTAGTTGATTGGTTTAGCAGCCTAGTGAAGTTGGTATACTCGCGTCATGTGACCGCCGTCACACGCTAAGATTCCTGTCCGCCATTGGTTAAATGCATAGTGAAGCCGCCCGCTTATGGCGTCTGAAGCGTTTATGGAGACGTTTTGTCCCGTATCTTCAAGTAAGTGTGAGAGCAGGCTTTGAAATGGTAGTAATTCGTCACATAGGTCCTATTCATTCTAAGTCAGGGGCACTTGTACAAGTAAATTCCTGTAACATTTAATGATGCTTTTGAATTACGATGTATGCCTTAACTTTAAAGCAAATCCTCTCAATGGGTATATCTTTGATTTTTTGGCAGAAAAGCTTTGCATTTAAGCTCGATTAAGCGAGTTTAACTAGCTACGTTTCACATTATTTACAGTACATGCCATGATGTAGCATTATGTTCATAAACAGTGGAGCATTGATTGTTTTAGATGACTGTTTACATTATGACAGTGAGTAGGTCACTAACCTGGTCCTGTATATTTTCCTTACAGACCCCTGAGGAAGGGTCCTTGTTTTTCTTTGACCCGAAATGCATTGGGTGTTATTTTGAAGATTGGGAAATAAATTTAATAACATGATAAGATGAACACACCTATTATCAGAAAGATGAAAATAAACGCTTAAATCATCGATAAAATAGAATGAATTTTCTTGAATTACAATTAGTTTTGGAACAGTGAAAGGGAACGGATTGTTCCATGTGTAATTGAGCGCGCTTCTTCGTGAGAAGGTACTTTCTCACTCCACTTCTTTGTCATAGCATACATTTAGACATATGGCAAAACCTTTTATGACAGGAGGCGGGAAGCAACAGAGGCTCATCTTAGTTGAAAAGATTTTGTAGCACTGCTTGGCCCACAGCAGCGTCTGCAGCGTCCGCTGACTCCAGACAGTAGTGCCTCGTAAACGTGTGTCTGCTCGACCACGTTGCAGCTCTGCAGATCTGGCGCAGAGGCACTCCAGCAAAGAGGGCAGTAGATGATGCCACAGCCCTTGTCGAGTGTGCTCGCACCAGAGCAGAAAGAGGCTTTCCAGCCCATTGATGGCAGAAGGAGATGGCAGGAGAAATCCATCTAGTAATGGATTGTTTAGTGACTGGCTGTCCTTTGAACATTCGGCCATAGGCCACAAAGAGCTGGTCTGATTTTCGAAAAGGAGCGGTGCGCTGAATGTAGAATTTTAGGCAACGGTTTAAATCCAAGGAATGTAGAGAACGCTCAGCGGGAGACTGAGGATTTGGGAAGAAAGTCCTGAGAATGACAGGCTCATTAAGATGGAAATCCGTAGGAACCTTGGGGATAAATTTTGGATTTGTACGTAAAGTAACAGCGTCCTTGGAAAATTGAAGAAATGGAGTTTGAATTGTGAATGCTTGAATGTCACTTACTCGCCTGGAGGATGTAAGCGCGAGTAGGAGAGCAACCTTCCACGTGAGGAATTTTAAGTCCGCTGAATGGATGGGCTCAAAAGGAGGTAGGAGGAGCTGAGATAAAACCAGATTCAGGCGCCAAACAGGCGGCGGCCGACGTATGGGTGGATACATTCGAAAGAGGCCCCTTTAGAACTGCCAGATGATTCGGGAGGAATACAGTGATGTGGAACCATCATGACGAAAGTGAGAAATTGCTGCCAGAAAGACTTTAAGAGTGGAATGAGAAAATCCTGACTTCGCTAGAGATAGGAAAAAAGGCAGGATTTGCTCTGGCTTGGCGTGCATCGGATCAAGGGCTTCCTTGTGACACCAGACATAAAAACGCTTCCATTTCAATTGATATGTCTTAATGGTGGAAGGAGCGCGTGCATGAGCCAGCACTTCCCTGCACTCCGGAGCAATATTCAAACGTACAAACTCATTGTGCTCAGGTTCCAAGCATGCAGTTGGAGATATGCCGGATCCGGATGGCAAATCCGTCCCTGGTTCATGGTGAGCAGGTGAGGCAGAGGGCGAAGAAGAATCGGATCGCACTGGGAAAATAGGAGGAGATCCGTGAACCATGGGCGATGTGGCCACCTGGGCGCAATCAGTATGATGTGACAGGGTTGAAGCCTCATCCTGTGCAACAGGCGCAGAACGAAAGGGAGCGGAGGAAAAGCGTAAACAAATTTGTTCGACCAATTGATCGAAAACGCATTCCCGCTCGACTCTCTGTGGGGATGCTGACTTGCAAAGCGTAGGCATTTGCGGTTGGCCGGAGTCGCAAACAGATCCATCTGTGGTTGGCCCCACTGACGAAAGATGTACTCCAGAGTTGGTTGGTGGAGTTCCCACTCGTGATTGTCTGCAAGTGATCTGCTGAGAGAGTCGGCAAGGGCTTTGGAGACACCCGGCACGTGAACTGCTGTTAGGTGGACCTGATGGTGAATCGCCCATTCCCAGATTTCTTGCGCCTGCTTGGAAAGCAGAAGAGACCTCGTACCTCCCTGTTTGTTGAGGTAGTGCATGCTGGTGGTGTTGTCTGTCCGCAACAGCAGTGATTGGCCTTGTATCAGCACCCGGAAAGATTTTAGGGCGAGGAAGATGGCCAAGAGTTCTAGGCGATTTATATGCCATGTGCGTTGAACTGCAGTCTATTTGCCCTTGACCGATATCCCGTTGAGGTGTGCCCCCCAACCCTCCAAGGAAGCGTCCGTTGTGAGGGTAAGCGTAGGAGCTGTATCCTGGAAGGGCCGCCCGGCGGCGATGTTTGGAAGGTGAGCCCACCATTCCAATGCTGTTTGAATGCGGGGGGTCAGGTAGAGTTTGTCGTTGAACGACCCCGAGATTTGTTTCCATTGTTTGTCCAACTCCTCTTGTATGACTCTCATATGAAGTCTGCAGTGCGGAATCAGATGTATGCAAGAGGAGGCCATGCCCAGAAAGGATTTCAACATCTGTACAGAAACTGACCTTTTTGATCTTAGAAAAGCGACCATCTTGAGTATGCCAACTTGTCGCTCCTGTGAGACAAACACCTGTGCCAGACGAGAATCGATTAAGGCTCCTAGAAAGATTCTCTGTTGTGATGGGCGAAGATGAGACTTTTCCTGATTGACAGAAAGGCCCAAGGTGCGAAAAAGTGACAGGCAAGTCTTAGTGTGTTGCCTTGCTGCTTGACATGTCTCAGCCTTTATCAGACAATCGTCTAAATAAAGGTAACATTGAATGCCCTGCAGGCGAAGGAAAGCTGCGAATGGAGCCATGTTCTTTGTAAAAACTCTCGGCGTTGAACGAAGGCCGAATGTCAACACCTTGAACTGGAAGTGCTTCGATCCGACAGTGAAGCGAAGATATTTTCTGTGTGTGTGATATATTGGCACATGAAAATATGCATCTTGGAGGTCGATAGTGGAGAGGAACTCCCCGGGATTGAGGTACTGTAAAATTTCCAGTAAGGTTCACATCCGAAATGTTTGTGATTTGATGAACTTGTTCAGGGCTCGTAAGTCCAGAATGGGACGCCACTCTCCCGACTTTTTCTTGATTAAAAAGAAGCGGGAATAAAAGCCCTTGCCCTGTTGTACTCGAGGAACCACTTCGACAGCCCCTTTTTGTACTATGATCTTGACTTGAGCCAGCAGTTCTTTTAGATGAGCTGGGGGCGGGCCAGAGGGTTGGCGGGTGGGAGGAAAATTTGTAAATTTGAGAACGTGTCCCTTTAAGATGACATCTAGGACCCAACGATCCGAAGTGATATGTGACCAATTGTAGAAGTTTTGGGAGATTCAACCTCCAATTTTCAGAGTCGGAGAACACTTTATCCTGGGGAAGTCACTGCTTTTTAGAGGTGGTACCACCTCTGTAGTTATTTTTTCTCCGATAAGGTCTTGAATCGGATTGGCGATTTTGAGACTGGTAATTGTATCTCTGCTTGTTGTCGCCATAGGAACGATACTGGGAGGAGCCACAAAAATTCGAAGAGTTGCCTCTGCCACGTGCTCCCCGAAAAGGCCACTTCCTGTATTGGAGGGTTCCTAAGGCACGAGCAGTATCCGTGTCTTTTTTGATGGATTCCAGGGCATCGTCGACATGCTTGCCAAAAAGGGAATCACCATCGTATGGCAAGTCAAGAACTCTCGCCTGTACTTCAGGGCGACAAGCCGTAGATTTCAGCCAGCCTTGGCGTCTTAAAACAGCAGCTCCAGCAAGTTGTCTGAATCCTGTTGAAGAAATGTCAACAGCACAATCAATATTCTCCGAAGAGATCTTCTCTCCTTTTTGGACAATTGTCTGGGCCTCGGCTCGGATGGAATCTGGAAGCTGGATAACCAAAGCTGCAGTTTCTGACCACATTTGACGGTCATATCTTCCTAGGATGGCCAGGGAGTTGGCCGCTCTGACCGTTTACAAGCCATCGTGCCATTGACGCGTACAGCACATCGTTGCTGTTTCCAGCCCTCCTTCTCAAAATTGAGCAAGCTCTACTTAGAGACCAGAAGTCCTGATCCCCGGGAGCTCCCAACTACCTGGATAATACGGGAGATTTAACCCCCTCCACCCGAAGTTTATTTACCCCCCTGCCGAACTAGGGTCTGGGTCTAAAAAGCGGCAATTATCCGGAGCTACGGCGCCGTTTCCTTTGGCTGCAACAAGTGCCCACATTTAATTCGGGCCATTATTACTTTTCCCAGGCAAATGTATTGATTTGGTCCTGATGATGATCCCGAGAATTAATGAGCAATGGGATCGAAACGTCGACACTTGTAAATAGCACCACAGTTTTCCATTGTGCCTAACTTATGTGGTTTCTATTTCTGGTTAAACTCGCTGCATAATATAATACATGCGAGTGACCACAGCTCAAAGATTTAGCCTGTATTTATGTTTATTTGTTTTGTTTGATCAATATTTATTGTTCTCCACACTTCTTTCCCAATATAGGGTACAGGCTTGTGCCCTATCATAGAAACGACTGTTTCAGAAATTGTTGACTATATTCTTAACTATTGTTGAATAAAACTCCATGTCCGGCTGGAAAGTGGATTCATATAGTAACCTATTGTGGCCTGTATTGTATTTTCGTTTTTCATTCTTCAGTCTGCTAAGGACCATTGTTCCTCTTAATATACGCTCTGACCGTTGTGGCAGCCATGGTGGTGAATTTCTTTCCGATAGAGTCTAATCGGCGCCCTTCCTGGTCCGGAGGAGAAGTTAGCGGAGTGGTAGGATTACGCGACCGCTTCTGGGCCGCCTGCGTGATGACTGAGTCCGCCTTAGGATGTGAAACAAGGCATGCTGGTGAGTCTGCAGGCGCCTTGTATTTCTTGTCAAGACGTGGTAGTACAGCTGGGATGGAATTTGGCCGCTCCATAAGTTTAAGACCCTCTTGCCAAATAAAATCAATAATTGGTATGGTATGGGTCTGCTTTAGAGGCTGGTCGTTGAAATCATAGAGGAAGCAATCTTTGTGCTGCACGTCCAGGGTTAAATGGAAACGCTTGGCAGCACGTACCATTAGATTGTGGAAACTTCCGATGTCCACTGGCGGGGAAGCCAAGGGCGATGTCGGTGGCGTAGATGGCGTTTGGGCCCTATAGTTATCCCAATCCGTGAGGACGTCATCGTCATCCTGATCTGTGTCCTGGTGCACATCCTCATCATTATCTGCATCCGGCTGTGGACGAACCGGTGACCTCGGCGTTACAGCAGGTACTGGTGCTGGTGCCGAAGGTTGAGGAGCAGGTGAAGTGGGCGCAGATGGAGGGAATCTGCGATTGTAATCGTCCAGCATATGTTGGAGGTTGGACACCAAAGAGAACGGTATTTGAGTCATTGGTTCCTCATGAGGTGCAACAAACTGATCGTCATGGACGGGAAAGAGAGCACTCCCCTCCTCCTCATCCTCATCCTCATCTTCTTGGCACTTTATATTGAGTTCAGAAGGACTGGACGCAGGACGAAAAACGTCATCGACATAAGAACAATCATTGGAGTTCTCTTCTGCGGACTCAAATAACTGTGCTGGAAGACTAGCACCACTAGTAATAGGTCTCGTGGAACCGGGCGTTTGACCACTGAAGCTGTTACCACTGTGAAAGTAGTTGCAGTAGCAAGTGAATGGTGTGTCGTCGATGATCCCTTCGGTGAGGTGGCAGTGGAAACAATCGTAGATGGTATTGTCAAAGCGGGACCCACTGACGAAGGTTTTGGAGCCGTCGACTGTGACAATGTTTTCCCCTTAGCTTTCGGCGACGTAGATTTTCGCGCCGTCGACGAAGAGGATGCCGTCGTCATTGGTTTCGCCGTCGACGAGGCAGTCGTCGACGAAGGTGGTATCGTCGGCGTAGACGGCACCGTCGACGAGGATGTTGCTGTCGACGGGCTGGTCACCGTCGACGAGGATGTTGTCGTCGACGAAGATCGGACCGTTGTCGAGGATGGACCCGTCGACAAAGTCTTCGTCGACGAATGCTTTTTAGCCAGAGCCGTCGACGAGACAGGTTTGATGGTCGTCGACGAGATTTTAACAATGGAGGAGCTTGGTCTCACCTCTTGAAGCGTCGTCGACGAGGTAGACGTCGTCGCCGTTGTCTTCGTTGACATTGAACATGTCGTCGTCATGGTTGGTACAGCGTCGACGGATCTCGTAGTCGTCGACGGACGCGTTGACGAGCCCGTCGACGAGCCGGCGCCCGTTTTTGATGACGAGGGCACAGCTTGGGACTGCGATGCCAGAGAACCAGGTCCCGTAGGCGTAGAGGCTGGCAGATCCCGTGGGGAGACAATTTTAGAGGCGTCAACGAGCTTCTTTCTCTTCAGGAAAGGAGAAGGCATCTCTGTCTCTGACCCACGCTTAAGAGAGGCCTTAGAATGGAAAGAAGACACGCTCTCTATATCAGAAGCTGGATTTTCTGAAGTCTTCAACTTCTGTAGCCACAGAAGGAGACGGGCCTCTCTATCTTTCAAAGTCTTTGAAGAGAAAGTCATGCAAAACTTGCAGTTCCTTACCTCATGATCCGGGTAAAGGCAGTAAATGCACTTACTGTGAGGATCTTCATGAAAAAGGCGAAGCTTTCCACAAGAAGAACATGGCCTGAATAAAGGTTTTTTAGTTGAAGACATCTTAAGAGTTGAAGTAAGCAATAGAAGTAGAAAAAACTGAGCAGAGCTCAGGGAGACTCCCTTCACACGACGTGCGGCAGAACATCTAAGGGCCTGAGCTTCTGAGGAGAAGGTTCTAGAGGGTGCTGCTGCCTGATTGGCTGGAATGTGGACTATTATAATGACACTGATATGCTACTAAAGTGAATTCTTCCTTTAAGGCTTCAATAGGCCTTTTCAGTTCTATGGTACTTTCACCTTTATTTCTATACTTTAGATGTATTACATTTTATATTTATATGTATAATTATGATATTTTTGTATATGTAAATATATATATATATTATATTACTGCTATTTTATGTACCGTGGGACTCCCACTTCGACGACGGGGAATATTCAAGCATGTGAATCTATGAATGACACCCCAAATACTGGAGAAGTTAAGTTCTTTTTACATAAAACAAAAACAGACAGCCTCAGATGGAAGTGTGTCTTTAAGAGGCCATTATCTAAATCAGAATCTCTTAGCTTCTTTGAGAAAGGAAGCCTCGAGTTCCAAGTTTGATTAAACTAAGAAAAATGAAATGAAAATAGCTGACCTGTGCACCAAGGAAGAGATACAAATAGCGAGGCAGGCAAGCTCGGTCACTTCCACACGCTGAAAAGAGGAATCCGGCTTTGGTTGTCAGCTGTGCATAATCAGAAGAAAGAGAGAGGCAGGCAGTCTCACTCGATAGCTTGCTGGGAACACGATATCCACAATGTTCTTAATGGCTAATAAAGAAGTCACAGCGCAATGTAGATAAGACTCTCGATGAGGGCACCAGATTAATCTCACGAGTCTTTAGTCCACAGTGGCTCGCTCCACAAGCCCCCAGGCTCCACGCTCCACGCTCAAAATGCCAAAACGGGCGCCAAGCTCCGTGGCTGCCTGCTCTGCTCCACAGCTCCTCCACAGGTCATCTGCTCCGCCTCCTCGTTGCACCGGAAGACAACCAACTGCCGGTTAGGAACCACTGCTTTGAATTTTCCAAAAAACACCTAGGGATCTAGATATTGTACAGGGAACAGGAAATATTGTTACAGGTTTGGTTGCGGCAACAGGTCATCTAAAAGAGAAGGATTTTAATGAGATGAGTTTTTCTTTTTCTCTTCTCTTTCTTTTCCTCTTTTTCTGTAAAGATTGTAACAAGTGCCGATACACGGCAATAACAAATTAAGAGGGAGCCGTGGCAACCATATACAATAGGTTGCCATTGGCCGATTCAGGGCAAGATCACATGACACAGGGAAGTTGAGCCAATGTTTACTTGCATCACGTAAATACACCAGTTATTCATTAAAGACATTAGGATTTGACATCAACCAGGGGGTAAATAAGCACGAAGGCGCTATTTGCGCCATGGGAGCTAATCCGACTCTGAGTTTAAAATTGGATGGACCAGAGATTGAGGAAGCCATAATATAGAGCTTTGTTCACACACATATGCTATGTAGCGATACTGGTGTGTACTAACATATAGAATGTTTACTTTGAAACTTTAAACAGGCTCAACAACTGTGAGGAAATGTATTCAAAGATGGCACCTATGTGAAAATGTATGTACTTTCTTTGTCCCTCGTTTGTTGTAATAATGACAAGAATGACGTATAAAATATGGTGTCTCCCAGTGCCCGGGGTGGAACACTGACGAAGGAGCACTTCCGAAACATGTCTGTATTATATGAAATAAATCCACTGCTGTGTTGATCAACGACCCCGCGAGTGCTGGTTTCCTTTTTGAGAAATAAAAAGGGTTCTTTCGAGCTGTGTACCTTCCCACCTTGGCACACTGCCTATATCTGGTCATTGGTGGATGCAGACCGCTTGGTCTGCATCCACAGCGTCCCTGTTGATAAAGCACATAATCTCGATGTGCTCGTTGATAGCCAGTTATTGTTTTTCCCTCAGATAAACATGGTCTCTAGGATGGCATTACTTCACATCCATCTGCTAAAATGGGCTCTGCCGATGCTCAGTTTTTCACAGAACATCAGTGTGATCCTAGCCGTGCCCATGCCTCGCCTTGACTACTGCAGTAGCCTATACACTGGTCTTCCCAACATTTCCCTCTCATAACTCCAGAGAATTCAAAACTATGTAGTACACATAGCTATCAGCCTTAAACTTCATGATCACATTACCCTGAGATCACTGAACTGGCAACCTGTAAAAGAGGGAGTGAGCTTCAAAATATTTTGCCTTCACAGAAGTTGTTACGTCATACTCGCCAAACTTCCTTACATATCTGTTTATCCCATAAGTGCCTTCCAGAAGCTTTAGGCTGCCAACCAGTGCCTACTGAGAGGTGTTGTTCCAGCAACTGGTACATTCTTCACATTCACATTCCAAGCGAAATGATGTAACATAGAATCCTTATAACATGTTCATGACATATAAATATTGCAAAAGGAAGTCAATGACAAACCCAAAGGGGGTGGGGTATTTAAAGTTTGGCAGGTGAGAAGCATCCTTCAAAAAGTAGTGGATGCCCCATATGCCAAACTCACAGTTCACCCTTTGGACATATTTCCTGTTCCGGCATGCCCGGAAATTCCAGTGGGACCTATACCGAAAAAAAAAACCTCATGAATAACATGAAATTCCAGGCACATCAGGGAGTATTCTTTCCTTTTGAAATAACAAACTCCTGCTTTGGTAATTTGTCAGTGTAAAACAAAGAACTTTGCCAAGCAGCTGTAACAAACAGAGTACCCACTCTTCAAAGTTCTCTGCACTCTGTGCATAGGCCAGGCAGGCAAGTAAACAGAGGGAGGTGAGATCCTTCCAGGCAGATTGTGATCTCTAGCTATGGTGGCCTTCCGCTAGGGAAATGGGAGCCACAGCCCCTGATCTGACAGGCCTGCCAAACACTAAATCAGGCCCTATGTCTCAACAACAAATGTCCCCCTTTTCCCACACACTGAATTTTATAAGACATTCACCCCTTTCAACACACACTCTCAACAGCCTTGCATGACTGCACATACAAAGACATTGCAAATATCTCTTCAGTGGCTGTGTGAACTCTGCATCACAACCCTGAATCCACTTATGTAAACTTTTAAGCCTTTTGACAATCTGATTTCAGAGCTTGGGACTTCTTATCCTGTTCCAACGCAGCCATACAACTTGCAACACAACTATCAATTAAACGTTACACTTTTCTGCAGCGCACAAAATTGCAGTATCCAGTGTGTAGATGATGCCCTACTCACTGCCAATAGGAGCAGTCCTTTCTTCATCTCTCAGCGGCATTTGACACTGTTTACCAACAAGCTCTCCTCAGCATACTCCCCACACTCATGGGATTAATCAAATTAATACCTCTTTGTTCTCTTCTGACATCTCTGACCAATTATTGTTAGTCCAGATGAAGGGATTTCCTACAAATATCTTCTAGTGGCTTGTGGAGTCCCTCTAAGCTCCATCATTCCCCCGCTCATCTTCTATCTGTACATGAATCTGTCCCATGGTTTCAAGGTTCACCTGTATGCCAACAATACACTGCTTCTTCTCAAAGACTTCACAAGCAGAAACAAAGACCTTGTCGGAAACTGCCTCTTCATCATCCAAACGTAGGAGCCCTCTTGGCCTCCAACCAGAGGCTGTGGAGGAATGGGAGCCCTGTTAAGGGCCCCAAAGTCGCTTTCCGACAGGCTTTCCATGTCGAAAACCCGTCATGGAAAGCCTGTCGGAAAACAACATCTTAATCCCGACAGCGGAAACGCTGTCCTCAGGGATTACGTTGGGGCCTCCGACTGGCTGATGGGCTCCTAGAGCCTGTCGGAATCCTGCCGGAATAACCTTCCGGTTTCAATTCCGACCTCCAGCATTGTTATTAGACAATCGGAATTGAAACGGGAGGTGTTGGTCGAAAAGCATTCGGAGGCTTCCTGACCGACATCATAATCGCCCCAAAGTGTTTTGGCTTCATCGTCTGCTTGGAAGTATCCTTCAAAACTTACATTGCAATAAAAATACATACAACATCATAAACTATCTCTTTTGTGCAAGGTCAGATCCTGCCTTCACGAAAGACTATGTCAGAATCAGTGTGCGAGCCTTGGTCTCTCACATCTGATCAACAGCAATGATCATCTAAAAAGAGTCCAGGCAGATGATGATTACTGCTCGCACTGTGAAGGGACTCATGATATTTGACCACAAATTATCCACCCTGAAAGACCTGCATTGGCAGCCACTTTAAGACCTGCTGCATCACATACATGGCAGGAGGGAATAGCACCTCTCTTTTTTTTGGGGAGTTTTGTATAGCGTGTACTTGACTCGAAGGTATTAGAGCACTTTACATGAGCACCAGTTGCGTTACAGACTGAGACATTTGTTTTTGTTAGGCACTGGTAGATTAAGTGATTTGCCCAGAATCGCAGGATGTTGAGCGTCCCTGCTGAGACTCAAACCCAGTTCCTCAGCTCCAAGGTTGACCACTTTAAACGTTAGGCCACATCCTGCTCCTGGCTGAACAATGTAACATCCCTGGGTGGTAGTTGAAGAACAGGAAGCCGTGACATTACCAGATGGAAGATGGAGAACTGGAAAAAAGAAAATAATCCAGCGACAGGCCTTCTCCATCCACATATCAAGAATATGGGTTAACACATCAGGCGTGCCCATAACTTCTGCAGGTCAGGAAAGAGCTGCAAGGGATACCCCTCTCCATCACTCCGAGGAGCACCTATCCAACTGATAGGGGCCTCCATCATCTTCGCCCCTGGACAACTAAAAACTCTCATTCCTGCTTCCAGACTACAGAACCAGCCGAAATTTGGGGTGGTGAGAGGGCATTCTGCCCCAGGCCTCATGCTTTACAGAGCCTGCACTCCTTCATAAAAATATACAGATATTTAATTGAGTGCAAGCCTGCCCCCTTCATTAATAGATGCAGCTTCCGTGGTCACACCACTAGAAGGCGCTAGCAGTCATGTTTTCTCTTCCCCTAGAATGCCTTTCTGTTTTTAGGATATGTTCAAAGGCCCACATTAAGTTTTGGACCAAGGCCTTGCAAAGGCTTCTGACAGCCTGCCAGGCTATGCACATGATACTGAATCATCTCCCCTTTATACCTATATAAATATCAGCACTTCTGAGCAATCACATACATGTGCTTGTTGAATGAAAACAGAGTGTGTAGGATTGTGTTAAATGTCTCTATGAGGATGTTATTTATAGGAGAACTAACAGGATAATGGCAAAGGAGCTGCAGCTGTGGGGGACAGTATAATAATGCTGGTTTTAGGGACTGAGAGAAAGCTTTATATGAAGTATGATAAGGGAGTGTTGCTTGCATAGGATGTTGAAGAAGCTCAGCCTCTTGGAATAAATGGAATAAAACTACTGGCTGCCATTATGGTGGAGGTATGGGAGAGGATGTATTATTGCAGCCAGAGCTGCCGACTTTGGAACTGGGGAACCAGGTTCGAGTCTCTGCGTCTGTTAAACACCCTGTCATTCTGGGCCAATCACATACTATCCCCGTGCCTAAAAAAATCCTTGTGTGATGTAACTGGTGCTCATGTAAAACGCTCTAATACCGCTGGGTCAAGTTTGAGCTATTTAAACCTCAAAAAAGTGGTGTAAGAGTTTTTCTTATGGGGTGAAAGGTGTTGGCCGTGGAGTGTGGTTAAGCAGCCCAAACGTTTAAGGTTCTCAGAGCAGTTGCCACTGGATACGTTACAACTAATTCCACTATGTCTTTGTCTTTGGTAGGAGATGCTGCGGAACAGAATGCAGAGCTCACAGAAGAAGTTTGATTCAAAGTCGCAGGAGCTAGACAGAGAGCAGAGCGCACATCATTCCGCATATCATACCCCTACCCGAGGAAGTAAGCAGATGACTCATGGATCAAAGCCTGGGAGTGAAAGAGACCCAGCTCGTTCATGGCAGAGAGGTGGGCGTGATCCAGCATGGCCGTACTCCATGTTAGCCTAGAACACTGTGGCACTATAACCGGCATGAGACCAGTACGCGAACTTGAACAATGCAACTGTTGGCAAATGATGGGCAACCCATCAACCCATCTCTTCCTTTAACCAGATGAGACCAGTGTTCTAGAAAACAACGTATTACCTCCAGATCCCTCGAAAGTGGAGGAAACACTCAGGGCCTGATTCACAAACTGCACTTTGTGGGAAGTTATGTACTACTATAATAGTGCTACACAACTTACTACAAAGTGCTGTTCACAAACTGCACTTGTGTAGTAGCTTACCCTTCTGAGGTAACTTTTATGTCTAACTTACACTTTTGTAGTAAGTCAAACACGACACATAGCTAATCACTGGTTCTGCAACACTCTCCCATAGAACATAATGGAGGTAGGGACTTTAAATAAAACCCCTTTGGAATAAATGTTAAATTAAATTAAAATACTTTAAGTAGTTCATATAAATAATTATAAATCAATCTTAAAAAATATATATATAAAAATAGTACATCTTTATTATTTAATTATAAAATATTTACTACCCTATTGTTAATGGTAAACATAATGTAACAGTAAATTGTCTTAAAATAATGTTATTTTTCATTAATTCTAGACATCCATTTCAATTCATTTTGCACGTTACAAAATATTTTCTTTTCTTCAGGTGGTAATTTATTTTTTTATTTAAACTTCAGAAAAATAATTTTCATTTAACCTAATGTATTTTCATTAATGAAACGTTTAATACAAAATTAACTTAGTAGTGCTGTAGCAGTTTTTCTACGTTGTTCTTCATTTGAAGTAAATAATATTAATACTAAAAATTATAATAGTTAATATTTAAAACATTTTTTTAAACATTTGTTTTGTTTATTTCACCTATATCTTACCATGCGGAAATCTCTGTCCCGGCTATGGAGTCACCCTTTGGTAAGGCACAGGGTAAATTTTAAAAATTTATTTAACTTGAAAATAAATATTTAATTTACTATAACAGTGTAAAATACAAAAAAAAAGGTGCAGTTTCTGAATGCTGAAAAGTAGTAAACTCACTCAAAAGTGTACACATACGTAGAAGTGAACATATTTTAATTCATTTTACTGCTTTTTTTAAAGTGGTTCACTGACATAATATCGATGTTAAAAATATTGATGACAAAAATATCGATGAAAAGATGTAGAATGCAAAAATATCGACTCCCTATACTTAAACAAGTAAGTACAAAAATATTGAATCAAAAATATCGAAGTAAAAAATGTAAAAATATTGATTTAAAAATATACATAAAATAAAATATATTAAATATTAATATTATCTTTAACAAAATTAAACATAATATACATTTCAACTAAATATACCAAATAAACATAATTAAAAAACATAAACTTACAAACATAATAATATATACACATACATATATTTCACTATTATCTTTTTTTAATTTTTTAACTTTAACATTATATAAAAATTATATATATATATATATATATATATATAGAAACCAAGTCTCCAAACACTGCACGACACTCCTGCAATAGAAGACACGGACCCCAGGCTGCAGTAAGGTAGGTTTTATTCTCCTCTCAGGTAACGCGTTTCGAGCAACACGTGCTCTTGATCACACACCATACACCTGGTCAGCACACATTTAAATACATTTTTTTCTTTGCAGTGCTCCACCTCCAAAGTGAGTCACATGGTGCATGAACATAAATAAAATACTTCACCGCACCCACCATCCACAAACTTAATGACAGGGGAAAGGGAATAAAAAAATATATAACTGCATGAATGCAATATATTACACTGTTCTCATAGATTGCTCCTTGTAAAATCCATCATACAAGGCTTAACATTACACCTCCTTTACAATTTAATCCGAAAACACTACCCCAGATTCACAAACATGATCTACTACGTATAAAAATAAATATAAATATATGTATATACATATATATACACTGTACATATACAAATACCAACATATATTAAATTCCTATATAACCATATACACTATCTACAAATATATACAATTTGATATCACTACATAGAAAAACTACTGAACTGGAATTTGTGGCCGGTCCAAAAGGTAGGTATCTGAGAACACCATATTCAATATATTCACATTTCCCCTCTAGTCCTTACTATAACCCTAAGTGGCAATACATAAATGAATAATTGTGAAATAATTAAAAAAACAACAAAGTACAAAAAAGACCTTTGTGTTTAGTAAATTTCGTTAAACGTGCTTATCTCATAATTTATACAATTTCTCGTTAGGAGAGAGTTTTCACAGGAATTTCAGCTTGTAATCAGTTCAACGTCGTGGAAGATGTGGTTCACACGATTGTTTCCTAATAGATACAACTCAGTGCTACATTCTTTCTCATGTTACGCATTGTAATTCGTAATCCTTGAAGACCCTTAGAAAATAAAGAAAACAAGAATCCTAATCAGGATCTGATTTGTGACGATTGTTACTCATATGCTACGCAACACAACATACATAATGTGCTTAATTATAGAAGATGATGCAAATCTTCAGTTGTATTGAGCCCATTTGGGTATTTACAGTCCAGCTCCACTATGTACTCTGTCTCTTTTCTTCTTAGGAATCCCTCTCTGTCACCTCCCCGACTGAGAGGGGCCACCACATCAATGACAAAGTAAGTCAACTGAGACAAATCATTGTTATGCGTTGACTTGAAGTGGCGCGCCACTGGGTACGCACTGTCATTATTCACTATCGCACGCAAGTGTTGCAAAATCCTGACATGCACCTGCAGCTTCGTGCTGCCCACATACCGCAGCCCACAGGTGCACGTCAGGACATATATAGCAAACTCACTATGATAGTTAAAGTTACCCCGAATGGCCTTCCTAGTAGGACAGAATGGTGTGCTATAATGGGTGGTGTTCACACCAAACTTGCACGCCCTGCATGTGGAGCATTTAAAAAAGCCTTTGTACTTGAGCCAGGTGCTGCCACCACCTGATTCTGGGCTACTTTTCACTAGGCTGTTATGCATACTTTGAGATTTTTTATAGGTTATCGTAGGTGAATTTTGTAATACTTCACTATAAAAACCATCAGTCATCAAAATTGGCCAATGTTTCCTAACAATAGACCTAATTTGTTTTTCCTGCTTGCTATAGGTTAGAATCAGGCGCGGAGTGCTATTTTCTGAAGTGGGTTTCGATGTCTCAGGTCTAAGTAAAGATTCCCTGGATTTGTCACGACTTCTTTGTAGGGCACTGTTCAAAACCTTATCACTGTAACCCCTGACTCTTAGCCTATCTATGGTGTTTCTGGCTTCTCGTTCGAATATCTCAGGGGTACTGCTTATACGTTTGACCCGCACCAATTCTCCATATGGGACATTATTGATCACATGTTGCGGATGGTTACTGCTGGCATGTAATATGCTGTTACCAGCTGTCGGTTTACGGAAAAGGGAGGTAGTTACAGAATTGTTTTCAATCATTAGATGAACATCTAAAAAGTCTGCCTGTACCTTACTAATGTTGGAGGTGAAGAAAAGATTTTCCTGATTCTTGTTGAGAGCATCAACAAAAACTTGCGCACTTGCCTCATCCCCCTCCCACACACAAAACACATCATCTATAAACCGTTTCCAGTATCGCATATATATCAATAATTTAAAATAAAAAATATTCTCTAATAAATTAAAACATTAAATTATTTAAAAAATTCAAACGTACATTTCAAAATACAATAAATGCAACAGTAGGGAAAATGCTGGATAGCAAAATAATTAAACGTATTATTCCAACTCCAGTGCGTGTAACAGTAGGGAAAGTGTTGGATAGCGGAGGGGTAAATATTAGTATTCTCACTCCAGTAAGACAAACAGTAGGGAAGGGTTTGATAGTGGAGAGGAAACAATTACTATTCCCACTCTAAAGAGTGCAACAGTTGAGCAAGAATTGTATAGCGAAGGGGTAAAAATTACTGTTCCCACTCCAGTGAGTGCAACAGTAGGAAAGTGTTGGATAGCAACGGGGCAAAAATTACTATTCCCACTCCAAAGAGGGCAACAGTAGGGAAAGTGTTGGATAGCGGTGGGGTAAAAATTACTTTTCCTACTTCAATTAGGTCATAAGTAGGGTAGGTGTAGGATAGCGGAGGAATTAAATTTACTATTCCAACTCCAGTGAGTACAACAGTAGGGAAAATGTTGCATACCTGAGGGGTACAAATTACTATTCCCACTCCAGTGAGTGCAACGGTAGGGAAAGAGTTGGATAGTGAAGGGGCAAAAATGACTATTCCCACTCCAGTGAGTGCAACAGTAGGGAAAGTATTGGAATACGGAGGGGTAAAAATTACTATTCCCACTCCAGTAAGTGCAACAGTACTGAAAGTAGTGGATAGCGGAGGGGTAAAAATTACTATTCCCACTCCAGTGAGTGCAACAGTAGGGAAAGTGCTGGATAGCGGAGGGGTATAGATTACTATTCCCACTCCAGTGTGTGCAACAGTAGGGAAAGTGCTGGATAGCGGAGGGGTAAAACGTACTATTCCCACTCTAGTGAGTGCAACAGTGGGGAAAGTATTGAATAGCGGAGGGGTAAAAATTACTATTTCTACTCCAGTGAGTGCAACAGTACTGAAAGTAGTGGATAGCGGAGGGGTAAAAATTACTATTCCCACTCCAGTGAGTGCAACAGTAGGGAAAGTGCTGGATAGCGGAGGGGTATAAATTACTATTCCCACTCCAGTGTTTGCAACAGTAGGGAAGGTATTGGATTGCACAGGGGTAAAACTTACTATTCCCACTCCAGTGAGTGCTACAGTAGGGAAAGAGCTGGATAGCAGAGGGGTAGACATTACTATTCCCACTCCATTGAGTGCAACTGTAGGGAAAGTGTTGGATAGCGGAGGGGTAAAAATTACTATTCCCACTCCACTGAATGCAAGAGTAGTGAAAGTGTTGGATAGCAGAGAAACAAAAATTACTAATAACATTTAAACAATAGAATTTTTTTTTATAAATAAACATTAAAAAAATATTCAATTAAATATATTAAACATATAAAAAGAACACAATATAATATAAATTACATATAACAAAGCTACAAATATATAAAATAAATGAATAAATACATTTAGAAACAATAATTATTTAAAAGGTGCAAATATTAACAAACTAAAAAATTATTTAAAACATACATATATTTCTTTTATTTCCTACCATATTACACCACACCAATAAATAATCTATTCAACAGTTTTATTTAAATGTATTTCCGTAATTACCATAATTAATAATCAACTAAATAATAAAAAAAATAAACATTCATTAAATACACATGCATTAACACTATAATGTCCACAACACACACCTAAAATGTATTACACAATTATCATAATTAATTTCTAATTAATTAATTTAAATTAATTAACAACTAATTATGAATTCATCAATTATGAATACATTACTTCCCACCATTTACACCTATACACACCACAAAACACACCTAAAACTAATTACACAATTACCATAATTAATTGTCAATTAATTAATTTAAATTAACAACTAAATATTAATACATCAAATAAAAATACATTAGTTTCCACCATTTACACCACATAAACCACAACACACACCTAAAACTAATTACAGAATTACCATAATTAATTGAAAATTAAAATTAATTAATTATTAATTAATTCATAAGAGATTACTTTACACAATGAACACTATAACACCTCAATTAGACAATATTAATAAATAAAAGATATTCAATACATTGTATATAATTAAATTACTTCCCACCCTATTTCCCTATAAATCCACAACCCGCTTCAGAACCAAAAAAGCAAAATTCAAAAAAATATATATTAATAACTAGAAATAATCTATACATTTTATATATTTAAATTACTTTCCACCCTATTCCCCTGTAAACCCACACCCCGCTATGGAACTAAAAACGCAAAATTCAAATACATTTGTTTTATAACTACTAACATTTTAACACATATAATAAAAATACAAACAATTCTTCTACACAAACATACATACCATACTTATAAAATATTTACTAAAATACATAACATTAATAAAAAATTGATATTTTTAACAACTATATTTTTGCAAATGATATTAAACATTTCTATATTTTAAACATCAATAATACTTACCTAACATCGATATTCTTGACCACAATATCTTGTCTGTTGATATTTCTGACCCACAATATTTTTACCTCTATATTTGTGCAACTCAATATTTTTGCATCGATATTCTGTCTCTGCACCTTTAAAGTGTATCATGACTAGAATATCGAGCTAAAAAAATCAAACCGTAAGTATGTAGATATTTTTCTATACCTAACTCCGCGTCTGTGCACCTTTATGAAATCTATATATATCCACCAAAACAATTCTTGAAACACCGTAAATAAGGATTAACGCAGACGCAAAATTTAATTTGCTATCTTTATTCAAATATCCACCATATATATATATATATATATATATATATATATATATATAACACCAACTCTCTACTGCGCTTAAAAGAGAGAAGGACTCGCACTCAGGATAACAAGAGTTTATAACGGCAACAGAAACCTTCTAGCTAGAAGGGGGATGCAACAAGAGTTTATTGACAACAGAGAGGTGCTTGTTAGTATACAGCACTACGCTTGGGTACTTTCAGTACATTGGGACTCACCTTTTAAAGCCAATCCTGAACATGGAAGCAGAACGACGTGCGGCGGCTGCAGCCTTATTCGCAAGGGCCCCTGGCTCAGGAATAAGTAACATGCCAAAGAAAGATATTCCTCCTGACACCTCGCTATTCACTAAACTCAAAAGATTGGAGAAACTTCAAAAAAATGAAACATCTAAATGGTGGGAAGCAATCTCACTTCAGGATTATGTAGATAAACAAATGGTACCCAGAGGCTTACGAATTTACATCATGCCATCATATGAATCACTCAATCCGCAAATGTTACTAGACTGGCAAGAAAACTCAGCCAATGGATCAAGAGTGATGATGAATATCCTGATTAAATATGCATGGGAGGATCGTGAGGTAATCATGACTGAAATAAAAACAATAGAGGAAGATTTGACCAAAAGTCCAGATCAAGATCTAATAAATAAATTCATGAAAGACCTCAAACCAAAACTTGAACGCCATGAGGAAGATATAAAGATTAGAAAACAGCGTAAGCTACATAGAGACTGTTTGGATTATGAAACAGGCCGTATCCTGACCTATAGTCCAAAATATGACTATCTGTATGAAGATCTCCCACCACAGACAATGGCAGTAGCTGATGATACTGTACCCAATGGAAACATCACAGTTGATACCACTGGCTCAGAAACTGATCTTTCAGTGTCAACTATCAGCTCAATTTCAGAAAGACCAATACCAACAAGAAGGGCCAATTTTTTAGACGAGTTCAAGGTCCTAAGAAAGGGCCGACAAGTACCGAAACCAACTCCAGCCACCCCACCGACAAGAGGAAAACCTCGTGGGAGAGGCCGCGGAAGAGGAAGAGGGAGGGGAGGAGCAAACAGAGACGGAAACGAAGAAAACAAAAACAAGACAAAGAAGAACGCAAAGGAGCCCGTGGGAACCAGAACCAGAAGCTCAGCAAACAAGGAGTAATGGATCCTGTTACGGTAAATCAAACTATTATAAACCTAAGTAGCAGACATTTAACGTTCTCCGAGAAATGCACATTATGTCTTGGTCTAACATTTTGCCCCTCAGAAATTTTCAATTATGCTGACACTAGAATAGATCTATATAAATTCGTCAGGAAAGTTAAGCTCAAGAAATGGCACTATTTGCACAAACAAAACTCTAGTACAACTGTCCCTGACTCTGCAACTGTCTCAAGTACTTTTCCTATCTTTACGGTAGGTGATGCACCAGGGATACAAAGTATACAACAACTTGATAATGGGGATGATGAACAAGACCCTAGTGAGACAGAGCTTGGAATGACAACTAATAGAACCCCACGTACAGGTTTTAAACCTCGCTCTGTCTTTTATCCTATCCTACCCCATGACAACATAGATACTTTTCAAGAAGTTGTAACCCAATCTCTAGTGAAACTGAAAAGAAATGTTAACAACAAAGGAAGTTCCAATCTGACTAAAGAACAAAGAACTTTTTTGACTAATCTGGCAAATGAAACGAATATTGTGATTCGCCCAGCCGATAAGGGGGGTAATATCGTTCTCTGGCCTAGAGATCTATATGTCAAAGAGGCTCTAAGACAGTTGGAAGATAAACATTTCTATGTTTCTACAACGACGGATGCTTACAATAAGAGCATCGTTGACACTTGGGGACAACTGAAACAATGGGAACAAATGGGGTTGATCACGTGGGAGGAATATTGTTTTCTAAAACGTGATTACCCGAAACTACCAATACTGTATCTTCTCCCGAAGGTGCACAAGAACCCCATGTCTCCACCAGGGAGACCGATTGTGTCCTCTATTGGCAGTACATTAGAAAATGTGTCAAAATATGTTGATTTTTTTCTAAGAGAATATGTTACTGCGTTACCATCATATGTGAGAGACAGTACTGATTTCATATGCAAACTTGAGAATGTATTATGGGAAAACAATGATCTGTTAATAACAATGGATGTGAATTCACTGTATACCATAATTGACCACGGAGATGGCATACAAGCTAGTCTCCATTATTTGAACAACAGGCCAATACATTTCCTTGAACATACACAAATGGTATTAGACATGATGATGATGTGTTTAACTGGTAACATCTTTATGTTCAATGGCTCTCTTTACCAACAGGTACGTGGCACTGCCATGGGGACTTGTTTTGCCCCAAGCTTCGCCAATCTCTTCCTCGGGAAGTGGGAGGAGGAGATCAAATCTGACCAAGCCATGTCTGTATATTTTTCCATGGTCAAAATATGGTTTAGATATATTGACGACCTGTTCATTATATGGACAGGGGGTGAAGCGAAGGCAGTTGAGTTCATTAACATCCTCAATACTAACAACTTGAACATCAAATTGACAAGTCAGATGAGTAATACATCCATTGAATTCTTGGACTTGCGCATAACTCCTGAAGGGAACACTCTCAAGACTAGCCTTTTTCGGAAGGCCACAGCTGGGAACACTCTTCTCCACGCTCTCAGCAGCCACCCTGATACCCTTAAGTGGAGTATCCCATATGGGGAACTGCTGAGGGCGAGGAGAAATTGTAGTTCTCTTGTGGACTTTGAAAAAGAAATGGATACCATGACCTCTAGATTCAGAGATAGAGGATATCCGGAATGGGTCTTGAAGAAAGCCAAAGATCGTATAAGGAGAATAGACCGTACTACCATTCTCAATACAGAGACAACTTCTGAGGTTGATGGCCAAGAGTCAGAACCTATAGTGCGGGCCATATTCACTTATAACAGTAATTCCAAACAAATATCTAAAATCTTGGCTGACAAGTGGGGGATACTTACCAGTGATCCTCTCATTGGTCCTAGCATGCCACGCAGACCTCAAATCACCTACAGGAAAGGTAGGAGTATAAGAGATATCATTGTACGTAATGATATCACTCCAACCAAAGAACCAAATGAACACCAGCTTAAAGGTTTCTTTCCCTGTGGGCACTGCAAAGCCTGCCGGCATAGCAGTATGGTTAAAACAGTTACAGTTCCTGGCTATGCAACCCCCAAGAGAATTGATCAATTTCTAACTTGTGGCACCACTTTTTGTGTCTATGTACTCTTGTGCCCGTGTAAAATGAAATATGTGGGTAGTACCACCAAGGCAGTAAAGAACAGAGTACTGGAACACATGAGGGCTGTAACAAATAAAGATCCCCACTACCCGATAGCAAGACATTTTGAACTTTACCATCGTTCTAATTGCAACTTACTTAGTTTCTTTGCATTAGAACAAGTACATGTAGGGCTCAGAGGAGGAAATAGAACTCTGGCTCTTCGCAAACGCGAGTCAAAATGGATTATTAATCTCGAAACCAAGTATCCGAAAGGCCACAATCTTGACGAAGAATTAGCCTTCCATTTAAAAGAGTGAACAGCTAACTCCTCTATGAGATAGTAATGAAGTGCTATGTTCCCTTTCTCATGTATATAGATCCTAACATCTGTTTTCCATGTTCTGTTTATTTTCATTTTTATTTTTCACTTTCAACACATCACTTGATTAGTCTTATCTGATTTTTTTAGGTGGACGAGACTGGCTATAATGAAATTCTGGAATTTTCTGTCATTTCGTCAACCGGAAGTCCCTTTTAGACAAATTCTGATAGTAATTTGCACTTTTTATGCACATTTCACTTTTTCTCTTTTTGTGACACGGGAAAACGTATATGGTATATTGTATAGATATGCTGTTCCATCTACAAATGTATATATATGAACTACGATATCGATAAATGTCCATGGAAACCATTTGTGCATTTGACACAATGAAGGTCTATTTTTGAAATAATGAGGCACTATGCCACATATATGTAGCCCAACTTTGCAGATCAAATTGACACTATGTCGAATAAATCACTTTGTAAATACATGTATATAGTAATGTACATATTACAGTGGATCTGGTTACAGGCATTAGAACTATATAGACGTTCATAATCATGTTTTCAGGATATAATATGACATGTTTGTAGTATAAATACAACCCAATGTGGTGGATATAATTTACAGTGTTAAGATGGCCGCCGTATTTTCATAACATCAGTTACCAAACATTAAGTCCTTTGTTTGTATCTAATACCTATGTATTGACTCCCTGTGTCATTTGGCAAATTGTGTGATCAAGACAGCTTGCTGTCGAAACGCGTTACCTTGCCGAAATAAACTCTTGTTATCCTGAGTGCGAGTCCTTCTCTCTTTTAAGCGCAGTAGAGAGTTGGTGTGTTGGATTAATTACCGAGTGTCCCGCTCGGTCGGACTTGCCATCTGTCAACGGGCCGCGGACTTCATGCAAAACGGGTCTTCTTGGTGTAACATATATATATATATATATGTATACCGTCATGGTGCATAGATGTGGAGTTAAGAATAGTAAGCTATACTTTCTCGATATGTACTTACCTTTCCTTATTTTGTCCCTCAATATTCTGTTGACACAAAAGAAGATACCACAGTATTCCTATGCTCAATAATCTATAGTATATTCTGCTTTATTGATCAATAATTTGAATAGATTTTGTATCAATGTGATATATGTACATAAAATCATGTTGTAATTAATAAGCTGGTTGTAATTTTAGTTCTGCTTCATAATCTTAGATCTGCTACATATTGCTAAACTGGCTATGTTAAAATATGTGTTATTTATCAACTGAAAACTTCACCAAAACAAGTTTCATCACATTCCAGGTATTTTGTTGCTGTATGCCCTCAAATTTATTAAGGCAAAAATGGAGTGAGATAAGAAACAAAAGAGTGGAGATGTTGAAAAAATATTTGTTTGACATAATTCAGCAACCTGCAGATCCAAATTTGAGATCTTGCCCGGAATAGCAAAGAAATTGATTAACTTAAAATTAGGTTTTATTAAGTTTGTAATTCCATCAGCCAAATTTAAGTCTGAACAATTTATGGATTTTTATATTTTACATAGTTTTTGTATTTTTATAAGCACACTATACTGTAAAATATATATAAATACAGGCCCCAACAGGAACAACCCCAAGGCAGGCACCTCAAACGCTACAAATCAAAACGAGTCAACCTATTCGGACATCAGCTCTGCTGCGGAAAGTGAAACTGAGGGAAACAGCACCAGACCCCTACCAAATGACCCTAGCGCCATACCTACACCGGGCGATGAAATAGTTTTTTTAGCCAAGGAACGACTGGCCAGCCTAAGACCAAGGAACCGGCAGAACTCAACCGGCAGAGGCGAAACTACAAATGTGGCCAATGGCGCAAAGCCCGCAAACAGACTCAAGCGGGAAAGAGATAGGACGGGGGCGGGGATGGTGGAACCGACGTTAACCACAGCAACCTTGAGCAACAAACCACTACACAACACAAATACCACCAAGAAACGAGAACATGAAAAAACGGTGATAAACTTAACTGAAACTGTCCTAAAGGAAGCAGAAATCCAAATACTATCCCTAGGATTATCGTTCTGCAACGAATCCAACTTCGACTTTGCTACCACGCAGATGGACATTTATCAATTCATCCGCAAATTAAAATTACGAAAATACCACGAATTGAACAAAATGAAAAAGTCAGGGGGCAATACCATCGCCAATCACCCAAACATGGACGAAGAAAGTACATCTCAACCCTCAGGGTCCCAACTGCCCCTGTTAAATGTACTCGGGGACCTACATACAGAAGGTCGCACAGACAACTCCCAAGTTCCATCCGCCCACCCTGGCAGTCAACCTTTCAGCCAGTCTACAGTGGCAGTGGCCCCGACCCCGTTCAAAAGGCAATCTACCTTTAATCCAATCATGGTCCGTGACGGAATCGACATTTACAATGAGCACGTAATTGAGGAAATCAAAAAACTCAACTACAGAACATGTGCTTCCAAGAAGAAAATGTCCAAGCAAAATTGACAATACCAAACTCTAGTTTGCAAACTGAAAAACAACAACCAAGTCATAATCAGGAACTCCGACAAAGGAGGGAACGTTGTTTTATGGGGAAAAGACCAATACATGGCCGAAGCCATGTCCCAACTAAACGACCGCACCTGCTATCACATCAGCAGTGCCGCAGTAGTTAGGGAAACGGACAACTCCTATTACATGAAACTGATAGCCTGGAAGAGTGCTGGTTTAATAACTAAGGAAGAATACCTGTACATGAGAAACGACTACCCCACGATTCCAAACATTTACTTTGTGCCCAAAATACACAAAGATGCCATGAATCCACCGGGCAGGCCCATCATTTCCACCAGACACAGCCTTTTAGAACATACTTCCAATTATATAGATTTCTTTTTGCAAGACTGTGTCACTGGGCTGGAATCTTATTTGAGGGACACAAGTGACTTTCTCGGAAAAATAAAAGACTTTGCATGGGATCCCAACTACCATTTACTGACTTTAGATATTTCGTCTCTATATACCTGCATAAACCACCTAGATGGCATGAGGGCCCTGGAAATTTTTTCTCAATCTAAACAGAGCCTCATCGCCCGAACATAATCGCATGTTGCTGGACATGGCAAATTTCTGTTTGAATCACAACATGTTTACCTTCAATCAGGTCTTTTACCAACAGACCAGGGGCGTAGCAATGGGGGCCAGCTTCTCCCCCAGTTACGCATGCATCTTCATGGGCTGGTGGGAGAAGCTGGTCCTCAAGGGCACACATGCAGAACAGTACAAAAAACACGTCAAACTGTACTATCGATACATTGACGATCTAATCTTGGTCTGGGATGGCACAGCAAACGAGGCACAGGAATGGGTTATTACTCTTAACAACAATGCCATAAACCTTGCATTCACCAGCACCATCAGTAAGACTCACATTTGTTTTTTAGACACGGAACTGTATATTGCCAATAACATTTTGGAAACCAAACTTCACAGGAAGGAAACCGCTGGTAATTCCGTCCTGCATTACTCTAGCTTTCATCCTAAGCATTTGATTCACAGCATTCCCTACGGGGAAATGTTGAGAATCAAAAGGATTTGCAGCAACCCGTTGGACTTAGCTAATGCCCAACAAGAATGCAAGGAAAGATTCCTAGCCAGGGGCTACCCCACCACAACCATAGACACAGCACTCCAAAAAACTAGGGAGCTAGATAGAAACATCCTTCTTATCCCTAAAAAAGCAAGAAATCCCAAGGAAAATGCAGATACTTTATCAGACAGCGCCACAGGGGTCAGATTAATTGTACCGTATAGTGCCCCAAAAAATGCCATAGCTAAAATTATCAACAAAAATTGGCCCATTATACGCAGTGATCCCATCATAGGCTCATACATGCCGGTTAAACCGAGCATCACATACAAAAGGGCCATTTCTTTACACAATAGCCTTGTGACAAACTGTCCTGAATCCAAGCCTTCCACAGAATGGTTTAAAGCACCCAATGGCTTCACTAAATGTCACTCTTGCAAAGCGTGCAAATATGGTATTAATACCACCAGTTACCGCACAGCTTTTAGCAATAAAGAAATTAAAATTACCAAAAACCTCCACTGCAAAACTGAATTTGCCATTTATGTTCTCGAATGCACGTGTCCCTTGAGATACGTGGGTAGCACTAAACTACCAGCCAACATGAGGGTTCTCCAACATATGAGGGCGATCACTAACCAGGATCCCACTTACCCCGTGGCCAGACTTTTTCGTCAGGTCCATAACAACAACTTACAGGACCTCCGATATTATGTCCTAGACACAGTCCCCAAAATGAAACAAGGTGGTGATAGAGAACATGCGCAAATTAGAAACCCGGTACATTCTAAACTTCAACAGCAAAAACCCGGGAGGCCTCAACAACACAGAAGACTTACATACCTGTCTCTGATTGTAAGCTACCCTTTTCAAGTAATAACTTTGTGTCCCACCTTCAGTGCCCTACCCCCGCTTCTTTCCCCTTCCAAAGGCCCAATATCTGGCAATCCGTATCATCAACTTCCTGTCATGCATTATTTCTACCATGACATTTAGTTCATTGTTCCATATACATCCTCACTGAATTCGTGAGGTTTTTAAATTACACTAGTACCTTCCCCTTTGTTTTCAAATCCCGGCTGCCGCCCTTTTCTTCCCTAAACCTAACCCAGTTTTTAATCGAATTCTTATCGATCATCATCACCCTTAGCACCCGTTCACTGTTTGTTCTTCTTTCAGAATTATCATCTCAGCCCCAGTTTTGCAGTGAGACATTGTCCACTTAGGGGCCTCTCTAACCAATTAGTCCTTGCTTATACACTAGGTCTTATTGAACTTTTACACAGCCTATTTCCAATGTTTATTTGAAGCTTTCATAAGCATATATGTATTTATACAGCTACTTTGGTATCGATATATATTAAGCAATTATTTTTATGCAAATTCGTTGGTAACTATGCGTGTGTCATAACTGAATGAATTTATTCATATAATAACTTTAAAAATCTATGATTTTGCGCAACAATCCTTTATACAATTTATGAGTATCATGTGTATGTGTATTCGCAATACACCGGAAGTTTTTTATTATTCCTTTCTGTTTTGGAACTATGTAACATTTTTTCTATTTCTATGTTTATCATTCACTTCACTGTCACGTGCTATAGGTGTAGCTTTTTTAAATGGTCCGCCCATGTTCTAGCGTTGTCATGTGATCAAGCCACTCCGGTGGTGAAACGCGTTATGGCCGACGAATAAACGCACAAAAATGTGCACACAATCTGGGTTCGAGTCTGCTTGTATGCTGCTTGCAAGTGTTCTATGTGGGTAGCGGTCTTTTCGAGCAGTTATCTGGATATATATATATATATATATATATATATATATATATATATATATATATATATATATATGTATATGTATACCGTCATGGTGCATAGATGTGGAGTTAAGAATAGTAAAGCTATACTTTCTCGATATGTACTTACCTTTCCTTATTTTGTCCCTCAATATTCTGTTGACACAAAAGAAGATACCACAGTATTCCTATGCTCAATAATCTATAGTATAATCTGCTTTATTGATCAATAATTTGAATAGATTTTGTATCAATGTGATATATGTACATAAAATCATGTTGTAATTAATAAGCTGGTTGTAATTTTAGTTCTGCTTCATAATCTTAGATCTGCTACATATTGCTAAACTGGCTATGTTAAAATATGTGTTATTTATCAACTGAAAACTTCACCAAACCAAGTTTCATCACATTCCAGGTATTTTGTTGCTGTATGCCCTCAAATTTATTAAGGCAAAAATGGAGTGAGATAAGAAACAAAAGAGTGGAGATGTTGAAAAAATATTTGTTTGACATAATTCAGCAACCTGCAGATCCACATTTGAGATCTTGCCCGGAATAGCAAAGAAATTGATTAACTTAAAATTAGGTTTTTATTAAGTTTGTAATTCCATCAGCCAAATTTAAGTCTGAACAATTTATGGATTTTTATATTTTACATAGTTTTTGTATTTTTATAAGCACACTATACTGTAAAATATATATAAATACAGGCCCCAACAGGAACAACCCCAAGGCAGGCACCTCAAACGCTACAAATCAAAACGAGTCAACCTATTCGGACATCAGCTCTGCTGCGGAAAGTGAAACTGAGGGAAACAGCACCAGACCCCTACCAAATGACCCTAGCGCCATACCTACACCAGGCGATGAAATAGTTTTTTTAGCCAAGGAACGACTGGCCAGCCTAAGACCAAGGAACCGGCAGAACTCCACCGGCAGAGGCGAAACTACAAACGTGGCCAAAGGCGCAAAGCCCGCAAACGCACAAACAGACTCAAGCGGGAAAAAGAGAGGACGGGGGCGGGGATGGTGGAACCGACGTTAACCACAGCAACCTTGAGCAACAAACCACTACACAACACAAATAACACCAAGAAACGAGAACATGAAAAAACGGTGATAAACTTAACTGAAACTGTCCTAAAGGAAGCAGAAATCCAAATACTATCCCTAGGATTATCGTTCTGCAACGAATCCAACTTCGACTATGCTACCACGCGGATGGACATTTATCAATTCATCCGCAAATTAAAATTACGAAAATACCACGAATTGAACAAAATGAAAAAGTCAGGGGGCAATACCATCGCCAATCACCCAAACATGGACGAAGAAAGTACATCTCAACCCTCAGGGTCCCAACTGCCCCTGTTAAATGTACTCAGGGACCTACATACAGAAGGTCGCGCAGACAACTCCCAAGTTCCATCCGCCCACCCTGGCAGTCAACCTTTCAGCCAGTCTACAGTGGCAGTGGCCCCGACCCCGTTCAAAAGGAAATCTACCTTTAATCCAATCATGCTCCATGACGGAATCGACATTTACAATGAGCACGTAATTGAGGAAATCAAAAAACTCAACTACAGAACATGTGCTTCCAAGAAGAAAATGTCCAAGCAAAATTGACAATACCAAACTCTAGTTTGCAAACTGAAAAACAACAACCAAGTCATAATCAGGAACTCCGACAAAGGAGGGAACGTTGTTTTATGGGGAAAAGACCAATACATGGCCGAAGCCATGTCCCAACTAAACGACCGCACCTGCTATCACATCAGCAGTGCCGCAGCAGTTAGGGAAATGGACAACTCCTATTACATGAAACTGATAGCCTGGAAGAGTGCTGGTTTAATAACTAAGGAAGAATACCTGTACATGAGAAACGACTACCCCACGATTCCAAACATTTACTTTGTGCCCAAAATACACAAAGATGCCATGAATCCACCGGGCAGGCCCATCATTTCCACCAGACACAGCCTTTTAGAACATACTTCCAATTATATAGATTTCTTTTTGCAAGACTGTGTCACTGGGCTGGAATCTTATTTGAGGGACACAAGTGACTTTCTCGGAAAAATAAAAGACTTTGCATGGGATCCCAACTACCATTTACTGACTTTAGATATTTTGTCTCTATATACCTGCATAAACCACCTAGATGGCATGAGGGCCCTGGAAATTTTTTCTCAAGCTAAACAGAGCCTCATCGCCCGAACATAATCGCATGTTGCTGGACATGGCAAATTTCTGTTTGAATCACAACATGTTTACCTTCAATCAGGTCTTTTACCAACAGACCAGGGGCGTAGCAATGGGGGCCAGCTTCTCCCCCAGCTACGCATGCATCTTCATGGGCTGGTGGGAGAAGCTGGTCCTCAAGGGCAAACATGCAGAACAGTACAAAAAACACGTCAAACTGTACTATCGATACATTGACGATCTAATCTTGGTCTAGGATGGCACAGCAAACGAGGCACAGGAATGGGTTAACACTCTTAACAACAATGCCATAAACCTTGCATTCACAAGCACCATCAGTAAGACTCACATTTGTTTTTTAGACACGGAACTGTATATTGCCAATAACATTCTGGAAACCAAACTTCACAGGAAGGAAACCGCTGGTAATTCCGTCCTGCATTACTCTAGCTTTCATCCTAAGCATTTGATTCACAGCATTCCCTACGGGGAAATGTTGAGAATCAAAAGGATTTGCAGCAACCCGTTGGACTTAGCTAATGCCCAACAAGAATGCAAGGAAAGATTCCTAGCCAGGGGCTACCCCACCACAACCATAGACACAGCACTCCAAAAAACTAGGGAGCTAGATAGAAACATCCTTCTTATCCCTAAAAAAGCAAGACATCCCAAGGAAAATGCAGATACTTTATCAGACAGCGCCACAGGGGTCAGATTAATTGTACCGTATAGTGCCCAAAAAAATGCCATAGCTAAAATTATCAACAAAAATTGGCCCATTATACGCAGTGATCCCATCATAGGCTCATACATGCCGGTTAAACCGAGCATCACATACAAAAGGGCCATTTCTTTACACAATAGCCTTGTGACAAACTGTCCTGAATCCAAGCCTTCCACAGAATGGTTTAAAGCACCCAATGGCTTCACTAAATGTCACTCTTGCAAAGCGTGCAAATATGGTATTAATACCACCAGTTACCGCACAGCTTTTAGCAATAAAGAAATTAAAATTACCAAAAACCTCCACTGCAAAACTGAATTTGCCATTTATGTTCTCGAATGCACGTGTCCCTTGAGATACGTGGGTAGCACTAAACTACCAGCCAACATGAGGGTTCTCCAACATATGAGGGCGATCACTAACCAGGATCCCACTTACTCCTTGGCCAGACTTTTTCGTGAGGTCCATAACAACAACTTACAGGACCTCCGATATTATGTCGTAGACACAGTCCCCAAAATGAAACAAGGTGGTGATAGAGAACATGCGCAAATTAGAAACCCGGTACATTCTAAACTTCAACAGCAAAAACCCGGGAGGCCTCAACAACACAGAAGACTTACATACCTGTCTCTGATTGTAAGCTACCCTTTTCAAGTAATAACTCTGTGTCCCACCTTCAGTGCCCTACCCCCGCTTCTTTCCCCTTCCAAAGGCCCAATATCTGGCAATCCGTATCATCAACTTCCTGTCATGAATTATTTCTACCATGACATTTAGTTCGTTGTTCCATATACATCCTCACTGAATTCGTGAGGTTTTTAAATTACACTAGTACCTTCCCCTTTGTTTTCAAATCCCGGCTGCCGCCCTTTTCTTCCCTAAACCTAACCCAGTTTTTTATCGAATTCTTATCGATCATCATCACCCTTAGCACCCGTTCACTGTTTGTTCTTCTTTCAGAATTATCATCTCAGCCCCAGTTTTGCAGTGAGACATTGTCCACTTAGGGGCCTCTGTAACCAATTAGTCCTTGCTTATACACTAGGTCTTATTGAACTTTTACACAGCCTATTTCCAATGTTTATTTGCAGCTTTCATAAGCATATATGTATTTATACAGCTACTTTGGTATCGATGTATATTAAGCAATTATTTTTATGCAAATTAGTTGGTAACTATGCGTGTGTCATAACTGAATGAATTTATACATATAATAACTTTAAAAATCTATCATTTTGCGCAACAATCCTTTATACAATTTATGAGTATCATGTGTATGTGTATTCGCAATACACAGGAAGTTTTTTATAATTCCTTTCTGTTTTGGAACGATGTAACATTTTTTCTATTTCTATGTTTATCATTCACTTCACTGTCACGTGCTATAGGTGTAGCTTTTTTAAATGGTCCGCCCATGTTCTAGCGTTGTCATGTGATCAAGCCACTCCGGTGGTGAAACGCGTTATGGCCGACGAATAAACGCACAAAAATGTGCACACAATCTGGGTTCGAGTCTGCTTGTATGCTGCTTGCAAGTGTTCTATGTGGGTAGGGGTCTTTTCGAGCAGTTATCTGGATATATATATATATATATATATATATATATATATATATATATATATATATATATATATATGTATACCGTCATGGTGCATAGATGTGGAGTTAAGAATAGTAAAGCTATACTTTCTCGATATGTACTTACCTTTCCTTATTTTGTCCCTCAATATTCTGTTGACACAAAAGAAGATACCACAGTATTCCTATGCTCAATAATCTATAGTATAATCTGCTTTATTGATCAATAATTTGAATAGATGTTGTATCAATGTGATATATGTACATAAAATCATGTTGTAATTAATAAGCTGGTTGTAATTTTAGTTCTGCTTCATAATCTTAGATCTGCTACATATTGCTAAACTGGCTATGTTAAAATATGTGTTAGTTATCAACTGAAAACTTCACCAAAACAAGTTTCATCACATTCCAGGTATTTTGTTGCTGTATGCCCTCAAATGTATTAAGGCAAAAATGGAGTGAGATAAGAAACAAAAGAGTGGAGATGTTGAAAAAATATTTGTTTGACATAATTCAGCAACCTGCAGATCCAAATTTGAGATCTTGCCCGGAATAGCAAAGAAATTGATTAACTTAAAATTAGGTTTTATTAAGTTTGTAATTCCATCAGCCAAATTTAAGTCGGAACAATTTATGGATTTTTATATTTTACATAGTTTTTGTATTTTTATAAGCACACTATACTGTAAAATATATATAAATACGTATGGCACGCTGTAAAAGTAACACTCAAGTAACAGAATAATAATCATGTGCCCTACTAACTTCAATCTATACCTTTCTAGTACAACCTTCAAATATAAGCAGATAATACATGGCATGGTGTTTTCTTTAAAAAGTCCCATCAAAGTTATTTGCTGTAACCTCAATCACTACTGATGACAGGCGCGCATGCAGTAGCAATAATGTAAAATAATAAATACACATTATTTACATTAATACCACAGACTTAATCTTTTGTGAAATAACTATTTCTGTGCCTGTCTTGAATGTTTAGCTTCAAAATTTATTTTACTTTCAACCAGAAATGAGAAATGTTTAGTCATGAGATCGGCAAATGAACCAAATCCGCTTGCTCATCCCCACCTCTAGCACAGCATATAATTTATACACCATTTTTATTGATTTGCTTCGGCATTTAAACTTCATGAAATGTCCATAAACTTCCTGCTACAGCCTCTCACTAACATTTTTCAAACACTCTCCCATTTAACTCTTATCATATAATTTACCTGATTGATGGAAGACATTTAAAGATGTTGGTGTTTTAATGTTAATTTTCCTCAGTTCTGCATTGATTGAGTTCTTTTTCCCTCCACTCTTCCATGATATGCTTCTATCTCTTCCTTGAATTTCGAAAACAATTGTATTTGATGATACCCAAGTTCACTGAAGGCACAGCCAACTTTATCACAATAATGTGCCGAAACCAAGCGGGGACACGAGGATATGAACGCAGCTTTGGCTATTTGTTTTATAAAGCAGACCTATGGTAACAGAGTCTGTTGATTCAAAGTCATTCAGGTGATGATGGTTTCCTTGGGAAAGTTCTCTTGCTTTAGGGATTGACATTTGCTGTACACGCCTCAGTTCCCAATGGAAATATACATCGGAATAGGGTTCAATATGATAAGGTTATGGCTGGTTCAAGATGCAATAAATCTTTAAGTGAACATGTATTCATGGCACAATACTAATGGCCCCTGGATTGTCTTACCACTTACTGAGGTTAACCCCATCTTATAAGTGATAACCCAGTCCTTCTGGGTAGCCTGTGGGTGAAGTCATCCAGAGGCCAAAAGAGATATTGACACCAGAAAATGAGAAGACTGACAACACCTTATTGTCACCAGGGAAGATTTTGTGAGCGTGTCCAGCAATCCTGCAAACCCACCAACTCCTGCATGTGCCCTCCTCTGCCACACTCGCACTCCCTGCTATTTCTGCTCATGTTCCTCTCTTCCTCTACCATGCACATGTTCCCCGTCACCTCCACTGGTTCTCTGCTCCACACATCCTATGCCACCCTCCTGCTGCCCACCACCTCTGCTGGTCTCCTGTACCTGGCCTCATCCCAAAGCCCTCCCTCCCCTTCAGCCCAGCTGTCCTTCCCTTCCTTGCTTCCTATTCTTCTCGCCATATTCCAATATTTAACTCTCCAACCACTTCTGAACTTCTCGCTTTCATGATGCGTTGCCCAGGCTGGAAATCCAGGTCTTCACTCCCCTCTGTTCGAAGGTTAGCGGTCCAGTCTTTCTGTGGTACTGAGTGTTCATACAGTGGGATGCGAAACAGCACAGAAGACTGACTTCACAGGAGCTTAGACCTGACGTGATGAGTCTTTTATTCTAACCTTTTCAATCACTCTTTTATTTAAATGTCAAAACACCTTGGTCATTATATTCCCTAATTTCTTAAATGTTGTATTTTATAACGAGTGCCATTTGCGCAGTAATGGGAAGCACCATCCACTGAAAACCGTTCACCATTGAGATGCAAATCAATTGGGTATCATCTTCATTGGCGTAAAATTGATAATTAAAGGAGTGTATCAGACAGATACAGACCGAGTCAGCGCTGGGACGACCCGTTGCTGTGGCAGCCATGCGCTTTACAAATATTATAACATAACATAACAGACCCTGTGGGACATCACAATGTATGTCCCAAAAGGAAGAACAGCAAGGAGTGAGTCACTGCTTGAGAGTGATCGTTGAGATATGATAAGAACCAATGTAGGGCCAGATCTTCATCACCGATGAGGTGAGACGGTTTCTTGCTCGGGTCAGAGGTTTCATGAAGAAAAATAAGTACTGGTCCCCAACAATGAGTGTCAGTGGGCCCCACCTGCAACCACAGGCTCGAATTAAGCACTGTGAGTGAATCCTTGATCCAGGGGTGGACGTCTATAAGATTTGGTGAGTCCAGTGGGAATGGCGGCTGTTGCAATCCAGTTGTTTAAAGCAATGGAACTTTGATTGACGGCCATGAGGGAATTGAGGGAGCGTGGGTTGGAACGAGTTAGAGGAGAAGAGTCTATAAGACGCGCAAACTCGTGTGAGTGGGCACACGGCAGGAAGCTACCTGAAGCAAGTAGGGTCAGGGGTAACATGGAAAGCAGGGAAGGGTGTTGTGGGCAGCAGAGGGGAGGTGCCTGAAGCTTGGCTGGTGCAGCGTAACTCGTCGGCAGCAGGAAGGAAGCTAAAAAAAGGGGGAGGGTCACCTATGGGCAGCGGGTCCTGTGGGCAGCAGGGAGGGAACTGACTGAAGCAGGTAGGGTCCATGGTAAAGTGGGAAGCAGGGAAGGGTGTTGTGGGCTGCAGGTAGTGGGGGGGACCTCAAACAGGCCTGGTGGGGGTAACCCGTGGTCATCACGGTACGGTCATGTGGACAGCAGGGACGGGAATGAATGAAGCAGGTAGGGGCAGGGAAACCCATGGGCAGCAGGGTGGGGTCCTCTGGGCAGCAGGGAGGGAACTGACTGAAGCAGGTTGGGTACAGGGTAAAGTAGGAAGCAGGAAACGGTGTTGTGGGCAGCAGGAAAGGGGGTGTCTGAATCAGACACCCCCTTTCCTGCTGCCCACAACACCGTTTCCTGCTTTCAGTGCTTCTACAATTCACTTAAAAACTGTATGCTCCTTAGCAAATCATTGTATCTTCCCATGCGGCAAATTAAAAATACGTGTAATGTAGATGTGCAAAAATAACTGTACAGTGAGTGTAGGGTACTATCTTAATCCCACACCGTTCACCCCACCAGTCACTGCCTAAAGACCAAGGAAACTTTTGTGTAGTCGATCTTCAAATAGTGATGTCAACAGAAGCCCTGAAATGAATAGAAGGTTCACCCGCATCTGTCTTGTGTAGTTGTCGCGTCGCCTCCCTGTATGTCTGTCTGCTTTTACTTTTAATGCTGCTTTACAGTGCAAAGAATGTTTGTGCTGGAAAGTAAATACTTTAACAACACTTTGCGTCACTGTCATATTGTTGAGTGTTGATAAATGTGCCCAAAGTGTGCACTGCCAGTAGAAGCATGTATTCCTTTCAGAGCGTAGACACAACATGAGCTGAGGTCATGCACGCTTCCTTCAGCCATACAGCACCTGTACAGCAGTCAAAGCCTGTGAAGGAGAAGGTCTCCCTGTTTCACACACACAAACTCATGCATCTTTAAAAGGGGTACTTTTCTCACAGAAAGAATAAGCAGGGATCAAGATCTTCAAGGGTAGGCCATTTCCGCTACGAGTCACAGAACTTATGGGACATTTCACCCTACCAGCTTCTTCAAGTAAAGTGCCTTAAAATATCAATCATTGCATCATCACTTAGTCCGTTAAAGAGTATTAAATAGCTTTCTGTTAACCCCCCCCCCCCCCCCCCCCCCCCCCCCCCCCCCCCCCCCCCAGCCGCGCTCTGCGGGCAGCGTGCGGCGGTGCTTGTGTCATTAACAGGGATGAAGGGCAAGGCCCCATTCTCGAGGTGTGGCACAGCCGTAATTGATTACATGGGGGGTGGGCGGCACTGCTAAATGATGTGCGAAATACCAGCCAGGCCTTTGTAGAGCCAGAGCGTGAAGGATGGGACAGGGTTTGCTGTGCTGTTGGAGTCGGAGACACTGTGCATAGCAGATACATTCTCCTGATTGCCCCTCGAGAGCACTGACTGCTGCACTAACATTCCCTGCACGTGTCTAGGCGCTATTCGATTATCAGTAGTATAAAATTGATTTCTCCCTAAACATTCCGTAACTATTCTATTTACAGTCCTAAAATATATTTTAAAAAACGTATTCTGGCCCGAAAATAGAGCCCGATAGAGACCCGTTTCGAGGCTCTCTAAAAATAACTGCCGGTGCTCAGACCCGGACAGACCCGGCCCACTTAAAAGCCCTGTGTCTGAAGCAGGCCTGGTGTGGGGTCACCGGTGGGCAGCAGGTTGGAAGCTGAATTTGAAAAGTAGGGTGTCCGGTAACCCGCTACAAGCAGGCTGGGATGTTGTAGGCACTAGGGAGGGGGGTGTCTGAAGTAGGCCTGGTGTGGCATAACCCGCAGGCAGCAGGACACTTTCTTGTGGGCAGCAGGGTGGGAGCTGGCGGAAGCAGGGTAACCCCTGGGCAGCAGAGACGGGTGTTGTTAGAAGCATGGGACGACACGGTATTTCTATATTGGCTTTTCCCGACGCCTGCCTTCACGACGCCTTCAGGGCAGCAGGCACAGGACTTTCGCTAAATGGTTACATTAAATGTAACCCCATTTAACAATGCTTTGTGCATTTTAAATGTTTCCAAAAAAGTACAGGGCTGGATTGAGAAAAGTAAATAGGCCTCATGGCTGCTTAGGGAAAAGTTTTTTTTTGCCTACGTATTTTAAGACTGCCTTCAGTCGTGCCCACAAGGTAGTCCGGACAGGCCCCGGCCGCTGCGAGCGCGCGCCCCTGGCAGCTGTGTGCCCACCTGCCCCTCAGCTGCTCGACGAGCCGTGCTGCTGTGAAGCCTCCGCCCGCCGCGGCCAGCAGACTCCGAGCAGCGGCATCGCGCACTGCAGGGCTGTCCTTCCCGCCTCTCGCCTTGGCTTCCATCCTCTCCCTTCTGAGTTTCTCCTTCGCTCTTTTTGCTCATCCACGTTCCTACTTCTTTCTCTCATTCGCTTGTCTTTGATTTCCCTCTCTCCCTTCTCTACATGTTTTTATTCTCGCTTTGACTTTTAGTATTTTACTTATTTCAACCCACTGTATGTTTTCCAGATCATTCTTCCTACATCTCCCAGGACCCAGTTCCCCCTTTTTGTTTCCTCTTCATTATTTTTCCACGCCTCTTTCCATTTTCTCCCACATTCTCTTTCTTTCGAATTTCTTTCCACTTACCCCTTTACTCCCCCTCTCTCTCACCGCTTGCTTACTCTTTTGTTTCTCCATATTAACTTCCCTTCTCTTTTGGCCAAAGTTTCCCCTCGCCAATCGCCCCCCTCCTGTGTCTCTCCAAACAGCCCCGGACCCGGGCTCCAGCAGAGCGGTAAGTCTGCGTCTCATTCATCCATATATATCACTTTAGGAAAATCGGACATCTCAGTAGGTTTTGCATTTGCTGCAGAGGGGATGCAAGGCAACAACCAAGCATCACAGCTCCCCATCAGTTACACCTGTCTTCAAATTTGGGGACGGAAGGCCTAGGTTGGCGCGCAGGTTTTCTAACACTAAGAAGCCACAGGCGCTATACTTATTACTATTTCCCCCATAGCACAGTTTAGATTGTATGCTTCCCATGAGCATCTAAGCGCTTTCCCTGGTGTCATTGTGATTGCACGTTAGGCTGTCTGGAGACTGCTGCCGTCCTGCCGTGGGGAAGGAGGGAGGAAAGCAGCTGCACTCTACCCCTGCACGCCTTGTATACGTGTGCACACTCTGCCCCTGCACGCCTTGTATACATGTGCACACTCTGCCCCTGCACGCCTTGTATACGTGTGCACACTCTGCCCCTGCACGCCTTGTATACGTGTGCACACTCTGCCCCTGCACGCCTTGTATACGTGTGCACACTCTGCCCCTGCACGCCTTGTATACGTGTGCACACTTTGCCCCTGTCCTCCTTGTAGACGTGTGCACACTTTGCCCCTGTCCTCCTTGTAGACGTGTGCACAGTGCCACCCTGCCCCTGCCCTCCCTGCAGCAGTGTGTACCCTCTGCATTCACTGGCCTGAAAATGCAAGGGCGCTTTTATTTAACTAGGTTTCGACTTGGAACCTTACATTTTCTTTTTGCTTTCCCAGAGCAGGGGGGTTGGAAGGCGACTCTACCCTGTTGTCCCTGTAATAACAAAGTGTCACAGAATACACTGCATTTAATTTTATTTTGTACCTTGTACAAAGATCCAAGAAATTCTTTTATTAAACCACTATTACTGTCCCTTGGATCGCCTTATTATAAAGAAGGCTATGAATATTTGTTATCACTATCCACGGAAAAAATCTGTAATGCTGTATTAAGCTTCATTAGAGTGGCACTTGCCATTAGAAACCGTTATTGATTTGTCTTATGTAAAATCAGAATTGTGTAACAATATATTATGATGTTTCTCTTCTTTTTGGGAGTGTATTATGATTTTATGTTGTTATATTTTAACTTGCATACTTTTATGATTTCCTTTGAGAAATCGAAATAAAGTTATTTGAACGAACGAACGAGCATTCACTGGCTGCAGTTGCAGCGCTACTGTGGTGGATGGCAATAAGGGCCAGATGTAGGTAATTTTAATTTACCACCTCTTAAATACCGATTCATACCGAATCGGTATTTAAGAGGTGGTAAAATAGAGGGGGGGAGATGTAGGTATTTCAGATTCGGTAAAATACCGATTCTGTAAATGCATGCCCTACATCTCAAAATCCAATTACCGTACCGACCGGTAATTGGCCACCTACATCTGGCCCTAAGGGCCAGATGTAGGAAAATTTTATTTTCCGACCTCTTAAATACCGAGTCATACCGACTCGGTATTTCAGAGGTCGGAAAATAAAAATACCGAGATGTAGGTAATTGCAGATGTGCAATTACCGAATCGGAAACAGTCGGTAATTTCCGATGCGGTAAATACCGACCAGTTAATGCCCATGCATTCCTATGGGCTTTGAAGCCCATAGGATTGATTGGGCATTTGCCGGTCGGTATTTACCGCATCGGAAAATACCGACTGTCACAAGGGTGCAGGGGGTGTCACTTTGACACCCTCTGGCACCCCCAAAAGAGGCTCGGGTGCCATGTGGCAGGCATACCTGCCCTAAGGGCAGGTCTGCCTGTCATATGGCATAGGTGTGCATGCACACATGTGCATGCACACCAGAATCGGTATTTTACCATCAAGTATTATTTGATGGTAAAATACCGATTTTGTACTGCTTGTGGGACTCAGAAGAGTCCCACCTACATACCAATTTACCGGAATCCGTAATGTTACCGACTCGGTATTTTACATACTCGGTAAATTTACCTATCGGTAAATTTACCGAGTCTGTAAATTACAGGGACCTACATCTCAAATTGCTTTTACCGGGTGGTAACGGCCGAATTCGGCCGTTACCACCCGGTAAAAGCCTACCTACATCTGGCCCTAAGTGCGGTAACCCATTGGTAGCATTTATCTTACAGGCCAGGTATGCTGATTTTACCATGTTTAACATGATTGTAGTATATTTTCGTAAAATGCTTTTGGACTTGAGCCCCAGCGTTGAATAGTATGTTGATCCTCTTAGCCTAATGTTGTAAATACACAACCTTCTTCAACCCATATATAGCGCTTAAATATGAGCCATACGTCAGCATATCTGAACCAACTCCTCCTGATTATGCCAGCCTGGCACGGAGCCTGCTTTGTGCCCAGCAGCACCAAGACATTTGATATAATTTGCCTTTATCTCCCACCTCAGTTTGTGCAGTTAGTGCAGATGGCCTTGTAATTGTCCTGGGTTTTGTAACCCGAGGCCCTTTGTCAGTAGCTAACGAATGAACCATGGCCCCAAGAGAGAGAAAGCAGCTCAGTGTGTAGCCTGCACAGCTTGGGAGAGCACGGGAGTCCGCTGGAAGCAGCTGGGGCAGACTGCAACTGGAATGCAGAGTCAGGGGTGCTGCCGGGATCCGCGGCGCGCGCTCTATCAATAGGCCTCTCATGAGCAGGAGACAGGCTGCTCTCACCGCATCCGAGGGACAGGTGCTCTGAGGGCCAGGGGGCTCTGGGCAGAGCTCACCCCTGCACAATGTGTCCCACTGTACTTCACCAACGCAGGCACTTCACGTGCTAACGAGGATACAGCCACCGCACTTTACAAACATGAAAACCAACACACCACTTTTCATAAAACTACACCCCAAGGACATTAACACAAGCAGAGAGATACACAGCAACTACCAAACAAACGATCACTCAGCGCACTTCCGTACAATGTGCACCACCGCACTTTACCAACACAAGCAGACGTGTCACTTTAGATACATGAAAGACAACACCACACTTTTCATAACACTGCACACCAAGGGAATTAATACATGCAGAGATACACAGCACATCCAAACAAATGATCACACTGCATACATGGCACATTTAGAACAACAGAGGAACCACAGCACTTTACGGAGGAGGGGACTCACACAGCAGTTTTCGTAACAAGCCTTGGAAAAGCAATAGATCTGGGTTATCTGCAACACTCTTCATCACTGCCACACACTTCATCACTGCCACACACTTCATCACTGCCACACTCTTCATCACTGCCACACTCTTCATCACTGCCACACTCTTCATCACTGCCACACTCTTCATCACTGCCACACTCTTCATCACTGCCACACTCTTCCATTACTGCCACACTCTTCCATTACTGCATGTCTGTGTGTGTGAGTGTGTGGACTACAGTTTTATGAAAGCCTAGCCATTTGATCTAGCCAATAGGTTCAGTTATTTTATAAGTGAAAGTGCTTCATCGTTGATTGGTGAGTTTGTGTATGTGGTGTGTGGATATGTGAGTGGGTAGATCGATATGCATGAATGAATGGGTGAATGATGATTAAAGGGTGAATGAATAGGTGAATGCACATTACATCCATCTCATAGGCTGAGGCTTTAAACGATAATGAAACAAAATAAGAAGATCATGAAATACTCTTTACAATGTGTCAAAAATGACCACCATTATGCCAGTGCGAACACTGCATATGAGACCATCGTGCAAGTATGCCCATAGAGTGTCAGAAATGACCACCATTATGCTAGTTCAGATTTGTCCAATCCGTCGTTAATCCTGAATGCACTTAGAAATCTTGAGTCACAGCAGATTTGCAATCAGCTTCAGTACATGCTTTGCTTACAATGGTTTGTTGGCAATGAACATTACAGGCCACGAGGCTCGGTCGCCTCTGCTTGTCCCATTACTGGACTCTGAAATTAGCATTACGGGCCCTGAGGACTGCTCAGCTGTGCTCGTCCTATTACTGGACTCTGCAGTGAGCATTACAGGCCATGAGACTCGCTCGCCACTGCTTGCCCAATTACTGGACTACTTGCAATGAGCATTACAGGCCATGAGGCTCGCTCGGCTCTGCTTGCCCTGTTGCTGGACTCTGCAATGAGCATTACAGGCCATGAGGCTCGCTTGCTGCTGCTTGTCCCAGTACAATACTTTACAATGAGCATTACAGGCCATGTGGCTCGCTCGGCTCTGCTTGTCCTGTTACTGGACTCTGCAGTTAGCATTACAGGCCATGTGGCTCGCTCGGCTCTGCTTGTCCTGTTACTGGACTCTGCAGTTAGCATTACAGGCCATGAGGGTCACTCGCCTCTGTTTGTTCTGTCACTGGGCTCTGCAATGAGCATTACAGGCCATGAGGGTCACTCGCCTCTGTTTATCCTGTCACTGGGCTCTGCAATGAGCATTACCAGTCATGAGACTCGCTCGGCTCTGCTTGTCCTGTTGCTGGACTCTGCAGTTAGCATTACAGGCCATGAGGGTCGCTTGCCTCTGTTTGTCCTGTTACTGGACTCCTTGCAATAAGCATTACAGGCCATGCGGCTCGCTCGGCTCTGCTTGTCCTGTTACTGGTCCCTTTGTAATGAGCATTACAGGCCATGAGGCTCGCACAGCTCTGCTTGCCCTGTTACTGGACTTTACAATGAGCATTACAGGCCATGAGGCTCGCCTCTGCTTGTCCTGTTACTGGGCCCTGCAATGAGCATTACAGGATCTGAGGCTCGCTCTCCTCTGCTTGTCCTGTTACTGGGCTCTGTAATGAGCATTACAGAGCCATGAGGCTTGCTCGCCTCTGCTTGTCCTGTTACTGGTCCCTTTGTAATGAGCATTACAGGCCATGAGGCTTGCCTCTGCTTGGCCCATTACTGGACTCCTTGCAATAAGCATTACAGGCCATGAGGCTCGCTCGGCTCTGCTTGTCCTGTTACTGGACTCTGCAGTTAGCATTACAGGCCATGAGGCTCGCTTGCTGCTGCTTGTCCCAGTACAATACTTTACAATGAGCATTACAGGCCATGAGGCTCGCTGACCTCTGCTTGTCCTGTTACTGGATTCTACAATGAACATTACCGGTCATGAGGCTCGCCTCTGTTTGTCCTGTTACTGGACTCCTTGCAATAAGCATTACAGGCCATGCGGCTCGCTCGGCTCTGCTTGTCCTGTTACTGGTCCCTTTGTAATGAGCATTACAGGCCATGAGGCTCGCCTCTGCTTGTCCTGTTACTGGTCCCTTTGTAATGAGCATTACAGGCCATGAGGCTCGCACAGCTCTGCTTGCCCTGTTACTGGACTTTACAATGAGCAATACAGGCCATGAGGCTCGCCTCTGCTTGTCCTGTTACTGGACTCTGCAATGAGCATTACAGGATCTGAGGCTCGCTCTCCTCTGCTTGTCCTGTTACTGGGCTCTGTAATGAGCATTACAGAGCCATGAGGCTTGCTCGCCTCTGCTTGTCCTGTTACTGGTCCCTTTGTAATGAGCATTACAGGCCATGAGGCTTGCCTCTGCTTGGCCCATTACTGGACTCCTTGCAATAAGCATTACAGGCCATGAGGCTCGCTCGGCTCTGCTTGTCCTGTTACTGGACTCTGCAGTTAGCATTACAGGCCATGTGGCTCGCTTGGCTCTGCTTGTCCTGTTACTGGACTCTGCAGTTAGCATTACAGGCCATGAGGGTCGCTCGCCTCTGTTTGTCCTGTCACTGGGCTCTGCAATGAGCATTACAGGCCATGAGGCTTGCTCGCCTCTGCTTGTCCTGTTACTGGTCCCTTTGTAATGAGCATTACAGGGCATGAGACTCGCACAGCTCTGCTTGCCCTGTTACTGGACTCTGCAATGAGCATTACAGGATCTGAGGCTCGCTCGCCTCTGCTTGTCCTGTTACTGGGCTCTGTAATGAGCATTACAGGCCATGAGGCTCGCCTCTGCTTGTCCTGTTACTGGACTCTGCAATGAACAGTTGGTGTTGAGAGTGTACACTGACTCCGGCCTGGTGTCAGCGCCCCCTCATGGACCCAGAGACAGAACACATCACTGAGCGCTAATAAAAGTAAGTTATAAACGAACAGAATACACCTTAGTCTGCATATGTTCTATATACTGTAGAACAGTGTAAACACTGAGAAAATCCACTTTAAAAAACTCAGTATAAGAATACACTTAACAAAGAGGAGATGTCGCGTCACTGCCGTAGCCATTGGAACTGGGGAACAAGGTTCGTGCCCCAGCGTCAAGTCAACATACTTTGATCTTGGGCAAATCACTTCATCTCCCTGTGCCTAAAATACATAAATAATGATCTGACCTAGTGCAATGTATACTGGTGTGGACATAAAGCACCCCAATGGCCATGGGCCAAGTTTACGCTCTCTCCCTGTGTTGACGCACTTGTGGCTGCCTCGCGGCAAATTTTTATTTTTATTTTTTATTTTTGGTAGTTTTCTATAGCGCTAGCCAGACCCGGAGGTATCGGAGCGCTTTACAACATTGTTATAAACAGATTACATTGTTATACACAGATTATTACACCAAGAGTGCCCAGGTAAATAGTGAGTCCAAGGTCTAAGGAGGTACGTTAATCCGCTTTGACGTAGTTTCTGGGTCTTTTGTCTTGAGGTCGTGAGTTAAAGAGGATCCGTTTTTACTTTGTGAGGATTTGATTGAGGAAGAGCGTTTTGAGCTGGGTTTTGAAGGCTCTGTAGGAAGAGTTCGTCCTAATATGTATAGGAATGGCATTCCAGATTTTGGGTGCATTTCCGGTGAAGGAACTAGATAGAGTCTTTTGTTTGCATGTTTTCGGAGGGATGAGAAGCTGAGAGTTAGTGCTTCTGAGGTTTCTTGTCTGTCCCGCTTTCTTGAGTTTGGCAGCTAGATGGGTGGGGTTGCCAGTGTGTAGAGCTTTGTGTGTGAGGCAGGCGGTTCTGAAATTAGCTCACATTTCTACTGGGAGCCACTTGAGTTCAGTTAGCGCGGGAGTGATGTGTTCATATTTCTTCACTCCCGACACCATTCTGGCTGCTGCATTTAGTGTTGTTCTAAGTGGGGCCAGGTGTAGTTTAGCCGTGCCTGTGAGGGTGGCGATCCCGTAGTCTAATCTGGATAGGACAAGGGACTGCGTGGCTTGTTTGAGGTCCGTTGGTGGGATGAAGGGTTTGATTTTACTTAATAGCTTTAGGTTGAAGAAGGCACCTTTTGCGGTGCTCTTGATGTGTTTAATCGTATCCAAGTTAGGGTCCAGAGTGATACCCAATGACTTCACTGAGTCTGCTGGGATGAGAGTGCAGTCTAGAGCATCAATAGCCTTTAACCATTCCGTGATTTGTGGGGTCTTTTCCTTGCTGGCTAGGAGAAGAATTTCCGTTTTGTTTTGATTTAGTTTCAGATGGTTGCGGGACAGCCACTCTTGTACTTTTCCTAGGGTGATGTTTAGTCTTTGCATGTCTACTAGGGAGGAGATTTCTAGGTATATCTGGGTGTCGTCGGCATAGAGATGGAAGGGAATGTTGGCTTGTTTGAGGATGATGGTGAGTGGCTCCATGTAGATGTTGAATAGTGCGGGTGATAGCACTGATTAAAATGATTAAAATGATTAAAACACAATTCCATACACCAAAAAATTCAAATAAAATTACAAATTCGCATTTCATTTAAAAAAAAAAAAAAACATGAGCATTAGGTAGTAAAGTTACCATATATGAGTTATTACCAATTTATACAAATTGTTTAGGCTAATTCTATGCTAAAACATTCAATTAAAAGAGAACAGTTTTTCTGTTCACTAAGCTATACTCTACGGTGGTCAACTTCATTTCAATACAGATGGTCTTTCAACATATACAGGCTTCTTTCAATTGCAGCACGCTATGGTTTATCGGGAAAATCTGATTAAGGGGCCGATTATGATAGCGGTTTTCTCGCATCCTCCGGGCCGGCGGAAGCCACCGCTGGCCCGGAGGATGCGGGAAAACCGCTGCGGAGCCTCAAAAGACCCACCGCCACATTAGGATGGCGGTGGGTCTTGAAATCCGTCCGCAGCTTTTCTGCCGCGGTCGCCTTCCGACCGCGGCGGAAAAGGTCTAACATGGCTGGCAGTGTCTATCAGACACCGCCAGCCATATTAGGATGGAGGAAATCATATGCTTTTCCACAGCGGCTTTTCCGCCGTGCAAAAGCATACGGACATTGACTTCGGGGGCCCGTTGCGGGCCCCCTTGGTGAAGGGGGGGTGGGGGTGCACATGGTGGGTACCTATGGTACCTCCTGCATTTGCGTGCACAAAGCAGCAGGCACCGTGCGGTGCCTGCCGCTTTGTGCACGCAAATGCGATGCATGCATTTTTAACATTGTGGCGGGTGCAGCTTGAAGCTGCACCCGCCGCAATGTTAAACATAGAGGATGTGACCGCCACCCTGGCGGTCACATCCTAATCTGCACGGAGGGAACGCCGCAGCCCATGAGGACTTTCCCACCTCCTCTGGGGTCGCGGACGGACTCAAGTCCGTCCGCGATCCTAATCAACCCCTAAGTGAGGTACACAGAAGAATTAATATACGGTTGTAATCCAAAAATAAATATCAAACAACTCACTACATTTAAAAAGATACACATGCTTGGTTGTAAGCGTAAAAACCTGAGCTTAAAGGTCTCTGTTCATCTTCTTTTGGAAAAATTATCCCAATTAATACTAGCAGCAAAAAGTTTTTATAAAGTGCTCAATAAAGTGATAATGCTCTAAGCATCCTCTACGGAACACTCTTTACCAATGAATAACTAGCACCGAAAGTATCTCATAAGGTGCACATAAGAACTTAAAAAGACGACTATCACATCCGAAAAAAGTGCAAGTGCTCTGTGCAACTTTTTGGGAGATTATTTCGCAACCTCCCCTAGCAGCAGGGTAAATGGTCTAACATAGAAGTACTATAGACACTCAAATCACCGTAACATTTTACGATCTTAATAAATATTTAAAAATTCTTTGAAAAAGCGAAACATTTTAAAACACATCAGTTCGGATGGAGGGGAGAGAAGGCAGTTACAGGCCTGTTCTGCTGTGGAAATATTATACTTTAGAAAACCAATCCTTAAATGTCTACGTCGTATTGAATGGAGTGCAGGGCACACAAACAAAACATGATTCAGATCTTGTATACCACAATTATATAGCTGACAATATCTTTCATTTTTGGGAATACCCTCCCAGGAACCTGTTACAATTCTCAGAGGTAATACATTCAATCTTAATAACAGAATCACCCTACGTACTCCGTGTTTCAGGTTCCATAGGACATAAGGTTGGGGATTTTTAACAATGGTGCTCCCAACAATACAATCCATACTTCTATTCAATGAGTACAATTTCAAATCTCTTTCACGAGAAACCACAAATATTGTTTTCTTAATTATCTTTTTTAAGGGTGTTTTACATAAAACCTCTGCCCGTCCATATCTAAACCAAACATGCTTAATGCTTTTAAATAATTTCTAGAAATAGCACTTTTTCCCAACATGTTTACAAATATTTCCCTGTGCAACGCTGCCCTTAGTAAATTGTCGGAACCGTTTATCAGAGCATTACACCACCTTAAACAGGCAGCCATTGATAACACATATGTAGAAAGAAGACCAAATTCGAGTCTAAGCGCTGCGATCGGCGCTGCACGGTTCAGATTACATATTTGGCGCCAGATCTTTCCTTCCACTTTCTCAAATTTGGCCCACTCATGCGCATCTATTGTTTCGCTAGCATAATTCAAAGTCGGTGGGATATTTATTTTATAAACTGAAATAATGCGTGAAAAATGTCTTTTCCCACATTGCATGTACATGTGATTAATTGCAGAGGCTTGTGAAATCGCTTTACCTTTGCAATGATCCATGTGTCTATTGGCTGAACACCTGTTAGTAAATATTTTTCCTAAATATGGATAAAAAGTTACTACTTCCAGTTTTTCCTTTCCCAGAAACCAATTCAAATTTTTTCTAACCTTACAACCTTGATAACTAAAAATCAGAACTTTATTCTTTAAAATATTTATTTTTAAAAAATACTCTTCTGTATTCCTAACTAGCTCTGTCAGTCGTCTTTGCAAACCAATTGGTGTTAAGTCCATTATTATTGCATCGTCTGCATATAACAGACAACTCAGTTTTAGGTTACCTACTTGAGGAGGGTCCCCTTTACTCTGTCCTACACTACTCGGCAGATCATTGATGTAAATAGAAAAGGGTAAAGGGGCCAGAAGGCACCCCTGCTTCAGCCCGTTATGTGTGCTTATTTTCTTTGAGAGGCCTTGTGTTCCCCCCAATAAAACTTTTGTCCAGGTCGAAGAATGGAGAGCAATTATTAATCTTAGGAGGTTCCCTGGAATCCCCATTGTAACCAATTTTCTCCACAGTGTCCCCCGATCTACCCTATCGAGCGCTGTGGAGAAATTTGTAAAGGCTGGGTACAACGGGACCCCCCAACCCACGGGATATTTTTCAATTAAGGTTTGCAGAACAGAGATGTTATCCAATGTGCCACTATTCTTACGGAATCCTGTTTGTTCCAAAGGTATATAATTATTTCCGAATGCCCACTCTTGCAAGTGGCCAAGGATACTCTTCGCGAACAGTTTCCCCGTTGCATCTAAAAGGGAAATTTGTCTAAAACTGTCCGGGGAATTTTTTGGGCCCTTCTTATATAACGGGACTAATATACTTCCCTTCCAAGATTGTGGGATGTCCCCATCATTATAACAGTGGACAAACAACGGATGAAAAATGTAGCCCAATCCTCGCAGTCCTGTTTTATTATAGCTACAGGAACATCATCTGGCCCCATTGCACTAAAGTATCTTGCCCCTTTAATGTATCCTTCAATCTCCAAACATGTCGGTGCTCCTACATCACCCCCGTTAAAAAAGCATTAGCGACCTCTTCAAAATGATCAGCTAGTTGATTTGGAGCATAAAGTTGGGAAATATAAATAAACCATTCGGTTTCTGAGATTAAAATGGGTTCTGATTTTTCTCTCCCATCACAAAACTTTGCTATCAATGCCCAATACTTTCTAGTATCCCCGGATAAGGCCACTTTTCGAAAATTAACCCATTTTTCGTCTTCAACCGTCCTCCGATCTGATGCTATTTTCCTTTTCCGAACCTGTTTTAGCCTATATATATATATCTCTGCCTTTGTAATCTGGGCTCTCTAAATTGGTCTCTAATTAAACCATTAACTCCTTATTCAATTTTTTAATTTCCCATGATGTTATTACTATTGGGGGGACTCTCGCACCTCGCTTATTTCTTCCCAATCTTCTAATTGCTGCCAAAACCCTCTCATACCTCAGAACCGGGGTCTCCGGACTTGGGCTAAAAGCAATATTCTTGAAAACCCTCTTAAAGTTTGGAAGCGCCTTATATGACCAACAAGTACGGCCATTATTTCGAGAATAAGTGACATTTTCATTCCTCTGATTCCAGAGTTCGGGCTTCACAATCTTTATAACCATATTTACCTCTAGAATGTTATGGTCACTCAACTTTGTAGGGAGTACCTTGAACTGTGTGCACACATTAAACAATTGAAAGGAAACTGCCATATAATCAATTAAAGAGTGGCCATATGTCCCATTAAAAGTATAAGCTGTGGGAGAGTCCTCCGGGAATCTACCGTTTAAAAGTACAAGGTCAAGATTCCTAAGATTTTGCAGAAGGGATAGGCCGCATTTATCAGATTTTAATTGGGCCGGGAATACAGACTCTGGGATAGCCCAAACCTCCTCCAGGTCCGAATTAGAGAAGGACAGGACTGCACTATTACTTAGCTTAGCACTAAAGTCCCCTACCATCATTATACGTGTACGTTCTTCAGTATTACCTAAACTTTGCACAAAAGTGCAGATGGAGTCGACCAATGGATTAGACGCCCTCCCCGGGGGAATATACACATTTACCAGCAACAGAAACATTGCTTGCCCCAAGTTGACTTTTACTATTTTCAGCTTTGCACAAATACAGCAGTTTGAGGGATGTTTATATATCACAGGGTCCCATGCTATGTCGCAACTGAGTAAGATGGCTAGACCTCCACTTCCATGCCCCTTTACAGATTTTTTTGCTGTGCTAGAGTACACATAAAAGTTCTCAAGCTGGAACTCTTCCGCGCCCACGTCTCCTGGAGACAGATTATCTTGGGGTCTAATTCTACTAAAGCTTTAAGCTTATAACTAGATTTTCCTAACCCCGCCACATTCCATGATATAATGTTCCCCAATTGGCTACCCCCGTTCTGTGGGCTTTATGGTGGATGTTTTTGCCCCATTCAAAACCCAGCTCCACTTTGTCACGTCATCTTCCCCGTTTGCACTAGGAGCCCACCAAACCTCGGGTGCTAAAATATTAATTTCTCTAACACCTGTTTTTCTTCCTACTGTTATTTCCATGTCCTCATACTTTATGTGGGTGTTTACACCCTCGTACTCAGTGGAGTCATTCCCTTGCGCCCGATAAATTGTTCCAAGGCTTTTGGTCAGAACGCTACAAGGAACTACACTAGGGATCACGTCTATTCCTCTTCTCCTAAAACCATCAACGTTTTCTAAAACCAGTGCTGACACTACCCCTGATAAGAAAGTAGCGTTAGTTCTGGGGGGTGCGCTCCTCCAATCTAAGTGTACCAATTCAATATCTTTACTGGTGATTAACCCTAGATCCTCTATTTCAGATAGTGTCTAAAGGAGGGCACTTCTATTCAATAGCATTGGTTCGGCATCGAACAGGGAGCTAAAAGTTAAAACCCTATTCGCTTGCCCGGCACCTATACCAGTGTTCCTAGTTTTATTGATACCTGGTTGTCCCAAGGGTAAATCTCTTTCTAACTTACCCCCTTTACTATTAACAGCCGTAGTCATTCCCCGCCCCCCACCTATCCCCTGGTTGGATTCAGGCCTTATTGGGGACATATCCTGCCCACAGGGGTGTCTTACGGCACCTCCTGGAGCTACAATTGGATCTATTACAGGGTCATCTAAATTATCCAATTTACTTCTCAAACTAAGGTCACTGCTTCTATCATAATTTAGCCCACTTTCTTCCTTACCCTCTTGGTTCGAAGGGGCGTTCAACACTAAAATCTGACTATTCGGCTGAAAATCATTTTCCTGCCCATGATTTTGACTCGCATTCATTATAGATTGACCAACAGTCCTTGTATTCTTTTTGATAGAGGGGGATGTATAACTATTTCCTATTTCACTTTCAGGATGGAACCGCAGTTTTTTCTGTTTACGTTTCGGGAAACGGCGATTCCTCATCTACTTCTTCCCCCTACGGCCATTTTTGGCGTTTCCTTTCCTCACTATTGAGACCTCTCCCAACGGTGCACTAACTGAGATGTTAACTAATTCATCAGGTACCTGAAGTCTTGATTCTTTTGGATTAATTTTTTAAAAAATTGGGTAAACACGTATTGGGTTTAGAGCTGAGGAAACCTTTAATTTTAAGTTTTCGCCTATTGTAGTGACCTTTGCACACTTGTGAAGATTAGCTCGGAACAAGCTTATAATTGGATTTCTTTCGTGAGAAGCACTTTCAGGACCCACAAACAGTTCTTTTATTCCCCCCACCACTGAATTTGTATTAATATTTTGCATCCCATTGTGTATTTGACATTCTTGACTGGGTACTAGAGGAGCCTTTTCAGGGATCGTTAGGGCTTGCTTGAACTGTTTAATGTCTTGAACCCCTACCAATATAGGCGAGAGGACTTCCAGTATGTGATCAGTGTTTAATGTACTTTTCTCTAACAAAGATAAAATTGCGGAGAGGGTTCTTTCTAATGCAAAAAAGATCTCCATGATCCCCCCCGTCCACACATTCTCACTTACATTCAAAAAATTCCCTGCCCCTTTATCCTCAACCACTGAAACTCCTGATATCTCTTCAACAGAGAGATCTAATAAATCAGCAGCTTGGGATAAATTGGTAGGTGTACTGCTATACATGGTAGGCATATGTATTTGAGCTCCTATTGGGGCCGGGTACACTTCTGAATCTGGATACAATTCAGGATCCATCTCCAAAGTGCCAGACTTTTTCAGCTGCGTCATTAGTTCTGCATTCTTTTCCATTTGACTAGCAATGTCCGGTAAGGTATAATCCTCTGTTTTCGCCTGCCCAGATCTAAAGCTGGATTCTATCCGCTGTTGTACTTTAAAAGAAAGATCACTTGATTTAGTCGACAGAAAGCCCGGCACAGATCTCTGTGTGCCTCTTGTATTATCCAAGAGGTTTACCAATCCTGCCAGTGGAGATAATAGGGTGACATTCTTCTCCAGGGGGTAACCCTCTACCTTGCCCATCGATGAGTCTATTTCCATTTCTGGAGTACTACCCTCCTTTTCTACTTGCCGTACATCCATTTCACATGGAGGTTGTAACACATCAATTTTACCCCCATAATTCTGATGTATGATTACAGCGGGGTAAAGCGCTTCCGGTTTTATGAATTGGCTCTCCACCCTATTCCCCGCTATTACATGGGTGTCCATCGCTTCTTCACCTGAAACCTCCTTTATCTCTTCCTCTTTTAACCCCTTTCCTCGCTTAGAGCTTCTTACCCCTTTTAAAAACATCGACATCACCGATGGGTATGTTTTCAGGAGTAAAAGATGATCCTCTTTTCTCCGGCGACAAATAGTTTTCTGGGGCTTAAGGGAACTCTTATCGCTCAAGTTACAACTTTCTGAGTCTACTACTGATTTTGCTTTTATATTTGAGCGCAAACACCTAGATGGCATTACCATTGCTTAAAAGACTTAGAAGACACTTACTCTTGGTGCTTTTCCGTTTGTTGAAGAATAAAGGATGGAGTAGGATGAGGAAGTAGGAAGGATGACGTTCTACCAAGGATTCGCAGGGCCAGCTCGGGGAAGCACTTGGTAACCTAAATGTGAATAATCAGTGCTTTTATTCACCGGCCTTCACCAGCCTCTGAAAATCAATCAATCAATGCGGCCCCCCACAGCAGCACTAAGGCCCCCCTGGACCCTACCGTTCAGATCACTCAGGCTGCGGCTTCCGTGCCAAGCAAACCTTATACAGCTTTTATAGCACTAGCCGCTCCTGCTGCTGCCCAGGTTCAGCCGCTTCCACAAGCTTCAAACCGCTGTGAGTACGGTAAAAAGCCACGAAAAATCGATCTGCCGCACTATAGCTCTCTGCCGCCGGCCCCCAGGTAGGTGCTACACTACCCGTGGTCTGTGTCCCTCCAGATGCAGGGCGGCATTGTCGGCGTTTTCCCCAGTAGGCGTTCAGCTCACAGTTCAGCTCGCCTCGCCTCGCTGCTCTGTCAGCTTCCGTGGCTAGCTAAACCATTACGGCTCCAGCCGCTCTTGCTGCAGCCCAGGTACCGCACGCCACAGACACACTCCTCGCAGCTCAGCTCAGGCTCTGACGGGTGAAATAAGGTGAGCTCTTACTGTTGCTATAGTCCCTGATAACCATGGCGCTTCTGGAAACCACAGACTGCTCCAGACCGTGAGGCACTACAGACCCCCAGGGCAAACCCCCAGGCCCCCAGGTAGGCCCCTCAAACAGGCGGTTCTCTCCCTACCATCACTCCAGACACGGTATTGCGGGACTGCGATGCGGCATTTCTCTGCGTTTTTCTGCGTTTTCGGGTCCCACGTCCCGCTTTTCGAACTCCGCTGCCGCTCTGTTTGCGCTGCTGCTCTGCTGCTCTGTGCGGCCACCGTAGCTCTCTGCTGCTCTCTAGGGATCACAGCTCGCACAATCCACCATGTATTATCAGTCCTACCTAGGGCACTATGTCACCAACAGTCTACTAATCTGCTTAAGTCTATGTAGTGTAGTGCGCCTGGAGTAAAATATCAGTTTATTTGTAAGATTGTCATTAGCATAAATATTGGTGGGCAGAAATATAGGGGCTGATTCTGATCCTGGAAAAATGCTGTACAAATCGTGGTATGGAGCGTTTTCCCCATACAACTCGTACTTGTAAGGAGGCCCCTACAACCTAGGAAGTACGATCCGTACAAATAGACGCACTCCATACAAATTGTAAAAAAGACCATACAACTCGTATATACAAGCGATTCTGATTCGGATTGCTCTGTACGCGACGTTCCCATGTATTCCCAGCAGCAGTTTACAACCCGGCAAGTACGATTCGTACAAATGGCACTCCGTACGGCTCTTTTTTTACAAGAGCCAAAAAGTGCCGGAAAAACCTTGTACGCCCCGAAAACGATACGAGACAGACCCCCTCATGTACACGTAGTACACCCCATGAATACAGGGGTACGGTGCGTATGTACGGTATGTACGGATGACACGGAAAGTGGGGTACAGTGTGTACATACACGATGAAGGGGTACTGGTCGTGTACCCACCGTACAAGCACCGTACCCCAAAATCGCATACGTACGCACCGTACCCCAAACTCGCCTATGTACGCACCGTACCCCAAAATTGCGTATGTATGCACCGTACCCCAAAATTGCGTACGTACGCACCGTACCCCAAAATCGCCTATGTACGCACCGTACCCCAAAATCGCGTATGTACACACCATACTCCAAAATCGCGTATGTACGCACAGTACCACAAAATCGTGTACGTACGCACCGTACCCCAAAATTGCGTATGTACGCACTGTACCCCAAAATCGCATATGTACGCACCGTACCCCAAAATCGCGTATGTACACACCATACCCCAAAATCACGTACATACGGTGCGTACATACGCGATGTTGGGGTACGCACCATACACACGCCTCGCATGTGGGGGGACCCCTGTACGCCTCATACCCCTATACGACCCATACCCCGGTATGAGTCGTACCCCGAGAATGAGTCATACCAGGGTACGAGGCGTATAGGGGTTCGCTTCATTGCCCGGTACGAGTCGTTCCCCGTATACAGGCCATTTTCCATACAAATCGTATGCTGACAACCCGGTCGAATCATACTTGACGGGTTGGGCAGCCTTTTTACAAATTGTATGGTCTTTTTTACGTCCGTGTCGTACAGCTTTTCCCGATCCAATTTGTAAGGATCGGGCCGATCTGTATGTATTTTTCCCGTACGAATCGTACTACACGGGTTGGAAGGGACTTTTACAATTTGTATGGCAAAAAATACAAATCCTATTTGTATGGAAAATAAAAATCCAGGATCAGAATCGGCCCCATAGTGTTTAAAATCAAAATTTATAAAAGAAATATTGCTCCATTGTGTAGTTTCTATTATTAACTCCAAAGGGGCAATGTAAACAACATTTAGAAAATTATATTTCTATCATACAATATTTTGGTTATGACTGTGATAGGGAATATTCAAGCCAAAATGTCGAAAGTTCACAGCATCATGCATGACCAGAATATCATGCAATAAAATATTGAAGAGGTTAGTGCACATAGAAAGCTACAGGATTTCTGTGCTTAACACCACAACTACATACCTTGAAGGTATATGTATATCATAAAGATACGTATATGTAGAATTAGGTATGAAAAATCTATACAAAAGCACCTTTCGATATTTTGTCTCTCAACATTCTGGTCATTATATTGTGACCACTTGACATTCTGGCTTCAATATTCCCAGCCCACAGTTTTGATCATGATATTATGATATCACATCTAATACCATCAATATGAGATCTTTAGTAGAGTTTCCTTTACACTTGTGTACATTGCAAAGTTGTTTGCTCTTATCAGAATAAATCAATCAATCAATCAGTGTTTGCTAAGCACAACTACTCACCCGTGAGGGTCTCAAGGTGCCGGGGGGAGGGGGGTGGGCTATAGGTCTTGAATAGCGGTGAGGTTCAGTTGAAGAGCCAGGTCTTGTGATCCTTCCTGAATTCGGTCAGCGACGGTGATTGTCTGAGGTGAAGAGGCAGTGTCTTCCAGGTTTTGGCGGCGAGGTAGGAGAACAGCCTTCTTCCTGTCCTGTTCTTGCAGACCTGAGGAACCGTGGCAAGGCCCAGTTCGACAAAGTGGATGTGTTCTGGTGGATACGTGGAATGAAAGGCAGTGGTTCAGATATGCCCGTCCGGCCTCGTGGAGGGCTTTGTAGGAGTGTGTGAGGAGCTTGAACGTGACTCTACTGGTGAATGGGAGCCAGTGGAGTTCTCGGAGGTGTTCGGGGATGTGGATTTTTGCGGGGATGTTAAGGAACAGTCTGGCATGACGTTCTGAACGTTCTATAGTTTCCTGAAGAGTTTCTAGGTAAAGTCTGCATAGAGTGCTTTGACGTAGCCAATTCTGCTCCTGATGAGTGCGGGGTGACTGTCTTTCTAGCCTAAGTGGGGATCCATCTGAAGGTCTTTTGAAGCAAGCAGAGTGTGGAAGCATGATGAGGAGACAGCAGTTCATCATGAGCGAGGAATCCAGTATGCTGCAGATGTTTTGTGAATGGTTAGTGGGTGGGGGGTGGTTCCTAGCGCGGCGAGCCACCAGAAGGCTTCCCAGGATGAGGACTTCGGTCTTGTCCAAGTTGAGCTTGAGGTAGCTGTCTCTCATCCAGGTAGTGATGGCTTTCATCCCGTCGTGGAAGTTGTTTCTGATGATTGTGGGCTCGGTGAAGGAAAGGATCAGCTGACATAGTTGAGCCCGGGGTTCTTGACTGTGGCTGCAAGCGGGCCATGTAGACTTTGAAGAGGGTTTGGGCTCAGGGAGGAGCCCTGGGGGACTCCTCAGCTGATCTCTGTGGGTTCTGAGAGGAATGGTGGTAATCTGACTCACTGCTTCCCTGCCTGCAGAGCTCCGCCAGGTAGCTGCTGCCCCTTGCAGGTCCACTGATCCTTTCTGCTAGTGTTCAAGGCCCTCCTCAACCTGCAGGCTCCCGCCTGCCCCTTATCCCAGGTGGGCTAGTGGGGAGCATCTTTGTTCTGCTGCTGGTCTGCCTTCTGTCCTTGTGCTTTCTGCCTTTTTCCCCCTCTGCCTTCTTTGCACTCTCTTTTACCTTTAGTCTCTTATCCCCCTTTTCCCACTTTTTTTTACCCTCCTTTGCACCGTGCCCCTATCGCTGCTCGACCCCCCGCATCCCCCCCTTCCAGCACAACGTTTTAGCGCTTCCCGCCCCCCAGCTGTCCAGTCCTCCCCCTCACACTATTTAATGGTGGCCGCTACACAAGGAAAGGAGTAATTTCACTGGCTTTGTCAGTGAACTGCTTCCCTCCCTGCGCAGCTCCACCTGGTAGCTGCTGACGCTTGCAGGTCCACTGACCCTCGATAGTTGGTGTTTCGAGGCCCTCCTCCACCAGCATATATTTTCAAAATAAGGGAACACCACAATTGGAGAACCTGGGGTATATATAAGTATATTTTGCAAACAGTGGTTCAATAGGGTCTGTGGCCCTGTATAAGTTCCTTTTTTGTGTAAGGAAAAGCAATTGATAATAGGTTCAGTATATTTTAAATTGGGACTCTGTTGTATACAATGTGAGGAAAATGTAACAGTTTAAAAGTAAGACAACCTCTAAATAGTTTAGTGCATAATGCAATTAATTTATCCATTTCAGTATATCAAGAGATTTTTTTGGTCAATATACCTTTTTTTTGTTTTTTAAATATGTGCTCACAGATAAGTGAAAAAGGGTGCTCTGCAGGCAGGGAAGCATTTCACTGACAGTGAATACCCTTCCACTCCTCCTCCTCGTCCAGTTGGATCCCCAATTCCTTCTCTCAAACAGTTTAAAAGGATAGCTTTCGCTCTGTCCTGTTGCGAGTAGATTTTATATAGAAGATATAGTATATTTTTACCTACCCTGTCAGACCGTGGCGACCGGTACAGTACAGGGGTGGCAGGGCGGGAAGGAGAGGTGGGAGGTTTAATAAAAAAGTTCACTTACCTGATCGCTGCGTTTCTCCTCCATCTCTCGCACGTTGTCCCTCCGCTCAGGCCGGAAGAAGGAAGCACCCAGGCTCCCCTGAGCCAATCACAACGCTGCAATGCAGCGTTGTGAATGGTCTGAGCTCCATGGGTTGGCTTTCAGATGGGGAATGGGAGCCTAGGTATGTTCTCCACCCAGGCTGTAATTCAGCCTGGGTGGAGAACATTCAAAGAGTGCATGACGGTTTAGCCTGGCCAAGAGGGATGGCCAAACCATCATGCACACTTTACAGTGCAGCAAACACTCCTCATTCTGCAGCACACATAGAAAGAGGAAAATGCCCCAGGGGATTTTTTTTGTGTGCGTGCAAGTGGCTTTTCCAACACAAAAACAATCCTCTTTACAACGCAGGCACCCTTGCACCATGGTGTAAGGGAGCCTGCGCGGGCGCTAGGCAGCAGATTTTGAGTCAGTACTGGGAAAAGCCAGGAATACACTATATTATCTTAAATATGGCAATTCCTGCCGTTTCCCTGTAATGTAGCGCAGCAAGGTGGCTTCCTGCGCTGCATGACCAATTGATAAATATGCCCCCCAGAGTGTCCACCCAAAAAGATGAATCCTCTGTTACCTGGTCATCCCTCTAGGACTTCCTAAATGTGTGCCTCCTCCACCAGTGCCCATTCAGTTGTGTCCCTGGCCCAAAGAGACGCAACAGGACTTCTAATCCCCAACCAGCCTATGGCTATATGCCTCTTCGCCAGGACCAGTGCCAGGTGCAGAAACGTATACTACATTTTTCTGTTTGTTTGGTTTCACTGAGGGGAGAGACACTGTTTTAAATAACTTTAAGGAGGTCTGTTATATTTATACCTTTGGTCTCAGGGTGCTTATGCTCAGATGGTTTGTAGAAGAATGAGGCTTCCTGTTTTAAACCTTCCCATCTCCTCTGTGCTTAGTGACAAGATGAGGCCCTCAGATAATTCAAAAAACACATTCCCTTACACAGGCTTGGAGTTCTGGCCATAGGGCTGGTTGAGACTGTTGTAGTTCTGTGATTAAGGATAACATGTAATTAGAAAATGTTTGTTTGTAATTTGTGTGGACTACGTTGCCTTTTTATGTCTCTCTTTGCCACACCCTCTGTTTGAACGGCTGGAAGAACAGGTTAAAGAAGAGAAGGGAGAGGACACACCTGTCTTGCCCCCCTCTGCTTTATAATCCTCTCAGAGAGCCTTCTAGTATGTCTTAATGGAGCAATTGGGACGAAGCAGCCATCAGTGTCCACCTAAGAAACCATTCACCCATGCCCGCTTCTCAGTCCACTCCAGTCTATTGTAGGCGTTTACCTCCTCTTGAGACTGAACCATCTTCTCTGCTTGAGATATCTATGTTATGTAGCACCTTGCTGATGTTGTCTCCAGTGTTTTTGTCCTGGATGAAGCTGAGATAGTCAAGATCTACCATGTTGGTTAAATAATCTCGCAGCTTAGTAGCTAGGATCTTAATCAGCAGTTTTGCATCCATATTAATTGCTGAAATCATCCTGTAGGAAGCAGATTACATGGGTGATTTATTAAGATTAATTATCAAGATGTCTATGACATTGTCTGATGTAGAGTTTCTGTATTGGCCATCCATTAGGGACCTATGTGAGGTCCCCAGCAGTAATGATAAAAATGTCTCCTAAACGCCTGTTGAGAAGCCATCTGACCATGCCAATTTCTCAGCTGTATGTTCTTTTGCTGCAAGAACAACTTTTTCTTTGGGATGTTATGTTATGTTAATTTATTTTTGTAATGCGCACAGCTACCCAACAAGGGTTTCCAAGCGCAGGCCCTGAAAGAAACTCTGAAAACCTAGATTAGAATTGTTGATTGAAAAGCCACGTTTTTAGTTGCTTGCGAAAGTTGGCGTACAAATTCTCTTTCCGCATCACCTCAGGTAAAGAGTTCCACAGGGTTGGTCCAAGAAAAGAAAAAAGCGGCCTCCCATTCTCATCAATTTAATCCTGGAAATTTAAAATTTCTCTTCCGTGGAGGAACGAAGCAGGCGGGAGGGATGATAAGGGCATACCAGATCTTGTAAGTATTTGGGTGCCGAGCCATTCTTGATTCTAAACATGTAGCACAGGGCTTTAAATTTTGTGCGATGTTCCACCCTGAGCCAATGTAATTCTCTCAGGGCATTAGCCGTGCTAGACATTCTAGGAAGTCTACACAGCAATCTGGCTGCAGAATTCTGCACCACCTGAAGCTTACGCAGTTTGTACCCAGAAAAAGGACGTTTCCATAGTCCAGGCGAGATGTTACAAGTGCCTGGACTACCGTCCTTTGAGTATCAGCAGGGAGCATCCAAATTATTTTCTTTAACCATTTGACGATGGTAAAACAGGTGGCAGCAGTTTGTACTGCCTGTTGTTTCATTGACAATTTATTGTCGATAATAAAGCCCAGATTGCGGACCTGAGAGAAAGGCATAGGTAAAGGCCCCATTTCAACTGGCCAATGTTGAGGGCCCCAATGTTCTGTATTTTTACCAAAATTTAGAACTTCCGTCTTTTCCCCATTGAGCTTGAGCAGGTTAGATTGCATCCACGATGCAATATTGCGCAAGCCCAATTGCAGGGTAGAAGGACCCAGTCTCTTGTCAGCCGATAAAGAAAAGATGATTTGAGTATCATCGGCGTATGAAAAAAGCGCCAACCATGCTTCTTCGGCAATCACTGCCAGAGGTTGCACATAGATGGTAAAGAAAAGTGGGCTCAAAATTGAGCCCTGTGGCACCCCCTACAGGGATGTGTAATACATTGAGGTGGCCCTGGAGGAAAAGACCTGGAATGTTTGCTCAAATAGGAAGGACGACAGCCAACCAAGCGCCGATCCAGAGATGCCCAGTGCCTGTAGAGACTTTATTAATACAGTATGAGAAACCGTATCAAACGCGGCGCTTAGATCTAGTAGTATAAGGGCCACTGTATCACCTGCGTCTAAACGCTGGCGTAACATCTCCGAGACGCCCAGCAGGGTAGTTTCAGTTGAGAACCCTGCTCTAGAGCCCGACTGGGAAGCGTGCAGAAAGTTAGAGGATTCCACAAACGTAGATAACTGTGCGTTCACATGTTTTTCAAAAACCTTGGAAAACATCGGGAGTTGGGAAATAGGCCTAAAATTAGTCGGCATAGCAGGGTCCGCATTTAGCTTTTTCAGCAAAGGCAAGACCATCGCATGTTTCCAGACGGATGGCATCTCTGCCTCGCTAAGAGAGGCATTAAGTAGCTCCATGACAACTCTTAAAGCAGGCTGTTCCATTTGTAGGAGCACCGAAGCTGGAAGAGGGTCGCACGGAGAACCCGATTTAATGCTCGCGAGGAACCAATATCCAAAGGAGTCCACTTCTCTAATTTAAGCAGAGGACCCTCTGCCACAGTGGGTACCGGAGCAGGACAAGGCAGAGCCGAACTCGTCACACTAATTCCTCCTAATGTCAGGTACATTTGCTCTACTTTATTTATGAAGAAGTTAGCGAGAGTGTTACATTGTAGTTCGTCTAGAACAGGCGGGCTAGGTTGAGTACTGGAGCCTGCTAACTTCTTAACCATGGAGAATAGGGTACAAGGACAGTTATTTGCCCCCAGAATAGTGGAAGAGACATAGTCGGCTCGTGCTATTTTACATAAAGCGTGATATTTTTTCAGTGTGGCCTTGTAAGTACTTTTGGATTCGGGGGAGTAATCCCTTCTCCAAATTCTTTCCATAGCTTTACACTTACTTTTTTCAGCTTTTAACTGCTCTGTAAACCAGGGGGCAGGAGGACGATGATTGTTACATTTTTTCACAGAAGGTGGGAGTCATGCGTTAGATGCAGTGCATCAATTTCTTCTTTGGCTTGTTGGATAAGGACACCATAACCTCAACACCATTGACCATCTCACAATGATCTCTAAGTTACAGGTCATTGGTGTTGGAGGAACAGCATTGAATTGGCTAATTTATGTATTGAAAGGCATGATTCAGTCAGTCGCTGTCCCTCTTTTCCGGCTACCACCTTCAAAATGTTACTGCGGGGTCCCCCAGGGTCCATCCTGTCACTGTTATTGTTAAACCTTTACATGCTGCCTCTTGCATCTGCTTTACATAAAATGGGAGACCACTTCTATATGTATGCTGATCACACTCATCGCTAGCAAAATTGTGGTACAACAGATGGTGGAGCCATCAGAAAATGTTGTGGCTGCATACCTCTAAAATAGAGATTCTGCTTACTACAGAAGTCGCAAAGCCGGCAGACTTCTTAGACTGGCTTTTAGAAATGGAACCATACCCATCTCCTTCATGGTCTCTCTGCAATTTGGGTATCAATCAGTCATTTTTTAAGGGCACTACATACCCACGAGGGTCTCAAGGCGCTGGGGGGTGTGGAGGTGGGGGCCGCTACTGATCGAACAGCCAGGTCTTTAGTATCGTCCTGAAGGTCAGCAGGTCTTGGGTCTGTCATAGGCTCAGTGGGAGAGTGTTCCATATCTTGGCGGCGAGGTGGGAGAAGGATCTCTCCGGCCGGTGGTTGTTCTTCGGATGCGCGGGACGGTGGAGAGTGAGAGGTCGGCGGAGCGTAGCTGGCGGTTGGGGGTGTAGAAGGAGAGCCGTCTGTTGAGGTAGGCTGGGCCGGTCTTGTGGAGTGCCTTGCGTGCGTGGATGAGGAGCTTGAAGGATATCCTCTTGTTGACGGGGAGCCAGTGCAGGTTTCTCAGGTGGGGAATGATGTGGCCGTGTCGTGGTACATCAAGGATCAGTCGTACCGAGGTGTTTTGGATGCATTGTAGTCGATTGATGAGCTTGGTCGGGGCTCCCGTGTAGAGGGCATTTCCGTAGTCGAATCTGCTGCTGACGAGGGCCTGGGTGACTGTCTTTCTTGTATCTGTCGGGATCCATCTGTAGATCTTGTGAGCATGCAGAGGGTGCTGAAGCAGGAGGAGGAGACGGCATTGACTTGCTTGGTCATTGAGAGCGTTGAGTCGAGGATCATTCCCAGGTTGCGTGCGTGGTCAGTGGGGGTCGGTGCTGCCCCCAGTGCCGTTGGACACCAGGAGTCATCCCAGGCTTACTCTGGGAAAGAAAGTGTTTAAAGTGGCCACATATTACCCCAACTCTCCGGCAGCCCCACTGGCTACCATTAACACAAAGGATTACTTTTGAATTTTTAGTAATCATGCACAGAGCTTTTTATACACAATGCTCTGAATTTCTTCACTGTAGTGAAGTGGGTGACAAGCCTGGCAAACGTCCTGTCTTGCCCCAGATGTCCTGCCAAGGGCATATCATGACCCAGACCCAGAAGGAAGGCTCGGTAGCATGAGGGGACCACCAACGAATAGGTTGCAGCAGGCTTAGGACCCTTAGGCTTACTATACAGGAGATTGTTCTCCCAGAACTTTAGGTGATTAACAGAGGTGTGGTCAGCTGCCTGGGCCTTAGCCTGCCACTGTAGGTCTTCAAGAGTAGGGCACTCTTTCTGGCAATTTCAGAATACTTCCCTGGCGGACTCCCCTTTAGCTTACCAGCTGGCCAGCCCAAGTAGGTCCTCGAGGGCAGCAATGTACTCCCTTGTAGGTTCCGGGGCGTCACCCTCAGTCTCAGCCTCTTCCAGGACATGTGGGAGACTCAGGAGTGGTTTTCCCGTTCCCCCTCCCCTTCCTCTTTTTGGCAGATGCCTGGGCCATTTTTCAAGGCTCCAGGTCCTCTTGACATCCCTCTCCAGCGGCCGTAGACCATGTTGTTAGGCACAGCCACTCAGGCAATCCTAACCTCTCCAGGTGGGACTGGAGCTCCACCTCCTTCCAGATGGTGTTCTTCTTCATTGTTATCCAGCAGACCATCCACAGGCATAGCTGGACTCACAGCTACCCTTAAAGAACCTACGGCCCAACCGCCATCCATTCAAAGGGAACCAGTGCCACAGGATAGTGACTCTTAAGGTTGTCAACTACTACAACCTGGTGGAATACGTTAGGGATTACCTGCTCTGAGGACACCAACTGACACCTGACAGTAGGGGGAACAGCGTTTACAACGCAACTTTTACAATAAAGTACCTTTACGACGCAACCATTACAACGCAACTTTTACAACGACTTGCGCTGGGGGGCGCTCTAGGATAGGGAATAGTTTTAATTTACTATCCAACACCTTCCCTACTATCCACGGGGACTGGAGTTGGAATAGTAAATTAAACAATTCACTATCCAGCGCCCCCAACGCAAGTCGTTGTAACGACTTGCGTTGTAAAACTTGCGTCGTAAAGGCATGCGTTGTAAAAGCATGCGTTGTAACGACGTACATCCGACAGTAGTCATACTGGCTGCTGTGTCTCTCAGAGCCACTGCATGCTGCCCTTTAATGCTGACCCACAGCCTGTAATTTTTGTGTCAGTAGACATGTGCTCCTTAGGTACCCTCTCTCTGTCACCCAGGGACACTAATGTAACCTCTGCACTTCCACTCATGCTAACTAGGACAACTTCCTCCCCAGGTGATTAACTGGCCAACTCTGGTGTCTGCCCCTCAGAGGGGAGCTGTCCCTTCTTAGGGAATTTGGCGTCCTCCTTATTGTGGCATACCTGTGAAACTCTTACTAGTTTGGGGAGAACCTCCCTGGGGATTTCTTCTCCGGGAAATCACTCTTCTTTTAGTCAGGTTTGGACTGGGAGTCCTTCCCCTCAAAACTGTTTATGGGCCTTTAGAGAACTTCTTGCTTTTATTTTTGTCTCCCACCTCCTTCTTTTGGTAGGGACCCTGTTAAACCTTTTGGTGATCCCCCAGGTACCTTTTTGTGGACCCTGGTGCTAAGCCATAGGCCCACATCCGTATTAAGCTCACTGTAGACAGCAATCTTAGAGTCAACAAGGTTTTGTCACAGCTCTGCAAAATAATGACTGACTTTTTCTTTTAGAATCAGATTGAACAGCTCTTCTTAACTAGCAACATTGCTGCCTTCACCCAACCCTCAAGTGCCTTCTTGGAATAATCCATGATATCTACCCAGGACTGATTCTTGCTGTCCTTAAACTTGATTCTATACTTTCAGGGGTAAGACCATACTTCTTTAAAAATGCTTCCATAATGAGGACACCCTCATCCTGTCCACTTCCTGAGGGACAATATTGAATCCCTGTCCTCATTGGCTCTCTAAGCCTCCTCAGGGAGTCTATGCACCTCTAGAGGAACCTCATAAGCCTCGAACTACATGTCTATGTCACCCCTCAAAACAATGTTAGGCATCAGATCCTTCAGAATGTGGACCATCCTATCTTTAATGGACACTGGATTTTTGCTGCCATCATTACTGCTAGACCCTGGGCGTTGTATGGCCTTTATGTCCAGCTACTTGAGACTCCCTTCATGAGACAGCAAGAGTTTCTTTTTTTTAAGGCCCTGTCGGTCTCAGTATTTCTCTCCTCCAAGGCCTTCTGGACAGCTGCCACCTCCTTGGCAGCCTCCTTTTCTGCAGCTGCCTTCTCCATTTTTAGTTTGGCTCTTCTGTCCTCCACCTCTTCTCTGGACAGGTTACAGAAAGAGAAGTTGATGCCTGCTTTGGATCTGGCAGGGGACATCACTCCTGTGGGCCGTCTCTCTTCTCTGGGGCCATGGTCAGGAGGGTTTCATCCTCCCCCTCTATTTCCACCTCATTCTCCTCCGTTTCCTCATCCTCTTCTTGTTCCTGTTCTGTGGATTGTAACTGGCAGGCTTCCTCCCAGGCCCTGAGTGCCTTTTGTAGCTCCTGCTTCTTGGAGCTCTTGGTTGCTAGAAACACCCTCTCCCTGCAGAATTTCTTACGCTCTTGCAGGCAGGGTTACAGGAGCACAAAGGCAGGTGGAATGAAAGTGAATTTGAAAAAGCAAAGGAGTTTAATCAAGGAGAATGAGTCTGATATCAAGTTATCTCTATGGGATTTTAATGTTACACAAAATCACTAAGTGGCACTGCATAAATACAAATACTGGATCCCACCGCTTAACCAATGTAAGAAATTGGGTTACTGGTTGAGGGGGTGCAAATCCTTCTCAAGTAGGGGTGTGCGGTAAACTCCACACCTCTGGTGGAGTTTGCAGAATTTTGCCACTCCGCACTCTGCTTGGAGCACAGACTTCGACAAAAACTCAGCCAACCGCCATGTGGCAGAGTTTACCAGCGCACACCCCTAATATTTTTATAAGATTACATCCTACTTGAACATTTGTTGCTTTTTTTAACCATTTGTTGTGATTTTAAAGGTTGTTTTGTTTTGGGCCTTTTTGGCAGGACGTGCTCTCGGTTTGGGCTTTTTAAGGTGAGTTGAGTTTTGAATTTCAAGCATGGCAAGCTTACACTATCTTGTTTCATGACGTAGTTGTCACATGGTGTTGAGTCGTGGTGAAGGGTTTTTCCTTTAAACAGTAACAAGTTACTATGGTGGGTGAAGGTGCAGCTGCGAGGTTCGTGCAGAGCAGGTAGACCCAATGCTGAGGTCAGGAAAGCCCAGGTAATGTAGACCCTCCAGAACCAGGGGTAACAAAGGGGAATCAGCAGGGCTTCAGGTAGGAGCCGAGTTTGGAGGTGTAGGCAGTGGGCTGGACTGGAAGGAGTGTGTGCAAGGTCGTTGTTTGTGGGTATGCCGCTGTAAAGACGCAGCAAACACAGAGGACTTGGGGCTGGCAGTCTTCGGGGGTGAAGGTACTATTTAGGTGGCTTAGAGACCTCTCAATCTAACTGTGCTTCTGTAGTCCTTCACTGGCAGCTGCTCTTGGGGAGAAGAGTCATGGGAGGGGGCGGGTTTAGTACCACAGCCCCATGTGTGTTACACTTTTGGCCTCACTGGCGCAAACACACACTATACATGTGATTATTTGACTGAGCCTGCATCACTCAGAAGAATCTTACATTATCCTTTAATATAAACTGTTTAGATACAGCTACCTAGGAAAATCTGCATTTTAGCCAGCATTTCCCAGAACAAAAAAGTATTTTTTTGCTGTTATAAAGGTGCTTATATCTCTCTCTTGTTTCCCGGTTACTGAAGTGGACTGAAAAAAACAAGGATTCTAGTTTGATCGAACAGATCTTAAATGGTTCCTGTGCTTGGACACACAAAAGTTGTATTCACCTTACCTTGAAAGCCCTTAAAGTTTTTGCACAGTGAAGCATCCAAGAGAAAGGTCCCACAGCCAATCGAAGCTCCCGCCCATTCACAGAAAGAAGTCCCTGTAGCTCACTAACCAGTTCAGATTTCTGCCCTAGAATACCACTCCAAAGGGAGGTAGAGTCATGTTAAAAAAACCAGACTCTTAGTATTTGAGGGGTTATCGATTCAGTCACTCACTCAGTCCTGTGTGTGCATTTCACGTATGCAAGCTTCAGATGTTATGTTATGTTAGCAAATTCTTGTAAAGTGCAATTCACCGCATTGGTTTCATGACACTGTTCTAAGAGGTGATGAAGCCATGGTGAATTACTCATATGCTTGTCTAAACAACCAAGTTTTGAGAAGCTTCCTGAAGCTCAAGAAGTCTGTGCAACATCTGATTTCAAAGGGGAGGGAATTCCAATATCTGGGTGCTAGTACGGCAAACCTAAAACCACCCAGCCGCTTCAGTTTGAAGGAGGGTGTGGATAGAAGATTTTTGTGAGCAGAAAGCAAATTACGCGCGGATATGCCTTTGAATAGGCCATCGACAAATTTAGCCCTTCGGGCATTCAGAGATTTGAAGATGAGACAACATACTTTGAAGGCGCATCTCTAAAGAATAGGAAGCCAATGCAGCTTCCTCATGAAGGGAGTGACATGTTTCCACCTGGGTTGTTGAAAGATCAGTCTCGCTGCCAGTTGTAGTCATTTGGTTAAGTATAGTGGGATGCCAAAGTATAGAGAATTGGGGTAATCAATGTGGGACATGACCAAGGCTAGTAACACTTGAATCAGTGCTTCCTGGGTGAGAAATCTACTGATCTTTCTTATTTTCCTCAACTGATAGATGTACGTTGAGATCACTGAACCAGCCTTTGGCCAGAAGAGCGGGCTGCAAGGATTATAGGTACTTCCCGTTAGGACCAGTTCAGTCTTGTCTGAATTACGTTTCAAGTGATTGCTGGTCATCCAGCGGCTAATAAGCAGCATAGTGGTCTGAAAGTCACTGATCGATTCAGGGGAGTTGCTAATAGAGAACATCGATTGGAAATCGTCTTCGTAGTTGAAAGTACAGGCTTTCCTCTCTTTTAAGGCTCGAATCAGTGGGAGTAAATACAGGCTGAACTGTCGGGGGATAGTGAGGAGCCCTGCAGATCTTTCAGAGACCCATCAAAACTGGGTAAATGATGCTAGGTTTTGTTCGGCTGCCATTCTGACATTGTATTTCAGGTTCTATACCCATCTAGCTACCATCAGTACAAGTTATAAAGCAATATATTCAACAAATGAACACATATGTATGGTAGGTGTATGGCAGCTTTTCAAAGTTATAGGGCTGCATGAAGTGTCCCATTTGTAACAGCCCATAGACTTGTATGGGTACAAAAAGAGATGCTGTATTAGAGGTCCTCAGAATGCCACTGGTGTCTATTTACAGCCCTGGCTTTTACAGTGATCCCTTGGAGTGGTGGAGAGAGCAGGCGGGTTGCCTCTTAGCCTGCCCAGTACGTGCCCCTGCTGGAAGTGGGGGCCTGGAGTGTAACAGGAAGAAGATTTCCCTCTATCACGAGTGAACGCAAATAACATATATTTAGGCGCAGAGCGTCAGACATAAATAACACTTTTGTTGGCTGCAACTGCCCCCAACGTGTGAATTCAGTGGCCGTGCTACCATGAACTATGCCAGGGCATTGGCCATGCTCACTGATGTTTTTCAGGGGAAGAAGACACCGACTGCCCCTGGTTGCAGGAGTGTTGTGCACGCTGCCCGAGAGATCGTGCTATGGCCTTCATGTGTATCTCCGAGTCGTTTTGCAGTCAGTTTATTTTTTTCAGTCTTCAAAGTAGGGGTGGGCAGAACTCTACAGAATCTCGCCGAGATTTTATGTAACGCCACAGAATTCTACTGAGTAAAATGCAATTCAGAGTGAACCACAAAAGTAACTAAATTAACTTGTGCTTCTTCCCCATGGTAGCTTGGCACAAAAGCAGTCAGACTTAACTTAGATGCACTAAGTGTAAAGTATTTCTGCAGGACTCTAGCAGTTATGAAGGGAAAACACAACACAAGATAAATCCCAAACCGATTTAGAAGAATAGAGTACATTTTAATAAATAAAAGATGCCAAAAAATGAAAATCCAATCGTAGAACTGGAGATATTCAGTTTTAAAGTTTTGGGGAAGTATAGAGCCTAAAAATCGTGGTCAACTGATCATGCTAGACCAAGAGACAGTCATAAGTTCAGGCCGACCGCAAGAGAGCACATCCTGGATACAGGAACCAGGTTAGATACACTGAAAAAGTTAACTCCAGGGTGAAGAGTTCCATTTGTGGTGGAGGAGGCCGTGAGGGAGCAGGGAGGGTGTTGTGGATTGTACTCGCTGCAGTGCGATGAACAGGACTGTGGTCGCGGGCAGTCATCTCTGTAGCTTTGCGTTAGCCGTCACTGCGGGCTGTCACGGCAGTAGCTAAAAGTGCAGATCTAGCATTGCTGGTCTTACTGTAGTGCAAATAATCATCTGGTTAACCGGAGCTTTGCGTTGGTGTTTGCATAAGCAGCAGAGTTGTGGTGCGAACCAGCCCATTCACGATCGTAAAGAGATCAAAATCTCAGGATTTCTCCTTTTCTGGTGGAGGAGTGCACTCTGACACTAGCCATGGGTCCAGGACCTGGGGAGGCACCTAATGAGGATCAGGAATTCACTTGAACAGAGGCTGGAAGGGCTCAGCCAGGTCCAGTTGCAGACCGTCAACTGGGCGGTTGCAGGGAGGTCTTTGAAGTTTGCAGTGTCCCTGTAGCTTAGAACAGAAGGTCAGCCAACTGACCCTTGGAGTTACTCTGGTTAGCCTGGAATGAAGGGAGCAGGTCCAGTCTTCCTTCTCACAGAGTAGGGCAGGACAACCCTCTGGGGGGCAAAGCAGGCCAGAAGCAGCAGGGCAGTCCTCTCGGGAGCGAGGCTAGCCTTAAGCATAAGGGCTAACCCTCTGGGGAACAAGGCGATCCTTTGTCTGTAGTCCACAGGTCCAGGAGTGTACTGAAAAGTGGCTCAGGAAAATGTATACCAAGTGAAGCTTTTGAAGAGGCTGGATTCCCTATAGTACCACCACAGCTGGTTCTGGAAAGTCCTTTCCTTTCTCTGTCAAGACTCCCAGAAGTCTGGGGTGATAAAAGGCTGGTGTCAGGGTCCTTTGGTTACTGGAAGCAAGCTCTTTGAAGTGTAAGTGGAGCAGGGCACTGCTCCGCTTCCAGGCTTCCTGGCCCGGTGCCCCAGCCTGCCTACACCCAGTCCCTTTTGTCTCACTGTCTGGCAGGAATAACCAACCCCTGCAATAGAGTCGTTCACAATCATGTGACTTAGGACATTAGCAGTATGCACAAACAGTTAGGACATGAAAATATAAACTTTCAAAAAGTGACATTTTCAAAATTGTGACTCAAAATTTGACTTTACCATTAAAGAGGATTTTAAATTACAATTCATTTGAGTGTAAACAGCATGGCCCATCTGCTCCCAATCCAAAGTTATCATTCACAAAAAGTAATACGGTAATTTGGTGATAGTCAATGGGAGGAATGGGCCTTGCCTAAGTGATAAACAACTTTAGTTGTTTTTCACTACCAGGACATGTAAAACTTAAACCAAAATGCCCTACTTTTTAAATACAATGCACCTTGCCCATGGGACTTTAGGACCTACCTTAGGGGCGACTTTTACATATTAAGAAGGAAGGTTTAGGCCTGGCAAAAGTTTTATTTTGCCAGGTTGATATGGCAGTGTAAAACTGCACCACAGGCTACAGTGCACAGCCTGAGACATGTTTTAAAAGGCTACTTTAATGGGTGGAACAATGAGCGCTACAGGCCCACAAGTAGCATTTTATTTACAGGGCATAGGTACGGGTTAGTACCACTTTGCAAGGGACTTACAAGTAAATTAAATGTGCTAATTAGGTGTAAGTCGATAGTACCATCTTTAGGGAGAGAGCACAAGCACTTTAGCATTGGTTAACGGTGACAAAGTGCACAGTCCTTTAGCCCAAAAAAAACATACATTCAGCAAAACAGGAGGAGTGAAGGCAAAATGTTTGGGGGAACACCACACTAAGCATGTAAAGTCTAACAAAAGCCTAGTTACTCTATCAATGAAAACAGTGGTCCTACTTTCTCAGGCATTTCTGTTAGCGCCAAGAAACGTTGGTGAATGCTATGTTCGATAAGTGACCTTAACATAATGGCTCACAGTTTTTCGGCCAACATTTTTCCTGCCTTCTTATCTCATTCATAATATTTCATGTCTAATTTGGTAAAAATATGGTGGATTCTTTCTGATTCCAGGATTGTAATTTGCACTCTGTGCATAATTACGTTTCTCCATAGTTTTCGCAACTGTGTTGGTTTATGTTTATGTTCTGTCTCTTCAAGGTCTACCTTAAGCTTTTTTGGGAAAGTGCTTTTCTCATACATTTGAGATGTGCTGTGTCTATGATAAATTTGCCTCTGAGTTTCACCTTCACAGCATCCAAAACAGTGGCCTTGCTTACCCCACCACTGTTGTTGTAAGTAGTCTTTGAGTCTCTGTTTCATCTTCATCAACAGCACTGGGTCCCCGAGTATGGGCTTGTTGAGTTTTCAGTGGATTCTGTCTTTCCTACCACTCTTAGGGTGCATGTTATGAACCATGTTCAGACAAAGCCAGAGGACCTTATTGAACTTCTTCTGGTGTCAGTAGTAACTTGTCTAAGAATATGTGGGCTACACATGAGCAATTCTTGTGTTTTGCGAAGAAATGTGAGAATGTTCTCTGTAATAGGTGCGTGCCGCCATGTACCGTATGGGTCTGCATCCTCTAACCATTTCCTACAACATTCTGAGATGACAATCATCCCCCCAAATGAGTTTTGGGTTTTGTTTTCTCTTGAGAAATGAGTGCATCTATTGCTTTACGGAGTAAAGCTGCCTGTGAGGAGAAACCCTCAATGTGATCCTTGTATCTCCACCAATCTCTACTCCATGTCTCTTTTTTGCTTCTGAAGTAAAAGTTTTTGTGAACTAAAATGTCAATTTCCACAACTGTTTCAGGTGCAGAACAAAATATATTCTGTTGGGCATCATTTAGAACTGAGATGTTTAATTAGCTTCTAGCATGTGAGTTTCTTGTATGAGGCTTTTGGTGTTTCCATTCATGAAAATTAATGCTGTAGCCACAATCTCTTGGTTGGTGTGTGGACCCCCATAACATTATTGGTGGTAACTCTGACTGCTTACTTCATAGCCTTAGACTGCTATCTGGATTTTTTCCATGAAATCAGCTGGTGTGGTTGACTCAACCTGTCTCATGGGGTGGATTTCTTTCCCTGATTTCCCCCCTCACTAAAGTTCACTAAACAACACAAAAACAAAAATCAACACTTAAGTAACTTGAACTCTACTATGTCTCGAAATCCCTCTGAGGTTTACCTGTAAATACTTAAACTTCCCAAGCCTCCAAGGGTCGATAGGGTTTCCCACTTTATTTTTCTGTACTTTTTGTAGGTCATTCAGGTAGCCATGGATCCAGCAGCTGTTACTGAGCTGGATGCAGACAGTCCCAGTGAATGCTCTGATGTCCTAATGTAGTTTTCGAGCACAGGGCCACATGCAAGTGAGGGAAGACTCATACTTCCCGTTCCAGCTCAGCCCAATGCAAATAGTTCACTTAAAAAGCAATCTGAACTCCTCTTTGTCTGTGTCCTATCCTGGCTGGGAGTAGTTGCATGCCAGATGATCACAGCTGGAAACTAACATCTTGATGCCAATCTCAAACAGTCACCCGTCAGAGAAAGAAAAGACACTCAACTTATTACTTCAGAAGTTGCTAAGAGATATACATTGTTCGTACGTGGGTGGTGACTTTCTCAGGCTCTGCAGGTAAGAGTTGTAGCTCCCATAAGAATGCCAGGGATGTCAGTATCTTTGTGTAACTATTAGTAGGAAAGGAGCTCTTTTTGTATGATTACCCATCACCCCCTCACCCACGTGTTTGGACTTATGCTGCTATTTGTTCTACTTTGTGGTGCTTTGGTCCTAGGTGTGCATATGCTCTGATATCTAAAGTACATGTACAATTTACTAATTCCTGATGGCCTCGTTTAACTTTCCTATACGTTCCTTGTATATGGTACAGGGGGTACCCATGGCTAGTAAGTTACATGTAACCAGAGGACTGCATCACATAATTGTGCCATCACTACAGTGACAAGATGAATATATGGCTCTATGGCTACCACTGCAACCTAACCAGGCAGCTTTAAAACCCCCAACTCAACATGGCAATATAAAACTTGTTTCCAGATCAAAACCTTCCTTTTTAATATTAACAAACCACCCTTAGGGAATGCTTTGGTATCCCAACAGGCAGAGTGCTTCATATATAAAAGAAGGGTATTTTCCTTTTGTGGTTTAACACAAAACTGACAGTGAGATCACAAAATTGATCTTTTCATTGGCCTACCTGGAGTTTCACTAGCCACAGCTCTAAACGAGAACTTCCATTTAGGGCCACCAAAGATATTACTCCAAGATATCATATGAATGGTTAAGTTAAACCTGACTCATTACTGAGATCGGATTTAAAATAACCTTTAATAGAAAGGTGACTTTAGGGAGTCACCACTTTGTTGCCCAAACATCCGGTAGCCTTTCCTATCTATCTAGAGCAGTTGTCAACTGATACAACATGTTACCCCCCTTCTAGGAAGTATGAAGAGCTCCCAGGAACAGGGAACAAAGACAATTGCTGGTAAGAGGAGGTGTGACCTCCTATAACAAGAGGACTACCGGGCGATGGCCACAGATGGCCCTGCTTTAAAGAGGCTACTGCCTTAGTGAAGCAAAGGGTGATTACCCCTTTGCCTGCCTACTCCTTTGTGTAGGCAGACAGACTGGTATATCCTTCAGATGGGGAAAACATGTTGCAGAACCAGTTTTCCAGGAGGAATGGCTCACTATGGTGATCTATGGTGGTTAAACCCCGGTGGTGCCCCAAGGGCTCCTCACAGGGGAAGAAGGCTAGCGCCATCTTGGTTTAAGGTAGAGAGGGGCATCCGGGTATGAGGGGTAGCCAAACTGCTAGGAAGTGATGTGAAGTGGGGAGGGTTGCCTCATGGGAACTATTTACCCATTGTCTAGTAAGTCCACCCCTGACACAAATGAAAAGAAGGCATGAAAATGGCACCCCAGACCCGCAGTCCTCAGATCATTACCTGACTGGAAAGAAGACAGAAGAAGGATGGTCCCAGCAAAGAGAGGCTGCACCAAACACTAGACTGCACCTTCTGCATCCAAGGAACCAGAAAAAGGGACTGTGACTGCTGCTCCCACTGGTGGAACACAGCTCCACTCGTGCCAGGACAAAAGAAGTGACTCTACAGGCTACTTGGCTAGCCTCCTTTTGCCCTTTGGGGCCACCAAGAGCTATAGAAGCCTTCACCTGTGGAGAGCCTAGCTGACAGAACCACCGCCTACCACCAGATGACAACGTGCATGCTGGGAGACTGAGTTCAGACCTTCCCGAGTTAGCCCCGAGCCTGTGGAACACATAGCTGAAGTTGAAGTGGACCCTGGTCCCCCAAAGAAAAGGATTTGCCTATCTTTAGGCAACTTATAGTCCTGCACTGGACTCCCCTGCTGCTTCGTGGGACAATGAGTTCCTAGGTCGGAGGCCAGAGACGACACCCTGAAGTTTGTGGACCTCAGTTAAACTCACAGTATCTTTAGCATCCTCGGCATCAGGACTACGTCTTAGGTGGACCATGCTAAAGGAGAAAAGTGCACCAAGGACTCTAAGAATGCTGATTACTACAGATAAGCCACCCCCTGGACCTGAGTGATCCCTGTGACTGACCATGTTGTTTAAGTATCTATTTAAAGCTAAAAATACACTTTATTTAATAAATTCGTGTTGGGTTTTTATTGTACCATGTTCTGGTACTTCTAAATTGCTTTACACGTGTTTGCTTTGATTAAGCCTGACTGTTCTGTGCCACAGCTACCCACGACTGAGCTATGGTCCACTTAAAGAGACCTAACTGGGCCTGATAAAGATTGTGACATTATTACATGGCTCACAACCACACCACATAATAATCAATTTCCCTACATTACACTAAAAACCATTCATAGAGCACTTACCAATAAGTGTTATTATTACCCAAAGGAACTTCTTCAACAACCTTAAAATAACAAAAGATAGACATAAACCTGCAAGGTTGTAAACGCATGCCTTTCAGGTTACATGCAGCACTTTGACGCAGGTGCATAGCTCACTTAACTATATTGCTAGGATTGCAACTGGTTACCTGCAGGTAACACAAGAACCTGTGCAATTAAAACATTAAGACATTGAGCTAAATTACACAAAACACCAATCAGTAACTTGCAAATTTAAATGTTGTGCTCTGCAGAAGCTACATTTACCCTCTATGCTATTTTATGACGTGTGAAACATGATCAAGTGGCAACACGTCTCTCTCCAACAAATGCATTAGCCACCAGAGGTATCTTGTCACTATTACACCTTGAAACCTGCTAGATAAAGAGAGGCATCTGCAGCAGGTGCCTTCATCCAATAAAGGAAGAATCCCTAAACCCTCAGTTCTATAGGCTGCTGGATCTACTGTCTGTGGCTGAACCAATAGTCCGGGTGCAAAGTGGCGACCCACACCCCTGCCTCCACTAAGGTACACAAACCTCCCTCATCCCTCTGACTCCGCTCCAGCAGGCCTACAATGCTGCTATAAGATTTTTTGCGGCGTTCCATTGCTGCTTCTTAAATAAAGAAAAGGTTCACCAGATTTGAATACTTATAGAAGAAGCATACTTTGCAGTGATCGTATTATGTGTATTTCTGTTGTTAGTACCTGATGCTTCAACGGAAAGATGAAAGCCGCCATCACGGATCCAGTTATTTATTACAAGTATAAATTTCCATATAAAGCATTCTATTTCCATCCATGGCGAGTAGAAGTTTCACAAGAGTGCCAGCAGGTGGCACCATTGGCTGTCTTTTGTACGCTGAGATCTGGAACGTAAGTAAGCTTTACCGTGGGAGAACTGGCTGATTCGGAAGATCAAGGAGACATACTACTGTTTCACCTTTTCCCGCCAGGATTGGGGATACTAAAATGCAAGTAAATAAAATGCTTTCAGTAGATGCCCTATCACAAGTAAACGTGTTGCAGATACGTACGGCTGTAAGGACACCTGATATATTTAAAAATATCCAACCGTTTGTATTTTGGCGGCGTTCAATCCATCCCAGCTCAAACCGTCCGTCTGTCCCTGACTTCCGGAGTGCCTTTATTGATATGCTTCTCATGAAACTGAGAAGCAATAGGCACCCTGACCAGTGCTTAATTTGAACCGGTGGTATCCAGTGCTCGGCACCAGCACTTGATTGGCAACACGGCACATGGTGGCGTTGTTTCCATAATTTGCAGATGAGCACAACAGCTGTTCGTTATTAATTCACTATACATTAACAAGCATTTGCAATGCAATAGGTCTCGCATTAGGAAAGTGTGAGCTATTGGTATTGTAAATGACATTTTTTTTAAATATGTGTTGGCTTTGAAAATATATAAATTAATAGCATTTTTATTCACAAAGCCAATAGCTTACACTTTCCTAATGCGAGTCCTATTGGCTATGGCACTGCTTGTTGGTAGCAAGCAAGGACAGTGCTGTTGTGGTGCTGAGTGATGATGTGGTTGGGCTGAGTGATGTGGTGGTGTATTAGAGTGATGTGCTGGTGTCCTAGAGTGATGTGGTGTTGTCCCAGAGTGATGTGGTGGTGTCCCAGAGTGATGTGGTGGTGTCCCCGAGTGATGTGGTGGTGTCCCCGAGTGATGTGGTGGGGTCCCAGAGTGATGTGGTGGTGTCCAGAGTGATGTGTGGTGTCCCCAAGTGATGTGGTGGTGTCCCCGAGTGAAGTGGTGGTGTCCCCGAGTGATGTGGTGGTGTCCCCGAGTGATGTGGTGGTGTCCCTGAGTGATGTGGTGGTGTCCCTGAGTGATGTGGTGGTGCCCCTGAGTGATGTGGTGGTGTTCCTGAGTGATGTGGTGGTGTCCCAGAGTGATGTGTTGGTGTCCCCGAGTGATGTGGTGGTTGTCCCCGAGTGATGTGGTGGAGCCCCTGAGTGATGTGGTGGAGCCTCTGAGTGATGTGGTGGTGCCCCTGAATGTAAAAAAAACGTATAAAGCGCAACTAACACCCAGCGGTTTCTTGGCGCTAAATCATAAGGAAACAGACAGTCCGTAGAGCCAGGAGTATTAATTGTAGGCATTACAAAACTGGTGGGTTTTAAGAAGGGATCTGAAGTGGGTATAAGGAGAGGCAAGTCTTAGACCTAAAGGGAGTGCGTTCCAGAAAAGCGGGGCAAGAAATGAGAACCTCAGTCCTCCCTGTTTTTTGCGTTTAAAGGTCAGGACCTGAAGTAAGGGCAGGTGGGTGGAGCGGAGATTGCGGGAGGGGACGTATGGGTGCAATAGTGAGGAAATAAAAGAAGGACCTATACCAGCAAGGGAATTAGAAATAATGCAACCTAATTTAAATTTGCAGCGCTCAGAGACAGGGAGCCAGTGGAGGGATTTTAACAAAGGACGGACGTGTTGGTGTTTGGGCTGATGATAAATGAGCCGTGCGGCCTGGTTCTGGACAAGTGGTAACCTCTTTAGTTGGTATGCCGGTATACCAACATAAAGGGAGTTGGCGTAGTCTATCCTAGAGATGACTAAAGCCAGCAAGACCAGGGTAAGGGCCTCGGTGGTCAGGAAGCGAGCGATCTTACGGATTTTACTTAACTGAAAAAAACTGGAGGAAACTACCGCTTGATCTGGGGCTTCATCGTAAGGTCATTGCTGATGATGACCCCAAGACTTTTTACTGAGTTGACAGGATTGGGGGGAGGACCCAGCCTCGTGGGCCAAAAGGTGGATTTCCAAGGATTGGCAGCCCCCCCGACAAGCACCAACTCTGTCTTGTCGGGGTTGAGTTTCAGGTGATTCACCCCCATCCAGTCACTGATGTGACAGAGAGTAGATTGAAAGTTGTCGATGGACTGGTCCGCAGAGTTAATATCGAAGACCAGCTGGATGTCATCCGCGTAATTGAACGCGGTGACACAGCTGCCTCGTAAGGATTGAATAAGGGGGGTCAGGTATAAATTAAAAAGGAGAGGGGATAAGGAGGAACCCTGCGGGACGCCACAGGTCAGCCCGACCCTGTCAGCAGAAAACTGAGAGAGCCGAACCGCCTTGCGGCGGTTGCTCAAAAAGGAGCGAACCCTGTCAAGGGCGGTGCCCCGGATGCCAGCCTCCCCGACACGGCCGACCAGAATATCATGGTCGACCGTGTCGAAGGCGGCCGACAAATCCAGGAGCACCAGAACCTGACTGATGTTAGAGTCCGCCCCTCTCCGCAGTTCCTCCATGACTGAAAGTATAACGGATTCCGTGGAGTGATTGGGTCTGAAGCCGGCCTGTTGGGAGTCGAGAAAGTGAGAGACTTCAATAAAGGTACTCAGGGTGTTAGTGACGTGAGACCTCAAGGACTTTGCTGAGGTAGGGAAGAAGGGAAATGGGGCGGAAGTTACGCATGACCATAGGGTCTGCCGTAGGTTTTTTAAGGATGGGCACAACCTCGGCGCTTTTGAATGACCCAGGGACTAGGCCAGAGGAGAGAGAATTGTTCAGCAGCGTCAACGGGGGGGAGGGGCAGGCTGTGAAAGCCTCGCGAAGGATCAAGGGAGGGCAACAATCGGTAGGGGAACCAGAGGCAACCTTATTTAAGAGAGCTAGGAACTCCATCTCCGAGATTGGAGGAATCTGAGTCAGCTGCATGGGGTTGGGGGAGGGTGGGGAACAGTCAGGCATAAGGGGATGAGGCGGGCCGAAGACAAAATACTGTTTTTAATATTGGCAATTTTCTCCACAAAGAACTGATTTAGAGAGTCACAAAGTGCACGGGAAGGGAGAGGTTTAATAGTAACCCTGTCTGGGTTTGACAGCTCCTCCACGATGGAAAAAATATCTTTGGTTTTGGTGGCGGAGTCAACGATCTTGTTTGAAAAATAAGAGGTCTTAGCTTGTAGGACCGCTGCTTTGTACTCTTTAAGCAGGGTCGTAAACCGTAGTTTCATGTCGGGAGCATAGCTGCATCGCCACCGGCGCTCGGCCTGCCTAAGACCCAGCTTCAGGACTTTGAGGTCCTCAGTGAACCACCTTTGGGCGTTGTGAGGGCGCTTAAGCTTAATCTGTCTAAGCGGGGCCACAATGTCACTGGCTGACTCCAGCCAGTGTGTGAGGGCAGACGCTTGAGTATCAATGGAGCCGAGATTAGGGGGGGGTAGAGGTTCTAAGTAAGGTGACAAATTTACTGAGATCGGCCCTATTCCGATTCCGGGCCGAGAGGTTGCCCTCCAAAGCTCTGCTAAGGCAAGGGGTAGCCATAAGAGAAAAGGAAATTATAAAATGGTCGGACCATAAGCAGGGTGAGATGAGGGGGGAAGATATGTCCAGGTTGGAGGTCCAAACCTGGTCCAAGATGTGACCCTTAATGTGGGTTGCTGATTTTATGTGTGGGAGACAATTCATACTGGATAGGAGATCAGAGAATGTAGCAGAGTAAGCACTCTCTTTTACATCAAAGGGCCAATAATTAAAGTCACCTAAAACTAAGATTTTAGAATTATTAATGACAAGTTGGGAGAGCATGTCCCCGAACATCGTAGGGAAGTCGGGCATGGACTGGGGAGGGCGGTAGACTAGGACACAGATAAAGGGGGTCACAGGGGATTCCAGTCTCAGCACAAGGTAGTCGACCGAAGGAATACCGACAGTAGTCAGGGCGGAGAATCGGATAGGATATTTAACAATCGCTGCTACCCCACCTCCTGGCCTACCCGAAGCTCTGTTCGCTTGGAGGATATAATAGCCAGTGGGGATTGCAGCAAGAATGTCAGGGGCAGACTCTTCATTGAGCCAAGTCTCCGTTAGCAGCAATATGTGAGTCTAACAAAGCAAAGATTTCCAACTGGTGTTTTACCAGTGAACGTGTATTAAGATAGGTCACTGTGAAATTGGGGTATGGTCTCCAGTTGGCAGAGGCCAAGGCTTCTGACCAAATAGGGACCCTCTCCTCCAGTCAGGGCCAGGTGGACACACGTTAGTAGATAATCCCTGCTCACCCCCTTGGTAGCTTGGCAGAGCAGACAGGCTTATCTCCAGGGCAATGTGTAAAGTATTTGCACCAACACCTTCAGTAATTATAATGAACACCACAAACGGACACCACACAGGTCTGATATAAAAATAATATTTTTATATACTTTTAGGCAGACTTAAAACGGACATAAACCAACATAAAGTAATCCAGCATAGAGTCAAAAGCATAGGAGGTAGAGATCAAAAAGTCAGGGGAAACCAAGCCAAGGATGCCAGGTCTAACACGTGTCCCCTCCAGCTGAAAGTGAGGGGAACTACCCAACCCCTTAGGAGTTCTCATCACTAAGGCGGAAAAATCTGGACAGACCGTCAGCATTGGCGTGTTCTGTGCCAGGGCGGTGTTCCACCGTAAAGTCCATTCCCTGTAGGGAGATTGACCACCTCAACAGTTTTGGGTTTTCTCCCCTCATCTGCATTAACCATCTGAGGGGCCTGTGGTCTGTCTGAACCCGGAAGTGAGTCCCAAATAAATAGGGTCTGAGCTTCTTCAGCGCCCAGACCACGGCAAAAGCTTCCCTTTAAATTGCACTCCACCTCTGTTCCTGGGGGAGTAGCCTCCTACTAATGAAGACTACAGGTTGGTCCCCGCCCTCATCATTCAGTTGGGAGAGCACGGCTCCCACCCCATGCTCTGAAGCGTCTGTCTGCACTACAAATTCCTTGGAGAAATCAGGTGCCCCGAGCACGGGTGCGGTGCACATGGCAGCTTTCAGAGTTTCAAATGCAGTCTGACAGGCCTCGGTCCAAATCACCCTTTTGGGCTGTTTGTTAGAAGTCAACCCCGTCAAGGGGGCCACAATGGTGCCATACCCCTTGACAAACCTCCTGTAATACCCGGTGAGGCCAAAGAAGGCTCTCACCTCTGACTGGGTCTTGGGGGGCTCCCAATCCAGAATGGTATCAATCTTTGCCTGTAGGGGCGCCACCTGGCCGCTCCCTACCTGGTGTCCCAAGTACACCACAGATCCCTGCCCTATCTGGCACTTACTGGCCTTGATAGTGAGGCCTGCATTCTGCAGAGCTTTCAACACTTCCCAGAGGTGTTGCAGGTGTTCCTCCCAAAGGGAGCTGAACACAGCAATGTCATCCAGGTACGCGGCGCTGAATTGCTCCAGTCTGGACAGTACCTGGTTGACCAGTCGCTGGAAGGTGGATGGGGCGTTTTTCAAACCAAAGGGCATGACTCTGAACTGGAAGTGCCCCTCTGGGGTTGAAAACGCCGACCTCTCCTTTGCCCCCTCAGTTAAGGCAATCTGCCAGTACCCAGAAGTCAAATCAAATGTACTGAGATACTTGGCAGCCCCCAGCCGATCCACAAGCTCATCAGCTCGGGGGATGAGGTGTGCGTCAGTCTTGGTGACCGCATTGAGCCCGCGGTAGTCCACACAAAACCTGAGTTCTGGGGTGGCACCGGGCACAGCAGCCTTTGGTACTAAGACCACCGGACTAGCCCACGGGCTGCTGGATGGCTCAATCACCCCTAGCGCCAACATCTTGGAAACCTCTTCCTTGATGCTGACCCTGACTTTGTCAGCGACCCTGTAAAATTTCTGTTTCACAGGGGGGCTATCTCCAGTGTCCACATCATGGATGCACCAATTGGTGACTCCTGGGGTCAGGGAAAACAGGGATGCAAATTGACCCAACACATGGCGACAGTCTCTCTGCTGCTCTGGGGTCAGGGTGGGGGAGAGAACCTCTCCATCCACTGACCCATCCTGTTCCTTGGCTGCCAGGAGGTCAGGAAGAGGATCACTCTCCTCCTCCATCCCATCATCTGTAGCAAGGAGCATTGTGACATCCGACCTCTCAAAGTGTGGTTTGAGGCGGTTCACAGCCAGGACCCTCAAAGGGTTCCTGGGAGACTGAAAGTTAACCAGGTAGGTTACATCGCTCTTGCGCTACACCACCTCATACGGCCCACTCCACTTATCTTGGAGCGCACAAGGCTCCACTGGGGCCATCCCCCACACCTTCTGCCAAGGTTGAAATTCGACCAGAGTGGCATTCTGGTCATACCATCTTTTCATTTCTTCCTGGCTGGCTTCTAGGTTCGCCTGAGCGAGTTTCCTGAAGCGTTGAGTCTGGTTGCGGAAGGCCAGCACATAGCTGAACACATCCTGAGGGGTCTTACCATGGGATTTCTCCCAACCCTCCTTCACCAGATTCAGAGGTCCTCTCACAGGGTGACCGTACAGAAGCTCAAAGGGGCTGAACCCTAAAGACTTCTGGGGCACCTCTCTGTAGGCAAACAACAGGCAGGGTAGGAAGACGTCCCACTTCCGCCTCATGGGCTCTGTGAGGCCCATTATCATGCCTTTGAGGGTCCGGTTGAATCTCTCCACCAGACCATTCCCTTGAGGGTGGTAAGGAGTGGTGAACTTATAAGTTACCCCACACTCCTCCCACAAAGACTTCATGTACTTAGAGATGAAGTTGGTCCCCCTGTCGGATACCACCTCCCTGGGAAATCCCACATGGGAGAAGATCCCCAATAATGCACGGCCCACCACAGGGGCTGTGATTGTCCGGAGAGGGACAGCTTCCGGGTACCGGGTGGCATGGTCCACCAAGACCAGGATGAACCTGTTGCCTAGGGCTGTCTTCCAGAGGCCCCACAATGTCTATGCCCACTAGCTCAAAAGGGGGGCTAATCACGGGAAAGAGTTGGAGGGGTGCCTTGCACCTTCCTCCACTCTTGCCACTGGCCTGGCAAGTCTGGCAAGTCCTACAAAAAGTTCCTACGTGCTTCTTCATCTGGGGCCAGTAAAAGTGGGTGACAAGCCGTTGAAAGGTCTTGTCTTGCCCCAGATGTCCTGCGAGAGGCACGTCATGAGCCAGACCCAGTAAGAAGGTCCTGAAGCGCTCGGGTACCACCAGCACACGGGCTGCACCGGGCTCAATGACCTTAGGCTCACTATACAACAACCCATCCTCCCAGTAAATGAGATGGTGTTTGGACTCTCCACCTGCTGCCTGGTCTGTAGCCTGTTGCCGCATACCAATAAGAGAGGGGCACTCTTTCTGCGCCTTGCAGAACTCCTCCCTGGAGGGACCCCCTTCCTGCTGCCGATGGGTCAGCTGAGGCAAGTCTCCCAGTTCGGCTACCTGTTCCCCTGTAGGTACCAGAGCATCCCCCTCCGGGTCTGCTTCCTCCTGGACCGCGGGAACGGCCGGGGCTGGATTCCCACGCCCCCTGCCCTTCCTCCTCTGGGCAGGTACCTGGGCCACTGTTTCAGGCTCCAAGTCTGCTTTGCCACCCTTACTGGCGGCCATGGACCGAGTGGTCGCACAGGCCCACTCAGGCCAACCCAACATCTCCAGATGCACCTGGCGTTCCACCTCCCTCCAGGGAGAACTCTCCAGGTCATTACCTAGCAGACAGTCTACCGGTATGGAGGGCCTCACAACAACTCTCAAGGGACCTGAGACCCCCCTCACTCGAAGGGAACTTGCGCCACTTTTCAGCAGCGCACAGAGTTGTCAGCTGACACTACTGGGTGTAACACATCTGGGATAACCTGCTCCTCAGAGACCCACTGACACCTGACAGATGTCACACAAGTTCCCGTATCTCTGAGAGCCTCCACCCTCCTCCCGTTGATGGTCACCCACTGTCTGTACTTTTTAGTGTTTTCAGGCAGGTAGGTTTCCTGGACCATCTTGGTCTCCTAAAGAGACATGGGTCATCACTGCCAGCTCCTCCTCCCCACTAGGTACTAACTCCTCCCCCAAGGTTACACTCATCAAACCCGGTTTGGGAGCAACAGGGGGTGCTGGGGACTTCTTGGGGCACCTAAGGGCAATGTGACCATTCCCATTGCAGTTGTAACACCTAATGGGACCTTGAAAGGTACGCCCACCCTTAGGGGGTGGTGGTGCCTGAGACTGGGGGGCCGGGGACTCCTTTCCAGCTGAACTGTTTTGGGGGCCCTTTAGGGAACTCCTTCTTGTTACCTGTGTCCCCCCCACTCTTCTGCTGGGGACCCGGTCCAACTTTGGCTGTGGTACCCACGATCCCCTTGTGGACCCTGGTGCTGGTCCAGCGGTCCGCCTCCTTAGCAAGCTCCCTGGGATCAGTTAACTTACTATCCAAAAGATGCTGGCGCAGCTCTGGAACACATAGACTGCTCAAGTGCTCCCAACTAATTAAATGGAACAACCCCTCATAATCAGTTGCCTTGCTGCCCTTTATCCAATCTTCCAATGCACGCATATACAGGTTCACACACTCCACCCATGTACTGGACTCTAACTTTTTAAAGTTCCTAAACGTCTGTCTATACTGCTCTGGGGTAAGCCCATACCTGAGGCATAGGGCCTCCTTCATATGGGGTAGGTCATTTTGCCTGCTAATTCTAAGGGTGAGAGGACATCCCTCCCAGAAGCCTCAAAATGTTTCCACAAGCCCGCCCCCCAATCCTCCATAGGCACCTTACCCATCTTAAGAGCAATCTCATAGGCTGTGAACCATGCATAGATATCCTCCCCCCTCTGAAAATTCTAGACTATATCCTTGGGGAGATATACCCTATGCCCATGCACTGGCTGTGCGCTGCCACCATTCAAACCGGACTCCCACTGTTTAGCTTTTAGATCCAGTTCTCTCATGCTCACCTCATGGGCCAGAATTAACTTCTTTTCTTCCATCTGGGCCTTGAGCCTCAGGACTTCCAGCTCATGTTCTCGTGCTCTCTGGTTCTCTTGAATTTCCTCCGGGGAGAGACCCCTGCTGGAATGGTTGCTGCCAGCCTTGAGGCTGGTCCGCCTATTGGCAGATCCTTTGCTCCAAAGCCATTCCCTGGTGGATTCTCCGTCTCTTCAGCACCTGTCCCCGTTGCCTCTTTGGCCTCCCACCAGACCTTTAAGGCGTCCTGCAGCTCGTCCTTTCTAGAGCTGCTTTTAATGGGGCATCCAAAGTCTCTGCAGTACTTCCTGAGAGCATCCTTGTGGTAGGAATACAGATCCTCAATGTTAAAATCAACTTCTCCCCTTATGCTGGCTTCCTTCTCACTGGGCATATTTTCACTGAGTGCCTTCCTGGACTGTGACATGGTGCTTCAAGGAAATTCAAAAATAGGACCAAGAACAAAAAATAATTCGGTATGTGGTAGGTCTGCACTAAACTAGTGATGCACACCAATCACTGTAGGTCAGGCGCAAATACACGTTCATATCCCACCGCTAGCCAACAATGTTGGAATTGGGGGTCTCCAGTTGGCAGAGGCCAAGGCTTCCGACCAAATAGGGACCCTCTCCTCCAGTCAGGGCCAGGTGGACACACGTTAGTAGATAATCCCTGCTCACCCCCTTGGTAGCTTGGCAGAGCAGACAGGCTTATCTCCAGGGCAATGTGTAAAGTATTTGCACCAACACCTTCAGTAATTATAATGAACACCACAAACGGACACCACACAGGTCTGATATAAAAATAATATTTTTATATACTTTTAGGCAGACTTAAAACGGACATAAACCAACATAAAGTAATCCAGCAAAGAGTCAAAAACATAGGAGGTAGAGATCAAAAAGTCAGGGGAAACCACGCCAAGGATGCCAGGTCTAACAGAAGCCCTTTGTTGGGTGGAGAGTTGATGGCTGAGAGAGGGACTGGGGACAAAGGGGTAGCTATCTCAGGGAAAGTATCTCTAGCACAGAGAAACCCCAGTGGCTCAAAACTCGACAAAGTCGCGGGGGGAGTAGGCCAATAGGAATGCAGTCGAATCAGATCTGCAGAAGTGTATTTAATAAAACCGGCAGAGGGACATGCCCCATGCTCCGACCGGCCGCGGACGGGCGCAGACGGGCTCGCCTTAGGCGCGCCCGCTGCGCCATCATGCGCTGAATGATGTGGTGGTGTCCCCGAGTGATCTGGTGGTGTACCCGAGTGATGTGGTGGTGTCCCCGAGTGATGTGGTGGTGTCTCTGAGTGATGTGTTGGTGTTCCTGAGTGATGTGGTGGTGTCCCCGAGTGATGTGGTGGTGTCCCCGAGTGATGTGGTGGTGTCTCTGAGTGATGTAATGGTGTTCCTGAGTGATGTGGTGGTGCCCCTGAGTGATGTGGTGGTGCCCCTGAGTGATGTGGTGGTGCCCCTGAGTGATGTGGTGGTGCCCCTGAGTGATGTGGTGGTGTTCCCGAGTGATGTGGTGGTGTCCCCGAGTGATGTGGTGATGTCCCCGAGTGATGTGGTGGTGTCCCCGAGTGATATGGTGGTGTTTCTGAGTGATGTGGTGGTGTTCCTGAGTGATGTGGCGGTGTCCCTGAGTGATGTGGTGGTTTTCCTGAGTGATGTGGTGGTGTCCCTGAGTGATGTGGTGGTGTTCCTGAGTGATGTGGTGGTGTCCCTGAGTGATGTGGTGGTGTCCCTGAGTGATGTGGTGGTGTCCCTGAGTGATGTGGTGGTGCCCCTGAGTGATGTGGCGGTGTCCCTGAGTGATGTGGTGATGTTCCTGAGTGATGTGGTGTGTGAGGGTGAGGGTGTGTGGTGGTGTGAGGGGGTGAAGGTGAGTGAGGGTGAGAGGGTTGTGAGGGTGAGGGGTGTGAGGTGTGAGGTTGTGAGGGTGAGTGAGGGTGTGTGAAGGTGTGAGGTTGAGGGAGGGTGAGGGTGATGGGGGTGAGGGTGAGGGTGTGTGAGGGTGTGTGAGGGTGAGGGGGTGTGAGGGTGAGGAGGCGTGGGGCCTGCGTTGGTCAGTTTTAGAATCAGGAGGGGCAGAGTCGGCACAGTCTCCAAGGGATCAACGTGTCTAGAGGCAAAGCATAGCGGATGTAGCATTGCAGCTAGCAAGTCGAGTGTTTTCAAGCTGAGTGTCCCTAGAGAGATGGCAACACAGCAACAGCTTTTGAGGAGTAAGGCTACTGTAAATAAGCATGGTAGGCTTTAATTTCCGTCCAGAAACAAGCTCTCGGCATTGCTGTGGCGGGGGGGGGGGCGCGGGGAGCAGCAGCCTTTGAAGTCTGATGCCGAGGCACAGACAAATGGTGGTGCGCGATGTGCACGTGGGGGGGGGGCGGGGGAGCGGCAGCCTTTGAAGTCTGATGCCGAGGCACAGACAAATGGTGGTGTGTTATGTGGCTGGCGATGGTGTGCACGCGCATAGATCACATGACCTGTATGCGATCTGCAGCCGTTTTGGTAGACTGTTCTTTTCCGCTTACTATAATCTCGGCGGAGCAATGCGCAAGCGTATTGGCTCCGGCGATACCTAAAAATGACTAATATCTTCCGCCCAAGCCCTTCTTATAGCTTTGGCGGCTTGACATAAAAGGAATTGTCACACTTGTAAGTGTGTGATGGTTAGTAGTTGTGCTGGTACTGTTATTGGCAGCGCTGTAAGGGGCAATCAATGGTGCAAGCTGCAGCAGCCTCATAAATGGGGCCCAACAGGGCTTTAAATGGGCCGGTCCTCACCAGGTCTGAGCACCGGCAGTTTTTTTAAAGGAGCCCTGAAATGGGTCTCTATCGGGCTCTGTTTTGTGCCCTGCACAGGCAGTCCGTTTTTTTTTCCGGACTGCAGTGACAGCAGGCACATCGATGTGCGTGTGGTGAGCGTTGTTGGAGAAGGAAAATCCTTTAAGCCCTCCCATGCTCATGACGAGGTCAGCTCGTCATGAGCCATGGTGGCGGTGTGCTCATGACGAGCTGAGCTCGTTATAACGGCCGCAACGCTCGCACGCGGGGCTAATTTCCCCGCTGGGCTAATTTACCCGCTGTGCTGAGCATTCTAAAGAAACAGGTGTGGCTGTGACAAGCCAGGCTCGTCATGAGCACATGGCCACCGTGGCTAATGACGAGCTGAGCTTGTCATGAGCACCGAGGCGCTGTGCGCGCCCCCCCCAACCCCCAGCACATCAGGGGAATTAGCCCTGCAGGCAAGGGGTTAAAGAGAGTCATTTCTCTCAGGATTTCCCTTCTCTTTTTGAATCTCAGGAGCAGCAACATTGTTGTGGTGTCACTGCCAGGGCTTTAAGTGGAAGTGTTTTCAATATTATATACAAGCCATAGTTGCTGCTTATTTATCTTATGCAACTTGCAACCATTCACAAAGCCAACAGTCCTGACTTGTAGGTATGATGTGACTTGTTGTATCATAAATCTGGACGCAATGACAGGAACAGCAAAATACAAGTCGGGCGGCAAACTGTGCTAAACACACATTTTTAGCTTATATGTTTTTAAGCAACGCTCTTAATTACATTGACAACGCCCCTTTGAGAGACCCACCAATTTTTGCATCCCACTTAAAGGCCCCTGACATAGGATAGGCGGGGTCGACTACAGTCATCGAATAGTAGGGAAAAGAGTCTGTGAAGTGTGCCTCACTTTGAGCAAATGTATAGTTCACGTCAATGTAGGGAAGGAGCTGAAGACTCTTAAAGGGGCGGGCTTGAAACACTTACCCTATGTAACTATGTTTATGACCCAACATGTGACAGAGAGCTCTGTCTTTGATAGTCTTACTAGGCAAAGAATAACCAATATTAGGCATAGAAAAGATGTGCATCTTCAAAACAATGAAATACCGGACAGGGTAAATTTAAAATAAAGTGGCTTCTTTCCTGCTTGCTGTCACTACCTGTGGGTGGGTGTACAAAGGGGATAACTTGATTTCAACAGTGCTTAATGTAGCGTTCTAGTGGTTTTCGCCTGGGTCTCGGCTGAGGGCGGAAGAACTTGCACACTATGTATCACCTTCTGGCCAGGCGTGGCCAGAAGGCTATAAATAAATGGGCCGGGGTCGCGTGAATATTATATTGTTCCCTACTATCGTAGTGCCTGTGGTCCCGATCCCCTACACTGGCGACCAGGGTGGGATGCGCAATAAACGCCCGAGAAGAAGCAGAGTAGATGTACCTGAGGGATCGACGAAGCGTCGCAAGAGTCGGAGGAGCGGTGCGAGGTGAGGCGTCCATCACCGTGAGCACAGCGCAGAGTGAAGCTCTCGGCGATGCCAGCAACCGCACCGGTGAGCAGCGTGAGTCAGGGGCTGCGTAGGGGCACCGGTACGGCAAGCGACAGAGAGACGCGAGTGCCAGCAACAGGCCCGCTCGCAGGAAGGCCCGACTGCCGGCTGGAAGAGGCGCGCATGCGCAGAAGCGGCAAGGCCCGCCAAGGGCGAGGCATAGCGCGAGTGAACGCGCAAGAGACCCGGCAAGGGAAAACAGTCAACCCAGCACCTACACGACCAGAGGAGCGAGTGTATGACAGCCCAGGGGCGTATTAGGAACAAACAAACCCACTACGCACACAAGGAAGAAAAGGAAGTAAGCACTGGCAAAACCAAGAGAGAAGCCACATAATCTCTTGTAGTGAAGCCTCAAACAACAAAGGGCATGAAGAAAACAATCAAGTAACAAGTACCCCACAATGTCGAACACGCCAAATGCCGCGACAGGAAGACAATAACAAGCAATACCCCCAGTGCAACCAGCAGGGCCACCAACGCTGCAGTCAGCACGTTCGCAAATCCAAGCACTGCCGCCATTTAGCGAACTGATTGATCCTGCAACAGCGGCACCAAGATGGGCAGTGTGGGTTGGACAACTAAACAATTATTTTGTAGCCACCAGAGAAAAGGATAATGAGGTCAAGAGATCGCTGCTGCTGCATTTTGGAGGGACTGAAATTTACAAGCTATTCGCCCATCTCCAAAATACTGGAGCTGCCAACGACTATGACACCGCAGTTCTAACGCTAAATGCGCGCTTTGACCCTCAGCTCAATCCATACTATGAGCGATTTAAATTCCGTCAGTCAAGGCAAAGAGAAGGGGAGGCAATGGATGCGTTCCATGCGCATCTGAGAGAGTTGGTGAGCACGTGTACAGAAGATGACCAGACAAAAGAAGTCACCGCGCAGCTAATTCAATCAATCAATCTATCAATCAATCATAACATTTGTATAGCGCGCTACTCACCCGGAAGGGTCTCAAGGCGCTTGGGGGAAGGGGTCCGCTACTGCTCGAACAGCCAGGTCTTGAGTTGTCTCCTGAAGGCGAGGTGGTCCTGGGTCAGCCGAAGGTGGATGGGGAGGGAGTTCCATGTCTTGGCCGCCAGGTAGGAGAAGGATCTTCCTCCGGCGGTGGCTCTTCGGATGCGTGGTACGGCGGCGAGGGCGAGGCTAGTGGAGCGTAGCTGGCGGGTGGGCGTGTAGAAGGTCAGGCGGTCGTTGAGGTACTTGGGGCCCAGGTCGTGGAGAGACTTGTGTGCGTGGGTAAGGAGCCTGAACGTGATTCTCTTGCTGCAAGTCCCTCAGGTGGCCGGAGATGTGGCTGCGTCAGGGGATGTCCAGGATGAGTCGGGCGGAGTTCTGGATGCGTTGGAGTCTTTTCTGTAGCTTGGCTGTGGTTCCGGCGTAGAGGGTGTTTCCGTAGTCCAGTCGGCTGGTGACGAGTGCATGGGTGACCGTCTTCCTGGTTTCGGTCGGGATACATCGGAAGATCTTGCGGAGCATGCGTAGGGTGTTGAAGCATGATGAGGAGACGGCGTTGACTTGTCTGGTCATCGAGAGGGAGGAGTCCAGGATGAAGCCCAGGTTGCGTGCAAGGTCTGTTGGATTGGGGGTGTTGCCCAGGGCGGGGGGCCACCAGGAGTCGTCCCAGGCGGAGGGCGATGGTCCCAGGATGAGGACTTCCGTCTTGTCTGAGTTCAGTTTCGGGCGGCTGTTCTTCATCCACTCGGCGACGTCTTTCATCCCTTCGTGTAGGCTAGTTCTGGCGGTGGTGAGGGAGAGGATCAGTTGGGTGTCGTCGGCGTAGGAGATGATGTTGAGGTTGCGTTGGCGTGCGATGGCTGCAAGAGGTTCCATGTAGACGTTGAAGAGGGTGGGGCTGAGTGATGATCCTTGCGGTACGCCGCAGATGACTTTGGTGGCCTTGGATCGAAACGGGGGAGGCGGACTCTCTGTGTTCTTCGGCGAGGAACGAGCGATCCACTCCAGTGCCTTCTCTTGGATACCGATGTTGCTGAGGCGTTGAACTAGGGTGCGGTGGCAGACAGTCTCGAACGCTGCAGAGAGGTCCAGGAGGATGAGGGCCGCTGTTTCCTCGTTGTCGAGCAGGGTTCTGATGTCGTCTGTGGCTGCGATGAGGGCGGTCTCGGTGCTGTTGTTAGCTCGGAAACCGGACTGTGAGGGGTCAAGGGATCCGTTCGTCTCGAGGAAGGCGGAGAGTTGTCTGTTGACAGTCTTCTCGATGACTTTGGCAGGAAAAGGGAGGAGCGATATGGGGCGGAAGTTCTTGAGGTCGGTGGGGTCCGCTGTTGGTTTCTTCAGTAGGGCGCTGAGCTCGGCATGCTTCCAGCTCTCCGGGAAGGTGGCGTAGTTGAAAGAGGTGTTGATGATGTTCCGGAGTTGGGGTGCGATGGTGGAGTCGGCTTTGTTGAAGACGTGGTGTGGGCAGGGGTCGGTCGGAGATCCGGAGTGGATGGTGTTCATCGTGCGGGCTGTGTCTTCGGTGGTCACCGTGGTCCAGTTGCGGAGGGTGGCGGTGGGGGGCGTTAGTTCTACCGTTGGGTGCGTGGATGGTGCGCCGAAGCTGTTGTGGATGCCGGCGACCTTGCGGTGGAAGAACGAGGCGAGAGAGTCGCAGAGATCTTGTGAAGGAGTGAAGTCGTTGATGCCGGTGCTGGGGTTGGAGAACTCTTTGACGATGCTGAAGAGTTCCTTGCTGTCGTGGGCGTTGTTGTCCAGTCGTTCCTTCAGTGATGTCTTCTTGGTGGTGCGGATAACCTGGTGGTGCTTGCGGGTGGCTTGTTTGAGGGCGGTCATGTTGTCTGTGCTCTGGTCGATGAGCCAGGCCTTCTCGAGGGAGCGGCAGTTCTTCTTGGAGTTCTTGAGTTCGTCGGTGAACCAGGAGGCTTACTTGCTTCTGGGTCTGCTGGGAGGGATCTTCAATGGTGCGAGGTCATCGGCGCAGGCGGTCAGCCACTGCGTGAAGTTGCGGGCTGCTTTGTTGGGGTCCGTAGTGCTGGCGGGAGGGTTCTGGCTGAGGGAGGCGGTGAGCTGCTCGGCGGTGATCTTGCTCCAGTTCCGGCGAGGAACCTGTTGCGGGTGGTGGTGGACCGTGGTCCTTCGAAAGCTGAAGTGGACGCAGCTGTGGTCGGTGCAGTGAAGTCCGGTGGAGTGGCTGAAGGTGATGTGCTTGCTGGATGAGAAGACGGGATCAAGCGTGTGGCCGGCGTAGCGGGTGGGGGTGTTGACCAGTTGCTTGAGTCCGAGGTTGGCGAGGTTGTCCAGCAGGGCGGCGGTGTTGGGGTCCTTGTTGTTCTCCAGGTGGAAGTTGAGGTCCCCTAGGAGGATGTAGTCAGCGGAGGGGAGGGCGTGCGGGCTGATGAAGTCCGTGATGTCTTCGCTGAATTGTGTGCGTGGTCCCGGGGGTCTGTAGACGAGGGTGCCTCTGAGGGTCGTCTTGGGGTCGGTGTGTATCTGGAAGTGCAGGTGTTCGGCGGCGTTGAAGGTGTCGTCGAAGTTGGTCGTGATGCGGATGGTGTTCTTGTGGACGATGGCGATGCCTCCTCCGGTCTGGTTGACGCGGTCCCTCCTGATGATCTTGTACCCGTCCGGGATGGCAATGGCGATGTCGAGTGCAGAGGAGGCGTTCATCCAGGTTTCTGTGAGGAAGGCGACGTCTGGTGAAGTTGTGTCGAGTAGGTTCCAAAGTTCGATAGCGTGTCTATGGATGGAGCGGGTGTTGAGCAGGATGCACTTGAGGTGGCTGTTGTTGGTGCTCGGCTTGGTGGGTGCGGTGCAGGTCCGGTGGCAGGTGAACTTGCAGGCTTGACAGGTGAAGGGTCGTGGGTGCGTCTCGGGGTGGCTCGGTAGCAGGCTCGGTTTCGGTCGGGTTTGAGTGCGATGAGGGTGGCAGCGTCGTAGGTCCGTCGTGTGGGCTGGCAACGCCGGGGAGCAGGGGTCCTTGCGCTGGGCGCGGGCCAGGCGCAGACGGGCGCAGATGGGCTTGCCTTTGGCGCGCCTTCGGCGCGCATAGGGCGCGCCCTCTGCGCGTACGTGCGGACTCTGCCATAAATGGAGAGTGGGGGGGGGGCGGAGCGAGGGAGGAGCAGCTGGGAGGCGGGAGCGGGGTGGCCAATGGGCAGGTAACAGAAGCGAAAAGGGGTGGGCCGTAGGGGAGCAGCGGCGGGGAGCGGGGAGGGGGAGAATCGGCGGGAAGGACACTAGGACGGCGAATACAGGGGCACAGAGGGCACAGCAAAAACACAATCAGGGGCACAGAGGTTTAAACACAGCAAACAATGGAAATAACAGAGCGAAATACACGATATGGGGCACAGGCAAAGGAGACAGAAAAATAACGGCAGAACAGCAGTCCAGGCACACGGCTGTGCGAGGCAGCGGCGGAGGGGTCAGGGGTCCCGGCACTCAAGGAGGGAGCTGCGCGGTGTGTGGAGCGACCGGCCCTGCAGGCAGGGGTAAGGGTCACAGCTCACCACTGCGCGGCGACCTCCCTAAATGGTCCGTAGGAGGGAGGAGCAGCTGGGAGGCGGGAGCGGGGTGGCCAATGGGCGGGTAACAGAAGCGAAAAGGGGCGGGGCCGCAGGGGAGCAGCGGCGGGGAGGGGGAGAATCGGCGGGAAGGACACTAGGACGGCGAATACAGGGGCACAGAGGGCACAGCAAAAACACAATCAGGGGCACAGAAGTTTAAACACAGCAAACAATGGAAATAACAGAGCAAAATACACGATCAGGGGCACAGGCAAAGGAGACAGAAAAAAAACGGTAGAACAGCAGTCCAGGCACACGGCTGTGCGAGGCAGCGGCAGAGGGGTCAGGGGTCCCGGCACTCAAGGAGGGAGCTGCGCGGTGTGTGGAGCGACCGGCCCTGCAGGCAATTCAAGGATGCCGGAACAAAACGTTGAGGACGCTGATACTGCGTCAACCACGCATCACGTTAGATGAAATACTAATCCTCGCATGATCGCATGAACTGTCAGATGCCGATCCACAACGATGGAGGCAGCCCTTAATCCTCAAGCAGACGTCGGAACCAACATAAAAACAGAGAGGGTGGACGCCGCCCGCACCCCCGGTAGGAGCGGGCAAGGAAGATGGCCGACCAGAACGCCGCGACGGCCGCCATGTGGCTATTGTGGACGGGAAGAACACAACCAAGATGGCTGCCCAGCGTGAGGGAAGACTTGTTCCAAGTGCGGAGTGCCAAACCACTTCGCAAGTGTGTGCCGAGGAGGTTTCCGCAGAAGAAACCCATCCGGAAGGAAGACGATCACTGAAGCAGTCAGGCAACTAGCCCTCGACGAGGCTCAACCGTCGCGACCCACGACGACACGGCACCACCAACACACCCGCCTAGACGATTCCTCCACGGAAGAGGACGACGAATGCTATTTCGTATCCTTCACGAGCGATTTGAAGAGGAGGCGCAGACCCCAACCAAAATGCCAAATCCAGATTGATGGCTCGTCAGTCACTGGAGTAATAGATACTGGCGCCACAGTGAATGTGATGGGCATACAGCACTACAAGAACCTTAACCCTAAGCCACGACTAGTGCAGTCCAAGAATCAAATCCTAACGTATGGCGGCCAAAAGCCACTTCCTCTACGAGGCAAGATGCTGGTACAGGTCAAATCAGAAGACCGGGAAGTCACTACGACATTTCATGTCAAAGAAGCCGACCTGCTAGTCGGGAGCCACACCACAGAGGATCTCAACCTCATTGCGTTTGCCAACGCCGTCAAAGTGCTCCAGACTGAAGATATCCTACAGCTGTTTCCATCACTATTTGAAGGGCTAGGAACGATCAAACGACTGCCCGTGAAGTTGCACATTGACAAAGCAATTCAACCTATTTCACTGAAGCACCGGAGGATTCCGTTCCACCTGAGAACCGCAGTTGAACAAGAACTTGCACAACTAGAGAAACAAGGAGTCATTGAAAAAGTGACAGGCCCGACACCATGGGTGTCCCCCATGGTGATAGTAGAGAAACCCCGGCAACCAGGAAAAATAAGAATTTGCACAGACATGCGAATGCCCAAAGCGATAAAGAGGGAGAGACACATCACACCCACAGTCGATGATATACTAGCAGACTTGAACGGAGCTCAATGGTTTGCGAAACTAGATCTGAATGCCGGATACCACCAACTAAGGCTTGCCGAAGAAAGCAGATACATAACAACCTTCTCGACGCATCTAGGCCTCAGGAGGTATAAGAGGCTAAATTTCGGAATATCCTCATCTGCCGAAATATTCCAAAACACCATAAAGGAAATACTATCAGGGTTACAGGGAGTGCTAAACGTCAGCGACGATATATTAATACATTTCAAAACCAGCGAGGAACATCATCGGCGACTGAAGGCCACGCTCCGAAGATTAGCCGAACACGGGGTAACACTACACAAAGACAAATGTAAGTTCTTCAAAAAGTCAATAGAATTCTTTGGCTACATATTCAACTCAGACGGAGTCAAGGTGGACCCTAGAAAGTCACATGCGATCAGACATGCCCCTGCCTCAACGACAGCATCTGAAGTGAGAAGTTACTTACTGTGCCAGGTTCATCCCGAACTTGGCCACAATCGCTGAGCCCCTATGGAATCTGACGAAAAAGGAGAGTCCATGGAAATGGACAGACACAGAAGAAGAAGCGTTCACCAAAGTCAAGACCGCACTACTGGACGGGACCACCATGGCCTATTTCGACACATCGCGACACACTGAAATATTGGTGGATGCCAGCCCTGTTGGACTGGGGGCCCTGCTCACACAAGAGACAGAACCAGGGGCGTGGGCTCCATTAGCATTCGCGAGCAAGGCGCTCACCGCGACTGAGGCGCGGTGTTCCCAAATCGTAAGGGAGGCCCTGGCTGTGAAATGCGCCTGTAACCACTTTCACCTTTATATCACTGGACACCCGTTTCAAATGGTGACAGACCACCAGCCGCTAATACCTTTGTTTAGAGGCACAGCCCCTCATCCACCACCGCGAATTGAACGATGGGCCATTCAAATACAACAATATCAAATAGACCTTGTGTACAGGCCCGGGGCAAAGAACCCCGCTGACTTCTTATCTCGACACCCAGCCATGGATGCAGCACTAGAGATAGAACAAGATAGGCAAACTGAGGAGTTTGTGAACATGCTGTCCCAATGGGCCTGTCCCCAAGCCCTGTCAGCGGAAACAATTGTGGCACACTATGCCAATGATGTGGTCCTCCTAAGAGTCATGGACGCAATACGAACAGGATCCTGGGAAGGCTTTTTACGAGATGTCCAAGGGTGGAGTGAAGCAGACCGGCTGCGGTTGGGTCAATTCTGGAAAGTACACAACGAGCTTAGCATAGCAGAAAATGGGCTCCTCCTGAGAGGACCTCGAGTTGTGATTCCTCTAGCACTGCAAGACCAAGCAACAATGCTAGCCCATGAAGGACACCAGGGCACTCGGAGAATGAAAGCCAGAATGCGCGAAAAAGTATGGTTTCCCAATCTTGAGAGCAGCGTCGATACTGTAGTGCAGAACTGCCGAGCGTGTCAGCTAACCAGTGTTGCGGAAGCTCCAGCACCTATCATCACTGAAGACCCCGCACCATCACCATGGTCGTGGGTCAGTTTGGACTTTGGTAGTTTCCCGGATGGGAGAGTTACAGTAGTACTAATGGACAGCTATACGAAATATGCCATAGTGGAACTGGCACAATCTACTAGCTTTACGAACATACAACCAATTTTGAGCAAGGCCTTCGCCATGTTTGGAATTCCGCACCGCCTCAAGACGGACAATGGTCCTCCATTTCAAGGAGGTGACTTCAAAGAATTCCTGCAAGGATTAGGGGTGACGCATCATCGTATCACACCACAGTGGCCCCAGGCCAACGGAGAGGTGGAGCGGTTTATGAGGACTATTAGCAAGATCCTGAGAATAGCTACAGTAGAAAGAACGAACCCCGAGGAGGCGCTTCAACACTTCCTCAGAGAATACCGGAGCACACCACACAGCACGACTCAGAGATCCCCCTGGTCACTCATGCTATCGGGACCAAGGCGTGATCTGCTCCCTATGGCTGAGAACTGGGTACCTGACCCATACTTCCCAGAAGGCGCTCAAGCCCGGCGGAAGAGAACCAACAACAGGGCGAGCAGGAAAAGGAGAGCCCAAGACCGAACACTAATTCCGGGAGACTCTGTACTCATTCGAGTGAGAAGGCCAGGTGGGAAATTCCGAACTCCAAATGAAGCCGTACCATGGACAATCAGAACAACTAAGGGCACTGCCATAACAGCGCAGCGTAACGGAGAAGAAGTGACGAGGAACGTCTCGTGGTTTAAGCGAATACCATCTAAGCCTATCAATACAGATCAAGCTGGTGAATCACCGGCAGGAGGCAGCACGGCAAGTGGGTCAGAAGAATTTCAGCACTCCGATCCACCAACAACCACTCCTGTGGCGGCGCCACCGTCACCACTTCCGCCACAGAGAACCAACCCGGAGTGTGCACCAACGAGAGGACGACAACAGTATAACCTTAGGCCTAACCCCAGGCCTAGCCAGAGACTAGCAGACTTTGCATGTTAATTGTTTTGCTTTGATTTGTTCAAAAGACCAACTTGGGAAGGAATGTAGTGTTCTAGTGGTTTTCCCCCAGGTCTCGGCTGAGGCCAGAAGCACTTGCACACTATGTATCACCTTCTGGCCAGGTGTGGCCAGAAGGCTATAAATAAATGGGCCGGGGTCGCTCGGGACTTCCGGTCCGACTAGCCCACACTGAGTGTCCGCGTGATTATTATATTGTTCCCTACTATCATAGTGCCTGTGGTCCCGATCCCCTACACTTAACTAGTAAATAAATACATCTTTATTCTGGTGAAATTGCAACCATAAAAGATACAATAATACAATAAAAAACAAATGATAAAACGCAAATCCTGGTCACGGGTAATTAAAAGAAGAAAGAAAGAGAAACAGGGCAAAGGACACAAAAAGCCATTCAACAATCAACTATTGGTTATTATTTCAATATACATTACAAATGATTAATAACTTCCGCCCAAACCATTCTTATAGCTATGGGGGCCTCAAATAGAATGAATTGTCACACTTGTAGGTGTGAAATGGTTAATAGTTGTGTTGATACTGTTATAGGCAGCGCTGTAAGGGACAATCGTTGGTGCAAGCTGCAGAGGCCTCCTAAAATAGGGTCCGGCAGGGGCGGGGCTTGCCAACACCCAAGATGGCTCTGCCTATGTAGAGCTCCGGCCGTCGCCATAGCCCGATTCCCCGTATCCGCCGCAATCATCCGATTCAACGACCTAGCTTTGGGAGAATGACCCACTTGATAAGCTCCATCGCCTGCTGCCTGTTTGCCCTGAATCATAGGCCTGGATCCGGAGATATCGATCCCGCCATTTCAGACCGCTGCGAGGACGGAGCTTCGGCCATGACGTCACATGGCGCTCCACGGCTGGCTGCGGGGTGGGAGGACGGGAGACTTCCGCTGCCGTGCTGGTGTCCTCTCGTCTGCCCCCATCACCACGGTGCAGCGGTGGCCCCCCCAGTCCCCGCCTTGTTAACTGGTGCCTGCATTTGTTGCTGACGGGAGCCTCCGGCCGTCGGAGCTTGTGACAGTTGACCGGGTGGGCTACCGAAACTAGGGGCCCACTGGGTCTTCACATTGTTGCGGGCCCAAGTGGATGTGAGTGTGGAGCCGCCTGGTTTGGGTTCCCGCCTCCCTCAACGGCATCTTTGTGACTTTACCCGAGGAGATGGGAGCGGCATCTGGCGCATCCGCCATTTTGTGACTTTACTCCAGCTAGCCATGGACCGGGCCGGCTGGATCCCAGTGGTGTGGAGCGCCGGCGAGGTAGTAGTTCACGGGGGACCCCTGATTGAAGTTTAAAGTGGCGGTGCAACGGGGGTCAGGATCGACACTGGGGCTTCCCCCTCTCGGCGTGCTGCTGGCTGCTGGCTCTCCCTGTATCTGTAGACTGCTGCCCCTGTCGAGGCGGGCGCTGGTCAGGGCTCCCTGGAGTGTCACTGGGGCGCGTTGGTGCTTTTGGACTTTTTCAGCTTGTTGAGCCCATTGTTGGGCGCTCTGGGACCAATTCTGCCCTACTGTTTCCTCTATCCACAGTCCTCCTTGTCCGGCTGGGGTTCTCAGTGTTTGAACCCGCAGCACGATAGTGCGCTGCTGAGATGGCCACCCAAGCAACCTCTTGCGGCTAGACAGGCAAAATATGCTCATACCAAGTCAGAAGGGGTGGAGGGGCATAAAGGCTCGCCCGACTTAAAGCACCACTCTGAAGATGAGGCCCTAACTCTAGTTGACGTAATGGCGGCTATTCAGGGAGTTCACAAGGCGCTGGAGGTGAAAATCGACACTGTGACCGTGCAAATAACTTTGTTCTGTGTTGATTTGAGAACTATGGGGGACAGGGTTAGGGCGAACGAAGATTCCATATCCACCCTCCAACAATCTAATAAGGCGTTGGAAACTACGGTCAAGCGACTTCAAGCTCAGACGTCGGATCTAGCAACAAAGCTTGAGAACTATGAAGGGCGAGCCCATAGGAACAACGTGCAAATTCTGGGGGTGCCGGACAGGGTGGAGGGTGGAGGGGCAGGTGGTGGACCTGTTCGTAGAAGACCTTATCCAGAAGCATTAGCAGCCTCATTCCCTCTTACAAATTCTTTCGGTGGAACATGCTCATAGAGTTCCGGGGGTCCCCCTAAGCCAGGGGCTCTGCCACGCGCTATCCTCACTAGAATCTTCAATTTTCGTGATAGAGATGCGATCTTGCAGACTGCGAGGGCTGCTCCACCGCTCAAGTTTGAGAATTCCACTTTCACCTTCCTCCCTAACTTCACTTACAAAGTGCTATTGCAATGCAGGTCCTTTCTGGAGGTAAAGCGTGCAATCAGAAGTCACAACTTGAAATATGCCATGCTCTACCCTGCCAAACTCCGGGTGCAGGCCAATGGCAAAACATGGTTCTTTCCAACTCAGGCAGATACCTGGGACTCAGGAGGATACCTGGGACTGATTGGAAAGGTAGCGTTCGGAAGAAGCGCAGAAACGCTCTTCCCCATCTGGCGAACCTCGAATGGAGGAGGAGAAGAACGTACAAAGTCGCATCAGAAAACACAGCGCCTCAGTGGCTGCAGATTGGGGCGATAAAGCTGGGATGAATCGACAAGAGACAATGAGGACTTTTTGAGCGGCTCTGTATTGTCATGCACTGGTGACAGACTTATGTGTTTCAGGGAGTCTAATAATGGGCCAGTCGCTCTGTTTTGCTCTTGGGGCATTTTTGCATAGCCTGGGATGGCTGGTGGGGCTGTGTGTGTGTGGGGGCTGACATTCGGGGAATTTTGATATGCTTTCGACAATTGTGGTGTGAAGCTCTTTATGATGTTTAATATTGGGCTGGTCGGTGGGTTCTGCAGGGGTGAAATTGGTGATTAATGGTCTAAGTTCTTGGGATGTCTAGGCTGAGTAGCGTTCCCCTATTTATTTTTGGGTATACAGGCACTCTGCAGTTTTGGGTGATGAGCAGTTTTAAGTCGCCGTTGCAGGGAGGCAGGGTGGGGGGTAGTGTTTAGTGGTTCCTGGGGTTTGATTGGTGTGTTTTTATTTGTTTTATTTTTTCTTTCTTGCAGTCCTTTTCAAGTGGTCGTTTCTAACAGTCTAAATTGTGTGGGCATTTTTATGACAGTACAAACAACCATATTAGTAGCTTGTGATTATTTTGTATCTCACTGTTTATCAGCTTTGCAGGGGTTTCTGCTGTGGGGAATTTCCGAGAGATGTGTTATATCTCTCCGAGCTATGTGGGTTGGGGGGCCCTGCTATATCCTAAATGAAGAGTGTGGTTGATCGAGCTGGTCCATCATTGGGCCGTCTCAAACTTCTCTCCTGGAATGTTAATGGTCTAGGTGAACGTATGAAGAGGGGTATAGTGCTGCAATAGCCTAAAAGACAGTCTCCAGACCTGGTACGTCTTCAAGAGATTCACATATAGGGCTCTACTTATTGTGCACTTAACAGATGGGGTTATAAACTCATTGCCCATGCATGCTATACACCCGGTTCCAGGGGGTGTCGGTATCCTGGTACGGAGTGCCCTCACTTTTCAAATTCAGAACGTTGTGCATGACCCTTTGGGCCAGTTTGTTTCAGTGTCGGGAAATGGGAGCGGAGGTCTCTCAATGTTACATCCCTGTACATCCCCCCTAAACTACCCTCCACCACCTTGAATGACTTGGGTGCGCATCTGTTGGGATTGCTTGATGGAGATATGCTTTTGGGTGGTGACTGTAATGCAGCTTTGGATGGGTCATTGGATCGTTTACCCCCCCCACCCCGATTCGTCTTGGAGGATATTGTCCGATTTTCTGTTTGGCGAGTCTATAATCCTCCTGAGACGCAATATACCTTTCATTCTGGCGTGCATGGTAGCCTCTCTCGTATTGATTACTTCTTTTGTAAGGCTGATCAGCTCCCAATGTCCGATAAATTTTCCTTCCTTCCTTGGGGTATCTCCGATCACTCGCCAATTGCCGCTTGTTAAGGCAGCACAACCCCCGCCAGTCATCGAGACATGGTCCTTAACTCCTGGTATCTTAAAATTCCTGAAATACGCACCAGATTGACAGAGGCTACCAAACAATATTTTGCTGAAAATGACAGCTGGTCCAGTCTGATGTGATAATGTGTGAAGCCTTTAAAACCGTAGTGCAAGGGTGTGGGGTGGCGGCTGTAACGGAACATAAGAAAGAAAAGCGTCGCCAACTTGAGACTATTGAGGAGAAGATCGTGACCCTTGAGCGCGACCTGGTTTTTGAGATGTCACCAGAGATCTGGCACAAGTTGGCTATCAAACAAAAGAAATACCGGGACATAACGGACGAAGCAGCAAAGGCCTTCTATAGGGCCTCTAAGCACAGGATCTATGACATTGGAGATAAAGCCAGCAAGTTGTTGGCCTGGCTTGATAGGAGGGATCTGGCTAATAGATGGGTGGCTGACATTGTAGATGACTGCACAGTTTGACATCATGACAGAATTGGTATTGCAGGCACCTTCACCGCTTATTTTCGCCAAATTTATTCCACTGTATCTACATCCACTCGGGAGGAGGCAGCCGAGTTGCTTGCTACGCTGCTGCGCCTGGACTCTCAGGAGATCACAGATTTACATGGGGCACTAACGGTTGAAGAAATCTCTGAGGCCATCTCCTCTCTACAGTCCGGGAAAGTGATGGGCCCCAGCGGACTCCTGATTGACTTATATAAAAACGTGGCTTCACTCATTCCCCCTTACTTACTGTGTATGTATAATGCAAGTGTACAAGAGGGTGTCCTCCAGGCCACGCATCGGTTGGCCAGTATAGTTGTCATCTATAAACATGGAAAGCCTCCTGATCGATGCTCCTCTTATCGTCCCATCTCTCTACTTAACCCCGAGGTTAAAATTCTGGCCAAGATCCTGGCTCTTCACATCTCACCCCTTCTTCAGAAATTGATCCACCTGGATCAAAATGGATTTATGCCAACCATAAATACGGCACTTAATTTGCACTGTTTGTTCAGGGTTTTGGGGGTGAGCTACCGCCATACAGGAGGACTCAGTAATTATGACCTTCGGTGCCAAAATGGCGTTTGACATGATCGAATGGCCTTTCCTCTTTGCTATGTTGGGGAGGTACGGTTTTTGTGAGCGGATTTTTTTCTTGGGTGCTTCTCCTTTACTCTAAACCCCTTGCGAGAATCGCGGTGAATGGGAGTAGGTCGGCAGTCTTTGAGTTGGGGAGGGTCACGAGACAGGGGTACTCCTTATCTCCCTTGTTATTTTGCCCCAGCGATTGAGCCTCTCGCTATATGGCTCAGGGGAGATCCCACGATTCGGGGGCTTAATTGGTCACCGGAGTTGGTGGACAAAGTGTCCCTCTACGCGGATGACATTCTGCTTTACGATTCATTATGTACTCCAAGTATTTATTCTTTTTCATAACTATTCCGGCTATACCATTAACTGGGATAATTCCCTCATATATATCCTCAGCGGGCACCTCCCTGTGCTCCCGCCGGGCTGTGGGGCCAAGGTTGTGATGGAGGGCTTTCAATACTTGGGTATTTATATTACAACAGATACGGAGATTTTCTATCAACGTAATTCCCTGCCCCCCCTTCAGTGCCTCAAAGCTGATGTACAACATTGGAAGACCCTTCCTCTTACGCTCCTGGTGAGTGCAGCCCTCTATAAAATTATGGCGCTCCCCTGCTTTCTGTACGTGTTGCAGAATACACCACACTTAGTCCCGCCTCAATATTTTGCCACCATTGACTCTGAAGTTCACAGCCTGTTATAGAGCGATGGACTGCCCCGAATCGCACTCGCCAAATTAACCAAGAGCTGGTATGATGGTGGTATAGCGCTACCGGCCATCAGATCATACTACTGGGCCTCGCAGCTTATTGTTCTCAATCACTGGATGCATGGGCCCATTACCAACCCTGCATATAGGATGGACAGGCACAATATGCTGCCTGACACTTACTTGAGGGCACTGTATTGGGGGATTAAAACTTGAACCGAAATTCACTGCGACCTCCATGGCTGTCTCCATCTGGCACGCGGCAAATTCGGCCCTCGGCTGGAAGGGTAGACTTACGCAAGCCACACCATTGTTCGATTCCTACCGCTTAAGTCTGCTTTGGCGTCAGCCCGGGTTTGAGAAGTGGGACCTGATTGGACTGTCCAAGTTGGGCAATCTGTGGGTTGGGGTGGAATAGTGGCATTTAGGGACCTGCAGCAGAAATTTCACTTGCATGAGAACGAAGCTTTCCGTTATCGTCAGGTGCGAAGCGCACTGTCTAAGGCGCTTTCCAGGGGGGACGAACTACAGGTGTCCTCCCCCTTGGAGGACAGACTCCTGGACGACTATCTTCCAGAGAAGGCCATTTCTCTAACCTACCAAAAAATCCTTAATAATTCACCTGACCTTCTTGACAAAGTCCGTACTAAATGGTGCGCAGATATGGGTGACATTGACGATGAGGACTGGCGGGAGACCCTCGCTTCCCCTTTCTAGGTGGTGATTTTGTCCCGGTTCTAAGTAATTCAACTGAAATTATTGTATAGAACCTATTACACGAGCTCCGTCTTGGTTAAAATGCGACTTCTGAGCTCTCCGGTATGTCCGCGTGGCTGTGGCCAGGTAGGCACCTATTTGCATCAATGGTGGGAATGTCCAACTCTTCAGAGATATTGGGGGTTGATCATTTCCTCTTTATCCCTGGTTTGCTGTAAGGAGATTGAGGCTACTCCGAGACAAACAGCATTCATCATTCTCCCGTTTTGCGAGCCCCTAATAGCGATTCATAACGAATCGCTTTTAAGGACTTGCAAAACGGGATTCATGTAGAAATTGCATAAAGAAATGCGATTCCCACACATTCCTTATTTGCGATTAGCAAATTGCTAATCGCAAATAAGGAATAACTCCCCATTCATTCCTATGGGCCAAAAGGCCCATAGGAATGAATGGGGAGTATTCCTTATTTCTGATTAGCAATTTGCTAATCGCAAATAAGATAGCGATTTAAAGGGTGCCAGGGGTGTCCAAAGGACACCCTGTAGCACCCCTTAAATGCAAATTGAAACAGGTGTTGCGCACACACATGTCCAAAGGACATGTGTGTGTGCAACATGCAACTTAGAAAAATGCTTTTAAAATCATTTTTCTAAGTTTTCGCTATTTACCACGAGGTTTGACCTCGCGGTAAATAGCGGGCCGAAATTGCAAATTCGCAATTTTTAAATGGATGATGAATTGCATTTAAGGAATCTCAAATAGAGATTCCTTAAATGTAATTCCTCGCAAAATAGCGAAATCGCTATTACCGATTTTTAGGTCTTGAGACCTATCAATGCGCGCAAGCGCATTGAGGGAGCGAGAATTCAAGTGCTGAAAATAATCGTGAAACCAAGGGTTTCGTTCGTGCGGTTTTCTTTAAGTTCACGTGAATCACGTGAGCAAACAAGCACGCGCATTCACGGCCGCACAGCACATCAAAGGGATTCGCCCAGCGTGCGCTCTGCGGCTTCTCCTCCCCTAACACGCTGGCATTCACGGCCGCACAGCACATCAAAGGGCTTCGCCCAGCGTGTGCTCTGTGGCTTCTCCTCCCCTAACACGCTATCTCAGCTCTCCTGCCCCCATCTGGCTTCCTTCCGGCCACTCTCTAATTACCAACAGCCACCCAATCGCCCTACTACAGCAAGAAGGATGCACTGCATTCTACGAGACCTACTGGCAACGCCAGTGCTTGTTGCATTTGGGATGATGAATCCCAAATGCAAAAATAGCGCTCGCAAAGGGCCAGATTCTCAGAATCTGGCCCTTTGCGAGCCGATTTCGGCTTGATGAATCAGGCTGTATGTCTTTTGAATATTTGGGAGGCCACTGACCTCACCAGGCCGGAGCGACTGTGGGTCTCCCTGGGTTGCATGGTAGCTAAACGCAACATCGTGGAACGTGGAAGGGGGGAGTTGAATTGAAATGTTCAGATTGCGAGTCCGATATGGACTGGTGCATGCAGGCTGCGAGAGTGGTGTATGAAAGCAGAGGTTGTCCGGGCAAGTGCACAAAAATCTGGGCCCCCAGGAATGAAAGCAGAGGTTGGCTGTTAACCCCCTTTAATGATACTGTTCCCTGAAGTCAGCCCCAAATAGGAACCCTGGTTTCCAGCTCCATTATAATGTGCCCCTTAGGGCTGTTTATGATTATTTATTGGCCACATTTGATTTCAACCTTCTCGTATATTTTCATGACTGCTTTTTTGTGTTTATGTTGCTTTTTGTGATATTATTTGTTTTTCCTTCTTAATAAAAGGATTTTCACAAAAAAAACATATTTAAAAGAAAAATTGGGGCCCATCACTTAATTTTTAACAAACTAAACACTGCCCCTGACATAGGATAGGCGGAGGTGACTACAGTCCTCGAATAGTAGGGAAAAGAGTCTGTGAAGTTTGCCTCACTTTGAGCAAACGCATAGTTCACGTCAATGTAGGGAAGGGGCTGAAGACTCTTAAAGGGGCGGGCTCGAAACACTTACCCTATGTAACTATGTTTATGACCCAACATGTGACAGAGAGCTCTGTCTTTGATAGTCTTACTAGGCAAAGAATAACCAATATTAGGCATAAAAAAGATGTGCATTTTAAAAACAATGAAATACCAGACAGGGTAAATTTAAAATAAAGTGGCTTCTCTCCTGCTTGCTGTCACTACCTGTGGGCGGGTGTACAAATGGGATAACTTGATTTCAACAGTGCTTAACTTGTAAATAAGTAGATCTTTATTCGAGTTCAATCGCAACCATAAAAGATACAACAATACAATAAAAAACAGATGATAAAACGCAAATCCTGGTCACGGGTAATTAAAAGAAGAAAAAAAGAGAAACAGGGCAAAGGACACAAAAAGCCATTCAACAATCAATCGGGTCTGGAGCGTATTGATCTATTGGCGGCCCGCACAAAATTTGTCATTGCACAAAGTGTGAGATCATTAGGCAAAAGCTGCAAGTACATGAGCGCCATTCGGACTTGCCCGAACTTCATGAATTTTAAAAGGGGCTGAAGAAACTCTCCTTGGGTAGCTCAAATATTTATATAAAAGGACGAAATGTGACGTGTCCTGCGGAGACCTAGAGTCGCCTCACATTTGGGGGAACAAAACAAGACTGGAACGCCAGAAACTCGTGAAGCAGGTCGAACCTAAAACGGGTTACTAAAAACCTGTTGGTTGCGCTTGTAAGGATAGAGAGATAGTTTTCCTTGCCCTTTTGGCTTTAACAAAGCGTGCCCGCTAACTGCTGGTTTCAGGAGCTCGGGGATTTTGCAGAGGGCAGTGGCGTGTTTAAAGAACAATTATTGTATTGTGTTAAAGAGGATAGGAGAGGAGGTAGCCTAACAGTTAGGGTGGTCTACTTCAAATCTGGGGGACCAGGTTCGAGTCTCGGCAATGACGCTCAACATCCTCTGAATCTTCCCATACCTATTGCCTATCAAAAATTAATGTGTCCTCATGTAAAGCGCTCTGATACCTGATTTCTGGTCAAGTTTGCGCTATATAAAACTTGAGGCAAAAAAAAATCCTGAGGCCTTACTGAGTAATGTGTAAACAAAATATCTGTCCTACCTAAAGCAAATAGGGACTCCTTAACATACCGTAACCAGGGGATTTTAAAAGCATGCTCTAGTGACAGGCAGTCTGATATGTAAATGTAAATGTAAATGTACAGGAATTTATATAGCGCAAATCACCAAGCGGTTTCTAGGCGCTTGTTTAGGGAACCTGTCCTGTTATTCCCCTGTGAGATAACCCCTGCAGGGTATCCGCAAGGTGAAAGCCAGGCATCCCGCCGCGAGGGGCCGTTGTGGAGATTAAGCAAGCTATTGCCCAGAGTCACAGAGTGTGAACCTGTGACTCGAGTAGGCACCGGAGCGAGAATTGTTGAGTCCATGGACATTTTAGGACTCAAGACCCTTCCGAGCCGGGAATTGAACCCTGGTCCCAGGCTGACCTCTGCTTCCAGGTCTGCCTCCTCTAACCAGTGAGCCACACTTCTCCACACGATCAGGCGGTTTAGATCCTTATTATTCGCAGACCATATCTTTACCCAATACAGCAGAGGTTTAACTGTCACTTGGTCAGCTAAATAGTTAACATCAAGTTCTTTGTGTATGGTGAAGGTGGGAGTGCTTTGGGGAATCCGCTGCAAAACCTTATTTTGGGCCACCTGTAGCTTATGTGCTGAAGTATACCCCCAGGCTTCACTACCATATAACGCCTATGAGGTGCATATAGGCTGGTACAACTTTAAAATCACATCTGGTGACCAAGATCCCAGTCAGAGGGCATGGTTGGCAATAGCCCCGATAGATTTATTCTAGTCACTCAGCTTTCTCTCCATCAGTGTTTTCCCGTTTAATTTTTCCTCAACTAGGATTTCTAAATAGGGGAATGCCGGGACCTTTGAAAGACCATGGAATCCCGCTTTAAACGAACGCCCGATTCCAAAACATAAGACTTTGTATTGTTGACTGTCAGGTTTAGTCTATCCATAAAGTCAACAAACCCATCAATTAAAACCTGCAGGGCCAGTGCTGTGTGAGCCATAATACTGCGTTGTCGCCATTTAATAAAACTGGCAAAAATTTCCTGCCGACTCATGGACAATCAGACTGTAATGGCAAGAGGACAGCATCTAATCCATTAATTTAAATAGTAAATAAAAAAGGGTCTAATATACAACCTTGGCGGACCCCACCTGGAGCAACTGAAATGTTCAGTAAGCCCCCTCCCTGAGAGTATCTAACTGCCGCTGTAATATGGGCATGGAGATTCATTAATAGGAATACAATGGCAGACTCGATGCCCAGAGATATCATTAAGTCACACAGTTTCTTCCTGTTAACCCGGTCAAAGGGGGACGTAAGGTCCATTAAGGCTAAAAACAGGGCTCCCGGTTGAGCAACAGTATACTTGTTTACTTATAAGTAAAGATTGAGGCATTGCTCAATGGTTGACTTACCCGGGCGACAGCCAAACTGGATCTCAGATATTATTGGGGATACCAAACGCTGCCATTACCTGGCTACTGTTGTTGGAGGTGGACAAGCTGTGCAGGCTGCCCTCTATCCCTCTGTTGAGGGATACCGCCGCTTCCGCGTTACAGCTCGCAGCACCCGCTTCGCGGGTGCCGCTTCGCGGTTAGCTGTGAGGGGTTGACGCTGCTTGGGCCACCACTGCTGACGTGAGGAAGGAAGACCCGAGGAGCCTGTGAGGTGGAGCGCGAGCAGGGACTTTCTAGACCAGGAGTCCCTGCGCTGACCAGGTGTTGTTGGTCGCGCCCCCTGGGAGACACGCCCCACGCTCGACCAGAACTAAAGGCGGGAGCACCCGGAGTTCGGCGGGATACCAAACGCTGCCATTACCTGGCTACTGTTGTTGGAGGTGGACAAGCTGTGCAGGCTGCCCTCTATCCCTCTGTTGAGGGATACCGCGCTTCCGCCTTACAGCTCGCAGCACCCGCTTTGCGGGTGCCGCTTCGCGGTTAGCTGCGAGGGGTTGACGCTGCTTGGGCCACCACTGCTGACGTGAGGAAGGAAGACCCGAGGAGCCTGTGAGGTGGAGCGCGAGCAGGGACTCTCTAGACCAGGAGTCCCTGCGCTGACCAGGTGTTGTTGGCCGCGCCCCCTGGGAGACACGCCCCACGCTCGACCAGAACTAAAGGCGGGAGCACCCGGAGTTCGGCGGGATACCAAACGCTGCCATTACCTGGCTACTGTTGTTGGAGGTGGACAAGCTGTGCAGGCTGCCCTCTATCCCTCTGTTGAGGGATACCGCCGCTTCCGCGTTACAGCTCGCAGCACCCGCTTCGCGGGTGCCGCTTCGCGGTTAGCTGCGAGGGGTTGACGCTGCTTGGGCCACCACTGCTGACGTGAGGAAGGAAGACCCGAGGAGCCTGTGAGGTGGAGCGCGAGCAGAGACTCTCTAGACCAGGAGTTCCTGCGTTGACCAGGTGTTGTTGGCCGCGCCCCCTGGGAGACACGCTCCACGCTCGCAACGCCCTCTATGTAACGGCTAGTCCCACGCTTAGCGGGACGCGAGCGGGATGCCGAGCAAAGCCCGGGCAAAGGGCGGGCAGTCTGTGGCAGTCAGGGGCTGTCAGAGGCTGGGCTGGGCCACCCCTCTGTCATCTGCGACTGTGGTCTCTGAGGGTTTTTGAACGTCGGCCGAGGGAGCTGCTTTCATCATGTCTACCCGGTCGGGGGAAATCCTCAGGGGTGGGGGTGATGGAGTTGTTGGGAGTGTATTGATAGGATCAATGGACAAATTCATTACCAGGGTAGCCGCGGTGATAGAAAAGGAGATTGTGATGACGGAACGTCGCCTCTCTCAGGACTACTTACCGGCCAGACGATCCTCTCTTAGCTCTCTGGCGCAGGTTTTGTCGCCCACTACTGTGCCGGATCCTCCCCTTCCCTGTCTAGACATGGCCGAGCAGCCACGGTTGTCTGCCATAAGAGCAAGCATCGACAGACTGGAGAGCTTGGCAGAACAATTGCCATCCTCTGGTGCCAGTCCTGCGGTCTCGGGCCCTTGTACCCTTGATCCTTCTTGCCCTGATAGCGGCCAGGACTTGTATCTATTACACCAAGACTCTCCTCAGGCTCTATCTTTGCCGTGCTTGGCCCAAGACTCTTCCAATTGCACTAAGAGGAAAAGGGCTGTGAGTACGCGGAAAGGCAGCCACTCCACATTGCATAAGCGCCCTAGGAAGCAAGTGTTAAGGGGCATGGGCTCCAAACTAGGCAGTGGTTTAGCTCTAGCGAACCCCGACTTGGTAGGAGGGAATCCTTCTCTGGGTGTAGCATCTGAGGCTGTGCAGGTACACTCTAATTCCCCTGATAAGTCATCATCTCCGCTAGACCCTGCTTCTTTTAAGCAATTCGAGGACTTGTTTAAAACCCTACTAGTCCCGCTTATTGATCAAGTTAGGGGCCTGGGGGAACGGCTAGATAAATTTCAACAGTCTACCCTTGATAATTTTTTCTCACTTAAAACTCTCATCAAACTCCCGTCTAGAGCCAGTGAGGACAATTCTGGTGGGAATATGGGAAAACGATCACATGGAGATCTAGTGCAGGCCCCACCCTCGCCAACGCATGCACCCACTGCCGTGGCTTGCAAGGATTTGACCCCTACCCCTGTAGCTCCTGCCACGGTTAAACTGGGATCTACCACCCATGCAGCCCAGGTCCATGCTAGTTCCCCCAAGGCCTCTAAAGCTCAGAAAAAGAAATCAGGCCATGCCAAGTTGCCAGTGGGTGGGGACTCGGCTAAGTCTAAGAAATCAGTTCAGGGAATAGTCAGTGGCAAAGGAGTTGGGCCGGACCTCTCGGCCAAACCTATAACGAACCACCCGGGAGTTGGTCTTCCGGGAGTTACATCTTTGAAAGCAACTCCCAGGAGCCCCCCGTAAATCTCCCCCCTGAGTGTCACCCATATGTTGTTGTACTTGTCAATGTCCCTCACTTGAAGGATGATCAGCTCGAAACCCACCAGGCCCTAAAAAACAACACTTTGCATTGGTTAAAAACTAACAAACCGCTACCTAGGGGCTTGGATGGGCTGATTCTCGGAGTCCGCAGGGTAGGCTGGGTAGGACAGGGCAAGAAACGACTGGAAGGTGATTGTGTGGTTGTCAATTTTAAAAACAACAGAGTAGCACACACAATCTGTAACCAAAATCAGGTGGTGGGTGGGCCTGGCATCAGCGTGGTGGATCTGACCTACTTTTACCCGCGCCCCGTTACGAATTATTTTGGGCTACCACTTGGGGAAACACGCCATGGCATAAGTGGCTGCCCACTATATCCGGTGGAGCCTCGGTTCTACCCTCAGGCAGCTCGGCCAGGATTGAGCTGGGGCTCTATGGGATATTGACTCAAAGATGTTTGTGGGAAGGGGTCGGGGGAACACAAACTGGGAGGGTCTGCCCATCCTACCGAAATGTTGACCAGTTTGCCCTCCCCAATAGAAAACTATACAGTACCAATGGCCAGTGGGGAACCTGACGGGGGGCAGGACAACATTGGAGAGGGCAGCAGACTAGTCGTCCCGGTCGGAGTTGTTGCCGATGGCGTGTCCGGTCACGTCCCAGCTGTGACGGATCCAGTCCTTAGGGTCTTCAGCTGGAACGTGGCTGGAATTGTCAGAAAGCTGGCCCTGCCCGACTGGAACGCTCTTTTACAACATCTATGCTCGGGGCACCAAGGGTGGTAGACAGTCGCCCAGAATTGCTCTCTTGGAGGGCCTGTTACGGTTATCCCCATACAAATCATGCACCCTGGTCGCTGGTGATTTGAACTGTACGTTCGAGCCCTTGGGCTCGGACGACACTTTGGATCAGGAGGAGGAGGACCATAGGAGGGGGATCCCGGCTTTAGAGCTAACTCCCATCAAGAGGTGGACTGAAGTGATACTCCAGATTAACTCCCTTAACATGGAGTTTGACCTGAGGGCCCTCAATGGGAGGTCATGCTCGGACAAGGCGGGAGCCCACACATACAATAGGCCTGACCACACGTCAAGAATTGACTACATCTTGCTAGACGTGGGTCTATGGAGCTCGGTGAGGGACATGGTAATCGTCCCGTCTGTCGAGAGCGATCACAACTTGCTCTCTCTTACTCTGCTTCCTTGGTGGTCAGAGAGCACAGGGGGCTCTTTACCCTGTACCGCTGCCAATCTTGGGGAAACATCTGTTTCGCATTGTGGCAGGCGGTTGAAGTGGGCAAAGCTTACCCTCTCCACAGAGAAGGTTGCAGCTATAACGCAACTTTTGGCTGTAGCCCAACTCAACTTGGCCACTTCTGAGGGCGGTCCAGTGGAGGTATCTGGGAAGTTCTGTGACCTGACCAAGGCCTTAAGCAACTTGTTTACTGTACCAACTGGGCAAAAGGGGGATAAGAATAGGCCATTGAGGAGACAGGGCTGGTATACCCACACATGCAGGGTGAGAAAGAAAATGCTGGTGGAGGCAGTTAAGTCAAAATCCCAAACTAGGATTAGGGAGGCCAGGAAGCTCTATTCCCAGAGTCTACAAATAGCTAAAAAAGAATAGGAGGAAAGTTCTGGGCGGACCTTATGGTTGCCAGCCAAGGGAAGGATGCCAGGGGTTTCTGGAACCTGGTGGGATCCAGGACCAGACCAGACGATACATTGAGGACCTGTACTATTCCGTCCCAGACTTGGTTCAACCATTTTGGGGCTTTATATTCTTTAGTAGAAGGGCCTCTGAATGAGCCAGTCTCACTTCCCATCTTGGTAAGGGATAGTATTCTCGATTCCTTCACCGTGCGGGAGGTAGAGAATGTAATAAGGTCCGTGGCACCCCTGAAAGCAGCCGGCCCTGATGGACTTCCAGGGGACTTACTCCGAGCCTATCCGACTGAATGGGCCAATTTGGTCTCCGCCCTTCTGAATGCCATCTTGGAGGGGGGACCGGTCCCAGAATCTTGGAAGGGGGCGGAGGTCGTCCCCATTTTTAAAAAGAGGTGTCGGGACAATCCAGGGAACTACAGGCCGATAAGCCTGATTGACTCGACGCAAAAGGTGGCGGGGAAGGCGATCTTAGGGAGGATCCTCCACTGGGCGGACGAAAACCAGGTCCTATCTGACTTCCAGGCAGGGTTCCGCTCAGGAACAGGCACCATTGAGCAGGTTTTTAGATTAATGCTTCTGCACTGGAAGGTGGTGGAGCTGGGCAAGGGCAGTCTTTATTTGGCCTTCATTGACCTAAAGACTGCCTTTAACATGGTTCCCAGGGAGGAACTCTGGAGGGTTCTTCAGGGCCTTGGATTGCCCCCCTACATTCTGTCGCTCCTGATCAAACTTCACACAGACAATTATGCTCAGGTGCGTTGGGGCCAGAATGGGGAAACGACGGATAGGATCCCGGTCTGCAGGGGCGTCCGACAGGGTTGTGTGCTAGCTCCCACCCTATTTTCCCTGTATGTAAATGGCGTGGTAGAGCACCTGCTTCAAGAACCAGCGGATGCACCCTCCCTGGGGGGTGTTCGGATCCCCACATTGCTGTTTGCAGACGACACCCTCCTTATTTCCAAGACCCCCCAGGGTCTCCAGAAGCTTTTGACCCGTTTCCAGGATTTCTGTTTGACAAAGGGATTGGTTATTAACGTGGATAAAACAAAATATTTGATAATGCATCCACCACGGAAAATAGGCCGCCCTCCGGTTCTGAACTCAGTCGCTCTCGAGAAAGTCTCCGAATTTGACTATCTGGGAATACGCCTGAGTGACACTATGACCTGGATGTCACATATTAATAAGATGGTTCTCAGCCATAAAAGGGTAGGGGGTGCATTGTTAAAGGAGTATCGAGCCTCACCCAAACACTTTGTGGCACCTGCAATTGACATTTACAAGGCAAGAGGAGTCACGTCAGCACTTTATGGGGCAGAGCTGTGGGGCCATTGTAATTTGGAGTCCCTATCCAAGTCTGAGAGCAAATTCTTGAAAGACCTATTAGCTCTCCCTTCGAGCACCCCTACAGTTCCGGTGCTCTTGGATGTGGGCTGCAAGTCGATTAAGGACCAGGCCCGTCTCCGGCCATTGCTTCTATGGGCTCGCCTGTGGAGGGTCCCAGAGTTAAAATCTTATGCTGATGGGTTGTCCGAGGTGATGGGAATGGGGGGCTGGCACAAGATCAAGTGGCTGAGGGATACTAAAAATCTCCTGGGGGAGCTGGGTTTGGGGGACTGTTGGTTTACAAAATCTGCTCCACCCAAGGCTGTCCTCAAAAACCTTTACTGGGACTGGGTCTCCTGCCAACTCATCAGCAATCCACGCCACTGCAATTCGACTGCGGTTTTTCTAAGAATTAAGGACGTGGTAGCCTATGAACCGTACCTGGATTTGATCACCATGCCAGTTGATAGGGCTCTTTACTTTAAGTTTAGAGTAGGCATTCTCCTGATAGGGGACCTACTTTCCAGATGGAAATCGCCAGTTCAGTTATCGCCTTTTTGTGCCCTCTGTTCCACAAGGCGTGAGACGGTGGCACATATCTTCTTTGAGTGCCCGGATTATTTTCGTCCAAGGAGATACTGGCTTAAACCCCTATTCAGACGTCTGGGGACGCGCCTGCATTCGGTGGCGCTACGTATTTTATTAACCGACACTTCCCCTCCCATAGTTTGTGGTATCTCTAAATTTTTTTCATGGACATGGTTGATTCGCTGCAATAGATTGTCTATCTCAATTTAATCTATTTTTAACTAATTTATTGTATGTATAAAAGGTACTTTTTATTCTTTTTAATTCTTGACACATTTGTATTATCGATCTGCAGTTTTATATGTATGTAATGCTTTTAAGATATCTCTGCATATCGAAATAAAGCTTTCAACCAACCATTATTTGATTTGTGTCAGTCCATGTTGAGAGTCTAGTTAATAGAACCCGACCCAGAACCTTGACTAGGGAATCAATGAGGAATATAGGGTGGTAGCATTTCAGGTTGTCCTTGTTCCTTTTTTATAGATCGTATAATGGTGGCCGTTGACCAAGAGGGCAGCAACCCTTTCCTCCCTGCATCGTTTAAATACTAAAGTCAAAACTGGGGCCCAAACTTCCATCAGGTCCACTCCTGACGCCTGGTTCCAGGACAGTGCCTCAATGCCTCTGTAGACTTCCTCCAGCGAGAAAGTGACTGATGTGTCCCCCAAACTAGGGGCAATGTCATTGAGAGGCCCTTTTTGATGACCGAAATTATATACAGCGTCAAAATAGGTGACCCACTGTTCAGGGGTGATGTGGTGGCATAAGGCAGGCCTTGTTGGGTCGCAAAAACCGGGACTTTTAATAATCTGCTAAAAGAGTGTGCTATCCCTTAATTGACTGGCTTTTGGTTATCTCAGCCCATGCCTGTATTTTGTAATAGATGCCTCCGTTCATTCACAGCCCCCTTACAGACTCGACAGAAGTTTGCCACCCATTCCCTATCCTGAGGAGACTGCCTCAGGAGGAAGAGAGCTTGGGACCACTCGGAGTCAAACCATGTGGGGTATTCTGGGCAATGTAAATGTAAATCTGTAAAGTGCGAACTACTCACCCTTAAGGGTCTCAAGGCGCTGGGGGCCGTCGTGGAAATTAAGTGAGCTATTGCCCAGAGTCAGACGGTGCTGAGCTGAGCTCGGGATCGAACCGTGAACCTTGTGCTCCGAAGTCAGCTGCCCTGGCCGCTGCACCACACCTCTCCACTGGCAATGAGCAGAAATTGTTAATAGTCTGGAGACCGACTGGGTAATGGAGGCAAAGGAGCTTAAGACCTCCTCGCCAAGCGCAGAAGGATCCAAGCAGGTTAGTAGCTCCTGCTGGCAGTCTGTGATTAAAAGCCTTGGCATCTATTTGGGATCAGCGTAAGCCCCTCCCCATGTAAGTAAGAGATCAACGCGTTCTGCCGGCTCACCATTTGGGTACATTATCTCAGGGATTGGTAGATAATGGGGAATTACCTCTCCAAAAACGAATCTATCCCCCTATATCTTCCTCACGTTCAGTGCATTCCCCTGGCTTACGAGAGCCCTCCGAGTGGTTGCCTACCCCTCCAAGGTCAGAGACAAAGGATTGCGGTCACTGAAGGTACTATGTAAGATGTTAAAGGAAGCAGGGCGCCAACCCGTACAAGCTGAGACAAAGATGAAGTAAATAATCGGGACGGACCCCCTTCCTTTGTATGTCAGGGGGATTTGGAATTTTGACCGGTTAATCATCTTGTCTAGAGTGAAAGCCAAATTGTGAGTGTGAAGGGAAAATATGTATCTCAGCACTTTCTATAGTGTGCTCCATGTGCATGTTCTCCAAGATCATTAACGGTTGTGTACTGGGTGATGAGTGTAAAATATGTGGGCAAAGATGACAATTAAAATCCCCATCCAAAATAAGGTTCTTGTAACTGAGGCCCGCCCCCTTTATTGAGCCCCATGCACCACTTAAGGCGACAACATTTTAGGACCGGCACGGCATCCTTTTTGCATTATAAAAAATGGTTAGTATCAAAGGGAGAGCTCTCCCAACACGCAATTTTTTGGCCCTGTAACACGGAAGAGTCTAAGAAGCCACCATACTCGAGAGCTACAAAAATAATAATGCCCCCCCTTCGCTTTGCCAGTGCTAGAACCCACCGCTGGACAGAAGATGGTCTTATACCCCTCAAGGGGAAAGAATTTCTAGACTTCCCATGTCTCCTGCAGGCAAATGATGTTAAAAGACTTGATAAACTGTATCCACCTTGCATCTAAGAATCTAGCGGACAAGCCTTCCACATTCCAAGAGATGAGTCTTAGGTCCATCCAGGGTCTTTGTGTGGAGCCCACGGAGGAAGTTAAAGTGTCGGCTGGCGAGTTCGAAGCCCCAATAAGATGTGAATTACCAGGGGAATGCACTCAACATGAGGGAGATATAGGGGGATGGACTCGTTCCCCATTATCTACCAATCCCTGTGATAATGTACCCAACTGGTGAGCCGGCAGAACGCGTTTACCTTCTCTCCATGGGCGTCACTCCAGTTCATTAAGATTCGCTATGGGGCATAACGATTTGAAAGTGGCTGTTGTCCACCCAATGCACTTTCTAAGTCACCACGGCCCAAAGACTAGTCTGCACTTGAGGCACACATGGCTGGTCTATAAAAGAAGCCCAAAGGGAAGTGGTTTTATACAGGTGTCTGGAAAGTAGGATATAGAAAAATACTCAAAATTATTTGTGCCATTTCAAGGCATCTGAGACTAATGATAATACAATCTCCCTCGATGGTTTCCTAGAGGGCGATGTCCATGTGGCCCTCCGTGCCATAAGGATATTTTTATGGTCAGACACATTATATCTTGTGTATTTACCTAGCCAATGAGAAAGCTTGTTAATCAATTGGCCTGTGGTTTCCAGATTGTAATTGGCGATCCCAGGGACCCCTGTCAAGACTACAGTGTATGGGAAACCAGCCGGGGTAAGATTGATTACCGGTCACGGGGAGCCAGTGTCTGTCAGGCCACCCGGTTGGGCATCTACTACAGGGTTGCACGTCAGGGGAGGCTGATTAATGGAGGCTAATCGTTGGCAAAATGGTGGGGGTTCAAGGGGCCATGTTAGAGTATTCTGTCTCGTTGCAACAAGGGACTTGGAGTTTGCCCCCAGCACCGGGGATCAAACCATGAACCCCGTGGTCCAGAGTCAGGCGCCCTGGCCGCAGCACCACACCGCTTCCACTGTAGATGTAGAGTCTTGTGAGTTAGAAATGATGGAACCCTTTTGGCTCCTGAGGGCCCTTGTAGAACAATGCAAGTGTTAAAGCGGAATGCGTTGAAGGCTGGTTTAGAATATTGGGTTCGCAGTTACAAGCAAATGAATAAAGACATGTAAAACTAAGCTCCGTATGTGGAGTAGTCATTGGCAGGTACACAGGCTGGGGAAAAGGCTACAGCGCCTAACCAGTGGAGCTAATTGTGGGGAGATTTTGAAAGTATTTCAATAATTTTGCTTGAAACGTGGTTGTTTTGTCAGATCCACTCACTGTCATTTATCATGATTTCACTTCCTCTTATGTCACTGGGTGAAAGGTTACACTTTTGCAGGCCCTATGACTTGTGCTGCACCATGCCCACTAATCTGCTTTTGTTGCTTGATGCCACCAGCATTCTTTGAATCACACAGGCTATACCTTCAAACAAGAAAAGTAGCACATACATACAAACATTTAGGGGCATATTACCAACAAGTAGCGATATTAATCGCTAAATAGGCTTAGCGGCAATTTTTTTATCGCTGCCTATCGCTGGATATGTTAGCGGAGAAAACATGCTATTAGCAACGTTTTTCTCCATTGTGCTAAAATATCCAGCGATAGCAGCGAAATGCGTGAATATCGCTGAGAATACAGCGATATTCACGCATTAGCGACGAAATGCTCTTAGCCATGTTATCCACCTCCCATTATATAACATGGCTAAGAACTGGTCTGAGCAGGCTTTAGTTTTTGGCGATAGCGGGAATACTTCCATTGTTACGCCTGCCTTGCTAATAGGCGATAGCGACGTTAGCGACTGCTTTCAGTCGCTAACAGGTTGGGTACGCCCACTTTGCATGTCATTAGCGATAAATATCGCTGACATGCAAAGCGGGCCCCAAACCGCTCGCTATCGCCTAAAAGCTGTCGCTAACATCAGTTAGCGACAGCTTGCTAATAGAGCGATAGAATTATCGCCGCTTAGCGGCCGCTAAACCGGAGATAATTGCCTGTCGCCCCCCTTGGTAATATGCCCCTTAGTGTGTTAATGAGAGATGACGCCCCTGTGGTGGCAGAACAGCTGTTTTTGCAGCATCACAGGACTAGCAAGCATTGGCACAGCCAGTAGGTTAGGCATAAATGTGTCCCCGATTTACTGAAATAATACTACTTAAAATGTTTTAATTTCTGACCTGAGTAGTAGCCTGCCTGGGTTTCATGAAGGCAAAGCTCTACACAATTTCAACACCATGTCCGCTTTTCGTTGCAAAACAGAGAGAAGAGGAAGTGGGCGATACACTTCCACAGTAGATGACACTCTTCCACTGCAGGCCATGTCTGATTCAGTCCAGAACAGCTACTTGTAGGCCCTCACTGTTGGGGTCCCATATTCATTGAACCTTGTTCAGGCACATGATGATGCTTGTTCCCTGCATTCCTCAAAAACATCCTGTTGGTGCAATGCTTTCTAACAGGCTCCACTACTCATATGCTGGTGTTTGAGGGTTATGGGGTAATCCTGCCCCTGCCATTCCTAGGAACATATTAATAACACAGAAATGTTACCCCATACCCAGCATAAACTTGCAACTGTGGAATAAACCCTTCACTATTCTTTTCCCTTCTGTCTGTACTAGCAGCAATGCCTCCTCTGCTGGAGGGGTGCTGTAGAAATGCAAGTCACTTGCGTTGAGAAACTGAGAAAATAGACCGCAGGTGTCTGTAGAACTGTTGCTATAAGTGATCATGAACTTAACTGGATTGAACAGCATTTCATATGGGAGCATTAAGGTGTAGAAGAAACATTTTAAAGAAATGCGAGGTTTATCCTTGGACTTCTATGGCTCAATTTTATTACAGGATTTCTTTTACACTTTCTTACCTCTTACTGAGGCCCTAAAGCATTCTCCAGATTACTGAGTAGGAGTTACTCGATCATGTTGTGCATGGATTTCAGATAAGTGTTGGTTGCTGTCATCTACTGATGTTGATTTTCAGTGTCATCCAAGAGTCCCAGAGCGTGTGCTCCATATGTGATAATATCATCCCATGGTTTTACACACAAAAGGAACACCAGGGATAGTTGCATATGCTGCTTTTACAAACCTATAGGATCTTGTCCTACAGTCTCTTGCGTCCAGATTTTGTGAAAAGCCAAGTGTGTATCGCTTTTCTGAATTCAAAATGGTATGTTGGTCCAAATCTTCTTTGGGAGCATATTCAACAAACTTGCCTATGTGTAGGCCGTGTTAGCTTCCATCTATGAGTTTTGTTTCTTAATGAAATTATCAAGAGTAGAGCTGTGCTCTATCTAAGGTTTCTCCTTTGGTTGTACAACGTGAGTTTTAATTACGGGAAGACTGAATTATAGGTCAGTCAGTCAAAAAAAGCTGTATTATCGGTTAAAAACCATAAAAGCGGCAAGTACATATTTACATAAGACAACCCTTTGACCAAAAGTAGACAGCAATACAAAGTGTACATAATTAAACAATACAGCTAAAACAGTATACATAGCATTTAAAACCAATCAAAACAGGTAAAAAAGATAAACCAGACCACGCACCATTTGTGTTGAAATTCCCTGATATATTACAGGGTGATACTAGATCCGTTGTAGCGGCTTACTTTTTGATTTTAGCTCCTCTGATACACCACATAGAAAACATGTATCTAGAGGTCGCAATACCTCTGAATTATAGGAAGACTGATCCAGTTCCATGGACCGTACAGTGGACAATGCAAAGAGCTTTGAAGAATATTCTTATTGCGACTTGTACCTACTATAAAGTGGAGAGGTTATGTAAGCCAATCAGCTCAGTTTTACCTGCTGCTGAGTGATGGATTCTTTGTAGCGTATTAATTAGCATCCAGGGAGGCAGATGTAGAGTAATTTTACCTAATTTAAATATTAGACATAATCATCCCATTACTTCAGGTGACAAGTTTATTTAATGGCTCACCGTGTTTGTGGGTGTTGAGTGGCAGGCCCGTATTCATTTCAGGATCAATAATTATTGAATACGCCACATTTCACCCCTTAAACAGTAACACAATGTTTTTAGAACCGACATTGCAATCCTTATCAATGAATGTATTATATGGGCACTAAGGGCCTCAGAAAGACTCTGGGTTTACTCCCTGTTACAGCCAGGAAATCCCTAGTCCATGCCTTGGTCACCTCAAGGCTGGACTATGGGAATGCCCTCTATCTGGGAGCTAATGTGGCATTTCTCCAGAGATTGCAGCATATCCAGAATGCTGCCGCCCGCCTGGTATTGATACTGCCTAAAAGAGCAGCCTCAAAAAAAGCCTTAGAGACGCTACACTGGCTGCCAGTGGGGGAGCGTGTACAGTTTAAAGCCCTCTGTGTAAGTCATCAGATTACACAGGGGAAAGGACCCTGCTTTCTTCTCAACCTCTTAACTCCACACACCCCGACTCGTCAATTGAGATCCCAGGGGGGCAGGTCTAGTGCAGGTTCCTAAAATCAGAAGAGCAAGAATGGGAGGGCGGTCCTTCCGGTTCCTGGCTGCCTGTCTGTGGAACAACCAACCCCTCAGGCTTCGTGTGGAGACCTCTGAGGGGGTTTTCCGCAAAGACTTGAAAACATACCTATTTCCCAGGGGATAGGCCTAGTGAGGTTCTGGTGGGGGAGGTCATAATAGTATGGTAAGCTGGTGGCCAATTTATTAGCACGGGGACACACTGGTTAGTGTAACCAGGCGCTGTATAAGCTCAGTTTATTATTATAAAGGCCAGACTCGTGGTGGTGTGGTAGTGACAGATCCAGCCACCTCCGCACCGGCGGTCCAACTGTCCCATTAGGAGTTGGCCGGTCGGACCACCCTGGAACAGCAGGCTCCACCAGGGAACCACCGTTCCCTGGCATTGGAGCAGCGGTCAGGGCAGCAATATGCTTGGCCGGACCGCCGCGGTCCCGCAAAACATTTACGAGTTTCCTTTCCTCCAGGGTTTACGATATGGTTCCTCCTCCATGTAAACCTTAGAGGAGAGGAAACAAAGCCCCCCCCCCTGTGCTCAACCGCATGTGGATGCACACAGGAGGGCATAAAATGTGCCCCCCTGTGTGTATGCACATACGTTCCTGATATGCTGGTTATGGCACGCATTTTGGATGCAAGGTACAGATATAGTTGGGGATTATAGCTCGATATTTATCATCCGGTGTACTCTTTTAACACGATTTTTAACAGCTTATATATTACACGACGGCTTGCTGCCACACACCACCAACAATAACGGCGTTGCCGATATGTTGAGGACAGATATTGTCAATATTTATCGAGGTATTTGTTTGCATTGTAGTACCTACTTAATAAGAGAGACGTGGGACTACTTTCATTAACAATACACGAAGGGACAGTATGAATTGGTTGTCGACTACGGCAGTTTGGATACATTAGAGCTTACAAGAGGGGATATGATTATGAATAAAATATAATTTTCTAGACATAGATTCAACTTTATTTAATTTTTGAACATTATTATTATTTTTTGAACTATATTATATATTTTGTTGTTTAGATTTTTTTGTATATTGTTATTGCAGGTTGTAACGCTGGAATGAAAATTGCTATGTTACACCTTGGGTATGACATATAATTGCATAAATGAATTTGATACAAAGCTGGGATTTTCACCAGTTTTAAATGCGGTAGGTAACGCCCTAAGTTGCACATAGGGTGCTTTGGTTGTAACAATTGGTAGATTAGTATGATGCTGGGCAATATAATGTCTCTAGTTGCAAGGAAAAAGGAGATTGGAAATTTGGTTTTCCGTTGTTTCTCATGAACATATTCACTTGGTGGTGGTGTTTTTACTATATCCACTTTTCAATTAGGTGTGATAATGATCTAGAGACCCTAACCTCAAGGAATATCCCCCTCTAGAATGGTAGTGGCACTCTAGGGTACCTGTGTCCGTGAAGTTAACTGTTTTGATAATGTGACTATGATAATGTGACTATTTTAGATGTATATTTATTGTAATTTTTTGAATTTTGTCTTAGGTAAATACTGCCTGTTTTGTTTGCCCATTGTCCTGATGAGGCCTGAAACTGCTTGACAGGCCGAAACGCGTCGACAGTTTACTATTGATTTCGACACCTTTGGTTTGATTTGGAAATAATATGGGATATATTCCCTAGGAGTTGGATTGACTTGAGGAGCCACAAAAACATTGAGTTGTGCTTCACTGACTCCTATATATATATATATGTATATATTTCTTGGTGTTCGAAAAAGGAATTAAGGTTACCAGAGATAATACCAGTTTTTCCTTATTTTTCAAACTATTTGAGCTTCAGACATTACCCATGGACTAAGGGTCAACAACTGTTTCATTTTATTTGTTATTTTTCTTATATGTCCTGCTGAAAATTACTCGAGATAAGAATATGTATTGTGTGATTCTTTGTGTATGACTAAAATACTGAAGATCTTTAAGAGAATCTTTAAAGACTAATACATGAAGATTATTTTTGTGTGTTGTATTTTCTTTTAAAAAATTAGCCATAAGATGAACATAAAATAGGATTGATGATTTAGTCAATATAAATGTGTATGTTGGAGATAGATAATTGATGGTATCTGTCCCCTCAAATAATTACGTTTAGATTTGAAATACCTTTGGCATCGCTTGTTTTTGGTTAGTGTATATTTACCCAGATGCCTCATGGTTAATTGGGTTCCCCCTGTTGTTAATATACATACGTTCCTGCACAGCATGGATGTTCGAGTCCATGAAGTGCAGGAACCGTGTAGTGTCGTGCCTTTTTCAAAGGCACCGCAGCCGTTAAAAGAGTCACCACTATAGGACCTCCATCCCGCCCGCTTGCCAGACTACTGAAAAGTCGTAATCTGGCAGCTGGTCATGAGCGTCCTTTGGCGGAGCTGTGGCGCAGCAATCTGCACCCCTGTGCCACTGCTCCACCAAAAGGCGTAGACATAACAAAAGTAGAATGGTCTAGAATAGGGATTTATTTTTGGCTTTTGAAGCTGTATGTCCATTTTCTTAAACTTCATGCTTTCTTGTAATATTCCATAGACTATTAGAGTTGGTCTAAATTGAAGCTTGCATATTCATTCTGGGGCCTAGACATGATTCAAACAATTGAGCTTGCATTGCGTCAAACGATTTCTTATGTCCCAATGAATATTTAGGATCAGAAAGCATAAGTAAGTTATCACAATTAAGTACATCATAATAACTATCTGATATACATAGAGGGACAAGTAATAATTTAACAGTACTCTCCGCATGCCCTGTAGTAGCAACCAGATTTTATTTGTCAGGGTTCCTGGATTAACACGCCTAAAACATTCAGTCCTTAGATTCTTCTAAACTGGCTGATAAAAGTTGACTGACACATTCATTCGTTGGACGTGTGTCCTAGGATGGGACAATAACTGTGCATTAAAAATCTAAGGTTTCTCCCTTGGTATGTTTGTGTAGAGGAACAAATGTTGTCACTTCTATCGTTATACCTGAATTTCCAGTTCCTTTTGTTGCTATCTGTTTCGAAGTAGCCTTACAATGTACTGAAACATGATCCTTAGGTTCACTAGGAGTTTATTTCCATCTGTGGGATGGTTAGATGCCTTCATGTTAGTTGCCACTGATATAAGATGTTCACAGTAAAAACAAGGCCTCTACCAGCCTCGATCTTATCTTATTTTTTATAATTAAGCTTTATGTTGTATTGTTTTGTTAATTTATTGAGGGTCTTTGTAGATCTTCTCAAGAAGATCTTTGCCCATTTAGGGGACAAACCAGGACCCCCTTCATATTTATCATTGTTAAAAACAGCGTCAGATCTGCTAAGTTTTAGATAAATCTCCCCGCACGAGAGGAATTAAGGTGTGATAGGTGAGGTTTAAGGATGCAGAACCAGGCAGAACCAGGAAGCAGGGGTGGGACTTTCCTAATGTCATGTTGTACAAACACAAGCTGGAAATCCATACTGTGTAGATCATGTTATCTTCAGTGCTTAATTTGAGCTGGTGGTTGCCGCTGGGGCCCTCAGGAACTAAGGGCCATATGTATCAAGGCAAAATAGGTTCGCAAACGCCGAAATTCGCAGAATTCCGGCGTTTGCGAACCCATTTTCGCTAAATGGTATGTATGAAACATTTTTGGTGCAAAATAAGGAATCGCTAAATTTACCATACCTTATTTTACGATTGCATTTAAGGAATTGCAAATTTTGCGATTCCTTAAATGCAATTTATCAAGGAAAAAAACATTCCAAAATGCCATTAAGGAATCGCAAATTACCACCAACCTCTAGTTGGTGGTAAGTTGCGATTTCTTTTAAAAAAGCATTTTTTTAAAAATCGAAAGGTGCCATGTGATGCTCATACATGCCCTTAGGGCATGTATGTGCGCCATATGCGCACACATGTCATTTTCAGGGGTGCAGCAGGGTGTTCTTGAGACACCCCTGCACCCTTGAAAATATTCACAATTTGCGATTAGCAAATTGCGATTCGCAAATTTCCCCTTCATTCCTATGGGCCTCCTGGCCTATAGAAATGAATGGGAAATTATTCCTTAATTGCGATTAGCAATTTGCTAATCGTAATTATGGAATTTTAAGGAATCGCTAAAAAGAAGCGATTTTATACATACATACCATTTTGCGATTTCCAAATAGCGATTCCCTATAAATCGCTATTGAGGAATCGCAAAACGGAATGTTGATACATATGGCCCTAATTCTTTGGGGACTGGTACATATTTTTCCGCTTCAGAAATTTACTGAGAGCAAGAGAGGGAATAAACACACAAAGCGCAAAGGCAGAGGAAAAGAAAGCGAGAAAAAACGCCACAAAGAGAGAAAGCAAGAACCTGCAAGGAAGAGATAAAGGGGCAGGGCATGTTTGGCAGTGGATTTAAAGAGGCCTACGTTGAATTAAAGACTACACAGCTTTGTTATTGAAAGCACCACCATTTAATTGCACCAACTTCAGACTTTAGAGAAGCGCTTTAGGCACCGGCACTCCTTGTTTTACAAATGAAGCATTGGTTAGCTTCCATTGTGTGATATTGGCTCCTCATCCATATCTGACAAGGAACTCCCTTTTCTTGACCTTATGAAAACCACCAGATGAAGGCTGGTTGAGAACAAAAACGTATTGCAAATTAATGACTGCAGGAGCTTACTGTTATTTGATAGTCACCATCTGAGAGCTTAAAGAAGAAATCTCCCCTTCGGCGAGTTCCTAAGGATTAGGAGGAACTGCAGTGATATCTCAACATTCAACTGAGAAGATGAGGATCCTACACAGAACCATCGCAACCATGAATGCCCAGAAAAGATCATTCACACAGTCCGTAAGAGAGAAAGGAATAACAATTAGAGAATCACTTTTAAAACCAAGGGTCAGAGATGATCAACCAAAATTGATCAAATGGATAAACGATGGAATATACTTACCAGTGGAGGCCTAAAGGATGATAGGCCGCTTTTTGCCACTAAACGTACAAGAAAATCTTAGCCAACAGAGAGCATAACCACATGTTGGGGCCTTCCACCCATTGTTGGACACTATCCATGTGGACAATGCAATATGTGTCACCCAACCACTGCTACAAACGTGGTAGACCTGAGACTGGAAGGTGTGTGGAAATCAGTGAAACACACTAATTGTAACACTAAAAACTGCATTTATCTCATCAATTGTGTGTGACATTTGAAATATATTGCTATGATAACTAGACCAATACAAATCTGCATCAATGAACAAAGGAGTCATGTGAGATGACACTGTATAAAGATGACAAAGAGTGCCTTTTTTGTGACATCCAAACATATCCCGGATGATATGCTTTGGGTTATCTTGGAGATCTTGACTAACACAGATAATGTTCAGAAAACCTTTTTGAAAAAGAACAGCGTTGGCTCATCCGATTGAAGACCAATATTACTGGTGAGGTTCTGTGATTCTCGAACTGGACTCCATTTTGTTTGAGCTGTTCGTGACGCCATTTTGTGTTGCCCTCACGTAGGCCTCTGGAGGTAACCGAACGAACAAAGTCACATGGGTTTCGTTGTTCATGTACGCATTAACTAGGCCTTTTCTGACTTGTGAGTGAACTGCAGGACGCTGACCCCGTCACCTGAAACTGACCCTTTGCGAAGACAATTTTCCCTGGCTGATCGTTGTCTGAGATTGCCAATTAATGTTCAGGATATCGTTAACTTTAGTGCCCTTGTACATATCCTATCCTATTCAGCATCTGAACCGTTTCCTTTTCTTATGACTTTTCATTACAGGGATAGTGCTTTCAATTATGGGTTTGTCCGGCTTGTAAAAATTTAATTTGGGACATTCCTAATAATTAACTTGTGGGTTGGTACAATGTAAATCGAGCTTTTACGATGTGATAATGTGTGGGAAAATGTATTTCATTCGTCAGTATTTGTCGCAGTGGGTGTGCATTAATAATGAGCCAAATGTGGATAAAAAGTGATGTCTTGCTCTATGAAAGTTGAGCAGTCTCCTGAGTTGTACACCATGTTGTATTGCTGGGATTACTGTTACTAGCTGCAGCTAATAAATTTGATCTTTGATGCCATCCAGAAGTATTCTGTGTCTCTGTATACCAAGACAGGTGAATCCGAAGACTTTGGGCGTGCCCCTGGCGCTGCTGGGTTCTGACCCGGTTCTTCAGTTGGCGCCCTCGTGGGGCGACTTCAGCGGTACCGGTCCAAGCCCGAGGATCGTGAGGAGCCCCATGAGGAAATTCTGGAGGAAGGCCAACCACTTCATCGACCCCTGTATGTCGACGTAGACCGAACGTTTTTACTGCGAGGCCTCCCGCTTTCCGACAGCTACGAAGGACTGCTGCCCTAACTGTCGCCCTGCCTTGGACCCTCGATTGATGATTTGTAGAGCGAGACGATAGACGGTCTTCTGGTGGCGTGACAGATATTTTGGTTAAGTATAAGTGGGTCGCTCCCACGACTTTGTTTTGTTTCTTGGTTTTGATTCGGTTATTGCAATAGTCAAAGCCGAGGGGCTCGTATATTTATGAGTGTATCGATAGTTGATAACCCCTTGAAGTTTGAAGCTAGACTAGTGAGCTATAAGATGCCTGGTCTTAGCAAATTTAGGAAATTATTTAGTTGTGGTTGCGACAGGGATTCCCGATTGGAGGATTTGTGTCCGATACCTCCGGTTGGAACTCCGACTTACGAGCTCTATTCAAAACACGGAGTGGGTCCTATTACTTATAATGAAGTATGGGTTCGCTATACAAAAAAAGATGGTGTTTTACGATGGCCCCAACATGGTAGTTTCGACATAAATATTTTAGATAATTTGGAAGTTGCACTATTTAAGAAGAAAGCCCGGCCGGCAATGTTTGACTCTTTCCGCCTTTGGCGTACGGAAGCCAAACAGCGAGAACTTAAGCAAGCAAAGAGAGATAGGAAAGATAAGAATATGTCAGTACTACAAGCTGCTAGGCAGTTTAAGGAAGATGAAGAAGATCGTACGAGTGAAGTCTCAGATAGACAACGTTGCATGGCCATCGATAAATGTTATCCGGCCTTGCCGCCTTCCCTTTCAAAAGTGACTGAAGACTCTGAAAAAGATCCTTTGATGTCTCATTTACTGAGATTACCACCCCCTTATGTGCAAGGTGCTACTGCACCTCCATTACCCCCGGTTGTTCCACCCTTTGTTGTTCAGCCCCCTGCTGTTGTTCAGCCACCCGTTGTTGCACCGATGGTTCTCCCTCCTACGGTGCAGCCCCATCTAGGGAAGCCAGCTTTGCTATCAGCTTTGCCTCAAGCTCTTGTACCTTACATTCCTGTATCTCCGACTCCTGCTACTTCTGTCCCTACGCTTCTGTCACCTCAAACTACTCTTTCTCCTGTACTTATGGCAACTTTTTCTCCTTCTGTTCGACAAAGAATGACCGAGACTGTTGCTGGTCTTTTGTCTCCACTCTTTGGGTCACTGAATATGACCCCTGTTTTGGAACGTAAGCAGAGTCGTAGTCAGCTTCCTGGTCCCGAAGAACGGGCAGTGTTGGATCTTTTGGCTCGTAGATGGATTTTAAATGCCTCTAGGTATAATTTACAAGCGGTTATGGATGTTTTCTTACAATGGGAGCTGCCTAAGCAAAGGTATGTTTTTGATGTAATGTGTACTTTTCTCCGTCAGGAATGGGAAAATAATGAGTTGGGTCCGATTCCGCAGGAAGTGCTTGATGTTCAGTCCGAATTTGCTAAAGGGACGATAATGGAGTCTGATGTTGAGGAAGCCGTAGAGACGATACTTGTTTTTAGGTCTAGACTACCGCCTCAGACATTGTACGAACCTGATTCCTCTGTTAGGAGGAAAGTGAAGCAGTATCCTATGAGAGAGGTTCCCCCTGTATGGAGAGAGGCAGTTGCTGCTAATGTTTATCAGGGTATTCAGGCTGAACCGGCTCATTTTCAGCGAGTGTGGGTACATGTCCCTTGGAAAAGAGCAGAGGTCTTGGCTCTTAAGCAGACCTTGCCTGACCCCCGTAAGAATCCTGCTGGTTATTACAAAGAGTTGTCTCAGACAGTTGATGCGTGTGTTATGAATTTAACTGACATAGATATGTTGATGGGTAATGTAGTTCCTCAACCTTTGTGGGCGAAGATCCGTCATGAGAATCATGCGCAAGAATTAGGAGATACGTGGGTTAATATTGTTGCTGCAGATGGTCGGCAGGTAAGAGGTGCCAAACCTGAGCCCTTGGTTGCAGAATTACCTGGTAGGATTATTAATTTAATAAAAACTATGATGCCTCCTTTACGAGTGAATTGGGATAAGTTGGCAGCATGTAAACAAAAGAAAGACAAGAGTGTGTCTGATTTCTTCACGAGGTTTGAGGAAAGGTTTATCGATCATAGTGGTCAGGACATGAGTACAGAAGGTGGTCTGAGGTTTTTCGTAGATAAATTTGTTTTTAATTTACTCCTCGAACTTTCTAATAAGTTAAAGGACTCTGAGAGTTCATGGGCTGTTTCTTCGTCGGCCCAGATATTGGCTGCTGCACAATATTATGAGAATAGGGATAAAGATGAGAAGGATAAAGTAGAGAAGAAGACTAGAGACCTAAAGACGAAAGTTCTTTTGCAGCAAGCTTATCCGCCTCGTTCGAATCAGCCTCAGTTTCAACAATCTCCACAGTTTCAGAGATTGTTACAGAAGCCCGAGTTTTTCGCTCCGTGATTGCCGCCAGGACCTAATCAGTGTGCTTATTGTAGAGAAGAAGGTCACTTCAAAAGTAGTTGTCCGATTTTGTTACAGCGTGCGAATGGTGTATCTGGTCAGAGAGGTCGTGGTGGTTTCCAACAAGCTCCTAGGGGTAGGGGACATGGTGTGTTTCCCCGGAATGAGCGTTCCTTTCCCCCTCAGAATTCCACAAATTGTTTTGACAGACAGAATGTTCCGACTGTTCAGTCTGCCCAGTACTACACTGATGATTATTATGTCGAGAGTGAGGGTGCTGGTTATAATGATAGTTAGGACAGCCACGGGCAAAGAGAGGGAGTAGTGTCAGTTCCAGTAGACCAGAGTGGACCTTATGTTGAAGTGATTACATTAGGTGTGGCAGAACCTTTTCTTTTGGATACTGGTGCGACGAAGAGTTCTATTATGCACTCTAAACTTCCTGGCGCACCTTTGTCTGGCTTGAGCAACGTTTCAGTATGATTTTCTGGCGCCCCAGTTTGTAACTCGGTTTCTAATCCTTTGCCCCTTTCTATTGGTCCTTGTGAATTGGAAGCTCCTCTTATTCTAACGACTGGTTGTGGTGAGAATCTGTTGGGTTTGGACTTGCTGAAAAGATTGCATGCGACATTACATTGCTCTCCTTCGGGAGTACATCTTACGATGGGTAAGAAAGTGATTTCCCCGATGTATTTGTCTAAAGATTGTCTTCCACTGGAATTGCGTTCTCTTCCTGATACACTTTGGGCTACAGGTCCCAATGATGTTGGTCTCTTGCAGATTCCACCCTATGTTGTCACCTTTTAGTCAAATGCTAGGCTACCTCGTATTCCTCAATATAAAATATCTAGTGATGGCGAGAGAGCTCTTTTAGCGATTATTTATGATTTGGTTGAGAAGGGTATAGTTGAAGAAACGAGAGGTAATGTGTGTAACAGTCCTGTTCTGCCTGTCCTTAAGCGTACTGATGCTTCTCAGCCACCTGTGTATCGGTTTGTGATCGATCTTCGAGAAGTTAATAAGATTGTTGTGTCACAGTTTCCTGTTGTCCCGGATATCACTGCTTTGTTAACTCTGATCCCTGCTTCAGCTGCTTGGTTTTCAGTTATCGATTTGAAGAATGCTTTCTTTAGAATTCCGATCGTTGAGGAAAGTAGAGATATTTTTGGCTTCTCTTTAGGAGGTCGCAGCTTCCGGTTTAAACGTGCTCCTCAAGGTTATTGTGAAAGTCCCTCCATCTATAGTCAGGCGTTGAAAACTCAGCTTGACAATTTTGTGTTGCCTTCTGGTGCTACTCTTATACAGTATGTTGATGATCTGCTGGTCGCTGCTGATGACGAAGAGATTTGTAAAGAAGCTACTCTTTCCTTGTTTCGACACTTGTCTGACCTTCATCATAAAGTGTCACCTTCAAAGTTACAGTATTGCCGACAAGAAGTAACCTACTTAGGTCATCTCTTGTCGAAGGAGGGAAGACGATTGACCCCAGAACGAATTCAAGCGATTGCCCAAATGACTGTACCATCCACACAGAGAGAAGTGCGTGCCTTCTTAGGTATCACCTCGTATTGTAGACAATGGATCCCGAATTTTTCCTTGTTAGCAAAACCTCGGTTGACACTGACTCTTAAAGATACTCCGTATCCTCTCTCTTGGTCTGACGAATGTCAGAAAAGTTTTTCTGAATTACTTGATGCATTGTGTTCTGCTCCGGTATTGGGTACCCCGGACTACAGTAAACCTTTCACATTGTATGTACACGAGAGAGAAGGTTGTGCATTGTCAGTGTTGACACAACGATTTGGAGACAAGCAGCGCCCATGTGCGTATTTTTCAGCTACGTTAGATCCAGTAGCTAGAGCGTTGCCGAGTTGTCTGAGAGCTACAGCGGCAGCGGCTGTTTCTATTCGACAGTCTGCTGGTTTGATATTGGATAATACGTTGATTGTGATGGTCCCACATGCAGTGGATACCTTATTGAATAGGACAAAGACCCAGCACCTTACTAGTGCGCGTCTGTCAGGTTATGAGTTGACGCTTTTGGCTAGCCATGTGCACATCAAAAGGTGCAATGTGTTGAATCCAGCTACGTTGCTGCCGATTTCTGTGGAGGCAGATGTTCAGGAACAGCATGATTGTCTTCTCCGGACAGAGGAGGAAACGAAGGCTAGAATTGATTTAAAAGATATTCCTCTTTCGAATGCTGATGGTACTTTATGGGTAGATGGTTCATGTTTTAAGCTTTCGAATGGAGAGTCGACTGCAGCATATGCTGTCACAACTTTACATACAGTTGTTGAAACAGCACGTATAGCACAGAATTCAGCGCAAGCAGCAGAGTTAATAGCATTGACTAGAGCGTGTGTATTGTCAGAAGGAAAGCGAGTGAATGTTTATACTGAATCACTAACTCTGCCAAAGCAGATTGCAATTGTGAAGTGTAGTGCGCATAGAAAGGTTGTGGATGATGTGGGCCGAGGGAATGCGTTTGCGGATGAAGTTGCGAAAGAGACGGCGAAGGATGTGACGAGTCGAATGTATGTTGCGGGCCCTGCTAGATGGGTTATGGCTGGTGGAATATGTGAAGACACAATAGAAAGTGTGAAGTTGATTCAAGCTGAAGCTACGGAAAAAGAAGTGAGTGTGTGGAGAGAAACTACGGGTATGTTGGGTTCGACAGGTTGTTGGGTTGAGTTGTCGGAGCACCAGCGATGGTTGTTGCCCGATGCGTATGTGCTCCCAGTGGTTACCATGGCTCACGGAATGGCTCACATTAGTTCGAAAGGGATATGCATATTGTTGGCTCCAGTATGGCAGAATGCTGGAATTCCTAAATGTGCTGAGAATTTGGTGAAGCATTGTATGATTTGTCTGATGTATAATCCTGGAAAGGGAACTCCAACTCCAGCTGGTCATTTTGCTCCTCCAACGTATCCGTTTGAAGTGATACAGCTAGATTACATTCATATGGAGAGATGCCATAACTTAAAGTATGTCCTTGCGGTCGTTTGTGCCTTTTCCAGGTGGATAGAGGCCTACCCCCTAAAGGATAATACTGCCTTGTCTACAGCTAAAATTTTGCTCAAAGAGTATTTCCCTAGGTATGGTTTGCCGAGAATTGTATGGAGCGACAATGGAAGTGAATTCGTGGGCCAGATCATGAAGAAAGTGTTTGCGGGTTAGGGTATCAATCAGAAATTTCATGCTGCGAATCACCCTCAGTCCGCTGGACTTGTTGAATGTTATAATGGCACTCTGAAATTGAAGTTAGCTAAGATACAAGCAAGCTCTGGTCTCACATGGCCAGATGCCTTGCCATTGGCACTTTTGTCAACAAGGACGACAGTACATTTTCGTGTGGGACTTTGCCCATATGAAATTGTTTTTGGTCGTCCGGCCAATGTTTGGGGTGTGCCAAGGCCTAGGAAATACAGTGATATTGAGTACCCTATGTTGGTGGATTACTTACGTGACTTGACTGCTAAATTACGTGTTCTCCACCAACAGGTCTATGACAGCTTACCGACAGTGACTGCGGATCCAGGCCACACAATTCAACCTGGTGACTACGTTCTTACTAAAAACTTCCAACGAACTAAGAACTTGGAGCCAAGGTGGACTGGACCTCATTTAGTGTTATTGTCAACTCGGACTGCAGTTAGAGTAGCTGGTAAAAAGAATTGGGTACATGGTGCCCATTGTAAAAAGGTTCCATTGCCCTTACCGTATGACAGTGGATGCGGGGAGGTATAGCTGATTCTGAATGTGAAAAAATTCCTAGATTCGTACCTTTTAGCGACGCACATTTGGAATGGACTCAGTCAGAACGTGCAGATGATGAAATTTTGCAAGCTGCTGTGCCACCACATCTAAGATTGGATACAACGGATCCTGAAAAACTTTTTCAAGAGCAAATTGTGCCTATCAGAGAGCGCTACAACCTAAGACCGAGAAAGGACAAATAAAATTTGAATTTTTGTTGTGAGTTACACCTTTTTCAGACAAGAGACTATTTTTCTTTTTCCTTTTTCGAGTCACCATCCGGACTCAGCTGCAGGGTCGCGGTACAGCCTTAAGGGGTGAGCCGCAAATTGACGAAAGGTCTATGGTTCTTGGTCGTTAGTACTATCTTGACGCACACTTAAGTGAAGAAGGTAATAGCCGCGAGCAGCACGTTAGAGGATGGAGTCTTTTGTATCTGAGAAAAGTGTTGAGAGAATTGATTCTAAAATGAAAATGTGTACATTGGTTCGTAGCAAATGTTTTTTAATATTGTGTTTCTTGATGTTTTTGAATATTACATTGGCTTGTGTGGGTTGGATTGTCTATATTACACAACAGACGCCTGTACCTACGTCCCAACCTACTCTTTCTTTTCCTACCGTTTCTCCGTATGAGTTTCACACTTTGCCTGAACATGAGCAGACACGAAGATAAGAATTTGTTAACAATTCATTTATACAGTTGTTGCATCAGCATCAGCTAGTAGTAAATACCACGAACTGCTGGGTATGTGGTCTTATGCCGCATACGACAGATAAGGGAATGCCATATTTGGTTTTGCCTTTTTCGCCTAATGGGTCAGTGTGGGCACTCCAAGCAATGTTTATTTATGCGAATGAAGCATCTCCTTTACGTTCCGTCAAAGATAATGCGAGTAATAATGCCTTGATACAGGGAATAGTAGATATGATCAGAGATATCGATGCGTATAATGCTATCCCTAAGGATGAAGTACGAGCATATACTGGTTGGAACAAGGCTGGTTATAGCATTAGTCTGACAGAGAAGGAGAGACGAAAAAGGTCTCCCCCTATTTGGATGGTACCCCACCGAGGTTATCTTTGTCTGCAAGGTAATGGTCAGAATCCGAGAGCTCAGTTTGGTAAGAGTGTGTGTGTTCACACCTATGTCTATGCATCCCAGCGTTCTCCACCGTTTGTGCCAGCTAAAGGCACATATTTTGTTTGTCACGACAGAGCCTATACATGGTTGCCACCTGATTTTTCAGGCACATGTTATGTGGCATTTTTGCTTCCCCCTACATACACTGCTGTTTTCAATTACCATAAGACAAGATATGGTAGAGGTGTTATTGATGCGAAAGAGACTGTCGCACAAGAAGCTGGAGATTTCTTCAAGGGTTTCGTGTCCTTTTGGGGTCCTATGGCCAATAGTAGGAATATTCGACAGCTTACGAGAGTGGTTGAGGCAACTATAAATGAAACTACAGGTGCTCTTAGCAATATTACAGCTGAGCTTCAGGCAGATCGTCTTATGACGTTACAAAACCGTATGGTTTTAGATATTATATTAGCAGATATAGGTGGGGTGTGTAAATTGATCGGGTCTAGTTGCTGTCTTTTCATACCAGATAATGCCCAGACAGTGTACCAAGCCATCAGGAAGTTATATAAGTCCGCTGAGTCTATACATGTAGACGAAGGGAACTGGTCATTGACTGGATGGATTTGGGGACTGTTGTCCAGATGGGGATGGAAGATTTTGATGTTTCTTGGTATGGCTTTAGCTATCCTTTTCTCGTGTTGTTTGTGCATCCAGTGTGGTCCCTCCATTTGTAGTCTTTTTGCTACGATGTGTGTGAGAAGACCTGTCCCGAGAGAAGTGAAGGATAATAAGATGATGCTACAGCAACACCATATGACCTGATGAGAATAGATATAGACCTGGATTCAGATTGACATGAGTTTAGGTTATTGCCTACGTAATGGCAAAAGGAGGGGCTGAGGTTCTGTGATTCTCAAACTGGACTCCATTTTGTTTGAGTTGTTTGTGACGCTATTTTGTGTTGCCCTCACGTAGGCCTGTGGAGGTAACCGAACGAACAAAGTCGCATGGGCTTCGTTGTTCATGTACGCATTAACTAGGCCTTTTCTGACTTGTGAGTGAACTGCAGGACGCTGACCCCGTCACCTGAAACTGACCCTTTCCGAAGCCAATTTTCCCTGGCTGATCGTTGTCTGAGATTGCCAATCAATGTTCAGGATATCGTTAACTTTAGTGCCCTTGTACATATCCTATCCTATTCAGCATCTGAACCGTTTCCTTTTCTTATGACTTTTCATTACATGGATAGTGCTTTCAATTATGGGTTTGTCCGGCTTGTGGAAATTGAATTTGGCACACAGATTCACGATGTTTCTTTCATGAAAGAAAACTACTTCCATTCAATGTTCATTTAACTTCTTTGGGTTTATTTGATACTCATTTTGTGAAATTTATTCCATTTTTTTCTTCAAGATCAGAAAAATCAAATTAAGGATCGGGCATGGTTATTTTCCACATATCCAATGCATTTCGAGCATTGTTGGCATGCTCTTCATCAGGGAAATAGACACTAGGAGCAATAATATATACAGGTATTAGTATTAATGGTAATCGGATTATAACCTAACTGTTGCAAAACATCCAGCTATTGTACAGTATATACTTCCAAATGCGTGATCCAAATTCAGGGACATGTTTAACTATTAACCGCTAACATGTAAGGTGATACATAATATGCGTGATCTATGTGAACATAAGTAAACACAAGATTGATTGAAATGCAATAGTTTGCTTACATGCCCTTCGTTGTCTGTTATCCTGGGAATCTATAAAAAACGGGTAAACAAAAAAAGGATTTGTCAATGCCTGTGGGCAAAGCGGTAATCCATGGTTTTTTTTTTGGGTTTGAGCGCTGGTAAACACTAACCTGAATGGTGACGGGTAGAAAGAAGCTATCCGGGAATCTTCTCCGAGAAACGCCGGCGAAGCAATGGCTTCCCGCGTTTCATAAGTTCAAAACATTGGGTGTCACGTGGTTGGTCCCGTAAATGGAGATGGTAAACAGACTATGTGAATCACTATTGCGGTGTGGGTTAAAGTCCAAAGCTTAAGTAAACGTATCTTCGTGTGGTTTGTTTGAGTGCAGGGTGACTTCAAACCTGGGTTTTGGAAAAGGGTGAGAACTAAAAAAGTTAAAAACTAAACTGAAAAAGTTAAGAAAAATAAACCATGAAGGTTGGAAGGTCCTGGTATTGAACCGGGTTGTGCGCAATGTTAGAATGCTGCCTATGCTGCTGTGTTTGCTATGGTGGAAGTGGGGCTAAAACGACTACCTTATGGTGCATAGTGTCAAAGTGAGGGCATACACAATAACAACAAGATCAATACAAAGAGCAAATTGATCATAAATAACATGAAAATTCAATTCTTTCATTAATCCCCATGGGATTCTGGGTGGATAGTTTATGGATCCAATAGTTCTCACGTCTTAAGAAGAGAAGATTTCCGGATAGCTTCTTTCTACCCGTCACCATTCAGGTTAGTGTTTACCAGCGCTCAAACCCACAAAAAAAACCATGGATTACCGCTTTGCCCACAGGCATTGACAAATCCTTTTTTTGTTTACCCGTTTTTTATAGATTCCCAGGATAACAGACAACGAAGGGCATGTAAGCAAACTATTGCATTTCAATCAATCTTGTGTTTACTTATGTTCACATAGATCACGCATATTATGTATCACCTTACATGTTAGCGGTTAATAGTTAAACATGTCCCTGAATTTGGATCACGCATTTGGAAGTATATACTGTACAATAGCTGGATGTTTTGCAACAGTTAGGTTATAATCCGATTACCATTAATACTAATACCTGTATATATTATTGCTCCTAGTGTCTATTTCCCTGATGAAGAGCATGCCAACAATGCTCGAAATGCATTGGATATGTGGAAAATAACCATGCCCGATCCTTAATTTGATTTTTCTGATCTTGAAGAAAAAAATGGAATAAATTTCACAAAATGAGTATCAAATAAACCCAAAGAAGTTAAATGAACATTGAATGGAAGTAGTTTTCTTTCATGAAAGAAACATCGTGAATGTGTGTGCCAACTAAGGGATGGGACTAGAGTTTCTCTAGCCTCGCATTTATTGTTATAGTTTTGACGTCGTAGGACACTCGACGCCTCCTTCTTGAGCACCACCAAACTGCAAGTAAAGATTAACCTCCCACCAACTAACAAGCAGTGCATCTATCCAAACAACCATTGAAATTGAATTTGGGACATTCCTAATAATTAACTTGTGGGTTGGTACAATGTAAATCGAGCTTTTACGATGTGATAATGCGTGGGAAAATGTATTTTATTCGTCAGTATTTGTCGCAGTGGGTGTGCATTAATAATGAGCCAAATGTGGATAAAAAGTGATGTCTTGCTCTACGAAAGTTGAGCAGTCTCCTGAGTTGTACATCGTGTTGTAATACTGGGATTACTGTTACTAGCTGCAGCTAATACATTTGATCTTTGACGCCATCCATAAGTATTCCGTGTCTCTGTATACCAAGACAGGTGAATCCGAAGACTTTGGGCATGCCCCTGGCGCCGCTGGGTTCTGACCCGGTTCTTCACTGGCCTGAATGATGACATTCCCTGGGGCGAGCTTTCCAGATGAGGCGTTTTTTCCAAGACAACAAGGACGGAAAGTTACCTATGAAATGGGTAGCATCATACTGATAATTCATGAGAAATTCATAAGGAGGCTCTAAGTGCCCATGTAACTTCACTCATTTGATATATTCTTTCTCCACTGAGATCTAAAATAGGGACAAATATTGAGGACTGACTATACTTATAAAGTAAGAACACATTCATTTATAGTGGTACCATTCATGGATTTCTGTCATCTCAACCCATCCCTTGTATACACACTACTCCCGAGGGAGACTGATCCAGCTAAGCTTGGCGGTTACCGAGAATTAATGCAATCTGCCTTGTTATGGGTGAGGTACTTACCCCGTCTCCCGCCTCTATTTTTATTCCTGGCCATTATATATTGTCGATGCATGAAACGAAAATTCTGAGCAACATCAGGATATTGGCATATTTACTGTTATCCTTAATTGAAAAAAAATAAAGACTAGTGAAGGCTAAACCCATTGCTTCTTTTTTTGTTACCATCCATTCTTCTATTAATATTTAACACAATAGTTTGCAACACAGGGCAGATATTCCAGTTCCCCAAATGGAGACTCCCGGACCAGTCCTATTGGAATGGACATGTGGCGCACTGTGTCATCACACCACCAAGCACACATCATACGCGGACCCTGGCAGTCGTGTGAGTCTTCCAGCATTTTTTAAGTTCAGGAACGTTGAAGATGAGGAGGGGCAGCAGCCTGGACCATCCCTTTGGAAAGGAAGTACATCTTCCAGGGAGAGCCGATGCGCAACAAGGTAGAATGCAGATATCTTGACTGATTGAATTGCTCACATTGCAACAGAATCCCCTTTGAATGGTCCGGTCTCCAAGAATCTAAAGGGCTCTCCTTTCTGGAAACTGAGGATAGATAAAAATATTTGAAATCAACGGTGCTTGTATGAGCGTGTCACTATAGGCAAACAAAGTGTGCAAACCACAGTATCTCATTTTCCTCCTGCATGAGCATGGTACACATGTTTCCAAATAAGGGTTGCAATGTCAACATGCACAGTTATGTCGTCTTATAATAATGATTTCCATGATTCAACATTACAACAAGGTTTCTTATTTTTGTTTTATGTCTGTTTGGATGTGTTTTCTTAATGTTATTTCACTTGTTTATTAGCGTATTTAGTTGACCACACTCATAAGCAAGGGCTGGAAGGTTTCTTGGCGTCCTATTAAGTAGACTTAGGAGTTGACTTGGCACAAGGAACGCCTTGTCAGCGGGTTGCCATTGAACTCTCCATTGCTGTTCGTTATGGTCACTTTCCTTACCGTGGATTGGTGAGACATCACACCACTTCAGAGGCTTTATGGCTCAGTGACCTACTTGTCCAGTATCTTGACCATTTGACACACACTCATTTGCGTACAACTGTAACACCTTCCATCCTGGATTGGTGCCACACACCGCACCAGCATCTTCATTTCTCAGAGACTTAATTATTTTATTCCTGTGCAGCTTCAAAATTGCTTTATATTCCATGTGTCAGCAACTTTTGCTGCTATAGGATTACGGCCCTTAGGAAGTCTTGTTAGACGAAGCATGTGCTGGCTGTGCTGCTTTCATCCAGACTATTACATCTTCTGGATCAATAATGACTTCGATGAAAGAACGTGCGGGAGTTTTCGGCCGCTGCAGGACTTGCCTGTTGTCCCCGCCTGCCGTGACCTTGGAGGAGGGGGTCACCCATGTCAACTCGCCGCGCTATTTAAGCGCAGGACATGTCTCAAGGTGCGGGACGCGCGGGGTGAAGCCCAGGAAATGGGCGGATCTGTCCACGCCCGTCATTGCCTGGGCTGGGCCATCCCTCTAATGGGTACTGTCTACATTTCTATAAAAAACAAAATGGTTCTCTGGCAAGAGTGTATGGTTGGATTAATGTCATTGTTTGTCTGGGAGCTTTGTGCTGTAATTCTAGCCATAGAGCTTTATGTGCCTATGTTTAAACTTACTGATAGTCTATTTACTTCTTTAGTTGCTTGAATGAACAAACTTAAAGCAATAGAAGGGGGGGGGGGCGGGGGTGCTGGGCTACAAATAAGACAAAAAAAAGTACCAAACACGCCGGCTGAGAATTGCGTGTTAGACTGCATTGAGGATCTAGTGGGAGAATGTCAAGTGAATCTTGCTCCCACTTCTGGCTCCTTGTGTTCTCCCCATTAGTACCAGTGCACACACAACCATTGACCACTCCCTGAAACAAACTAATATACCTGGACTATTCAACGATTACAGTAAGTGTGCGTAGATTCAACCCATTGAGGTTTTAGTCCATCCTCCATGTGCTCATCGTTTAGCATCAACTGAGTCTGTAAAAGACCTACAGTCTTCATTTGATGGGACTTTACCGTGTAGTAACCGATATGTCCCCTTGGCAGAACTGAGCATGGACCAGCATATCAGTAGTAACGACTTCGAGTATACTTCTATTTCACAGGCTGTTTCTACTAGTACTCAAACAGATCAGGATCAACAAGTTTCCCTTATGCTGGACTTAAAGGCCGAAGCTGGGGCTCTCAAATTGCTGGTTACAACCGTGATGGATACTATGAACCAGCTCCTAGCCTTTAATAAACACCCTTTCTCCAGCCAGGTTGGCTCAAGCACCAGAGTCCAAGGCCCACCAATGGTGGAAATTCTTCAACCATCGGGTAGATCTGAAATTAATAACTTTGAACAACGCCCTTCAAAACATGTGGCTACTAAGCCTTCCTATGCAGTCCCAGTAAATTCTTGTTCAAGGGGTGGTCAACCTCAGGGTGGTCAGGGGAAAAGCAATATACAGCCCAGTTGTAGCCCTCCCTCATTGGGTAGGGAGAACACCAGCTCAACCAAATATACCAACTACACCGATCAATACAATCAGCAAAGAGGGTCTCTCATGGATAGTTGTATCCTGATGACAAATGTTCCTAAGTTAACTAGGACAGGATGGTATGAGGGGGAAGATTAATTGAAGAATAAAGTGACTCACTGGATACGTCATGTTAGGGGCTGTCGCTCTTTTATCCGTGATGATATTGTTAGAGTTACAAGATCCCTCTCTCTTACTTCCAATTTTAGCACACTGGAATTAATTCTCACTTCAAAGGCCTTGGTTGATAATTTGGTGGCCTTGGGTGCCAGGACTATTTCTCCTGGTCATTCCAGTATTCAATTTAAATATCCACGAACGGTGTATCCTAGGACAGCTGCTCTCTCCGACCGAAGGCTCCGTGATATAGACTGACTCCGAAGGGAGATTGCTCCCCCTCTTCTTCTTTATTTTGGTTGAAATCAATAATTTCCAATATAACTAGTCCTTTAGAAGCAAGGGGGGGTCCAATTATCCACTTCAAAATCTAGGTCTCCTGTGAGTCAGCCTTCGAGTGGTGCTTGTTTTGACCCCTTGATCCAAGCTCTGCGTATTGTTAGATCTGACTCTTTGCCCACTAATGAGCTCATTCCTAACCCTGGTAATATCGTGTCTACTGTTTCAACTGGTAGCCCCCTGCTTTCTTCGTCAGAGTCCATAATTCCAAGTCAGGCTCAAACACTTATTGATCCTACTATATTACTTCGTGGAATGTAGCTGGACTTTGATCCAAAATATACCTCCCAGATTGGAATGGTTTAATGGCCAAATATGACATTTGCCTCTTACAAGTAACCTGGTCCGTGGATTCCATCCATAGGCCAGGTTATCTCAACTTTTTTGTCCCTGCTATTTATAGTCTAAGGGGAAGGGATGCAGGGGGTTTGGCCATTTGGATTCGAAACTCATTAAATAGTACACCACATTAAAATTGATTCCTATGATATACTGGCCATTCTGTTGGTTATTGGTAGTAACCTCTGGGTAACCATTCTTAAGTTTTTGTTGTAAGGGGGGCAAGAAAAGGGTAGGTTTCATGCGCCCTACAAGGTCTTGCGCATTTTCTAGATCAACATCCCCAACAATGTACTTTTATTTTAGGGGGCCATTTAAATCTACATTTGAACCATTGGACGACCATGATGTGCATATAACAGAGGATGAGGACGCCGCTTGGGCAGTCCCTCTTCCTGATATTCAACCTGTTCATATACGGGCTCCCTCTGCAATTATTCGAAGGCACTCACAATTGAGCATGGTTTGAGGGCACTTAATGACCGTACCAAATCTAACCCACAAGGATGCCCACACCTTTGACGCTTCGTCAGGGGTAGTAAGCGCTATATAAATGCAATTACAATACAATACAATTAGCTTCCTCATACAAGTTGTATAGACTATAGTTTAGTTGATCTGAGATTATGGCCGACAGTCATTGGTATGACTGTGTTAGAAAGAACCAACAGTGACCATAATCCCCTAGCTGAAACATTTAGTGAGTGTATTTCCTTACATATCAATCCACCTTCCTATACAAGGGTGGTTGCCTAGACAGTGGATAAACGTAATCTGAAATGACCCCAGATTGTTGCAGGTCCGGAAATTCTGGTTGCCATTAAAAAAAACCTTAACTTAGTTCTTGCGCAGATTGTGGAATCCCAAGTGAGTTCTCTTGACCAATTGGCCCTGATCCGGGGGTATTCTTTGAACTTATTTTATAAATTTTTACCATCTCCAATGTAACTCGCAGGAAGAATAGAAGTAAAAAGCAATCATGATATAACAAAGAATGTCATTCAATAAGCCGTTCATTAGCCAATGCCATAAAAACAAAATATATGGCCCATATACCAGTACTAAGGAAGGAATACAAAAAGGCTATTTTACAAGTCAATAGAGACTGGTATGAGCAGAGTTGGAGCGCCCATATGGACTAGATCTTCTACTGGTGATCTTTCCAAATTTTGGTCTTTGGTGGCACAGGGCCGCTCCAGAGCCACACAGGATCCAGCCAATAATGTGTCTGCTTCCGACTGGGTAAACTATATTAGCAATTTATATTCTGGCAACCCTGTTGGCTCCACAGTATCAATAGGTATTCTAGTTTCTCAGATAGACACCAGTCCTATGCCTGTATTTGAAATAGCAGATATTGTACAGTCTTTGAATGTGGTTTTGCGTGGGCGAGTGGCTGCAATTGATGGCATCCCAGCACATTTTTTTTATCTGATATAGAGTCTTGGTCTCATATCTTAGCCTTGGCCAATGCAATTGAAGCAGGGACTCCTGTCTCTGAATCGTGGTAAAGAGCCACAGTCTTACCTATATATAAAAAAGGTGACCAATCAGCACCATCCAATTATAGCCCAATAAGCTTTATAGACTGTATTCAGAAACATTTTGGTTGTTGCCTTATCAATAAAATACAAGATTGGATTGAGGAGAGCGACATTCTTAGTCCATTTCAAGCAGGGTTTTGCCACAGGGCCTCAACCATTGATCAGGTTTTTCGTTTGCTGGCAGAAAGGGTACCAGTGTGTAAAGGTTTTTGCCAGAGCTGTGTCCTGGCACCAACCCTGTTTTCACTTTTTAGGTCTCGCGCCTAGCGTTGCAGTGTGCAGCAATCCTCGTGCAGCGCGAGACCTCGTGTAAGGGGGTTTTGAAAGCTGCTCACACGCTCACCGGCACGGGATTGGGCAAAGGCGGGCGCATGTCCCGCCTTTGCAACGCCCATTCCCGTCCGTGTCTAGCACGCGCAGCAGCCTCGCTGTCGCGCTCCCTCCTCCCGCTCCTCTGTGGTGCGTGCTACCACTGGTAATCTTTCACTTTTGCTCCACGTTCAAGTTCTTGTACCTGGTTTTCCATACGATTCAGCATGGGAGGATGAAGTGGTGCGGAGGTGTGCGGCAGAGGGGAGTGAGCAGCACGGGAGGAACTCTGCCCTGCCCGCCTTCCACCGCCTGCTCCATTGCCTGTTCTCTGTTCGATCCGACGGGGACCCGAGTCAGCGCAGGAGGTCAAGGCAGCAGGGCTGTGACGAGAGAGACCGCTGAGGGGGACACTGCCCTGCGCACCAACTCTCACCTGCTCAAGATTTTAAACTCACTGAAGATTAGTTTTTTTAAGGGAATATAATGGCCATTGGCTGTTTCCAGCATCTTCCGTGTGTCACGGTGTCTGCCTTCCACAGGCCTTATGGCCCCTGAGCCTTTAGGCTATGCTGTGGGGTCCGAGTTTAAGCAGCGCCTTCCCTCCAGCCTCTATGCCTGGGGGACCGAACCCGGGGAGCACAGGCTCTGGCCCTATGCAGCAGACCATGGCCTCGCCCTGTGCCACGTCAGTCAGGCCTTCACTGTACTCTTCGAACTCTGGGCCAGGGCATGACTTCAGCAAAGCCCCGTGTGCCTTTATCCCAGCACACATCGGGCCACCTCCATTTGAATTACAATATTTAGATGTCTGCGAATCCTCAGCGACCTCCACTGATTGTGATAAAGTCCCCAAAGAGTTTGCCATCTTTTTCCCAGTCTCGCCCACAGTAGTACTCCATGATATGTTGGACACGAGGGTTGCAACCAATCACGTGCCGCCTGGCGTCAAACAGTGACAGACAAAACAGTAAAGTCCAACCTGTGCGGTCACGCAAACTGCAGGGGTCTGCAAACCATTTACATACGGTTCCAATGTCTGCAGATTAATTTTACATTGAAACTGTTGTTCGTGACCTCTACGTTGACCAAAAGTTTCCGAATATCCGGAATTAAGAGGTACAAATACCCACACCCACGATTTACTCTTTGAAGTCCAACTGACAACTTTTCCTGTAATTGTCTCAAAAACTATAGAGCGGATTTTCAGCAAACAAAAAAGATCTGTACATAGCAAATTTCTAACTTCATACCAAACTTAGTGTAAACCTGTTCAATGCTCTACTTACGTATCGAAGAATTAAAATCTATATTGGGCTTAAAAAATGGGCACTGCTTAATTTTGGGGACCGGCACTTATTTCTTTGTGTCAGATATTTCCCTGGAGTATTCAGATATTTCTCTGGAGTAACAGAGCGAACAGTATACAAAGGTGAAATAAACAGGAAGAGCAAAACAGAAAAACAGTCGCCAAATGAGACAGCTGGCATCAAACTTCAAGAGTGAGGCAACGGGCTGGGAGTGTCTGGCTGCTGGCAACGGGAAAAATGCCTGAGGTGGATTCTGGACTACGCAGATTTGCTATTAGTCACTGGCACATTTTATAACGCCGACAACGGATGTGCGAGCAGGGCTTTGGGCACGAGCACTTATTATTTTACAAAGAAAGCACTGGAATCGGGAACCATTTGGATCGATCACATATGGCCTAACGGCTAGAGCGAGGGGAAACCAGGTTAGAGTCTCGGCAGAGATGCTTAAGGTCTTGTGATTCTGGGCAAATCACGTAATTTCCCCGCACCTAACTAAAAGGAGCGTGTCGGTCTGTAACGCAACTGGTGCTCATGTAAAGCGCTCTTCTACCCACGGGTCATGTTCGCGCTATAAATTAAAACTCCAAAAATCACCTATACTTTAACCAAGTACTGACATTTAATCGAAACAGCTGGAGGTGGATGGGATAAACATTTACTCAGGGGCGGCCTTAGGCAGGTGCAAGCTGTGCACCTGCACAGGGCCACTAAACCCCAGGGGCCGCCACGCCAATATATATCCTACATATAATAATCCTCTGAGGATGGATACATATTTGCATGGCGGCCCTGGCAGGGATTTGGCGGCCTCCGGCTCTATTCCACTCCCAAACACCCTGACCCCCGTCTTTGGGGCCTGCCCGGACCCCCTCTTCCGGGGCCCCCTACCTGCGCTCCCTGCCCAGGGCTGCCATGAGCCTTGAGCCGCCTCCGATTTACTGAATTGTATGCGGATTCTTTGTATGCAGGGCTATTAGTAAATCAAAAGGCACTTTCTGTGTAAAAAGTCACTGAACCAAAATCACTGAGTAGCTGGAGCTGCCTCCTAAATTTGTAAATGTACTTGTACGACTTTTCTGTTCAAACAGTTCTGTAGTTCGAACAAGTTTACAGGTCTAGTTTTTTAAAGCCTCCAGTCCCCCAGGAAGCCGGCAATATATCAGCACATGGGAATGTTGCTATTGAGAGCCAGGATGCTGCAGGAGATGTCCCTTTGCCAACTTCTGTGACTCTTGATGCTTTCAGACATTGCAGGAGCCCCGGGAGGAGGACGCTGCTTGGAGAATCAAGAGTTTAAAAAGTCATCCTCTGCTCCGAAGGCCATAGGCTCACAAAAATATATTTCACTTCAGCAGACCATATGGGCCCTCAAATTCCTGCTCCTTTAACACTGCGCTACAAAATAAAGCTGAAGCAGGCATTTAGTGGATGGGATATGCCAATGCAGAAGGCTACAAAGCTCTATTAATGAAAGTAACATGATCATCTTCAAGACATGCAACTAGACGCTGTCAATGTATAGATTACTAAAAATCAAAATACTATTAGAAAACAGGAAAGTTGAAAGCGGACTGTAAACAATGGAGTGACAGTAAGCTGAAATTAATTCAAGCATTCCACATATCAGTGTTTTATATTCCTCATTTTAATACTTTTGGTACAATGGATATGCCCAGACCTGGGCCCTGTGCTCACTGTACCACTGAAGCCAAGCTGCATCCTCTAGTTGAAGCCCAAATAAGTTGTAATCTGTCTGGGGTGGCTTGTGTTCCAGTGCAGATGGGACCTGTCCTTAAATTTAGGGCTGGACTGGTCCTATTGAGTATAGAACCCAGGCTGATATGTATATAGCTAATTTCTGTTTAAAGTGGCATGGCGGGCAAGAAAATGATGGACTGGGATGCAGCCTAAATAATTAATTACCAGTGGTTGAAATTAATTCAAGCATTCTACCTATCACTCTTTTGTATTTCTCAGTTGAGGGCCTCTACATCACCCTCCATTCTGGATATGTGGAAGCTTGCAAGGGAGTGGCAGAGATAGAGGCACTGGTCGGAGAACTCAAGTAGGCTTCCCCTTACCTCATCTTTTGGTACCACCCTCATACAGGGACAGCCAGATTAAGCATTAGGAAGAAGCACCCGTCTCCACTGCCAATGCCTTATTATCAAACTTGTCAAACTGCATGTGCAAGGCAAGTTGGCGGAACGGAAGAAGAAGAAGAAGAAACAAGATCTGTGGAGGCTTTTTGCACCCTTGTTCAAAGCAGCTGTCTATGAATGCCCATTACCTGCTATCATTAAATGCCCAGTACTGCCAAGGCCCCCAGGTGACCCAGGAAACAACTGTCATTTCATTGCAGTGGCATCTCAGAGAGGTAAAACAAGCATTTGCAATGCAATAGGGCTTGCATTTGCGAGAGTTTGAGCAAATGCCAGTGCCTTTTATTTATGCGTTTGAAAACCTGCAAGCTGTGGGTAAACAAGCACTTTGTACTTATAGCCCTTGCTTATGAGAAGCAAAGCTGGCAGTCTCTTTTACTGACACCCTTGCTTCTCGTAAGCAAGGACTATATGTACAAAGTGCGTGTTTACGCACCGACTGCAGGTTTTCAAAACAAACTAATAAAAGGCATTGTCATTTACAATGCCAATAGCTCCAGTTATCGTTTACTTTAAAAAGTGCATTTAGACTGTGCCTGTCGAGCTTGAAGACCAACACCCAGTGCTGTGCTTCCAATGTGATCCCTTGGGGATAATAGAAAGGACGATGGAATGTCCTTAAAGCTAGGATGCTGCATCTCTGGTGATCAAGGTAGTATGCAGAGCCATTGCAGATCCACCGCATCGCGATTACGAGCTTTTGCATTGTGCGAGATTTCTCTGCTGACATAGTGGCTGGGCAGCCCCTGCAGTTTCTAGTGCACGCATCCTTCCCTTGCTAGCGGAACTCTGCAGACAGACTATTGTGATTAGGTGTATGTGGACTAGATTTACGTGGAGAGGGTTTGAGAGTTGGAGTGAGTCCTTGGCAGTAGTTCTTGCAACGGCATAGGGTTTTACAAACTGGGGTAATTTGGTTTTGAGAATGGCAGTTGTACTATGCAAACCAAGTTATGGTGGATTTTCTTGTTGTAATGGTGCTTTACACACAGACGCTGTTTGGTTTCTCACAAGCAAGTGTTGCTGCTCCTCCTCGGGAAATATGGATTCTGGCATGCAGAGATTCTTAAATATTGGGTTAATGTGGTTTCGAGCAAGATGGATGCACTTTACCAGTTCCCAGCAGTGTGGTGTGTGGCTTAATAGTGGTATTTTCCTCGTGCAAAGGTTTATTGGCCAGCCATCTTTCAGTTGTTAACTAATGTATTTGAGAGTTAAATTGGTAGTAATTAAGGCAACTCTTTTCTCTGACACTGTTACAAGGTGTAACAAGCATTTGCAATGCAATAGGTCTCACATTACTGAAAGTTTGAGCTACTGGCGTTGCTAATAATGCAATGCCAATAGCTCAAACTTTCAGTAATGCGAGAGCTATTGCATTGCAAATGTTTTTTTCTATTTCTTTTTTAAGCAATCGCAGCACACACGCTTACTGCTTTGAAAATAATTAGAAACAAACACATTTGCAATGCAATAGCTCTCTCATTACTGAAAGTTTGAGCTATTGGCGTTGGATTATTATTAGCAACACCAATAGCTCAAACTTTAAGTAATGCGAGACCTATTGCATTGCAAATGCTTGTTGTTAATGATATTGTTTCCTTGTTGTCCCAGGCAAAAGCAGACGCTCCATCTTTGGCTGGTTTCAAAACTCTGATTCTTGTATACGTGAATGATACCCTGTTGATCTCGGAGTCTCCATTAGGGCTCCAGAACATGTTTACCCGTTCTAGTGAGTGATGTTTTATAACCAGCATACATCTTTTAAGGGTAGCTTACTTGCAAGGGGAGTTCCTTAGAGAATATTGATTCTTTGGCATATCTTGAGGTCACATTTGCAGAGGGCATGTCCTGGCATCTCCATATCAACAAAGCAACTACCAAGCTTAAGCAGATTTCAGCTGTAATACTTAAGGAGCTTTCTACATCATACACTAAACCCATCTCTCCTGCACTTAAGAGCTACAAGGCCAAGGGCCAGGGTTCAGCCCTGTATGGGGCTGAACTGTGGGGTTTTTTCAAAACATGACGATCTCATAAAAACCAAGAATAAATTTGTTAGGAATCTTGCATCTCTTCATGCAAGCACCCCATTATATCCATTGTTTAGCGACCTGGGTGTCACTGAGGTCTCGGCAAAATCCACTTGCGGCCCTTGTTGCATTGGAGACGCGTGTGGACCACTCCAGAACTTGTCCACAATGCAGACAGCCTAAAGGATGTTATGAAGGCTGACCAATTTAATCAAATCTCATGGCATACAGACATGTAATCAGCATTGTACTCGCTGGGACTCCACGGCTTGTGGGATCATCCAGCTTCATTTCATTTTCTTCAAAGGCTGTGCTGAAAAAGAAATACTGGTTACTCTTGGTGGCTGAGGTATCTCTGAAAGCAGCCACTGCTAAGTTGACCAGTGATTTCATGGACATTAAGTCTACATGGGGACTCAAGTAATTTTGGGATTTAGTTTCTGTTCCACTTCATAGGAAATTATACTTTCAGTTCTGAATAGGCACTTTACTCCTTAGAGTGTTGTCATCAGGATGGGCTGGCAATGGAAGCACTTCTTGTCCAATCTGTGCCTCCTCAAGAGAAAGTGTCTTCCACGTTTTGTTTGCGTGCCCAGGTTACTCTTCCCCTCGGCATACTTGGCTTGCACCTATATGCAGGTTTAATAGGTGTACGTAGTCATCAGGAAGCCCTTTGTATTCTAAGATGAGATTCACGCCCAGTAATGACTATTTCCATCACTAAATTCCGGGGTGCCATGTAGCTGATTATAAGCAGGTCGCGAAAAAATTGAATTTTCTACTATTGGGATACCTGCACATTTAGAAGTAATGTTAGTAGTAATAAGGTTACCTAAGTTCACTTCTAGTTTATTTTACTGTCTAGATTTATGGCAAAGTTGGCCAAAGGTTGAGCAAATCCACCTAAAGCTCCAATTTATGCGACTGCCATGTCAGGAAGTTTGCTGCTGTGAGAAGCGTTGAATTAATGGATGGTAGCTAGTTGTCGCTGATGCTTTGGAAACATGGTTGGTGTCCCCACTGCACCTCTTTTACCATACCACATATGTTCCCCCTCAGAAGTTGAGGATGTCAAAGGAGCTTGAGTAGAAGGCAGTTCTATGATCGGTAAAGCATCCAGGTCCTTTTTGCTATAGTTAATTTTTCCGCTACTGTTTTGACTGGACAGGGTTGTGGTGGCACAAACTCGTGTGTGTCACCTGGTGAGATGGGGTGATTTGCATCATTTAAAGCAGGCGGGTTGTCTCTGAGCTGCCACTGCCTAATCTATTGAAATAGTATTTAATTGACAGTGAGCCAGGTTTCGCTGGAGGTCACATGCCACCAGTGCAGTCTTGGTTGAGTTCTCCCATAATAAGCCCCTTCATCTTAGAGGGAGATTAAATTAATATCAGGGCTAAAGGTTTGTCTTTTTTGTCCCACTTTCTCAGCTTTGAGCTATTGCTCCTCATTAAAAATAACTATGTACAATAATTTCTGTTTCACTAAAAATACTGATTTGCAATGCATGTTTTTTTGGTTGCTAAGTTTCTTTGGGCTAGTGTGGGGTCTTTGGGAAGAGGCATAACCAAACCATGCTGGAGTGGCGGTGTTGAAAAACGCACAAAGGACCTGGAAATAGTCCGTCTTCTGAAAGTCTATCACAGCCCACATCTGGTCCACTGCTAGGTGTCTTAAAGAGCTGCACAGGTTGAGAGCGGAGTGAGGTTAGCGCTAATCACAGTTTTGAATTTCAATCACAATTTCGCTGATTAGGCCACTCACCTCCCTTTCTTCATGGTGTGCTGAGGAGCTCCCCATTCGATAGCTTGCGTCCATGGTGGTAGGAAGGTGATCAGTGGCAGGTGGAGCTATAGGGCGAAATTCTAGGTAGGTGGTTTTTGAACAAGGCCAAAAACAAACAATAAGTCAAGCAGACTGCCATCCGTGCAGCCTGCAGGCACGTCTGATTATGGTATCAAGGATGGTGCAAAACCCCCTGAAAGTGGGCTACCCAAGCACTGGGAGCCTTCATCTTGGGTCGCCCCTTGTTTTCTTGCACAATATGTTCCATAGGTCCTGGGCCTGGCTGAGGTGCCCCAAAGCCACAGGCCTCAGGAATGTCTCCCTCGATCGACTACACTAATTTCTTTTCCTCTGCAAACAAGAGGAGAAGGAAGCCAGCAGGACAACATTGTGCGTTGTCTATACCGGGCTGTTTCTGGTCATCGCCGAATCATCATCTGCAGTCTGTGCTGCTTTAGAGCATGTGTGTCTAATGTAGGTCCAAGAGGTAAGCATAGATGCAAGACACCCAGATTGTCCACATAAGATATGTTTACAGTCAATGAGTCTAAGTGGGATCCATTTACATAGAGAGCGATTATCCTTAAAAGCGGGCTTGGGTCCAGCACTCTTAGAAATACATTGGATAATCTTGCAATATTGTCATCTCCTAGATTTACATGGAGATGCCTTGACTTGCGGGCTATGAAACAGACCAGTACTCTCAGGCATCCAATTATCAGATTCACTTGTGGTGCTCTGACGCACTGCGGTGCTAGACAGGCCTTGATTGAGGACAGAATTCCAAGTTTATGCTGGGGAGGCGGCTTAGTGAGTGTAAATTTAAGGAGTGGTGGAAGCGGGGCCAACACCTAATGAACTGCGGAGCAGAGTCCCCAGCTGCATGGACTGTGAAATCTCGGTTCCCAGACATCTTGAACTTTAAGATACTATTTTTTTAAAGTTCTGCTAAAATAAAGTACTTGGTTGGTACACTGAAGTCTGCTCCTGGATGTAAAAGTCCATCCAAAGCGGTGGCTTGGTTCTTCTGTGAGTTTGTCTTTTGATTGGAAGCCCACAAAGGTCATGCAGGAGCAGTAACTTGAGCCACAGTGCTAGCATAGCAGTAGATGTGTGGTTTTACCTGGCCACAATGGCTGTCCCTGGGGCTCTGCTATGGATGCGGTGGTACTTGGAAAGCTGGTGTGTTTTTCCGGGGGAAGCATTGCAGTTGGCGATGGTTGGAGGGAGGATGAAGCCCTTACTAGATTTATCAAGATGCTGCTGTGCCTAAGCGCTGACGTTCAAATAATGAAGGCACCTTCACTTACTTTTTCCTAATTGAGTGTCTCCTGATCCATCCTTCTGACCACCTCTCCTCCAGCTGTAACAGGGATGCTGAGTTTACCTGCATCACAGAATCCTTTGAGAAGTCTGCTAACGGCTAGCGGGACTGGCCTGGCATGTTAAAAGCTTCTTTGAGCCAAAGGCCAAATGGTATGAAGGGCCCTTATTGGTATCTCCTACAAGTTATGAAACCAGCACCCTGGGGACATGGAGCACACTTTATTTGGTGATGTATATTGGTGTTGCAGCATTAGCTGCACCAAGAAGGAAGAGACCAGGCCTGCTTCTTATTATGTATCTAGATGGTGTAACACACACAAGCATAGGGTTTGGGCAATGAGCAATGGCTGCCCTCTTCTTGTGACAGCCCTGGGACTGGTGCAACAGAGTCCCTTCGACCTGTGACAACGAGATCTGGAGATTGGATGCCCGGTAATCATTAACACAGTCAGTCATTCCACCATGGCTGGGTTGGAAGGCCGAGCGCAGAGAAGCTGGAAGCCACAATCCTGTAGTCAACATATTAACCGGTGTGCATATTGGGACTATAATACCGACTACCAAAATATCATCAATGTAAGTACACATGTGCTAGTATTAACTCCATCGTGAGAACATTTCAGGAGTTCATATTTAAGGCATGAAATATCTTATTTAGACTCCTGTTTCGAGTACAACACCAGGGAAGTGATCATGTGGTAATAATGAGTTGCTAAAGGGAAAAAAGTTTGATTATTTTTGTAAAGTGAGGAAAGGTGTAGAGGAGGAAGAATTTTCTATGCCACAGACTCCTAGGCTGGTTTGGTGAAGGTCATTAATTCCTGGTGTATAGCTAGAATACTTATGCTTTCAGGGTGTTGGCTGCTGTTAAGATGACATACTTCTGGAAGGAGGCAAGCTGGGTAGTTGCAGCAGGTCGTCCATTATCTTTTCCATGGGCCGACATCTGCAAGCCATTCATAAGCATTGCGTCACCTACCAGCTTGAAATTAAAAACACAAATGCATGGTAAAGTGAGTCAGTATTTCAAATGTTTCCTTTACTATCCGATTTATTTTGTCAGGTGTTCCCAAGAATCAACACCCAGCTTCACATTTCCTAATGCCTCTTTAGTTCCATTATCCATCCCTGAGGTCTCTTCCACAGTCGTATGTCTCCTATCATCCCTTGCTGAAGTATGATGAGGTTTTACCCGATCTCAATATGCCAACTTCGCTCTTCTCATCTTCATCCCTCTACCAAACGTAGGTCTATCATCTACACATTTTAGCCCAAAAGCCTCCAAGCCCAATTATTCTCTCTTCACTAGAGATTGACAGCACACAGTAGGGGGTGAGATGTGCTAGTGCAAAGAAGACAGGCCAGACCCATCAAGGATCAGGTACCTGGCTGGCAGGCTTCCTGCTCGAAGGGTCGCAGGCTCCCTCCAAATAGGATCAGGGCATCAGCAAGAGGGGCACTTCCAAGCATCGAAGCAGGGAGACCGTGGGCTGCAGAAGCAGAAAATTCTGTGCAGCAGGTGCAGAATCTCCTCGGCTGGCAGCAACAGATCAAGGGGTAGCACGGCCAGCAGGTCCAGAACCTTCGGTTTGGTAATCTGCTCACAGTGCGATGTGTGAATTCAGGCAAGTATTCCTCTGCACTTCACAGCAGTGTTTGTGGTAAGCAGGATCTGGTAGGGATGCCGCCACTTGGGGTTGCAGTGTTAATTTTCACTGATGAATCTTTTCATGCACACAGTGGCCAGGCTGCAAATAGTGGCAGACTCCAGTCGGGCAGATAGACAGGCACCTTGAACCTGGGAATAGAAGCTGTTGAGCTAATGAATCCGTTGATTGCAATACTGCAGAGTCTCATCAATCATTCAGCTGCAAATCTGGAGACACGAGAGGTGTACATTAAAATAGTAATTGGCTGTCCTTTATTATTTCTTAGCAGCTTAACGCCTGTATGCTATTCGTTTTGCAAATTGTTTTATTTCGTATTGTGCCCTCAGTGTAAAGCGTTCTGATACCCTTCCCTGGGTCTGGTCCGTGCTATAGAAAACTCTAAAAATAAATAAATAATAGTCTCTCTTTTGGTTCGCAGAGGCTCAAACTGACCAGAGTACCAAAGGCAGCTCATCAAACCAGTTAAACACTGCCTCACTACAACTTTTAGTTACCTTGTTCTTCAGAGTTCCATTAATCCTTTATTACCTCTTTGAAAATTCAGGATAAGCACAATGAAGTGTTCCTTGATGCCCACAGCCATATGTAGTTCGTAAACTACAGATGAAACAAGGGAGTATGCTTGTCACACACTATCCAAATTCACACATCAAAGATCTGGCATTAGTAGGCACTTTCTCAAATTCATATTCTCTGCAGGATTGGGGTGGGTAAGATATTCTTATCTTTGCCCAAGGCCAGCTGTTCGTTAGCACAGTCAGGCCTAATCCTCTGTGCCCACTTGTTTACTATTTTAAAACAATCACACAAAAGAAAAAATGGTCAGTCCAATCACTCAATCACACAGCATACCCTTTGGAGTCCTAAATAAAGGTTGAGGTATACGGCTACGAAGGACTGCTGCCCTGACTGTCGCCCTGTCTTGGAGCCTTCGATGATTTGTAAAGCGAGACGATAGACGGGTCTCCTGCTGCCGACATCGATACCTCAGTTAAGTATGAGTGGAGCCTCTCCCAGTCCTTAGTTTAATCTTTGGGTATCCCTTGGGATCTTTGATTTGGAACTCGGGATCTTTGACTTGGGACTTGCAAGTACCAAAGCCGAGGGACTTGTGTATTCACGAGACTATCATATTCGATATTCCCTTGAAGTTTGAAGCTAGACTAGTGAGCGAAGATGCCTGGACTTAGCGGACTTGGAATAATATTTTGTTGTGGTCGAAATAGGGATTCCCGATTGGAGGACTCGTGTCCGGTTCCTCCGATTGGAACTCCAACCTATGAGCTCTATGTGAAACATGGCGTGGGCCCCATCACATATAACGAAGTATGGATTCGTTACACGAAAAAGGACGGTGTCCTACAATGGCCCCAATATGGTAGTTTTGACACAAAAATTTTAGACACTCTAGAGGTTAGACTTTTTAAGAAGAAAGCCCGGCCGGCGATGTTTGACTCTTTCCGCCTATGGCGAAAGGAAGCCAAACAGAAAGAAATTAAATTAGCAAAGAAAAATAAAAGAGAAAGGGGTATCTCGATAATGCAAGCTGCAATGCAGTATAAAGATAACGAAGAAGAACAAGCGAGTGAGCAGTTGCACAGGCAACGTAAAATGGCGATCGATAAATGCTATCCAGCTTTGCCGCTTCCTCAGCAAGATGCAGCGAAGGAGCTTGAGAAAGACCCTTTAATGTCACATTTGTTGAGCTCGCCACCCCCTTATGCGCAGAGTGCTACAGCACCTCCGCAACCTTTAGTTGCGCAGCAACCTCTGGCTGCTTTGCCTCTTGCTATTGCACAGCCGCCAGCTCCTCTTCAGTTGGCTCCTACTCCTCTGGCGCAGCCTTCTCAAGGGCCGCCGACTTTGCTACCTGCTCCGTCTTTACTTCCTACGACTTTTTCGCCTGTTCTCGCTGCCCCTTCTGCTACTGCTCCTACATTGGCACTTACTCAGTCCGCTCTATCTCCTGTTCTGTCAACTTCTCCTTCTGTCCGACAGAGAATGGCGGATACTGTTACTAGTCTCTTTTCTCATTTCCTTGGGTCATTGAAAACCCAATTCAGAGCGCAAACAGTTGCGTAGCCAACTGCCTGATTCTAGAGAGAAGGGAGTATTGGATCATTTGGCGTGTAAATGGGTTACTGACCCTACAAGATATGATGTAGAGTCTGTTATGGATGTCTACCGCCAATGGGAAGCACCGAAACAGAGGTACGTTTTTGACAGAATGTGTGATTTTCTTTATGAAGAATTGGAAGATGGTGATCGGGGACAAACTCCGCCTGAGTTGTGCCGTGTACGGTTCGAGTTTGCAAAAGGCACGAATGTGGGTCCCGACGTTGAAAGAGCGGTAGCGACGCTACTCTCGTTTAGGAACGAGTTTCCTTCTCGGTCCTTGTTTGAGCCTGATCCTTCTGTTAGAAGAAAAGTGCGACAATATCCAATGAGAGAGGTTCCTCCGGTATGGAAGGAAGAAGTACCTGCTGGTGCAAATAATAACCCCCCAGCTGTGCCAGCACATTTTCAACGTGTTTGGGTACATGTTCCGTGGAAGCGAGCTGAAGTTTTGGCTCTTAAGCAGACTTTGCCTGACCCCCGTAAAAATCCCGCAGGGTACTATAAGGAATTATCACAGACTGCAGACTCGTGCGTTATGAATCTAGCCGATATAGACATGTTGTTTGGAAATGTAGTTCCACAACCTTTATGGGGTTTGATTCGGCACACGGACCATGCGCAGGAGTTAGGTGATACCTGGGTCAATATTAGTGCTGCGGATGCGCGACAAGTTGGTGGTGCTAAACCGGAGCCTGTAGTTGCAGAACTTCCTGGTAGGATCATTACTTACATGAAGACTTTAATGCCTGCTATACGAGTAAACTGGGACAAATTGTCTGCATGTAAGCAAAAGAAAGATGAAACTGTGTCCGATTTCTTCACTAGGTTTGAAGAAACATTTATTGACCACAGTGGTCAAGACATGAGTACTGAAGGTGGTCAAGGGTTGTTTGTTGATAAGTTCGTGCATAATTTGCTTCCCGAGTTATGTACCAAGTTGAAGGATTCCGAGAGTTCGTGGGCTGTTTCCTCATCGGCACAGATATTGGCTACTGCACAATACTATGAAAATAGGGATATGGATGAGAAGGATAGGGCAGACAAAAAGACTAAAGAGCTAAAGACGAACGTTCTTTTACAGCAAGCATATCCGCCCCGTAGTGACCAGAGTGATTATCAGCAGCCTCCGCAGTTTCAGAGAAACTCGCAAAGGTTCGAGCCTTCTCAGCCGCGTTTTCCTGTAGGCCCTAATCAGTGTGCATATTGCAAAGAAGAGGGCCATTTTAAGAGTAGTTGCCCTGTTTTGTCGCAGCGTATGAATGGTGTTACTAGCGTAAGAGGTCGGAATGTTCCACAAGCTCCTAGAGGTAGAGGACGTGGAGGGTTCCCCCAGAACGCACGTCCCTTTCCTCCACAAAATTCAATGAATAGTTTTGATCAGCAGAATCACACGTCTGGTAGGACGACTCAGTACTATACTGACGACTACTATGTCGAAGGTGCGAATATGGAAGGTAATGATTGCTAGGACAGCCATAGACAAAGAGAGGGAGTCGTTTCAGTTCCAGTAGATCAGAGTGGACTTTATGTTGAGGTGATTACATCAGGTGTGTCAGAGCCTTTTCTGTTGGATACTGGTGCTACAAAGAGTTCTATTATGCACTCTAAACTCCCTGGCGCACCTTTGTCTGGCGAGATGAATGTTTCAGTAGGTTTTTCTGGCGCCCCGGTTAGGAACCCGATTTCTAGTCCTATATCTCTTTCTGTTGGACCTTGCGAATTCGAAGCACCCCTTATTCTGACGACAGATTGTGGTGAGAACTTGTTGGGACTGGATCTGTTGAAAAGATTGTACGCGACACTGTATTGCTCCCCTTCGGGAGTACAACTTACATTAGGTAAGAAAGTGGTCTCCCCGATGTATTTGTCAAAGGATAGACTTCCGACAGAATTGTCTTCTCTCCCTGATATTCTTTGGGCTACTGGTCCTAATGATGTGGGTCTGTTGGAGATACCGCCATATGTTGTGACGTTGAAAGCAAATGTTAAAATGCCACTTATTCCCCAATACAAGATCTCTAGTGAAGGTGAAAGAGGGTTGCTAGCGATCATACATGACCTGATTGAGAAAGATGTAATTGAAGAAACGAGAGGTAATGTGTGCAATAGTCCGGTTTTACCTGTTCTAAAAAGGACCGATTCCTCGCAACCACCTGTATATAGGTTCGTGATCGATCTTCACGAGGAGAATAAGATTGTAGTTCCGCAATTTCCTGTTGTTCCAGACATTACTGCCTTACTGACCATGATTCCAGCTTCAGCCACTTGGTTTTCGGTGATTGATTTGAAGAATGCTTTCTTCAGCATCCCGATTGCCGAGGAGAGTAGGGATATCTTTGGCTTCTCTTTAGGAGGCCGAAGCTTCCGGTTTAAGAGAGCTCCTCAAGGCTATTGCGAGAGTCCTTCTATCTATAGTCAGGCTTTAAAAACACAGCTTGACACGATTGCTTTACCTAATGGTACTGCTCTTCTCCAGTACGTTGACGATTTATTAGTCGCTGCCAATACTGAGGAGATTTGTAAAGAAGCTACCTTGCTGTTGTTGCGTTATTTGTCTGATTTCCATCACAAAGTGTCTCTTTCGAAGTTGCAGTATTGTCGACAAGAAGTGACCTACTTAGGTCATCTCTTATCGAAGGAGGGAAGAAGACTGACTCCAGAACGAATTCAAGCAATTGCGAAAATGAGTGTGCCTACTACACAAAGAGAAGTGCGTGCTTTCTTGGGTATTACGTCATATTGTAGACAATGGATACCGAATTTTTCTTTGCTGGCCAAACCTCTGGTGGCATTGACTTGTAAAGATACACCGAATCCCCTCCCGTGGTCTGACGACTGTCAGAAAAGTTTTTCTGAATTGCGCGATGCATTGTGTTCGGCTCCTGTGTTGGGTACTCCCGACTACAGTAAGCCTTTTACGCTTTATGTCCACGAGAGAGAGGGATGCGCGTTTTCAGTGTTGACACAGTCTTTTGGGGACAAGCAACGTCCATGCGCGTATTTCTCGTCGACCTTGGATCCGGTAGCTAGAGCGTTGCCGATTTGTTTGAGAGCCACAGCGGCAGCAGCTGTTTCTATTCGACAGTCTGCTGGGTTAGTGATGAATAATATGTTGATTGTAATGGTTCCACATGCAGTGGATACCTTGTTAAATAAGACTAAGACACAGCACTTAACTAGTGCTCGTCAGGTTATGAGTTGACACTCTTAGCGAGTCATGTGCACATAAAGAGATGCAATACGTTGAATCCAGCTACGTTGTTGCCGATTGTAGCAGACACAGATGTTCCTGAACAGCATGATTGCTTTCTCAGGACAGAGGAGGAAACGAAAGGGAGAGTGGATCTTAGGGACACTCCTCTTGAGAAGTGTGAAGGTACCTTATGGGTGGATGGTTCATGCTTCAAGCTTCCAAATGGTGATGCGACTGTGGCATATGCTGTCACGACTTTACAGACGATTGTTGAAGCTGCACGTATCCCACATAATTCAGCTCAAGCAGCCGAGTTGATTGCACTTACGAGAGCGTGTGTGTTATCGAAAGGAAAGAGAGTGACCATATATACCGACAGCCAGTATGCATTTGGTGTGGCTCATAGTTTTGGACGATTGTGGAAGGAACATGGATTCCTCACTTCTCATGGAACCAAAATTCAGCATGGTCAGTTGGTGAATGAGCTCCTTGAATCACTTACCTTGCCGTTGCAAGTTGCGATTGTGAAATGCAGTGCACATAAGAAGGTTACTGACGACGTTGGTCGCGGTAATGCGTTTGCTGACGAAGTTGCGAAAGAAACAGCGAGGGATGTGATGAGTCGAATGTATGTTGCGGGCCCTGCAAGATGGATTGGTGACGTTGGAATGTGTGAAAAAACGATAGAGAGTGTGAAGTCTATCCAAGCTGAAGCTACAGAGAAAGAGTTGAGTGTGTGGAGAGAGAGTACGGGTAAATTGGACACGAATGGTTGCTGGGTTGAGTTGTCAGAGCACCAGCGATGGTTGTTACCCGATGCGTAAGTGCTTGCAGTGGTTACAATGGCGCATGGAATAGCTCATATCAGTGTGAAAGGGATCTGTAAGTTGTTGGCTCCAGTATGGCAAAATACTGGAATTCCTAAGTGTGCAGAGAATGTGGTCAAGAATTGTATGGTTTGCCTGAAATATAATCCTGGCAAGGGAACTCCAACTCCAGCTGGTCATTTTGCGCCTCCGACATATCCGTTCGAGGTTTTGCAGCTAGATTTCATCCACATGGAGAGATGCAACAACCTAAAATACGTACTTGTGGTTGTTTGTGCCTTCTCAAGATGGGTAGAAGCATACCCCCTAAAAGATAATACTGCCTTGTCCACAGCTAAAGCACTTGTCAAGGAGTTTTTCCCTAGGTATGGTTTGCCGAGAATGGTCTGGAGTGATAATGGGAGTGAATTTGTGGGTCAAGTGATGAAGAGAGTGTGTGAAGGGTTAGGAATCCGCCAGAAATTCCACGCTGCAAATCATCCCCAATCAGCTGGTCTAGTGGAGTGCTATAATGGCACCCTCAAATTGAAGTTGGCCAAGATACAAGCGAGCTCTGGTCTTAAATGGCCTGATGCTTTGCCATTAGCACTCTTGTCGACTAGGATGACTGTGCATTCACGAGTGGGACTTAGTCCATATGAAATAGTTTTTGGTCGCCCGGCAAACATATGGGGAGTACCGAGGCCGACGAAATTTAGCGAGACTGAACACCCTGTACTGCTTGACTATCTGCATGATTTGACGGCTAAATTGCGTGTCTTACACCAACAGGTTCATGATACACTGTCTCAGGCTTCTGAAGATCCAGGGCATGCAATCGATCCCGGATCGTGGGTGCTGATCAAGAACTTTCAACGGACAAAGAACGATCAGCCCCTCTGGACCGGTCCATACTTGGTGCTTTTATCTACGAGAACTGCAGTATAAGTGCAAGGGAAGAAAAACTGGATCCACGGCGTACACTGTAAGAGGGTTCCTCTGCCTCTACCGTACGACCGGTGGGTCCAGGAGGGCATTCCTGATTCTGAGACCGAAACTGTGCCTCGTTTTCTGCCTTTTAGCGATGCACGTTTAATTTGGACAAGTTCTGAGCGTGAAAGTGACGATCCTTTGCAAGAAGCCGTGCCACCATCAGTGCGGCTGGACACTACCGAACCTGAACTCTTATTCTGCGATCACACAACGCCCGGCAAAAACCGTTATAATTTGCGACCAAGAGTCATGGGACTAATAAAATAAAAATCCTTTTTCTTTACTATTTTTGAAAGATCAGCTCTCCCATCTGAGAAACTGTTTTGACCGATTTTTGTTTTTCGAACCGCCATCCGGGTTCAGCTGTAGGGTCGCGGCGCCAAGTCTTTGGAGTGCAAGCCGAAGACACAAGGTCGACGGTTCTGGTTGGTCCTAGGGCGTTCCCTGGACTGACAGACGCATTCCTTAGCACGGAACACCCTACCTCCGCGAGCAGCAAGGTTAGAGGATGGAGTTTTTCGAGATGGAGAGACCGTTGAAGAAACAAACTTTAGAGCCAAAATGTGTGAAATAATGAGCAGAAAATGTTTTTTAATATTGTGCATTTTCATGTTGCTTAGCTTAATAATGTTTTTAATGGGATAGGTTATATTCTCTTTTCAAGTGACGTTTGCATCCACTACACAACCCATACCTTCTTCTACTGTTCCTTCGCATTCTTTTCACCCTCTACCTGAACATGAGTCCGTTAGAAGATTGAAGTTTGTTAATAAATCTTTCGTTCAGCTTCCGCACCAACACCAATTAGTAGTGAACACAACTAACTGTTGGGTGTGTGGTCTTATGTCTCATACTACTGATAAAGGTATTCCTTATCTATTCCTGCCATTTAGCTACAATGGTTCTGTATGGGCGTACAGAACGATGTTCATCTACGCTCGCGAAGTCCACCCCCTACGTTCTGTGAAGGATAATCCAAAGAATAGTGCTCTAGTTAAGGGAATAGTCGATATGATTAAAGGAGCTAGTTCCTATGAGACTATCCCGAGAGATGAGACACTAGCGTATATTGGATGGAACGTGACCGGATATGAAGCTAGTCTGAGTAAGAACCAGCAAACGAAAAGATCCTCTCCGATTTGGATTGTACCCCATCAGGGTCATCTTTGTCTGCAAGGTAATGGCAAGAATCCGAGAGCTCAGTTAGGGAGTAGTATCTGCACTGAGACATATGTTTTTTCGTTCCAGACTTCCCCATCGTTCCTAGCAGCTAAGGGTACCTATTTCATCTGTTATGATAGAGCATACACATGGCTGCCCCCTGATTTCTCGGGCACATGTTTTGTCTCATTCCTGTTGCCTCCCACCTACACAGCCGCGGCAGATTACCACAAGACAAGAGTAGTCAGAGGTGTCTTCAGTCAGGAAGATACTGCAGGACAAGAATTGGGAGATTTCTTGAAGGGTTTTCTGCCGTTTTGGGGATCTATGGTGAACAGCAGGAACATACGACAACTGACGAGAGTGGTTGAGTCCACCGTAGTTGAAACTGCCGGTGCCCTTAGTAACTTGACTGCTGAGCTCCAGTCGGATCGTCTTATGACTCTCCAGAACAGAGTTGCGTTAGATGTCATACTTGAAGATCGAGGTGGGGTATGTAAAGTGATCCAATCAAGTTGCTGTGTTTTCATTCCAGACAATGCTCCGACGGTGTACCAGGTCATTTCCAAACTGCATAAAATCTCCGAATCTATACACGTGGATAAAGGAGATTGGTCGTTGATGGGATGGTTCTGGGAACTGTTATCCACGTGGGGATGGAAGACTCTGATGGTAATTGGGGTGATCTTAGCCATCCTTTTCCTGCTCTGTCTTTGTGTACCGTGTACCCCTGCTATATAAAAAAAAAGTAAAGTCCACATTTGTAAAGCGCACAATCACCCGTAAGGGTCTCTAGGCGCTGGGGGGCCGTCGGGAAGATTAAGCGAGCTATTGCCCAGAGTCACATGGTGCTGGGCTGACCTGCCGCCGGAGCCGGGGATCGAACCGTGGTCCCCAAATTCCAGCGTCAGTCGCCCTGGCCGCGGCGCCACACCTCTTCCACATATATATGTGGTCTCTGTGCTACATCATGTGTAAGGAAACCCCTATCAAGAGACGTGCTGAGTAATAGGATAATGCTACAACAACATCTTGATGATCTGATGAGTATAGACCTGGACTCAGACTGACATGGGTTTAGGTTATTGCCTATGTAAGGGCAAAAGGAGGGTCTGAGGTATTGAAATTCTTAACCTTGTTATAAAACTTAGTCGTCGTATCATGACGATTTTGGTATCAGCAGACCGAATATGGCGAGTGCTAGATGTGTGGGTATTTTCGTCCTATTCGAGTGACGAGATCACCATGAAATCAGGGAGTCCGTTCTGAACCCTCGGGTTCCATCTTGCGTGCGGCAGCCATTTTGTGGTTGCCCTCACATAGGCCGGTGACAGTGGCCGAACGAGTCTCCAAACACACGTACACTTTAGCTGTCTTCTGAATGACCTGAGCGAGCGACCTTCTTGCCTGAAGCCAAACTTGTTAAACCAGTCCCTTTCCCGGTAGCTGATCAAGATTACGGATCGAGACACAAAACACCATCAAACCTTTTATTGCGCATAACTATGTCTTATCTTGCTCACACCTGTCTCTGCTCCTTTCTTTATGATCCGTTTACGATGGGGATGTGCCCGTTTTTATGGTGGGTTCGATCGACCTGTCTGATGAAGAATGTTGGGTTTGACCAATAACTGGTTATGGGCTGGACAAACTGAAAAATGGGCTTGTCATCATGATCCTGCCTTTTCTTTCTGTTAAAACATGTGAGTGGTCAACTGTAAATTAGGAATATTTGCCTGAAGCATAATTTTTGGTATAAAAAGGGATGACTGGTTTTGTAAAGGGAGCAGTCTCCTGAGAACATACACCGTGTTGTACTTCTAGGATCTCTGTTACTGGCTGCAGCTAATAAAATTGATCTTTGACGTCACCAAGAATCACCCGTGTCTCTGTACTCTAAGACAGGTGGACCCGGAGACTAGGGCGTTTCCCCTGGCGCCACTGGGTCTTAAATAACCCGGTTCTTCAAGGTTTAGGGTATATTCCTACCCCGCGCCCATTTAAATGTAGAATGGAAGTACATAAAATTATGAGGAAGATTAAGATCAAGAAATTCTTTGCTAATAAGGAACAAGATCCTCCATCCGTATTCTCTACTAATCTCCATCGTCCATCTCAATTTTGCCCGCCCAATTCATCGCTGGGCCCAGAAGTATTAGTGCTTGATGAAATAAAGTCACTGGAAGAATCACATAAGCAAAATAGTTTTAACAATATGAGTAAGATCGATTGGCAGGCCACTAAAACCCTACAAGGCAATGCCTCTGTAACCATAAAGTCTGCAGATAAAGGCGGGGCTGGTGTCCTAATGATAACTTGTGATTACGAAGCTGAGGTGATGAGGTTATTACATGAAAGGAAAAATTATCAACCTCTCCGCAGGAACCCGGCAGATGAACTTTTGAGCATAATTACAACTATGGTCTCACAAGCGAAAGAGAAAAAGTGGATAACGAGTAAAGATTTTTTGATCAATGTAAAACCCAGAACTCCGTGTTCAACATTCTGCCTGAAATTCATAAGGCCCAACATCCACCGCCGCAACGCCCAATAATTTCGGGGATCTCTTCCGTTCTAGAACCTTTGTCGCAGTTTCGGACTTCTTTTTAAGAGAGTCGGTGGTAAAGCAACCATCCTATGTCCAGGACACCACCGATATTTTGAACACTATTGAAGACATGGATTTTGACCCTTAACAACAGTTCTTAGTTACAATTGACATTGAGTCTTTGTACACTAGCATACCCTAAGAGGCGACGTTGGTGGCAGCAGCTCGCACTCTTGGGGCTCAGGAGTAGTTTTATGATACTCCACAGTCCTTTGGGATGCAATGTGTTGAGTTAGCCTTGACCTGTAACTATTTTTGTTATAAAAACTAACTGTTTTTGCAAATAGCCGGTACATCAATGGGTGCAACTTTTGCGCCCAGTCTGGCCTGCATTTATGTAGGGCAGTTTGAGGAACATCACCTGTACCATTCATCTAACCCCTTCCAGAGGCACATTTGCCTCTGGAAGAGGTATATTGATGACGTCCTGTCTGTATGGTCTGGACCGGAAAACCAGTTGCATGAATTTCTGGAATGGCTGAATTTGTCAGGATATGCTCCGCAGGATCCAGTTGCCGCAAGTAAGGGTCCACCTCCTGATGTTACCAACACCCTGATTATAATGCACAGAGTATTCAAACCATCAGGCGAGGGAAAGGAGAGGGAAGGGACAGCAGGGAAGGAGACCTGAAACAACAAAAGACAAGAATATAACCAGTGCATATGATATATGTCCTCACTCATGTGGTCTCACTAAAACTCCTATATACCTGATTAGAACTGAACACAGACATCAATATGGTATACTCGCAAGACCGTTCAATGGTCATATAAGTAAGCTGGAAAAAACAGAGAAGTGTCTATGAGCATCACCGCCACATTGTCATTCTCACCCAATCAATGACTGTTGACAACCACACACATACCATATGGCTCCGGACAGGCTTTCATATAATAGGGTTCCTATTATTCTTTGTCTCCAAAGAATAGACCTTTCCCCGGACACTTGAAGAGAAAACTAAAAGAAGGATCAGACTCCCCGTTGTCATTATTGTCCAAAATAATAAATGGCAAGGTTGCATAATCATCCCACAGGACTAAACAATGCGTGTTGGCACACCAGAAGGTTCTTGTTCATAATATGTTAGTTCAGAATAGAAAAAAATGCTATAATAAAGAATTTGGCAAACACTTGGTTCTTGTCACCAATATGTTATTTCCCTTTCTCTTATTTATGAAGTACCATGAAAGAAAACGGTAATGGGTGGTTGCGACCACCACTGCGCTCCAATTCACAATTAGATGTCTCAATAGAATACCACAAACGAAAACAGCAGCGTGTGGTTACCCTCACCACTGCGCTCTGCTTATGTCCTGAATGTTGTTGATACTTTATGAAGTACCAAACGAAAATGGCAGCGCGTGGTATCCCACCACAGCGCTCCGCTTTTAGAAGGAAATTCAAACGAAAACGGCAGCACGTGGTATTCCACCACAGCGCTCCGCTTCTTAGAAGGATTCCTACCGTCCGATCAACGCCGATCACAGAATCACTCCATCTGCATCTTCGAACAGGAACCAACACTCGGGAAACAGGCAAGAACTCCTCCTGGCGGACTGCGCATCCAACCGCAGGAATCGGAAACCAGGAAATGCACAGACTTACACGCATCCTCATTAGCGCTGCCACGCCTAAAGTACTTCCTCTCCCAAGGATCATGGGAGTTGTAGTTCCTTGCTTGTGAGGCAGATGCCGCTAAGTCAAACCCTGACCGAATGGCCGAGACGAAAGCTTGAAGTTTACATGGAACATAAGCAATGAGAGTGTGACCTATCTTGATTTGGACATTGGAGTACTTAACAACAGCTCAGCACAAATGTGCATCAAAAACCAACGGATAACAACTAGTTGTTACATTATCAATCCTTTCACCCAAGGGCCCTCAGGGATAATCTTCCAGTGGGCCAATTCCTTAGATATTGTAGGAATTGTTCCTCCACGTATGATTATTTGCAACAAACCGAACGCTTGACTGAGAAATTAGTCCAGCGGGCATACCCAAGGAAGATTGTTAACAGAGCTACAAAAGGGATCATAACACACCCGGGAGGCACTTCTTGAAAGAAACTATAAAGAATCTAATGATTGCCCGCCAGTTGTGCTTACTTTTGATCCCTTGTCCACAAAGATCAGACAGGCCATAAGAAAACATTGGCTGTTACTATCTACCACAGAGTTTCAAATGCCGCAACCAAGGTTCGCATTTAAGGGCGCCCAGAATTTAAAGGACAGGCTTGTCATACAAAACCCATAAAGCATACTGTGAACAGCTCTATTCCGCCTGGGCACTACCCATGTGGTTGTTGCTCAGTATGTGATTTAACAGAAAAGACTACAAATGTGCAGTTGCTGAATGGAAGGACATGGCACCTAAATAAGTTCAGCAACTGTAACTCAGTAAATGTGATTTACAGACTGACATGCCAATGCGGGTTGCATTACATAGGTCTGACGCCCTGTAAAGTTAAGGTTTGTGTGCAAGAACATCTGAGCACAATCAAAGCAGGAAAATTGACCACGCGCCTGGTACAACACTACAGGTAAAATCAACACAACCATAGATCATTGATATGGGTGGTGTTAGAGAAGGTAGTGGCCAACTCAACTTGCTTGGATAAGATCCAAGGAAGCTCGCTGGCTATTTTCCGAGAAAGCAGACCAGATTGGCCTTAATGACCAGATTGAGTGGAATAAGATCAGTAGATGGTGACATAGAAACGATCTGGGTACTGTGTTTTGCATCAATTGTCTTTGATTGTTGACAATGACGACGGATGTAATCTAGACAGAATTTACACTCCTGTGTTATGAAGTAGACATTGGCTTATACCCGGATGGGGCGGTAACCTCACCCAGATTGAATGTTAAGGGTGCGCCGAGATATATTTGGGGAAAGAGGCAGCCCGGCCTTCGTACGTCCTACATCTGGTACAGAGCAATTTTTTTGGGATGCATGATACCACTGCAGCTTTGCTAATATGGATGCATGCTGGTTGGTATGCATGCTGGTTGATATGCATGCTGCCTGACATGAGTGTGACACATTGTGTAATCTGTGTCACATTAGTAACCAACGTGAGAAATATCTAGTGATCTGCTCTATTAGTGCATTACAATCTGGGGCATTTAAAGATGGTGCCCAAATCCACCATCTTGACATTGGGAATGTAACGATGATCACGTTATGCAGGTAGTTCAGTCAACCACGATTGGTTTAAACTTGCAGGATTTAAGAGCATTGTGGTTTTTCTGAATCACGCTATGTGCGCTTATATGCTTTTCCATCAGAACCCCATCAGAGTAATATTATGGTGTCTGTATATACCATCATTGATCACTTTAACATGGCACCCGAGTGTATTGTAATGTTAAGGAGCACGCAACGGGGGTCACGTGGTGAGGAAGGCGCCATGACGCGCATGGGGGCCGAGCACATTGTGTTGAAATAGACAGAATCTGCCCATGAGCGGCGTGCCGAGTTGAATTACCGCTTGGAGTTCCTTGTGAGTGCGGTAAGAGTATGTGGGGCGAGACTGACGGCCTTACGAGTGTGGCAGCCTTTGGGAACAAATATAATGCTGTGGATGAGCGTGAAGTGAGTGATACGTTACTCGATTAACATGCATAAGGAGTAGGCATTAGCTTTGGCACAGCTGCAATATAAAGTAGATAATGCCGTGCAGTAAGGATGTTGAGTGTTGTTTTAGATTGACAAAATGAAAGTGTGTCCGCGCCATGAGTAACAAGTGGGCTAGACACTGGGGCACACTGGTCTGGAAGACTGAGGGCGAGTGTGTTTTGGAACTCATAGAAATGATGCTGTGTTATTTCCAATGGCATATTTTAGAAACACTAAATATGCTATGTCTATTTCCACAGAGGAAAAAAGAGCGCCGATTGTGCTATATGAAGGGCCTGAAAGTATAAAGGATACACACACTTATGACTTAGTGGGAGCTGGTATGTGGGCCCATGGTTCCGACTAGGTAAATACCATGAGATTTTAACATAGGACTGGTTGCTGTGTTGTTAAGGGCAAAAGCGACAATCATGAACATTATCTGCGTAATCTTGTCTGATGGAAATTCCTCCGCGCACATGGACTGCGGTCATTCCGACCACCGCAGCCATTTTGTATTCCGTTGGTCACCTTTGTTTCACACTGCCCATACTGGCATCCCTCTGACCAGACTGGTATGTGAGCTGGGGGCTATGGACTATCAGATATCAAAATCAAGGAGTAAAAGGCAATTACTGTTCTATAGAAGACAGAAGGTCCAGACACGACCTGCCCTGAACGTATATTTAAATGAAGAATTGTCGTGTTGTTCCTAGCGAGAAGGAGGATTGATGCAGTCAGTAAATGAATTATGAGAGGGTGGTCAGAAGTTCACCCTGGGAATCCATTATGTTGGATTTAATGCCCTCACACACCCTTTCAGGTGTCATGCTTCATCATCTGGGCTTGCTCCTCGTTGGGTCGGCGGTGCAATACCCAATGGGCAACACCTCAAAGAGGGGCTCTTTGGCGGAGATCTTTTTCCAACTGCCGTATAGATGAAGTGCGGGTATGGGGCCAGATAAAGGTGGTAGACGTGGGTTTTTTTTGTGAGTTAAAATAAAGCTAGTGATCCCTAGGTTACTTTATTCAGAGGGCCACTGCTTTGGTTAAAAACGAATACCCTGGAAGGGAGTGATGGAGATTAATGTTTCCAACTCTGATCCAGAGGTTGTTGTAGTCAGGTCAACATGTTTCACGCTATATGGAATATATCTAGCGATTCTTCAGGACCACAATTGACTATGTTAGCAGGTATCTAAGTGTGAGGGAAACTGTCTACGCTAATTTCTATGCAGTGTGGTGTATATATACTCCTATGGCTACCACAATGTGTGTATTCAGGAAGGATTATACTATTATATTACCCTTCTTGCGTTGCGATTGTCAATACCTGTTGGGAGAAAGGCACAAGCATATCATAACGAGCTGCTGTTCAAGGAGTACATCAATGACTGTCACATTTGTGCATTTTACATGCCAGTGTCACAACACCATTGTACAAGTGTAGCAGGCACTCTCATTCGTGGTAGTTTTGTGACTATCGCCATGACAAACATCAACACCACTTGCTGCCACAGACTCGTTTTTTCTCTCATCTCTGTTTACACCCTTACACAAACAGGTTCCAAATACCAAATAGACTCTTGCAAACATGGTTTATTGCACTGCACACAGCAAGACTTGTTTTTGCCAACAATGGGACCTGTTTTTATCACCAGAACACTCTTGGATCTGGCCGGTCTCACGTGTTTTAGACCCTGAAGCAAGGTCCAGCTTCAAGATAAAATTGTCTGTTTGGCCTGGGTGGGAGGAGAATAACTGTTGGGCTTGTGCAACCATGTTGATGAAACAATGTTTGGCTTGTGTGACAACCTATCCGGGGCGGGGATACCAAGCTTACATGACACTGATCAAAAAGATTACTTTGTCCTGATACTGTATAAAAGTGACCTGCAGGAGAGCTGTTGTTAGAACACCTCAGCAGATTACCACGGTGTCTGTTGACAGGTTCTCCTCATGAGAAATAAACGTGTTTCTTGTCTTCCAGCTTCCAGCGCCTGCCTCATTATTTTGATAGTAAATCCAGTGAATTAAAGGTGACCCTGCGCCGGGCAGCATTGGGGGTCTTAGGGGATTCACTGCTTTTCACAGTGTCTCAGCCACTTGTCCGTTTTTAATTTATACCTGTACTGAAAGAAGCCTTGCTTTGGGGTGTTTCTTTCTAAACAAAACCTTTTTGTTTCCCGTTTTGTTTGTGTCTGTCAGTCACTCTTTTTATTGTTAGATGTCCAGGGAGGTGATTGTTGTCCTCGGTTGCCCTGATAAAATTGCTGCTAGTGTTTAACAGGCAATGAAACATGTTGGACTTCCTTGAAGTGTTTTACAACATGCCATTTTTTGGGAATTGGCGAGACTCACAGTTCGGATTAAAAGTGACAAGGATGTGTGCGAGTCTAGCTCAATTTTATTAGAGACTCGTTGAGTCTCATTTTTCACAGGGTCTTTATTGTTTGTCTTTTTTCTACACCTTTCCTTCACTGGACACAATTCTTTTTTCTTTTTAGAAAGTTATCGATGATGACAAAAACAAGGGCAAGCTGGTGAGAACCTACGAGTAGCTCCTCTGGTGGTGCGCACGTGGGATACTTTCTCATTTCTCTATACATTTTTTCTCTTTGTAGCACACATACACCTAAACATAGGGGGTATGCTGTGTGATTGAGTGATTGGACTGACCCTCACTCTATAAGTGAAAACTCCCACAGCCCTCAATCCATGGAAGATCACTCCCTCTCTCCTTCTTATAAAATGAGCACTCTCTCACTCTATAGGTGACCTCTCCCACGCCCATCAATCCATGGAAGATCACTCCCTCTCTCCTTCTTCTAAGATGAGCACTCCCTCAATCTATAGGTGAAAACTCCCACAGCCCTCAATCCATGGAAGATCACTCCTTCTTCTAAAATGAGCACTCTCTCACTCTATAGGTGACTACTCCCACGTCCCTCAATCCATGGAAGATCACTCCCGCTCAGAGGGAGAGATCTTCCCTGGATTGGGGGACGTGGGAGACCCTCTCTCCTTCTTCTAAAATGAGCACTCCCTTACTCTATCTGTGACCACTCCCACAGCCCTCAATCCATAGAAGAACACTCCCTCTCTCTTCTTCTAAAATGAGCACTCCGTCACTCTATAGATGACAACTCCCACAGCCCTCAATCCATGGAAGATCACTCCCTCTCTCCTTCTTCTAAGATGAGCACTCTCTCACTCTATAGGTGACCACTCCCACGTCCCTCAATCCATGGAAGATCACTCCTTCTTCTAAGATGAGCACTCTCTCACTCTATAGGTGACTACTCCCACGTCCCTCAATCCATGGAAGATCCCTCCCTCTCTCCTTCTTCTAAGGTGAGCACTCTCTCACTCTATAGGTGACTACTCCCACGTCCCTCAATCCATGGAAGATCCCTCCCTCTCTCCTTCTTCTAAGGTGAGCACTCTCTCACTCTATAGGTCACTACTCCCACGTCCCTCAATCCATGGAAGATCACTCTCGCTCATAGGGAGAGATCTTCCCTGGATTGAGGGACGTGGGAGACCCTCTCTCCTTCTTCTAAGATGAGCACTCCCTCACTCTATCTGTGATCACTCCCACATTCTCTCTCACCTGAAATGCACCAATGAACCTCAGTACATACATTGTTGCTCCCTCTCCCCTCAAAGGTGACAGCTTCCACCTCCTCTCAAAGGTCACCACTCGCACATCCTCTCTTAGGCGAGCTCGCCCTCCCCCATAAGATGATCATTCCCTTCTCCTCTCTTAGTTGAATGATCACTCCCTCTCTCCATAGGTGGCCTCAGTCCTTAACGCTAGGATGATCACTCCCTCCTCCTCCTCCTCTCTTATGTGAGCGCTCCCTCGCCCCTCAGTCATCCCTCTCCTTTTCTATCAGGAAGTCACTCAGACCCCCTCTCTCTTAGGCATTCCCTCTCCATCTTAAATTACTTTACCTTCGCTCTCCTAATTTCAGATACCACTCCACTTTCAAGCTCTTGATTCCGGTCTCTTTAACGTCCTCTCCCCCTTGTAATGTTACATCTATGCCCCTCACAAGCACATTTTCGTAGGTTATTCTCACCCCTTCCCTTTAGGGGCCCTTTGCTGGCTCTTAAGCTACTTCTTTCACGTCCTTTCCATGGTCACCTTTCCCTTTCATGTGGCACCTCTCTCCCCCACTTCTTGTGAGGATCCCTCTCGGTTCTCAGCTGTCCTTCCCTCTCCATTGACGTTACTTTCCCCTTTTCACAAACTTGACCGAGTCCCCTTTGCCCTCCCTCTCCTACTCACTTGTTCTACTTTCTTTGCCCTCTTTCTGGGTGCCCCTTTTCAGCACTTCTTTCTCCTACGGGTACTCCTTCAAGGAGGGGGGGGGGGGGAGGTCTGCTGGTCCTTCGCTCCCTTAAGTAACCGCCCCCTCACCCAAACCTCACTCCTCCAGAGAAGGATGCCGCTTATAGTCCCTCTCTCTCGCGTGACACTTGTCCGGCTCCTTCGTCCTTTCATGTTACGCCCCCTCATCCCAGGTTCATTCTTGCTGCCCCCCCCTCCCCGGTCTCGGAAAGCCCTCGGGCCGAGAGAGGATGGATGGAGATCCAGAAGAGGAGGAGGGGGCAGTGTGGGAGGAGGGACGAGACGTCACCGGGCGCTGCTGGTGAGAGAGAGGAGGAGGAAGAGGAGAGCCCGGCGCAGTCCGAACAACTCTTCCCAGGCCCGGACCCAGCCCGCCCGGGGGGAGAACGCGGGGACGCCGGGCCATGCCGGGGGGAGCCCCCAGCACACACCATGGAGACGGAGCCCCCCCAGCCAGGTACGGTGATACCTCAAGGGAGAAAAATGGAGTATAACTTGGGTGGGTGGGAGCTGAGGCTCACCCAGCTACCTTCTGGTTGGGGGGTGAATTTGGGGGGGGGGGGGTTAGTGAAACAGCCGAGCGGCTGAGGAATGTTACCCGAGTACAGTGCAGGGGGCACAAGTGGAGCGCTTCTTCTAGGGGGCATCCACAGATATACATCTTTTTAACTGCCTCCCTGCCCGCGCTCCTCCAAGTTAACCTTGTTACGTTGTGTTTAAAAAAAAAAACAAATTATACGGTGTGAACCCCCGCTCCTCTCGCTATTCTCTGCACCCCCATTCTGCCATGCCCCCCCCCCCCCCCCCCCCGGACAAGCCATAATAGACCCCGCCCCCAGGAAAGGAGTCCTCAGCGTGTGAATGCCTCCGCTCGACCCTAAAACCCGACTCGTCTCCGAGTCCTGAAGTTGTGAAAGTGCGTTCTGTAGCGAGGAGAGACAGCGCGAGACCCCTAGAGGGGGCGAAGAGACCCTCACGCGGGCAGACAGACCCGGGGACCCGCACCCGCCCCAGAGCCTCGGGGAGATGCATGTTATTGGGGCCGTTTTTGTGGTGGGCTGGGTAGATGCTTGTCGCGGTGTGAGGGGGTGCTCAGGCTGGCCATAACTGCAGTCTCATGGTGCGTGAGAGCGACCATTGTAATGACGGGGTGATTTTCAAGTGCTTAATTTGTGCTAGCGGCACTTAATTGGCAACACCGGCGCCTGTGACTGTCTACCGTAATGTGGCGCTGTCTCAGATAACCACAACAACAATCAATTATTAATTCAATATACATTTAAAAATGACTGTTACCTGCCACCCAAGCCATCCGTATAGCTTTGGGGACCGAATAGTCCGCATTGTCACGCTTGTAGGAGTGTGATGGTTGGTAGCTGTGTTGGTCCTATTTCTGCCAGCATGGCAGAGGCTGCAGTGGCCCCCTGACAAGATGTTTTTACAAATGAGGCACAGTGACCATCTTGCCGGAAGGAATGTGAGGCGAGTGGTTGTCGGGATGAGACGGTGGCCGTCGGCTTTGGAAGATGCCTTGTTAGGACGCGAGAGGACGGTCCTAGAGATGGGTGTGTTGTATTTTAAACGTGCGTGGTGCTTGCTGTTCCAGACACAGTCTGTGGGCGATTATACGCCCCTCCTTGTAGCCCAGGGGGAGTTGGTAGTGTTACTTCTAAGCGCTGCGGTTCATCGTTTCTGATAGTACATTAGTGGAGCTCTCGCACTGGTTGGTTGCACGCAGTTTCTGATCTGGCGGAAGCTAGATGTTAATTATTGCAGAGCCCTTGGTTATGTATCGGTTTGCATTCCTACTCGTGTCTCTATGGGTAACAGGAAAGGAGACACATTGTGCGATACACCATGTGTGGTTTGGGTGTCCTGATGCACTGTGTTGTTGTATGGTAGGGAAAGCAAAAGACACACACTTGATGGACTGAATGCGGAACAAATCAAACAGTAAACAGTAAAATTGTATTTGACCCAGACCTCAACTGAGATCCACAAATACAGAATTAAAATAATTTTAGATACTCATAAAAATGCTTAGCTAAAACACTTTTGCTTTTTAGACTGACTACAAGATGTTACAGTAGCAAAGTTCAACCACCTACTCAAACAGCATTAAATAGAATTTGATGAGGTAAAATCTTCGGATAATGCTTATAATTTAAAACCGCTTCAAAAAGCTTTTTAAGAACTTAAACAGATTATGGCAAACATATTAATTAACTGGATAGTTACACAATGTAATTAAATCTTGAGCAGAGAAAGCGTTATACTTTAATTAAACAAATCAAAACATTCACCCCCAGTTAAGAGATATGAGTTAAATCCATCATTCTTTTGCTCACCATGCCACCCCAGTTTAGACCTGGCCATATGCAAATCAGTCTTGACCCTGTGCCTCATGGGAAGAGTCCAGTTGGAACTGCCAAGCCATGTCCTCCCTGGACTGGAAAAAAGCAGCCTAGAACCGGGTTCGGGGTTTCACCCCTCATCAGCCAGGATAGCTTAAATCCAGTGGCACAGTGAGCCCGGGACCCACGTCTGGGCATAACCGGTGCACTTATAGCGCAGGGTCAAGACTGATTTGCATGTGGCTGGGCTCAAACTGGAATGGCATGGGGAGCAAAAAACAATGGATTTAGGCCCAGATCTCTGTACTGGGGTGAATGTATGACATTATTCTGCATTCTGTCAATCAATTGTTCTTTTTGCATTTGCCACCCTGAGTTGGACGGGTATGCCCAGACGTGGGTCCCGTGCTTTCCATGCCACAGGAGTTAAGCTATCCTGGCTGATGATGGGTGAAACCCCGAAATCGGTCTTAGGATGCTTGTTTCCAGTCCAGGGAGGACTTGGCCAGGCAGTTCGGGCTGGACTGATCCCATTGGGCGGAGGGTCAAGACTGATTTGCATATGGCTGGGTTCAAACTGGAATGGCATGGGGAGCAGAAAAACTATGGATGTAGGCCCAGATCTCTGTACTGGAGTGAATGTATGACATTGTTCTGCATTCTGTCCATCAATTGTTCTTTTTTGCAGTTGTATGGCAGGAGCTTGGTTACAGAACACACTTCTGTGTATTCCACGTATACAGGCTGTGCCAGTGAGTCTGCTAGAAAGAGCTCTGTACGGTTTCATTTGGAAGGCAAGAAGTGTTTAGGACAGGAGACATGGCTTGACATGGGTTCAGTTAGTAGGGTTGTGAACTGAGCCTACCGTAGAGAAAATGGATTCCTGTCTCCATCAGTGAGGATACCTGTTAAAATGGTGCCTGAGAGTAGGAAAAACAGAGAGCTGTTAGAATGTGAAAGTGTATCCATCAAATTGTGATGTACCTATTGTGATGTCTTCTGCGATGTAATGTGAGATGAATATCTATCAAGTCTGAGAAAGATGCCATTTCATGATGTGGGATGGTGTCATGATGTGAGGTATGAGGGAATGCCAAATTGCGTTATAAAAAAAAACTTGTTATGTTGTGAGAAGAAGCCATATCACAGTTTGAGGATGTTGCCATGATGAAATGGATTTGAGCTGGATGGCTGTCCAGATATATTATGACGCTTGTATAAAATTGCATAACTGTTTCAGTGGGTGACTGCCCACTTCAAGGAATAATCACAACCCTTGAAGTTAATAAATTAGCGTGAGCCGAATCCCGTGGCAACTATGACGCAGCCGTCAAGTTTAATATAGGGCAATGTGTAAAGTATTTTAAAGTAGCAAAAGTGCCAAAAAGCACTATGCCCCAGATAGTCTATGGTCGCGGTACACCAGGACCTCGGAACAATTTTATGTTGACTTCGATGAAGCGCAGGTTAAATGCACCAACCAGGTTCGTCCTGGGCAAAGATTTTACCTTCTGACTTAAGCCCTGATTTCGATCTAGACGGACTGTAACCTGGGCTGGTGGACCAGGGTTGCTGGGTACACTTGTAGAAGGGTCGGGGTCAGGTCTAATGGTTGTACCAGGTTGCACGTGAGGGATGAGATGGACACCGGGTCTTGCAGGCAAAGAGGGTTTTATTGTTATTGCACGTTTTGAATCTAGCATTAAAGTTCTCCTGGTTCTAAATGTGAGTCTTTCCCTAGCAAACTGGCTGGGATCCGTTTTGGCAGCAGGGGTGTTCTCTTCTCCGTTTTCAGGTCCCCCCGGCTTTTTCTTCTAGGTCTGGTCAGGGAGGACTGCTCGCCGCTCCGGATCCCATGAAAAGGAAGACCAACAGAGAGGGAGCCGTTAGTTCAGCGGTCTTCCGGGGAGTGCACCTTTGGGACCGTGTGTAGTGAGGTAGGGAGGGGTCACCAGTGTTCAACGTGCAGCTCAACTACTGTCGGTGACGTGGGGAGGCTACAGGAGGTGAGGGTTAAACGCGGGGTAAAGGAAACAGTAGGAAGGGGAAGACGCGGGACAAACGAACACGGGGCTATGTACTCTATTTACACAGACTTTCTTCCCGCCCACACCGCCATACGCTGCCGTACCTGGGTCAGCCACGCTCCTCCCCTGGGAGAGTGGCACGGCGGCTCACGGGGTCGTTGGCCTCCTGGCACACCGTTGGTCTCGTCTTCTCCTCCTCCGGGATGTTCCTCGGGGTTTCCTCGTTGTCCTCCGCAATCGCCTTCTTCTCTCCTCCCAAAACGCTCTCCGTCTCCGCTTCTCGCCTGCTCCTCCGGGGTGATGTCACACCCCTCGTGCATTACTTCCTGTGCTTTAACCAGTCCGAGCTCACTGACGTATACAGGAGGAGTGGTCTCCTCCTCCTCCGAGAACGCCCACTTAAAGGCGCCGTGTTCCTCATCCAGGTCGTCCAGTCCGGTCCCCCAGGGGTCCCTCTGTAAGGAAGGAGGCACAACAGGGTCATTGCCGGGAGCCCACCACTCCTCGGATACATTCCGCCTCACTCCGTTACACGGACACAACAAAAGTAACGAATATCCCGCCTCCTGTCCTACAAGTGCCAAAGAATATAAAGTCCTTGTACACTGGCCAGCGGGATATCTGTCACATTTGTCACAGAATATCCGAACGGCCTATATCTAAATCATGCCCTTATTCTTCTAAGTCCCAATCAACCACAGGAGCACATTTCTAAAGCCTCTGAAGACATCAGCGAGGGGAACCTAGAGACTCGGAGGGTGTCCAGCAGAGGCCAACAGCAGGATCCAGTCTAGAAAGTGTCTAGCTAGTGAGGGGGTGGGGGTGACTCCTGGACTGTCCCTAATCAATGGTTAAAAGTTCCCAGAGGTAGCCCCACTCACTTTTGCAGCAGTTACTGTTTGCCTTAATGCAAACCGGCCCAAAATGGCATGTGTTGGGGCATTTTTAAAATGGTGAAAGTCTTCAGCCTCACTGAACTTGGCATCAGAGGGTTTGGGGTGTGCTTGAGAGGTGTCCTATGGTGCCTAATGGTGTCCTTTCACATCAAACACTAAAATGTAGTTTGAAGCGGGGGCTGTATACACAATAAACTCAGAGACATAAGTCTGGTTGAAAGAAAGCATGGTCCAGCAGCAACCAGACTGGGGAGAGAGTGCCCCAAATGTTACATACACCTCGACAGATCTGTCAAGCAGGATTTAACTGTGTGGTATCACAGGATGCCCACTGCCCTGTTGTGAAAATTCTGTGAAGTTCAGAGAGTTGTCTCACCTTATTATTTGCTCCTGTGAGGCCATGCACACCTATTTCACACATATTGAAGGCTGAACATTGACTGGGAGAGGGCAAAGGCTTATTCTAAATAGCCCTCTGACAGGTAAAGGGTTACTTTCTAGAAGTTACTTTTCCTTAGTGTTTATTACAAATTCAACTCCACCATTCTATTGTGGTTTAATAACTATTAAAAATAGTTGTTTCGTTTTGTTTCCAGCTAGTTGAATTCCTGAGAAACTATATTAGTATTTTAATCCCAACTCAGGTTTTATACATATGACAGCCAGGCCTGCCACAGTAAAAATTGCTTTTAAATCCTTGTCACTGGAGGGACATGGTAACTTTAATTTTCTACTTGTCCCACTTTTAAATACCATGCAACCTGCCTTGTGGTATACAGAGCATGCATAGGGGTCATTTAATAATATTTAAAATGGTGGTTTTTACTCTGTCAAAAGGGTTATTTTAACAGATCACACTGCATCAGTCAGGCTACACAGGGTAGGCCTGTCACCTTGTTTGCACTGCCACTGTAGAGGATGGCAGCGCCAGGATACCCTCCTGTGCAATAGTGCACTTTTGAAATACACATAACACAGCAGGTGCTGCAGTCCACAAGTGGTATTTAACTTCCAGGCCTGAGTGCACTGTTTAAACCATATACTAGGGACTTGTGAGCAAGTTAAATGTGCCAATCTGCAGTAAGTCAATGTAACAATGGTTAGAGGGGAGCACAAACAATGTACAACTGGTTAGCAGGTTTACCAACACAGATTTCTAAAGCCAACAGAAATATAGGGTCCAGCAAAGGGTGAAAAATCTACATTGATCACACAAAAAAGGTGCATTTCCTACACTGTTCATCACATTGGTGTGAGGTATATGATTGTGTCATGGTGTGAGGTGCTACCCACCATCCCAATGTAAAGACGATGCCCAGCACATAGTGCGATGACTTCCCAGTGATATGTGAGTGGTCCTCAAGATGTGAGTTTGCATTGATGTTAGAATACCATCATGATGTGAGATGGATGCCTCTTCGATGTGAGAGGTAACCGATTGCAATGTAAGATGTTGTCCTTCGAGCGAGGAGGCAAGTAAACAAATGTGAAAAAGTCATCATGATCTTGGATGATGCAGTCCTGTGCAAAGGGTATCATCACAATGTCTTGAATGTCTTAGAAGCAAGGACCTTTTCTACCTCTATCGAGCAAGAGGCATGCTTGTCATTGGATAGCTATGTTTTATGTTCCAACAATTAATTACATCTCCTCAGCTAAAACATGGTCAGGCTCGCCTTGGAGAGGCAGGGTACTGTACCGTGCACTAGTTTTCTTTGGAATATCACTTGTCTAAAGAGGAAGTTTGTGGTGATTTGATGAGGACGAGATTATGCCGTTTGATGAAGGTGATTGTGTTCATCGAAAGACGATTCCTATGGTGAATTTAAATGGGGATCTGATGATGATGTTGGATCTGGGATTGATAATGCTCGTGGAGATCTGACAATGACACCATGGCCATCTGACGAGGACTCGTATGTCCACACCACAAGGGCTCCCATTGCAGAGACGCAGGATTGCTATGACAATCTAAAAATAAAATGGGCAGAGTCCTTTGAAGCGTGTCTATTTGAGTGGAAGGTCAAGATGTAGCTTCAAGGGCAGTCAACTAGTGGGATAAATGTTTCCCTAGTTGGTGTTAGTTGGTAGCTCATTTGTATCCGGGGGAAACGAGCCACTGGCCTGCTGAGAAAATCTACCAACTTTGGTGTGAGCACTGCGCCATCAGGGAGGGCTCGAGGCCCATTCCATTCAGCTTGAAATTACTACTAGGCTCTCCAAAATAACCCTTCCTAGACTCTTCCCTCCTCGGCTCATGTCAAACATTATTTTACTATGATCTCCCAAACAACCATTCCTAAATTCTTCCCTCATGTATCCCTCCTTTGATTCATCCCAAACCTCATTTTACCACTATGATTTCCCTAATCCCTTTGAGACTCTTCCCTCCTTGATCTTGCCTTATACTCGTCCCAAATCTCATCTTACTACTATGATCTTCCAAATAACACTTTCTAGACTCTTCCCTCTTCTATCCCTCCATTATCCTATTCAATCCAACTAACAGACTCACATGTCCACCGTTCAAATTAACTCTTATTTCCCTATACTAATCCACTACTAATCCTTTTTTTGGGTTCTGGAGTAGCATGCTACTTGCCGAAAAGTGCTTTAACGTCTTATCTGAGGTATTAAGCACTATATAAATATGATTACAAATATTCCTGCTGAGGAAGGAAAGCATGGGTGGTTAGCTGAGTTAGGTTCACGTGGGGGTCTCTAGACCCCTGTAACATTGAGTTTTACCTTCTAGTCGTGTGCACAGACGCTGCTATGTGCCCACGGAAAGATCACACCCTTGGATACCTCCAGTGACAACCTAGAATGTAAAAAGAAATGAACTTGTGTGCAATAGGGTGGTATACACGTTTACAAATAAATGCTGCCGAGGGAATGGGTTTGTGGGAGATGCAATGAGAGAAGAGGCGTGGCAGAGAGGGGTTGGCGCAGTGCGCTAAGCTATGATTTTGGGTCTGGTGCTGTTTACACAGGAAGGCGAAAACCGTAGACGTTAAAATGATAGTTTTGCGTGGTGGATGATTGTTGCTTAAATGGAGGAAGGAGCCTCCACACGTCAGGGGGGAGGGAGAAGAGGGGGGAGATGCAAAGAAGGCTGCAGCATGGTCTGCAGTGCAACCACATCCACCTTTTTTTACTGGAAAAAAAGTGTCGCCACGAGCAAGGCCTGCCAACCCAGAAAAACATCCTGTAAACGTATACGAAATTCAAACGGAGAACGCCCCCTCTTCTGTGGAAGTGAAGGAAGGGCGCGAGTTACTAATTTTGCACACAATGCTGGTTGGAAATATATCCCAGGCAGGATGCTGGCAGCGGGTGGGTGGAGGGGCGGGGGTGTCTTTGCTTGAGGTGCCTTTTCCAGGCGAAGATAAGTCCTTCCTGGTCCCAGGGTTGTAGTTGTTTACCAGAAGTGTGGAAGAGCGACCCATCCTCCGCGGTACATTGCTCGGGATATTTTCTGCACACTAACATTGTATGTTGTTGGTATGAGTTTGTCTCACTAAGCCTTTTGGTTAACTATTAGCAAGTAGAGAAGTTCGTCTTTTAACTACTAACAAAATCCGGTTTCTATTGGGGACCTGGTAACGTGTTTATAGCTGTAAAGTTTAACTAGCCATTCAAGTATCCTTTACACAGTTTAATCGGTGGTAAATTTACAACCCTTTCACCTAATCCCATTCACAGGCCTGTCATACAACTGGTAACAAGTTTGATATTGCTTTGGTTGCCTTCTCACACTGCATCATATTTTTTCAGCTGCTTTTACTTCCAGTGAAAACATACTTTTGTATGTGCAGTTTCTTAAACTGGTCAAAAGCAGGAGGTGCTGAAAGTCACCTACACACAAGAAGGAGAAGAAAAGAAACGGTAGTAGGAGAGTCCTAGGTCTAGAGCCCACTAGTAAGAGGCAAGCACATGCCTTGTCTCTTGTTGCCCTCACACACCCGAATGATGTCATTCTTCATCATCGGGCATCTGCTCCTCATTGGGCTGGCGCTGCAATACCCTACGAAGGGTCACTTTGGCAGAGATCTTTTGATTGAACAGCCGTCAGATGAGTACGGGTGTGGAGTCCTATGTGGAAAGTGAGAGGGTGTGTGAAAAGTTAAAACTGGCTAAGGGATACCGGATACATTTAATGTGAAGGTACTCATGTCAGGATAAATGACCTCGAAAGTCGTGCGTTACTCCAACAGGCGTAATGTGTCGAAGTAACTAAAAGTTCAACATGTTTCGTGCCTCACTGGTCAGAAAGCTCTGTGGCGCTTCATCAGGACCATAAAACCGTGATGTGAAAGTGAGTGAAGGGGTCAAGAAACCCTACTATCTCAGGGCCGGCCGCTTCTTTAGATACCTACAGAGAGGCTAAAACTAAATAGTTTGTGCCGCTCTTGAGGAAACCTAATGATATGAGGAGAATTGCTCCATAGGCTAGCGCGTGAGGTGACCCGCATCTAAATGGAAGTTTCCCTCGGTGTACTGGCTCTCAGCTCCTACCCACCTCAAGACCTGGCTCTTCGACTGATCCGGAGCTGCTCCCCACACCCCCACGCGTTGAGACCCTTGCGTGTGAGTAGCGCGCTTTACAAACCCCTGATTGATTGATTGTTTTACAATTGGCTTTCTTTAAGGTATGTTATGTTTTGAGAGACTTCCAAATAGAGGCATCTTTCTGCTGATATAGAGTGCTGTACAGTCACGAAGAAAACGACTTGTCATTCAATCAATCCGGTTTCTTATACTGCACGGCTAATCCCCCGTTAGGGTCTCATGGTGGGATCTGTAGTTCAGTTGAACAGCCAGGTCTTGAGGTCCTTCCTGAATTGGGGCAGTGAGGGTGATTGCCCGAGTTGTAGAGGGAGTCATTGCAGAGGTTAAGAGTAATGCTGTAACCTCCTGTTATAGGAGAGCGTGTTGGCTCAGCGATTACACACAAGACCTCTGTAAAGAATACTGTCCAAGGAGGGCAGGATGCCATGTCCTGCTTAAGAGTTCGAAGCAGAGTGCTGATGCTTTGGCTTGTATCGTTGTTGGATCACTGACCCTCGAGATGTTGGCTACCACACCAAGAACCATCTACGTCATATGTATGTTTGGCCTAATCGAAATTTAAGCAAAGATTGGTGAATCTCCATATTGAGCAAATTCACTAGTTATACTGAGTACTGGTCCTCGACTGTGCCAAAAGCTCTTTCGCAAAGCACAGCATAATGCACCCTTTCCCAGAAGCACATCATCTCAGGGGTATTCAGAAATTGCAGAGTTCTGACACTTCTGGAGATGCTGGGTATCTCATGCACAAAGCCTGGCACTGTTTTTTCCAGATTGTGGGACTTTTCCAGTGATGGTGTCTCCCTCACATGCAGTTTTCAAACAAGACCAGGTATGCCTCTTGATTAATAGACATCTCTTTCCTATATCCTCTTAATGTCTGACCTTTATCCTGTGTTAAACCATAGGGTAGTCTGTCTCCTCGTCATTTGTCAGGAGATAACATTTACTTTTCATTCATACACTTAATTGACATTTGTGTAAATAAATGTCTCTACCTAGTTTTCACTGTATCTTATTCTTGTGCAGCTGATCTCTGTAAAGCACTTTGATTACTGTTTTGTGCTATAAGAAAAAATGGAATCCCATCATGGAGCGCAATTAACCTAAAAGTGCCCAGCCCTGCAGTCCGTTTTCGTGGGTGGGATATACTGATGTGTAGGAGCAAGGACTCGTCAAATAGGTGCAAAGCGAAGATAACCTGTTTGATAAACAATGGCATGCAGATAAATGGGGTCATTTAATGACCTGTATTTCTCTACCGGGACACATTATGTAAAGGGAGACCTGCTCGTGCTCTCAGCCTTGGACCACAGACCATACCATATCTATATAATATATATATATATATATATATATATATATATATATATATATATATATATACACACCTTTTGTACCAGGTCCTATTTAGGATGACATCATGGAATTTGCAGCTCTGTTTCTTCTACCCTGAAAACATCTGGGTACTTCTGGAAGATACAATACTGACTTTTTCATTTATCACCCGCCCCTTGTGTTGCATCCTGGGAGTGTTTCTTGGTGTGCACTAATGATTCCTCATATTTGTATTGTAGCATTTCTATGCTGCTTTTCTACCTTTTTCTTTGGGTCCCAAAGCGCTTCCTGCTAATCGGCTCTCTGGTTGCTACATCTGCAGTGCATGGATGGGAGACGGGGGTTGCCAGTGGCCACATGTGTTGGTGTTGAATTGTGGGGTGGTGCTTGAGGTCTGGAGAGCGTGCTCTCCAGACCTGCGGCGTAGGCTTGTGGTTGTAAGCAAGGGATTGAGTGAGAGGTTTGGACCACAAGCCGCCTATACAAACCACTCAGTGGGGGAGCTTGGGCTCGGGTGGGTCCAGCGTTTGGCAAAAGCCGGATCTTCAGTTCTCGCGTTAGCTCCTGGTGGTTGTTGCTGTTTCTTACCCTCTCTGGGATGGTCCGAGAGCTTGAGAAGGAGCTCCCGCTCTGCTTCCGGTGGGGCATGTATCCCCCATTCACAGCCGAGTCTGCCTACAGCTGATCCCCGCGTAGGTGACGACATCTCCGAGAGTATGGTGGTTCACAATCTGAACGTTTGTGTGTAGTATTCTCTGCTCGGGCCTTACACCGCGCCGTATCTTGCTCTGTAGTACCTAACTTCAGATGTCTGCCGCAAAGCGGGGAATGAGATCGATGGGGAGACAGAGGGGCCATGGACAGGTGGTGGGTTGGTTGGGGGTTGTTCTTGCAGGTCATGCATTTGAATCCTGATATGACTAGTCTGGATCCAGTCCTACAGAGATGGATCCTGTAGGTGCTATTGTTGTGTGCTTTTTTAATTATTATTTTGATATGTAAGGGCCAAGAATCTGCCGGATGGCAGTATGGCACAGCATGGCAGCTCAGTGAGTTGCAAACCTGCTATAGAGATCTGTGTATAACTAGCAGGTTGCACTTTGACTGGCTGTCTGGTCAACTCAGCCTTTCATCTTCCCTGTGCAGATAGAAAGAGTATTTTGAATTGGGTGGTAACAAGTGGTTGTTAAGCACTAGTAGACAATTCAGTTTATGGTATGTGCTATAACATGATTATTCTCATATGAGAAACCCAGTTAATCATGTGTATATAGTGCCTACTACTGTTAACCAAGTGTTTGAAAAACGCATGTTTATTTGTGTACTCGAAGCGCTTGTTTGGTCCACAGTGGGCGCTGTAAATTCAACATAAGACACATTGTTCCATCTACAGCGCAATGTTCTGACCGTGCGCCTCGGTATCTTCTCAGGGGTGGTGAGGCGTCTGAAGCGCTTTTTTTGCAGGAGCTACAGTACAATGCAATACACACCCCAATCCCACTATAGTTCAAAGCGTGTTGTGCTTTGCCATTAATTGGCTTGTCTGTATACATGGCCTGGCACCGAGACCTGGCGCCAGTCCAAGACGCACAGCTGTGACTGCTGCTGGGCACAAGGCCGACTCCTACCTCACCTTTCCTGCCAGCAGATGAACGAGCACTCGGTGTTTGATCTTGGCCTCCTCGTGTTTATTCTGGACTGGCGGCGGGTGCTTTCTAATAACATTCTTGAAGACTTCTGGCAGGGACGCATTGCCCTCTTTGCATTTAATCGGCATTTTCTGTGTAGTGCTTCCTGGCTGTGGTCAGCGTCGGATTGGTAACAGTATGGGGGGGGGGGGGGGGGGGGGGGGGGGGATTTGGGCGCTGTCTCTATTGTTCGAGCCACCGGCCCAGTGGGTGTCTGAGTGGCCTTTCTATAGGCAGGTGAGCGTCATGACCTCCGTTTTGCAACAGGCAGAAGTGTCACTCCCTTTGTCTGGCTGGCGGGCCCCTTATGTGTGCACATACTGAGCGGGGCAGGGGCCTGAGTGGGCCCCTTATGTGTGCACATACTGAGCGGGGCAGGGGCCTGAGTAGAAGTGGCCTCACTTGTTTAACCATTGTAACCTAACGCGTGCATTTTTTTTACCGCCCCCAAGTTTTTTTTTAAGATTACACCAGAGCAGTGATTTGACTGAGGAGTGATTATGGAAATGTGGGGCCTATATTTTTTTGCGTGCCCGGTCCGATTTTCAATCCCAATCCAACCCTGGCTATGGTTCCCTATTTCTAAGCGCCTCTAAAGTTTTCAGAAGATATTGGAAAAGGGACTGAGTATGGCAAGGAGTTGTCCACGATTCAACACGTTGGCCATGTTGGTGACCCGGGTGGGATTAGAACTCGGATCTCCCGGTTCAATGTCCCACACTTCCTAGATACAAGGTTCGCAAGTGGGAATGCAACGCCTAGCATCAAGGCTGTTGGTGTGAACACTCTGGACGCCCTCGGAAACGGGTTCCTGTGTCAGCAGACCTGTGCGGACGGCGCAGGGCACGCGGAGTTGAATGGAGGAGGGTAGGTGAGAGGTCACGGATACCACGTCATCAAGGACGCAGCTGACTGAAAGTTCCGACATTAGGCAAGAGCTGACAAGATCAATGCCGGCCCTCTGGAAACTTTTTGAGCCCAGTCCATTACTCCTGCCAAGCCAGTAGCCAACAGGAAAGCCCGACTGCTGGAGTTTGCAACGAAGGTCTGAAAATGCATTGTTTTATCTCAATTATTGCATGAGTCAGACGCGGGGGAGGAACCGTATGTTTCCTGGTGGTTAGGGCCACTGTTTCCGGGTGACACGAGAAGTACATATGTGCTCAGGCCTGCACGAAAGGTGGGCGGCTCGTTTTTTTTCTGTCAGGCATAAAATGTGGAAGTTTGCGGGGCCCTGTGACGTGTGAGTGACTGTGCAGGGACCACGTGGAGTGCGTGTGGCTGAGTGGGGTCACGGGACGTGGGTGCACGTGGAAAGGGCCCTGTGGAGGGGAGGGGGCACACAAAACGTATGACCTCCTAGCTTGTGCACATATAAACTCATTCCGTTCTGTCGAATCTATTAATTATGCTCCAAGTACTTGGGGAGAGACTGGCAAAGCAATTTCCTCAAAGGTAAATTAATTCTGCTCAAATTATTCACAAATGTACACACCCAAAACATACATTGCTTGTCTTACGATAGTTTACATAGCTTTAGAAGTAATATAGTTCCAAGTGCTCCGTGCCTATTGCAAAAAGTGCTCGTGTAATAAGTGAATGTGCTCAAACAAAGATATACAACGACAGCTAATGAATTCAGCCTTTCTAAATAAGGTATAAGTGTGTTTCAGCGATGGTAGGTTTTTAAATCATTTTGTCCCAACACCGTCGCGTAGAACAGGCAATTCTATTTCCGGCGACGTTTCGACCTGTGTCTATACGTGATATTAAATCTAGTCTTGCTCTGGACAGCAAAAAGTGAACACACAAGTGTTAGACCTGTCAGCCTTTGGGTGGCCCCTCCTTATATTTTTTTCTTTTTGGCCTTCTGAATTTTTGTCCACTACATTTTTGATTGTGTTGGCTTTAAAACTCTGGGCGCACCATCATTACTAATTATTGGTGAGGCGCAGGAGCTCCTGCTAAAATGGAGGGTAGGTGTTCTAACACAAAATGGTGGCCTGTCAGAATTTGCCTCAGAGCTTTGGGCCATTGGGTGACATGAGAGGTTCTGGAACCTTCTGGTCCACTCTAGTCACTTGGGCCCAGGCTATATATAGAGGGAGTGCTGGGCGGCCATTTTGTGAAGATAGTGGTCACTGAGGGGCTGGCTGGAGTACAGGCTTCTGAGTGTGGAGGTTGGCGCACTGCAGGGATTGACTGCCTCTTGGGGCTGCTGCCCTTCACAGTTGACGTAGCCCCACCTGCTGATCTGACCCCGCCAGTAACCAACTCCAGGACCCGCTTTTCCCCCGTGCCTCCACAGGAGTGGAACTTCCAGATTGACCCAGGGGATCTTCCAGGTCGTGTACGGCATATCCTTAAAAGGTGGTGAGTGCTGCCGCCTCCAGCGGAAGGTGATGCCTGTGTGAAGTATCCCCCCCTGAGAGCCCCTGCTGCTACCTGGAGCGCTAGTCTGACAGGACTGCCCCTCGCCTTTCCTCCGTGAGCCCAGGGCCCTCCCAGCTGAAGGAACGCATTGCCCAATACCGCAGCCAGCTGGGATTTTCCCCCTTTTGTGTTGCCAGTCTCGCATTAACTCACCGCTGCAGCCCGAGGGTTTCTCTTGCGCGTGGGACCATAAGAGGCTGTTGCCGGCCTCCGCTCCTGAGGCAATTGCTGCTAGTGTGACCTGTTCAGCGTGGCGGCCCGGACTGGGAGGGAAAGCCGGGCCGGGTAGTGGGGAAGCTGTGGGAGGATCGGGAGAGACGCTGGGCGGAGTCGCCTAGCGACCGAGGCCCCAGCCCAGCGCGTCACTCTCCCACGTCAGTGCTCCGCCTCCTGCTTCCGCCGAGCACTGCTGGCTGATCGCTCCCGGCACTGAGAGCCTAGCTGGGATAATGAGTGAGGCGGGATTGTGGCAGTGAGCCCCCCTTTTCCCCTAGTGCGGGCAACGGCCTCCTCCTATCGACAACGATCCTCAGGTGAGGAGCTGAGGGAATCGAATACGCTAGGACTAAGGTGAGGAGATCTAGAAAACGGCCTCAATTAACATCGAGGGTGCTTTTCCCCACACGGTTGGGAGGCCTTAAGAGGTGAATTAGTCCTGACGATCTGAAGCTTAGAAAACTATTGCCTACTCTAAGGGGAAACGGAATGAGAAAACCTGCCAACTAGAGGGGGATATTAAAAGTTAAGTTCATTCCATCTCAGTGGTGACTCTGCACGGGCCCGATCCTTTGGTTAAACCTTTCCCATTACTTCAGTTACCTGGATCATTTTCCTTGTCGACCATTCATCTTTCTGCCTGGTTGTAGTGCTAGCATTGGCCATAAAGTCTGTGCTCTCCAGCCTTGTCAGGAACTGCGAATTCTGCTGGTTCTCTCTCCAAGTTAATTTGCCTGAACTGCTTTCCCAGAATGGTACAAGGAAATGCTTTACTGAAATAATGCAAAAGCCTGTTACTGTGAGATTTTAGTTTGAAAAGAAGGATAATATCTATTGTGCCGTTTTCTTAAACTTCCATGGGGGTCAAGTAAATAGATGTCCAGAAGACTTGATGGTAATGGTATTTATTCAACCTCATTGGGACTATTGATGTGTTCATTCATTTATGAAATTGATGATGCAAATACCAGTCTAATTCCTAGCCAATGCGGTTAACCCCTTGCCTGGTTATAGTGTATTACCAACGGCATATTGGCAATGTTACTGAAATCTGCTGATAATGCTCTGAATCAAATGTAATGAACCTTCTTTCTCTCACTGAAAGTGTATGCTGGAATTTTTACATTGCTAAAGTCTAGATTGATGAAATGTATTGACAAATTCAATTCTATCAAACACTAGAGATAAACTTTTCTATTTTTCTACTAAGGTGTGGTGTCATTTTTTGTTGGAGGTGCACTGGGGTTCTGTGTGAGTGTGACGCAGGTACGACAAGTTGCCCTGGAGTTAAGCCTTTACCCCTTGTGCCAAGCTACCCTAGGTGGACCGGAGACCCCGGGTCCAACAACAAGTTTTTTTGAAAGGGCTCCTAGAGGTTCCTCTTTGTGGCACCCGTAGCAGACTCCACAGCCAGTTGTTCTCTCACCGGCAGTAGTCAGGGCTGCAGTCAGGGGACATCTGGGGGAATGACTATAACCCTCCTAGACCACTTCCCCTGCCCCCATTCCATGGATACCATGGGCCTGAGTTATCATACATACTTGTCTTGGCATATACTGCTCTGGGGCGACCATATTTTCTGTCATAAAGTTCTGGATGGCTGGCACAAGTATCCTTCAGAGCAATGATATGGTCCCCATGTACTGTGATCTGGTGAATTTCATGACTCCCATCTCTGGGACCAACCACTTACCTTCTGGGTTACGTCCAAAAAAAGGGACACCAGGGCATGCTCTACCTTCTCCTCCTGGGGTCAACCCCACATTGGCCACCCCTGTGAAAGGCCTACATGTGGGTGGTTTTACTCCTCCCTTATGCCCTGACTGGTAACAGTCATAAAACTTGGGCGGGGGGAAAGGGCATCACTGGCTTCTGCCAATCAGAGCCTACCCTCATGTGCAGAAAGGGTATGGGAAACCTTTCCCTCCAAACTCTTTTGGGGCCATTTGCGGAACTTCTCTTATTTTTATCCTGAACGATCTCATCCTTTTGCCGAGCTGGACCGAACCGCCCTTTTTGGGGTCACTAGCAGGTACCTTTCTGGACACACTCTGGTGCTGAACCAGAGATCAGCCTCTTTCTGCTCTCTAGGTATAGTGCGTTTAGAATCAATAAGGTGCTGATGTAAAATGGTAATTGTACATGTGCTCCTTCAGTATTAAATTGTAAATCTTCCATCATAATTATTTACTTTGCTGCCCTTCACCCAACTATCCAGCTCCTTACTGGAGTAATACACAAAATCAACCTATGACTGACGGGACTGCTTTTGGTTGTCCCTGAACTTCAGGGGTTGCCTTTCTGGAGTTAAACCAAACTTTAAAATGAGGGCTACCTTCAAGCAGGGTATATCTCATCTGGACAGCCTTCTCAACGGCCTGCAAGGTATCCCTGTGGTGGGCATGTACTTTCAGAGGATAGGTTCTCAGTCCTCCTGCTGGGAAACTATGCATACATAAGACCTTCTCCTAGGCCTCAAAACAGTTGTCTGTTATCCGCCATCACAAAGCTAGACACGAGGTCTTTGAGGCTTGTGGGCCCTTTTACTTCTCCAAGGCACTTCACTTGACTCTGAAGCCCTCTTGGTCTAGTTCTCTCTGGTCTCTGTTATGGTCCAGCAGAGCGGCCTTCTCCTCCAGGACCAAGGCTAATGTTCTTTCCTCCAGTAACATATCTGCTGCTATATTCTTCTATTTAGTATCCAGCTTCTTTTCCTCCAGGTCAAGAGTTGCCATTTGCAACTTTAGAGACCTCTCTATTAGTCTGTCCTCTATCTCTGCCAGCGTTAGGCCTTGGGAGGACACTTTTCTTCCTACATTGGACAAGGAAGGTGACCTAGGTTTGGAAGGAACCCTTCCTATGGTACTGGGGCCACTGCAGGGCATCCCCCTCTTTCTCCTCATTCTCTCCATCTTCTTGCTCTTGTGTGGTAGACTGTAACAAGCAGACTTCTTCCTACGTTCTGAGGGCTTTCTGGCACTCCAACATCTTGGACCCTTTTGCCAGCTTCAGCCTCCCTCTCCCCACCTACGAAGTGTCCTCTGATCTGACAAGCTGAGGCTCTCAATGCATTCCAAATCAACTTCCATTCTTCTAAAAATCCCAGGTGCAAAACAGGAGTCGGAATGAAATTTAGGGGGAAAAATGGGCAATTTAAAAATCAGAAGTCCATTTCAAAATAAAAAGTTGATTTTGAGGTCCGATTACAAAAGGGATTTTTTGTTTTAACTCATCACTGAATGGTACTGCAAAACCCAAGTTCTGGATGTCACTCCGATGTATACATTGGGTTGTTAGTTGATGGAGGAGGGCACCCACCTCAAATAATATTCACAGTCCTTGTGTGGGTGAACTCTCAAAGTCAATAAATTAACCGGAGCTCAATCCACTGGCAGCTTTGGTACAGAGCAGACCGGCTTCACATAAGGAGATGTGTAAAGTATTTATGCAGTACTGAAATAGTAAAGTGAAGCAAACAATAAAAAACCCCAAATCAATTAAAAAAAGAAAAAGCTTCTAATAAACCAAAATAACAAAAAATGAACGAAGAGAACTTAAGATACATGATTTTTTAAAGTTTTAAGCAGAAATGGCACCAAGAAGTACAACATGGCAGTAATAGTCGCGGTAAAAGAAAACCTAGGTAGAATTTGACACTGAGTGCAATGGAGTTTGGGTCCCCTATACTAACCAGTTTCGTCCTGGTCATAGTTTTTATATTTTGTGTTCAGTACTTTAAGTCCCTATCTACCACAGGAGCACACTTCTACAGCACCCCAGGATCTCAGGGGAGGGACTGGGAGATGCAGAGGGTGGCTGGCTGAGCCCACCAGGAGGGTCCATTTCAGGTTAATTGCCGCTGTCAGCTGGGCAGTTGCATGAAAAGCCCTCTTGTAGCTTGTTGTGTCCACATAGTTTGAACAGGAGAACAACTTTATGACAGTTAGAGTCCGCTTCTTTGTCCTGGGTGCAAGAGGGAGGGTAGGTCAGTCCTTTTAGGTTCTTTTCAGGTCTCAGACAGCAGGTTCAGTCCTCTTCTGATCTTCCATGGGTCCAGGAGCGTTCTTAAGTGGTTGCCTGGAGGTGCCAGATTTGCGAAGGGCAAGAGCTAGTAGGGGAAATGACCCTTGGGGATGCCCTTACCAACGGGGTAAAGGTTCCCAGGTCATCCCCTACACACTTGGCATTTTAAAGATGGCCGAAATCTTCAGCCATACTAAACTTGGGCTCTTAAGGGGGGAGGTGTGTGTGTGTGTGTGTTGCTTTGGCAATCCTAGTCTTCTCTCACATCTAACTCTAAAATTCTGCTTTAGGTAGTACCTATACCCCCAACAAACTCAGACAGAAGTCTGGTAGAACAAAAGCATAGTTCAGTAAGCAGACAGTATATACACACACATTGTTTTGGCATTTTGGGTCCCTCCTTTGACGTGCATCCCAAGTGTCATGAAAAAACACCCAGCAGACCTGTCAAGCAGGCCTTGGAATTCCAGCAGATTTGACAATGACGTCAAAGCGGGTCAAAAGTAACTTTCTAAAAGTCATTTTTCCAAAATATTTATTACACACCGGCTTCACCAGTGAATTGAGCTTGTATTATTTATTTCTAAAGGTCCACAAATTACATTTTTAGATTCTACTAATCGGAGATAACATTTATTAAACTTAATGTTGTATCTTAATGCCTTCCAATGGAACACCCAACCCTGCTACGGTGGAAGTAGCTTTTAGTTTTTTTTTCTCACTGCAATGACATGTTTAACATTAAACTTTTACATGTCCTACTTTTAAATACCATGCATCTCGCCTTATGGGCAATAAGGTCTACGTAGGGTGACTTATTAATATTTTTTACGTTTAGGCCTGTCAAAAGAGTTTATTTTGACAGGTTGAAGTTGCAGTTTTAAAAACATAAACAGTCAGTGTGTAAACATGCTTCACAGTGCCACCGCAGTAGGTGGCACAATGAGTGCTGCAGTCCACCTGTAGCATTGGTACCATACACTAGGCACTTGTAAGTAAATTAAATGGGTTAATCAGCAGTATACCACATTGACCATGTTGAAAGGAGGAACACAAGCACTTTACGTCTAGTTAGCATGGATAAAATGACAGATTTTTATAGTCAGCAAAAATACGGTTCAGCAGAAAAATCCCGGGAGACCCTGCAACCACGACAAATTCCCAATAATGTCTGTTTTAAATGCTGAAATATTTGAGCAGAATTAATTTACCTATGAGAGGATTGCTTTGCCAGCCTGTCTCTCAAGTACTGAAGCATGAATTAACAGCACCACATGTTTTATATGTACTGTAAATAGCCCAGGTTCTTAGAAACCCGGGGTGACGCCAATGATTGTTGTGTGGTCTGAGCTTGTGGCCATGTATAAAGACTGGGGCAGATTCCCAAACTGCATTTTGTAGCATGTAAAGGAGTATACTACTCAATTACTAAAAAATGTAATTCACAAACCTACCTATTACTGGTGACATTCTCCCATCTTTTCTGTGTGATTTCTGCACACTTAGGTATACATTTAGTACTAAATGTAACAAGGAAACAGGGGAAGTGGCTGGAAAAGGGGGACTACTTCATAGTAAATGTGTGGGATTAAGGGAAATTTAAGGAAGGGGTTAGAGGGACAAGCTAATACAAACACAGCCACAAAAGGGCTGTGTTTGCTGTTATCTAAAAATATATATATGTTTTTATTTAATAAGTTTAAAAAATAAGTAACTGTAAAACTTTTAATAAATACAAAATAATACAAATTGATTAAGCTCATCATAAGATGTACTACACGATCAAAATATTATGGCAGGGAAGCTTTTTAAAAAAAAATCTTAATGTGTGTACCAGTTTCTTTTACTTATAGTAGCTTTAAGTTCATAATAAATATTTTAGTTCACATTTTAAATTCTACATCTGCATTTTTTAAAGAATTAAAACCACTAATAATTTTCTCAATACTTTCCGATGGTATGGGGGTTCCCTACGGCAGTGATACTCAAAGTACAACTCTGGGACCTTTACATGCAGCACCCGGGGTCGCAGCAGCACTGGGCTGTTGTTACCTCGACTCAGCACTAACATTAAACAAATGTTAAACAGCAAGCACTCATTTAAAGGTTAATTGCAGTTAAACAAAGGAAGTACCTCAACCCTTAACTTTAGGAGAGCCTTAATTTTTAAAGACATCAAACGTGTGAAAATATGATCGTCTTTTCAAAATTCATAAAGTGTATTTCCTTAACATGTAGAACCATTTCAGCTTAGTAAATCAGATTATAGCCGTGCATTCGAAAGTATTTGATTTAAAGGTGATGGTTTTCAAACATGAATTTAGAAGCGTTCATACTTCCCTTCCCCAATCCCGACAACAATGCCATTAGTGATTACATCCAAACACAGGAGGTTTTGTGCAGTACGCATCCTGAGGTAATGTATTTTGAGGTCTTCTTATACTTTATAATGAAGAAAAAGTAGGGAAATTGAAATAAAATAATTGCCCTGGATCACACGATTTGGTCATGTGGGGAAGCCAGGATTCTTCCCAGGTTTTCTGGTTTCACACTGTGCAATTGAGTTCAACCACTAGATGTACATACTTTCCTTGACTAACACCCACGTTACGCCCCCGCCGAGCTGGCATGAGGGCGGCGGCCCCTGTTCACACCAAATACCAAACTGTTCAGACCCTGGAAAAATGTTTGTGAATACCCATGCCCTACTGTGAACGACATCTCAAACTACATGTACAACGTTTTAACACTTGTAACTTCTGTTGTAGGAGGTGGAACTCATGATTTGAGCGAGTGGAGACATGAAAGTCTATATCTAGGAGTAAATCTCCATTCGGAAATGGTGACTCCAAAAATGTATAGAGTTACACCTTGGTGTAGTAGTAATTATACATGTGATTAAGTATCAACGTGTATATTTACCTTTGTGAATCAGACTCTATGGCTTGTCAGGTTTAGAAGGAAGTTGTGCGACAGTCCAGGGCTCACACCGGTATCGCATTGATAGAAGGCGAGGATGGAAGTCACGTGGAAAGTGCATGGCTGTTTAGCATTACAATAGACATAGGTGTGGCCAGTGTGGGGTTAAACAGAGCTTGTATCAGTTTAAGGTCACACACTGACCATGCGGCCTGGTGGAGTCGTGCAGATAGAATGCCTGCCCAGCCATTGCTAGAAAGCAGGTTAAAATTTAGAACTATTTAGAACCACTGGGAAATCTCCTAAGTAAATCCGGGAACCACTATAATCTCTATGCAGACGACACTCAAATCTACCTCAAGGCTGCCTCCACTCACGATCTCTCTATCCTAAGCTCTACTCACTCTCGACTCCATTCAAAACTGGATGTCAACTCATCAACTGATTCTGAATCCCTCCAAAACTGAATTCCTCCTCTTCTCCTCCTCACTCTCTCCTCCCCCGGTGAAATCATGGATGGATCAGATGAATCTACTTAACAATAAACCCATCATTGTCGACAGCGCAAAATCCCTTGGTGTCATACTCGACAAAAAAATCAATCTAATCTCCCACATCAATTCCATTGCAAAGTCTGCTCGATACCAACTGCGTCTTCTTTGGGGAATATGTATCTTCTTCCCAGAGCAGGACCTTATAACCCTGGTGCAATCGCTGGTCCTCTCCAGACTAGACTACTGCAATTCTCTTCTTACTGGCCTCCCCAAATCCCACTTGTCCCCCCTTAAATCTATTCTCCATTCAGCAGCTCGTTTCATTTATGGGGCTAAAAGAAGCGACCACATCACACCGATGTTATCCACCCTCCGCTGGCTTCCCATCAAGGCTAGAGCTATCTACAAGACTGCTTGTATCACCCATAAAGCCTTGCACTCCTCCTCTCCTCGCTACCTGGCGAATAAACTGAAACTCTCTGGAGGCTCTAGACCATCACGTAATGCGGAAAATCTACTGCTTGAACCTCCCACTTTCAAGAAGGAAAGAACGATGGCCCAATCCTTTTCAGGCAACGCAGTGAGAATCTGGAACTCCTTTCCGCCTCTGCTCCGGACCACTGCCTCCTCCCAGGCCTTCAAAAGGGACCTCAAAGTTCTCCTCCTCCAAAGATACCTCCAAAAGTAATTCACGTCCTCTCTAAAAGTAATTCACGTCCTCTCTATTACCTGAAGGAAGACCTCCCATTACTGAAAATTCTACTCTCCATGACTATGGAAGTGCCTTCCCAGTGTGTTGTTGTGGTTGGAGTGTTTGCCATTTATTGCAGTATTATCCTTGTACTTGTGTTTGGTACTCTTTTGTAACATGCACACACCACTTTTCCCCTGTAACACACGGTTTGCTACCTCTCACATTTTGTTTGCCTTTGATACTTGCACAAGTGCCACCATTGCCTACGTAACGTTTGTTCTTGTGCCTGAGTGTCTAGCATATATTGCAGTATTATACATCTAATTGTACTTTGTTTTCTCTTGTAACCTGCACACTTGTCACTTGATCCTCCTGTGCACTTTTTGCTACCTCATGTATTTTGTTTGCTCACAATTGTCACATTACCTTATGTAACTTAACGTCTGCTTTTGTAATCTGTTCACGTGTAATGTTCTCCTCATGTATCAGTTCTGTTCCTATAGTGAAGCGCTCTGACGCCTTCGGGTAAAGTCCGCGCTATATAAAAATGCATAAATAATAAAATAAATAAAATAAAATTCTGCACCCCCCCTTAGTATTTCACCCCACCCCCGCCCCCACTCATGCTTTCTGTGGTTAAATGGTTGGTCCTACAGCGTCCGAAAGGCTTGGCATTAGGGCACTTTACACATCATCCGTAACATGAGAGGGTTCAGGCAGAATGCATTTAAGTAGTAGAGTCACACATAAAGGTGTCCCCCCAAAGGGCACACACAGAAGGCATGCGGCTCTTTGGAGTCATTCGCGGTTGTGGGGATCACACAGAATGAGAATGCGGAAGATACTAGTAGAGAGTGAAGGCGGGGCGCTCTTCGGTTCCCATGGGCAGTGGCGCATCGAGGATTGGATATGAACAGAGGCTGCAGAAACCGGTGTGTCTGCTTGTCCGCTCCTATCGGCCGCCAGCATCTCCTGCCTTTCAGTGCCCGCCTTTAGAGACCCGCAGCCAGGGAGCGGAGACAAATATGTTACTCTTAACGACTCCCTGGCCGATGGCTCCGATAGCCGCCGCGGTGCTGGTAGCGACCTTCAGACACTGCTGAGCAGAGGAAGCCAGACCGGAAGTTCCCAGCGCGAGCCGCAGGCCTTGCGAAGTTCCCCCCCAAAATTAATTTCTTCTTTTCAATGTTCGTCCAACAAAGTGTCTTATAGAGAAGGCGTTTGGTTTCATAACTAGCTGACATCACAATTGTCTGTTTACTTTACCAGCCGACATCACAATGCATTGTGCGCCCACAACACCAGCTGCCATCACAGTGCTCTGGTTGTTTTCATTATCAGATGGCATCACAATTCACAGTGTGTTCACACAGTTAGCTGACATCACAGTGCACTGGTTGTTTACATCACCAGGTTAAATCACTATATGACACCACACTGCTTGGTTGTGTGCCTCACCAGCTGACGTCACAGTGCTCTGGTGGTTTACCTCACTGATTCCATAGGGCTCTGGTTGTGTGCCTCACCAGCTGACGTCACAGTGCTCTGGTTGTTTTCATTATCAGATGGCATCACAATTCACAGTGTGTTCACACAGTTAGCTGACATCACAGTGCACTGGTTGTTTACATCACCAGGTTAAATCACTATATGACACCACACTGCTCTGTTTGTGTGCCTCACCAGCTGACGTCACAGTGCTCTGGTGGTTTACCTCACTGATTCCACAGGGCTCTGGTTGTGTGCCTCACCAGCTGACGTCACAGTGCTCTGGTGGTTTACCTCACTGATTCCACAGGGCTCTGGTTGTGTGCCTCACCAGCTGACGTCACAGTGCTCTGGTGGTTTACCTCACTGATTCCACAGGGCTCTGGTTGTGTGCCTCACCAGCTGACATCACAATGCACTGCTGCTTTACATAATCCCACTTTCCTTCCTCCTGATAGGCCTGTGTATACCGTGCAGGAGCTGACTCTGTCAGCAGCTTGCTCTAACCAAAAGCCCAGCATTGATCACCCTGATCCCGGGATCTTTCCACACCGTCTACACACGTGCATTAGTGTAAATGGATGCAGCGATGTGCGACACATCACAAGATTATAATCCGTGCTATGATCACGTGTCTGCTACTGGTCGGTGTTCTAGAGTATAGGCTATCTGTATCCAGATCTCAGGGTGAATCCTGCAGCCTAATCACCTACATTTTTTGGGGGGGGGGGGGGGGGGGGGATCCTTCCCAAAGGCTCAAGGTTGCATTTGTTTTTTTGTGATCGTATGGTGTTTTAGGATGCCAACTCCTTGCATCTTGACCGCAATATGACCCTGCCTGAGCACAGTATTTCTGGGCGTCCGCAGGCTGCTGATGGGTGTATTACAGCAGATGCCAGGCGTGTCAGGGACAATACCAAATGTCAGAGGACCAGCTTAGAGGGCTCAGGATAGGATAATGTTGTCAAAGCCATCTGGAGTCGGTGACGGTAGATCGGGAGGTCCATTCACAAAAGGAAAGGAAAGTAGTTATTTTACGCACTCTTAAATGCTTCTCTGAAACGCCCAACTCCCTGTTAGTAAAAGTGGACAGAGAGCATACAGCCCTTTTGTACAGATTTTATATGACCATTCCCTATGCATTCCCGTTTCAGATGTTTTGGGGTAAGGCATTTAAGAGTATGCACAGGAGTACTGCTGGAGGAGTCCTTACCTGCACTACACTGCCTTTGTAAATACGTCCCATGGTGTTGGGTTGTCCCACTTCGAGTGCAGGGTTGGCACCACTTAGCCATGTCCTGGGCGCTCTCGTTCTCCGATGCTGGCAGAAGTAGGATAGAGCAAACTTTACTATGATTTGATGGGACTGGCTACACAAGTGCGAGTTAAAACTGAAGACCAAGGGTTGTCCATGGGGAGCTAACCAGGTGCTGTCTATCAGAGTTACTCCAGACATTACACATATATGCTGTTCAACAAAGTACTGCTAAGAGTGAAACCAGGAACTCCTGTCGTCCACCGCATCATTGTTTTAGGAGGAACATCGGGGGCACTCAGAGGGTCCGGTGTTTTTTTTTAATTAAAAGTAAATTTACTTTTGTAAATCCACTACCCATTGTTTGAGGTACATTTCTTTTTTTTGGGGGGGGGGGGGCAATTCACAGGGTAGTCCAGAAGTGCTCCTCTGAAGCGAAGACCATATCATTTTCCATTGAGTGGTTCTGGAAATCTTGTGTGAATTTCCGTTTCTCACATGTGAAGGCATTTGCCAATGTACTTAGTGTGCATTATACATTTTATTTTTTTTCTCTAAAAAGATAATATATTTTTTCTGTTGCAAAAGCGCCTAGCACGCCATCCTAGATACTGTTTTACTACTACCATTGGTGTGAAGCTAAAGATGGAATGAACCATGAGAAAGTTGGTCAGTCCCCTTGAATACTTAAACCTGTGGGTGTTGAAAAATGTCCCAAGGAGTTCCTGGGACAAAACATATCTAATTGGTTAATATTGTAAATAAAGAAAAATCCTGGCGACTATATTGGCCTCCAGACTGGTAAAAGCTATCTCCCCCCTCTATCCACAATGACCAGTCCAGCTTTATGCCTGGGATGTCGACCAGATTTAACTCCGTATATTATATAATTGGCTAGAGACGGTCTGACACAGACAAGATCCACATGTCTTCCTCTTTCTGGAGGCTGAGAAAGCCTTTGAAGCGGTTGATTGGCCCTTTTTAGGTCTTGGCTAGCGTGGCTGCTTACATGCGCAGCTCGCTCGGCGAGTTCTTATGTTTAGGAGTAGCTTTCAGTAACAGGCTTAAAGCCCCGCCCCTCTTTTCCATTGGCCGGCGTCACTGTTTATGGCCAGCCATTGGAAAAGAGGTCTGTGTAGGACGTAGACTTTTCTCTTTTTACGTCCGTCCCACTTGGACGGCCTCGCCTGCATAATGGCTGTCGTAAGCGGTTTCTTATCTTTATGGGGCCAAGTATTTCAAACACATGGCCCCATAAAGACAAGAAATCGGCGGACCGTGCTTCTCTCTATATGTCTCTTTTACCGTCTATATTTTCTCTCTCCCTTTCATGTACTCTGGCGCAGTCTCTTATGATTCGTTTCCTCTACCATCCTGATGTCTCTTTTAGTGGTCTCTTGACTCCGACTCTATCATCTAGTTTCTGCTCTGCACGCCTCTCCTCAGTCTGTTCTCCATATATATTATTATTATTTTTTGCCTCTTCGCTCTTTCCCTTCTAGCCTTTTTTTCACGCTCTCTCAGATCTGTTTGGTTTTCATTCTCTCCTCTCTGCCTCTTTGTTTACCTGGTCGCTAAGATCTGTCTCTTGACTCATTTTTCTCTGTCTCCTGCCTACAGGCTTCTATCGTTCTGTTCCCTGTCTGGCTTGCCTCAGCCCCTTCCTTATCTGCGCTCTGGTTCTCCTCTCTCGCTCTGCCTTTTGTCTCACTCAATGTTACTTTCTCCTCTCACCCTGTGTTTTTCCGCCTGCCACTTTCTCGCGCCCGGTGTCGTGTTCCCCCTCCCTCCTCGGGTCCTCTGACGCCTCCGTACGTGGCTCTCCCTCTCCCGGTGATCTCCCAGCCTTTCAGTCTCTTTGTGCACTCCCTCAGTCGCTCACCCCTGGACTCCAGAAATCTCTTCCTGTGCAGCCCCTGCACGTCTCGAGGTCCGCCCGTGGACGGATCTTCGAAAACAACTCGCCTGGGTGCGAAGTAGGGGCTGAGGGGGAGGCCTATGCAAGGTCCCACACCTCCTGTCCAGCCTCAGCCCTCACACCCCTCCGGATTCTCCTGTCGGGGGCGGCTGAGGCCGGATTATTTACAAATCCCAACTGTCCAGTGCACCTTCTACGTGGTAGCACTTCTGCCATAGTTTTCGCACCTTGCATCTAGTACACATTCCCAGATAAAGTTTAAGGCATGGGCATAGTTGGCTCTGGCCCAGGGCCTCAGCCTTTCAGCCCCCCCGATAGAGGCAACTCTGTTCTTCAGAGAGTTTTGGCCCGATGACCATGAATACTTGTTCAATAAATTGTTTTAAATACAGTTTCCTTTCATTTATTTTCAATGTGGTTGATCTGTGGGAGCCTAATGCAGACATTTTGCAGAGAAATGGTGTGTATGTGTTTCGTGCAACATCTATATAACAAGCATTAAAAAATCAATAGGTCTCTCCTATCATTAAGTTAAAGCCATTTGCTTTCCTATACAATACCATTAGCAAAGCAAATGGCTTGAACTTAAAGGTGAGACCTATTGCATTTTCAATGCTTTTTAAGGAAGGTCCTCTCCAGATACGGACCAAAGTTTCAGTCCTGGATAAACTTGCTCTACAAGGATCCAATTGCGGCGGTGTGGGTCAATGGAATTCTGTCAGAGGGATTCCCAATTGGGAGCGGAACCAGGCAGGATTGCCCCTTTTCACCCCTCCTATTTGCACTAGTCCTGGAATCCTTGGCCTGATTAGGGTGCACCCGGATAGTAGTGGGTTCCAAGTTGCGTAGGGTTCGGACGAGAGTGAGAAAATCCTGCTTTATTTATTTATTTATTATAGAGTTTTGTATAGCGCGAACAAGACCCTTGGGTATCAGAGCGCTTAACATAGAAAGTGAATTGGGGATTTAACATATACACTAACAATACTACAAAAAACAAGCATAAATGAGGTAGATGATATATGTTACTCACACAGGGGCAATTTGCATTAAGAGGTAAGTTAGACTTAACTTATATCGTAAGCCCTATATACAGACAAAAATGAGGTAGAGGATTAAATAGTTTTGGATGTGAGATACAGTCATAAGTTCACATTGGCATGGGGTAACGGTAAGGATACCGCTTAGTCTTATACGAGGCGTCAATCTGGTGTCCTCAAATTAGCCTTCCTACTAGTTATGTCGAGTCTTCCCCTTCTGATGACATAAATGTTCAGTGTTAGGACAGCAATGGATCATAACAGTGATCAATAGGCTTTCCTATGTAAGGAATCTACTCATCAAAAGGCTCTTCACTTCCCGCTTAAATGTTACAATATTTTGAATCTTCCTGATGTTAGGGGGAGTGAGTTCCAGATTCTTGGGGCCGCTCCTGTGAACGCTCTGTCATAAGTTCTTTTCTTTTGGAAGAGGGCTGGTCGCAACAGCAACTCCTTGGCGCTCCTAGCTGGTCTGTTACCTACGGATAGCTCGATTTTCTTGGCTAAGTATCTTGGAGTGTTGCAATGGAACTCTTTATGAGTGATACATACTATCTTCATTTGGATTCTGGCTTCATAAGGTAGCCAGTTTAACCTCTTCAGTGCTGCGCGAATTTCGCTGCAGTGCTGAAGGGTAATAAATCATATTGACTCATGACGGAAATGTTCCGTCATCAGCACCGGAGCACCGACGCTGATGACGGAACAGTTCCGTCATGAGCATGGAAGGGGTTAATGCTTTCAGGTGAGGAGATATATGATCAAATTTCCTTGATCCAGTGATGAGTCTTGCCGCTGCACTGAGGCAAGCTTTTAGTGGTGCTGTGTGCGTTTTAGGTAAGCCAGCTAAGGTGGTGCAACCATATTCAATCCTAGAGATGACTAAGGATTGGATTGCCAGCTTAAGATCCGCTTCAGAGATGAAAGGTTTCAATTTCCTTAAGTAGTTCAGGTGGAACGGGCACTTTTCGCCAATGAATTAATATGGGCTTTCATGTCGAGGTTCTCGTCTAAGGTGATTCCTAGCGATTTAGCTGAGTTGACTAGGGTTGGGGTGCAGTTTAGCGCAGTCACCAATTTGGTCCATTCCTTTATTTCCGTATGGGTCCTTGGTGGTGAAATTAATAGGAACTCTGTTTTGTGTGCATTTAGCTTCAGATGATTGGTGGTTAACCATTGTAATGCCCTTTTTAATGTCTCATTCATTATTTCAATGTCATCAAGGGAGGCAATCTTTATGTATATTTGCGTGTCATCTGCATACATGTGGTAGGATATCTGTGATTTTCGGAGAATTTCTATGAGAGGTTCAACATACAAGTTAAACAGATCTGGGGATAACGTCGATCCTTGAGGGACTCCTATTGAGTTAGGGCATGGAGGTGAAATCGATTGGTTGGCCAGGAATCGTTGTGTTCTGTTCTGTAGGAAGGATTTGAACCATTTCAGCACATTTCCAGACAAACCCATCCTGTCCTGCAGCCTGGTCATTAATGCTTCGTGATTTACCGTGTCAAACGCCGATGATAGGTCCAGTAGAATCAATAGGCATGCTTGATTTTGATCAAGCGGTACAAAAGGGGGTGGTGATGGACGGAGCATCTGAACCAATCAAACACTCACACCCAGTCATAAGATCTGGGTTTAATCCATCACCGTTCTTTAGCCCACTCTGCCACCCCAGTTCAGACATGGCTAAATGCAAATCAGTCTGACCCTGTGCCTCATGGGAACAGTCCAGCCCGAACTGCCAAGCCATGCCTTCCCTGGACCGGAAACAAGCTTCCGAGGACCGGTTTCTGGCATTCCAGCCGCCTTCAGCCCGGCTTGCTTGAATCCAGTGGCAAAGTGAGCAAGGGACTCACGTCTGAGCATACCCTGCCACACTTATGGCGGCCAAAGCGGTACAAAAGGGGGTGGTGATGGACGGAGCATCTGAACCAATCAAACACTCACACCCAGTCAAAAGATCTGGGTTTGATCCATCACTGTTCTTTAGCCCACTCTGCCACCCCAGTTCAGACATGGCTAAATGCAAATCAGTCTGACCCTGTGCCTCATGGGAACAGTCCAGCCCGAACTGCCAAGCCATGCCTTCCCTGGACCGGAAACAAGCTTCCGAGGACCGGTTTCTGGCATTCCAGCCGTCTTTAGCCCGGCTTGCTTGAATCCAGTGGCAAAGTGAGCAAGGGACTCGCGTCTGAGCATACCCTGCCACACTTATGGCGGCCAAAGAGGTACAAAAGGGGGTGGTGATGGACGTAGCATCTGAACCAATCAAACACTCACACCCAGTCAAAAGATCTGGGTTTGATCCATCACCGTTCTTTAGCCCACTCTGCCACCCCAGTTCAGACATGGCTAAATGCAAATCAGTCTGACCCTGTGCCTCTTTAAGCGTGTTAACCAGTTTGTCTTTGCAGTCATCCCAATGTAAATTGAAGTCGCCTAGATATATGTTATTGGTATCAGAGTTAGAGTTTGCCGTTATGATCTCCATTAACTGCTCAGTGAACTTTTCGTTATCTCCTGGAGGGTGATAAATCGCATGCAGGTTGCATCTTTGATTGTTTGCTGATCTTATATTAAGACCTAGGTATTCGCAGGATTCTAGAGGGTCAGCTTGAATTTGGTTGACCTCTATATTTGATCGGTGAATGCAGGCTATACCTCCTCCTAGCTTTCTTAGTCTATCTAGTCTCACAATGTTATATTGAGGTGGTACTAAGAGATCCATGGTTGGAGATGACGATTCTGATAGCCAAGTTTCTGTAAGGATTGCCAGATCAATTTCCTTGTTGATGATGAGGGCTGCTATGTCTGATGCATGTTTGGTCGCCGATCGACAATTGAGTAGAAGACAAGTCAAAGATTTCCCTGAATTACTATGGTTCTCATTTTTGGATTCGATTGTTGTTAGCTGGATGTGTTGTAAGTTGTGAAGGTTGGGTTTTCTATCATTCTTTCTGGATGTTCGATTAGAGTCAATTGGTACTGTTTTGATTCTCTCCTCCCTCACACAGTCTGAAGGTTCATATGTTAGGAGTAAGGCAAGAGTTTCCTCCTTTGACAAGGATTTCGTCCTAACTGGTCGGTTGTGTCTATTTGTTAAAGGCATGGCCATCTCGCTCCTCTTTCTTTGTGAGGAGTGTACGAGATTTTGGATATGCGTGACCTTAGTGTGAGTGCTTACCGTCATCTCCCAGATTTTTTCAATCGCTTGTAGAGTATTGATTGAGTCTTGTGCCAGGTTGACAACTAGCTTCTGAAGCTCTTTAATCTCTTTCTGGTTTAGAGGAGAGTTCTTAGGGATGATTAACCTGTTTATCCTGGGTTTGCATTTTGCTCTTCTCAGTTTATGACCTATTCTCAATGATGCGGTCTTTTCCTTTGTATCCCTTGTTTGGTTTGCCGTTGCGTTTCTATTAGGGATGACATAAGAGTTGTCTAAGATATGTGATGCTAGGAGTGTTTTAGTGGGAGAGGGTCTACAGGACTCTAGTCTTGTGTTAGAGAGAGATAGAGGAAGGTTGGTATCTTTTACCTTATCCATTTCCTGGTTATCATGGCTTGATACACTCGGGCCGATGTGCTCTCTACGTGGTTAGTCTCATCGTTTGGAAGCGGCGTCGACTCTTCCCTTTGGAGCTGGCCATGCTCTTCATTCGCATGGCTCGTAGACCTCTCTGTCCTTTCTGTCTCGTTCCCCGGTGCTGTCATTCCTATTTCAGTTCTATCTCTCGAATTAGTGGTTAGATCATTGGTGTCTCTGGTAGTCATATCGTTGATAGCAGAGGTGTCTTCATGTGGGGGTCGGGTGTGGTTGGTAATTTAAGCACTCTAGAGATTCTTTTAATCGTTTGGAATATTTTGTCAAACTTCTCTAGTTCCCTGCTCGCTGCTTTTATCAGTACTATTCCAGTTTTATAGATGGTAATGCATAGTTCTGCTCTGCATCTTTTTGATGGTGAGGTCATTATTTTTGAGCCATGTGGGATGTTTTTCATAGCTTTTATGGTTAGCATTCTTGTGAATGTATTACGCCATTTAGCTGTTTTATTTGTGTAGAATATCCGGTCGTTCATTATAGCGCCTTTAACATTATCAAAATATGGGTAAGAGAACAGTGAATCTGGGTTGTTTCTTAGGGTGTTATGTTTGAACTTTTTGGCTGCATTTTTTGTTAGGGTGGGTGGATATTTTATGTTCTTGGCACTCGAACCAACCGCCGCTAGGTAACTTTCGACCATTTTTGCTCCTCGTTGTAGGTTTTAAGGTTGCTATTCTCTGAAAGACTCTGTCGTATTCCACTGCTGGAGTTGTATGGCGTTAAATATAGATTTCTTTCTTGGTCTTAAGATAACTCTTCTCTGTTTGACTTAAGCTGTTTCACTACTGATGTGGAATATTGGTAGCGTTCCCTGTTTCATGTGGTTTTCTTCCGTTATCCTTTTTCCATATAACAGTAATTATCTAGCTCTTGTTATGCTCTGTATAGTATGGTGAAAAGGACAAACTAGTCATTCCAAGATGTCTGTCGTTTTGGTTGTTTTTCTGAGGGCAAAGGACTTTCTCCCTTTCCACCCTTAGAAGTTGGACCATTTACCCTTTCCCTCATCAAATAAGGGTCTGGGTTGACTCCATTCCTTGTGTTTAATGTTTCGTGTCTGTGTCTTTGGATTGTTGTCTTTCAACTTGCATTGGAAGCTGCCTAGTAGGAGATAGTCTGGGTGTCTTAAGCGGCCGCCATTTTGGAGTCAGGCGTGCCACTTCGAGTATTTGTTCACTTTACTTTATTCACCTTTATTTATTCATCGCGTTATAGCCATCATTCTGCATCGCGATGTAAAGCGGTCTGGTGCTGGGTGCGTGAGGATGTTGGAGCCTTGTCCTGCATGTCAATGCTGTATCTGCTGGCTTTTCGTCGGCGATGGCCGCCATTTTAAGTTCAGGCGGGGCGGATCTAACCTACTTTCTCTCCGCTTTACTTTAATGACCCGTATATTCCCTCATCGGCTGGTAGGAAGGGCGGGCGGCAGCGCTAGAAGGGTAAGGATGACAATACCTTGCCTCGCGTGATCACTGCTCTTCGGACCACGATCGGCATTTCCACATTTGCTGTGTCCAGTCCCTGCCCGCTGTCCCCGCGATGCAGTCGGTGCTGCCTCCCCTTCTCCCTAGGCGTGCCGGACCAGCGCAGCTCCAGGAGTCATCTGCTATACAGCGGCGCGCTGCCGGTGGCTTCCTCGTGTCCTTCACTGCAGTCGCTGCCTGGGGATTCTCCGTGTCCGTCCCACGTCCACCATCCGTCCTTGCCCTGCAGTCCGGCACTGAGAGGTAGCCGGGTCTATGGCCCCGGTATGTTATTTATTTCTTCTTTCTTCTATCCCGTTCTGTAGTGTTTCCATTTGTTACAGTAGGTCACTGGTCGCAGCAGGGTTTATGCAGGGATTTATACCATAATTGGTGATCCCTAATCCCGGAGCTCTCATCCAGAGCTCCTATTCAGCGGCCATCGACGACACCGACGACATCCTACTTTATATAACTCCACCCAGAGAAACCATCCAGATAGTATTACAAGTCTTAGATGACTATGGCGTACATCTGGGAACTCAACTAACTGGGATAAGTCTAGCCTCTACCACAGAGGCACCATACATGATCTGCACACACCGCCTCAGAGATTCCTTGTAGAAAGAGAGGGTTTTAAATACCTGGGCATTTTTGTCGCCTTGGATAGAAAATTAAATCTAGACTGTAATCTTCATAGAATTGTGTGGAACTTCCAGGCAGATGTTATTAGATGGAGACCCCTTCCGCTGACATTGCTTGGCAGTGCCGCCATGTTCAAGAGCGCACCCTTCCCAAGTTACTAAATGTGCTCCAAAATAGCTATTACCCGATTCCAGATGACTATTTTGTAAGGGTTTATATTTATTACCTTTATTTTATTTTATTTTTTTAAAACTATTTTTCAGGTTTATGCAAAAGACAAAAAACATAAAAGAAACTCCCCACCAAGGCATCGTTAAATACATTTGCACACAGTTCGACATTCTCATTATGGCACATCTCGGATTAGGACAACATCTGAAAGCACACAAGTTTATGCAGTACAGCAGTATAACAAGCAGGTAACATATGCTCTCGTGAGGAAATCAGGCCAGACCCATTCTCATGCATTGTTCGAACAGCCCTCAAGTGGCCCCTCCCTCCTCACCCACAGATTCTTGCTCAGAGAATACATCACCACTAGTCCCTTCCGAGTCACTATGTGATGAGTGCTCTACTGCAGCCAACCCTGACATAAACATGGCTCGCCACGCCAGCAGGTCCTCCTGCAATTTCTCATCCCTCCTAGTGTGTTGCATTTGTGTTTCCTCCGCGAGTGACCATTCCCTCACATCCTTGAGCCATGTGTCTACGTCTGGGGGCCCTCTGTCCCATCCATGTGAGGGCCACCCTCCTCCTAGCTAGCACAAGCTACCTTTATTTGTTTTTAACAAAATTGCCGCAGTCACACGCTTTCAAGTGGTATACATAAGTGGCAGTTTACAGCAGAGTACACATTTACAATGAGGATGGACCGGTAAATGGCAGTTCAGTTCACTGTAAAGTTACATACAAGTCTCTCACTCCGCCTCCCCCATGCCCACGCTGGTGTCTGAATCACGCAGCTCACTCTCATCCAGGTCAGGGATCAAAAAGGCATCACACTACTCACTCCATTCTCTAATATCCTCTACCAGTTTATCATCTCTACGGCTTAATTTCATATGGCCTTTTTTTACTGCACCAGCACTAAAAGTAACCAACAGCTTGTATGCTATCTTGCGCCCCTAGGGTTTCCTAATCTGTCCCAATAAACAGTGCAGTGGCAACCCCTCAACCCGAAAGCCCTTGCCCCTCTGTACAATCCCCAGCGCATGGGTCCAGTACCGGCTCACAGTGGGACACTGCCATGCTAAGTGTAGGAAATCGGCCCCAGTCTCTCCACACCATGGGCAAGCGTCCAAGCAGGTCTGGGCAATACGGTTAAGTTTCACTGGTGTGAGGTAGGTGCGATGTAGAAAAGTGTAATGTATCAGTTTAAAACTTGCATTACAGGATACTGTATGAGTAAGCACACTTATGACTGCCCACATCTTGTCACCCAGGGGCTTGTCCATGTCAGCGTCCTATGCCGCCCTTGCCCTAGGAGGGGGACAAGTTGAGTCCGTCCTCCATTGCTTTATATAGGAGAGATCAATCTGCGCCCAGAGCCATAGGTGAGTGAGATATCTAGGGAGTGGCATGGGGGGTAGGTGGGTACGGTCACTTTAACTATTTCTGTCAGTCCAGGATAGTGTAAGTAGTGGCCCTTACCCAACTCAACGTCACCACATGCCAGTTCATATGTAATGAATGTTTGACCCGGCTAAAGGTCGACTAACACTTCACATCTCCCCTTCCTACATGCCTGGAATGACACATGAGTCATCATTTCCCACACCAGGGTAAGTATCCATATAGGAAGTACCAGATGAAACTTGTTGCTTCTAAGGACCGTTTCCACGTATAGCTGCCAGATGACGGACTATATAAGGCATGTCATCCGAGACTCTCGCTCTCTCCATCAATGCCACCGGGAGTTTGTTGATTGGACACGTCCCGTCAGCAGTCTTTACTCCCATTTATCTCCATCGTCAAGCCACTGGGTAGTGTGCTGCTTAATAGTATAAGTCCAGCCTTGGTGGTTCCAGTCACCCCTCCTCGTACTGCAGCGACATCCCGCCCAAAACAATGACACAAGCACAGATTTTAGTTGCTTAAAAATCGTTTTGGAATTAGGGCATAACTAGTTTTGTAGCATATGCAGGCAACGCAGCAGTACCACCTTCTTGGACACCGCCAGTCTGCCCATCAATGAGAATGGCAACAAGTTCGAGAAGGTCACCGATCGCCACAGCACAGCCACGCCCTGTTCACATTAAGATGCAATAATTGGACATCCTCAAGCGTCACAGATATGGAAAATGCGCTAGTTCCAGCGTAACCCAAGAAAAGAGAGGTGTTCCAAGGGCAGGGTGGCCAATCGAGCCAGAGGGAAGAGTATGGATTTTATGTCAATTGGAGACTTCTCTGGTCTGCATCTCAGTCCTCCAGGAGCTGCAGCAGCCTAGGCAATGCCACACGGGGTGAGGCTATATAGAAAAGGGCATCATCTGCGTAAAGTCATATCGCGTGCAGCGTCCTGCCTATCTTCAGGGAGGCGTGTTCGGGGCAAACTCCACAGAAATTGTATGTATCAGTTCGCCTGGACCGCTGGGTCTGCTGTATACACTTTCTGTAGGTGCTTCTGGAACACCCCAAATATTGCAGCCCTGGTGTGTACCACTTTACCCACTGACGTGAGCATGCTGGTCGTCAAGGGCGGGGTCTGTTCCTTCCCTGGAATCCAGGCCAAAAGGCACCCTGATTTGTCTGACTTCTGTGTAGTCGTTGTAGATACGGGCAGTGTGTACTTGTCCAACCTGTCCCATATGTCGCTGACATGTTTGTGCACCGCCCACTCAACCAGGGACAGGTGCACCTGATCCCCTGCTTAGACCACCGCTAGGGCATCCTTCTCCACTCTAAGGTCCAGCTGTGATTGCCAGTAGACCTCGCATGTCAGTCCCACCCCGCAGTACTGCCTTCATTGCTTCCCATTCCATGGCTCTTCTGGACGTCCCCTCCCATTTAATTGTCATATAGCCTGTTAGTGCCTGGGACAGGATCTCTCTTCCTACCAGGTCCTCTAGAATGTCCGCAGACGTTCTCCACATTCTATGGCCCTTTGCGGGGGCATTCTGTTTCACCACACAGCTAACCAGGGCATGGTCGGACAAACTGGTCAAATGTGTCACTTCGACATCTGGGAAGGTGGACATCCCTGCCACTAATACCATGTCCAGTCTGCTATGCGTGTTGTGTGTGAGCGAGTAGCATGTGAACAGTTTCTGGGTCAGGTGCCCCTCCCGCCATACATCTCGTATACCTATATCCCACATCACTTCAGAGCCTTTTAGTCAGCTGTGGTTTAGTTCCCTGTCTGGGCGGGTTTCTGTCCAGGTTAGGATCCAATACGTAGTGAAAATCCCCCATCCACAGGAGAAACACGTCAAGTTCTTGGGCTGTCAGATCCTTCATGGACTGGTAAAACGCAGGATCCTCCACATTTGGTGGCTACGTGTTTAGCATGGTGAAGTCACGAAAGTCTAGCGTTCCTTTTAACAGCACATAGCGACGTTCACATCCGCCTCCATGTACGTCAGGGTAAATGGCATTCTGGGAGTCACACACACGCCCCTAGTGTAAGTTAAATAGGAAGAGTGGAATATCTTACCACACCAATTCTTCGCCAACCTAGCGGCACCTGTGTCATGTAGGTGTGTTTTTTTTTTTTTGTAGGCAGGTTACAGATATAAGATGCCGTTTAAGGGATAAGAGCACTCTGTAGTGTTTTGTGCATGTACCCAAGTCCCTAACGTTCCAGCTTAGAAACCTAACCTCAATCGCCATGCCAATGTGTTATGTATTTCAGTCGTCGCCCATAACTCTGCTCACCATCTGCTGTCGACAAACGCTGCATGCCTTCATAACTAAGTAACAAACAAACAATTCTGTAACGGGTTCTCCTCCCCCCCACCCCTCCCCCCATGGACAAATAGCATGCAACTGCATAGTCGTCCATGCCCACCCCATGCTCTTGCCAGGACGTGCACAGCTTCTCCAGCAGCCCAACAGGGGCGAACAAACTCCTCATTGCAACGATCCTCCCGACCTGGCCAGCCCATCCACATAACCAGCAGAAGCCCACCAAGGGGCAAAATTAGTGCAATTTCAGTGATATAGGCAATACAGTCAGTGGTCATCATTCGCAGCCACCTCCTCTGCCACCTCGTAGAGTACCACCATACCCATTCAGCTCGCATACAGCCCATCCACGTCCCCTCAATAGTAATATGAAAATATCCAGCAGTCTAGAGTCTTAATGCACAACTCCCCATCAGACGAAATCCGTGTCAGGGGCTGCGTCCAGCCAAGTTTCTGGGCCAACGCCACCCAATAGGCTTAGTGTTTCAGATAGTTTGCCCGGTTCCTGCATCAATGAGGCAACAGGTGAAGCTGGGCCCCCCCAGTTCCACTGTTCCAAGGTGCATAGTGCATCCTCTCCCACTGTGGCTCTCTACTCCTCTAGTGAGGTCACGTCGGGGTTCTCTGTAGAATGTACGTTTAGCTGTGTCTCTTTCCTGGGCGGGAGCCCCACCTCCACCTATGGGTACGTTGTTCGCTGGAAGGGAGGGCATCTCCCCAGCCACTCCCACACCTCTGGTGTTTCAAAGAAATGGGCCCTGCCTTGCGCCAATACCTTCAGTTTGGCTTGATACTGTTGCATATACTGCAGTTGTAGGTCCCGCAGCTTCCGCTTAACTCCCAGAAAGGTTTTATGTTGTTCCTGTACCTGGTGTAGTCCGGATATATGGTGCTTTTGCTATTTCCGTAGCTAAGGTTCTTCCTCTCCTTTGCGGCCCGCAGGATACAGTCTCTGTTGTGATAATTTCGTATTTTGGCTATGATAGCCCACGGGTGGCCACCCATAAAGGGCGGTGGCACCAGGGCATTATGCCCTCTTTCCACGGCAAAGAGTTCCGACAGTCCTTGTGGATGTAAATCAATGCGTATCCACTGTTCCAGGAACTATTCTGTCAATCTCTCCTACACATGTTCTGGGAACCCGAGGACCCGAATATTGCTGCGTCGAGCGCGACCTTCTGCATCCTCAGCCAGACGTTCAAGGACCCGCGTGGCCGTGGTCATCTGGGCCACCTGCTGTTTAGGGTCACCACCTCTCCTTTTAACTCTACAATGTCACGCTCGGCTGTGGACACTTTATCTGCTACTTCACACAAGTCTGCCCTCAGAAGGTTCATGTCAATCAACACGGTCTCAATTTGATATTCCAGGGCCTTCCTAGCCTCCAGAAGTTCCGCCCCGGGGGGTTTCTTCTCTTTCTGTCATTCTCGTCCCCCGTTGCCAGAGCACGTTTGCCACGTTATGCGCTGTGGAGGGTGGCGTGGTGTACTGTGTGATATGTTGGCGCCAGTTGATCGTGCTGCTTTATCCTTGCCCATCCTGCAGATGCCGAGGGTCTCCCTCACTAAGCGCGATCTTCACTGTGCTATCCAAGGCTAGGCCGGTATGGTCCAAGGGTGGGGACCCGGGAAGCTCCCAGCAACAGCTCTCTTATAAGGAGTGCTGCTGACCAGGCACCAACTCCCAAGGAGTGTCAAATCCACTCGTTGGGGCTCTACTCTTATATTCGAGGGGGGAGCAGCCCTGTCCCGCTCCTACCCTGTTGCCACCGAGGGTACAGGCCGTCCTCCGGCAGCCTACTCATGTAGGAGAGGCCTAGGTTGGAACATCATCCATTACATCAGAGGGGCGGCCCTCCCGGAGTAGTAATGCTTATTTGACACTGCTTATTCTGAGTTTGATCTAGTATGCTTTTATGGTAACCAGTCAAAATATCGAGTTTTTTTTATCGACTAGACATAATATCGAGTCAAAAATATAGAACAGACCTAATATCGACTAGACATAATATAGACTACCAAAATATCGACCAGAAAATTTTAATATCGAATGGAATGGACATAATAGCGAATCAAAAATATAGAATGGACATAATATCGACTAGACATGATATAGACAACAAAAATATCGAATTTTAGGTAAGTTAATATTACTTTTTTTTTGTGTAATATAATTCTGTAGCGGGTTGTGGGTTTATAGGGGAATAGGGTGGGAAGTAATTTAATTATAATTAATTAAATATGTTAATGTATATATTGTTTATTTATAATTAATTGTTAGTTAATTAATAATTGGTAATTAATTAAAATATAATTGGTAATTAATTTTAATTGATTGATTGATACATATTTTAATTTTAGTAAATCATTTTCAGTGGTGGGTTGCGGGTTTATAGGGGAATAGGGTGGGAAGTAATTTAATTATAATTAATTAAATATGTTAATTAATTCATTTGTAATTTTGAATTAATTGATAATTAATTTTTAATTGTTAATTTAATTGTTAATTTGTAATTAATTCTAATTAATTGTTTAATTGACAAATGTGAATATTTTTTTTCAGTAGCGGGTTGTGGGTCTATAGGGGAATAGGGTGGGAAGTTAATTTTTATTAATTAAATATGTTAATTAATTAATTGATTGGTATTTATTTAGAATAAATTGTCAAATAATTTTTAATTCGTAAATAATTAAATTTGTTATTAATTAATTTTTATTAATTGATTAATTGATAATTATGTATTTTTATTTATTTATTTGCTGCCATTTATAATGCGCGAACGAATACCCGCAGGCGTCTCTGCGCCAGACACCCGTACCCACGTGATTTGTCACATGGGGACTATATATAGCCCCCAGCCCCCTCATACCTCCTCTGCTCGCCGCCTGGGTGAACTGGGTGCTCTTTCTTCCAAGCACCTTTTTTGTCGGATTTTTGATGACAGAATCGTGTTGCGGCCGATTCTTTCCTTTCGTCCTAAGGTGGATCCTCAGTTCCACAGGGATCAGGAGTTGGTGCTTCCTTCCTTTTTTGATTCTCCGTCCTCGGAGTCTGAGGTCCTGCTTCACTCTTTGGATGTTAGGAGGGCTCTCCTGGTCTATTTGGAGCGGGTCGTTCCTTTCCGTCTCTCGAATTCCCTTTTTGTTAATTTTGGTCCTGTGAATCGGGGTTTGCGTCCTTCTACTCCTTCCTTGAGTCGTTGGGTTCGTTCGCTGATTTCTTTGGCTTACAAAGAGGGGGGTCACCTTTCTCCTTTGGGGTTCAGGGTTGTTCCACTCGCTCCATGGCTGCTTCCTGTGCGGAGGTCCAAGGGGTTTCCATTTCGGAGATCTGCCGGGCTGCCACCTGGGCTTCCCCGCTGACATTAGCCTCTCATTACAGGATTGGGCAGGAGGTTGACTGTGCTGATGTCTTTGGACCCAGGGTTCTTTCTGCTATAGTTCCTGAATAGTGGTTTTTTCCTGGTCTTCTGTGTTTTTTAATAAACCTGTTTTTTGCATACCTTCTTTGGTTGTCCTGTTTGGCTTGGTACATCTCAATTTTGTAAGGAAGGGAAGCGAGGGAGGGACGATGAGGTAATGCTTCAATTACTTACCGGTAATTGCATTACTCTGAGTCCTACTCCCTCGCTTCCCTTACTTGCATCCCTCCCTCCCCTTACTTACATCCCTCCTTCCCTCCCTGATGGTCCAGGCCAACCTTTTGGTATGGTTTCGATCTATGTGGTATTACAGGAGGTATGAGGGGGCTGGGGGCTATATATAGTCCCCACGTGACAAATCACGTGGGTACGGGTGTCTGGTGAATAATATTATTTTATTTTTAGTAGCGGGTTGTTGGTTTATAGGGGAATAGGGTGGGAAGTAATTTATTATAATTAATTAAACATGATAATTAATTGGTATTTTATTTAAATTGGTGAATAATTTTTAATTGGTAATTAATTAATTCTTAATTGGTAATTAAAATGTAATTGATCAATTTATAATTATGTGATTTATATTAATTTATTTTCACTACAGTGGGGATATTAGAAATTACCCCTACGCTATCCAATGCTTTCCCTACTGTTGCACTCGCTGGAGTGGGAATAGTAATTTTTACCCCTACGCTATCCAATGCTTTCCCTACTGTTGCAGTTATTGGAGTGGGAATAGTAATTTTTACCCCTATGCTATCCAAAGCCTTCCCTACTGTTGAACTCTCTGGAGTGGGAATAGTAATTTTTACCCCTACGCTATCCAACGCTTTCCCTACTGTTGCACTCTCTGGAGTGGGAATAGTAATTTTTACCCGTACGCCATCCAACGCTTTCCCTACTGTTGCACTCTCTGGAGTTGGAATAGTAAATTTTACCCCTACGCCATCCAACGCTTTTCCTCCTGTGGCACTCTCTGGAGTTTGAATAGTAAATTTTACCCCTACGCTATCCAACGCTTTCCCTACTATTGCACTCTTTGGAGTGGGAATAGTAATTTTTACCCCTACGCTATCCAACGCTTTCCCTACTGTTGCACTCTCTGGAGTGGGAATAGTAATTTTTACCCCTACGCCATCCAACGCTTTCCCTACTGTTGCACTCTCTGGAGTTGGAATAGTAAATTTTACCCCTACGCTATCCAAAGCCTTCCCTACTGTTGCACTCGCTGGAGTGGGAATAGTAATTTTTACCCCTACGCTATCCAACGCTTTCCCTACTGTTGCACTCTCTGGAGTGGGAATAGTAATTTTTACCCCTACGCTATCCAACGCTTACCCTGCTGATGCACTTGCTGGATTGGGAATAGTACTTTTTACCCCTATGCTATCCAACGCTTTCTCTACTGTTGCACTCGCTGGAGTTGGAATAGTAAATGTTATCCCTATGCTATCCAATGCATTCCCTACTGTTGCACTCGCTGGAGTGGGAATAGTAATTTTTACCCCTACGCTATCCAATGCCTACCCTACTGTTGCACTCGCTGGAGTTGGAATAGTAATTTTTACCCATACGCTATCCAACGCGTTCCCTACTGTTGCACTCTTTGAAGTGGGAATAGTAATTTTTACCCCTACGCTATCCAACGTTTTCCCTACTGTTGCTCTCACTGGAGTGGGAATAGTAAATTTAAACCTCTCGCTATCCAACGGAAAAAATATATTGTATATATTTTTTAAGTGACAATAATTATTTATTAATTTTAAGTTTATTTAAGTATTTTAAGTATGTTTTAATTAATCATATTTATTATTATAGTACTTTAAAATTACTTTTGATATTTTAAAAAATCGATATTTTGACTGTCTATATTTTTTCCTATCGATATTTTGGAGTCGATATTTTTGTACTTACCTGTTGTAAATAGGAAGTCGATATTTTGGCATTCTATATTTTTACCTCAATATTTTGGTAAGTCGATATTTTGACTGTCGATATTATGTCAGTGATCCTGCTTTTATAATGTGAAATATAAATTGGTAGTCAGGCCACAAAGACTGTGACGAATTATTTAAGAGCACACAAAAGTGATTTTTTTTATTGTTTACGTTAATTAAAACAACAACAATACATTTTCTAACAAGTTAGTGAACTGTAGTAAAAATTATTATTATATGATTCATAAAGCCGACTTAAAAAAAACTTGTGTTTAACCGTTATCAGCTCTCAATTCTGTTTAAAGTGCCATCAGTCAGTTAAGTTAGTCAATCTCTTAGTGATATGCTGAGGTTTCCAGATGGTCGTCGTCAGCAGGTGATTAGACCAAAGCTTATTTATTATCTAATCGACTGCACAAGGGGGAATGTTTCTACAGATGTTCTTGGTCAACTGTTCAATTATTCTTTTAAAATGCAAGTTCTGGGTCAGGACCAGTCAGTCTTGATGTTAAGGTACCATGCTTAGGGACCGTCGTAGTTTATTTATTGGTATTATTTGTTTATTTATTTGTTTTTAATGTTTCCATGTGCCGAGAGGAACTTTATTAATGGGCAGTTCAATGGGGTATCTGTTGGGTCCAAGCCTACTATGATAGTTGATCTGCATGTCCTTATGCCTGTGAAGTTCATAGCGTGTTTTACAAAGGTGGTTCGTGCTTCTGATAGTTTTGGACAAATGCTGACTAGATGAACAAAGTCCTCTTTACTGCTCCCGCATAGTCTGCAATCTTTCGTCCCTTTGTGTGACCATGTTGACTGGTCTGCGATGGCCTAGGCGCAGGGCCATTAGTAGTAGCTTCCGGTAGGCCGAAAATGTGATATTTATGTACGACACTGGGGTAAGTGTTTTTTATAGTTGGTAATTACCATCCAGGCGTGTTTTCTCTTACGGAGGATGTTTTTGTTGACTAACAAAGAGTGACATTTTGCTGACTTATTTATGGCTTGTTTGAAGGCTGAATAAGGCAAGTTGGTTTCCCAGAGCCGGTACCGGTTTCTGATAAGGCTTTTTTTAGATAATGGTTGTATGGGGACTTTTCATCGTTCTCTAGTTCCTCCCAGAACGCGTTATTTAGTTCCGAGTCTGCTGTGTTTAGCTTCAGGCTATACCATTGTTTAATAGTTGCATACATTCTCCACAGTGTTTCATTAGTTACTCCAAATTCTATCCTAACTTGCGCTGGAGATGCGGTCTGATGGATTTGAAAGACTCTTTTATTAGGGCTCGGCTGAACGCGCGGAAGCGCGTCTCCGCCGAGAACTTATTGTGGCCGTGTCTCCTTTCCAGGAGACATTCCTGGCCGCGCGCATCGCCTTGGAGGCGATTCGAAACGATCACGCGCACGCGAACGCGCTCGCTGCATTCTCTCAGACACACACACAAGCACCCACGCACGCACATACAGGCCCCCCACGCTGCATTCTCTCACACACACACAAGCGCACATACACACGCGCACGCACAAGCGCACCACCCCTCCCGCCTACAACACTGCTTGTTACTATAGCGATCGCACAACGCTGCCCAAAAACAAACTGAGGAAACGAGTGGGACTCGATGCAGACATCGGCAAAAGTTAGCGTATTCAATGGCGAAAGCGGCCGAGGGCAGAGCGGGGCTCCATGGCACGCAACAGCATACAGTTATGTTGCAGAGGACGGAGTAAGTAGCGCAGCCCCTTTCTGCCCCCTCAAGCAGGCAGCGGCACCCTCACCTACCCTCACTCCCGTACTGCTTGCCATTGTTCGCTCCCATCCTGAACTCGTAAAGGAAACGTAGGGTACATGTTGCTCCTAGCCCGGCTGCCCCGCTCGCCTTCAATGCCAGACTGAGCTCGACAGTCACTGCTAAAGTGCAGCCCGGTGTGAGGGGAAGCACTTACTGTGCCTCTAGGCACCCGGATGGGCGGGTCGGTGGAGCGGAGACCAGGCAGGTATCCGAGTAGAGAGCCTGGCCGCCCCTCTCCGCTTTCACTTCTACGTTTTAAGCACCAGTAATGACCAGCTCAGCGCCTTGAACCCTGGAAGGAAGGCTGTCTTCGAGGCACTATTGAGAATGACCCTACACGCAGCTCTGTCACTGCAGATACACCCCAGAGTCTGGGACGGGACAGCAGTGAGCACACACTGACGGGCGGGAGGCTCATAAAGACACCACCAGCATGAGGGCCGCAGAGTTGTAACGCGAGGCTATACTGTAAGGAAGGCTGTCTTCGAGGCACTATTGAGAATGACCCTACACGCAGCTCTGTCACTGCAGACACACCCCAGAGTCTGGGACGGGACAGCAGTGAGCACACACTGACGGGCGGGAGGCTCATAAAGACACCACCAGCATGAGGGCCGCAGAGCTGTAACCCGAGGCGCTATACTCTGCAGGCACCGCCCTGACGGAAGCCCGAGCAGCGCATTCCTGGCACGCACGGGTGAGCTCACTGCAGCTCGGCTCGTGAAGCGCTGCGGGATTACAGCGCGCCTGAGGCCACAGAGCGCAAATTGTGGCCCGGGGCTGCACACAGAACATGATTGTGCGGCCGTTCACACCGGCAGCGGCGCCTGGGCACTTCTATGGTGTGGCGTGAGATGTGTACATATCACAGCAAACACCGTCTTCTTGCACAGCAGAGCCCGGCCGTGCTGCACAGGCGCAACTGCAGGGCCAACTCACTCCTTCAGCCTTCCCAAGTCTACACATGAAGAGCTGCAGTAATGTTGTAACCGCAGCAAGACACAGCTCGGTCTGTGGCGTGCGTGCTATGAGGGGGGCTGTAACCGTGGGCGCCATGTCCAAAACACCACGGCCTGGACGGCCTGTGTGCGGCAAGCGCCAATAAGCACCCCAGCCTCGCAAGGCACTATTGGGTGGCACGCACAGGGACATGCGCTGATGACCAGGCAGGTGGCGCTTTCATGTGGACATGGCATCCCTGACCACACACATCTTCAGTGATTGTCTGAAAAAACACCACGTGCACCAAAATGCGGTGTGAGGGTGAAAACCCACCCACCCTAACAAGACCTCAAGGGACACTGCAGGAATCCACAGAGGTGGAATAAATGGGAGGGTGGGGGCTCCCCCAGAATCCCGTAAAGGGGCAGCTCGGGGCGTAAACCGTGCCCCCCTCTGGCTCCCTGGTGGGGCCTGTGCTGAGGGTTTACACGTATCGTGTTTATTCCCTGTCTTGATGTCTTGTTTACATGCTGCACGCCTGCCCCCGGCAGGGGCTGCTGGCACCGGAAGGAGGACAGTTGTGCATCTGCTTATATAACTCAGCAAATCAATCTTGGTGAGGTGATTAATGACATTAATAAGTGAGTCTGCGGGAAAGCTCCTGGTCCCACCGGTGTGCCAGCTGACATTTTTTATGTTAATGTGGATTTATAGGGGCCTTTATTAACAAATGTTTTACATACAACAATAATTGGTGCGCTTTCAGACACTTGAAAAGAGACAATTATTGTCCCCATATTCAGAAAGGGAGATAGAATCTCTTTTGTCATCGCTCTATATGTCTAATTGTGGGTCAGGTTTTATTGTCCAAATTGGAAAAGTGAGCGGAGGACAATAATACAATTTCTGATGATCAATTTGGTTTCGCTGGGGTATGGGGATGCCCTAGCAGTGCTACAATTTGTCCCTGATCATAGGGATATAAGTGAAAACCAGGAGAGGTACCATTCAAACAGCTTTTATGGACCTCTCCTGTATGACAATGTAAACCGTGCAAAATTATAGGGCTTGTTTAGATCCACGGGGGTGGAACAAGCCATGATTGACCTTCTTTGTCTCGTGCATTGGGATACTTTTGGGAAGGTTTGCTGTTCCCAAGATAGAGACTGTATTTCACATACTAAATAATTTCGAGATATTTGGCAGGTATGCTGTTTGGCCCCTTTTTAATTCTTACTTTATATAAATGGCTTAGATAACTAGTTAACAACCTGTGGAAAGGGTGTGCTCCAAATTGGGAAGCAACCAATCCCAGTTCTTTTATATTCAGATGACGCCTTTCTCATTACGAGAACGGAAAATGGACTACAGCTCTTGTTGGAAGGCTTTGCCTCTTTTAAATCTGTTGGAACTAAAGGTAAATATGTCCAAGTACTATACTATGGTTTCAGTCTCTCTGAAAACTAAGGTCAAAACACATGTAATTGGTGAATCATCTATAAATAGGGTATTAAAAAAGTATTTATTCCCGAAGGTGTCAGAGCGCTTCACAAAAGGACCAATAGTGATACACGAGGAACTAAATACAAAAACAAACGAATGATATGTGTTGCGGGCAGTTCAGTGCATTCTCCCACATACCATACACCTGGGGCTAAGGACAGCTCATTGCCTAAAAATGTTTCGACATTCACGTGTTAAATTAATCATGTCATGTACAATGCTAATAGCTCTAACTTTTGCAATGCCGAGACCGTTGCATTGTAAATGCTTGTAAATTAAAACTTGCGATTTGTTTAGCAGGTCGGCATATTTCCCATGTAGTGCAGGGCTGCCATATGATTGTGTTGGTAGCATTTTGGTTTTCATTACTGCTAGAAGGGATTTAAATGATGGCCCCTTCAGTTTTTTTGCTAGCGACCTGAAAGCAAACGATAGGGCGTTTGTCCCCTGGGCCATGTATGCTTTTTGCTCCCGGTGATTATTCCTGTGGTCAATGTAAAAACCCAGGTACTTATAATTGGATACGGCTTCTAGTTTTTTGCCCTCTAGTTAAAGTTGCTGATTGGCCATCCGATGTCTAGTGATCAACGGTGTTTATCTCTAGCCTGTTGTCGGTTATGTATTCCAGCATTCCTACTAGTGATCTTAGTTAGGCTCATCAGGACGACATCGTCCGCATATGATAGGCGAGATAATGATAAGGAGCCTAATTTGGGTGGATGAGATATAATCATGTTAAGTTTTGGTGTCAGGTCTGCCATGAAAAGGTTGAAGAAATGCGGGGCCAGAACACATCCTTGTTTTAGCCCTTTGGTGGTTGTAACCTTTCTTTATAGCCTTGAGCCGTCTCCTAGCTTTACTCTCATCCATGGGTTTGAGTATAGAAGTAGTATTCCTCTCAGTAATTTTTCCGGGATGTTCCACTTGCGCGGTTTTCCCCATAAGATGTGACGGTCCACACTGTCAAATGCCGCCTTTAAGTCGACAAAACAGAGGTGAAGCTGCTGTTTCCTCCGAATATATTTGTTGGCGATCATCGAAAGCGACAGGATGTTTGTGATTGTCCTGCGTCCTTTTCTGAACCCTGTTTGATTAAGTGGTATCAGTTTTAAAGTGTCAGACCAGATCGTCAGTTCTTCTAGTAATAGCAATGCGTAAAACTTTGCGTCCACGTCCAGAAGTGGTATTAACCTATAGTTGGACGCGGACGTTCTGGTGCCTCCTTTGAAGATTGATGTAATAACTGCCCCCACGCCAGCTTGAAGGAATTTGTCTTTCTTTCTCCACCTCATCAAAATAGTTTTTTTAGTCTTCCACTCCAGAAGTCGAGGTCTGATTTGAAGACTATTGGGGGGATGCCATTCGGACTTGGGCCCCCGTTTCCATGGCCCTTCAGGATTACTTTTTTTACATCTTCAACACTAAAGCTTTGGTTTCCAAGTGTTCCTGGTTGTTCCTCTTGTTCCTTGGTAATTACTTGCCCCTTGTCGCTCTGTGTTTGGCGGTTCGGCGACTCAATGTCTGTGAATCTGTTTACCAATAATGAGACCCAATCTTTTTCTTGTACACTTGAGACAGTTGGATTCACGGGCCGCTTTAGCCTGTTTATTATTCCCCAGAATGCACTTGAATTGATGTTCTTTGTGGTGTATAGTAGTTTAGTCCAAAAGTTGTCCTCCTGTCGTCTTTTGTGTTCCCACTTCTTCTTTTTGTATTCTCTCTTCAACTTCCGTATTAATTCCCAGTCAATACGTTTTTTGCGGCTGTGAGGCTTGTTTGGATTTTACAGCCATAATTGTGGCCAGTTTGTCAGTAAAACATGTCCACTCTTGTATTTTATTGCAGTCGCTAGTTTCACTTTCCGTTTTGATTCTCTGGACTTTTACTTGTAATTCGTCTAAATTCTCTGTAGACCATTTCAGTCGTTTCAAGTCAGTTGTGAATGTGCTTTCTGCCATTGTCGCACTGTTTTGATGCTTTGAAAACAAACTTTAAATTAAAATTAATATGTTGGAATGAATGGTAACTTTTATTCGTGAATTCAATTGAAAACCGAGTGAGAAGGGACAACAATGGTAGTGAAATTGCTGTGTAGTCAAGCCTTGATTGCGAATTGCCTCCCAGGTGGGTATATTTTGGTGGACGGTCTTCTGATGTTCTACCATTTATTATTCTCAGCCCCAGGTATGCCTGAGTTGTCACCAATTGTTGTCCTACTAGACACAAAAGTGTTTTTTCGAGAGTGCTTATTTTTCTTTAGATTTCTCTTGAACATCTATGAATCCCTGATCTAGAAGTTTTCGACCTTCAACTGGTCAAACTGGCGCAGTGTTGCTGATTACAAAATACTGTATTAGAAGGTCCCAAAATGACTTTAGCTTTCCTTGGATCTCCTCGGGACTCGGATACCTGGGCATCCTGGTCACAATAGGCTTAGATGGGGTTTGCAGGATTTGCTGGCACAAGTGGACTGCGACTTTCACAGGTGGTCCGCCTTACAGTTCTCCTTGTGGGCTAGAACCCAAGTGGTAACAAGCATTGGCATAGCCAATAGCTTTAGCTTTTGGGACCTTATAACTATTTACTCATGCAGCACAATATCCTTGGTGCAACATCATCAACTGTTGCATGGCTAAACACTTATAAGATCCCAAAAGCGAGACCTATTGGCTATGCCAGTGCTTGTTTTGGTTGTTTCCCTGGCATAATTTATGCATCTATCAGTGCAAGTTCTAGAATAAATAAAAAAACGTGAATGGAAAGGAGCTGGAAAACAAGTGAGAAAGAGAAAGCAAAAACGTGGTGGGGTGGGGGCTGAGGTGAAAAAAAGTAGGGAGAGACAGCTTAGCTTCAAACATCTAAACATGTTTCGAGTATGGCCATTACACAGCTGCTTGCTGATCACATAAAGGGTACAGGTACTAGAAAAACATACCCCTTGGTGATTTGTGGGGGTGGTGTTGCTAGGGGATGTAAAGGGAGGGCCCAATGAGGTCTATGAGGATGTTTTAGACTTCTTAAAATAAAGGTGCCTTCGAACGGAGAGGAAGTTGGTGAGTCTGGGCACAATTTCCTATGCCTGAATTGCCGGTCTGCATTTCTTTCATTATGGAGGTATTCACGGAATGCCTGGATCAGATTAAAAAGGGAAAGGTATGGAGATAGCCTGCACTCTGCTAAATTAGTTTTCTTTCAAGGGAAAACGGAAAACTGTTCAGAATAACATTGCGTTCTCAGCATTCAAACCTAAAAACCCTACAAAATATAAATGAAGCTACCTCCTACAAACTCAAAATTCAAAATAAACAACAAGCATTGGCCGCGATATGTGGTGGGGGAGAAGCGGGAGGAGAGTGTGTGTGTGTGTGTGTGTGTGTGTGTGTGTGGCCAATGCTTGAAAAAAAAAAAGCTGCGCACGCTACGGCCTGCAGCAGTCAAACTTATATGGCAGCTGCGTGCATGCAAGCGCTAGGCCAGCCAAAGCTGCTTGTGGTAGCACTTTTTAAAGTCCCTACTAAATGTCTCGCAGAGCAGCGCATGCGCTGGCTCAGGCGCGACCAAAAAATGGTTACTGGTCCCAGAATCAATTATACTTTTGGTAGGCTACTTGTGACTTCCAAGACACTCCTGACCTTAAATAAGCGTGTTAAAAGCGTTTATATTGGTAAGCAGAAAAATCTGCAAAACATGCAGACACCTGGGTGGGGGTGTGGCTACATCTAGTTCAACACCTCTCGCAGTTAGGATACTTTGTCCTCTGCTGTCGATTGGCCCCCCATGGTCACTCTAGAAACATCTGTGGTGCGCATAGCACTAGGTCTGAGCATACTATACTATGCCAGACCTCTCCCATTACTAATGTACCCCCTCAGGACGACGGCAATGTGGACAGTCTGGAAAGATGTCCATAGAAGCCTGGACATAAATGATAATCTTCACCAGGGAGCAGCACCATTCTGGGTTAACACAGCTCTTAAGATAGGCCGTGACACTTAGTGTTGGCCATAAAGGACTGAGAGGGATTATGGCGATAGAGGATATTTTATACCGCTACCAATATGATGAAGCCCTTTGAAGCCCTCTGTAAGGACTTTTTCGTAAGGCCAGTGCACTATTGGCAATACTGCCAATTGCGCCGTTGCTTTATGCAGTGAGCTCAGTGCTGGCCCATCGGCCCTATCAGAATCGCCTATAAGGAAGTAATTACGTGGGGCAACTTTAGGGCACTGTGTCCAAATTAGACCAGATTGATATTGTCTCAGTATTCTTGAGATATAAGCCGTGGAGCAAGGCGGCACTAGAAGGCCTGCTTAGGTGTTAAATATACAGATGAGGACTGTTCGAGTTTTCTTGATAATCATGACAAGGTATCCCTTTATTAGCGGGTGGATGGGAAAAGATTAAAATAAATAACAGCAGGGCGACCAGGATACAGTGATCCTATGCCCCTTCTACAGTTTGTTTTAATATTTTCCCATCCACCTGCTAATAAAGGCTAATAAAGGCATACCGTGGGAGTCAATGAGGAATTTTTATTTACACGTTACGTCCCCAACACATTAATATACAATGAGCTCCCTGGAACACGGTTGAGCCCACCCTGACTTATAGGGGTTAGCGTGTACCCGATGACAAAGCATGCCACTACTAGAGTGGGTGAAGGTTGTATGTAAAAAAAAAATTCACTTTTCCTTTTTAGGTCTCGCGCCTAGCTTTGCAGTGCGCAGCATTGCTCGCGCAGCGAGAGACCTCATGTAGGGGCTTCTGAAACCTGACCACACGCTTGTGCGTGTGCTTTTGTTTTCGTCACCTGCTATTGGCTTTTGTGTACGTCTTTGTAAAAAAGGTAGCACGCCATTGGTGAAAGGTGTGTAAATTTCCCAGCTTCTTTAGTAATGTAACTCCCCATGTCCTATTGGTGTCTGTTACGCTAAGCAGCAGCATCTGAGACCTAATAATAAACATGTGTTTCTAATTAGCTCGTGCTCGCTTTGCTGCCGCGCTCCCTCGCCCCCCGCGCACTACTGGTTTCGATTCTGTGCTTTTTCTTCAGGTTGCATGACGACAGCCGCACTGCATAACAACATCGACGTTTGTTCGGAGGAATGCTTTGAACCCTAATCCCTAAATTAGACTAATGAACACCTATTTTTGTGTTTTTATCGGTACTTATGTGGCCAGGAGTAAGTTCTGTTTTTTTTTATTTCATTCACCCAGTGCAGGGACAGGGGCCGCTTTCTCAGAGCAGCTCCCTCGCAGCTGCCGGGCCCCGTCTGAGACCGAAAGGCCTTGTTTACAGCGGTGCCCCCTTGTACTTAGATTAACAAGCCTGGCTTTCAGGGCAGCGGCTCCAAATAAGCAGCGACTGTGGGGAATATAATTCACCCACGTACACTGCAGGGAGCCCTTTCAGATATTTGTTGTCTGCGAGGAGCAAGCTTTTCCATCACCTTATTGATTCCAAGTCACATTTTCAAATTTAAGAGGCGAGCAACTTCTGCAAACAAACGTCGGGTGTTTAAAACTTGCCTGCAGGCTCGCTGCTCGGCTGGTGAGTAGCAAGGCTTCCGAGCTGAATGGGGGAGGTGGGGGCAGGACGGCTGTGCAGGGGAATGGTGCTGCCTGAAGTGTGCAAGGGGGCCTGAACACTGCCTGGAAGAGGGAGAAGTCTGCATAGGCGCTTTGTGAATGGAAGGTATCCCCATTAGGGGTGGGCCTAGCGACATGGGGGGTGGTACTTTAATGGTGGCCCATAGGAGTGGGGGCGAGAGGATACATCTCTTGGAGCCAGTGAAAATGTACTCCCACCCGGAGACTGTGGGTGGGGCCCGTGGCATTTAAATGTTGAAAGCAGGGATGTGGAATTCCTATAGCCCGACGCCCAGGACATTTGGGGTCAAGGGCAACAAGTTTTGATGTGTATTTTGGCCAAGTAGGCCCAGCCCCCTGCAGCACATACTTAATGTTGTACTGCAAACTGGCAGCCAAAGGGAAACAGGGAAGGGTACTGCCTGTAGTTAAGTTAATATTTGTGTGCATGTGTTAATGCTGTTCAAACTTGTATTTATGGTTCATTAGTTGAAAGCCTTCATTATTAGGGTGAGCGCTCTAAGTAAATGTACGTTCTGACTGCACTACTGATAGTGGTTCCAGTATGAAAATGTGTACTCATGGTATCAAAGTTTAGCAACATGAGGCTATGCATGATGCTCACAGAATGCTCCCTGATTAGATGCAAATATTTGCAGAAGCTTGAAAGCAAGATTAATGTTTCTTTGCTTTCAATATAAAATGTTCCTGAAAAATGAAAGTAGGGAAAAAAACATTTTGCTAAACTACTGTAAAATTTCAGGTACCATTTCTTTGCAGCATCATTTAGTAAAATGTGTTGATGCATGCTAGTATTTCCCCAAAATATTCATATTGGAAAATTTGTGTAACCAGTTTCAATAAGATTATGGGAAACAAAAATAAACACGCCTTGGCAAAGCCAGTAGGTCTGACATTGGTGGTCAGCTTTTTAGTTTTGGCAATGCGTGACTTGTTTTGGCATGGCTTTTGTAAAACCTTATTGATGTAAGAGCTGCCGGGCCTTCACCATTATAACAAACATTGGCAAACGCAAAAATTGTTTTTGGTCTCAAAAAAGCACACACTGCCACATTAGTTACTGGCACTGAACAAAACTACTTTGTATACCGATATGCTCCTTGAGAAAGAGAAGAATGCTGTCAATCGCAGTGAAGCCAGCCGATTCAGCGAGAGAGAGAGAATTTTAATAAACACAAAAGGTCATAGTTAACGCCAGACTAAATTAGGGGCCCAATTATTAAAGAAGTCTCAAAAGTGCACCTTTGGTATATGGCTTTTGGGAATACACAAGAATTTACATTAGTAGGGCAAGAAATTGTACTTCTACAAAATATTTGTGAACTGCATTTTAGCATGAGCAAATATGCATGTGTAGATTTGCTCATGTGAAAACCTGGATGTTTGAAAGTTCATTTTCCCTCCAACTATTTTTTCCCCAACTCTGAAAGAAGGTTTATGTCTTCCACTCTCAGGAGTAAATTTCCAACATTTCTCAGTATGGGAAAGATTAGAGAAGATTTGTTGAAAATCCTTAAAACATGCAAGTTAGTAGGTTTGCACAGACTCAAAAGGGCATTCCAACCCTGGAACTACTGCTTACCACCATCTTCAGTCCCAGTATGTAGATCTGCGGAAACGTGGCAACATAAAATAACTAGTATTCAAACACTACTATGGTTTATGCCCTGGCATAATCAGAGAGGCTATATAAGAGCTCTTATATAATGAGATTGCTGCCATAATTTGTGGCAGCCCTACATGACACCAAAGGGACAAGTGGATTTTGTTACCGGACAAGTATATTTATGAAGCAACCTGCCCCATGGACAAGTAGATATTTTAATAAATTCCACACCCCGGTGAAAGTCAAGGGGTCAAGTGACATTTTTACTGCTGACCCTCAATTGCCGCCTGCCAGACCGACCTTTGCCCTTGGGGAGAGCCCACCCTAATCTCAGCTGTCCAGCAAATTCACCGGAAATTACAGAGCCCGACTTTTCAGCCACTACTAACTGCAATACAAGCCACGTTTGTCCAAATATTTGCTACGACACTGAAGCTTTCCTTTTTTTTTATTTTTATTTTTATTTTATTTTTATTACGAACCCAACACAGGCAGAGCCAGACAAAATCTATACAATACTTCATATGAAACATAAAACAATACATTACAGATTCATTAAAAGGAAAAGGAATAACAAAAATACATCAAAAAGCATGGGAGCTAGTAGCTGGAATGGAGCGATCTGAGACCCTTATGTAGTCATAGGATTGTGTTTGAATTTCCAATTCGTTATAGGAAGCCAGAGTGACTCCCCAAGTTTCCTTGCTCTTTTTCCCCTTGTATTATATATAGCCGTCTCTATGCTATAGATTGCCAGAAAACGGGAGAGCCACATATGAAAACTTGGAGGTTCTTGCTCTTTCCATCGAGCTGCCAGAATGATTCTAAGAGCGGCGGTACCAATATAAAGTATTTTTTGCTCTGATTTTGTCAATTTTAGAGAAGTATCACAACCTAAGACATAAAGTGTATCAGAGTCTGGTACCCTGTGCCCAAAAAGCTCTTCCCAGAAATTCGAAAGCATATTCTTAATTAACACAAGTGAAGGACAGCTACTAAACATATGTATCAGGGTGGCAGGACCTTTCGAGCATCTTGGGCAGATGTCATTCTCCCTTTTCCCCCATAAAAACAGCTTGGCGGGTGTGTAATAGAGATTGAATACTGTTTTATATATTTGTGCTTTTAAGTTACTGGCCATAATCAACCGTTGGCTCATCTCTAATACACTATCAATATCTACGTCAGGATTGTTTAATTTTGAAGCCCAGCTAGATTCTGTTTTTTTCCCCAGGTCGTCCGACATATTAATTAGCAGTAGCCTATAAAGTACTCCTATTCTAGTATTTGTATTGTTAAGGGCTACTATTATCTCTACTCTCCCCAAGTCAATAGAGGGACGTTTTGCTCTTAGATACGCTATTACCTGCGCGAATTTAATGTAGTCACCGTTTGAGAGTTGGTATTTTTGTTTCAGGTCGTTAAAAGTGGTATCAAAATCGTTAATCAAGAAATCGCTAATTGTAGTTATACCAATCCTTTCCCATTTTCTTGCTATCACATCATAAGAAGGCGCGCAAAGAGTACTGTGTTTCCATAATAGCGTATACCTATTAACTTTCTTAAGTTGTATGAGTTTAACAACCTTTCCCCAAACTTTCCAAGCGCTTAACATAATTTCAGCCTTGCATTTCTTTTTAATGTGCTTAGTGTCGATAACCTGGAGGAAAAGGCCCTTTACTTGTTTACCGAGAGCCAACTCATAAATTGAAGGAATGTAGTCACTATCGACGTGTAGTACCATTACTATTGCAAAACATAGGAGTTGAGAGTTTTAGACACTGAAGCTTTCCTGGGTAAATTTGGTCCTTTCCTCAATTCAGCACAACATAAGGTCTTCAGATTCTATTTCAGCTTCCCCAGAGTGCAGCTCCCTCTCAGATTCGATTAGAGTTCGAACTGATAAATCAAAATTTAGCACAAACAGGTGCATTGATCAGATGCATGTCATTAGTAAGATCCTCGGATGGAAACATTATGAGCTTTGATATGGAATGAAATTCAAAATAACATGCACCAGAATTCGAACAACTGGGCGCAAACGCTTAACAAAGCATTAACAATGTTGAGAGCTAAAGAGCTATGGTACATGACACTTCCTCAGAATTTTTTTTTAAAAAAAAGTCAATAACAAGCAAACAAGGAGGCTGTCATGCCTCGAAGATAAAGAAGAGTTCAGAAAAAGAAGGCATGCATGGATAACGATTGATACTTACAGGGAGCCGTACCCCCAGGAATACTGCACAACACTACTTGGATAATTCTATAAAAATAAGCGGCTGCAGTTACATTTTGGTCTATGCCAATCATTGGAATACATTCCCAACCTCAACCTTTGAATACAAAGTGCAGACTTTGCTTACTACATGAAGAAAGTTTGATTCATATTTTATCACTCTGCCCGATCTTATTAATAGAGCAATTTTAATGAAAATAATTGTTAATATGTATGGCATTAGATTATGTCGGCACGCTCTACTATTCTGTATGAAAGGGGAATCTCCTCAAATAATGGCTGCTTTTATAAAATTTTCTCTTAAAGCTGAACGATTATTGACCGCAAAAAGCCTGATGAATGTAACGTAAGCATAAAGTGACTTCACTAAAACAGGGCACAATATGAACTCCTGTGATGCTTAAAGGAAATCGCAAAAATCTGATTCATAATATATCAGTACATGTTTTTAATATTTTTGCTTGCACGAGGTGCGTGTGACTTGTAGTAAATTGAAGGTGGTGCACAAATTACAAGTTCAAGTTTAGAATTTGTTTGTTTAGTTTAAGTTGAGTTATGATAGAAACAAAGTTTTCCTAACTATAATTTATCCTTAACCTTTGGTTTTTTTCATTGAATGTAAATGGTTTTTATTTTTTTTATAAAAATGTTTTAAATCTTAGTGTTGAGTGTCATTTAATTGAGTGCTGTTAAGTGCACTGTCGTAGAGTAAAGTGAAGGACTGTGTCATGCAGTCTAGTGTCAGAGTCTAGTGTTGTATAGTGGAATGGATTTGAGAGGCATTGCGCATAGTGGAGCAAGGTGTTATACAGTGGAGTGGTGTGTCGTATAGTAGAGTGGAATATCATTGCGTGTTGCACAGTGGAGTGACATGTCGTACAGTTGAGTGTCGCACAGCAGAGTGTCGTAGACTGCAGTGTTGTGGAGTACAATATCGTATAGTGTCGTACAGCCACAGAGTGTTGAACAATTTAGAGGCATAGAGTGGAGTACACTTCAGTATAGTGTCATACGGATCAGGGTTGTGGAGTGTCGTCCAGTTGAGTGGTGGAGGGTATCATACAGTGTAGTGTTGTACAGTGGTTTGCCGTGTCATCTAGTGGAATGGTGTGTGCTCGTGTGTTATACGGTGTAGTACAGTGGAGTAGAGTGGATGGGTATAGAGTGTAGTAAAATGGCATACAGTGGAGTTGCATAGAGTAGAGTAGGTTGCTGTACAGTGTACCGGCGTAGAGTTGGGTGTCGAACAATGGCATAGAGTGGGCTAAAGTATTGTATAGTGGAGTTCAATAGAGTCATGTAGGTAAGAGTGAAGTAAACTGTAATATAGTGGAGTGTTATGTTGTACAGTAGAGTGGCATGGAGTAAAGTGCCCCGCATATCATACAGTGTTGTAAAGTGTCATGGAGTGGAGTGCTGTGTAGCACAGTAGAGTGTTGTAGACTGGTGGAAAATGTTGTAGAATACAGTTGAGTGGCATAGAGTGGAGTAGAGTGTTGTAGAGTGTGGTGATATAGACTGTTGTAGAGGCAAGTGACAGAGTTGCATAGAGTGGTGTGGTGTACAGTTGAATAGTGAAGTAGGGTATCAGACTGTAGTAGAGAAAAGTGGGATGGAGTGGTGTAGAAGTAGTTGCATAGTATCATGGAGTTTTGTAGAGTGGTGTAGAGTGTCATACAGTGGCAGCCTGGAATACAGTGTTGTACAGAGGAGTATAGGGGCAAACAGTAGTACCGTGTCGTACAGTGACAGAGTTGTAGAGTGCACCTTTTATAGAGTAAGGTGTTGCAGAGTGGAGCATTGTACATTGAAGTCTTGTGATGTGGCGTAGAGTGGGGTAAACTGCTGCCCATTGGAGTGGAGTGACGTAGCATGGAGTGGAATAAATTGTCATATAGTGAAGTGGCATCTTGTATAGTACAGTGTAGTGATGTAACAGAGTGGAGTAAGGATTAATAGAGTGGGATGGCGTGTTATACAGTGAAGTGGTATACCATGTCAGAGTGTGGGAAACTGGCATATAGTGGAGTACAATGTTGTAGAGTTGAGTGAGGTAGAGTGTGGTACAGTTGAGTGGCATAGAGTGTTTTAGAGTTGAGTGGTATACAGTGCTAAAGTACAGTATAAAGTGGAGTGGCGCAGAGTGGATTAGTAGAGTAGAGAATTGTGTTACAGAGTACAGTGAAGTAACTTCTGATTGAATGCTGTAGAGTTGCGTAGAGTGCTGTAGAGTGAAGTACAGTCTGGTATAGTGACGGAGTGGACTACAGCGTTGCACAGGAGTAGTATAGAGTGGAGTAGAGTTTGATAGAGTGGAGGGACGTAGAGTGTCTTATAGTGTAACAGAGGTTCATAGAGCAGAATAGAGTGCAGTGACACTGTGTGGCATAGTAGAGTGGAGTACAGTAGAATAGTGTAGAGTGGAGTGGCATCCAGTGGAATAGAGCAAAGTGGGGTGACATAGAGTTGAGTAACGCTGTAGTGGAGTGGTATACAGTGGACTAGCAATGAGTGGAATAGCGTATACTGGAGTGGCGTGTAGTGAAATGGGGTAGATAGGAATAGCATACAGTGGAGTGGGGTACAGTGGACAGTGTACACTGTAGTGGCGTACCCTGGAATGGCCTGGAGTTGAGTACCGTATAGTGGAGTGGCAGATAGTCGAATAACAGAGTGGAACAGCGTACAGTGGAGTGGCATAAACTGGAGTGTCATAGACTGTAGTGGCGTACAGTGGCGGGAGTAGAGTGCATTAGCTTACAGTGGAGTGGGGGTACAGTGGACTAGTGTACATTGGAGTGTCATATAGTGGAATAGTGTACAGTGCACTGGTGTATAGTCGAAAAGCACAGAATAGTGTACTGTGGATTGTACACTTATAGCATAGAGTGGGTTAGAGTGAAATAGCATAGAGAGGAGTGGCGTAGAGTCGAGATGCATACAGAGGAATAGCGTAGAGTAGATTGGTGTAGAGTGGAGTAGTTTACAGTGGAGTGGCATACAGTGGAGTGGGATAATGTGGAATAGCATGTAGTGGAGTTGTGTATACAGTGGAATAGAGTACAGTGGAGTGTGGTAGAGTGAAGTGGCATAAAATGGCATGCCATGGCATACAGCGGAATAGAGTAGCCTACCATACAGCAGAATAGTGTAGAGTGGAATAGCGTACATTGAAGTGCAAAATGCAAGGGGTTTATAGTGGCGTGCAGTGGATTCCGGTAGAATGAAATAGTGAAGTGGCGTAGAGTAGAGTGGAGGGGTATGGAGTGGAATAGAGTAGATAGGAAGGGCATACAGTGGAGTGGGGTAGTGTGGAATAGCATGCAAGTGAGTAGTGTAGTTGCGTACAGTGGAATAGAGTAGAGTGGGGTAGAGTGAAGTGGCATAGAATGGAATGGCATTGCATACAGTGGAATAAAGTAGCCTGGCATACAGCAGAATAGTGTAGAGTGGAATAGCGTACATTGAAGTGGCAGTGCAGGGGAGTATAGTGGAGTGGCGTACAGTGGAGTTGGGTAGAGAGGAATAGCATACAGTGAAGTAGAGTGGAGCGGTGTAGGAGTGGCATTCGGTGGAATAGCGTACAGTGGAGTGGCATAGACTGGAGTGGTATAAGGATGTACATTAAATTTGTCAGGAATATGGAATATTTGTTGTGCAGATCAATGCAAGACAGCGATTTGCGCTGTCTTGCGTTCCTCCAGATTTACCAAGCAACGTAGGGCCAAGCATGGGGGACTTGTGTTGCTTTGTACATGGGACTTAAGTATGCGAGACTGTGCTTGACGCAAAGGTAACACAACACAATACAATTACACATCTGGCGCTCAGTTTCACTAAGCAAGTAGTCCTGTGGTACATGCGGATGACAAGGAAGTATATGGCTTTCTTTACAAAATTAAAATGCGGGCAATTATTTTAAAAACACTTTACCAATGTTCGGGGTTAGGGCCTTAATTACTGGTAAGTAGTAGGTTTTATTAGTATTCCTACCTATTGCCACTTTATTAAAGTGTTAGTAGGTAGGGAAATTAATTTATATTATTGTGCATATTTTTTTTAACTTACGGAGTACCACGCTAGTCCCTATGAAATAACCTTTTTTTTTTAAAGAAATTTACCTTTTTTCCCCTTCATTATTTTTAAGTTGTGCAGTAATTTCTCTGTATTTCTGTGATACTCCGTGCACTTTTTTATAAAAAAATAAATATGAAAAAAATTTCACAAATTCTAATGTATTACAGATTTCTTTGTAAATATATAAATATATATATTTACATAAGTATTACAGTACCCCCTTGGTAATACTGTAGTACTCCATTATTATTATTTTGTAAATATATAGAAATTATATATAATGTTTCCCTATATATTGTCACTGTAATTAAATGGTGATAGGTTTTATCATTTTACACTACCTAACACCTATATTTAAGCCTCAAACCCAGAACTTAGGGAAAGTGTCCTTAAAACAACATGGCTTATATTAACTTTTGTAAAGGCAGTCATTAGTCAATCGTATAATTCCATGTCATTGCTAGGTACTGTGGTATACTTTCACGAAATACAGTGAAATTACTGCAACAACAGATATCACTAAGTTACAATACCATACAAGTAAAAAATACTTACCCTACTCACCTGTACTACCCAAAAGGATTATCTTCACACCATAATCTATATTCCTGCCAAAATTCATTCAAATCCGTTCAGCTGTTTTAGCACTAAGTGCAAGTACAAAGTTCAGACAAAATGCATTGGTGCCTAAATGATTTTGGGACTCCACTTGTCTTTGAACCCTCTTGATGAATCTCTGTGAAACTTGTAGAAAAAGAAATAGGTCTGCAATGTTTTGTGGTGATTTGCCACATGGGCGTCAAGTTATTAGCCACCAAAAATCAGAGTCATTTTTTGCCACCGGCACTCTGTAATTAACATATATATATATTGTGTGACCTTTGATAAAGTTCAGAGACATGAACGAAACGCGTCAGGCAAATTGCTCCACAATTGCTCAAAATAAATGCTGCTGCATAGGTGTTCCGTGTGCGGCTCATCTTCTTTCCACAACGGGGGAGAAACGGATGATATATATATATATATATATATTTTAACTGTGCACGTGAGTAATACTTCAAACAAATCATGTCCAGTATCGAGGAAAGAAAAAATGCAGGAAAGAGAAATTAGAAAATGGTGGGAGGCCACTTCACTACAGCGCTACGAGGACTGCAATCGAATTCCTAGGGGTCTATGTATTTTTACTGTGCCATCATATGAAAACCCCGATCCGGCTCTTCTGAAAAAATGGGCCCATTACAATGCTGATTCGGCAAAAGTGATGGTGCAAATGTTGATAAAGTACGCGTGGAGTGACCGCGAGAAATGTTTGGCAGAGATACGCAAAATGGAGGAAATGATTAATAAAGATGGACACCAAATCCAGTGAAGATTTGAAAAACGCTATGATGTTGAGAGTGAAAGATTATGAAGCAGGTATAAGAAAAAGAAAACAAACGAAGTTTCAGCGAGACGAGCGACATACCAGGACAGGCCGAATTCTAACGTTTGCTCGCAAGTTTGATGCCACAAGGAAACGAATGGCACAAGGCACTCCCAACATTACAAATAGAGACACTTCTGAATCGGAAGCTGATGTCTCAGAAGGGAAACCGACAACAAGCTTGAGGGAAAGTGACAGACCGAATGAGTGCCCTTTTTCTTTTTTTACAAGAATATCAAGTTATCAAAGAAACGCGACAGAGACCCCCCACAGAGAATACACCCCCCACAACAAACCAAAGATCTAAAAGGAAAGGCAAAACAAGGAGGGAAAAGAGGGGAGAAATATCTACGGCATCACCAAGAGTTACACGCAGAAGAGGCAAATGGCAACAGACATTGAGGACAATACAGTCATCAACCTTTCGGACTGAATATTGACCGAAGATAAAAATAAAAGTTCTCAAAAGAGGCCTAACTTTCTGTCTTACTGCGGAATTTGACCTAATACAAACGAGAATAGACCTGTTCAAGTACATCAGAAAATTAAAATGTCAAAAAATCTTTCTTCTAAATCCGAGAAATGCAAGCATCTGGGAAGAACAAAATGGTAGAGGGGAGGACTCTAATGAACTGATCTAGAGGCCTTATTGGCCCTACAATCCATGGCCCTCACACAAATTGACGAAGGCCGTGACACAATAACAAGTTTGGAAGTAGCAGGGGTGACCCAAACAAGAGATCCCAGCAATCTAAAACTAAAATCAAAAATACTTCCGAACACTGCGCATGACGCCATTGATGTGTTTAATGAGGCAGTTCCTATGGATTTACAAAAATTGACAATCGCCAAAATATTGAAATCGAACCCTCTGACAAAGGGGGAAATGTTGTGGTATTCAAGAAAGAACTGTATGTACAAGAAGCATTGCGACAACTCGCGGACACTAATTGTTATGAAGTAATAAAGAAATTTGAATACGTGAAATGCACTATGGAGTACTAAACAATTTTAGAAGGTAGGAAAAACAAAGGAATGTTAAATGAAGAAGAGCTTCTATTCCTTCGGTGTGAGACGCCTGTGATACCAACCTTCCATCATCTCCCCAAAATCCACAAGAACAAAAAGAGTCCACCAGGGAGACCGTTAGTGTCATCAATCGGTAGTCTCATGGAGAATAACTCAAGATTTATTGACCCTTTTCTATTTCTGATTGTAAAGGACCTGGCATCGTATGTGAGAGATATGCAGGACTTCTTAAGACTCATGGACGTGTGGGAATCAGAAATACTTCTGATCACACTGGATGTCACCAACTTATACACGTGCATATGCCTTGAAGATGGTATTTCAGCCATAAAATGGTTCCTGGATAAGAAGCCTCTGAAATACTATAAACACAATGAAATGCTGCTGTATATGATAAGATTCTGCTTATATAACAACATCTTTCTCTTCGCAGGCAAGCATTTCAAACAGATATGGGGGACCGCGATGGGCACATGCTTTGCCCCCAGCTACGCAAATTTATTCGGGGGCTGCTGGGAAAAGCACGTGGCCTGGGGCGACGCCCACGACCACTGGTCAGACAAGATAATGCTATGGACTAGGTACATAGATGACCTCTTTGTCATCTGGCGCGGTGTCTGGTCCTCGGCAGAGGAGTACGTCGCCGCGCTGAACGACAATGAGTGGAATCTAAGATTCACCAACAACATCAGCGCGACTTCTGTTAACTATCTTGATCTAGAAGTCTTTGTGGAGAACATCTTACAGACCAGGCTGTATAGGAAACCCACAGCGGGTAACGCCATGTTACATGCAGCTTGCCACCATCCAAGAAGCCCAGTGCGGAACATTCCTTTTGGTGAGTTCCTTCGCCTGAAGTGTAACTGCTCTGCGGCGGGAGATTACCAAAGGGCTAAAGATGAGGCAAGCACTAGGTTTAAAATCAGAGGATACTCTGATAATATTCTGAGGGAGGCTGCTGAAAAGGTAGCGAAGGTTGATAGAAAAGATCTACTGGTGGTCAAATCTACAGTGAAAAAAGATGAACCAGCCATAATAACAGATTTTAATATCAAATCGGGAGAAGTAGTGCACATTTTTAATAAAAACTGGCACATTTTGAAAACTGACAATGTACTAAGAAAACATCTCCCAGAACATCCATCACCTACAGATGCTGCCAATCCCTTGGAGATCATCTTGTCCACAGCCACTTTTCCACCATGCCACAGTCTCGCAAGGCAATTGATGTCAAGGGTTTTTATCCGTGCCTTCGCTGTAAGGCCTGTAAAAACAGTAAAAAAGTACTGACATATCGAGGGAGGCTAGATGATGCAAGACCTATAAGAGAAATTAAAAGACTCTTAAACTGTCACTCAGAGTTTACGGTATACTGTTTGGAGTGCCCATGTGCGATATATCGGTAGTACTATTCACCCTACAAAGAAGCGAATACTCGAAGACATGCGTGCTATAACAAACAAGGAAAACATACGCTGTGGCGCGCCACTGTGAACAACATCATCAAAGTAACAAGGACCTACTGACCTTCTACTGCCTTGATCAGGTGGATCGAAGGGAAAGGGGAGGAGATAGTCAAAGCATTAAACATTTTAGAATCAAAATACATCATTGATCTCCAGACCAAGGCCCCTATAGGGTTGAATAACGATGAAGAAATGTGGGTACATCTATAGGAACACAGTAACGAAGAGTGAGTGACATCAAGAATCCCTAGATAACACCGAGGACTCTAAACAAACAAGTGACAGCTAGGTAACGATTTAGAACTGATCAGGAACACTGTCACCAGTATGGAGTCTAAACAGAGACACAAGGAGTAGAATAAGGAATCGAGATATTACACTGTTCTCGAAAAGATACTGAGACGCCAGCCCATTCAGGGCTAGATAGTATTACAGGGGAGGAACACAAAGTGAACACTATTGATTAAGAATGCATTGGAATTTACCGAAATCAAATGGTCCAATAGTATTAAATCAATATTCATGTGATTATAATAGCAAGCCTTGTTTAATGAATTTGATAATATTCATATATTTTTTCATCCCCTGATTTGTAATAATTTGTTATTTTAATTGCACACAGCACTTTATCAAACTGCATTTTTAATGAATTCTGTGTTCTACAAAACATGTTTTAAGATGGCCACGATATTTACAAATGGTATTGAAGTCTGTCTTCACTGTTAATGTAGTTCCCGTGGGGCTTCACGAGTTGAAATGGCCGTTTGTTTTGCACAGTAAACTGACATTGATGAAGCCGTGAGGCGAAATGCGTCTGTTGGGGGGGTTGAGGGATCTGCAGTAAAGCACTTTTGCGAGGATACCAGTGTGCTCTCCTTTTCAGCGCCGGAAGATTGCTGAAAGTGTCTAAATACATAATATATATATATATATATATATATATATATATATATATATATATGTATATATATATATATATATGTTGTATGTATGTATGTATGTATGTATATGTATGTGTATATATATATATGTATATGTATGTATATATATATATATATATATATATATATTCAGACTAGACATTGCTTCCTAGTGGGACAGGGAATAACATTTGCATACTACACATTGTTAAAAATCAAAGAATTGATAGAAAGCATAAGGGCATCAGCCACAACACTATTTTTAAAATTATACATCATGAAGAGAAGTGCTCAAGTGAATGTCACAGAATTATCTGAGTGGGAATAATATAAGTATATACATAATTTTTTTCTGGCTCTGTTCTGTTTCTTCGTAGAGAGCAGAAAGTCCTTTATATTGAGACAGAAAACTCAATGATTTATAGGTGCAGCACAGTTGCCCAAAAATACGTTTACATCGTTTCGACCGATTGTGAATTATAGGGTCCTCATCAGGATAAGACGGTTGGAGAGAAGTGCAGTATTTTGATATGCTTGTGTTTTGCACGATTGTTAATAACGAGACTGTTGCCTGCCACTTCATGACCCAAGTTAGTTTGTACTTGCGGGTAAGTGGGCTATATTGCCCTGCAATAGTGGCTGTATCATTCAAAACTGGCAGAGGAATTGATCGGTTAGTTAACTAAGATGGGTAGAGGTATGCCAAAGTACCCGGCTTAAACAGTTGTAGATAAAATTAAACGTTCCATGGATCGTAAGTGTTCATAAAATTAATTGGAGACAGTCAAGAAACCCGTACGTCTAGAATGGAGAATGAATCTCCCAGGTAGAGGGGCAACACTGCAGCTGTCCGCATGCACCTCCGCTCAGAGAAACTATGTTTTTTTCCCGCTTTGTAGGAGGGCATGTGGTGCAGTGCTTGAATTGCTGACTGTGTAATCAGGAGAGCTCTTCGGTCCCTAACCACTTAGGGTGATCAATTGTAACCTTTTGCCTCCCTTGGTTCATTATCTACTAAAACTTTAAATGTTTCAGAAACTGGCTGACCTTCAGCATTGGACACTATTTAAAAAATCTTTTCATTATGGTCCGCTCTTCCAGTTTTACTCTGGATGATACTTGAGCTTTTAATTACATTTGCAAATTGATGCAGTCATGGTCTTAACCGTGGCCTCTTTTTAACTGACTTGTATTGAATCCGTATACAACCTTGTGGTTTTCGCTCTTCTTTCTAGCTTTAGTAGCATCTGGCCTTGGCAGCAGAAATGCCCATATGGCCCTGTGTCTGCTGCATATTATCCATTTCGGTTCTCATCTGGTGGTTTGTGCCAAAAAGGTGAATGTTTTTACTTCAGTTGCTTTTCCTAAACCACAGGATTCAGGTTAGTTTGACTTGCATCTGTTATATGGCATCTAAGATGCCAGGTGTAGGAATTTTGAATGGTACATGTCTATTTGGAGCATGTCTTTGCTCTGCTCAGACTTGCTGCATTGCTGCCTCGTTCCCCAGTCGCTCCAGAGTTTTGGAATGCATGTCTATGTGGACTAACTCCTTACCACCTTACAGTCCATGCCTTTGTTGTGCCCAAAGCTGCTTTCCAGTCATTTGCCTGTTGCTCTTGATTTCTAGCCCATGTCTCGTATCCAGTTAGCTCCAACCTCCGCTGCAAACAATTGCCTTTTCTATTTCTTTGTAGCCCAGGGCTCCTCTCAATGCGTTTGCCAATTGTTGTTCCCTGGGCTCCTCGCCACCTCTTGCTGTTTTTGATAGTCCAGGGTCCTCTCCCCTTATTTGCACACTGCTGGCCCCTAGAAGCCCATGGTTGCTGTCCAGGTGCACAGTCGCCGCCTCTGAAAGATTTGCTGTTCTTGGCTTTGCTGAAAAGCTCGGAGAAGAAAGCCACCGTTTCCAATTCAAACTCCTCAGCGTTTTGCTTTTCGAAAGAAACCTCCCCAAATAGTTGTGCGTTTTATTTTTTATGAAACGAGGGGATTCTTTTGCACTCTGGTGACTGTTGGCTTTCGCTGTAAATCTAAGTGTGTTGTTGTAGAGACCCTTCCAAATTTGCTTTTGGCGTTGGACAGCCGAAGACACAGGAGCGGTCGTGTTGATTTATCGCATGCGTGGATTGTAGGTCACCAGCTTCCAGGATCGTGGGCGTCCCAGCAGGCGGCATTGTGGGCTCCCCAGAACAGAAGCCAACAAAGAGGTCCCTTGAAAGGAGGCATTTAGGCAAAGAATGAGTTGAATAACGTGCCCTGAATACACACTGCACAAACACTGCAGATTATGGTCCAGCAGAAAGAACACAACAGGAGCGGGGCAAGAGCAGAACCATAGATGGCTGTCAAAGACAATCAAGGAGGAATAGGGCTGCCAGGCTAGGTTTTCTGCTCTCCCAGAACTAGGTGGCTCCTCCCCGATATTAATCCCAAAAACGAGTATTGGAATAGCCAATAAGTGTTGCTTTAATGTGCCAATACTTCAACACTCAGACATTCACAAATGCTGCTTTCATGTGTTGCATGCATGAATGCGCTGAATACTGAAAAACAATGATCGTGTGATTGAGTGGAGTTTTCAGATGTCACCAAGTCCTTCGTGAATTGCAATGTAGTCACTTACTGGAAGATGGATTAATGCACCAAATAGCTAATATCAGGAGGCGAGAGAGTAATAGTCTCCTGGGTGAAGCAAGATCCGATGGTTGGTATTTGTATTTGGATATATAAAGCAGATTAAGCCATAGGTGTCGAAGCGCTAGAACCCGGTAAACTGTCAAGATGAGAATACCAGGACACAATTATGGTTGAGAAAAGAGACTGTTTTTTTCGCTGCGTATGGAACACTGCATAGAAATTCAGACTCCTAATATGGATAGGCTGAGTGTTCCATATTTTGGCTGCTGCCACAGAAAAAGCGCGACCACCCCCATCTTTCCTTTCGAAACCTGGGAATGAGCACCTTCCTCATAGATGCTTATCTGAGCTGTCTTTTTGGAATATACCAGTTAAAAGGTCCTCATGGGCATCGGTCCCTGGTTATGAAGAGCCATATAGACCATGCAGAGTCCTTTGAAAATCACCCGCTTCCTACCAGGAAGCCAGTGAAGCAAGCAGTAACAATACTTGTTGCAGACAGCTGCAACACATATGAGCTGTCAGGCTAGACCTAAAGAGGCACAACCAGCAGTAAGCCTTCCTGTCGTCTGCAGCAACGCTCCAATTGGAAATGTGGATGGTTAGGGATCGCAGCAGCACAATGCATATGGTGTTAAAAGTTAAGTAAACAGCAGACATTTAAGGTCAAAATTAAATCTGTGGATTTATGTAGTGTGGCCCTAGCTACGGAGCAATGTATGCTGTAGAAAGTAGGAGCAAATGGTGTAGAGTCCATGAAAGGGGGTGAAGGAATGGATGAATGGAGGTCAAGGGAGATAAACAGATGTACTTCATCAATGGAAGATTACACTTGAATGAGAATGGCTGCTTGAAGTGGAGGGTCTTCGGGCAGAGAAGTGAGGGTACTTGCTGGATCAAGGCGGGTAAGGAGTTGAAGATCCTAGGAAAGTATCGAGGGAAGGTTTGGTGCCTTCTCTTCAATTTCTTGCCTTGATTTACATTGGACCTTTTGAGAGTTCCACTGTTGCATAGCTACCCATAGACTTGATCTTACCAGATATGGTGAAGTACCTGCTGTTACTATCATGTTGCAGGATATGTGAAGGTGATGTGAGCTGAAAGGGGGACTAGTGATTTTTTTGTGTTAGTTTGATTCTGTGAAACTTTGAGTCCTTAATACTTGAAAAGCAACGTGAAAGACTGTTATGATGCCTCTAATGAGCAGAAATTCTACTTCAAGCAGAAGCATTCTTTCTATTTACAATGCTCTGCATTAGTGCCAAGTGGTGTTTGCCTTGTGGGAGATGTGCATGGTCCACTCAAACTTTCTTTAAAAGTTATTTGATTGATGCTCAAAAGTTGAAATTAATGTTCTGCTCACTGAGTGGTGGAGTTCACAATGTTAGAAGAATACCTTGAGAAGTAATAATTGTCCAAAATTACTAAGGCTGTCGTGTGTGGGGCTGGTTGTTTGGATCAGTTCTTTGGCTGTTGCTGTTGGTCTCCCACTTAACTCACAATTGTGATGCTGAAAATTATTTACTGTAGAGAAACGGACAAGTTCTCAATGCTTCTTGTAAAGTGGCACTAAGGGGTCCTTGAAATGTTTGGCCTTCCTGACTTCAATATTGCCAGGAAGAGAGCTTATACACTCCCCGAGTGCCAGTCCAGCTAAAAGTTGTTTCTCCAAAACCTTTACAAGCCTGGCTTGCACCCTCTCGTGCCATGTTGGGCATTGTTACGCGGACACTTAAACATTTTCTATGCTAATGCAGTTACCTCAACCCTCTGGAAGCCTTATTGACCGCTTTTAACTCTATGGCAGGTCCACAAAAAGCCTGGATTTTCTGTGGCACCTTTTAAAAAGCATATTCTTTTGCAGCTGAGGAATCTGGTTTGGCTATTGAATTTGGGGAATGGTGCACAGCAGTGATTCTAGTGTGGACTTTATTCAGTTGTGGGTGCCCCGTAGGTGGCGGCCAACGTCCCTGGGCGCCTGCAAACAATAGTGAACTGTGTCTTTAGTGGACCACTGAAGACATCCCTATGGGCACTCCTTGTTCTCCTCTTTTGTCAAAGAAGATTCCGTACAATAGTTCCTTATGTAATTTCGTATTTTTATTTTCAGTACACTTTTCTTATTCCATTTTAACTGCTTGAAAATATTTCCTCATATTTCCATCAGCGACACAATTACTTTTCAAATCCAATGCATTTCGGGCGTGTCATTACCGCCATTCATCAGGGAATCATATCTACAATCAAAAGGTAACATACATGAGTATGTGTGCATGTGCGTCCACTTAAAAATCCACATGTGTGTCTTTAATCAAAATCACCCTATAAACCTTTACAGCATGTGTCTTTAAAAACGTATGTTCTCATGGCTGTGTCTCACTTACGTGTCGCCTATGGGATGTTCAAGAATGCTGTGAAAAAACAAAGCTATAGCTATAGTCAAATATGCTGGGCCAGCGTTGTGTTCCTTTCTTATCCTTATTACATCACCCTTACTGTCTTTCTCTGTCGCAACTAACCTGAAAACGCTGTGTGCGGCGTTTCTGCAGTTCCTGGTTTCCTATCTTCCGGACATTCTCCTGTCGATCAACAACCTCCCGTGGGATTGCTCACCCCTTATGTCAACTACAAGAGCCGTCATAGGACGGTGGTCCGTTCACGTGACCCTTCGTACAAACATGTATAACTCTATGATGTTATCCTCCGCTACCAGCTAAAATAATATCGAGTGCTTAATGCTAATGTGAATATAGTAGTGCAAACTTAAGGTTAAAAATAAAAGTGAAAATAAAAATAAAAATAAAGAAATGTCAACTCCCCACTCGGGGATTGAACCCCTCCGTTACTATAAGTGGAACCTCCCGCTCCTATCAAGTGAGCTATCGGTTAGTCCGCTGCGTGTATTTGAAAAAAGTAACCTAGTGATGAAATGGTTATGTATAAATACTCATGATGTAACGTTGCTACTACACAGGTTTCCTTTTCTCAGAGCAAGGTGGAGTAATACTTTAAAGTCCATTACAGATAACATGACAGTTCCATGCGCTCATTTAGCCCAGCTGGGCTCTGGGTACTTAATTTATGAATCCAAAAATGTTCTCGTTGCAGCATGACTTTGGTGTTGTCCCTTCCTTCACGCTTTTCTACAATCTCCAATATCAAGTACTTCAATTGTGATATGTTGTGTTGTGCCTCCATGAAGTGTGAGGCCACTGTTGACTTAGTGTTTTTCATCCGAATATTTGATTTATGTTCTGTTAGCCTCGTCTTGATGCTCCTTTCGGTTTTACAGGGACATTTCAGTAGATTACGTTTTTCGTTTCGCATGTTGCGTTCACCCTCAGTTTGATCTCATGTCCTTTCATGGGATGATTTATTTTGTTTCCTTTTATAATGCTGTTACAGTTCCCACAGTTTAGACATGGTTTCGTACCCTTGAATTCTTTGATTTTTTGTGGACGACTTTTCAAGATTTCTCCCAAATTTTGGGCTCTGGTGTGTGCAAATATAGGGATTTGTTCAAATGATTTCTGAAAGTCTGGTTCTAGTTTAAGCATCCTCCAATGTTTGGTGATTATTTTTTTGAAGTTTTGGCTTTGTGTGGAATACTTAGATACTGCTACTATGCGAGCTTCTGGTTGCTTGGATGTGGATTTTAAGAGTTCTCTTCTTTCGATCGATTTAACCCTTGTTTTTGCAATCTCTAGAACTTCACTCGGATATCCCCTGTTCAAAAATCTTGTGGCCATTTCTTCCAAAGTAATGTCAATTTTGGTACTGTCTGATGTGATTCTTTTGGCTCTTGTCATCTGTGAATAGGGTAAATGGTCTCACACTTAACTCACAATTGTGATGCTGAAAATTATTTACTGTAGAGAAACTGACAAGTTCTCAATGCTTCTTGTAAAGTGGCCACTAAGGGGTCCTTGAAATGTTTGGCCTTCCTGACTTCAATATTGCCAGGAAGAGAGCTTATACACTCCCCGAGTGCCAGTCCAGCTAAAAGTTGTTTCTCCAAAACCTTTACAAGCCTGGCTTGCACCCTCTCGTGCCATGTTGGGCATTCTTACGCGGACACTTAAACATTTTCTATGCTAATGCAGTTACCTCAACCCTCTGGAAGCCTTATAGACCGCTTTTAACTCTATGGCAGGTCCACAAAAAGCCTGGATTTTCTGTGGCACCTTTTAAAAAGCATATTCTTTTGCAGCTGAGGAATCTGGTTTGGCGACATAGTAATCCACTAAAGGCGCGTGGGACTGTTTCCCCTAGTCCTGCAGGTAAAACCGTGGTGGCAGCTGTGTCAGACTTATCAGCTGCACAGCGGCATTCCAGGTGAAGTGTACAGAGGAATGAAAGGAGTCAGCAGCCCACCTTCTTCTGCTTCCTTGGTTGGGCCAATGACTGGTGCCATTTCCACTCTTTCAAAAATCCCTGCTCTTTCTGACAAGCTTTAAACCTATTGTAGAAACCGGATTCAGTGGGTGATGGTAACCCAGAGTCTTCCCTGACTTTATAAAGGCATCTGGATATCTTGGAAGTGGAATGAGTCATTGCCGAGGCGGAGAGACTGAGCAGGGAGAGAGTGTTTCCATTGATACTGTCCTTCTGGAACTGAGTAATGAATGCAGGAAACCGTGCTTCTACATTTTGTTTCTTCCAAAAGCGATGGCACTTACTTCAAATCTGTTAGGATATTTAGACCTGTCAATGATAGCAGGCAGTGGCAGATAGGTGAAGATGGGCCTAGAGATAAGGATGGGCCTGAGAACCGCAAATGTCGCAGTTCTGAGGACTGACTATGGAATTGGTGGGTGAGGAGAGCTGACATTAGGTAGCCTAGATACCCCTCATGCCAGCAGTGCTGAGAGCTAGAAGTATCAGGACATTGAGCCTTGGCGGTGCTAATGGGGCACCAATTTTGGGTGAGTATGGTGAACAGGTGTCAACCCTGGTCTTGGTTCTGATGGAGATGCCATACCTTACCGGTATTTATTTATGCGTTTTTATATAGCGCTGACTTTACCCGAAGGTGTCGGAGCGCTTCACAATAGGAACAGAACTGATAAATGAGAACAGTACAAGTGCACCGGTACCACTGGGGCCAGGCCTTCTCTTCAATAACAGGCTTGGCACCGGGTGTACCAGTACTGCTCACACCACCATAGACTGCGCCGATTGGCCAAACGTTTTTATTTGCCCGTATATTGTTTATATCCGGAAGGAGGTCGCGTGAAGTGGCTGAGACGCACCCTACCTCTCCTAGGCTGCTTCTGCCGCCTCCACAGCAGTGTCGGATTTGAGGTATGCAGCACAGCCGTCAGGCCTCTTGCAGCATCCCCTGGAGCAGTGCTGCTACTGCCGGGCCTCGGTGCGCCCACTCACAGATGCGCGCTCTGCTGCAGGTCGGATCCCGCCCTCGCCCCCCGGGGGCGCAGCTATTGTCCGCCCCTTCAGGTGATCCTTGCCACGCGCTGCCCCGTCTCCTCCGCGGGCGGGATTGATGGCTTTTCTCGGCCCCCGCGCACAGCAGCTGGCCACGGAGAGCAGATTCCATGGCGGGGGAGCAGCGGCTCGTATTTCTGAGACGATAGGCGAGCAGACCCGTAATGCGTTTAACTGATCTAAGCTCAGACTTGCAGATTCCCGGGCGCCCCCTCCCACGGATGAGCACTTCAACAGAGCAAAGCTGAGCTTTGAAGCCAGGACACTGGGCAGTAGAGGTGCAGGCCTCTCGCCTGGGACGCATGGGCGCTGCTGGGCCTCTAAGCTGGCAGATAGCGTTGTAAAACGCTATGAAGCATGGCCTCTCAGCTGGGAGGCAGAGGATCTATAAATGATGCTAGGCCTCTTATCTTGGAGGTAGACCTGCAATAGGGAATGAAGTGGGGGCACCACAGTGGAGTATGATTGGCATCCCAGCGGGGAGGTACAGTACTATAGAGCACACAGTATTCACATATGTGGTGTGAGGCAGGGGTTGAATGTGAAATGTTATGAGGCCTTTCAGATTTGAGGCAAAGGTACAATAGGGAATAAAGCCTAGATCTTGAAGGTGATACTGGTGGGCTTGGGGTATTGGCCTGCATCTTGGCCTTTGGTTAATTTCCTGCACATTCTACATAGTGCATTACAGCACTGGTTGGCTATAGTTAAGTGGGTCCCTAGTCACAAAGGTAGACTAAAATCTATGTGCACTCCCCACAGAGCATTTCACTTATAAAGCTCAACTTTGTTTACCCCACGACCGTCATCATGCTAATTCCTGGACTGTTTGGAGTCCTTTTGTTTCATAACTCAACATCCGGTGGCAGGACATTCACTGTGCTAGGCGCAAGATTTTGGAAGCTGCACCCACGTGGCATATTTAGAGCTCTTATTTACTTAAGTTTTGAAACCAGAGTGTGGGAGAAGGTTGAGGCTTTTCTCAGAAAAACTTTTCATAAAAAGGAAGAAAAGAGTGGAGGGAAGTTTTCGATTTTCACCCTTGAACACTCAAACAAGGAGGGTCATTGTGAGAGTAAAACAAATCCGAGCCCATATTTTCAAAAGCATACATTTTATAGGCGTATTTTTTCAACTGGCTGGGGTAAACTCCTCGGAGTATTGCTTAAAGTGTGATAAGTGTGCATTTTTTAATCACTTGATACATTTTAGAGAAACAGCACAGCAGATCTACCTCCATAGCTCTGCTAAAGTAGTTGCACGGTCACCAAGTGGTATTTTTGTGCCACGTAAATGGGCAACACCATACACCCCTGAACCTATGGCGACTTGTTAGGAAGGTGAGTCATTACGGAGTGATCTCGAACCCCTGAGTCATACCAGGGCCCCTACAAACTGCAGCTGCAACCCCGTGACATCCAGCAGGCAACTGACCCGCACCCCCTCCAGCACCTTGAGACCCACACGGGTGAGTAGTTGCGCTTTACCTACCCTGATTGATTGACTGATTGAAAGCTCTTCCAGATTTAACATGATGAACACTGAAGTGCAGCCTCCTGTGAGGCGCTAGTGACATACGCTTGTGATCATCGCTGCTTTGTTAGGGGCCATTGCAGGCTTCAAAAGGATATCGGGATGGAACTGAATCAAAATGGATTCCACAGAAACACAATAGAGGTAGTGGTACCTGTAGTTCACGTCCACCCATTGATGATGGGATAAGACCGTAGTTTATTATTTTATTTATTTTTGTAGGTCTTTGTTGCAACATTCCGTCCATCATCTTGTGTGTTTTGCTATTCACCCTATGTGTGAAGGGTATGCCCAGACGTGGGTCCCTTACTCACTGCGCCACTACGTTACAGCGCAGTGCTTTACTGAGAGCATTCATGTTGGTGCTCTGGGGTAATCTAAACAGCACCCTTTGGTGTGAGTGGTCCGGTTGCTGCAGCCTGGATTTGAAGGTGGTGTAATTACAGGTTATAAAAGGCGCATAGAACACTTAATGGATTCTATAGAAGACAACCAAAATCAATAAAAATGAGACTGTCCTCCCACGTGTGTAACAGGAGTGGTTTCCCAGTGGACAATTTAAAGGCCTGCTGTTCTCTTGACTTACATAATCAGTGCACCATCCCGATGTGAGAAAGCACCCTTACCACCAATGAAGGGGTACTCTTCAGAGGTTCTCCATGGGTTGTTATGTTATAGTCACTTATAGAGCACACGTTCACCAGACGGTTTCATGGCGCTAAGGGCGGAGAGGAGAGAAGAGCAACAGGAAACTAGATTAGGTCACCATATGCTTGAGTAAACAGCTGTGTCTTAAGCAGTTTTCTGAACCGGGCATAGGAGGTCACCGACCTCAACTCCACAGGAAGGGAGTTTCAAAACTGTGGGACCAAGAAGGTGAATCTAGAGCAGCCATGCTGCTTGCGTTTGAAAGAGGGCGTCACTAACAGGTTTAAGTGGGAAGATCGCAGGTCTCGAGAGGGGATATAGCGTTGGATTCTGGAAGAGATGAAGGTTGAACTATTGCCGTAAAGGGTTTTGAAGATAGTGCATCCCAGCTTAAAAGCACTCCTCTTGGCCACGGGAAGCCAGTGTAGATTCTTCATGAGCGGTCTGATATATTGCCACTTCGGTAGGTGAAAGATAAGTCTGGCAGCTTGGTTTTAAACCAACTGAAGGAGTCTCAGTTGGTAAGCTGGATGCCAACATGCAACAAATTGGCATAGTCCAATCCGGAGATAACCAAAGCTAAGATAACAAGGGTCAGACCTTTCCTGGACAAGAATCTACCGATCTTTCTTATTCTAAGCAGTTGAAAGGAACTAGCGGAAAACACTGAGCCAATCTGGGAGTTCAGTGACCGGTCATTAGCGATCACTATGCCCAAACTTTTGGTGGAGCTGGCTGGCACAGGGGAGTTACCCAAAGAGGATGGCCAAAAGTTGGAGTGACACGGGTTGGAAGGTCCACCTGTAAGAATCAGCTCAGTTTTGTCTAGGTTCAACTTGAGTAGGTTGTCGTTCATCCAATCACTTATAAAGATCATGGTGCCTTGAAAGTTGGATACTGAAGATGGTGATGAATTGATGTCGAACACCACCTGAAGATCATCAGCATAGTTGTACGTTCCAATCTTGCTTTCTCTCAGAGAGTGGATTAGGGGACAGAGGTACAAATTGAAAAGGAGGGGGACAGAGAAGAGCCCTGGGGAGCCCCACAAGTCAATTCCCTTTTTCTGGAGGAGAAGTTGCCGAGCCCCACCACTTGAAACCGGTTGCTAAGAAAAGAAGAGAGCAACTTCAATGCCAGACCCTGGATCGGTACAAAAGGGGGTGGTGATGGACGGAGCATCTGAACCAATCACACACTCACACCCAGTCAACAGATCTGGGTTTAATCCATCACCGTTCTTTAGCCCACTCTGCCACCCCAGTTCAGACATGGCCATATGCAAATCAGTCTGACCCTGTGCCTCATGGGAACAGTTCAGCCCGAACTGCCAAGCCATTCCTTCCCTGGACCGGAAACAAGCTTCCGTGGACCAGTTTCTGGCATTTCAGCCGTCTGCCACTTGCTTGAATCCAGTGGCAAAGTGAGCAAGGGACTCACGTCTGAGCATACCCTGCCAACTTATGGCGAACAAATTGGTACAAAAGGGGGTGGTGATGGACGGAGCATTTGAACCAATCAAACACTCACACCCAGTCAACAGATCTGGGTTTAATCCATCACCGTTCTTTTGCCCACTCTGCCACCCCAGTTCAGACATGGCCATATGCAAATCAGTCTGACCCTGTGCCTCATGGGAACAGTTCAGCCCGAACTGCCAAGCCATTCCTTCCCTGGACCGGAAACAAGCTTCCGTGGACCAGTTTCTGGCATTTCAGCCGTCTGCCACTTGCTTGAATCCAGTGGCAAAGTGAGCAAGGGACTCACGTCTGAGCATACCCTGCCAACTTATGGCGAACAAATTGGTACAAAAGGGGGTGGTGATGGACGGAGCATTTGAACCAATCAAACACTCACACCCAGTCAACAGATCTGGGTTTAATCCATCACCGTTCTTTTGCCCACTCTGCCACCCCAGTTCAGACATGGCCATATGCAAATCAGTCTGACCCTGTGCCTCATGGGAACAGTCCAGCCCGAACTGCCAAGCCTTCCCTGGACCGTAAACAAGCTTCCGAGGAAAGATTTCTGGCATTTCAGCCGTCTTCAGCCCGGCTTGCTTGAATCCAGTGGCAAAGTGAGCAAGGGAAATAAGATCCTGACGACCTACGTAGAAGGACACTGAAGAGCTGCGAAAGCAGACTGAAGAATAGCAACTGCCGGCCTGTATGCTGTTCCCCATCGAATTTCACCATAGTTGACTCGTTCTGCAAGCTGCTGTGCTGCCAAAGCCTGGGAGGACTGCCTGTCTTCAATAAAGATTCGAGGAACTCTCGTGGAGTATCATAGCTGCAGGCACCCCAAGAAGCACAGTGAGGACTTGAGACACGATAAAACCGCACACCACCAAACACCACTGCACCACCCCCCCCAGCCTGAGTCTAAGTGGGCCAACTGTGTCAGCGTGGTCCCCAAGCCCTAAAGAGAGTCCACATTGGTGTCACCACTCGTGAACTTTCCAAATCCGCCTGCAGTCTCTGTGTGCAGGCCCGCTTTAACCACAAGTGCTCCCAGACGAAAAAACCAGACACCTCAAAGACCCTCTGCACCAGGCTGCCCTGGCCAGAGGAGAAGAGGACCATCGATGTCCCCACATCCCCTAGCACTGCAAGACTTGAACCCACTGGTTGGTTCAGCCCGCATCCCCTAGCACCGCAAGACATAAACCCACTGGTTGGTTCAGCCCGACTGGCCTCCCAATCAAACCTACATCCTCTTTTACCACAGACCAATCTCAATTAACTAACAGTGGGCATTTGACACTGTTTAGCTCCTCTGCACCTGGCCACCCTCGTGCCACTGGAGGTGACCTGTTGGTGCTGCCTCTGACCTTGCCTCATACTCGCCTTACATCCTGGAGATCCGGAGATTGGTTGTGTAAGTCGCTGTACTGTCCCTTAATGGCATACTTTTTTTCCTCCCATAGGATAACGCTGCATCTTCTGAAAAATACACTGTTGAAAGGCAAAAGTGTTTCTCGTGCAAAATATACTTACCTGATTGGATTGATTCTGATGCCTAAACATATATAAAGATACGTGTTGTTTTTATAAATTGGTGTGGATCTCATTATTGAGCCGTGTGCATCATTTATTGACTATTGTGTGTATTTGCCGATGTCTATCACTCTACTCTGATAAGCCTAAGGCTGCTCAATCACACTACCCAGTAGAAGAGCACCTTGATATTGCTAGAGCAAGTTTGTCCACTCATATGGGAATTCCCAGGAGCTTTGCTTCATAGACCTAATCTTGGTATATTCTATAAAGAGCCGGCTTCCTACAATGTGTCTGAGGAAAAATGCACTGCTGCGAAGAAAGCTTGCCCTGCTATTGCCAATTCTGCCAATACCCGCTTTGTGTGTACATAAGAGTGAAGCAGTCTCAGTTATATACTGCACAGCATATTCACTGTGTGCATTTTAGGAGAAACTTGCATTGGTGCTGCCCTTCCTTACTGAACTTGTGCTGTGTCGAAGGAAAACAAACATTGTAGTATTTCTAAAGCGCGTATACCCAGAAGGCTTCTAAGTGCTGAGTTGAATGAGACTGGGTGAGGGCCCAGAGCAGAGAGAGCTGCAGTTGCCATATCGGGTTTGTTATAACAGTTCGCTTTCTTAGTGCTCTTCTGCTGCTTCCCCTCAGCACACATGGTGAACCGCCGTGAGAATACACCAGGAAAATCGCAGGCATGATTTTAGTGCTCGTCACTGTAACGGTCGTCACTGGTTTGAAGAGGGAGTCCGCCCGTTTTATGTATAGCGCATTCCGCACACACTTGTTGGTCCTCTGGTTGGATTAAGCAGGAACCCGGCGAGCAATGCAGACCGAAGAAGCTTACCGTCTGCCTGACCCGTTCTCCCGGAGAACCGTCCATGGAAGGGACCCGTCACTTGTGCCGCTGGGCTGAGACTGCCAGTTCACAAAGACCGTTGACAAGAGAAACAAATCCTCCAGCCGACGTCACACGATGACCGATGAAACCGTCACGTCATGGTGAGCTCATCACGCCGACGCTGGCGTCAGGGAAGACAGGGCTCCAGCCCTACGCTACGCCAAGAGACGTTTTAAAACGTGTGGGCGGTTGCCCAGGGCCCCCGCAGTACAAAGGGGCCCTGCGGGAAAGAGGTATCTCTGTCGATTTTATCCACCAATCCCATTTTCCTCTCTAAACCTCTCTCTCCCTTTCTACCTTTTGTCTGACTTTTGTCTACTTTCTGCCCTGTCTCATATTAGTGATTTTGAGGTCCTGAGCAACATATATTTAAACTTGTTATGACCGTGTCAAAGTTTAACATATCGTTTAGTAGTTCAGCATTATTTGGGCTTGAGTTAGCAAGAAATGGGTAGTAAAATTCAAATTTGTTTCCGACAGAGCCCCCTAATATGTCTTGCCTGAGACCTCAAAAATCCTTAAGATGACCCTGGCTGTGATGATATAAGGTGCACACGTATACTGTCATTCTGTAAAAATAGACTCTTTGCTGTTTTGTAGACATGGGCCTGTGCTGTTCCTTAAGCATGGCCCTTTTGTATATAGACGGGCCCTTTGTTATTCAGTGGAGGTGTGTCCTCTGTTAAACCTCGCAGATTGCCCTGTTTGTTGTGTTGTATAGATAGATGGACCATGTGTTTTCCTTACACATTGACATAGTGCTATTCTGTAGACGTGCCCGGTGCTGTTCATTATAGATTGGCCTTTAACAGGTGGCGAGTTCGTGGAGGCTTAGCACGACTTTGCAAACAGGTACGTTTTAAGGCCTTTCTAAAGGGCAAAAGGTTGTTAATTTCTCGAAGGGCCAAGGGGAGGGAGTTCCAGAACCTAGCCGCAGTAAAAGAGAAGGATCGGCCACCCCAGCGAGCTTTGTTAATTTTTGTGGTGGTTACCAGCTGCAGAGAGCTGGAGCGTAGAACTCTGGACGGTAGATAAGGTGTGGCTATAGAGTGTAGAATTGCTGGGCCAGTGCGGTGAAAAGCTTTGTGCACAATGCACATGGCCTTAAACTGTATTCTTGCCGCAACTGGGAGCCAATGAAGCTCTTTAAGAGCCTTCTTGGCTGATTGCCAACGAGGAATGTTGTACAGTAAGCGGGTAGCACAGTTTTGTGTGACCTGAAGCCTGTGTGTCACTGCTGCTGAGGCTCCCATGTAAAGGGCATTCTCATAATCCAGGCGAGAAAGGACCAGGGCTTGAACCATGGTCCTCCTGGCCTGGAAAGGGAGAAGGGGAAGCACCCTACGAAGCAATTTCAACAACCCAATGCACGTGGAGGCAGTTTTTGTAGCTTGGGCTGAAAAATCAAGCGCCTTGTCCAGCCAGACTCCCAGGCTCTTAATCTGGGGTTTGGGGGGGGAGGCGGACCGAGGGCTGGGGGCCAGATGGAAGTTAGGGCGGATGGAGGGGAGTTGCCCAACAGCATGATGTCTGTTTTCTCTCCATTTAGTTTGAGGTGAGAGGAATGCATCCATCTGGCAACAGCCTCTAGACAAGGGCCCAAGGTGGAGGATGATCCTGCGGAGTGGTCAAGAGAGACCACCAGTTGGGTATCATCTGCGTAGGTGACGATACGCACCCCAAAGGGAAGAACAATCCTCTCTAGAGGCTCCATATAGGCGTTAAAAAGGGTAGGGCTCAGGGAAGAGCCCTGGGGCACTCCACAGCTAAGAGGGTGTTTAGGGGAAACTGACTCATCCTCAAACACCTGGAAGAATCTATTATCCAGGAAGGAGGTAAGCCATTCCAGGGCCGCGCCCGACACGCCCAAACCACTCAGTCGGTGTAATAGAGTGGAGTGGTTGACCGTGTCGAACGCGGCGCTGAGATCGAGTAGGATGATGGCAGCCTTACCTCCCTGGTCCAACACGGCTTTAGCTTCCTCTGTTACCGCCAGGAGAGCAGTTTCGGTTCCGTGCAGAGGACGGAACCCTGTCTGGGAGGCACGGAGAAGGCCGTTCGATTCGAAGTAGTCGACTAAGATGTTGTTGACGTGCCTCTCAAGTAACTTGCTCATCCATGGAAGCAACGAGATGGGTCGAAAGTTGGCTAGGTTGTTCTGGTCTAAAGAGGGCTTTTTCAGCAAAGCTTTGACCATCGCACACTTCCAGGAGGGCGGGACAGTGTTAGAGGTGATGGACGCATTAAGGACGTCCAGGATGACCGGACGGATAACGTCCAAAACCTTAATGAGGGCCTGGGGGGGTGCATGGTCATTGGGGGATCCCGAGGTGATCTTAGGGATCAACCTATTTAGTGAGGTAGGGTCCAGAAGTGGAAATTTTTCAAGTGTACAGGGGGTGGGGAAGTCGGGGACCAGTGGAGAAATGGGATCAATGTTACCATCTCCAGGAGTGAATGAAGAATAGATAATCTGAATTTTCTGGGAGAAGAAAGTTGCAAGGTTGTTGCACCGAGTTTGCACGCCATCGGATGAAGGACGCTCTCGAGGGGGGGAGATTAAGGATTTAGCAATTTTAAAAATTTCCCTGGGCGCATTGGCAGCCATGTTGATTTTTCCCTCATAGAAGCGAGATTGTGTAGTATTGATTTCCTTTTTATAAAGTCTTATGGCGGCTCTGTATTCGGCCCTCTTTTGTTGAGAACGGTCCTGCCTCCAGGCTCGCTCCAGTTTGCGACAGGTTTGCTTCATGGTTCTGAGAGAGGGTGTGTACCAGGGAGCGACTTTAGCTCTTATTGTCGATTTTAGGGGAATGAGGGGAAGGACTTGGTCAAGGGTGCTGGAAATCCAGTTATTGAAGTTGGTCGTGGCTACAGTGGGGTTAGTGGATCGCTGGGGGAGGTTATTAATGAGAGCACGTTCCCATTCAGGAAGTGGAAGAGAGGGCCATTTCCTTCCCATATGTTTTTTGGGAGTGTGAGAAGTGGGGGAGGGATTTATGGACCACGTGAAAGGTATTAGGAAGTGGTCTGTCCACGGGAGTGGAATGGGGGTTTCAGCTTTTAGGTTATCTATATTACTGTAGATATGATCCAGAAGGTGACCCCTGTTGTGTGTGGCAAGGAAACCCTTTTGGCAGAGATCCAAGGCGAGAAAATTGGTCCTAAGGTTGGTGGCTGAGATGTCGCATGGGTCGTCAAGATGAAGATTGAGATCGCCCAGCAGTGTGAAGTTTGCTGAGGAAAACAGGGCGCTAGCAACAGTATCCGTCAAGTCAGAAATAAAGTTGTTTGGTGCACCAGGAGGGCGATAGGCCAGCATACCAGAGAATGAGATGGTAGGCGTGAATTCTAAGGTAAACAGAAAGCTCTCTCGCGTCGATGCAGAGGAGGGGATGATGCGGCATTTATGGATGTCTCTATAAATGATGGCAAGTCCACCGCCTCTACCAATCTGGCGATCCAGGCGTTTCAAGATGTAGCCTTGGGGAATAGCCCTCACTATAGCTGGATCGTTTTCCAGCTGCAGCCACGTTTCTGTCAAAAATAGGGCGTCGGAATTGAGCTCCTCTATCAACATGGAGAGCTCTATGTGGTGCTTAGGTAACGACCGACAGTTCAGGAGAAACATTCTCCATTTGTGTGTGGGTTGTGTTTTATATGTGAGTGGGAGAAGTAGGCTCCAGTCACAAGAAGTGCAATGTGACCCGAGCTTGGACGGGAGAAAAGAGTGGAGACACTGCGAGTTGACAGAGGGACGTAGCAAGTGCAGAGTCTGAGAACTATAGGAGAGACAATGTCCTACCATGATGATAGGCCCAATGTGATAGGGGAAGCTGGGAGCGTCTGGACGCGGACTGGCGCAGACTGGCTTCTCTTAGGCGCCTCTTCGGCACATCAATGGCGCTACCGCTGCGCGTCACCGCTGCGCTACAGGCCAAGGGTTTAGTAGATTGGGAGGGTTGGAGCACTAGACCGACACCCTGTAAAAATGGCCGCCCGTCGTGGCCCTACCAGGAAGTGCCAGCGCTGTTTTCTCCCTCCACATCAATCAGCAATAAGCTGCGGTGGACCGGGGAGTCAGCGCGTCTACTAGATAAGTGCAAGCTACCGTTATTAGATCAACGTGCTTCAAAAGTGCAAATGCCAGCAGTAATTAAAAACTACGTGTTTGACAAATACGAGTGCACAACAACAGATTTTTAAAATGGGTACATCTGTAACCTGTTGTCCATCTCTACTATAGCGGCCAGTGTTCTGAACAGTCCCCCTTTTATTCATACGGCTCTATATTATATAATTTTAAACTTTCCAGAATCGTGCACTGTCTTTTGTACAGGTGCAGTTTTTAATTCAAGGTGCAGTTTTTAATTCAAGGATCCCTTGTTGTTGCACGTTATCTCATTAATGTCTGCTCTTTCATATTACACATATTTGCTCCTATTTGCTCTGAGCGTGTTATTGTGTTTAGATCCGCTTTATCTGTAACAGCACGGATGTTCTCCTTTATTCTTTATTGATGCACACAACTTTTTGATGCATAGGTGACTTATTTTACTCCACAGATGTTCTTAGATAGAGGTTCTTTTCTATCCTGGATGCGCCCTGGTGGTCTGTACAGCTGTGCCCTGTATTATTCTTACCAAATTAACCTTTGTTATTCTGTACAGCTGCGGCTTGCTATGCCATGCCAAGGTTCCAGTGTAAACCCGTACAGATCCGTCTGGTTTTGTCCTGTATAGATGCTCACTGTGGTTCTGTTCAAATATGGCTGTGTTCGACTCTGTAGATGTGCCCTCCATGATTGCATACAGATGTGCTCGAGTTCCCCATATAGATGTGCACTGTAATTCTGTACAGATGTGCCTGTGCTGTAGATGTTCTAATTCCATACAGATATTTTCTGTATTCTTCGTATATTCTATAGAGATATCCTATCCGATTATGTAGATATTATCTTACATGCGTCCGTTTTAATCCATAGGAATGTTCCTGACGCTGCTGGTTTGCCCAGAAGCACATTGAACCGTATGGAGCGCTAAACGTTTAAGGGTTTCTAGGGCAGTTGCCTTGAAGGGTGAAATAAGTGAGGTAAATTCATGCAATGAAACCTTTTATTATTAGATGATAGCTTTCACCAGTAAAAAAAATTCAGTACTAAACCATTGAACAAGTCCGTTCCATTTTTAGTAGTCTGCTGCAGACATTGTTCCTCTTGGAAATGTTCCACTTTAGTTTTCTAAATCGTGTATAGTTATAACTAAGGCTGTGCGAATTTACGACTTGTAATGGCAGTCAACTCTTTTTGAAGTTCGCTAAGGGCAAACGTGATTATGTTTCAAAGAAGCATAGATTTTAGCGTGAGTGGAAGTAAGTTTTGGACGGATACAACTCATCCAGTCCGAACAATGTGGGGTGGAAAGGTTTGTGGGTTGAACAAACGCATGAATGGGGGGTAAAACCACTGAATCAGGAGCACACAACTGTGATAGACCACAAAGCCATCCTATCATGATCCAGAGGCTGACCCATGCCTATTCAAGTACTTATAAATCAGTAGATCTCCCTACAAGCACCTAAAGCGGTCTGTAGTCCAAACCTACAAAATGGGGGACTAGTACTGCAGCAGAAATGTATGACTGATGTGTAGGACGAGTAGTGGCAGTCCCTTACTGCAGTTGGTAGCACTGCACGTCATCTTCGTTCCATGCTGTTAGAAGACTTAGGGCAGAACGCAGGAGGTGGACAAGATGATCTGGGGAGTGGCAGACATTTTAATTACCCGCTGTTACTCTGGTGACCGCGGATAAACTAGATACGCTGCAACCTAATGCGTGGTCCTTGCGTGGCAGAATACAGGATTTGGTGCAGTTGACTGCATCTAATCAAGTGAATTTAGTATATATTTTTTTAGCAACATTTTCTAAATTGACCTGAATAGGCAGGTGTAATTTAAAAATTCGCCCACCCCCTCCATTATTAATGTTGTGAAAGGTGGTTGGCTCGTCACTGAGAAATGTGTAACAAGACCGATAGCTCTGCTGTCTAAGGCCTTATGGAGCGCTGTGCCTGGCTCAGCCTTACAATCACTGCTGCTCTTTCCAGCTTCGTGAATGGCACAAACCTTCCGGCTGGGAATATGGCTGTCCTTCATGCCTTCACCTAGGCCATATGGGGTGACTTGCTTTTAGCAACCGGAAGATGCATTATGGTAGACAAGTATAAGCTGCAAAAATGGTGCACCAAGAGACAATGTAGTTTACGGTTTGCACTATGTGAATAGAAACATTAGCAGTCTAGAACCATCTGGGAGGAAAGAAAGGGGTTTGTGATCGTTTGCATTACTCTACGACGCATTCGAACATAGTGCTCTGTTTTCAGTACTCTCCACACGGCATTGAAGTCCTCCCCACACATTACACCTGACTGAAAGCTTCCCAGCCCTACTGACAGTTTAGAGGGGCTGCACTGTTTGGGTATTTGATGTGTCTACTGGCAGACTTGTCAGTAGGGCTGCAGAAGATGTAATCCCTTATGAGGTAAGCCTTGCACGCTATCCTTGACGAGGCACTGACATTTTTTGAGAACTACCTTCTCCATATATTTTTCCATTACACAGCAGGTGTGGCTGAGGCAGCATGAACACGAGGCATGTGACTGTCACTGACCCAACCCAGCAGTGATCTCAGAGGCAGTGGGCAGTTACCGGTAGACTAGATCTTTCGCAGATGAGGAAGTAAAACGTTGATTTCTTTGAAACGTTGCTCAATGGGTGGGGCACTTGTAGCGAATACTTGTATGCAATCTGCATTCAGCACCCTTGAATGTCTGCAGACGAGCTCAAGGGGTGAATGTGCCTGATGCAGAGAACTGTGTGCAGTCTTCAAATCGCAGGGTTCAGTCCCCATGAGACAACTCGCCCGATCAGGTTCGAGGGGTTGAAAAAGGAACATCCCAGACATGAGTAACAATAGCTTTATCAGCTCCTTTAGTCTTTTTTAGTAAGTGTCTGTAAAGTTAACTTCTCTATTGGCGATTGTCACCTAAAATCTCATTGCAAGTAAAACTATATGACATAATAATTAAAAGCCTGAACTGCTCCATACGTAACAAATACCCTATAAGGATAAGCAGTCCGCAGTAGACTTAGAAAACCTGGGGGTCTAATTTCAGCTTCTCTACCTGTCCAAGTTGTGTGATCGTGGGCATTTCACTTTAGCTCTCTGTGTCTTTGGTCGCAGGTGAACCAGATCAGGAGCACTTACAGACACGCTTAATGATCGTGTTACATGTTATAGAACACTAAACACCAAGACACTTACAAATTGATTGGGAAAAAAACATATTTAATCAAATTCTCCTTTATATAGAGCCAAAAACTCAAAAGTTGTCTAGGTGCTGTGTTGGTCAGGAGAGCCAAGAGAGAGGCAGTTCTAGGATTTGCGGGCAGTGGCTGTAAAGGGCTTCCAGTCTTCTCTTTTGTTTTTCTTTTATTTGTCAGTCGGCTAGCCTGCCTGTCAAGTTTATTCTGTATGTTTGTTATCTGTAAGGTGCCGTACGTTGATAGAGCTTGAAAGAGTCTGAACTAGGGAGAAGAGCTGTGACCCAGGGAAGGGTTGGAGCAGCCATTGAAGACATTTGCTTGTCGGTGACGAGTCCTCTTCCAACCAAGGATGTAGATGTGTAGAGAGGGGTATCATCCAAGCTCGGAGACGAGGGACGCCACAGACTCTCTAATATGTGAGCTGTTACAGACCTAGTAAGATGCTTTGTGGGGTTAGAGCGGAACCTCAAGGTTAGCAGCTTTCCTAGACTTGAAGCCAGTGGAGTGCTTTGAGGACCGGAGGCATATTGTGACTGTGGGCTTCACTGTTGAAGAGTCACACTGTAGCATTTTAAAGCATTGGATTATTTGGTGATGCACGGAGCCCATACCTTGGATCGTTGAGTTGCAGTGAACCAGTTTGTTGGTAATGAATGCTTCCATCAAGCATCCTGAGATCTGACTTTGAGATGAGATACTTTGTGTCATGGGGCATTTCAGCATGTAGTTCTTGAAGTAGACAACGCTATGTATGCATCAAAAGAAATTAGGGCTCTTGTGTCGTGCCAAAGCTCAGTTTTTTTCGTCCTAGGAGGTTGTGTAAGTAGGGTGGTAGAGTGACTAAAGCTTTGAGGGAGCCTAAGGTCAGATATTCTCTTTGCCACATTCAAGAGGATCATGTTTGCTTCATCCAGTTCTGATTGTTCTTTGAGTGTGCTTAAAGCTGGTTTTAGAAATTTTCTGGTAGTCCTTTGAGTAGCTGACAGTGTTTGCTTTACTTATGATAACCAGTATTCAAGGCTCTTAAAATGTCAATAGAACTCCAGGGAGAGCTAAAGCTCTGTCGTTTGAAAGTGTTTGCTTTGTTCACGTCTGCCAAGCACTCAAACCGACAAGGTGAAGTACTTACCGTTCATGTATACTTGTTATTAAAAAATTTGGCTTTTGTGGCAGTCAGTTATGTGTGAAAGTAACTCTCCTCAAAGCTTCTACTCCAATTACGTTCTAATTAACGCAGTCAGCCTAAATAAAGAAGGGTCGCTTGAAGGGTTTGGTTGTGAGAGGTCCATGTTGAGTTTCATGCTGTCCGATTTGTCTCTGCTTTTCTCGTCCCCTGGAACATACTTTCTGAAAAAGCCTTGAGAAAGCCATAGGTCAAATAGGGCGAAACACATGTCTGCCTGTTATCAATATAAGCAGGAACCCAGCAAGTACAATGTAAATAATTAAAAAAATACTGAAAGTGAACATGGGACGCTGTTTGTTTGCTTGTTGCTCCTGGCCGGTGCTGTTTGCTTCTAAGGGCTGCCTGAGCCGGGCCGGGCCGGGCTGCCTGAGCCTACGACTTGCGGAACCCGCTCCGCGGGTCCCGCTGCGGAATCATCTCACCTTCACCGTCTGCCCGTGGTCTCCTGCCTGGCTGCTCTGTGGGGGCGTGTGAGGCTTCAGGGCTGCGAGCGCGAACCGGGACTCACCTTCCCAGGAGTCCCGGTCCCGGAGGCTGAGTCACCTGGCCCCGCTCTCCCTGAACGCCCCGCCCCCACCTTTCTACAACCTTAAAGGCATCTGGACCCTTCTCCTCGTGGGACGCTGTTTGTTTGCTTGTTGCTCCTGGCCGGTGCTGTTTGCTTCTAAGGGCTGCCTGAGCCTACGACTTGCGGAACCCGCTCCGCGGGTCCCGCTGCGGAATCATCTCACCTTCACCGTCTGCCCGTGGTCTCCTGCCTGGCTGCTCTGTGGGGGCGTGTGAGGCTTCAGGGCTGCGAGCGCGAACCGGGACTCACCTTCCCAGGAGTCCCGGTCCCGGAGGCTGAGTCACCTGGCCCCGCTCTCCCTGAACGCCCCGCCCCCACCTTTCTACAACCTTAAAGGCATCTGGACCCTTCTCCTCGTGGGACGCTGTTTGTTTGCTTGTTGCTCCTGGCCGGTGCTGTTTGCTTCTAAGGGCTGCCTGAGCCTACGACTTGCGGAACCCGCTCCGCGGGTCCCGCTGCGGAATCATCTCACCTTCACCGTCTGCCCGTGGTCTCCTGCCTGGCTGCTCTGTGGGGGCGTGTGAGGCTTCAGGGCTGCGAGCGCGAACCGGGACTCACCTTCCCAGGAGTCCCGGTCCCGGAGGCTGAGTCACCTGGCCCCGCTCTCCCTGAACGCCCCGCCCCCACCTTTCTACAACCTTAAAGGCATCTGGACCCGTCTCCTCGTGGGACGCTGTTTGTTTGCTTGTTGCTCCTGGCCGGTGCTGTTTGCTTCTAAGGGCTGCCTGAGCCTACGACTTGCGGAACCCGCTCCGCGGGTCCCGCTGCAGAATCATCTCACCTTCACCGTCTGCCCGTGGTCTCCTGCCTGGCTGCTCTGTGGGGGCGTGTGAGGCTTCAGGGCTGCGAGCGCGAACCGGGACTCACCTTCCCAGGAGTCCCGGTCCCGGAGGCTGAGTCACCTGGCCCCGCTCTCCCTGAACGCCCCGCCCCCACCTTTCTACAACACGCCCCATTGGTCTTTGGCCCATAAATATCAGAGAGAGACGCTGCGCGGGAGCGCGCGGGAGCGTCCGGGGCTAAGACCGGGCAAAGAGCGGGCCGTTCTAGGCCGTTAGAGGCCGGAAGAGACCGGACCGGGCCATTCCTCTGACTCCTGGCCTCTTGTGATATCTGCCCTTGCTTTCCCAAGGTTGCTCTTCGTGTCGAATCACCTCCATGGCTTCCAGAGGATCCCGGAGTAAGTCTGCCCAACAGCATGCTAACACTCTAGAAAATTTCTTCCCCAAAGCTAGCGCTGCAGCCAGGAAAAATTCCACAGTGACAGAGACACTGCTAGAGGCGAATACTGAAAATTTGTCTCAGGAAATTCTGGTTTCTCCGTCAAAAGATGCCACTACTCCAATAATTCTCCATAATACTCACCTATCACTCCTGGATAGCATTGATGAGACTATCGAGTCAGTGCTCCAACAACTTAGGACCCCGACAATTCAATCAAGGGACAGTCAGCCCTTGTGTCCTTCCGGGGTAGTGGAAACCACTCCGTATGTGAACTGTGTGGAATCAATTGAGTCATTGGAGGAGGGCCCGGCCCTATTGGCAACAGACTCTGTGGGTCGTGCAAGGTCCCATGCACCGAAAAGAAAAAGGTCAAGAGAGATTACAGGATCAAAAAGGGCTAAAGTGGATACGACTACTCTAACACTGGATGCCAGCACGGACATGTCGGCATCTTTTGATAGTACTGGTTTGGGCTTTGAGTCTGACCAATTAGATTCACCTTTTGTCGCAGCTGAACCAGGGTGCTTAGGGCCATTCATATTTGGAGGGCCCCTACCCAACCCTGCAGATGCTCTAATTAGTTCACTTACGGTCATTTTCAAGAACTTGTTGGAACCGCTATCTGTAAAATTAGACTCTCTAGTCGCTAGACTCACAGTTATAGAAAGTGCGCATATGCGAAACACTTCTGGTGGGGGGTTGGATGCAAGCGCACAGCTGGTTCCTCGAGAACCCGTGGGGAATGGTCATTCTACTGTTGAAACATCCACACAGGCCCAGACGGGGGTACTAAATAGCACTGTAGTTAATCATGCCCCCCCACTCCCTCCTTCACAAACCCGCAGGCCCCCTATCCCCGCACCAAGAAGATCTAAGCCACCAGTAGTACCTGAACCAAGGAGTGTGAGGCGTGACACTAATGCACCTTCTGGTCACATTACCAGTCCTAATACCAGGCGTAGGGTGGTGAATCTGCCTCCGGAGGCTGTGCCCTACACGGCAATAATGGTGGGAGTTCCTGAGCTCACTGGTGGTACCAGAGAGCCACAGGACTCACTCCGTAATAAGGTAAGTAGTTGGCTCAACATTAACAGACCCCTCCCACCCAATATCAAAGGCGATGTCCTAATGGTTAGAAGGATTCCATGGATTGGAGTCACTCCCAAGAATAGGGCTGGGGACTGTGTCATAATTAGCTTTAAAAGCCCACTAGTCGCCCCCTACATCTGCAACTGGCTGGTAAGGCCGGATAAGTCAAATATAGAACTAGTGCCCCTCTCAAATTTTTATCCACATGTGACCAACCTACCCACAGGGAGGGAGCAGGGCTGGACTAGAGTGGGCTTTGCAATTGATGGTTCACGGTACAGACCCAAGCATAACCCAATCCCCGCTCTTGGTAACTTTGTTCACCAGAACAGATTTTCTTGCCTGGACCATGTTGATTGACCACAATGGGGAGTTATACTCAAACACTCTGTAAAATCTCCCAATGTGATCGCAGTTAGAGGGATGGACTTCCTCAACCCTGTAGCTGAGGCAAAGATCCAGGATTTTCCGAATGAGGGGGGGATCTCCGAGGGATGTACCCAAATGCAAGTACAGGAACCACTCTACCCAAGCTCTCTTCCCATATCGCAACAGGAGGAGTGTGTTGTACCATCCATCTCGCAGCCTACCACATCTGGGTTGGGCGCTTCGGCAATGCACACATGCGATACTGTGTCCGCACTAAGCGAAGTCTCCCCACAGCCCCAAGGTTTACCACCAAGTGAAGTTTCCACGCAACCCAGAGGCTCAGGGCTGGTTATTCAGTCATGGAATGTGGCGGGTATTATGAATAAGGTGGGTACTCCGGAGTGGGAGACCCTGGTTGATGGGAGTGACATTCTTCTCCTACAGGAGACGTGGGCAAGGGAACCGCATTATATGAGGGGGTATGATATTTATGAAATCCCGGCAAAATGGAATGGTAGGGGGAGACCTTCGGGCGGGCTGGCAATTTGGGTGGCGAGTCACATTGGGTGTCAGGTGGAAAGTGTGGATACTCTCTCCCAGGACATCCAGTGTGTTCGCTTCAACTGGCCTGGTAAAGGGTCCTGGGCAATTGTAAATGTCTACTCTCGACCAGTTGCTGTGGGCAGTGAATCTACCACCCTAGTCAAACTCTCATCCTTTCTAGGTCAGTTACCAGCGGACTTGAAATTAGTGATGGGAGGCGACTTCAATTGCCATTTTGAACCTCTCGAGGGTCTAATGGATGGACCATTTACAGCTGAGGATGATTTTTGGGGAGTTCCCCCCTCCTCCTCGCCTCACCCTAAAGCATGGTCTCCGCTGGCAATACAACTCACCTCCCTTACTTTGAACTTTGGACTGAGGGCATGCAATGGGCGCACTCCCTCCGATACTCCATCGGTGTGCACATTTAATAGAAAGGGGCACGAGTCCAGGCTGGATTATATATTTATTGATATATCTTTATGGCCTAAAGTGCAAGATTTTAGAGTGGCATTAAGAACAGATAGCGATCACAATTCTCTCCTCTTGGAAATTCAGCACCCAACCGCCGCTGTAGGGCTGGCAACCACTGGTGCTGGAGGTGACCAGGGGGATATACTCCTCACCACAAGTAGACGACGGGTAAAATGGGGGAAGCTGGTCAATAATGAAAATGCCATGAATAAGTTATATGGTATAGCACTCCCCATGCTTCAGGAGGTGGATGCTCTCATTAGTCAACCTAAACTCTCCGACTATAATGAGAGACTTTCCGGCATCCACCAGACTTTGGTCAGGGACCTTGCAGACGTTTTCAACCCGGTGGTGCCCTTAAGAAGGAAAGCTACCCGTATTGCAACTTGGTACACTCCTACCTGTAGGAAAATTAAATCCGATCTACTTTCAGCCATCAAAGAAGGTAGTGATAGGGAGAGGGTTGCAACCCTGAGGAGGGAGTACAAGTCAGCACTGGCCAGCGCTAGGGCTGAGTGGGATTGGAACCACTGGCAGGAACTGTTTGAAGCCCTGAAGTTTAGAGACTCTAGGAAGTTCTGGGCTCTGGTTAACAACGGCACTGGGGTGCTCACGCCTGCTGTAGAGCCTAACATTGCCCCCTCTGTTTGGGAGGCCCATTTCGGAGCGTTGTACCATGCAACCACACTATGGCCCGATGGGTTGGCGGCGGATTTCCCCTGTCCCTCAGAAATGTCCCTGGAATTTTCTCTAGGTGAGGTGAAGACAGCACTAGAGTGTCTGGCCCTGGGGAAGGCACCGGGGTTGGACAAGCTACCCGGTGATTTGTTTAGGTACCATCCCGACATCTGGGCCCCGTACTTTCTCATTTTATTTAACGCTATTTTAGGAGGTATGGTGGTTCCTCCCTCTTGGTTAGGGGCCGAAATCGTGCCAATCCATAAGAAAGGCTCCCCTCTGAACCCAACTAACTATAGGCCAATTAGCCTCATAGATGTCCCCCAAAAGCTCTTTGCGCGTCTTATCTTGAACCATCTATTAGACTGGGTAGAGGACAATGACATCTTGAGTCCTCTGCAGGCTGGCTTCAGGAAGAACACGTCGACCATGGACCAGATCTTCCGCCTTGTCCTCCTTTACTGGAAGACTGTGATCATCGAGGGGGGAAGACTGTACATGGTCTTCGTGGACCTGAGGTCAGCCTTTGACCTAGTCCCGCGCAGGAAGCTGTGGGAGGTGCTGGGAAAGCTGGGAGTTCCCCCCCAGCTACTTAACATCTTAGTCAGGCTGCATGAGAACAACTATGCGCAGGTCAGGTGTGGGAAAGATGGCAAATTATCATCTAGGTTCCCCGTTTCTCGAGGGGTGAGGCAGGGTTGTGTCTTGGCACCAACCCTGTTTTGTTTGTACATCAACCATGTCATCTCCCACCTGGAAAATGTCAACAACAACGACGCCCCTTGCCTGGCAGGAAGGAGGGTACCGGCAATTATGTTTGCCGACGATACCCTCCTTCTTTCCAAATCCCCCATGGGGATTCAGAGGATCCTGGATGGATTTGATCTTTTCTGTGCTCAGCACGGGTTGGAGATAAACACAGGGAAGACAAAGTACATGATTTTTAATCCACCCACTAAAACAAGACCTAATCCCACCTTGGGGACGGCCAGTCTCGAAAGGGTGTCCACCTTCATATATCTGGGGGTAACATTACAGGAACACTTATCTTGGGACCACCAGATAGCACGCTCAAGGGTAAAACTGTCTCAACTGTCTGGTGCAATTCTGAAGGTGGCCAATTCTTCGTCCTTTAAGCCTGTGAGCCCGGCCCTTGAGACCTACAGGACCCAGGCCAAGGCAGCGGCCACTTATGGCTGTGAACTTTGGGGGCATAAAGCGGCGAAGGTCCTGTCTACAGTTGAAAATAGTTTTTTAAGGCGCTTACTGACTCTTCCGCGTGCAACGCCACTTCTGCCCTTGAGAATGGACCTGGGGCTCCCCCCTATTGCAGAGGAGCTTGTGTCCAAACCAGTGAAGTTTTGGCACAGGCTCTGGTCCACGAATGAACTGCACCATTATAGGGAGGACCTTACCCACGTCATGAGCCTTAATTGTGGGGGAAAAATTCCTTGGCTTGCCTCTGTGAAAAATGAATTGACTACAATGAATCTTTGTGACCTTTGGGAGGACCCAGCGCGAGGCTGCCAAGCAATCTCGCGCAAAGCCCTGTCAAAAATTTTTAAGGACAGGTCTCTTGCACTCTTGGTAAATGCGCAACACAGTGGCACCCTTACTTTGCGATTTTTAGAATCCAAAAATTCATATATTTTTGAACCTTTTATGGATTTTATTTTTCCCATCCTGGCGAGAAAACTCTTTGTACAATGGAGGCTTGGCACACTGCCTACTAAAACTTTTACATCCAAGTGGTCTAACACGGCCGATAAATTTTGCCCATGCTGTAAAACCCACTTGGAAGACGACCTTCACATCCTGTTTGTGTGCCTCGCCTACCAAAGGCCCAGGAAACGCTGGATAGCACCACTCTGTAAAAATCTAGGGTTCAGAGAGTACGCACAGGCATATAGGATCCTGAAAACCAGTACCCTGGGTCACATTGTGTTTGCCGTCTCGAAATTTCTTATGGCTATATGGCTGATCAGGAAAAAAAATATATGCTGAACCCTCTTGAACTTTCCAGCTTCCTAATTATTCCTACGCCGGGATGGAGTATTTTATAATATGTAATTTTCTTAATACAATGTGTATTTTACTGTATGTGCTGTTTTTTACTGTCTCTTTTATGGTCTATATGACCGAAATAAAGAATTTTTGGAATTGGAATTGGCTTCTCTACCTGTCCAAGTTGTGTGATCGTGGGCATTTCACTTTAGCTCTCTGTGTCTTTGGTCGCAGGTGAACCAGATCAGGAGCACTTACAGACACGCTTAATGATCGTGTTACATGTTATAGAACACTAAACACCAAGACACTTACAAATTGATTGGGAAAAAAACATATTTAATCAAATTCTCCTTTATATAGAGCCAAAAACTCAAAAGTTGTCTAGGTGCTGTATTGGTCAGGAGAGCCAAGAGAGAGGCAGTTCTAGGATTTGCGGGCAGTGGCTGTAAAGGGCTTCCAGTCTTCTCTTTTGTTTTTCTTTTATTTGTCAGTCGGCTAGCCTGCCTGTCAAGTTTATTCTGTATGTTTGTTATCTGTAAGGTGCCGTACGTTGATAGAGCTTGAAAGAGTCTGAACTAGGGAGAAGAGCTGTGACCCAGGGAAGGGTTGGAGCAGCCATTGAAGACATTTGCTTGTCGGTGACGAGTCCTCTTCCAACCAAGGATGTAGATGTGTAGAGAGGGGTATCATCCAAGCTCGGAGACGAGGGACGCCACAGACTCTCTAATATGTGAGCTGTTACAGACCTAGTAAGATGCTTTGTGGGGTTAGAGCGGAACCTCAAGGTTAGCAGCTTTCCTAGACTTGAAGCCAGTGGAGTGCTTTGAGGACCGGAGGCATATTGTGACTGTGGGCTTCACTGTTGAAGAGTCACACTGTAGCATTTTAAAGCATTGGATTATTTGGTGATGCACGGATCCCATACCTTGGATCGTTGAGTTGCAGTGAACCAGTTTGTTGGTAATGAATGCTTCCATCAAGCATCCTGAGATCTGACTTTGAGATGAGATACTTTGTGTCATGGGGCATTTCAGCATGTAGTTCTTGAAGTAGACAACGCTATGTATGCATCAAAAGAAATTAGGGCTCTTGTGTCGTGCCAAAGCTCAGTTTTTTTCGTCCTAGGAGGTTGTGTAAGTAGGGTGGTAGAGTGACTAAAGCTTTGAGGGAGCCTAAGGTCAGATATTCTCTTTGCCACATTCAAGAGGATCATGTTTGCTTCATCCAGTTCTGATTGTTCTTTGAGTGTGCTTAAAGCTGGTTTTAGAAATTTTCTGGTAGTCCTTTGAGTAGCTGACAGTGTTTGCTTTACTTATGATAACCAGTATTCAAGGCTCTTAAAATGTCAATAGAACTCCAGGGAGAGCTAAAGCTCTGTCGTTTGAAAGTGTTTGCTTTGTTCACGTCTGCCAAGCACTCAAACCCGACAAGGTGAAGTACTTACCGTTCATGTATACTTGTTATCCAAAAATTTGGCTTTTGTGGCAGTCAGTTATGTGTGAAAGTAACTCTCCTCAAAGCTTCTACTCCAATTACGTTCTAATTAACGCAGTCAGCCTAAATAAAGAAGGGTCGCTTGAAGGGTTTGGTTGTGAGAGGTCCATGTTGAGTTTCATGCTGTCCGATTTGTCTCTGCTTTTCTCGTCCCCTGGAACATACTTTCTGAAAAAGCCTTGAGAAAGCCATAGGTCAAATAGGGCGAAACACATGTCTGCCTGTTATCAATATAAGCAGGAACCCAGCAAGTACAATGTAAATAATTTAAAAAATACTGAAAGTGAACATGGTCTCCATCCCTCTCCAAAATCCTTTGGAAAACTCGTCATTTGGATATAATAGGATTTACTAAAACGCCCTGCAGAGTGTTTCTGAATTAACTGAAAAAAGTAAATCGGCTGCATTCTGATACCTTTTTGAACCTTGTTGCTTTAAACAATATTTGTGTAAATGTACCCAATGCAAGGGTTAATCTGGGTTAATTAAATCGCTGCACTACATCGCTCACTGAAAAGAAAGACTAAACTATCCTGCATCATTTGCTTTGTTTACAAACTGATCTCACCGTTAACAATTATGGAACTACATAAAAGTAAATAGATGAGAGATGCACGTGTTCCACAACCTATTCTAAACAGTCTAATTATACTCTGGGGTTAAATAAAGGCCTGTTCTGATAGTTTATCAAACGTACCTCTGTATCTTCTGCTGCAGGACTCCGCCTTGCTCTAAGTAGGTATTGAAAAGACTGGCCCCTTTGTTTTCAATAGAGTTCTGAATCGCCCATAGAAAACAGAACGACTTTAATGGCCAAACTCACTAATCTCGAAAACGGGTGACACTGGGATGTAAGGTCCCAAGATTCGTATTTTTGTGGTAAAAACAGGACTATGAAGTTCAGTATTGGCTCGCAGTCTAAGTGGGACTTACTTTGCCTGTAACGTGGGATCTACCATCTAACCATGCAGGGGACAAAAGAAGCCTCGTCGCCGGCCAGTCCACCCTGTTAAGCAACTCGAGCTTGTGGTACTGGGAGAAACGTTGAAACCAGACCCACTTCCAGCAAATCCTGGACATCTGGTCACCTCAGTGTTCATAGCGCTTCCTGCTTCCGTCGAGGCTGCAAGCCGCTCTCATTCACTCTGCTCGCACTGTTACTGCAGCAAAGTGCTCTGAAATACACTCCATGCATACATTTCACTGAAAGTGTGCAGCGTCAAGCACTACCAAACCGTGCGTCTAGAAGTCTCCCCTTACGGTGTGTGAATGTACACGACGTTTTTTATGACCCGCAGCCGTTCATTGGGCCATTTGGGGCCCATCGGGAGACGGGGAGGGGAAGAACCGACCGGACACAGGTATATAGTGTGTTAAAGGCCGCTTTTATTGGAAACAGGTGCATCCTGAACATACCCCAACCTTGGCCTTTGCCGCACAAAACTAGGCCTAACTAAATATGCACATATCTGTCAATCCCCCCACCCCCACCCCTAAACAGTTCCCCAACAACCTCATAAAACTCCTTAACATTTCCACAAACGCCTGGCTCAATGTTTTACTCTCTGCACACTCCTTCCCTTCCAAACATTAAAGCTCCTTCCTCCTATCCTACCCCCCCCATTATACTAGGGAAAAGCGCCAACCCAAAGAAAACCACCCCCGCACCTGCTCCTAGCGACACACTCGGCAACCCTACCACAGAAAGCACCTGAAACCAACAAAAACCCTTACTCTACCCCCCCCCCAACCCTAGCTAGCGTAAAACAGGGAGGGCGGGTGGGACAAAAAACCCCTTCACCTCCCCGGCTGCTGGGTCACTGTCCCATCAAAATGGTGCCCAGTGACCCAAAATGGCCGTTTTTATCCCCTCCCAGCCCAAAAGAAGCCCAAAACCGCCGACAAGCCCAAACTGCCCAGTCCCTTCCTGTGTCCTCCTATAGAATTCCCCTCCCCTTCCTCCCGGAGCCCCAAAATCCCCGGGGGGGCGAGCCTCCCTCCGGTCGGCCACCCCCCGCAAAGCCCCATTCTATCCGCATTGCCGGCCAAACATAGGAGTATGGAGCACTGCGAATCCATAGACATGACCGCTATGCGCTACTCTGAGCTAACCTCGTAGCTCGTAGTGCCTCGGGACATGGCGGTAGCGCTGCGTGGTCTCGGCAACGGCATCGGAGCACTATGCAAGTGACACATTTTATGAAACCACTAGCTAGTAAACTTCCTTGCAGCACGTCCATTCCCCTCCCCACTCTTACATATGCACGCCAATCACCCATGCGCCCCAAGACACACACAACAACAGTTCTCCGTTGTTCTTATGTGCTAATAACAACAATAATGACGTGTTTATTTTTGCGCACTCTCCCCCACCCCGGGGCTTGAGTTGTATCTAGAAGTGACACTCACTATACGAGCACTTTAGACGAAGAGGGCGTGTGATCAGACCCCCAGGACCACCACAGCCCAGGGAGGGAAGGGCGGGTCCAGTCGGCCCAACGAGGGGGGCGGGGTCCTGGTGTAATTTAATGCCGCCCGCAGATTCTCTGGCTTCAGAGGCAGCTGCGGAAAGATGTGCCTATACCCTGGGAACGACGAATGTTTATGTGATGGAGAGGAGGTCGGGGCGCCGCTCTCTGACCCTTCTCAGAGACGTGTCTCTGCGGCCACTGCCTTGGCCCGTGGATACGGAGCCCGCAGGGCGGCCCCTGTGTCAGAGGCTCTCACAGGCTGGCCTGCCTGTGCAGAGGTAGCCTTGGGACAGGTAGCGCCCTGGGCGACAAACATAGTGGCACTCCCCCCACCTGGTGTCAGTGTGCTGGAAAAATGAGAGGGCTTAGAGAACTGGAGGGCCATGAGAAGAAAAACAGACGGTGTAGACACGGTGCCTGTATTAAATAGCCTTTTCTCTGCAGCCAGGTCAGTGTGAGACTGCTACAGGCAGCCGCTGCGCCCCTCGGAAGGTCGGCGCCCTGGGCGTGGGCCCAGCGAGCTCACGCTAAAGGCCTGCCCTGTGCGTGTGAATACAAGGTAGTGTTCTGTGTGCCTGGAGCAGCGCCCGCTACACTACATGCACACTGAGCACAACCGCCTGGCACCGTGGGGCCGATTCACAAGCCCCTATATGAGTACCTGAAGTCGTACACCTGTACTACCACCTCTTTTATGAAGGATTACGTTTGCCTTTGTAAATTGCCCGAAAATATCTAATAAAAATGGTAATATTTAGGAAATATTCATTTACAGGTAGTAGAAATGGAAAAGGACTGTACCTTTTTATAATTCGGATATGATTCAGAAGTACGTGAAGTAGTGATCATGTAATAATATTCCACATACTCCTGCGTGCCTGTGAACGGGATGAATTGTGCATGCGTGCAGAGTGACGGCACTTTGTACAGGCTTGCCCTGCATTAAGTACAGAGCCACTGGAAATGTCATTTTGTGGGGCTTTTTCTGCATATTTATTAAGTTGCCTCATAATTCATAATTTGTTGCATAATCTGAAGTTTTTCACCAAAAATGTGTTTCTACCTAAAGGGACCAAAAGTTATTCAAACTTGGCATCGTGCTGCCTCACAATGGTTGGTCATTGGGAAAAGTTGACTGGTTCCCCTTTCTATTGCTTATTACTGTATATGGGTGGCATACTGGCACTGATGCCGCAAAGCCTTTACCCATGCAGTGTTTAATTGTGTAAAAATGACAAAATAATGTGGTAATAAAATCATAACATTTCGCACTATGCCGCATAGTTTGCCTTCCTCATAAATTGCCCTTTCTTGCTGCATAATTTAGTCAGCCCTGCTTCATAATTTGGCCCTCCCCCATCGCAGACTTCCAGTAGCCCTGATTAAGTGCCAGATGCACAGTTACTAAAGCTGTGGCTACTATAGAGATTAATTTAACTCACTGCTCACATGCCTGCAGATTATCTGGCGGGGGGCCTCGGGCTCGGGATACCGCCCGGGCTTGCTGGTTGCTCGGGAGACGATTCCTATTGAAAGCCTGGAGAGCATTTCACTCAAGGAAGTGGAATCTGCTATTCAAAGATTGCTCCCAAATAAAGCCCCAGGTCTTGACAAGCTCCCAGGCGATCTCTTTCGCTCCCAACCTAAAATTTGGGCACCTTACCTGGTAGTCCATTTTAATGCAGTTCTCCGGGGCACTGCGTTACCGGAGACCTGGTTGGGAGTGGAGATCGTCCCAATTTTTAAGAAGGGTTGCCCGCTAGTTCCATCTAACTACAGGCCCATCAGTCTTCTGGATACCACTATTGGGCCGGATACTATTGGACAGACTATTGGGTTGGATGGAGGAACACGAAATATTGACCACCCTCCAAGCCGGATTTAGAACGGGCATCTTGACCTTGGACCAAGTCTTTCGGCTGCAGGTCCTATTCTGGAAAACTGCAAGAGTAGAGGGTGGCAGCCTCTACCTTGTATTCGTGGACCTGCGGGCCGCTTTCGACTTGGTGCCCAGGGAGAGATTATGGCTGGTGTTGAAAGAATTAGGTCTCCCGTCCTACCTATTGGATGTCCTAATTAGACTACATACTGGGAACTATGCCCAGGTGAGGTGTGGGAAGAACGGAGAACTCTCGGCCCGTTTTCCTGTAACCAGGGGCGTACACCAGGGCTGCGTCCTGGCCCCTACACTCTTCAGCCTCTATATTAACGGTCTGGTAGATGCACTTAATGGTGTCAGGAACAGTGATGCCCCGCGGTTGGCCACTGGCCGGGCGCCCGCTCTGATGTTCGCGGACGACACCTTGTTGCTGTCCCGAACATCAACGGGCATCCTGCGGGTTCTGGACGGGTTTGTATCCTTCTGTGCCTCAAGGGGATTGGAGATAAACTTGGAGAAAACCAAGTTTATGATCTTCAACCCCCCGAGGCACACCCGCCCGAACCCTGAATTGAGTGGTATTCCACTCGAACGGGTAAAAACTTTTGTCTACCTCGGGGTTACGCTGACCGAACACTTTGACTGGGGCCATCAAGTATCTAAATCTTCCCTGAGACTCTCGCAGATTTTGGGGGGTATTGGTACATTTCACAGAACCACTCAATCTAAACCAGTTGCCCCTGTTGTCGAGATTTACAGTACCCAAATTAGGTCAGCAGCTATGTATGGTGCAGAACTTTGGGGACATACGAACACACAGTCTACTAAAGGTTGAGCAGGCCTTCATGCTTAGGTTGGTGGGCCTACCCCAAAGCACCCGTCTTATACCATTGCGGCTGGATATGGGCTTGGAGTCTATTAAAGAATTGGTGGCCGCACGACCACTACTCTACTGGAGAAGGCTCTGGTCTGTACCAGAGCTCTCAGTCTATAGAGTAGAATTCGCTGCGGTCTGGGGCCTGATAAAGAATAAAAACATACCTTGGTTATCCCATATTAAAGCTCTCTTCTACCTAGTTGGCTTACCCCAATTATGGGATACCCCCGAGGAAAGTTGCCCGAGGACCCAGAGGACAGAGTTGTTGGCTTCTGTGAGACATTACAACTTTAAATTACTACATTGTTCGACAACTTTGGGCAGGTTATCCACTGAGTTTTTGCTGATGAAAACTGAATCCAAGAAAGAGGAATTTTTGGATTTAGTTCAGCCCCCGCTTGCAAGGAAATTATATACTCAACTGAGACATGGCTCCCTGCCTATTAGTTCACTAACTTCTAAATGGGCCAATTCAAATGAGGGTAGTTGCCCTGCTTGTAACAATGGCAGAGAGGACATTGTGCATGTTATGTTCTTCTGCCCGGCATATAGTAGAATTCGGAAATGATGGTTGATGCCGTTGTGTAGAAATTTGGGACTCAGACAATGTACACAGGCCTGTAGAGTTTTAACATTGTTTTCTCTGTTTCTCGTTTTTGTATCGCACGTGGCGTAGAACTGCTTTTGTCAATAGGAATTAATTGCCCCCTTCTATTGATAACTCACTGTTTAACCCCTTGCACGCTGATGACGGAACCGCTCCGTCATCAGCTGCGGGTGCGCTGTGCTGATGATGGAGCGGTTCCGTCATGGCCCGCTCGCCGCTCATGCGCGGCGTGAATTCCGCGCCTGTGCTGAGCGTTCTATTGAGCGGGGCGGGCCATGACGGAACCGCTCCGTCATAAGCACAGCGCAACCGACGCTGGTGACGGAGCGGTTCCGTCACCAGCATGCGCCCGCCGCATTTCCGCCCCGCCCCCTTAGTACTGCGGCGGAATAGCCGCCGCAGTGAAGGGGTTAATACATATTTTTTTTAAAACTGTTTATATATATATATATATATATATATATATATATATATATATATATATATATATATATATATATATTTTTTTTTTTTTTTTTTAAAGACCTTTATTTGCATTTCTGAAAATATACAGTTTGAGGCCTACATCCCAGGGGCCGGCCGTCGTATATTCAATAACTGTTCATCATATGTAAAAATACACCGCCCTTCAGCCGACATCCCTGGGGTTCGGCGGCGCAGTAAAAATACGAGTATATGACATAGGCATTTCGTGAATCAATCAATGTATAGGTCTATGGTTTTAACTTTTTAAAACACAAAACAGCTTATATTTACTGTATTACATGATGAATACACACAGAGTCCACCTTCTCGACAGTCGCCATAGTAAGATATCTCTAGACAGCACCTACTATTATCTAGTGTGAGACATCAGTATGCGCACCACTGTTTCCCCTGTTTGCAATTTGGTTCCCCCCCAGGTGTGTTTCAAGTCTCACCCTTGTCCTAACATATTTATGTATTTTATCATTGTGCTTGTACATATTTTATCTGCACTTTTATGGTCATTGACCTTAATAAAGTTATCAAAAGAAAGCTTTTAACTGATGTCTCTGGAGGAAAAAAAGCTTTCCTATGTTTTGACACTTTTGTATTTATTTTACACGGTTCTCCACAAATATGTTTGCCGATCATTATTTCCAGCGGTATATTTCTTAGAAGCTTTTCGTTTTGTTAGCCAACACGGGTTTCACCTCATGTGGCCTGTGATGCTGGGGTTTTTTCAAGGCTAAAAAAAACAATATATACTCTATCACCTTTATGCACGTTTTGAATTCCCAAAGTTACTCCTTTTGTGATAAACTAAACTCATGTATTTCTTGACACAGAGTTAAGGGCGTGATATTTGTGTGTGTACACAGTGAAGGGTGCATTTGCCGCCACTATTTGTGTACATGCACACAGGCAAAAGGGTTAACTTTTTGACAAGCACATGTAAATGCACATTGACTGACTTTAACCAACAGCGTGTACATACAATTACACAGATTAGAGAGCGGGATTGAGGACAAGTCTCTTGTCAAAGTGTGTCATAAATATATGTTAAAGATCACCCCTCCCTGACAACATATTTGGAGGTACACACAGATTGAAGAGAACACGGTGTGTGTGTGTGGACACACACGAACTACACAGAGTGTAAACACTCTTATATAAATAACCACCTACTGTGTGTGCATAAACAGGAGCAAAAAATAAATCGATGACCTCCTTTGTATATGCACACATTGAAGGTCGCTCTCAGTGATCACCCACTGTGATCATATAGGAAAGCTGCCTCTTCAGCAGGGTCACCCTATATTTTTCAAATTTTGCTGGATCTTATATTTTTGCTTGCTGTAGAACTCTGTGCTCTTTTACCCTGCTAACCAGTAGTAAAGTTCCTGTGCTCCCCCTTTAAACATGGGTAAATTAGCATATTCCTAATTTATATATTTAATTTACATATCAGTCCAAGTATATGGTAAATAATGTACCCAGGGCTTGTAAGCGAAATGTTACTAGTGGACTGCACCACCTATAGTGCCATCCACTACAGTGTCATTGAACAACATTGCTTCAAGCCTACCATTGTAGCCCGACTGTGGCAGTTCAAGCACTGCAATTCGACCTGTTAAAATAAACCCTATTGACAGGTCATAACCTCCCTTTTAAAATGTTGACTCACCCCTATGTTGACTTTGTCACCCATAAGGCAGGGTGCATGGTATTTAAAAGTAGGACATAAAGAAATGTAATGTTCACAAATCCTTCCAGTGACTAGCACCCACAAGCTATATTTCACTGCAGCAGGCCTAGCTGTTCTATGTAGAAACCTAGAGTAAAATTAAAATCCTAATGCCGTATATCCCACGAAAGGGACAAGCTAGAAAAATAATGACACAAACTATTTTTATATGGATTAGAAATCCAATTCAGTGATGAAGACAAATGTTAAATAAATGTTAAGGAAAAGTAACTTTAAGAAATTTACCTTTTCTCATCCTGAAGTTCCTGCTGGCTCAATTTGCTCCTGCTTTCCTAATTCTGCCAGCCAGCAATTGGTATTTGAGTAGGTTTGAGAAAGGCGTGAAGTGCTTCTCCAGAATAGAGAATAGGCTGACGTGAATGGGAAGATATGAGCACTCTACCTGACAGAATTTGCAGATTGTGGGGCTGTGAGTGTCCCTTTTGAGATTAGTGTCCTATGCTGCTTTAAAATACAATCCTGCTTGACGTGTATGCTGGGTTTTTACATACCGGTACAAAAGGGGGTGGTGATAGACGGAGCATCTGAACCAATCAAACACTCACACCCAGTCAACAGATCTGGGTTTAATCCATCACCGTTCTTTAGCCCACTCTGTCACCCCAGTTCAGACATGGCCATATGCAAATCAGTCTGACCCTGTGCCTCATGGGAACAGTCCAGCCCGAACTGCCAAGCCATGCCTTCTCTGGGCCGGAATCAAGCTTCCTAGGACCGGTTTCTGGCATTCCAGCCGTCTTCAGCCAGGCTTGCTTGAATCCAGTGGCAAAGTGAGCAAGGGACTCAACGTCTGAGCATACCCTGCCAATTTATGGCGAACAAAGCGATACAAAAGGGGGTGGTGATGGACGGAGCATCTGAACCAATCAAACACTCACACCCAGTCAACAGATCTGGGTTTAATCCATCACCGTTCTTTAGCCCACTCTGCCACCCCAGTTCAGACATGGCCATATGCAAATCAGTCTGACCCTGTGCCTCATGGGAACAGTCCAGCCCGAACTGCCAAGCCATGCCGTCTCTGGACCGGAATCCAGCTTCCTAGGACCGGTTTCTGGCATTCCAGCCGTCTTCAGCCAGGCTTGCTTGAATCCAGTGGCAAAGTGAGCAAGGGACTCGACGTCTGAGCACACCCTGCCAACTTATGGCGAACAAAGCGGTACAAAAGGGGGTGGTGATGGACGGAGCATCTGAACCAATCAAACACTCACACCCAGTCAACAGATCTGGGTTTAATCCATCACCGTTCTTTAGCCCACTCTGCCACCCCAGTTCAGACATGGCCATATGCAAATCAGTCTGACCCTGTGCCTCATGGGAACAGTCCAGCCCGAACTGCCAAGCCATGCCGTCTCTGGACCGGAATCAATGCAGGGGCAATGATCAGCAACCCTCCTTTAGTTCCTGCGTACATCCCCCCCACCACCCCCTTTTGTACTGCTTTGGCCGCCATAAGTGTGGCAGGGTATGCTCAGATGTGAGTCCCTTGCTCACTTTGCCACTGGATTCAAGCAAGCCGGGCTGAAGACGGTTGGAATGCCAGAAACCGGTCCTCGGAAGCTTGTTTCCGGTCCAGGGAAGGCATGGCTTGGCAGTTCGGGCTGGACTGTTCCCATGAGGCACAGGGTCAGACTGATTTGCATGATATAGCCATGTCTGAACTGGTTTGGCAGAGTGGGCTAAAGAACGGTGATGGATCAAACCCAGATCTTTTGACTGGGTGTGAGTGTTTGATTGGTTCAGATGCTCCGTCCATCACCACCCCCTTTTGTACCATCTACTAATGCAGCATTGACAAAGCCAGTAGGTATTGCCATTATGATAGGGAGTGTCAAGCTGTTGGATTCCCCAGTGTTTGCCTTGTTAAAAAAAAGGCACACAAAAATCGAATCCTGGAGGAAAAGTAAATGTGTCTTATGGTTTCTCAAATTGAATTAAATGTTTTCAGTCTTTATAAACGAAACCATTTATTTTTCTAATACTTTTCAGTCGTGAAACGGAACAAACTTTAAAAGGAAGAAGTAAGATTGTAAATGGAGATCCTTGCCAAGGCTGTATTTACTTTTAACCGCATGCGTGCGGGCGGAATTCCGCTCGCACGCTGAGATATTTAAAAGCGCATGTTACGTGACGAGCTGGGCTCGTCATCAGCGTAGCAGGAGGCTACCTCATGACGAGCCCAGCTCGTCATCAGCGTCGAAGGGGTTAACAGGATTCAGCCATATGGTCCTCCTAATGGTACACCAGGCGAAGTGTCTTATTAACTACACATTCTGCCTTAAGACACCAGATGAGTGAGTGCAGCATATGGCCCGTCCCTGCGCCATAAATTTCTTCATGTGCCAAAGTTTGTGCTTTGGTACATTGTGATATGTGGGGGAACACTAAACAACCCTTAAAGTCTGCTCTCTAGACATGCCTCTGCAAAAGCATTCTTGTTGACATACAAGTAGGGAAGGGTGGAAAGCAGCACAGTACGGGGGAGGTATTTAAGAGGGGAAGCAGCACACAAGGGAGAGAGCTAAAAAAAACACCTGTACTCTCACAAAGTGATAAAAGAAAAAAATAATTTCCTAAATGAGGGCAGCTAAAGGATTCAAGTCAGCCATCATAAGGATTATAAAGATGTTATGCTCCAGCGGATGGAAGGCAAGGCATCAAATAAGAAGCCAGCAATAAGTGACAGACAATAAAGCTAACCACTGGTAAGCAGTGGGTAGGCTTTAAGTATCACTACAGCCTTGGAGAACATGTCTAGCTGGCTGATTGAGCCACCGGCAAAATGGCAGCCGTCAATATTGGGACTGCACTGTACCTGGTACATACACATTCAAATCTTTTTCAAAAAGGTTGGCACCTTTGTGCCTGTCTAGATCATCAGTTCCTAACCTGTGCTCGGAGGACCTCTGTGTGTCAGTAATGCCTATTTATGGGGTCCGAGACTGTTCAGAAAATTAATATTACCAGATTAATAAAACATACATAAATAAAGACGCAATATGTGACATTTTTACCCCGTTTTGTAATTGTGAAGCTAATTAAGTTGATATCCTCAGAGTTATCGGTGGGAGCAGTGCAAGTGTATCAAATAGAATATAGTATGGACTACTGGTGGTCTTGAGTTTAGAAAAGTTCCAGCCTTCCCATTGAAACTAAAATGTTGACTATTTTTTTTTTTGTGTGAATTCACTATTTAATTATTTGCGTATTTGATTGATGAATACTTGTTTCTGTATTGTTGTGTATTGTTTTGAGGTTCAAATCATAATTGCTTAGGTTGGTGTTCATGGATTCCAATAACGACTTAATGGATGTCTCAGAATTCCAATAATGATTCAGTAGGGGCCCTCAGATTAGTGGGACCACAGAAGTCAAAAGGTTAAGAACTAGTGGTATAGGGCATAGCTACTTAGGCTGTGGCTGGCTGTTCCAAATAAGTCATCGATTGGGTTTCAGCTACTTTTCAATATGTATGTGATGTGAATTAATTGGGGGGGAAACTGAGAGCCCACTTTGGAGGAAATCAAATCATGGAAAACCAATGTCAATGAAAGACAATTTTAAGGAAATATAAAAAAATAAAGGAAACCATTTAAAGGAAAGATAACTTTCAGGAAAAATCCAAAATTGCTTTAAACTCTGGTATGAATTAGGGGTAGTAAGGGTTTTTTCAGTTCAGGGGTGGGTAAGGATTATGGAGGATGAAGGATTTTTTATGAATCGGGGTTGAGTTTAGGGGTGCGTGTGGCATTTCGGGTTCATGGATGAGTGAAGTTCAGTGTTGGTGAATGGCTTTAAAGGATCTGGAATCCGCAGAGTGCAGGGGTGTTGTTTTTTTGTTGTTTTTTAAGAATTCACCAGTGTCCAGAGTTTAGGGCTGGTGAGGATTTTTAACTTTCAAGGCTGAATAGAGATTAAAGGTGGTGAATTGCTTTTATGGTTCAGGAATGGATGGAATTTAGGGGTGGTGAGGTGTAGGGGCAAGCATGGGTGGAGTTGATGGGCAGAAAGAGTTTTAGGATTAGGAGTGGAAGAAATGTAGGGGTGGTTAGTGGCTTAGGGGTTAAGGATGTGTGGTGTATAGAGCTGGTGAGGTTTTTCTCAGAATTCAGACATAGAGGTTGTTATGGGGTGGTGAGAGGCTTCAAGAATCAAGGTTTGGGGATGGGTAGGTAATTTTACTAGAAAAAAATACCGATTTTCCCTAGAAATTAACCAGGAGCAAGAGGAATGTGCGAGCGTGCAGAGCATCCCAGTTCTTGCATAGACTGTGGGAAGGAAGGTCTGACCTCGGGAAATATGTTAGCGCGGTAGGTTGAGGATGCATGCTCCTGCTGCTGTTTTGTGACTCAGTGAAAAGTCGAATATCTCGGAGATATATGAAAGGTCACGACAACTAGTGTAGGTTTACAATTTCAGTTTTTTCCCTTATATTATGATGCAACGTACTGATGGCATGTGGCCTAAAGGCAGAAATGTCGAAATAGGAACTGAGGACGTATGTTCGAGGCCCGGTGTCGATGAAACCCAATGTGATTCTGGGCAAATCATGTAATTTTTCTGTGCCTAAAATAGTAATAAATCTGACATTGTGTAGTGTCATTAGGTACTCACGCAAAGCGCTCTAAAGCCATTGGATCGAGGGCGTGACTTCACGTTAAATAAACTAAAAATTTAAAACAAAAATGTAAGCCCTGACACAGGAAAGTTCCAGGCGGACGGGCAGTGTGTGATTACTTTAGGGAGGTTCCATTGTTGTTACAATATTGATGAACCTTCTGTCCTTCGTAGACGCCGAGGGGTGTGGGTGGAGTCCGACCTCCTTAAAATCATTGCAGTGGAAACTGGCAGAATGCAGGGGTCTCGATTACAACCCCATTGTCGCCTGTCCCCAGCAGGGCGGGGGTGGGGGTTTATTGCTTCATCATCTGAGTCCTCCTGGGTCGTTAGCCCCTGGCGGGGCAGATGCCCCCCACGCCCATCTGTCACAGTTTAGACACCTGACCTCGGTGTCCTGCAGAGCAGCTACCAAGGAGGACGCAGCGGTCTGTCCCTGTGCCACCGGGGGCTCCAGGAGTCTGCGCTTGACCCATGGGGGGTGCTGGCTCTTGGAGGTCAGGGAGCTGGGTTAGGGCCCATTGACTCTTCGTAGGACAGCGCCTGCAGGGAGGAGGGTGTCGGTCCCTCTAGGGCTCCTACGAGTCTGTGCCAGCCCGTTCAGTCAGGGGTTTGCTGTGGGGGTGGAATCCTTTTCATCTAGCTCCCATAAGACTGCTGTCATTTTACATATGCTCACTTGAGCTCTTCTTGCTCTTGTTTTTAATTTATTACATATTCAACATAATCTCTAGCATTCCCGGTGAGCTGTTGACTGAGGTATATTTATTCATTGGTAAGCTGTATAATGTTCTTACTTTTATGGCTTTTCGGTCAAATAAAGTTGATTGATCTGACTGCTGGCTCTTCTAAGGTCAGGAAGGCTGACCCATCAGAGGTCCGCCCTGGTGGTCTGGGGGGGGGGGAGGGTGGTTGAGGGTATAGGGGGTTATCCTTTCAACCGAGGGCTCCTATGAGTCTGTTCCAGACCGACCCCCCACCCCCCAAACACACTGCTGGCTCTTCTAAGGTCAGGAAGGCTGACCCATCAGAGGTCCGCCCTGATGGTCTGGGGGGTGGGGGGGGGGGTTGAGGGTATAGGGGGTTATCCTTTCAACCGAGGCCTCCTATGAGTCTGTACCAGACCGACCCCCCCCCCCACCCCCCTTACTGCTGGCTCTTCTAAGGTCAGGAAGGTTGACCCATCAGAGGTCCGCCCTGATGGCCTTGGGGGGAGGGAAGGAGGGGTGATGGTGAGGGTGTGTAGGGGGTTATCCTTTCAACCTAGGGCTCCTATGAGTCTGTACCAGACCGACCCCCCCCACACTGCTGGCTCTTCTAAGGTCAGGGAGGTTGACCCTTTAGAGGTCCGCCCTGATGGCCTTTGCATGGGGTAGAGAGGTTGTCCTTTCCATCTAGTGCACCTATGAGACTGTACTACCTCCCTCCCTCCACAGACTCCTGGCTCTTCTCTCAGGTCAGGGAGGTTAGTTAGTGCACATTGGCTCCACGGAAGGCAGCCCTAGTTGCCCCTGCTGCAGGGGGAAGGACAGAGGTCCAGAGAAGTCTGCGGTAGTCCCATAGAGACTACGGAAAGGAGCGTTTGCCCCTGTAGATTACTGGCTCTCCTGCTGTCAACGAGGTGAATTGGCGACAGTGACTCTTCAGATGGCGGCCCTACTGCGCTGAGCAACTGCAAAACCTAAATCGGAATACCAAACGGAAGTGACGTCATCGCGCATCGACTCTTTTGTATTTCTCTGGAGAAAGGGATGGGGTAAAAACTGAACACACTTGAAAGATATTCTTATTATTGCGCATCACCAGCGCCTTCCTGTCCAGCAATTGCCGCTGAATCCAGAAGAAAAGGGTATCTACCTACAAGTACACTACCCAGCAGCTTTATAAGGGTGTTTGGGCCTTCATACAAAATAGGAAAAACCCAGCCGCCACCATGGGCCAGGAACAACTGCACCTTCCGCACTATTGAAGCGGCGCTCCTAAGAATGTTTTAAGATGGAATACTGTGGAGTTATTAAAGGACGGAGTCCCTCAGTTCTATGTTTTGGGGTGCTGGAGTTTCTGATTAGGGTTTGGCTAGTGGTAATGTCTTGATTCACAGACTCCGTTCCAGAGAGCGCCAGTTTCTCTTAGAAGAGAGATGACCCTGGCGTTTGTTTTTTCATAAAGTAGAATTCACGCCACACCTTGTCTCTACGTGACTCAGTAAAAGGAACCAAATAGGAACCCCAAAAACCGGAATATACTAACTCCAGGGAATGTTAGTGAGCAAAGATGGACGCGGCCCACCACACTCAGACTGGGGATGAGCTAGAATGAATGTGTCGAGAAAACCGACATAGAAAATGGAATTCACTCCCTTGTACAGTGCCCCATATCTGAGGAAACCCAGATCTGCAATTGGGAGGCGTCCTCCAGCAGGATCCCTGGTTTCACAAAACTGAAAAGAAATTCTGTTATGAAGGAAAAGCAGCACAAACTGTCAATAAGAAATATTGGTGTTATTACCCAGTGACACTCGTGCAAATGTTATTGACCCCGGGTGGATGAAGGTCTGAGCAGATCAGTGCTTCTCGGATACCTGGGAAATGTTTCTCAGGTCCCATTATGCGAGTCATGACTCTCCACCATGCACACTAAGTCAGTATGTCAAAAAGGGGATGGAATTATCAGACATACTGCTTGCATCACTAATAACAAAGCAAGACTGCCCGTCGTGCCCCCGGGCCCAGTGGGATCCCTACTGCTGTAATGAAGTAATATCCAGTGATGTGGAGCAGGATACTGAAGAACGTGTTTGACCATGTTTTGCAATCAGGCGAGGTACCAATGTCATGGTAGGGGTCAATATTACTACCACTTCATAAGCAAGCATTTGCAGGGGTGTGGAATGTAATAAAATATTTACTTGTCCACGAGGCAGGTTGCTTCATAAATCTACTTGTCCTGTAACAAAATCCACTCGTCCCTTTGGTGCCATGTAGTGCGGCGACAAATTATGGCAGCGATCTCCTTATATAAGAGCTGTATAGCCTGTCTGATTGTCAGGACACATACCATAGTAGTGTTTGAATACTTGCAATCCCCTATGTTGCCACGTTTCCGCAGATCTACATACTGGGACTGAAGGTGGTGGCAAGCAATAGTTGCAGGGTAGAATGCTCTCTTGAGTCTGTGCAAACCTACTAACTTGCATGTTTTAAGCGTTTTCAACAAATCTTCTCTAATCTCTTCCCATACTGAGAAATGTTCGAAAATTACTCCTGGCAATGGCATACGTATATCTACTTCCAGAGTTGGGGGATAAAGTGGTTGGAGGGAAAGTGAACTTGCAAACACTCAGATGTTGGCATGAGCAAATCTACACATGCATATTTGTTCATGCTAAAATGCGGTGTCAGAAATTTTCTAGTAGTAGTATTTCTTGTCCTACTTCTGTAAAATCTTGGGAATTCACAAAAGCCATATAGCTGCACTTAATTCAAGGACCTCTACCATGGTTGCACTTTTGAGACTTTCTTTAATAATTGGGCCCCTAATTTGGTCTGGCATTTACCATGACTTTTTGCGCTTATTACAATTCTGTCTCTCTCTCTGTATCGGCTGGCTTCACTGTGAGTGACAGCATTCTGCTCTTTCACAAGGAGTATATCTGCACACAAAGTAGCTTTGTTCAGTGCCAGGTAACTACTATGGCAGTGTGTGCTTTTTGAGACCAAAAACAATGTTTTTTTTGCCGATGTTTGTTATAATGGTGAGGGTCCAGCAGCTCTCACACCAATAAGGTTTTACAAAAACCATGCCAAAATAAGTCACACATTGACAAAACTAAAAAGCTGACCACCAATTTCAGACCTACTGGCTTTACCAATGCTTGTTTATTTGTGTTTTCCATAATCTTACTGAAACCGGTTACACTCATTTCCCATTATGAATATTTTTGGGAAATACTAGCATGAATTAACACACATTACTAAATGGTAGCAAAGAAATGGTGCCCAGAAAATTTAGAGTAGTTAAGAGAAATCATGTTTTACCACTTGAATTTTTTTATGAAACATTTTATTTTCAAAGCAAAGAATCATCAATCTTGCTTTAAAGCTTCTGCAAATATTTGCATCAAATCAGAGAGCATTCTGGGAACATTATACAAAGCTTCATATTGCTAAACTTTGAAAACGTGTGTACACATTTTTATACTAGAACCACTGTCCGTAGTGCAGTCGGAGCTTACAACATTTATTTAGAGCGCTCACCCTCATAATAAAGGTTTTCAATTAATGAACCACGAATACAAGTTTGAATACCATTAACATATGGCCAAAAATATTACCTTAACTGTAGACCGTGCCCTTCCCTGATCCATAATGTGGTACTGCAAACTGGCAGCCACAGGGTTTTCTGCTGCCGGAGGTTGAGCTTACTTGTCCCAAGGACAAAATACACATGAAAACTTGTGGCCAACGACCCCAAACGATATGTCCTTCCACATTCCTGATTTGCAATGCCTGGGTGCTAAAACATCTACTGTCCTTTAGCATGGAGGGAAAGTAAGCACCAAAATGCGTGACACGCCAGGTTTGGGAAAACCTTGAGAGAACTATTGCCTTTCAGCCGGAAATGGTATAGTCCAAATATAAAACCAGGGCCTTCGGTGGTCATATCACTGAAAATACAAGATTTGAAAAAATATTGTCTAACGAGTGCTCGTGGAAGACTATATCTATGGGTGTGGCGGAAAACAATTATTTAAGATTTGATAAGCCTCCCCAAAAGCACTCCAATATTTCCTCTCTACCTTGGGATCTGGGAGTTCGTGCTATTGTCTACAAAGCCAGATTAAGGCCCGGTCTGTATTGGCGGAGGCTGAAACATACAGCAACTTTAGTTGAGTATTTTAATGGCTTTAAGGAAATAGTTGTACTCGACAGGAATTACAGAATACACTGGCTACGTTATATATCGGTGACACCATGCGCTAAATAGGCTTTGAAGCTCAATGGGCTGATCATGGGTGTTCAGTAAACCTTTCCAAGGGCTCCCTCAAGGAAGCTTCCAGTGGAAACATTTAGGCCTTAGAAGTGAGCAACACAAACCGGGGGTCTCTCACCTCAGCTTTCTTTGAACTTAAAATGTATAGTTCTTTCGAGCCCTTCCTAGACTACCTCCTAACTCAGGAGGGCTGAACATTGTACACCATCTTTTGCCATGGCACTTTGCCACGATGGGGTTTGTCAATTTGGAAATCAAGAATGGACCTAACCTGTTCAGTATGCTTGCAGTCTGATGAAGATTAACACCTTTTTTTCTTTTACTGTCCTGTCTATGCCTGTCCAAGGATGCGTTGGTTCCTTCTGATTTGTAGGCTGCTGAGGGTCCGGCAGAGCCGGGTAGTACTCAGGATTCTGCATGCTGAGACTAAGGAGTCCATTGTGTGTTTGGTTGACAAGTATCTCCACTTGAGTTGGAGTATCCCGGCCAAAATACTGATGTAACCTGTGTTGAGATAACATTAGTTTGTAAATATGATGTTTTTAGTTTAGGTCTCTGATGTAAGCCACTTTCTGTCACCTGGTTAGTTTTTGTCTTGATCATGCATTTGAAATTCCTGGTTTTATTTTTTTAGGTTTTTGTCTTCCCACGCATGATTTTGTATTTATTGTTCACCAATAAGACTGTGATACTGATTCTGTGCGTCAAGTTATAAAACCGTTGATCTTGATCCCCTATGCCATTTTAAATGCTGTTTTTTATTTTCTTTTACATAATTGGTTTTAGAAGTTATGTTTCTTTAAATTTGTAACCATTTTTATGTGATGGTCTTCTTATGACCCTACATGTATATCTTATAATTATAGGTGTATGTTTTCTCTGTTTGTAACTTTTATGGTCTTGGTACAGAATAAAGAATTTACTGGCTGAAGAGTAAGAGAACAACGAAAAAAGTCACACAGGGATAAAGCAGGAACCTGCAGGAGTGATATAAAGAGGCATGGAGTGCCTGGTGATGGATGAGAGAGGCATGACTTGGAATAAAGTCTGCACAGCCTTGGCATTGGGCACTCCCACCATTCTGGCTTCTGAGCAAAACTTTGAGCCCTGGCACTTAATCTTTTACAATTCAGGCACAATATTAGATTTTGGGTCGTGTTCAATTCTATCAGGCAAAGAGACTAGGATTCTGCCCCTCTTCTCATGTTTGTTTTTAAATTTAAAATGCTGCACTTTATACGGGTTTAAAACACTGTTAATAAAAGTTGTATTATAATCCTGATTTACCAGTTTGGAAGGATGAAAGGCTGAGTTAACTTTGCAGAGATCTGAACATGATCAGTTGTGAGTGCTCAGCTTGCTTATCCTTTTATATGGGCCACACCTTACCATTAAGAAAAGCTGTCAGTTGTGTCAACAAAGCATTAATAACGTTAATTAAATTGTCATTGACTACAGTGACAAGTTTTCGGTGTTTCTCGAAGTCTGGGTTATTGGTTTGAATGGTTTTTTGTGGTTTCTAAGATTGGGGGGAATTGTGTGGAGAGTAGCTTGACGCTTCTCCCCTGGGGTCTTTTGGGCAGGTGCGGCTTCCAAAACGACATGCCCAGGGATAGGGTGGTTTATTTTCAGGGAGGGGCTTAAGTGACAGTTTGGCTGGGACAGTAGATCGTAGTGACCTTCTTTATATTGTGCTTTGACCTGTGAGAGTATTTCTTTAGCTAGCCCTCTCACCCAAATTACGGCTAGGAAGGCTATTTTTAGGTTTCGCCCTAGGCGTTGCAATTGCGTAGCAGTTGCTCCGCCCACGGCGAAATCTCATGATCCTACATATGGGGCTTTGGTTCCTCTGTCTCCCATTGGCTAGCTCCATAAATGAAGGCTAGCCATTGGGAGACAGAGGCTGTCAATCACGCTTTCCCCTGAAAACGCGATTCGGGGGCGTTTCTCGGTCTTTTATTAAGTCCCGCCCCTTTGTCCTGGGCCACGCTGTCATTGGCTGCCGGCCCGGGACACCCCCGTGACAGCATTCCCCGGGCCGCGCTGTGATTGGCTGGCCGGCCCGGGACCTGACTTGGTTTATACTGACATCCGTCTTGGAGGTGTTTAGATCGCGAGCTCTGATTTCAGTGCAGGAATTAAAAAAACAGACACAGGAACAACCCTAAGGAGAATTGCAGGCTGCCGCCTCAGGCGGCTGGGTTGACCCGTGGGAGGAGCTTTCGCGTTTTGGGGCCGCCCCCATTACGGAGTTGGGAAGATGGTGGGCGGGTTCTTGGCGGGGCGGACTTTGCACTCGGGGCGGGCATAAGCAGCGTGTTCTTGGGGCCGGCCTGACGTGTCTCTCCGGGATTGGCCTCCTCCTTCACCCATATACCCCGAGAAGGCCGCGGCCCTGCTTTCCAGTACGCTCAGCTTTTCCGAGCGGCAGTGGAGCCCGGCCGAAGTGAGTACAGACCCCTGGGAAAATCAAGGACTTGAGGTTTCCTCTCCGAAGGTCTTGGGTGGGTGGGGAGATAGATAAGAGGACTCCTCGGATAGAAAGAAGCGAAGGTCACTCCTCCCCTCAGTGAAAAGACTAACGGGAAAGGGTATGATCTCCCCTCCGTTACAACACAAGTGGGGGGTTCGTACGGAAATCTTTATAGTTAACACGGGCTGGGGGCGGGCAGCGATGGTATTGGGGTGGGTAAAGTTATGACAGTGTAAGCCCCTGACATCCGCGTCTGTGATCAGGGTTTCGTGGGAAGAGACCCCATATGTGTCCCCGAAAGATGTGTTATGGCGCTGTATGACTATGTAAACCTAGGGGAGCTGGCTGGGTAGTAATTCTTATTTCGTCGACTGGGGAGATGTGGTACACTGAGCTATTCACCCCACAAGTTCACCTCCTCCCGCCGCCTGTGCAGGGATGGGACAGCAGGCCACAAAGGCTGCCACATCCCCGGATGAAGAACCTTGAGGGTGGAGTGTAGCGGTTCATAACTCTAGCCCCCCGCCGCCTCCTTACTCGAATGCTTGTGCCTTCGCCTCTAAAGGCAGAGTGCTGCTGTTGCAGATGACACTACCTCCTAATCCAGCAACGCACGTTGGGAATGGCCTCTCTCAGACTGAGACAAGTGCACCTCCACCGAACCTAGGTGACCGAACACTACTCCATGAAGGCTACGAGTGTTCCTTTCTCCACGAATGGCGTTCACAAATAGCGTTATAGGGGCATTTGACCGCCTGCTGAACACAGCACCGTTGTATTAAATTAGATCCGGGGTGTCTTATTTCGACCTCTACATTCTCAAGTATTTTATGATATAGTTGTTGTTCTACACATGCCCACAGAAACTGCATCACTCGCATGGAGGGCCTATTTTTTTACCTACAATGCATGGAAGCTCACTCCTCATCCTCCATGGAAGTAGTCTTTGGTGCACACTAGCTGCTCACCCGAATACTAAATCACTATCTCTGGAAAAGTGCAAGTTCACTCCCCTTAGAGGGCCGACCCTGGGCTATTTTCGAACTCTTGGTAGGTTAGTGTCCACGTCAAAGTCTTTCATAACCGTCACGGAAGCTTTTTTTTGTAGTTTAGATGTGGCTACAATTCCGATTGTGACCGGGAGACGGCTCTTCCTTTTTCCGCATTCTCTGACCATAGAGACATGATAATCGCGACTCCTTCCGTGTGCCAAGGTTCTTCCGCACAATTAATGCTCGTTAAATGCAGATACGAAGCTCCATGTAAAATGACTGGGCTTTATGATAAACCGCCTGTCCCTCACCAGTAGGGGCACTAACCCCACCATCCCTCAATAAACCCTAAGATTGAAATCCCAGCTGGAGAGAATTACCGGGAGCGAGCTGCATTTCTCATACCCCTACGAATCCCAGAACAGTCTAATTGCATTTCAAAAGTTGACATCCTTCTTTCCTGGGCAATGCTGTCACTTTGTATAATAGGTTGACTTCCAAATGGCTGCACACCAACGATGTTCCTCTTCGTGCATTTTGTTTATGGCCCCTTCCAGCGCGGGGTTGCTACTTTTGTAATGTTTGTTCGCCGACACTCTTACAGCTGAACACAAGGGCTCCGGCTGGAAGGTGGTTTCACACTCCGGTACATTTACAACGGCTTTATCTTCTTCGAACACTTCTCTTTCCACCACCACAAAGGACTCTGGGGAGCTCTCGCACAACTGTTTATTTGTGGGAGCACTTCGGTGCCGTCTGTGCGACACGCTGGGCATGAGAGCCACGTTCATTGTCCTTCTTGCGGGGGTGGAATGGGCTGACTTCCATTGGAGGGAAGGCGGGTGTACTTGTTCATACGCTGCTCCTGGGCGGCTTATACGGTGTGTCCTCGGGGTGTTGCACAAGTTTTCCATGCATACCCTTTTTATTAGGTTTTGCCTGGCTTCCCTGCCGCCTGGCTGTGCTTGCTTCCCTGCCCCCTGGCTGTGCTTGCTTCCCTGGCTGCGCTTGCTTCCCTGCCCCCTGGCTGCGCTTGCTTCCCTGCCCCCTGGCTGTGCTTGCTTCCCTGCCCCCTGGCTGTGCTTGCTTCCCTGCCCCCTGGCTGTGCTTGCTTCCCTGCCCCCTGGCTGTGCTTGCTTCCCTGCCCCCTGGCTGCGCTTGCTTCCCTTCCCCCTGGCTGCACTTGCTTCCCTTCCCCCTGGCTGCACTTGCTTCCCTTCCCCCTGGCTGCGCTTGCTTCCCTTCCCCCTGGCTGCGCTTGCTTCCCTTCCCCCTGGCTGCGCTTGCTTCCCTGCCCCCTGGCTGTGCTTGATTCCCTGCCCCCTGGCTGTGCTTGCTTCCCTTCCCCCTGGCTGCGCTTGCTTCCCTTCCCCCTGGCTGTGCTTGCTTCCCTGGCTGCACTTGCTTCCCTGCCCCCTGGCTGTGCTTGCTTCCCTGCCCCCTGGCTGTGCTTGCTTCCCTGCCCCCTGGCTGTGCTTGCTTCCCTGCCCCCTGGCTGTGCTTGCTTCCCTGCCCCCTGGCTGTGCTTGCTTCCCTGCCCCCTGGCTGTGCTTGCTTCCCTGCCCCCTGGCTGTGCTTGCTTCCCTGCCCCCTGGCTGTGCTTGCTTCCCTGCCCCCTGGCTGTGCTTGCTTCCCTGGCTGCGCTTGCTTGCCTGCCCCCTGGCTGTGCTTGCTTGCCTGCCCCCTGGCTGTGCTTGCTTGCCTGCCCCCTGGCTGTGCTTGCTTGCCTGCCCCCTGGCTGTGCTTGCTTGCCTGCCCCCTGGCTGTGCTTGCTTGCCTGCCCCCTGGCTGTGCTTGCTTGCCTGCCCCCTGGCTGTGCTTGCTTGCCTGCCCCCTGGCTGTGCTTGCTTCCCTGCCCCCTGGCTGTGCTTGCTTCCCTGCCCCCTCGCTGTGCTTGCTCTCCTGGGTGGGTGTGTGTGGCTCTGGGTGGGTGTGGCTGGCTGTGTGTGTGGCTCTGGGTGGGTGTGGCTCTGGGTGTGTGTGTGTGGTAGTAATTGCTGTCTGCTGAGCTCGTCCAGTAGGGTAAAATAGGTCTCACATTTGCGAGAGATTAACACCTTGGGAGCTTGTAAACATACCTCCCCAGTGCTGCGCTGTCCATTATCCAGTGCTGAACTGGACGTCCAGCGGTCGCACGCAGCACTGGGGAGGTAGTGCCCGTGACGACCGTTGGCCGACGGCAGCACCTAAAGGGTTAAGCTATTGGCAATGTAAATGACAATGCCATTTATTTATCTGTTTTCAAAACAAAGACATAAACAAAAAAATTGTCATTTACAATGCCAATAGCTCTAACTTTTGAAAAGGCGAAACCGTTGCATTGTAAATGCTTGTTTTTAGGGCTCGGACTCCTCCCCCTGGGGGAGGAGTTTCGAGATCCTAATGTTATAAGAAAAAAAAGAAGAAGAAGAAGGGCCTTGGTGAGAGGAATTCCACACATTCCTTTGCGTTTTCTGGCATCTGGTCAGTGATTCGTCTTCCCTGTGCTGTGTATGTAGTAGCCTTGAAGTGATAGGCTGTAAGTAATGTACGCGTGCCCGATGTGGCATTTTGTGTGCGAGAACGAGCATGGCAGAGTGATTAATCTTAATTACGAGCTGTCAGAGTGCCCGTGTAATGCAAGCCAGATGATGCGAACGCGTTCACAGCGGTGAGCGCGTTCAATGTTAAATGACGAGAGGCAGCAGGCGAGGCTCACAGAAGATGACTCATACATGCTCGTCCACACTGTAGTTCTTGTTTTACAATACGATCGCTTTCGCGATCGGTTGAAGTGCCACTTGTTTTTTAATAGAACGAACCTTTCCGAAGAAGGGACAGACCGCAATAGTGCATTACGAGGGTGAGTGATGATTACGAAGAGAATTTGGATTTGTGGGAGTCACTTGGAATAATGCAACATCGTGTTTGTCACTAAAAAAAAACACTTGCACGTCTTAGCACTGCACTCTTAAGCATTCATTGGTACGTTTAGTATATCAAGTGACACCGGTTAAAATGTCCAGTGGAGGTACCCTTTGTAGACTCGCATCTGTTTGTCATAGCGCGATTATCCCAAGAATGGAGCGATGCGGGGAAGTTAGCGAGTGAAGGTGGTTACCTCCTTCTTACAGTGTAATTCATACTGCGCAGCACTTCGGATATAGCCTCAGCCAAGACCCAACAAATCAGGCATATAAATATTGATGGGTCCTCAGTGATCCGGGGGGTGGCTCAGGACCGATGTATGCCCCATATAGGTAGGAGGCTGGGCGCAGAGATAGGCAGTCAAACGTTTTCCTCTCCAGCTTGATCTAGCATCCGCAGCAATCTTACCCAGCTACAGATAGATGTCAGCGCGGCCGGTGGTGGCCTAACATCCAGACTCTCTCCCAACAGCGCCGCCGAGCCAGACGCTACATGCCCCTTGTGGTGTCAGTCGTGTGGAGAGGGCAATTATGTGTAGAGGGCTGTTATGTGCTGTGTGCTGTTGAGTGCTGTGTGCTGTTGAGTGCAGAGTGCTGTGTGCTGTTGAGTGCAGAGTGCTGTTGAGTGCTGTTGAGTGCAGAGTGCTGTGTGCTGTTGAGTGCTGTGTGCTGTTGAGTGCTGTGTGCTGTTGAGTGCTGTGTGCTGTTGAGGGCAGAGTGCTGTTGAGGGCAGAGTGCTGTTGAGGGCATAGGGCAGTTGAGTGCTGTTGAGTGCTGAGTGCAGTTGAGTGCAGAGTGATGTGTGCTGTTGATAGTGTGTGCTGTGTGCTGGTGAGTGCTGTGTGATGTTGAGGGCAGACTGCTGTTGGGGGCAGAGTGCTGTTGGGGGCAGAGTGCTGTTGAGGGCAGAGTGCTGTTGGGGGCAGAGTGCTGTTGGGGGCAGAGTGCTGTTGGGGGCAGAGTGCTGTTGGGGGCAGAGTGCTGTTGGGGGCAGAGTGCTGTTGGGGGCAGAGTGCTGTTGGGGGCAGAGTGCTGTTGGGGGCAGAGTGCTGTTGGGGGCAGAGTGCTGTTGGGGGCAGAGTGCTGTTGGGGGCAGAGTGCTGTTGGGGGCAGAGTGCTGTTGGGGGCAGAGTGCTGTTGGGGGCAGAGTGTTTTTGGGGGCAGAGTGCTGTTGAGTGCAGAGTGCTGTTGAGTGCAGAGTGCAGAGTGCTGTTGAGTGCAGAGTGCTGTTGAGTGCAGAGTGCTGTTGAGTGCTGTGTGCTGTTGAGTGCAGAGTGCTGTTGAGTGCAGAGTGCTGTGTGCTGTTGAGTGCTGTGTGCTGTTGAGTGCTGTGTGCTGTTGAGTGCTGTGTGCTGTTGAGTGCTGTGTGCTGTTGAGTGCTGTGTGCTGTTGAGTGCTGTGTGCTGTTGAGTGCTGTGTGCTGTTGAGTGCTGTGTGCTGTTGAGTGCTGTGTGCTGTTGAGTGCTGTGTGCTGTTGAGTGCTGTTATGTGCTGGGTGCTGATGAGTGCTGTGTGCTGTTGAGTGCTGTGTGCTGTTGAGGGCAGAGTGCTGTTGGGGGCAGAGTGCTGTTGGGGGCAGAGTGCTGTTGGGGGCAGAGTGCTGTTGGGGGCAGAGTGCTGTTGGGGGCAGAGTGCTGTTGGGGGCAGAGTGCTGTTGGGGGCAGAGTGCTGTTGGGGGCAGAGTGCTGTTGGGGGCAGAGTGCAGTTGGGGGCAGTGTGCTGTTGAGTGCTGTGTGCTGTTGAGTGCTGTGTGCTGTTGAGTGCTGTGTGCTGTTGAGTGCTGTGTGCTGTTGAGTGCTGTGTGCTGTTGAGTGCTGTGTGCTGTTGAGTGCTGTGTGCTGTTGAGTGCTGTGTGCTGTTGAGTGCTGTTATGTGCTGGGTGCTGATGAGTGCTGTGTGCTGTTGAGTGCTGTTATGTGCTGGGTGCTGATGAGTGCTGTGTGCTGTTGAGGGCAGAGTGCTGTTGAGGGCAGAGTGCTGTTGAGGGCAGAGTGCTGTTGAGGGCAGAGTGCTGTTGAGGGCAGAGTGCTGTTGAGGGCAGAGTGCTGTTGGGGGCAGAGTGCTGTTGGGGGCAGAGTGCTGTTGGGGGCAGAGTGCTGTTGGGGGCAGAGTGCTGTTGGGGGCAGAGTGCTGTTGGGGGCAGAGTGCTGTTGGGGGCAGAGTGCTGTTGGGGGCAGAGTGCTGTTGGGGGCAGAGTGCTGTTGGGGGCAGAGTGCTGTTGGGGGCAGAGTGCTGTTGGGGGCAGAGTGCTGTTGGGGGCAGAGTGCTGTTGAGTGCAGAGTGCAGAGTGCTGTTGAGTGCAGAGTGCAGAGTGCTGTTGAGTGCAGAGTGCAGAGTGCTGTTGAGTGCAGAGTGCTGTTGAGTGCAGAGTGCTGTTGAGTGCAGAGTGCAGAGTGCAGAGTGCTGTTGAGTGCAGAGTGCAGAGTGCTGTTGAGTGCAGAGTGCAGAGTGCTGTTGAGTGCAGAGTGCAGAGTGCTGTTGAGTGCAGAGTGCAGAGTGCTGTTGAGTGCAGAGTGCAGAGTGCTGTTGAGTGCAGAGTGCTGTTGAGTGCAGAGTGCTGTTGAGTGCAGAGTGCTGTTGAGTGCAGAGTGCTGTTGAGTGCAGAGTGCTGTTGAGTGCAGAGTGCTGTTGAGTGCAGAGTGCTGTTGAGTGCAGAGTGCTGTTGAGTGCAGAGTGCTGTTGAGTGCAGAGTGCTGTTGAGTGCAGAGTGCTGTTGAGTGCAGAGTGCTGTTGAGTGCAGAGTGCAGAATGCTGCAGAGTGCAGAATCCTGTTGAGTGCAGAGTGCAGAATGCTGTTGAGTGCAGAGTGCAGAATGCTGTTGAGTGCAGAGTGCTGTTAAGTGCTGTTGAGGGCAGAGGGCTGTTGAGGGCTGTTGAGGGCAGAGGGCTGTTGAGGGCTGTTGAGGGCAGAGGGCTGTTGAGGGCTGTTGAGGGCAGAGGGCTGTTGAGGGCTGTTGAGGGCAGAGGGCTGTTGAGGGCTGTTGAGGGCAGAGGGCTGTTGAGGGCAGAGGGCTGTTGAGGGCAGAGGGCTGTTGAGGGCTGTTGAGGGCAGAGGGCTGTTGAGGGCTGTTGAGGGCAGAGGGCTGTTGAGGGCTGTTGAGGGCAGAGGGCTGTTGAGGGCTGTTGAGGGCTGTTGAGGGCAGAGGGCTGTTGAGGGCTGTTGAGGGCAGAGGGCTGTTGAGGGCTGTTGAGGGCTGTTGAGGGCAGAGGGCTGTTGAGGGCTGTTGAGGGCAGAGGGCTGTTGAGGGCAGAGGGCTGTTGAGGGCTGTTGAGGGCAGAGGGCTGTTGAGGGCAGAGGGCTGTTGAGGGCTGTTGAGGGCAGAGGGCTGTTGAGGGCTGTTGAGGGCAGAGGGCTGTTGAGGGCTGTTGAGGGCAGAGGGCTGTTGAGGGCAGAGGGCTGTTGAGGGCTGTTGAGGGCAGAGGGCTGTTGAGGGCTGTTGAGGGCAGAGGGCTGTTGAGGGCAGAGGGCTGTTGAGGGCAGAGGGCTGTTGAGGGCTGTTGAGGGCAGAGGGCTGTTGAGGGCTGTTGAGGGCAGAGGGCTGTTGAGGGCTGTTGAGGGCAGAGGGCTGTTGAGGGCTGTTGAGGGCAGAGGGCTGTTGAGGGCTGTTGAGGGCAGAGGGCTGTTGAGGGCTGTTGAGGGCAGAGGGCTGTTGAGGGCAGAGGGCTGTTGAGGGCTGTTGAGGGCAGAGGGCTGTTGAGGGCAGAGGGCTGTTGAGGGCTGTTGAGGGCAGAGGGCTGTTGAGGGCTGTTGAGGGCAGAGGGCTGTTGAGGGCTGTTGAGGGCAGAGGGCTGTTGAGGGCTGTTGAGGGCAGAGGGCTGTTGAGGGCTGTTGAGGGCAGAGGGCTGTTGAGGGCTGTTGAGGGCAGAGGGCTGTTGAGGGCTGTTGAGGGCAGAGGGCTGTTGAGGGCTGTTGAGGGCAGAGGGCTGTTGAGGGCTGTTGAGGGCAGAGGGCTGTTGAGGGCTGTTGAGGGCAGAGGGCTGTTGAGGGCTGTTGAGGGCAGAGGGCTGTTGAGGGCTGTTGAGGGCAGAGGGCTGTTGAGGGCTGTTGAGGGCAGAGGGCTGTTGAGGGCTGTTGAGGGCAGAGGGCTGTTGAGGGCTGTTGAGGGCAGAGGGCTGTTGAGGGCTGTTGAGGGCAGAGGGCTGTTGAGGGCTGTTGAGGGCAGAGGGCTGTTGAGGGCTGTTGAGGGCAGAGGGCTGTTGAGGGCTGTTGAGGGCAGAGGGCTGTTGAGGGCTGTTGAGGGCAGAGGGCTGTTGAGGGCTGTTGAGGGCAGAGGGCTGTTGAGGGCTGTTGAGGGCAGAGGGCTGTTGAGGGCTGTTGAGGGCAGAGGGCTGTTGAGGGCTGTTGAGGGCAGAGGGCTGTTGAGGGCTGTTGAGGGCAGAGGGCTGTTGAGGGCTGTTGAGGGCAGAGGGCTGTTGAGGGCTGTTGAGGGCAGAGGGCTGTTGAGTGCAGAGTGCTGTTGAGTGCAGAGTGCTGTTGAGTGCAGAGTGCTGTTGAGTGCAGAGTGCAGAATGCTGCAGAGTGCAGAATGCTGCAGAGTGCAGAATCCTGCAGAGTGCAGAATCCTGTTGAGTGCAGAGTGCAGAATGCAGAATGCTGTTGAGTGCAGAGTGCAGAATGCTGTTGAGTGCAGAGTGCAGAATGCTGTTGAGTGCAGAGTGCAGAATGCTGTTGAGTGCAGAGTGCAGAATGCTGTTGAGTGCAGAGTGCAGAATGCTGTTGAGTGCAGAGTGCAGAATGCTGTTGAGTGCAGAGTGCAGAATGCTGTTGAGTGCAGAGTGCAGAATGCTGTTGAGTGCAGAGTGCAGAATGCTGTTGAGTGCAGAGTGCTGTTGAGGGCTGTTGAGGGCAGAGGGCTGTAGAGGGCTGTTGAGGGCTGTTGAGGGCTGTTGAGGGCTGTAGAGGGCTGTTGAGGGCTGTTGAGGGCAGAGGGCTGTTGAGGGCTGTTGAGGGCAGAGGGCTGTTGAGGGCTGTTGAGGGCAGAGGGCTGTTGAGGGCTGTTGAGGGCAGAGGGCTGTTGAGGGCTGTTGAGGGCAGAGGGCTGTTGAGGGCTGTTGAGGGCAGAGTGCAGAATGCTGTTGAGGGCAGAGTGCTGTTGAGGGCAGAGGGCTGTTGAGGGCAGAGGGCTGTTGAGTGCAGTGCTGTGTGTTGTTGAGGGCAGAGTGATGTGTGCTGTTGAGGGCAGAGTGCTGTTGAGTGCTGTGTGCTGCTGAGTGTGTGACTATGTGACAGTGTGTGACTATGCAGGGTGACATTGGGAGTGTGCGGGTGAGCAGTGTGTGAATGTTACGGGGCAGTGTGTGTGTGCAGAAAACACCACACACACATACACCACACACACATAACGCACACACAAACCACACACCTCAGTCTCTCAACACCACACACTTGTCACCACTCAACACAACACACTCACCACCACACTCACTCCCCAGGCTCACCCCCACAGACTCACCAGCACACACTCACCAGCACACAGAAAACAACACACACAACAACACACCCCCAGCCGTCAATGAATGCTTTCACCATGCACAAACACCAACAGCCATCATCCATCTGTGCACGCTTTTACCAAGCACACACCCACCAGCCGTCAGTGCACCCTTCCACCAGGCACACACACCTCCAGCCGGCAGTGCACTTTTCCACCAAGCAATCGCAGTATGGTACACTTTACTTTTAAACATATTCATATAAAGCACAGCATGCCACCATTGGTAAAATTACAATTCAACCAACATACTTCCACTACACACCACATGCACACACTCCATAACACATGGCAAAAAGACATTGGCATTTACAATGCCATTAGCTCAAACTCAAATAAATCCGAGCCCGATTGCATTTCTAATGCTTGTTTTTTTTGCCCCTATTTTTTCCCTTGGGGTCATTGAATATTTCATCTATTTGCTGGTCACTTTGTTGAGTATTTTATCATTCCACCTTCAGGTGCCCTATATGCATTATGCCCCAGGGACACAATGGGCATGTGCGCCAGCTTTGTGCACCCTCGAAGCACTGCGGTATTACTGAAGGGGCTGCAGACAGTAAATGTAAATGTAAATGTACAGGAATTTATATAGCGCAAATCACCGAGCGGTTTCTAAGCGCTTGCTTAGGGAACCCGTCCTGGTATTCCCCTGTGAGATAACCCCGGCAGGGTATCCGCAAGGTGAAAGCCAGGCATCCCGCCGCGAGGGGCCGTGGTGCGACCCCTTCTGTAATACTGATAGTGCTGGCACAGAGGGCATTCCCCCAGTTGTATGCGGTGTGGCCCAACACAAATGAGGGAATCACTTTGCCTCTGTCCTATTACGGACACAGGCGTAGAGGCGGACTGACCCCTAGGAGGCGCACTGGTTGTGCACCACAAAAAAGGAGATCCATTGTTAGTGTGCTGTCTCAGGGCAACCTCCTGGAGGGGGATAGCGGATCCCATGCACCCTCCAGACACCCCCCTGCAGATTATTACAGCTCCTCACTGCACTCACCTGCAGGGGGAGCTCTGTCTCCTCTTTGAAGTACAGGCAGGAGCTGGTCTGGCTTTATTAATTCACTACCCCGCAGGTCAGTGCGAGATCTCAGCTGCCCACGGGCAGCACATTACTTCTAATAGGGCACCCTGTCCCTGTTTCCGCCTGGCGCACCCGTTTAAAGTTGCCCTTGGGGTAAGTAGGGACTGTGTCCATTACAGAGGTACAGGTTGTGGCACGAGGCCGGAAGGCTTGGGGGAAATTACCGGGGCTGTTGGAGGATGGGACACTTAGAAGGCAACGTTTGGGGCGGTTGAAAGGACGGTAGTTGAAAAGCTATTTGATGGGAGTGGATGCTGGGGTTGTTTGTCGTATTTGGGAGGGTGTGAGCATCAAGTATAGGTTTTTGTTGAACTGTGTAGGCAAGGTGGGGTTTTGGCGACTCTAAACTTCTTTGAAGCTACCTTCAGACCTGTCCTAATAAAGTGGCCTTTTGCTCTCCATGACTTGTCCTGGTTAAAGTGCACCGTCTCGGCTGAAGTACCGATGTGAGACAATTCCCAGCGTTACTGATTTAAAAAGTAGGCTACTGCTTTTTCAGCAAAATAGCCTACATTTTTCTTGGAGTCTCCTACTGATTTTGAAGAAGCTGCAAATGAACCTGTTAAGCGGTGAAGCACGCTCTGAGTAGGAATAGATTTGAGAATTCCAACTTGTCTCTTGTAACCTGGACAATGTCCTAAACTGCATGCTGGGAATTCTGCTGGAGTTACTGACGTCACTGCACTGCACAGGTATGTTATTGATGAAGAGGTGTATTAGCCAGGCTTAAACAGCCACAGCGCACAGAGTTCATTCATTTATGTCATGATGCTTAGCTCTTATGGTACCATCTGAGTCAGTCGCCATAGGGTTCGGTACTTTGACCCAGGCCCCATCGCATGTCATGTGATTTACTATGATGAAAATATTGGGTACAGTCATGTGACTTTTCCCATTAGGAGCAGAGTTAAGACTGCTTTGCATAGGGCTGGGAACAAACTGGGGTGGTATGGTGAGCACAAAAACAATGGATTAAACCTAGATCTCTGTGACTGTGGGTGAATGTTTGCATTGTTCAGCATTCCTTCCATCAATTGTTCTTTTTGCTTTTGTCGCACGTATTATGAAGGGTATGCCCAGACATGGGTCACTTGCTCACTGCGCCACTGGATTCAAGCTAGCCTGGATGATGAGGGGTGAAAGCCCGAAACCGGTTCCAGGATACTTGTTTCTGGTCCAGGGAGAACCTAGCTTGGCAGTTCGGGCTGGACTGTTCTCATGAGGAACAGGTTCAATACTGATTTCCATATGGTTGGGTCCAATCTCGGGTGGCATGGTGAGCAAAAGACTGATGGATATAAGCCAGATCATTGTGACTAGGGGTGAATGTTTGCATTGTTCAGCATTGCGTCTATCAATTCTTCTTTTTGCCAAGGTCACTGGTGTCATCATTATGCTAACTAGTGGTTTTGTGACTTGCAGAATCCTACTTCTGCTTTCCATAGAACGTTGGCAAGTACACCATTTTTTTTCTTTTCCTATTGGCTGACGGTGAAAGTTGATTGGGCTTTAGGATTTAGAGATGGATGAGCGCTCGTGGGTGCCCGAGGCTTTGGGTTGTGGTCGCCAGAGTTCATGGCAGGTTGTGGTTTCTCTCTTGTGTTTTTGAGTGCTTGGGGTTTTGTTTGGAGAAGGAGTGTGTGGTTTTGTTTTCTCCCACTCCCTGTACTGGCGCTGTTATGGTTTAGGAAAGCCAGTTGAGGGGAAGGTTTAAGGTTTTTCTGATTTCAGCATCTGAATCACTCCACAGAGGATATTCTCTTTTCCCGAGGCTCCGACTACCTGCCAGACCTCAGTTGTGGGCTCTGGGCCTGGAAGCTCCTCCGAGCTGGCCACAGGCATTTAGTTCTCACTGCTATTGTGTAAGAGACAAAGAGCCGTGCTGGCCTTGGAACACTTCAATGCGAGCAGAAAATAGCTGCCCCTGCCAGCCACAGAGGCAGGCCAAGAATCCCAGGCCTGTCCTCACCGCCCATAGATGCTTTTCTAGGTATGAAGAAAATACAGAGCAGGACAGGAGTGAAGCAGTCTCAAGGGACTCCTAACTCAGAGCAAGAGTCTAGAGAAGCAGTCTCAAGGGCCTCCTAACTCAGGGCCTGTCTAGTGAAGCAGTCTCAAGGGGCTCCCAACTCAGAATAAGAGACCAGTGAAACATTCTCAAAGGGCTAAATACAGGCGCAGGAATCTAGCGAAGCAGCCTCAAGGGAGTCCCAATACAGAGCAGGAGCCTGGTAGAGCAGTCTCAAGTGGTCCCTAACTCAGCCCAGGACTCTAGTGACGCAGTATCTAGGGACTAAATCCAGAGAAGAAGCATGGTGAAGTAGTCTCAAAGGACTTCGAACTCCGAGCTGGAGTCAAGGGACTAAATACAGAGCAGGAGTTTAGTGAAGCAATCACAAGAGACTCTGAACTCGGAGCAAAAGTATAGTGATGTACTCTCAAGGGATAAGTGCTGAGCAGCAGTCTAGTGTAGCCGTCTCAAAGGACTCCTAGCCCAGCGCAGTAGTATAGTAAAGCAGTCTCAAGGGGCTCCTACCTCTGCGCAGGAGTCTAGTGAAGCAGTCTAAAGGGGCTAAATCCAGAGCAGAAGCATGGTAAAACAGTCTCAAAGGACTTCTTACTCAGAGCTGGAGTCTGGTGAAGCAGTCTCAATAGATTCTGAAATCAGAGCAAAAGTATCAAAGGAGTAAATGCAGAGCAGCAGTCTAGTGAAGTTATTTCAAGAGACTCCTAACTCAGAAGTCCCTTGAGACTGCTTCACTAGACTCCTGCTCTAACTCAGGAGCAGTCTCAAGTGGCCCCTAACTTCGAGTAGGAGTCTAGTGTAGCAGTCTCAAGAGGCCTCTAACTCGGAGCAAGAGTCTAGTGAAGCAGTGTCATCAGGCCTCTAACTCGGAGCAGGAGTCTAGTGTAGCAGTGTCATCAGGCCTCTAACTCGGAGCAAGAGTCTAGTGAAGCAGTGTCATCAGGCCTCTAACTCGGAGCAGGAGTCTAGTGTAGCAGTGTCATCAGGCCTCTAACTCGGAGCAAGAGTCTAGTGAAGCAGTGTCATCAGGCCTCTAACTCGGAGCAAGAGTCTAGTGAAGCAGTGTCATCAGGCCTCTAACTCGGAGCAAGAGTCTAGTGTTGCAGTGTCATCAGGCCTCTAACTCGGAGCAGGAGTCTAGTGAAGCAGTGTCATCAGGCCTCTAACTCGGAGCAAGAGTCTAGTGAAGCAGTGTCATCAGGCCTCTAAATCGGAGCAAGAGTCTAGTGAAGCAGTGTCATCAGGCCTCTAACTCGGAGCAGGAGTCTAGTGAAGCAGTGTCATCAGGCCTCTAACTCGGAGCAAGAGTCTAGTGAAGCAGTGTCATCAGGCCTCTAACTCGGAGCAAGAGTCTAGTGAAGCAGTGTCATCAGGCCTCTAACTCGGAGCAAGAGTCTAGTGAAGCAGTGTCATCAGGCCTCTAAATCGGAGCAAGAGTCTAGTGAAGCAGTGTCATCAGGCCTCTAACTCGGAGCAAGAGTCTAGTGAAGCAGTGTCATCAGGCCTCTAACTCGGAGCAGGAGTCTAGTGTAGCAGTGTCATCAGGCCTCTAAATCGGAGCAAGAGTCTAGTGAAGCAGTGTCATCAGGCCTCTAACTCGGAGCAAGAGTCTAGTGAAGCAGTGTCATCAGGCCTCTAACTCGGAGCAAGAGTCTAGTGTTGCAGTGTCATCAGGCCTCTAACTCGGAGCCAGAGTCTAGTGAAGCAGTGTCATCAGGCCTCTAATTCGGAGCAAGAGTCTAGTGTCGCAGTGTCATCAGGCCTCTAAATCGGAGCAAGAGTCTAGTGAAGCAGTGTCATCAGGCCTCTAACTCTGAGCAAGAGTCTAGTGAAGCAGTGTCATCAGACCTCTAACTCGGAGCAGGAGTCTAGTGTAGCAGTGTCATCAGGCCTCTAACTCTGAGCAAGAGTCTAGTGAAGCAGTGTCATCAGGCCTCTAACTCGGAGCAAGAGTCTAGTGAAGCAGTGTCATCAGGCCTCTAACTCGGAGCAAGAGTCTAGTGAAGCAGTGTCATCAGGCCTCTAAATCGGAGCAAGAGTCTAGTGAAGCAGTGTCATCAGGCCTCTAACTCGGAGCAAGAGTCTAGTGAAGCAGTCTCAAGAGGTCTATAACTCGGAGCAAGAGTCTAGTGAAGCAGTGTCATCAGGCCTCTAACTCGGAGCAAGAGTCTAGTGTCGCAGTGTCATCAGGCCTCTAACTCGGAGCAAGAGTCTAGTGAAGCAGTGTCATCAGGCCTCTAATTCGGAGCAAGAGTCTAGTGTCGCAGTGTCATCAGGCCTCTAACTCCGAGCATGAGTCTAGTGAAGCAGTGTCATCAGGCCTCTAACTCCGAGCATGAGTCTAGTGAAGCAGTGTCATCAGGCCTCTAACTCCGAGCAAGAGTCTAGTGAAGCAGTATCAAGAGGCCTATAACTCGGAGCAAGAGTCTAGTGAAGCAGTGTCATCAGGCCTCTAACTCGGAGCAGGAGTCTAGTGTAGCAGTATCAAGAGGCCTATAACTCGGAGCAGGAGTCTAGTGAAGCAGTGTCATCAGGCCTCTAACTCGGAGCAAGAGTCTAGTGTCGCAGTGTCATCAGGCCTCTAACTCTGAGCAAGAGTCTAGTGAAGCAGTGTCATCAGGCCTCTAACTCGGAGCAGGAGTCTAGTGTAGCAGTGTCATCAGGCCTCTAACTCTGAGCAAGAGTCTAGTGAAGCAGTGTCATCAGGCCTCTAACTCGGAGCAAGAGTCTAGTGAAGCAGTGTCATCAGGCCTCTAACTCGGAGCAAGAGTCTAGTGAAGCAGTGTCATCAGGCCTCTAACTCGGAGCAAGAGTCTAGTGAAGCAGTGTCATCAGGCCTCTAAATCGGAGCAAGAGTCTAGTGAAGCAGTGTCATCAGGCCTCTAACTCGGAACAAGAGTCTAGTGAAGCAGTGTCATCAGGCCTCTAACTCGGAGCAAGAGTCTAGTGAAGCAGTGTCATCAGGCCTATAACTCGGAGCAAGAGTCTAGTGAAGCAGTCTCAAGAGGTCTATAACTCGGAGCAAGAGTCTAGTGTCGCAGTGTCATCAGGCCTCTAACTCGGAGCAAGAGTCTAGTGAAGCAGTCTCAAGAGGTCTATAACTCGGAGCAAGAGTCTAGTGTCGCAGTGTCATCAGGCCTCTAACTCGGAGCAAGAGTCTAGTGAAGCAGTGTCATCAGGCCTCTAATTCGGAGCAAGAGTCTAGTGTCGCAGTGTCATCAGGCCTCTAAATCGGAGCAAGAGTCTAGTGAAGCAGTGTCATCAGGCCTCTAACTCCGAGCATGAGTCTAGTGAAGCAGTGTCATCAGGCCTCTAACTCGGAGCAAGAGTCTAGTGAAGCAGTATCAAGAGGCCTATAACTCGGAGCAAGAGTCTAGTGAAGCAGTGTCATCAGGCCTCTAACTCGGAGCAGGAGTCTAGTGTAGCAGTATCAAGAGGCCTATAACTCAGAGCAGGAGTCTAGTGAAGCAGTGTCATCAGGCCTCTAACTCGGAGCAGGAGTCTAGTGTAGCAGTATCAAGAGGCCTATAACTCGGAGCAAGAGTCTAGTGAAGCAATGTCATCAGGCCTCTAACTCGGAGCAGGAGTCTAGTGTAGCAGTATCAAGAGGCCTATAACTCGGAGTGAAGCAGTGTCATCAGGCCTCTAACTCGGAGCAAGAGTCTAGTGAAGCAGTGTCATCAGGCCTCTAACTCGGAGCAAGAGTCTAGTGAAGCAGTGTCATCAGGCCTCTAACTCTGAGCAAGAGTCTAGTGAAGCAGTGTCATCAGGCCTCTAACTCCGAGCATGAGTCTAGTGAAGCAGTGTCATCAGGCCTCTAACTCGGAGCAAGAGTCTAGTGAAGCAGTATCAAGAGGCCTATAACTCGGAGCAAGAGTCTAGTGAAGCAGTGTCATCAGGCCTCTAACTCGGAGCAGGAGTCTAGTGTAGCAGTCTCAAGAGGCCTATAACTCAGAGCAAGAGTGTAGTGAAGCAGTGTCATCAGGCCTCTAACTCGGAGCAAGAGTCTAGTGAAGCAGTGTCATCAGGCCTCTAACTCGGAGCAGGAGTCTAGTGTAGCAGTCTCAAGAGGCCTATAACTCGGAGCAGGAGTCTAGTGTAGCAGTCTCAAGAGGCCTATAACTCGGAGCAAGAGTCTAGTGAAGCAGTGTCATCAGGCCTCTAACTTGGAGCAAGAGTCTAGTGAAGCAGTCTCAAGAGGTCTATAACTCGGAGCAAGAGTCTAGTGAAGCAGTGTCATCAGGCCTCTAACTCGGAGCAAGAGTCTAGTGAAGCAGTGTCATCAGGCCTCTAACTCGGAGCAGGAGTCTAGTGAAGCAGTGTCATCAGGCCTCTAATTCGGAGCAGGAATCTAGTGTAGCAGTCTCGCGAGGCCTATAACTAATACAGAGCCGGTCTGTGTACAGCAATAGCTCAGTAGTTAATTTGTTAGCACAGTGTTCTCTGGGTCAGCTGCAGGTTACAAAAGCAGAACCCAGCGTGGCAGGCTGACTACCATGGATTCGGGTCATAAATATCTCTTTTGTCCAAGCGCTGAGAGATAATTCAGTTTGCTTGGGTGAGTTGCCTTAATATGCATAATTTGCAAACATGCATGCACTTGCTCATTTGTCGACCTAAATAGTTTTTTATTTGGAAATAGTGTATTAAACCCTACATGAAATTGATCCCAACACAATGGGGGAACTGCATGCACCTACTTTTAGTTCTGCTTTTTCCGGATTTGCTTGGTACGGTCCCTTGCACAGCCTTAGATCCGCAGATAATTCTTTTTGAACCCCAGTTCTGTAAATTCTACCTTGAGAAAAGACACACAATAGTGGAAGGGCATTTTCTTTATACAGTAACTGTTAGGTTCTCTGCCCCTGCTGCTACTTAAGGAAGCAAATCTAATCCTTATTCAGGAAATCTTGGCTGTATCCTTACTAACTGTCCTGTAAAGAAACCTTTTACTACAGTCGCTTGTTGATGCTTTCCTGTAGCGCCTTGATGCCTTTGGGTGAATTGCTGTACAAATACAGATGCAAACCTAAATACAAATATACAACTTCCCTCTTCTGTTAAAGTTCTAACTAGTTTTACAATAGTGAAACTTTCCCCATGTGCCAACTGTAGGAGGATGATCCCCACGATGACGAGTTAACCAGCGCTCTGCAGCATGTATTGGTAGCAGATTACCCCATTAGACGGCTGGGTGGGCAAAAGAATGTGGCATGTTTGCCCCCACCCTATAGGATAAAATTGCCACTGTTAGAGATTCTAGCTCCTAAATGTTACAAAAACGTTTGGGGTTGTCGTGATGCAAGCACCTTCTGGGGTTCTTCTTGTGTCCTAACCATGTGTTCTTTTTACTTAACCTGAAACGTAAAGTCGTATTCTTCCTACAAGAGACGTCCGGCAGGCAATCTTCAGATTAATTCTAGCTTCATAGGGTAGCCAATTTAGTGATTTTAAAACCGGAGAGATGTGTGTATTCCGCTTGGTGCCAGTGATCAATCTGGCCGCTGTGTTCAGTGAGGCCTTTAGGGCGGCCAAAGAGTATTTAGGGAGTCCACATGGCGTGGCATTGCGTAGTCAAGTCTCGGTAGGACAAGCGCTTGGACCACTTGCTTGAAATTTGCTTTCGGTAGGAAAGGTTTCAGATTCCTGAGTGTTCTTAGAAGGTGGTTAGTTCCCTTGCACACATTGCTGATATGAGACTTCATATTCAGATGCTTGTCCAGAGTAATTCCTAGGGATTTAGCTGAATCGATGATGCGGGGGCGGGGGGCAGTTGAAGGCGGTTAGTTGGTTCATCCATAGGTCGATTTTAGGAGTATATTTCAGAGGAGAAATGAGGAGGAATTCAGGCTACAGAAGTGTGAGCTGTGGTATTATGACCCGAGACTTCAGGTTACAGAAGTGTGAGCTGTGGTATTATGATGTGAGACTTCATTTTACAGAAGTGTGTGTTCTGTGAGTTGTAGTGGTACGATGCAAGACTTTAGGTTACAGAAGTGTGAGTTGTGGTGGTACAATGCGAGACTTTAGGTTACAGAAGTGTGAGTTGTAGTGGTACGATGCAAGCCTTCAGGTTACAGAAGTGTGAGTTGTGGTGGCACGATGCGAGACTTCAGGTTACAGTAGTGTGAGTTGTGGTGGTACGATGCGAGACTTCAGGTTACAGAAGTGTGAGCTGTGGTGGTACGATGCAAGACTTCAGGTTACTGAAGTGTGAGTTTTGGTGGTATGATGCGAGACTTCAGGTTACAGAAGTGTGAGTTGTGGTGGTACGATGCAAGCCTTCAGGTTACAGAAGTGTGAGTTGTGGTGGCACGATGCGAGACTTCAGGTTACAGAAGTGTAAGTTGTGGTGGTAAGATGAGAGACTTCAGGTTACAGAAGTGTGAGTTGTGGTGGTACAATGCGAGACTTCAGGTTACAGAAGTGTGAGTTGTGGTGGTAAGATGAGAGACTTCAGGTTACAGAAGTGTGAGTTGTGGTGGTACGATGCGAGATTTCTGGTTACATCTCCGGTGAATTTTTTTTATTTATTTGTTGTGCATGAATTCAGTAAACTTGGCTGAAAGAGACTGGTTTAAAAATCAAAAGAAAACAAATGTTTTGTCAATTAAACCCAATCACTTTGCTGACTTCATTAGATGGCCCTTTCCATTCCTGGAGCACTTCCTTCGCACAGGGAATGTGTTGGAAAACGAGGCAGAATCTGTGAGGCCTGCACAAATAACAGGACACATTTGTCCTTCACTGGGAACCAAACACCATAGGGCAGCGCCTGACTCTGAGGGTAGCTTTGCAGAGCAGTCTGAGGCTTACTCAAGGGAGGTGGTGTGGGCTAGTAATCGCCATTTGCAGGGGATTGGTGTCACTACAACGCATGCTTTTACCACGCATGCCTTTACAACGCGGTTTTTACCACGCAGTCCATTACAACGCATAATGCTTTTAGGCGCTGGATAGTGAATTATTTAATTTACTATTCCAACTCCAGTCCCCGTGGATAGCAGGGAAGGTGTTGGATAGTATATTAAATACATTCCCTATCCTAGAGCGCCCCCCAGCGCATTGCGTTGTAATGGTTTGCGTGGTAAAAGTTGCGATGTAATGGTAGTGCGTTGTAAAAAATTCGTTGTAACCGTGCTACACCTTTGCAGGTGCTCAAAAATAACACTCAGTAATTGATTGTCCAGTCTGTACTTTGCTTTATAAAAGTAAGAGTACAATTATTAAACACACACACCACTCAATACTATACACCAATTTACAAATATACATAAGCTGATGGAATTAATTTGTGACATTGCATAACATCTCCACCCCTCCCACAGGGGGGGTGGGGTCTAGTACCACCACTCCCATGTATGCACATCATCTTGCCCCCAATGCAGTGAATTGTTCTTAACCTGGAGTGAGGGCCCTGCGCAGTGGCACCATCCCAGTGGCGACCCCCACCCCCCCATTACCTCAACAAACATTAAACAGGCTACACCTGCCTTGGTGACTCATGACCCTGACTGAGCATCTCCTACTGACCATACAGTATGCACCTCTACATCTTAAGGACTAATAGTCAGGGGTCTTCACCTAAGCGCAGCAGCAAGAATACATGTTTACACACACTTTAGAATGACAGTACTCAGCACATTTGGATATCATTAAAAATGCATTGCAATTTCAGCCCCTAAAGGCATCACAGATGATCGCAGGATTAAGTAAATACAGTCAGACACCCTAGCAGGAGTGTCCAGCCACTTAAATCCACTTTGCTTATGACATCACCTTAGACCAGTACTTCACATGGAACATCAGTACCTTGAACCTCACCTCCAGGGGATGCCCTTCTGCAGACATCCCCAACTCAGCCCTTCACTTCTTGATGCAATTACCAAAACACCCTCAGCTGAAGAACAAAAGTTCCAGCCCGAAGGTGTTAAGTAGAGCCCTGGAGGGGTTGATTCCTTTGAATCCCCAAGACACTTGGGGTGGGACTTTGCTCTTCGTGCCGTGGGGAGACTGCGCTTCTCCAGCAGCTCCCCAGCACCTTTATACATGGAGGGTGGTGACCCCGTTCTTCTGGGGCCACCTTAAGCCATGAAAACGCTGTGTTGCCCTTGCAGGCCGGTCCTGGCCTGCAAGGCATAATGGGTGTTGCCGCATATTAGATGAGTGGCTCTCCCGCTGCTCCGGAGAGAGCTGTGCTGGTGCTTCACTGCTTTCTGGGGCCTTGGTGGGGGGCCCAGTCCCACCCGGACCCCCAGTTAAGGGAATGCGGCCCGGGGAGCCCACTCTCGGCCGCTCTGCTGGTGGTCGGGGGCCGGGTCCCACCCGGGCCCCGTGCAGCTCTCCGGCTTCGATGGATGGGGATCCCGGTCCCACCCGGGACCCCTGCATGCCCATACGTTGGAGGTCAGCCCGGAGAGCCCACCCCCGGCTGCCCCCGCCGGCTCCCCGCCCGGCCAGCACCCTCGCGTGCTGCCGTGGGAGCCGGCCACTCAGTTCTGGTCTGCCACAGACGTGCGAGGCTTTGCCGGCTCTCGGGGGGAGTGCGGCTGCACTCCCCTGGCCTTCTTCATTTCGGTGCCCGGGGATGGGGTCCCGGGCCCCTGTACATCTTCGGGGGGGGCGCGGGGGGTGGCGGCGCTCCCCCCCCCCCCCCCCCCCATCCTGGACACTTTGGGGCCAGGAGATGGGGTCCCGGGCCCCTCCTCCCGTCTTCTTTGCGGGGGGGGCGACGGCGCCTCCCACCCCCGCCTCCTCACATGGGGCCCGGAGTTGGGCTCCTGCATCTCTTGACGGGGAGCACGACGGCGCTCCCCGGCGTGGGATTCAGCGGGCGGGGACCAGGGTAGGCTCCTGGCACCCCGCGGGGGCATCTTCATCACTTCTTTTGGGTGGAAGCCTCCCCGACCTGACCCACCCCGGGGGCATCTCTGAGAGCGGAGACGTAGCCCCACGTGCTTCGTTGTCGGTCTTCTTAGGGGTCAAAGGTTGCCTACATTCCGGGGGCCATATTTCAGCCCCTGGGGGTCCGATCTGCCCCATTTACGCGTCTTTTTGCTCCTGGGGGTGCTCCCCAGCCACTGGGAGCACTCTCCTTCTTCCTCAGGGTTTCCAAGAGGGTGCATTCTGCAGGGAGCAGTTTTCACTGGCTCCCTGCGCCTCTATTCTCCCTGCGCAGAGGCCTCTTCTTCGGCGCCCCGGTCCTGGGCTCTTCTTCTGGCACTGTTAGGGGCCTGGGGGGCAGTCAGGGGTGGAAAACTGCCCATTGCACCAGGCTCCAGCACCTTTCGCCTCAGCAGACCACACCCCAGAGAGAGCTTCTCTTCCTGTGCATGTACTTGTTAAAAGTTGAGTAGGGGGCTGGCAGGAAGTCTCTGTGTGTCCTATCAAACAGCGACACATCACTTCCGTCGGTCCCCTCTGTGAATCAGCGTTTATCACTTCCAAGGCTAGACCCGAACCTAGATGTTGACGATCTCACCTCCCAATGCCTCACAGTTCTTGCAGATGAAATTAACAACGTCGCTCCACTCAAAAGCAAAAGGTTAAGGCCCACCCCCTCAGCACCTTTTTTTTATTTTTTTTTGCAGAGTTTTATATAGCACGAACTAGACCCGAACTGAATCAGGTATCAGAGCGCTTTACATAGCACCAGTTACGTTACATGAGGACACACATTCATTTTAGGCACGGGGAGATTAACTGATTTGCCCAGAATCACAGGAGGTTTTTTGTTCAACAAATCCCTCTATGAAGAAAGGAAGCAGCTAAGATTCCTGGAGATACAATGGAGGCAAGTGCCCTCCACCGATAACTTGTCCACGCTTCGGTCAGCAAGATCCAAGTACCACAAACACATCTTCCTTTGGAAAGCGGCGCACTTCAAAACCCTCCTTGACTCAGCCAAAAATAGACCCAAAAAACTATTTGATCTCATCAAGAGTCCTGACTGCTCTCCCCCTTCCTCCAAGCTGGAGGTTTCTGCAAACAAAGCAGCGGATTTCGCTTTATTCTTCGACAAAAAAGTGAAATCACTTGTGGATCAGGTCGCTCATCCTACCCCTCCAGAGGAGTGCAAATCCTTAGCCATTTGGCAAAACTTTGACACCATATCTGAAAATGCCCTTCTCAAGTGCATCCGCGAAACAAAGCCCTCCAACCATCATCTGGACCCCATCCCCAGTGCCATTGCCATTGACTTTTATACCCTTTCCCTCTTCTACTGGACCACTCTGGTCAACCTCTCCCTCTATCAAGGCTCCCTTCCTGTCTCCTTCAAAACTGGGCAGGTCACCCCGCTTCTTAAAAAACCAACTGCTGATGCGTCTGACCTCAACAACTTCTGCCCAATCACTAACTTACCCTTTCTTGCGAACATTACAGAAAGATGTGTAGCGAAACAACTCTCTCGTCATATCAAGGACAATGATCTTCTTGACAATTTCCAGTCTGGCTTCATTCAAAACTGCAGCACTAAAACAGCCCTACTCCAAGTGGTTGATGCGCTGAGGATCCTCGAGTCGGGGGGAGTCCTGTCTTCTAATTCTCCTTGACCTTTCTGCAGCCTTTGACACTGTCAATCACAACACCCTTCTCAACATTCTTAAACAGAGAATGATCATGGAGGGCACTGTGCTTAAATTGTTTGCCTCCTTCCTCTCTGATAGATCACAAATGATCAAAATAGCGAACAGTCTTTCATCTCCTGTGGCGGTAGGTCAAGGTGTTCCTCAAGGCCCTATACTTGCACCCACATTGTTCAACCTCTATTTAGAACCACTAGGAAATCTCCTAAGTAAATCCGGGATCCACTATCATCTCTATGCTGACGACACTCAAATCTACCTCAAGGTTACCTCCACTCACGATCTCTCTATCCTAAGCTCTACTCTCGACTCCATTCATAACTGGATGTTTACTCATCAACTGATTCTGAATCCCTCCAAAACTGAATTCCTCCTCTTCTCCTCTTCAATCTCTCCCCCGGTGCAATCATGGATAGATCAGTTGAATCTACTGAACACTAAACCCATCATTGCCGACAGCGCAAAATCCCTGGGTGTCACTCTCGACAAAAAACTCAATCTAACCCCCCCACATCAATTCCATTGCAAAGTCTGCTCGATACCATCTACGCCTTCTTTGGGGGATCCGTCGCTTCTTCCCGGAGCAGGACCTTATAACCCTGGTGCAATCGCTGGTCCTCTCCAGACTTGACTACTGCAATTCTCTTCTTACTGGCCTCCCCAAATCCCACCTGTCTCCCCTTAAATCTGTTTTCCATTCAGCAGCTCGTTTCATTTATGGGGCCAAAAGAAGCGACCACATCACACCGATGTTATCCACCCTCCGCTGGCTTCCAATCGAGGCTAGAGCTATCTACAAGACTGCTTGTATCACCCACAAAGCCTTGCACTCCTCCTCTCCTCGCTACCTGGCGAATAAACTGAAACTCTCTGGAGGCTCTAGACCATCATGTAATGCGGAAAATCTTCTGCTTGAACCTCCCACTTTCAAGAAGGAAAGAACGATGGCACAATCCTTTTCAGGCAACGCGGTGAGAATCTGGAACTCCCTTCCGCCGCAGCTCCGGACCACCACCTCCTCCCAGGCCTTCAAAACTAACCTCAAAGTTCTCCTCCTTCAAAGACACTTCCAAATGTAATCCATGCCCTCTCTATTTTCTGAAGGAAGCCCTTCCATTATAGAAAAATCTACTGTACATGACTATGGAAGTGTCTTCCCAGAGTGTGCTTGTGGTTTGAGAGTCTGCCATTTATTGCGGTATTATCTTTCTACCTGTGTTTGGTACTCGTGTGTAACATGCACCCGTCACTTTCTCGTGTAACACACTGTTTTCTACCTCTTACATTTGTTTATTTTCGATACCTGCACAAGTGCCACCATGGCCTACGTAATGTTTGTTCTTGTGCTTGAGGGCCCTCCATATATTGCAATATTATACCTCTGTTAACTTTGTACGCTTTTGTAACCTGCACACGTCACTGTAATGCACCGTTTGCTACCTCTTGTATTTTGTTGGCTCACGATTGTCAATATTGCTTCATTCAATGTAACGTTTGCTTTTGTTTTTTGTTCACTTGTAATGTTCTCATGTATCCGTTCTGTTCCTATTGTGAAGCGCTCTGACACCTTCGGGTAAAGTCCGCGCTATATAAAAATGCACAAATAAAATAAATAAAAAACTTCCCTGCTCCTGCTCCCTCCTTCTTGTCCAGCCTCTGGAGTTGTTCAAACATGGCATCATCCAGTGTCTCTGGCCACATGGCCTCTGAAACTCAACTCCTTTCCCCCTTACTGCCTTGGTTCAGCTTGGTGCCTGGCACCCAGCGACAGCAGTTGGTGGATTGGCTGGTAGCTCCACTTATCTTTTCTCCTTGGAGGGAAGATCTTCGCTCTGGGAAGAAAGGTTATTAATCTAACCTGCCAGGGCCAGACCCCAGCCAGGGACTCAGAGAAATATGACATTTCTGGACGACCCAAAAGCAGTACAAATATGACTTTGGACTCTGCAGAATACTTATTTTCACATCTGCTACACTAGCCTTTAGTGCGTGTTTGGAATCTGCAGGCCTTGTGGAAGTCATTTTAGCCATGGGCCCCACATCCCCATAGGGGAATAATGAAGTGAAAACACAGTAAGACACACTGACTTTCCCTGGCATGTTCCTTTCCAGTGTATAAAGCCTATTCCATGTCACCACCGAATTCTGCATAAGTCCTACCACAACATTCACTCTGTAGCTGCTCCTGGACTGCGCACACTAGGAATCTCCCCTGCGCAGCCCCTACACGTGTGCACATGCATGTACACCCGTGTCTGCATGTAACTAGCACAGTGTCCCATACTCCAGCTGCTGCGCAGCGGCCTTGTCAAGCCAGGGGGACACCAGTAAAATCTCAATGCAGTCTCCTTCATTATGAGTTCACTGTGGGTGAGTCCCAGATTATGAGGCTCCCCCACAGTAAAAGCTCAACAATTCGGTGCTCAAAAAGCGAAAAATCTGGGCAGCCCCTAGTGTCAGAACCACCTTCTAACAGAATGGACCTATAGTAACCCCCACAAGCTCTTCACGGGGTCTTAAAGCTTGCAAAGCTGCACCAGGCAGTACGCTGAGGCGTGTCTTGTACAAGTTGATGGAGCCCAGGCTGGTGTGATGAGGTGGTGTGCACTGACCTCAGACTAGGAAAGCAGGCAGTCCACTTCACTAATGAGAGCCTCACCAGTGTACTGCAGCCAGCAAAGGGACAGGCTTAGTAACCCACAGTCCCTGCTTCGAGTACACAAAGACAAAGCCTTTTGAATTCCTGCGGCAATTGGTACAGACATAATTTGAGGCCCCCTATTCAGATTATTTAAATGGAATAATTGTTAGAAATTATATAGGCATAAAAGAAAATAAAAAGAATGCAAGCTCACATACACAGAGGAAACACAGAAAAAGGCAGACATTTGAGTTTACAGTTTTTATTTTATTATCTTAATTTGAGTATACTCGAGGCACCAGGTATTGTGTGATTCCACACGTCAGTTTCCCCCCGTAATTATTGATTTGCATACTTGCTACATCATCCAATGCCTGCTTCTGAGTTGGCAGATTTCGTGTAGCTTAAACATACAAAGGTATTAAAATAAACGTTTCTGCTGGAGTGGACCGCAACTTCAGATACTTTTGAAAGTTAAATAACTACCTTTCTCCTGTGGATTGGGGTCTCTGGTCAGTAAAAAGCAAGGGGCCCTGAAATATTAGGGCACTGAGGCGGAGTCCCTTTTTGCAGGTACCCTATAACATCTCTGCATAGAGACAGCACTTCCTCTCAGCTTGTGTCCCCAAAGAAAGACACAGAGCTCTCTCTGGTACTAGGATTGTGTTGAACCAGGGCTTGCTAGTCACTGATACGACCTTAAACCTTCCACAAAATGTACCTTAGGCTCTCCTCTTAGTCCAAGTTCTGTGTGGGTTCTAATGTCCAAGTAGTGTCTAGAACTCGGTTCTCTTTCTAAGTCTCTCCTAGGAGACAGTGCATGCACTGTCTGTTGTGAGGTGCATTGTTAGCCTACACTGGGCTTAGAGTACTATTGGTTGGCTTCATTGTCACTTTTCTTTGCTTGCTTCTCATTCGTTAGCGCTGTGTGGACTTTCTTTCCTCTTATTATTTATCCTTTTCCTGGAGCATGGACATATTAGTTTTCCCTTACAGTGCTCTCTTTTTTAGTCGCTACTTTTTAGGTCTCGCCCAGGCAACGCGCATGCGCTGCTCTAGGAGACGACCTTTTAGAAATCGGTCATCTCCTTTTCAAGTACACTTGTGCTTGTGCTGGCATCCACCTTGCGGAAGCGAGCAGCGGCGCGCATGGTAATTGAAAACATATGGCTCTCGCGCCGCCACTGCTCACTCCCGCAAGGTGGATGCCAGCACACGCACGAGTGCTTGAAAAGAGCTGTGTGCATTTGCTTGCTCCGAGAGTGCGCAGGGTGCCATCCGTTTCCAATTGGCAGCCTTTCACACGCGGCCTCCTTATGCTCACCGTCACCCTTGCTGAGCCTGTGGCCATGCCCCTTTTCTTTCGACCGGGCCTCCAGCTCTACTCCATGCTGCCGCTCAGCTCTTGAACCAGGCACGCCTTCCTTTCCAATTACTGCACACAAAATAACCGTGTTTGCCAAGCTGTTCTCGTCGCAGCTTCCTGCGACTGCTCCCGGACTTTACTCTGAATTAAGCATGTGTAACATTCCTAACCCTCTGGGAGTAGATGTGCGACGGGGTCCACAGTGTCAAAAAGAAATCACAATGAAGCTGCACTTTATCCTGGATGTGTGCGCTTGGATCCCTTCGGGTCTTTTCTTTGCCTGGAGTCAGCTGCTCAGGGCACTTCTCTGTCATCACATTTCCATGGCCAGGCCTGGGTCGCTTGCTTTGATGCCCCTCACATGTTCTCTTTTAAACTTGGCTGTCGCCTCGTGTGTCTGTGCCCAGTGCCAAGTGGGAGCCCTTTCCTCCCGCTTTAAAAAAGCTATTTTTCAAGCTGTCACTTGAAGAGATCCTAGTGACAGCCGCGGATGTTGGAATGACCTCAGACACTTGAACTCTAGTGTTCTCAGTCACAACACCACCTTGCGCCAGAAGCTAGGAATTAAAGACCCTAGGCAGCCTCGTGCCCCACCCGCTCTTAAATTCATGCACCAAAACAGCTTAATGAGGGGTTTACTGGGCTCCACTGAATTCTGACGCGCTGCGGGCAATCACGGCGTGTACGCACTCAAGCCCTTGAACTAAGGCACCTCACCAGGACTGTCTGAGACGGAGTGGAGAAGGAGAGTGAGAGACTTCAGAGTTCAGTGATTTGTGAGTAGACAAAGCTGCGCTTTGAAGCCGCCCTGGGTAGCGCCAGCGCTTTGTACAAATAATATACACAATTTAAGGTCTACACGTATCATGTACTGCATTTTACTGCAAGTCATTCTGACAACTGTATACTTGTTTCCCTGACTGTTGACATATTTTTTTCTAGCACCCTGACTCCGCCCATTACTATTTTAATGGGATTTCTTTACTTTAATCCTGTTTTTCTTTCAGAAGATATGGATGGAGTGCTTTCCAGAGGGCACCAATTCAAGCATTCACCCCCTCCCTTTATTTGAGTTTAATTTGTTTTATGCAGGATTGTTGTAAAGTGCTACTAACTACTCCACAGTGGCCTCTGGGCACATTTGTATCTTAGTTTCATCTCTCTTTGTTTTTCTCCTCTTTGGCTCCTGCCTCGGAGATCTCTTAACTGTCCACCTTACATCCTCCCCCTCCATTATTTTCGTGAGCACACTTCCAATACTTTTCCCCCTTTTGATCTATTCGTTACATCCTTTAATTTACTACGTTATTTATGTATGTATGGTTTTCTATAACACCTACTTGGATGCAATTGGGACTGAGTAGGGCCTCCACCTCTTAGTCAGAAGGCCTAGTATTAAAGAATGTTTGTGGTGTGATACCAGCGTGTGTGATAGGATTAGCCAATAGGTCTCGCTTTTGGGACCTTATAAGTATTTAGTTATGCAACACAATATCCTTGGTGCAACATCAACCGTTGCATGGCTAAACACTTATAAGGTCTCAAAGGCGAGACCTATTGGCTATGCCAATGCTTGTTTCTTCTTGTTTAAGCATTCTACAAAGATGCAAGTGTTTTCCAGCTGCCTCCCTAGTGTACGTCTCCCTCTCTGTTGTGCTTGTGTTGCTCTTCCTGGCTCTTCTATGATGCTCTTCCTGGCTCTTCTATGATGCTCTTGATGCTTTCTCAATTGTGTGCTCTCCTCAGCTCCATAATAGGCTCTCTTGGTTGTTCCCTTCCAACCTCTCCAGGTTGCTCTGTCTCCATTTGTTTCCCTCCACCCACTTTGTTGCTTCCCCTTACACGCACGCTTTGTGCCCCCCACACACCCATGTGTTGCTTCCCCCACACTCCTGTTGTTTCCCTGCCTTCCATGATTCCGCCCTCTGTTTAGCATCTCCCACCCTTATTGCAGCTTGCATTACTTTTTATTTTTATTGTTTAGTGATCCAACTCGGGTCTCTAAACCAAAAGAAAAAAAGCATTTGCAATGCAATAGGTGTCACATTTGCAAGAGTTTGAGCTATTGGCATTGTAAATGGCAATGCCTTTTATTTCTGTGTTTTTTAAAACAGATAAATAAAAAGGCATTGTCATTTACAATGTCAATAGCTTAAACTCTTGTAAATGCGAGACCCATTGCATTGCAAATGCGTTCGGTGCCCGTGCAATAAATATATATTTTTTAAAGCGTTAGGAGAGAGCGTGTCCTGCTTGCAACAGCAGGCAGGACAAAGCTATTTGAGAAAATAGTGACTGGAGGCTGTAATTAAAGCCCATTGAGCAACAACACACATAAGAGGGAGTGTCGCCATGGAGGTTACAAAATGAGACCAGGTGGTACTAAGGAAGGACTACTAAGCCTATTGACCAACGAACAGTCAGTTTCAGTGGACAATGACCCAAGCCAATGAAAAATATGAGCGGAGGTTCAAGTCCCTACCTGAATGCAGCATGCCTTGCATAGAAGTGCACACGCTGTCCAGGTTCGACCTAAAAAAACGCTATCATCATTTGGCGCGCATGCTTGGTCTGCTTGCTTACAAAATGATGTGTAGGCCATTTTTCTTTCTTATTTATTAGCCACGCTGCACAGCATACGGGATGCTGTGAAGCATGGCTAAAACCATTGGCAAAGCCAATAGAGGCCCTAAAAGTGTGATCTATTGGCTTTGCCAATGCTAGTTTCCGATGCTGTTGTGTTATGCACAAGCTTGTGGCTAGGCCAATGGCTGTGGCCTTAACTTTCACGCTGGCTGCTCAGTTGCCCTTGTGTAGTGGGCTGCCAGTTGCCTTTCTTACTTGGGGAAAATAGGCCATTTCTCAATGAAGCTGTGTGGTATGATTTGGGGAGTGTGGCTTCTTTTTGTCAGTGACTTCCAGCCATGCCCTGGTGTTATTTATGGCGCATCTTTGGTAGCAAAGCCAACTTTCATGAAACTCTGCAAGTCGTGCCTCAGTTTTTGACTGATGCAGTTCAGCTGTGAACTTAATATGGTGGCTGTCGATCAGTGTGTGCTTTCCCCGGCTGATGGGACACAGTAGTTTACATAGGCTTTACACTTTTCTCCGGTCTGAGTTTGGCATGGTGGATGAGGTTTGCGGGTGCCATGAGTTGTTCCTGGCAAGGCTGCATATACTCTGGCTTGGCTGTGGCTGAAGGGAGCTCTTGATTTGGCGGTTCTGTTCTTGGCTTGCAGAGGTAGCTCAGGTCTGTTAGATATAAGACTGTCATGTACATTCTGTGCTTGACATGACTGATGTGAACCAGGGTGCACTTGGCATTGCTTTTGTGGGTGGGCCCTTGACATGGCTCACTTCATCAGTGGTGGCCTTCATTCTGGTGTCATGAACTGTGCAATGATTAGAATGTTAAAGTGCCACAAAGTTTGATGAAGGTCTTTTTTTTTTTTTTGGTGCTCTTTCTGCCATCAAACTCTGTGACTTTTTGCCAGCCAGTCAGTGATTTTCATCTCGCATGTTTAAAATTGGGTAATGGCAGAGTGCCCTGTCTGGTTTGACCTGTTTCTTTCTGTTTAGTTCCCGCAGGTGAATCATCACCATGCCTTGTGCTAACGCCATGAGAACTGGCGCGGCAGCAATAGGGAACAAGTCACCCGAGACGCGTGTGCAGTTGCCACTCCAGAGGTAAGAGTGTCTGTTCTCTAGTTTTTCATCAGTCTGTAAACTATTTCAGCTGCTAATGGGTTCTTCATGTGTAAACATCAACGTGATTTTTTTTTTGTCTTTAGGTTAGCTTATGTGATACATCCTATTTCTCAAACACTTTGTTCCTACATTAATAAATATATGAATGTTTACAAAGCTTAGATAAGCAACATGCTTTTAAATTCCTTGCTGATTAGCCTCACCGTCTTGGAAATTCTCAATGGGGTGGAACTGCATGGCAGAGCTGTGGGCTGGCAGCCCACTTGCCTGAAAGGGGGCTGTGAGGTAGGCTTGGAGCTCTTTAGGAAGTGGTCGTCTGAGCTCTGGTAGGCCTATGGAATCCCAGAGCTCTAGCAGGAAGCAGCCATCCCAGCTACTACAGGAAGCAGTCAGCCCTGCTCAAGGAGGAAGTGCTCATCGGAGTTGCCATAGGTAAGCGTCCTCCTGGCTGCAGCAGGAAGTCTATACCCTAGCTGTAGCACGTTGTTGTTGTCTTGGCTGTTGCAGGCATTAATAACCTTAGGTCTCAAAGGCAGCGGTCACCCCCTGCTGTAGCGGGCAGAGAGCGGTCGCTCCCTGCTGTAGCGGGCAGAGAGCGGTCGCCCCCTGCTGTAGCGGGCAGAGAGCGGTCGCCCCCTGCTGTAGCGGGCAGAGAGCGGTCGCCCCCTGCTGTAGCGGGCAGAGAGCGGTCGCCCCCTGCTGTAGCGGGCAGAGAGCGGTCGCCCCCTGCTGTAGCGGGCAGAGAGCGGTCGCCCCCTGCTGTAGCGGGCAGAGAGCGGTCGCCCCCTGCTGTAGCGGGCAGAGAGCGGTCGCCCCCTGCTGTAGCGGGCAGAGAGCGGTCGCCCCCTGCTGTAGCGGGCAGAGAGCGGTCCCCCCTTGCTGTAGCGGGCAGAGAGCGGTCCCCCCCTGCTGTAGCGGGCAGGGAGCGGTCGCCCCCTGCTGTAGCGGGCAGGGAGCGGTCGCCCCCTGCTGTAGCACGGCAGGCAGTAGTCACACCAGCTCCCAGAGATAGGGCCACTCCAATTGTATTGGGCAGTGGAGGGTCGCCCCAGCTCTTATGGGAAAGGGGGTCGCCCCAGCTCTTATGGGAAAGGGGGTCTCCCCAGCTCTTATGGGAAAGGGGTAGGGAGGTCATCTATGCTCTTATGGGCCGGAGGATCACCCTAGCTCTTGTGGGCGGGAGGATCAACGTAGCTCTTGTGGGCAGGAGGATCACCCTAGCTCTTGTGGGATAGAGGAGTGAGTCATCCCAGCTCTAATAGATGGCAATCGTCCTATCTCTCCACTTTTGTTAGCAGTATTTGTTAGTATGAGCTCTTGTAGGCAGTGGTGGCATCCAGCCTCTTGAAGACCGTTGTCATACCATATCTTGTAGGCAGCCGTCATCTCTGCTTCTGTAGGCAGCCGTCATCTCTGCTTCTGTAGGCAGCCGTCATCTCTGCTTCTATAGGCAGCCTTCATCTCTGCTCCTGTCTGAAGGCGCCATCTCATCTTGGATCCAGTTGGCAGCTGTCCTCTGCCCTTGGCTTCTGTCAGCTGCCGCCTTCTCGCCTCCAGTCGGCATGAGAAATCAAGCGATATTAAATGAGAATGACAATAAAAGGTTCTTGTTAAAACAGAAATTTCACTGGTTGAAATACTTCACAGCCGGGCACAATAAAAGGCTCATAATCGGACTAATTGAAAGTGCTGGGAGCTAACGAGCGGGTGAGGTCAAATAAAGTGTGTAAGGCTTTTTTGACAGGTGTGCAGTAACCATAGTTCCTGAAGTCTGCCATCACTGTATTTAATATGTATGTACAGAGGACATTAGGGTCTAGTATTGTGTCCAAAGCCAATCATTGTCCCTTACTGGTATTTAACAATAGTTTTCAACAGTTGCCTCCCTCAACTTCTTATCTGCAATGGCCATGTAAGGAAACACACTGCAAGAGGCAATAGTAGGCTGCTCTCACCTAAGTTGTAGGAGGCAGGCTTTACCTCCGATGCAGTAGACAGCGGTTATCGAGTTGCTTTTAGGTTGTGGCCATCCCATCTCTTGCAGGCAGGCACCTTCCCAGTTCATGTGGACAGCGGTTGGTCTTTCCGGCTCTTGTAGATAGCGGTTTGTCTTCTCAGCCCTTGCAGGCCCTGGCCCCATCCAGGTGCTTGTAGGAAGCCATCCTGTCTGCTCTTGTAGGAAGCTGTGGTATAATTTTTTCAAGACTACTGTTCTTCTCACTCTTGGAGACCGTGATCTTCCATGCTCTATAAACAGTGAATCCGTTCAACTTGTGTAAGAATTGTGAGAGATTCCCCTCGGGGGGTATAAACCCTCATAAGTTTATTAGGTAAAGCACGCCCAGAAGATAAAGAGCTTCTCCAGTTGAGTTCAGACATTCCAGCTCCAGCAGGATGTGGTCATCTTAGTGGTGGTCTCTTGCAGACCCAGTAGCTAAAAGCCTTGCATCTTCAATTTCATTGCAAACTACAACCACACCACTAGTGTATCACGAGAAATAGCTCGAAGAAGTTCTTGCTTCCACAAATTTTGCTTTGAGTACAGTATCTTCTCTGATGTGTCCTGTCACAGGCCCTTCAAGCCTAGGAATATGTTGTTACCAAACAGGATCCAAAATCTCCAGTGTTGTCCTAAAATTGTGCCCGTCAACATTTGATATCTTGCCAGCGTGTATTCTTTTTCTGGAGAGGGAATGTACTGCTGGTTTGACCTCTGCAGAAACACATCTCATTATCTCAGTAGTAGTCTCAGACCACTTGCATTGTTGTGGGCAGTCGAAATTTAAAGAGATCATTAATTCCAGTGAGAAGAAGAACGGTCTCCGACATGAAGTCCCCAGTATAGCTCAAGAACATGTCTGATAGGCACGGACTGTTGAGTTGAGTACCGGGGACTTTTCATTGTGCCCAAGGTTCATGGCGATTCAGTGCACATCAGAATTCACCTTCAAGCCTCTTTCGTACTAGCTCATTCCTGCACCGGCTCCTCTGGTCGCTGAGCACAAATCCCCAGGGTGAGGTTCACTGGCGATGATCTCAGCATGCCGCAACAATTACTCATTTAATTATCAGGTGGTCAGAGCTGGGACTGTGCTGTTTATAGTGGTCACTTCGATAGATGAACTCAGAATAATCTCTTATAATTGATCCCTTTGTGACTGACCAGGAGTCAACCCCGTTTGCAGACTAGAATGCTCGCTGCCTCTGCCACTAAGGCTCAGAAATGTTTTGGAAATGGCTGAAGATGTTCAGTGCGATCACAGAGCTTTGGTCACTTGCTCACTGTCCACAATGAGGGCAGGCAGTGACATTGCTGAAGTTTGATGAGTAAACGTGCTGCCTATTTCAGAATCCGGTGTTGTAAAGTTCACCTTCAGACAGAGGCCTTGTTGCCCATTCAGGCTCCATGTGAAGTGAGCTTTTGGGGATGTCACCCACACCGTGCTCGTTGGCAGTAGAAGTGTGTCTCCCTATATCTCTCCAAAATGCTTAAAGAGCAACTGAACTGTGTGATCCACCTCAAAATTTGTAGTTCTTCTGTCCTTGTACATTCCTTTCCAATTATCCGAATTGCAAGTTACATTTGCAAAATCCAACTTAAAAGTATGTTGGTTTAGAATGTTGTAACTAGAAAGAAATGTGTCAATGTTGAACCGTAGCCTTTAATTTCTGAGAGAACTGTCAAGGCGAAAATAGGTCTTGCTCTTCCCCCTCATGCACAGCTTCTGAATCTCTGTTGTGGTGGGTAGGGCAATAGGAGACATTTGGCGTTTGTGGACCTTTATATGGCACAGTATCAGCCCATGTTAGTGTCCCATAAAAAACTGTTGACTGGTCTAAAGGGACCACAGTAGCCGATTTGCTGAAAAAGCAGCTTATATAGTGATTCAAAGCTTATTTAGTCCGAACATGTTATAGATTAAACTAGATGCCTAAATATAGTAATCGGACGGAAATCCCACGGTTAAAGCCTGATCAAACTACTGTGCCTGTGTTCATTACAAAATGTCCCTATGGTCTTAACTCCTGTTTCTCCTTTTAGTGAATCAGAAGTGATTTGACAGAGGTTTGATGGAGTTAGAGTAAGGTCTCTTTTTCAGGTGGAGTTTGGATGGTAGGCGTAGGGGTGGAATAGGATGCCAATGATACTGTTCAATCAGTGCATGCCTGTGGTTCACTAGCCCTCTAAATAACCATCTGCCCCCAGGTGCACTTTTGTCAAATTTGACTTTCACATGCCATCATAATGTTGCCTCATGATGCGCGGACAGTGAGGGCCCTATGGCGAATTAGCAGCTGCCCTAATTGTGTTGGGGGAAGAACCATCTTTTTCGCCGAAGGAGGGCTCTGCCAAATGTTAAATGAAGCTCTAAATCTTTGTTACTAATTGGATGGTAATGTAGGTTTAAGTTTTTTAAATATTTTTTTAGACCATGAATGCTTTGGACCTCTTATCTATGCGCTGCACAGATGCCTCCTCTGGCTCTGCCCAGGCTTCTGTCTTAATACCACTATGCTAATTATTAGGATGGATGGATGGATGGGTTTTTATATAGCGCAATATCACCGCCAGGTCTCAAAGCGCTTTGCATTGGGAACCCGTCCTGGTTTTTCCCTGTGAGATAGCCCCTACTGGGTATCCCCAAGGTGAAAGCCAGGCATCCCGCCGCAGGGGGCCGTTGTGGAGATTAAGCAAGCTATTGCCCAGAGTTGCAGAGTGTGAACCTGTGATTCGAGTAGGCACCGAAGCGAGAATTACCGAGTCCGTGGACATTTTGGGCTCAAGACCCTGCCGCGTCGGGAATTGAACCCTGGTCACGGGCCTGATCTCAGCGTCCGGGTCTACCTCCTCTAACCAGTGAGCCACACTTCTCCACATTAGGCCTCAGGGGGCTGATATCTCTATATTCTATTTGCAGCACTTTCCCTAAATGGGCAGCAAGCTACGCCATGTAGGGTGTGTGATTGAAAGGGTGTTGTCTTTGTTTTGTATGTGATGACCACAAGGTGCGGTTATGTTGTGGGACACAGCGGTGTGGTGGATGAGAAGGTGTGCGAGATGCACAGATGATGGTTTCGGTGGGCTGGCAGCTTTGAGCAGCTCTGCAGTCCCCTTTATGGTGTTGTTTATGATCATAGCATATTCGAGTGGCTGATCTCTTTGACTGTAGAGCATTTGTAGTTCATTTGGTTTCCCAGCCCCAGGGATGGAGCTCGTATGGGTAACTATAATAAAGGGATTCTTACTGTAGATTCACCTTTAAGATTAAGACATTCTATAGCATGAGCTTGAACTCCAACAGAGGAACATTAAATGTTATTGTTGCAGGCAGACAAGCTGCTGCTAGCAGCACAGCCACCTGTCAAGCAGTAATGGACCTCAGACACAGTAAGCCGTAGATGGATTACTGAGACGGCTCCAGACAGACACCAGCTGTCAGTCTATTTCCATACTGCCAGTGTAATCTTTGCTTTGGTACCAATAACCTCGAACTTCACCAAGAAACGTCTAACCAATCCTGAATCTCTGAGACGTCCACATCCGTTTGCCAAAACCTGTGGTAGTGACCAGGACAGTTTATTGGAGAGTAGATATGCAGATTAATCAGTTATAGATGCAGTTTAGAGGTCTAGCATTGCCTTGCAAGTCTTCTTAACACTTTAGGCCTTCATTATAATTGTATTTATATAGCACTTACTACCCCTGATGAGGCATCAAAGTGCTTTTCAGCGAGTAGAAACCAAAATGATAAGTAGTGTATTAATATAGGGAAATATGCGTATAGTATTAGTATAGGGAGGTACGAGTTAATTTGAGCGGTGGACATGAGTCTCTTTGTTGTATTGAATAGAGTAGTGGAAGGATAGAAGAGGGAAGAATACCAGAAGTGTTAATTGGGAGATCATAGTAGTAAGCTGAGGTCTTGGATGAGTAAAGATATGGAGGAGGGAGGAATATGTTGGCGGGGATTAGGGAGAAAGAGAATCAGTAGAAAAATGTTTGGGACTAGTCAAAGGAGAGATAACATGCAGGAGGGTTGTTTGGAAGACCATAGAAGTAAACAGATGTTTGGGGTGAGCCAGGAGGTGGAGAGGGGGATGGAGTCTAGGAAGGGTGCTTTTGGAGATCATTGTGGTAGGGTTTGAGCTGAGAGAGTGATGCTAGAGGATACATTGATAAATATGTTGGGTGATGGTAGGACAGAGAAAAGCTTTCAAGAGTATTTTTTTCTTTGTCCAATAGGAATAACTAAATAAATATATAGATAGATGATCACGTAGTAAGGAAATATATGTGTAATGAATATAATATATTGAGATTTGTGTGTGTTTTTTTTGGAGTAGTGAGAGGAGATATTGATGTAGTGGTTTTCTGTGTATTATTTCTATGTGCAGTACTGTTGGTGAGTGGTATTTGAATAATATAGGGGTGGTGATGATGTGTTTTGAAGACGAGTATGTGGTGGGTAAGAGGGTATGGACAAGAGTTATGAGTGTTTGTGTTAGATTTAATCACTGGAACCGGTAATGTGTATGCCGGAGTGGTGTGCAGGGATTGTATGGTTGTGGGTAATTGGCAAAAAGGGGAGGCAGGTGTTGGTGGATGGGGTGATGGGAGGCTTAGTATAGGTTTTGTCATGATAAAAGGGGATCTGTTGGGAGCAAGTAGAGGATTGAGCTGGTGTTTTGTTTGAACAGGGAGTGTGTATCTGGATGCATTACATTTAGTATAATGTGGCTTTGTGTTGTATTGATGATGTTAGTGGTGTAGGACAGAGGTATGTTTTGTGTGAGAATGCAGGTGCCAAAGTTTTGTAGTTGGTGTAGAATTGTGTGTAGGTGTGGTTTGTGGGGTTTTGTAGTGGTACAATACACATTGAAATCTGTGTGAGGTTTGTTGTGGTGCATGAGTAGAATGCCTTTGCTGATATTGTGTTTGGATTTTGGTGGATTTAGAGGTGGTAGCTCGTAAGTGAAAATTGGCAGCATCTCTGGCCCTAGGCCTGACCCAAACAGGGAACTGCCCTTGTCCTCTGCGCCCAGCACAACAGGTAACTGCCCAGGTCCTCTCCGCCCTTAGCCTTGACGCCCTGGATAAGATGCGCTGAACCCTATGCTTAAAATTGTCCTATTGCCCAATGGAACTATAGCCCTAACCAATCAGAACCCTAACCCTAAAAACTAGAGTCAATGGGAGACTTGGCCCTATTCACCAATCACATTCCTAGCCCTAACAGCCAATCAAAGCCCTAATCCCAAAGTGCAATAGGAAACCCTAGGCCTAATAACCAATCGGAACCCTCGCCCAAACAGCCTATGCAGCAACCGCTTTGACAAGAACCACATACAGCAGCACCCAGCATTTGTAAACCACACGCATCAAGCTTTTAGTTGACATTACAAAATTATTACACCACATCCATGCCACCTGAGCAGACACCTAAGCACGAAATACATCAGATCAGAAGTTGAATAGTAGTAAAGTAATTGCACTACTAGGATTTTGGGACCTACCCTTCTACTTACCCAAAAGCGTGAAAGATCAGTAAACCGGTAAACAGGCTAGATTTTCCCACTATCTGAGTTACTGATACCAGGTGTACTGATAAGTCCCGGGTGCGCAAAGTCCAGCTCATTATGAATTGTCTCCCAAGGGCCCATTAAGAAATGAGGAATTACCAGGGGTAAACGGCAATTCCAGGTCCAATCTGCTCAGTAATTACTCATTTTATGCCAGACTTTGACTCACTTCTAGCTCCTGAAATCTTCAGGTAAAATGTAAGAGATCTGCGAATCTCATAACTCAGGTGAGGTGGGTAACTGCTGATACCAGCCCCACTGGAATTAAGAGGCTACTCGTAATGAGGGCCTAAGTTGTGTGCCATCAGGAAGGCTACTGTTCCTTCAGGCACTCTGCTTTCTTCACTGATCGTCAGATGTGCTTTGCATCTAAAGTGCATTAAAGCTCTTAAATGCCGTTCACATTTCTCCCTATAGAGTGTCCCCTATGGAAGAATTTGGTATTTGACTTGTAAAAGTATGTGCTCTACATTGTACTCTTCATGTTGATCCAGGGTGGCTTTGAGTGATGGAGGCAGAGACACAAGTAATTTCCACAGGATGTGAACGTCTTTTGGTGACATGAGGGCAAAAGACGGAGAGCTGAAAGTTCCCCAAATAGCTGATTGTTTCTCCCAGGTTCCATCCTCTTATTTGATGTTGCTGTTTGTAGCTGTTGTTGTCAATGGCCGCGTTTACACTCTGCTTTTGTGTGTTAACTTTGAATACAAGGAAAGGGTCTCTTTGGACCAGAACCATTGCGTCGCCCTGTTTTCATAAGCAGTCTTGTGGAGTTTGCTGTGTGCATGGTTTGTGTAAGTCTGGTTAACTAAACGGTGTATGGTTCTGTAAGAGAGATGACCGTGGTTCACCCATCCTGTTTCTATGTTGCCTTGGAGGAGCCTTGAAAACACGTCAAATGATGGCTTAATTTTAGAGTTTGAAGATGAATGTTGTAACCGGGGTTTATGGCTGTGTTCCTGGTTTAGTTCAGCGATTTGCAAAAATGATGCAATGTTATTTGTGGGCCCTGTGGCTGCATGACCTACAAAGAGCAGGGCCCCTAGGGAAAGCAAGCACTGTGCTAAAAGTTTTCACTGATGGTAATCTGCCTTTTTTTGTTTTCTCGCTTTTGTTTTCTAGCTTCGCCTTTGTGGATAGAAAATGTTCAGCAGTTGTTAAGGAACCTGGAAGACCTTGGATTGTTTCTTCTCGTGAGAACTGCTTCAGCACTGCCATTGTTTCTGGAGACGAGGCCGCTGCGATTGGAGAGGATCCTGCACCCCCTCGGAGCCCATTGAAGGTGCTGGCTAACCTGCTGAGACCTCCGGGGCTGGTTGTGCCAGACCGGGACATGCTGAGGCAGAAAATGATTATCAGTGAACCCACTATGGATCTGGGGGTGAAAGAGCCCAGTAAAATCCTTCGAAGTCAGCTCGGGACACCACACAGGCCACCACCTCCCAACAAAGCCAATGTGAAGAAGGTGTGCAACATTAAGGACAAGATATCGCAGTGGGAAGAGAAAAGTGAGACGCCATCCTTGCTCCTCTCCAGGAAGGAAGGAGAACTTGGGAGGAAAGAGGACCCGGTCATTCCGTTGATAACGGAAAAGAAAGTGGGGTGTAGGAATTTGCCACTCAGGAGACTCATGAGTTGCGAACTGGAAAGCAAAGAAAATGATTCAAAGACCAAAGGTTTGGATAAGAACCTGGAATGGAAAGAAAAGCGAGATGAAGGCCAGGCTGGTCTTGGAAAAGGCACCGATAGGAAAGGTGGAGATAAAAGGGAAGTGGAGAAAGACATTCCTTCTGTGCTCTGTCAAGTAAAAATATTTGAGCAGGTCTTAAAAGATGGACCTGCTGAAGTTCCAGCTCAGTTTCCGGGTACTTACTATTCCCCACAGGGCCTTCAGGAGAAGGTGGGGGAAGAACAAGGTGTTACAGGTGGCAAGGACAGGCTCGGCACTGGCCAGCAGAGGAAACCCTTCAACAACGATGTGCGAGCTGATGATCCCATCTTTGGCACTTTGGAGAAAGCACAAGCCTCTGGCTTAAGGGGGCGGGAGTGCAATTTGGAGAACGCTTACACAGAACCAGCGGTCCCAGATCAAAAACCTTTCATTAACCCACTCCCAAAGCCCCGCCGGACGTTCAGGCATGATGGGGAAGAGGAGGTGGGTTCAAGACAGACCGCTGGCTTTAAGAAGGAGAAAAGAATCTTACCCCCTCTGCCCTCAATACCTCCTCCCCCTCTCCCGTCGTCCCCACCTCCAGCAGTGAGCAGAAGGCGTTGGAATGGAAAGCACAAGACGAATGCTGATCACAGGTGATCTGACTTCACTTCCTTTTTTGTGTATGAATTATTTTAGTGATAAAATTAAGAATTGCGAAGTAACAGCAAATACAGTGACATGCAAGTCCAGCATATACCCCTATGGAGATAAAAACGTTGATTATGATACATGCACCAATAGCAAACAATACTTGTATATAATATTGAAGAGAGATGGGAAGAGAGGGGTGAGAGATTAAGCTACAGAAGGAAGAAAGTAAAGAGAGGAAGGGAAGAAGGACAGAGAAAGAAGGGAAAAAAGAAAACTAATATTTTTCTCATTTTCAATTCTTCATTAATACGTTATATTGCCAGTGGTACATCAGGCTTCGCACTCCATCAGTTGTGTTTATAAAAAAAACGTTGAGCAGCTGGGCTCCTCCGCTTTAGGTATGGTGGCATATGGAAGAGCCTTAAAAATCATGTTGATGAATAGAGGCACCAATTCCTCACACAAGATCACAAAGGGACCATTTAAAGCTGCTTTCCTACCAGGTTGGGTTAGCAAAGGTGTGGAACAGCTTCTGCAAGGTGGTGTGACAGACTAAAGGTTCATCAGTCCTGTGTGGGCTGGCACATCAAAACCTGTCAAGTGCTGGATGTGGAAGGGAGGAGACAGAATATTGCATTTCAGATGGAAATGGAAGATCGAGGCTTCCTTGATTCCAACTGGGGAAGTGCAAACTTGAGGTCTCTGCAATCTCGTGATGCAGAAGTCGAACCAGCATTTGAGTTTCAACGTAGGCAATAAAAAGATGTGTATGAGAGCAGAGGAAATGCAGCATAGCTCATCATATGCCTCTAGGCTAGGGAAGTAGTGTGAAAATCCCATGTAGCTAGAAAATAAAACAGAAAAACTTCCTTATTCCTAGATCTGAAGGTAAAGATTCCTCTGTCCTAGGTAAGGCATGAACATAATCAGCCATATGTAGTTTTACACAGGACCATTGGTAAGCAGAAAGACCAGTCTATTTGCACATATGGGGAAGACTCAAACCCAGAAATGCCCGTCTCACACAAACGTGTAGCTCCGCTTGTGCGGCCGGACCCAAGCAAGGTGTTTCTAGATTCATTAATTAGAGGGTCACCGCATGAATCAAATGCAGCAGACCGATATCGGCGCATTTTCGTTTGAAAAAGGGGAACAAAAATATGTTCAACATTATTGGGAAGTGGGTAAACAAAAAGCTTCCTTCCTTTAAAGTGGAGAGTTGCAATGCAAGATGTCCTAATCTGACCACCCTATATTTCCAGCTCTGCTTTCATGATGAACTATGATTTAAGCATAGTCATCCATGGCTCAGTATGGTTTACTCCTTCGGACCTGCAATATTATCATGTTTTATTTGTTTGTTTAGTTGTTTCATATTGTCTCGTGCCACATTATTTTAGGAATACCTCCGATAGATTTCCCATAGCCCTCCGGATTTGTGGGTATTTCTGGTCACCCTGCTAAGCTTGAACACCAGACCGGTATCTCACAGGCCCACCCATGCACTATTGTTACAGGATAGGATTGCATAGAGAAGCAACATACCAGTCAGAGATACTTGTAGGGAGTTAAATATACTCAGGACCCCTGAAATTATGCGATAGGGGAGGGACAAATTATCTGGCAGGTTTGAGTGAATTATTGGACACTGAAAGTCACATTATGCAGTGTGAGGTGGCACATTTTGTGATATTATTACTTCATTATTTTGACATTTTTACACTTCTTAGCACTGTCTAGGCATTGGTTGCCCCTCATTGGTACCAGTTTAAAATCTAAATATAGCAATGATCAGCAGAGAGGTAACCAGTTAAGCTTTGCAGAGAGCCTTCCACTCTGTGGCTGCACATTTTGCTGCATTTTTATGTAACTTGTGAACTAGAAACAACATTTCTTATTGTTAAAATCTGCAGACTATGCCGCAGATGATGGGTAATGTGGCAAATGTAAAATCTATAATTATGTGGAAAATGTCATGGCCTCACAATCTCATCATTCCAGTGGCCCTTCATATAAACCACCTCCTTATCACTTCCCCTCCTGCAAGAAATAACTGCACACATATCAAAGACTTATAATAGCTCTAGTATTTTATTATATCATGATATGTACAATAAGGATTAGTGTAATAGAACCTAGGAATGCCAATAACATGATTGGCACATATTAGCATATAGCGATTCATCTTATAGACACTCTCAGAACATAAGATTGTATTAGAATGTGTAATAATGAAGGCATATGCATAGTCAGCAGGTGCATAGCTCTTCGGTTTTAGATCGATGGTGATCAGGCAGGCAAAGGCCCTTTGGAGTTTGTGGCCATATGAAAATGTAGGTGGGAATTCTTAATCACTTAATCACTTAATCAAGGGAGCAAATCAAGTAACCCACGTTTTTTTCCCTCTCCGTGGAGGAGTAGACCAAGTGGCGGCTGCTGTCAAACAAGTTTGGTGAGGCAGTGCAGGGAAGAGTAACGGAAAAAAATAAAGAGTACTTACCTGCCGGCCGCCGTCTCAGTGCTCATCTGCTCCTGTCTTGGCAGCCCATGGGCTGGCGCATAGGCTCCTAAACACTAATCCAGACGCTGCTATCATGCTGTTAATAATAATACCCAACATGAGAGAAGCGCTGGTATTGGTCTGAGTGGGCTGGTTTGGCGCGCACTCAGGGACAGTATGCCTGTTCTCCACCCGGCTGGGCAACACAGCTCGGGTTGGAGAGATTTAGGCGCGCATGTTGACAAGTGGCCAAACCGACATGCACCACACTCCACCCTGCTGCAGCTGCTGACCGTCAGGATGGCTCTGCCCTTAGATGCGGTCGAGTCGGCTGGCAGCCTGCAAGATGAAAGAGAAAATGATATTAAAATTGTATTATCATTTTATTTTTTATTTTTGAATCTGCTGGCTCTAAGCAGTGGGGTGATGTTACTCCGCTCTAACAGAGGAGCCACCACTGGATAAATCAAATCGTGCTTCCCTCTGTATGAGGAACACAAATCCAGTGCTTCTGCAGGCTTGCTTAAGGAAATATTAAACCATGGCCAACTTGATCATGGGGATTGTCCTTATAAAGCATCTATAGCGAATGGATAAGGAGAAGCACTGAAATACTCATAGTGTGAAGGAACATACCAAGGCTTTGTAAAATGTTCTATTTATGATCATCTGCTGTATACCTATGTGTATGTTTGATGTGCCCTGAGAGTAAGGACAGCCCAGGGTTTAAAAATATCCAGTGACAGAGGAAAGCTTATGTTTCCGCTCTAGTGTTTGCGTGGTGGAGGCTCAAAAGAACACATTCTCAAACATTACTCATTGCATGGTTGAGCAAATCAAATTTTCATAGAGCAGTAGTACTATTCTGGGGGATTTTAATATTCATTTTCATGATTTGGTGTGTAAAATGCCTATATCCGTGATAAAGGATTTTGCGGCACTTGACATGCAGCTGATCGCAAAGATTCCCACACCTGTAGAAGGGCATTTCTTAGACCCATTTTTTTCTAATGTTATTAACATTGTCTAATTATCCCCTTCCTTTGCCTTGCTCAGACTATTTTACGGTCCTGTTTTGCATTCACGTTCTGTCTGGGGCTCAAACGTTGATCAGCCAGATGAATTCCATTGGGAGGACTAGTCAAAGCTGGCTATTCAGAGCTCAATTCATCACGTAAGCACAATGCCCCAGACTAAGTAATTTAGTGGAAGTTGACTCTTGATAGTATGGAATCTCAAAAGGCGTAGCAGCGGACACTATGATGCCGCACCTAACATTCAGTTTCAAAGTAAGTCCTTAAGGTTTTGTGCTGCCAACCCCAACGCCAGCTGCTTTTTGGCGTTGCTGTGTTTTCCAGATCATAAAGAATCGTTAGTTCAGTTTTATGGAGGCGCACCAAGAAAAAGTCCAAATAAAAAATATATCGCTTATGTACGTAGAAAATGTTCTTTATTTTTAACTCTTTCTCTTAAAATACAGATCACCAGACAGTTTTATAAAACGAATCAGCCGACTGATCTGTATTTTAAGAGAAAGAGTTAAAAATAAAGAACATTTTCTACGTACATAAGCGATATATTTTTTATTTGGACTTTTTCTTGGTGCGCCCCCATAAAACTGAATTGACTCTTGATAGTATCGACATGTGGATTAGGTCCACAGTAGATAATTTGTGTTCCTACTATATGCAGAGCACAGAATTTTTCCACTGGACCGATGGTATAGTGATGCTTTGCATCAATTGAAAAAATATTGTGAAGATCTGGAAATGAAATGGCACTAATCATTCAGTAAGGAGAACAAACACATTTATAGGATGGCCTAAAGGACTATCAAAAAATTGGTGCATCAGTAGAGCTACTTACTACTCAAACGAACTCTCTGCAGTGAATAATTGCCCCAAAACTCTTTTTGGAGTTCTAAAGAATTTGTCTAACCAGAACTCTACAGCCTCCACTGCCCTTCTTACACATTGCAATGTGACAACATTGCTAACTTTTTATTAAAGAAAATACAAGATATTCAAGCCACTTTTTTCTGCTACATTCAGTGCCTCTGCAGATGTACATTTTCCATGTGTGCCAGGTGGATTGAACGCTTTTGCCCCACTAGAGGGGTCTTCAGTCATCGCTTTGTTGTCTGCCATTAGGTCTGGCTCTCTGCTTGATCGGTGCCCCCGTCGCATATATTGAGTAAGTTGGCCATGTCTACTATGGTGCTATTCACAAAACTTCAAAATGTCACCTTAGCAGAAGGTAGAGGGCTCTAGCTATCCCCCTACTAAAAAAGCCCAATCTTGACCCTCTTTTATGGTCAAATTACAGGCCAATATCTCTTCAGCCTACCTTAGCTAAGGGGCTGGAAAGGCATGTCAATCGGCAACATCCATCTTATGTGGAGCAGATTTTGATTTTGCATCCATAACAATCAGGGTTACTGCACTGAGTCTGCTCTCCTTGATGTCATGGAATACTTGCGTGGCCAATTAGATTCAGGCAGTTCAGCGGCATTGATTCTGTTAAATCTCTGTGCCGTATTTGACACAGTGAATCACTACTCTGCTGTGTCGTCTGGAAGGAATGGAAGTGCAGGGTACAGCCTTGGCATGGCATAGAGCTTTCCTGTATAATTGCACCTTTCAGGTGCATTCACATGTATACAGGTCGAAATCCCATCTGTTACCCGATGGGTGCCTCATGGCTCCCCCGAGTCCACTTCTGTTCAATCTATATGTTAGGCCCCTTGCTGTCATTCTGGAGACCCATGGGCTGACCCTTTCTTTCCATGCCACTGATACGCAAATCGTGATGTCCTTATCTACTAAGGCTAACCGAAATATGGAAGTCCTTAGCACCTGTCGGTTTGGCCCAAGGTTCGGCCTGGAGCCTAAAGCAGAGAAAACAGAGGCCCTGTTAGTAGGTAATCATTCATATCTCTGGGGTCACCACCTATGGCCATCTACTTTGGGCTGGACCTCCTCTCCAATGCAGGTGGTCAAAAGTCTGGCTGAAGAAAATGTTGGCATGTCTACTTGCTTCGGCCTGTCAAACGGTTGTTCAGACCTTAGTGATATCCAGAATGGACGACTACGGAAACGTTCAATATGTGGGTGTCGCTAAATCTCTGCTCAAGCGGCCTCAAATTGTTCAAAATGTAGCAGCTTGTATGCTTCTTTGTCCACCTGGGCTTACTTCTACAGACAGTTTGCTTTGTACTTTGCACTGGTTGCCTATTGAGCAGCGGGTCCAATTTGAGACCGTATGAAATATGCATAAGTGCCTTGATCATACAGGGCCTCTGTATGTAAGATCTCTGGTTTAGGACTACGTGCCTAACTGCGCTCTGCTTCCAAGCCATGTTAATCTGGCAGCGATTCCTAGGAACAGGAAGTCGCGGCATGGCGATTGGTCTTTTCCATATCTTGGCCCTAAATTGTGGAATGGTCTGCCACTTTCATTGAGAGCTTGTAATTCGCTCACAGTGTTTCGGAAGAACCCTGGGATCCCTTCCCCCCTTCCCCCCCTCCCCCCAGACCCCTTTCCCCTCTCACTACCCCAGGATGATTAGCGTGCTTTTCAAATATTGATTGATTGATTGACTTGGCTGGTTCCACCTGAATAATATGATGTCAGTTTAATTTCAAGATGTGGCTGTTTTCATCCGCATAATACGATTTAATGGATAAAGCACTCTTGCTTGGTGAGGAGGCCAGCGCTGGGAAACCTGACAAGGTAGCCATGCGCTTTACAAGTCACTTTAACATAACAGTGCAAGTTAGGTTAATTCAGAAGAGATGCAACACCACACTCTGGGCCAATCAATTTGAAGATCTCAAAGAATATCTTTTGGTTTAGCAAAGCAGGTATTTACCTGATTACAGACTACTACTCTTTTTTTAAATAAAGCCACCAATGACATTCTGTTCCCTTTTCCTAGATGTTTGCCTCGCCTCCTGTTGATTTCTTTTGTTTAGTGAATAGGTCAATGGAGCATATGAGCATATTTCTGGCCTGGCAGGTGCACTTGACAGGAGTTTTGTATGCATCTTCTTCATACGAGACTGACTAAGGCTTGATTGTCCCCTTCACCGACGATAAAGATAACTCCGTCTGCCCGTGTTCCTACAAGACAAAGGATGCCTTTGTTGTGGCACGTACTCACCTGTGAAATTAAATCCCTCAACTTACTCCATCTCTGTAGAGACTGAAGAAACTTTGGTTTGCATCTACTTCATAGTGACAGGAGTAGCATAGGGTTCCTCCCACATGCTTTTGCCCTTTGAGCTTTTATTTGAGGAGCTCTCTTTTCTGAGACAGAGGAATCCTTTTTTAGGAACTTTCCCATGCGGTAATGAGGAATCCTCGATGTGCTCTTTGTCCACAGAGACCAAGGATGCCTCTATTTTCCATTGTCCAGAGAAGCTCTGATTTGCTCCTTCTGAGAGGCAGAGTGTCAGGTTGCTCTGACTGCCAGAATGACTAAGTGTGACTCCTTTGTTTACTTTAAAAAATCCTTGAAACACTGGCTTATTCTCATCCTAAATTAACTGGGCACTGTTAGATACCCTCGGGTTTACTGTGTTCTTTAAATTCACTTTTCATTTCATTTCTGCAATCCCCAGAGATTTAGCAAACCTTTGTTACCACTATGCTGGAAACTCATGAAGGTCTTGTTTCCTCTTTCTGCTTCCAGAGTGAGGACGTCTGTTTTCCCTTTCTTCTTTGAGACTGACCTGGTCTCAGTTTTTTCACTTTCCATTAGCGCAGGCATCAGTTCGACCTCCATAAGGAGAGAGAGAATTATTTAGTGTATACAGGAGTGCAATTACATTCATCTGTTTGTGCTAGAAAGTACTGTAACTTCTCCCTTCCACTCTTGAATCGGTGAAATCCCCATCTCCTTCCTATCAATGTAAGCAGGAGGAGAACAATTGAAGACTCTAATCAAAGGCTTCACTTGTCTGTATAGATGTATATATAATTCCTACATTTTTTGGGGAAAGCCAGAATTAATCAAAATGTTTGACTGCAGTGCTGAGTGGTAATTGTAATCACTGCTGCTGAAGAGTGATGAATAAAGTATTGCTTGGAGCTAAGGACTTGTCTGAAATTGTAGAGGTTGGACATACCATAACTCCCTCAATCCAAGTGATTTTGGAGCTGAAGTCCTGAGGAGAAGACAATACAAAATGTGTGTCCTCTTTATGAGGGTGGATTAACCAAGAAAGCCCCCATTTAAAATGGAAAAGGGACATACAAATGCTCACCCAACATGCCTTTGAATTGTTTTTTTGGGTCAGACCAAAACTTGATTCAAAATCACTGTGATGTTGCATGGGTAAGGAATAAGGTTTTAAGGCTACATAGCATTTGCAATGTTGCAAACATTAGTATCACAAACTTTGAGTTTGTTTGCACTCTCCAGCAAGACCCAACTGACAAATTCCAAAAACGCTTAAGTGGTCCGGTGTAGCGGGGAGGTGGATGGCAGGTCAGGAGCACGGCTCCTCCAGGAGTGGGATCAGATTTATATACTGATGTTTAATGCTCTGGCAAAGGGTGCAGAAGAGGAGCACAAGTTTTGGTGTGCAACTTAGAGGGTGTATCCTCATTTGCCTGTAGTGCAGTGGAATACAATACAATATGCTATTTGCCTGGCTACTATAAAGTTAAGCTTTTAATAGGAATTTGACCATATACTGGCAAAATCCATTTATATGGCTTCCCCCATGTACTCGAGAAGCCAATATTTTCATGTTAAATCCGATCAACTAATTCTGACTTGATTTTTAAAAAATCTCTTCTGTTTAGAAATGTTTTGATATATTGAAATCAAAGGGAGAGGAGTTGGCCTAACGGCTAAGGCGCTCGACCTCGGACCTGGGGATCTGGGTTCGAGTCTCGGTAACGATGCCAACAACCTCCTGTGATTCTGGGCAAATCACTTAATCTCCCTGTGCCTAAAAAAAATGAAATTGTGTCCTCATGTAACGTAACTGGTGCTATGTAAAGCGCTCTGATAACTGATTCGGTTCGGGTCTAGTTCGCGCTATATAAAACTCTGCAAAAAAAAAAAAAAAGTGTTTCTTGATAAGAGGTTACTCTACTTTGCTTGACATCGATGCTGTAGTTACAAAAGCTGCACTGCTCAAAAGAAGAGGGCTATAAAACATGGAAGGAAGCCCAAATTTAAAGGCGTGCATTTATCTGCAAAATATTTGGCTCCATATTAGCTTCTTCCCTTTGGGATTCATTCAATGCTATTCCGATTGCCCTTTGTCGACCAGTCAACTGGACACAACCAACTGCGATGGTATAAGCCTCTGTGCCCGCATAATCTGCGGTGTTGGCAAGGTGAGCCAGTGTCCAGGGAACAGTGACACCATTGTGCCTTTTCAAAAGCTCTGGATTTTCCGAATGAAGCAGTGGTATTACAATTTAAAAGAGCTCTTGCTGGAGTTAATGGGCACTTTATGTTCCTTGGGTACAAAGCAGAAACCTATTGGTGCCAGCGTCCTTCGCAGAGCCAGTTCAACCATGCTTGTTCGTACTGTAGTGCTCTCAGTTGGGTAGCGACTTGGACAGTAAAACAAGTCAACTAGATTGAGTGTTTCTGAAAGGCCCCAGAATCATTTGTTTTTTATTTGCTTTAATTTGAATACAGTACACATAATTGTATACAACACAGTCCAAAAGAATCTTCAAATGACATCAACAACTCTAGATTGTGAACTAACTGTTTTTCAGTGGACATTTCTATCCCATCTAGGCTATTTATTAGTCGCCTGAGACTTAGATTTATTGATGAATGGCTTGATTGTCAATGATCTGACATTTTCCAGCCTGTATAAGCTCCTGGTACTCTACATAAGATATAGATATATTGGTTCTTTCGATGCAATTGGTAACTGATACCTACTTGAATAACCTTTTTAATGCCCTTTGGACATAGATCTGTTTTCCATTAATTAGATGTTTTGTTTTATTTCATATATGTATAACTCTAAAGCAGAGGTCAACTTGCTTGATGAGGTCTCAAAGTTTAAAGCAAGGTGAAAAAAAACAGACTCAGAAGTTGCAAACTTACCCAGGCAAAAAAAAGCACGTATGCAATTTGTATGGTTCCTTTTCCCGTAAGAAAGTCCACAACCATGACTAGGCAGTATATCGCAATGGGCCAAGCAATAGGAAGTGTATGAAGCAACAACAATTGATTATATTTTGTTAAATCTGTGTTTTTTTCCCCATTTCCATATGGTTGGGTGTCAGAAAGTCATACGAGTTTGAAGATTTACCGCAGTCAGCGCTGGAGAATCATCGAGCTGGCTGGGGCACGCAGAACAAGATTCTCACACGAACTCTTTCAGAGGAGAATGTATATGAAGATATTCTCGGTACAGTATGACCTCACATGCCGCCTGTTGAGAGTTTATCTGAAGATATTCTAATTAAAGAATTGCCTAACTTCCTGTCTGAAGAGAATGCATATGAAGACATTCCGAGTATAACCACGCAGGCTGTCTGTGGGTAGTATTTAGGAAGATACGGAGCATAACTTCTCCTTCTGCCTGAGAGTGTGTGTGTGTATGTGTATATGTGTATATATATATATATATATATATACACATATACACACACATATATATATATATATATATATATATATATATATATATATATATATATATGTGTGTATATATATATATATATATATATATATATATATGTGTGTGTGTGTATATATATATATATATATATATATATATATGTGTGTGTGTGTGTGTATATATATATATATATATATATTTCTATGTGTGTGCATATATATGTGTGTATATATGGATATGTATATGTGTGTGCATATATATGTGTATATATGGAAATGGATATGTGTGCATGTATATGTGTGTATATATAGATATGTATGTGTGCGCACATATGTGTGTATATATGGATATGTGTGTGTATATATTTTACATAGAATATGAAATCCACGCTTGATATGTATGAACTTATTCTAGAGACATTATAATCTTGATACACTGGAGCATATACATGAAATATTGTAAATGGAGTATAACCTCACATGTTGTCTGTGGATCATGTATAAGAAAATATTCCAAGTATAGTTTAACCCACTCTCCCCTCTAAAAACGTAGGTAAAGATATTGTAGGTAGTTTGTAAACCTATACAGTGTTTATGTTGAATACCTACAAACATTTTCTAGAGAAGGTATAAATTTACGCACTGTAGAATATATATATATAATAATAATCCACATTTGTAAAGCGCACAATCACCCGTAAGGGTCTCTAGGCGCTGGGGGCCGTCGGGAAGATTAAGCAAGCTATTGCCCAGAGTCACATGGTGCTGGGCTAACCTGCTGCCAGAGCCGGGGATCGAACCCTGATCCCCAGATTCCAGCGTCAGTCGCCCTGGCCGCGGCGCCACACCTCTCCTATGATTATGAGTAGGGTGTAACCTTCAATTTGTGTATGGAGAATATATTCGAAGTATAGTATAAACCCACATGTGTACGGCAAAAGTATATGAAGTTCTCCCTCTTGCGTTGCCAGAGGAAAATGTCCACAAAGATGGTTTAATCATATCAACACTGTCTTACGAGAAAGTATACAAAGATATTTTAGGTTGAGTGTAAACTCGCCAGCTGGCTGTGCAGAATATATCTGAAGACATTCCGTGTAAAGTCTGACCTAACTCACCGTTTTTAGAGAATGTATTTTAAGATATTGTCAGTATTTTCTGTTCACACACTGCTTAAGGAGAATATGTATGATGATACTCTAGAGTAAAACCTGTAGAAAATACATTTTAAGTTATCTAGGTAGATTCTAACCTCACTCTCTGTTTGTGGTGAATGTATTAAGCAATATCTAAGTAGATTCGAACCTCACACTTTGTCTGTAGGTAGACAATGTTTTGTAGGCTCTCTAGCTGGATTTTCACCTCATTCCTCTTTGTACAGAATGCGTTTGAGGTAGATTGTAATTTTTCTCTGTACAGAATGCATTAACAAATGTCTAGGTAGACCCTAAGCTCACACCTTGTCTGTAAGGAATGTATTGAAAGATATCTAGGTAGAGAATAATCTCACTCCCCTCCTTATAGAGAATTTGAGCAATATCTATGTAAAGCACATGACTTCACTCTCCGTCTGTAGATAATGTATTGAAAAATATCTAGCTAGGTTTTAACCCCACTCCCTGTCTGTAGAGTATGTATTTGAGGATATCTGGGCAGAACCTACCCTCACTCCCTGTCTGTAAAGGATGTACTCAAAGATATCTAGATATATCCGTACCTCATTCTCTGTCTGTGGAGAATGTATTAGATGGTAGGTAAGTCTAAGCTCTCGGTCTGTTTGCAGAAAATGTGTTTGAAAATATCTAGCCAGAGTACAGCGCCTCATACGGTTGAACGAGAATATATGTGAAGGTATTCTGTTTAGAATATAACCTCAGTTGCAGTCTGTGAAAAATGGTATGCAGATGTTCTAGATAAGAACAACCTCTCAAACTAAGGAGAATATGTAAAAGGTATTTAAGTTGGGCTTACCTCATCGGCTCTCTGTGGAGAATGTGCATGTTTACTTAGATGAAAACCTCATGTGCTGTCTGGAACACATGAATATCCCTGGCCACGTTTATAATCCAGCTGTTTCCTCTGACTAAAGAGCCAATCTTAGCTTATCTTGTAATGTTAATTTTGTACCTCGTATCATCAGTATTGATTGATTACTTTTTATTCCATTTTATTTATATGGTGCTTAGACCCTCAATGAATAGTCAAAACACTTTTTGCGGATATGTACCCTGTGATCAGTTGTATTGAAAACGCAAGATTGCCAGGAGCATACATGAAGAGTGTTGTTCTTTAGAAGTGCAAGGTTGTGTTTTGATTATGGTGTGCAAAGTTTGTTTTTGTGCAAGTGAAGTTTCACAGTTTCCTGGTGTAAGCTCACTTTTGCCCATGTGAAGTTTTATTTGCACATTGTGATGTAATTTTCATCATATTGTAAGAATTAAACCAATGCAAACTTTTTCTCTACACATTTAATTTTTGGTCCATAAATTGGTGCAAAAGTCCTAATTTTCAAGTAAATGTTTGGAAACAAAACTTTGAAACTTCATCAAATTTCAATTGATCTCAGTGTAGGTTGTGACTAAAAAAACTTCGTACTGCTTAGTCTTCATAATTGTGGGGGAGGGAGCATGTTGACAGTTTTTGCTCTATGCGTGAAGCCTGGCAGCTCAAGCAACGCTAGCCATGTTCCAATTACAAGTTTCAGTTTGGTGGTAGACTATAATATTCTTGATGGGATGTGTTGCGAAGCACGACTCTTCACACGAAAATTCATTTAAATATAATTTAATGAGACACTACAACGAGAGATTAGTCTTCGCTAGCCAGCTACCAACTGGCTACCACACAACAGTCCCTCATAAAACAAGATATGAATCCCCACACATTCTAATTCCACCAGATATATCCAATATAACACATCTCCCGTTATAACTCAAACAAATAACAGCATACCAATTGGTAAAATAAACCGAAAGTTCTTACTGTGGTTAATCAAGTAAAAATGCTGGTGATCTGCGCGACCTTTGATTCCTTTTCACACCTTGGTTTTCAGCTTCCTGCAAATCTTCTCTGCCTGAAGTTGCATGTCCTCCACCCTAACACACTGGGAAGCATAACCTCAACATGAACCTACTACAGGTTTCCTCTCCCAACTTGCATTCCCCTCCTTTCCGGCACAAAGCCACTCTTCTAAGATTGCTTCTCCCAATTCTCAATTACCCCTGAATAGTAGTGAGTTTTGGTTACCTTGAAAGGCTGCCTGAACTTAGAACTTTATCCATCCACCCCGATTTCATTTTCACCCGATCACCAACCCTTTACACAACCGTGCACGATTACATAGGGTTTCAAACCATTCTCTCCTCGCATCAACCACTTTCTCACCTATGCTGGAGCTACCTTAGCTTCTGGTACTGTACCACAAACCATCTCAAAGTGCGTCTTCCCAGAATTTCTATGTTCAGTTGAACGATAAGCCCACACCATATCCAAAACCATCTTCTCAACCTCTTGTCTATTCGCCGTCCATTTGTATGGTTCCTTTAACCTCAACAATGCCAGTGCCTTGTGGAATGTATAAAGAAGTATGGTTGTGCCTGACTCCACTAGACAACAAAAAGCCCTGCATTTCACTGGGTGTTAATTGAGTACCATTGTCTGTTATGACAACTGAAGGAAAAGCTTGTTCATTAAAAATTCCCTTCATAAGACAAATGATGGAATGGGTGGTTACCTCTCAAACTACAAAATTAACTACTCGGTGTGCACATCCACAACCACCAGAGGAAACCTTAAATCCACTCTTAATTCATTCATGAGGCCTATGAAATCTATACACCGGGTATGCCAAGGTCTCCCCGGGTTGTCAATGTGACTCATGACCAACTGACCACCCGCCTTCCTCCTCTTCTCTCCTGCCCTACAAATACCACAATTCTCCACCCACAATGTGATTTGCTTATCCATCCCTGGCCACCTGTACTCAGATTTCAGTCTCTTCTTTGGAAGAGGTTGACCCAAATGACCTTCCTGCGCTATGCTAATTAGTTTAGAGCATAACCCATATGGAGGAACACATTGTTCTTTCCTCAATAATAGCATTTCACCGGTCACTGTTGTTTCATTTAGTACCTTAACAAACAGCCTCACTGAAAGTGAGACTGCACTCTCTTCTTCTTCGAAATGCCACAAGACGCATCACTTCGTTCAGTGTACAATCCGCTTCTATTTGACATTTCCATTCATCAATAATTATAGCACCATCACTCTAAGCTGCAGCATCCTGTACTGAGGCCATAGCCCCTTCACTCTCCCTTCCCATCACAGAAAGACCATCTACCAAATGCCAATCAAGAGGTAGCTGAGACCAACAATCCGCTTGACAGCTTCTCCACCCTTGGATGTGTTCCAAGACACAGCAATACTTCTATAACCTTGCAGCCAACCTACCAACCCTTACCAGCACCGCCAGGTAGTAAGATCTTAATCAAAGGTTTGTAATTCATACGTAACAAGAACTGTGTTCCCAACCAATAAGTTTGAAAATACTTCACACCCCATGCTGTCGCTAAAACCTCTTGCTCAATAATTGAATAGTTCCATTCTGGGCTTGTTAACTCCTTGAAGCAAAAGCTACCGCCCATGAAGTGAAGTTGAGAAAACACAGCTCCAATTCCCGTGACGCTAGCATCCACAGTCAAAATGGACTTCAATTTTGCTTTCAAACGTTACTAAGATACCTGCATTGCAAAGTTCCGATTTCATGGCCTCAAACCTGTTTTTAGTTGATCAGCACCCCATACAAAATTAAATTTTCTTAACAACACCCTCAAACGCTCTGCTTTATCCACATACTTTTCCACAAACTTAGAATAATATTCAATCAATTCATTGAAGGACCGCAATTGGTCCTTGTCTGAAGGTGGTGGTGCTAATTTAATGAAATTCAACAAGCTCTCTTTAGGGCTAAGATTTTGCATTGATATTGTGTACCCTACATATTCTACTTGCTGAATTAAGAACAAACACTTATCTTTTCTGAGCGGGAGACTAGTTTCATTCAACCTGTGCAAAGCTTACCTGAGCTCCAGATTATGATGTTCAACAGTCTCACCCAAAAACAAAAAATCATCATGAAAATACAGGATGTCTACCATTCCCTTGAACATTTTTGACATCATTTGCTGAAACACACTTGCAGCAGAACATAAGCCGAATTGCATACACACAAACTGGAATGTACCTTCTATAGTAATAAACGCCGTTAAAGGTGTAGAATCATCATGTAACTTTTATCTGATAAGCATTCTGTAGGTCAAGTTTAGAAAAATACTTACCTGCCCCCAACAACAATATTAGCTCACTAATGTTGGGCAGGGGATACGTATCTGCCACCACATTCTCATTGAACAACCTAAGATAAATATAAAACCGACCATCACTTTTCTCCGTAATAACCACGGGTGATAACCAAGAAGGTTGTTCAATCACACCAATAGCAAGCATTTTCTCCAACATTTCCTTCACGGTTGCTCTAGCTAGTAAAGCAATACTCCTCAGTTTGTGCAGGACCGGAATAGCATCAGGCTTCAAAATAATTTCGTGCGCATATCCTTTCAAACACCCCAACTTCTCTTTGACGACCTGCTGTGCTTCCTGCAAGACGTTTGCAACTGATTTTTTTCTCAACAACCATGACTTGATTGGGTGCACATGGGTAAATAACTATATTGAGACCATTCTGATGCATCCAGCCTAAGAAAAGGTTGACTGCCACATACATTTTACCGTCAATCTTTCTCCCCTCAAACTTGGTGGTAGAGGACATAATCCCCATGATGTTATTAGACTCCCCGAGATAATCAGCCGGATTGTTGTCTTTGTGTAGTAACACAACACCAGGTCAGTGTCAGTAAAATATACTTTGTGAAATAATGGTATATGCAATCCGAATGTATTACCAATTTGTTCATTCATCACAAAATCAGCTTTTGACCTGAATGTTCTCCCTTTCTCTTGTTGGTCACACATAACCCACAAGATCCTCCCAGTCCACCTTTCCAAGTTACTTTCATCATTCACAAATGCTACTTTGAATTTCCTGTCATTACTACACAGAACTGCAAAATGTCCTCTAGGACCCCAATTCTGTACTTGTGTTTAAGTGCAATACAGGACTTAAACTCTGAGTTATGTAAGTAGTCACACTGGAAGCTTGGCTTGGCATGATGCTTCGGTTTGAATACTCTATTGCTGGTCTTCAACACTGCACCCACATCTTGATCACAGCTCACTGTCTTTCCAACACTTGATTACATCCTTGCCAATTTTGTCTTTTTTCTCTATCTCTTTCATGCAAAACTCTGACTGTTCCACCACCATGGCAATATCTATGGCATCTTTAAATGATGGATTGTTCTCAGCACGAAGGCATTCCTGCATCTTCTTACTCATGCAGCGAACAATGGGTTACGCACCAAATTTAATGGATAATTCTGTGAGTCTGGAGACAAATTTGTCAACTGATTCATTATCATGTTGGGGGTAAAAATTGTGTCTAGCCATCACCAGAGTTACCTTTTTGGCAAACCCCAGCTCAAGTGTCTTTGGCTTCCATTAACCCATCCTGAATAGGTTGGCCATTAAGTTTTAAATCCTTTGTAAATATTTAAATATGCGTTAGCTTCCTTTCCAAGTGCATACGACTATAGAGCTTTCTTCCTATAAGGCTGAAAGTTTTGGCCATCCAAAGCTTCCACATAGTTTTTGAACATTCCAACAAATCCTCCCACTCTGTGACTGGTGGTCCAGGTTGCGATATAAATAGAGGTCTACTAATAGAATTGAATGACTCCATGGTGAAGAAATAACAAAGCAAGTATAATAGAAAGCAATGATAGTGCCCACTAAATTGTATAATAGATGCGGAAGATAATGTGGTGAGCGCATCAACACAAAACATGAAAAGAAATACCCCCTTGAAGATCTGTGTGATGCACGCATCCAGAGACAGGGTCGATAATATCTACTCTAGTATGTGTTTTTAGGTGTGCATATCACCGAATAAGTGCCCAACTGTCTATTGAGCATAGTTATGATCAGCTTCCAATAGTACAAATGTGCGTATCAACAAGTGCACCTGAGTGTTTCATGAGATACACGTACAAATAAATAAGGAGTGCATATGACCAAATAAATGCCCAAAGCAAAAGGGCTCCCGCCTCTGAGGGAACTATGTGATCAGCAGGACCGATGCCAAAGCGGTCATTCCAACATTAAAAGTGGACAACTCAGCTTGTGCAAATTGCCTGAGGCAAGTGTCTCATGCGCACAGCACATGCAATGGCCCCATCATAGCCAAAGTATACAAATCTAATTGTAGAATCCAGAAAACTTCCCTGCTGGCAGTACTGTACATCTCTGCTGATTTGCTGTGATTGTGCTTCCCAGCACAATCCCAGGTAAGGTAACACATGATTGTTGCCGCAGTCCCCAGCAATTTCTGGGTTCTGGACTACCTCTGATCGTTGTAGGTCTTGAGGCTGGCTCCTCATCGCCAAATCTGTTGCAAACCAGGACTCTTCATATGTAACTTATTAGAAATATTATTTAATGAGTAACCACAGCGAGTGTTGTCATCTTCAGCCAGCCACCCACCAAATGAGTCCCTTAGAACGCTCCTTCATAAAGCAGAATAGAATCCTCCAAACCTTCTAATTTCACCACACATATCCAATACGAGAGGGTGCAAGGATTTATTGTCCTTATTAGTTGTTTTCTCTCATAGGACCTTAAGAATAATGTAGCTTTGTGACTGTCCTCAGCAATTCTTCCGGAACCCAACATGGTTGAGCCACAACTATGCTTGTTTGGGAGTGTTTAGCGACTCCCATCACATATGGAAATATGAATTTGCTGAAGTATTTATTGAATATAGATACAAAATCTTACAGTAAGAGTGCTGCAAGCAGGTAGTAGTTGCTCCGATTGTTGCCTATTGTGCAATTTGTTGAAGACCTCATCTTTTTAAAAAGTTGATAGAAGATTAAATAGCTTTGTCTTTCTTAGGTTGATCTCAGTTCACATGTTTGAGGCATGCCAAATGAAGAAATGTTCTTTAATTTGTATCAATATGTTGTTCCTTGGATGGAGATTGTATGTTCAAACTGGATCCTGCTATCGGCAGCTCTTATGAGTTGTTGTTTACGCCAAAACCGTTGGAGTTTAACAAGTTTTTAAGAGCATGAGACATAAATAACATATCCCGCAGAAGCCAATCATTCACGAGCATCTCCGGTGCTTTTTGTGTAAATATTTTGTTTCTGGTGGGACAAAAAGGAGGTAAATTGTGTCCCTGGTGTCCCACACAACTACACTCCTATTCAGCAATGGTGATTGGGGCGGAGGTGATGGGCAGTGCTCTTCCCGCACTGTGATGTTCTCTCTAGCAGGGCACGCTAAAGAGGGCATGGGGATAAGGTGCCAGACATGGCAAGAATGGACTTTGTTGTTCCTTGTCTGAGACTGCCTGCCCCTCACTTCCCCTCCAACATTACCTGGGAGCATGCCAAGTGTAGGTTGTGCTTCCTTGTTCAGAGAATATTGATGCTCGGCCTCCATGTTGGCTTGGGACGTTTACCTTTCCTGAGACCTTGGGCAGTCTAGCAACAGATCCTAGAGCTAGTGGTTGACAGGTCAGTGTTTTCTCCTTTTTTTTTTTTTATATGTTGGTGTTTATCTTTAAAGTGCTAGTTCAGGACATCGGCTAATAACGAAACTGCCTCCTGTGTGCTATGTACAACAAGTATTTGCAATGCAATAGGTCTTGCATTTACAAGTTTTTGTTTACTAGCGCCCATGCAGCTCGTTCGCATTAATGGAGGCCGCGCCCCTTTCTTTAGACCAGCTGCATCTAAAGAAAGGGGCGTGGCCAACATTAAAGTGAAACCGCTGCATGCAGAGCTTTGACATAAAAGCATCGTTTGGTCAAGTTGACAGATTTTTTTTTTTTTTTTTTTTGTAAATGCGCCCATGCCGCACTTTCACTTTAATAGCGGCCGCGCACCCTTCTTAATAAAAAAATAATAAGCGCTGCCGCTATACTTAAAGGGGACCGCTATTAATAAGTAACATAAAAGTTTGCGGCGTGCTGCGATCTAGTGGCTGGAAGTGGGGTAAATCATTAAAGAAAATAGTGCTCACTGCCAAGATAAAGCAGACCTTGGAACAAGACCAGTAAAAGGTCTAGTGAGTCGTTATGGGGGTAACAAATGCAGACAAGGCGGTACCAAATGAGGGACTAACCAGCCTAATAACTCAGAAGCCAGCATTTATGAAGGACCATGACACAAGCCATTTAAAAATATGGGTGGAGAGTGGGCGGACCTCCACAGCCATACTCCACTACTGCATGCCTCGCAGCAGGGCAAGTGCTGCCCAGGCCTCACCTAAAATGTTCATAAGAATTTCCTGAAAAGAGAGGGTATAGTGCAGAGCCCTGGGCAACTGTACAGGTTGTCAGGTTGTCAGTAAGTCAGGGGTTGAAAAATGTGCTCTTAAATCTTGTAAAAGGCACAAGGGGGGGGAGGGGCTTAACCATTCCAGTGTGCAAGAAGTCTCTTGAAGTGAAGAGGGCTGCGTGGTAGCCAGTGGGACTCAAAAAGTGCAGTCACTACACAACAAGCAGTGTGTCTATTTCTTGGTTATGAGCCTGTAGCAGTTGTCTTAATTTCAGCAGTACAGATTCTCTTGCCTACTAGGGGAAAACCAAACTTCCGGTCTCCTCTTCACATATGGCTCTAAATCCGCTGCTTTCGGTAATGTTTGCTGCTTTTTAAAGGATCATGGGCATAATATATAAACATTTCAGATGGAGTGAACACTGGGTGAGGAGTCCAAATGTAGTATCTTTCCACACACAAGCCAATTTCTTCTCAGAAAAAGCGGGATATGTAATATATAGCATTTATGTTTAGCACTGCACACCACATATGCTGTTTGTAATAGCTAAACCATCAGGTGTTGCTGTTCCCCACTCAGATGGTTCTCAGTTTAGCAACCTCAGAAGAATAGAAGGGCGAGTCGACCTTGCCAGCATTTAAAACCGTGGCCTGCTTTTTATCACATATTTCAGCACTGAGCGTTTTAACTCAGCGAGCCATACCAAAGACATGATGCGATTGTCTGTTAATAAAAAAAACTAGAAATACAGAGTTGTATGGGGTGCAGAAAAAGCGGGAGTTTTTCTTGCTCTGATGACGAAAAAAGTTGGAAAGAATGTTCTTGAGTTTCTTTGGTAGTTCCAAAGTCCTGTTTTTGGTCCAGCACGGAGAGCACATCTGAAGTGGAAATTGAAGGCTTGGCACTATCCCTGACAGATGGAACTTTTATATGACGTTTTCTTGGACGGAGGTGACCTTTCAGCAGGAGGGCGGGGCGAGCGTCGGTCCCAGGGAGAGACTGGAGGGTTTTCAGCATCTTAAATATTTCTTTGTTGGAATTGGATGCTGTCCTAATCCGGACAGTATTGCGTGTTCTGTTCCAAGATTGCTGTATGATGGGTCGTGCAGATGTCACGGAGGATGTTTGCATTGGTTTGGAATAGTGACTTGTACTGCTGCGGTATTGTTTGCAAAGCTTCGCTGTACGGCTTGTTGTTATAGTCTATTGTTTTTTGGTTTTGTTTTATAATAGTTGTAATGCTTTTATTATGTAACCTCTGTGGCATCAGTGTTCACTTGCATCTTGTGGCCATCTTTTGGCAAAAGCGCCTTCTGCACAGCTTTGTCAATCTATGCTGTCTTATACTTCTGTTTTCTGGATAACCCTATGTACCCACACTCCCACCCCTGCTAACCTCTCTCTCTGCTCACCTCCGATCACTTTAACAATCTCTCTCATACACACATGCACAATTCTTTCCTCATTCAAGATGTACCCTCCTTTGGTGTCCTAGCGCCGGGACACCTCCACTGGTGGTAGCTGTTCGTGCTCTACAAATGGCTGTATTATTTGGTGAGAATACTACAACCCTCTCTAGCCAAGCTCTGTTGGGGCTGACTGTGACTGGAGTGTAACCTATAGTCAGTTACTGACGCCTTCACCTCCACTGCTATGGGTTGGGGAGAGGTGAGGCTATCCTACCAGCTCTCCACATTAAAATCCATTCAGTCCCCATAGCCAGGGTCCCTTGCCATAAAAGTCCAAGTGGGCTGGTACGTGCTTACGTGGTGGGTGGCGGTCTTCAGCCAATTCCTTTTGTTCTAGGTTAAGTTTCCCCTACCTGGATGAAACCCACAACGCCGCATTTCCTACTTCTTTAGTCTCATAGAGGCCACGAGATGGAAAGTTTTCACAGTCATACTGTGACATCCGCGTTTGCAGAGCATTTGATGTCTCCATGATTCTGGGAGTCTTACAGTACTGGAGATATCCTTGTTTGAAGTTACGGAATGCTGACCTGCTGACCACTGACCACTGACTGCTGCTATCGCCTTGCGCTGCCGCGACATTCCCATGGGTGCTCTGCCCAAGGAAAAAATGAATACAGTGAGAACTTGTACCAAAGAGACAAGCTCAGCTATCCACTGTAATTAAATCTGATCCCTAGTGGATGTACATCACCCAACACCAACATTTTTATTGCTAAACTAGTCAACCATTTTTATTTTTTAACATTCTTTGGGTACCAAGTTGGTGTGCCAATGAAGCTCAGGTGCTGTTATCAATAGTCCTATCCCGCCAATCAAATCCCCTTTTCACTAAAGACACCCGAATGCTTTCAAAGTTTAGAGAATTTATTTAAAACATCCTTTGAAGGGTAACATTGGCTCAATGTTAAAACCTAATTTGGCATCTAGTGATCTATAGATACATTTAGAGTCATAAGTTACGTCCTTACGGTGCCTATGGTTTTTATTGCGTATCTTACTACTTCATGTTAAAAGTGCTTTTACTACCTCGTAATAAAAAAGGTGCTTTTCACTTTATACAGTAAAGCACTGACCAGACATTGGTGTTTTTGAGTATTGCCTTTATGTTGCACTGAATATGGGTTTATGAGGTCTTGAAACAAATCTCGAATGTTTCCAAATGTTACCAGTGTGTCAGTCGGGTGCCTAAAAGATATGTCTTGGCTATTCAGTTTGGAGTGCTTACTAAGGTGGCCCTGGAACCCCAGTGGCAAACCTAGGTACCCACACATGATCCCTCATGATTTGACTGCCCGTAGCCCCTAGAAAAGGTCAGCTCAGCCTTTATCCTTCTGAGGTAAATTCAGTACCGTTATATTTGGTAATAACTCCTCTTATTTACTTATAGTGCTTATAAATGGTATAAACACTGTATTATGTGCTACAGTACAAAATATGTTTACAGATATGCAATGAGTTTAACAATTCCGTTCCCTTGCATGCTCCTTACCAAGCAGCAAGCTCCTCCTCTTCATGTAACCTGCCTGGGACCATTGCCCTTGGTGTGGCTCTAACATCTCCTCTAAGAGCAGCCTTTGTTGGGCAGATAAAACCAAGGTTTGCTTATTTACTCGGAGCTGCAGAAATCTTTCAACTCACCTGGTTCTGCGATTGATTTGTTTCTGACTGAAGATATGAGATTTAGAGCATAATACACATCATGGTAGATGTGTGTATGATCATTGTAACAAGGCTCTTTACAAAAGTGAGTGAATGATGCTTTATTGGGGTGCTATGAACCCAGCAGTGGGACCTGCCCATGTAAGCTTATCTAGCCACTGTGTCATCACAGGGTCTTCTGCAGCCACTAAAATCCATTCTATTAATATTTTCTGTCTGATTAGAAATTGCTGTCTCTCTGTTCCTATTAATAGAGTGTCGTTTAAAAACAAGTGTCCCTTTGGTTTTTTGAGTGCAGCAAAGCTTTAGAAATCCTAGGTGTTTGTCAAATTCAATACAACGTTAAAATAATTAACGAGCCACAAACTAGTGAATTATGAGATCTCGCTCCATGACTATACACAGGCTGCACACCTTGGTTGTAGTCCTTCATCAGATGGTGTTTAACCTGGATTTGACACAGAGCAGAAGGGACATTGTGATAGCATTTACAGCAGATCGCCAGCTGCCTTGCTGCAACTCATCAGAGCTGTGGCTCTTAAACATGACTGCTAGTCCGTCCTCTGCTCCACAGTGCATGTCTGGTCGTGCATGGTACTTGCGTATCTGGTGTCTGTCTTTAGCATGCTTTGAGAATTTGGCACGCATTGACCATGAATGCTTAGATGATCCTAGACCTCTTTCCTAGAGGGTGGACCATAAGTGGTTCGTATCCGCCCCGCCCACAGTGAGGGATCTTTGGACCTGATTTTCATACGTTGGGAAACTCGATTGTCTGATTTGAAGAGTGGTGAGGTTCATGACAAGTGCTACAAGCATTTGCAATGCAATAGGTCTCGCAATTGTGAGAGTTTGAGCTATTGGCATTGTAAATGGCAATGCCTTTTATTTACGTTTTAAAAACCAACACATAAATAAAAGGCAGTGCCATTTACAATGCCAATGGCTCAAACTCTAACAACTGCGAGACCTATTGCATTGCAAATGCTTGTCTTAAAGTCCTAAGTTTAGCCATGTTTATGTATTAATTGCCTGATAATAAACACAGCGTAACGTACGTGTTAACCTATTAGAATCGGCGTGGTAAAGTTACTATGCAGACACGTCTTCTAGATGTATTCTCTGATAATGTATGGAAAATGCAGGTCAAACAGTCCAAGCGCCGAAGGGATATGTCGTGTATATACTCACTCATAATGGTATGAAAATGCAGCTAAATAATAAATGAACATACGAAGTCAAAACTATGGGGCATGTTAATTATATATCACCCAAGATATTTGGAAGGAAGAGAGAGACTTCTCGGTTAAAGAAGCTTGTTGCTGCCTGGGCTGCTCTATGCCGCACTCAGAAAATGTATTGGAGAATATAGAGGTCTGTTGTTCTCGCAAATGACTTACCAGCGTTTGGAGACGGAAAATGTACTCTGAGTTTTACCAAACTGCATAAAATTACACAGGGCCCTGGGAGAAGGGGTTGGTTGCTCTGGACACCGGGTAGTGACTGCTTGCACACAGCTGGAAGGCATGTATATACATCATAGAAATAAATACGGCCATTTGGTTGTAATAGCCAAGCATGGTAGTTGCAAAAGAAGCCAACAGAACGGCCCCGGCTCTACCCTGCAACCTCCAGCAAATCCTGCTCTGTTTGTGGCCTGCCTGCTTGCAGGGGGATATGTGGTAATAGAGAGATGTGAAAGAGCCTGCGGATGGCGTGCCGAGGCTTGTGGTGGTGGGGAGAGGTGGAATAGGCAGCGGGTGGCGGGTGAGATTTGTGGCACTGGGGAGAGGTGGAAGAGGCTGCAGGTGGCGTGGTGTAAATTTGTGGCGGTGGGGAGAGGTGGAATAGGCTACGGGTGGTGTGCTGGGGATTTGTGGCGGTGGAGAGAGGTGAAAGAGGCTGCGGGTGGGGTGTGGGATTTGTGGCTGTGGGAAGAGGTGGAAGAGGCTGCGGGTGGCGTGCTGGGGATGTGGTGGTGGAGAGAAGTGAAAGAGGCTGCAGGCGGCATGCTGGGGATTTGTGGCGGTGGGTAGAGGTGAAAGAGGATGCGGGTGGTATGCTGTAAATTTGTGGCAAGCTCTTGGCATTGCTGTGTGGGGGGTGGGGGAGGGGGAGCAGGGCAGCGAGTGGGAGGGAACGAGCATATGGCGAGCGGCGGGGGAGCGCATTCCAATGAAGTCTGGTGCGAGGCGTGGGGTGAGGGGGAGCAAGCGGGTGGGAGGGAACGAGCATATGGGGTGTGAGTGAGGCCAAGCGCGCACCTGGCGAAGCGTCACGCTTCAATAGACAACATGCATTGGGAGGAATCCGCTTGTTCAAGAGTGGTGTTTTCCCTACAATAGTTCAGAGCTATAAATAGCTCGACCTAATAAAGCAAGGATGAGGGACCTCGGATGAGAAAGAACCCTGAAAACCAGTGGCGGGCAATGCCAGCCTGATAGGTATACAGAAGAAATAAAATGCAAAAGTGTATGAGATATGGTGGACAGATAGTAAGATAATAAATACGTGTGGAGAGTTCTTGTCCCTATCAAAGTAGAACAGTCTTAAGAAGGACTTCATGGAGACTGCAGTTAAACAATCTCCTGTGAGGTGGATTATGAGGCTGCAAGAAGGTCTCACATGTCCTTGTCGGATAGCTTGGTGCAGCAACCATGACTGCTGTGTGCAGTAGTTGTGTGGGGGTGGCGGGACTTGGATGTATGTGATCTGGTTATCATGTGCAGACTCTAAACACAAAGGGTCACATAGGTTCCACATATTAAACAATGAGCTCAAATCCAGTAATGATTTAAAGTTTGAACTAAAAAAATCCTTTCACCGATTACTTCTCTTCTGCCTCTGCAAAACTTTGAACACTTCTTTCTATGCAGAACACCACTTCTTTTGGACAGGCTAAGGGACTGGTTTAGATATAGTGCACTTGTATATTATGAGAACTTTGACATGAGTACAGGGAAATATAACTTGCATTAATGGTGCAGCTATGTTTACAAGATTGCTATTTGTTCTAAGAAATGTTTGTGCCTCTTCTAATCATCTTCTGTTTCTTGCAGATACTCCATCAAAGGAAAATCCGTATGAAGATATTGAAATCGATGGGCAGTTCCTTGGAAAGAAATATGCCTCTTCTTTGCAAGCCTCGCCCACATCTTCAGCGCCCAGCACACCCAACAAGGTATGAGAATAACATCTCTTTGAGGGGTCCCAGTGTATATAGGAGTGTGGCGAGGCCTGATTCCCTCTATTCGAGCAGTTGTGCTCTTGGAGGCGGTAGTCGCTTAATCGGTACTGAATCCTATGCTTTCAGAATTAGGACATCGAATAAGTTTGCCACATATTTGGGAGATGGGGGGGGATAAAGTGGTGGCTCAAACCTAGGAATTACTTCACTCCCTTTGAGTTATGGCCCTTAATAGTAAAGCAAATTATATTTTCAGAAGTTCCAGTTCGTCTTCTTAAAATTGTGTTTTAATCATTGTAATGTGCAGCAGAGCCAGGAAATTGTTATTTAGGCATCCCTTACCCTGCTTCTGACTCCGCAGTCTAACCTTTCTTAAAGCACACTGGGAAAGCATCTGTTTATAGGCTATCCATCTTTTGAACTTATTGTTATAGTTGATCCACCCCTCTGGACTTTTTTTCCCCCACTTCCTACTTTAGATCTACCCAAAGCCTGCCTTCTTCCGACAGAATTCAGAACGTCGAAGCTTTAAACTCTTAGAGTTAAGAAAGGTGAACCGAGATGGGGCAACATCCCCGCAAAGGGGAGTGAGTCCTCCTCCTTCTATCCCAAGCAGCCCAGATGAAGCATTTTTCAATTCAGCAGACCTCCAGAATGGCCGACGGAGACGGAAGATACCCAGGGTAAGAGCTCCCAATATTATCATCCATTGGATTTGTGTATTCCAATACAGGTGTTAGATGATTGCTGTCTGTTGGGTTCTCTGGTGAATAACCATCCCAACTCCACTGTGAGTTGTTCAGTCATTTAGCATTTGGTGTGCCTCATAATGGGGTGACTTGTTCTCTCAATGTGACCTTCTAAAAATCTGAAGACTTCACCAATATTCAAGGAAGTGTCCACATTTTTGCTTATAGTTTCAGAACAATGAGCAGTGTCGGAGTCCTCTTTGTCGCTCTTATGCAGAGTAACTCATTCCTGGAAACTGGCTGTTCTTTCAATGTGGTTTAAGTTTTTTTCAGTACATAAAACAGTGTCCACATATATTGCAGTTCCATAATTGAGGCGGATTTGTGTTTTGGGAGATGGCAGAGCACTTTGTGCACTGCACATGAGCAGGTGTTTGGGATTGTTGGAAGTGCAAGGGATGGCAGAGGGATTCCTATTGATAGGGGAGTCTGAGCTGTTTCTGGGTGTCCATATCAATTGAAGGACTCCCAGTGGATCTCCTGGTCTGAACCTAGATGAATGTGGTTTTAGTTCACAGCATCTGGCTGTGTATCCTATGCTTTGCTCTGTTGCGAGTCTTGTGGTGACTCATAGATAGTACTTGTGCTGATGCAACTGGAGCTGTCTTAAGGATTTGAAGATCAATCAATCAATCAGGATTTATAAAGAGCAGCTAATCACCTGATCGGGTATCCAGGTGCTTGCAGGCCCCGGATGCTTATTCAAACAGCCAGGTCTTGAGCGCCATTTAGAATTCTGCAAGTGATGTTATGGTCCGGAGCTGCATGGGGAGGCTGTTCCAAGTCTTTGCTGCAATGTGGTAGAAGGTGCGTCCTCCTATTCTGCTTCTGTAGATGCGGGGAGCATGGGCAAGTGAAAGGGAGGGGAAGTGGTGCGTACGCTGGTGGAAGTTCAGGTGGTGGATCATGTAGGTGGGTCCTTTGTTGTGTAGAGCCTTGTGTGCATGGTTGAGCAGCCTAAATAGGCAACACTTCTGTATGCGGAGCAAGTGGAGTTTCCTGAGGTGGTGTGTGATATGAGTTCTTCCGGGAATGCAGAGGATGAATCTGGCTGGGGCGTTCTGTATGTTCTGAAGTCTCTGCAGAAGGTGTGCCACGATTTCTACGTAGTGGGCATTGCCATAGTCCAGTTGGCTGGTGAGAAGGGTTTGTGTCACGGTGCATCTCGTGTGTAGGGGTAGCCACTTGAAGATCTTACGTAGCCTACGCAGGATGAGGATGCAGGCGGAGGAGACAGCGTTGATCTGTGATTTCAGATTGGCATCTGCAGACTGTGCTACTAACCGTTTTACAGTGCCAGGGCAATGTTATTTATTCCACCCGAAGTGTGTTTGTTTTGGTCAAATATGTGGTGCAGATCTTATGTGCTGCATGCCATGCGAGGATCCAACTGGAGTGTTTGTATTGCTATACTTTTTAAGTGATGATGATGGTTGGTGGGACCTGTACATGATGAATCAACAATGGGCAGTTTCATCCATTCCATTCCGGTTCCTGTGCTCTCTTCTTGTTCCGCAGGAGACACTCATCTATTTTACCTCTTCTCTCCCTCATACAGCTAGTGCTGAAAATAAACGCAATCTTTGAGACCCGGCGAGGGAAGAAACGAGTGAAAAGGCTCTCGCAGTCTACAGAGAACTCTTCTGGGAAAGGTAAAGCTATAAGTCTGACAAAGTTTTCTTCTCCATTGAGTCTCACAAATCTGAAATGAAGTGTAGTTCACGCTGCTTGTGCTGCCTTTGAAAGTATTCCTGCCCTGTATTATTTATTCGTGGTGGGAGACGCCAGACCACCACTCTGTCTATACCGTTGAGGCACGTACTAGGAGGTTTCCACAAGGGTTCAAGCCTGCACATTGCTGAACGTAGGCTACCATCACTTCTTGCCATGCACAGATGTGCCTAGGGGTCCTTCACTCACAAGGGTGTGTTGAGGGATTCCTCCCCGTTTTTCATTTGGGGAGCAGTGCCTGATTTATAAACATGTGGCTAGATACTCAGTGAGGCATTGATGGCGTCTGAGAGCTGGATATGGTTTTTGATTTGAAGAAGCACGGTTACTCTATCTGAAAGCACCTTGATGATGTGTGTCACCTTACTTATTTCACCAGTGTGAGTCATCTCCTTGCATGTGATGAGGTATCGATTGTATTATGTTTACTTTCACCTGGTCTCCTCGCCCATAGATTATTTCCTACCTGCCTTATTTTTCCTTCAATTCTTTCTCTTCACCTTCAACCTTTCTTTTTCTAACTTTCTTGGCTTTGTTCTCCTATTCTTTTAATCTTTTTTCTGTGTCGTTTTTCCCTTTTCCTTTCATTCTCCCTTATTTTCTCTGTTCACACCTCCTTTTCTTGCCTGTTGTCCATTCTCTGGATGTCATTCCTCATTTGATGCACATTACATTTAATTTATTACAAATATGAAATGTAGTTAGTTTCTACCCTATTTCATTTCCATCACCTTGTCTAATTACTCCTTACTTCTTTTACATCTGTTTTCCTTTTCTTGCCGTTTCTTACTGTCTTACCTTTAGTCTCCTGTCTTTATTTGCTTGTCCCTTTCTTCAAATTCTTTTGTTCCACATGTTTACTGCTGTCTTTGTGGCTGTCACATTCTCTCCCTTGCTTACCTTGGCCAATCTGTTTTTCCCACAGTAACTGACGACAACAGTGAATCAGACAGTGACACGGAAGAGAAGCGGAAAGGTGAGATGTTCTCTTCTAGATACACATGTTCTTGTATATTTGTGAGACAAAGATGACTATGGGCTTTGGTCGAGAATAGAGCCCCCCTCCTATTTAGTGCAAGATGCGAGTCTGTCCTGAACTGCATATGTACGTGCACGTATAGACAAATCAGCCTGTAATATCAGGCTAGTGGCCTCAACATGGTGACTACAGCTCTAGAAGACCTTCTTCTTTATGAAACATTTGAAGCCACATGCATACGTCAACAACGTGCTGGGTCGTAACTGTTGTAATCATCTTTTACATTTTTCTGTAGGACCAATCAGGGTAGTGAGTGCTATATAGATGTTGTAATACAATACAATGCATATTGTTGCACAATACACATGCAAGATAAATCATAGGATTTAAATGGCACCAACATGCTAACCAGACTAGTTCACACCATTTTTTCCTCATATATGGTCTAAAATATTTCTGTTTACTGGTAAGTACGAGACCGAGCTTCTATTGATAGCTACAACTGATTGTTTGCGCTCTCAGATAAGTAGGGTGTTTGAGTGATTAATAAATTACATTTTAAATAGAAATTTAATGGGTATCAAATTTTGAGCCCAGAAGGAAACATGCACTCGAGGAGCCATTTAATAGGCAAATCAGAAGATCTGTTGTAAAGTGGATTAATAAGCCGACCTATATATATTCTAAGACCTGTTTTTTTTGGTGCGTGCATGTGTTATATAAGGAAAATGCAGAGCTTTGTAAATTGGTCTCTCCCCAGCAGGCATAATGGATTATTAGTAAAAAACCTGTAAATCGTTGAATTGGCCTCGAGTTGTTATTGCTCGTGTTTTGCAGAGTAAGGCCGATCTGCAAAGCGTTCCTGATCAAGTGGTTACCTTATCCTTGTGAGGCTATTGCGGGGTTAATTGGGACCTATGCAGATGGACAGAGTGTTTGCAATGCCTATTCCTGTGTATTTGATATTTTATGTAGGTTTCACCATCCTACAAGGTGGAACTTTGCTCTCTTTGCTTACTTGTACATCCAACAATGGAATAGAGGCAAAGGAAGACCACCAGGCAGTCATGATATGGCCGTGTACTGCTGTGGTCTTGCTCGAGTCCTCAGGGACTCGCGTGCTACTCGCAATGGAAGCAATGGGGCTCCATAAGACTGAAGCGGGCGAGGAGTTTGTTCTTGTTCAAAGGGGATCCTACCCTGGCAGAGTGACTAAACTGTCCGATTTGTGGCGATTTTATGGCAAATTTGCATGTTGTTGATCGTTGTGAGTAATGACTTGGATGACCTAATAATGGATTTTGCCCAGATTAATGTAATACTTTGTATCAATGTGAACCTGTTGTTCATATTGACTTCTGCATTTCATTATAAGTGTGTCTCTGTAAATTCACATAGGCATGGGTCTTGAGCTTTCTGTGGCATAGTGACTCAAACTATATCTTCTTCATAATGCCCTAAAAAACCAAACATATCTGATGTTTGTTTTCAGCATAAGGTGACACGTTTTTCAGGTTCTAATCTCTTTTTAGGGCTTTTGGTTGTGTTTTGTTTTGTCTAGAATGGTACAGGCAAGCTAAATTCATGCAATGGAATGTGCCCAGAATAATTACCAGTAGTTCGGATTGATCCAAGTATGTGCATGCATCACTTTAGTGCTGCCTGTGAGTCATTCCAAGAGGCCTGACTATTTCCAGATGTGGAATCCAGAGCTCTTTGTGATCCAACTCGTATCAGTAACTGAAAAGAAAAGAACCATGCCTGCGTCATTTTATTGACACACACATACACGCTCCTACCAGGCAACTCATGATCCAAGCTACTGTCATCTCTAGGCTGGATTATGCGAGTTCCTTGTTGGCCGGGTTGAATCAGGCTGAGATCCGGCGCTTACAGAGGATTCAGAACGCCGCAGCTAGAGCGGTGGTAGGCCTCCCAAGATTCTGTCCTGCTTCCAGTACCCTGCGGTCACTGCATTGGCTCCCGGTGGCCCAGCGGATCCAGTTTAAGGTCCTCTGCGTCGCCTATAAGATTCTGAAGGGGTCCCCAGCAACGATCCTCTTGGTCCTTATGGCCAACTACATTCCAGTGCGACCCTTAAGATCTGCTGACCTTGAACTGGCCGTGGTGCCGCGCTTCAAGCGGAGTAGGGCTGGTGGACGCTCGTTTCGAGTGCGCGCAGCTGTCCTCTGGAACTCTTTGCCCCCAGCGATTCGCGCTATGAGCGATTTGCTCTCCTTTCGTCGTGCGGTGAAAACCTTTTTATTTCCTTAGTGTGTATACATATGTCTGTTCTTTTGTTTAGTTGTGTTGTGCAGCTGCCTTGTCGGGCGCCAGGACGCTCCTTAGCTGGAGCATCTGTGCGCCAAATAAAAACGCATAACATAACATAACATAACACATGCTTGTTGCGCGTGCCTGCAATATGAGACAGATGACCGCTACAAGGTTTTTTTCCATCTGGCTAAAAACTATTAGCAAAGCCAACTGGTCACAAAGGCGAGCCCAATTAGCTTTACCAATGCTTGCTTTATGTGAGGTTCTTACCAAAGAGATGGGTATATGCATGTGAAACAACATATGCCTCCCAAGAGTAAGAATCTGTGCCTGCGCTGAGTAGGAGGTTGTTTAGTGCTTGTTCACACCAGTCCTTCATACAAGGGCCAGAGTCCTCAGTGACTAGAGCATCTCATTGGAGGTGAAGATGCCATAAGAGAAACCCCTTGACCATTTAATTTAAAATCAGTACTTTAGCTCACAGTCCCATCTCCCTTTAGCAAACTAAACCCGAATATCAAATAATGTCATTGTTTCCCTTCGATCTGTGTATAAAAGTTTGCAAAACACTCGTATGATGGCTTGTTTGCCAACACATGCTGCAGAGTGGATTGATGGTACTTGCCAGGTTGATACTTCAGATGGACCTACGCTGGAAGATGGATCATCCATCGGATGTTTGGATCTAGTAGTCGTCGTAATAAGCAGCAGTGGAAAAGCTCATATTTTTTTTTTCCTGGTCTGAGTCTCAATGTTCATGTGTTCTGAAATGCAAGACTTGTGTGATGCGTCCAAAGTCAATGTAAAGCCTCCTTGCTCTCTTTCCTTGCAACAGCTCACAGCCAGCGCCTGGTCCATGTGAAGTCGCGACTGAGCCAAGCCCCGCGGTACCAGACGTTAGAGCGTGAATTGCTTGAGTACCGGAAAAGACAACTTTTTGAGTACTTTGTGGTGGTATCGCTGAAGAAGCCAACGGGGGATCTCTACACTCCAGAACTTACTCAGCAGTTCCCTTTGCAGGTGACTGATATGATATAGCTGAATAGTCTCAACCCATAACTCCAGAACTTGTATTGTTTTAAAGGGAAATGACTCTCTGCAGCTTCTGCATGTGCTTAGCTGCCTATGTGTGCAGTTTTCATAGGAGCATTAACTTGCTGGTGAAATGACCACCAAGAAAGTCTATGGTTGGATCTCCCTGCATGCTGCCCTTCTGAACCCACAGTCTGTTAGGATGGCCTCTGAACGCATAATGGCCTCTTTGTATTATTAATTCCATTTTGTCAGAACTGATTTCAATTTGTCTGTACCATTGTTAATTTCTTCTGAATCATAACCCATACACTTTAACAATATTTGAGTTTCACTGACAGTATCTTCATAATCCATATCTTAATCAGTTAGTGCAATTATTGAAATTTGCCAGATGACTAGTAGGTGTCAGAAATTAGAGAGAATATCCAAATCAGGGCTACTCCTAGTAGAAGAAATTGATGGAGAAACCATCTTTAGAGAAGGTTCAAAACAGAAGCAGGCCTTCTAGCCTTCATGCTTTCAGGACCGTCCTTTCCAGGGAGTAGGGTGTTTCTCCAGTATTAGGGGTGTCTTTCATAGATTCACATGCCTGAATCATTCCCCGTCGTCGGAGTGGGAGTCCCACGGTACATAAAAAAGCAATAAAATGCTATAAATATATAGTAATACCAATAGAAATGAACCAGGAAGTAAAACAGCCAATGGTACAGTAGGCAAAAACTTCCCATCTATGACTATCACAGTCATTTTGTATAGTCCAAACTACAGCCAATCAGGCGCCAGCACCCACCAGAATGTTCTCCCCAGAGGCTCAGGCTCTCAGATTTTCTACCGCACGTCGTGTGAAGGGAGTCTCCCTGAGCTCTGCTCAGTTTTTCAAACTTCTAACTTCATCTGTGTCTTCTCTTCAGGATGTCTTCAAAGAAATCTCTCTTCAGAGCCTGTGACTGCTGTGGTAAGCCTCGGCTTTTTGAGAAGGATCCACACAAAAAGTGTATCTATTGTCTTTACCCAGACCACCAGGCCTCTGATTGTAAGATCTGCAGAACCATGCCTCAGAAGACTCTCAGTGATAGAGAGGGTCGTTTACTGCTGTGGTTGAAGAGGCTAAAGGATTCTTCTAATCCTGTTTCTGAAGTAGGCAGTGTCACCTCTGCTTCCACTTCAGCCTCCAGGAAGAGATCTGCGCCTGAGGGAATGTCATCTCCCAAGGCTAAACTGCCTAAAAAACAACCACCTGCTAAAGGACTGGATCAACCTTCCACTTCTCAGGCTGTCCCCACCTCCAGGGGCATGGAAGGCGCTTCTGCTTCCTCAAAGGGGAAAAAACTCAAGCTTCCCCTATCTTCTGACAGGATGTTACCACAGAATTCATCTCCGCCTCCTGTGAAGTCTTCTTCAGCTTCCTCGTCGACGAGAACGACGACTTCAGTGACATCTACGGTAACATTTTCATCTCCAAAACCTAGTATGGTTATGTCCTCGTCTACGGCATCTCCAACGATGGTTTTTGTTTCTGTGAGGCCTATTTCGTCGACGTCCGTCGTCGACGCCTCGTCGTCGACGCCTTTAAAGGCTTTACCGCCGACGAAAAAGACTCCGTCGACGAGCTCGTCGTCAGGCTCTACGCCGTCGACGATAATAACACCGTCGACGAGGAGTGACTCATCCACGAAGACGGTCCCGTCGACGAGGAGTGTCCCGTCGACGAAGGGTGTCCCGTCGACGAAGAGTGTCCCGTCGACGAAGAGTGTCCCGTCGACGAAGAGTGTCCCGTCGACGAAGAGTGTCCCGTCGACGAAGAGTGTCCCGTCGACGAAGAGTGTCCCGTCGACGAAGAGTGTCCCGTCGACGATGGGTGTCCCGTCGACGAAAACTGTCCCGTCGACGACGAGTGTCCCGTCGACGAAAGGTCTTCCGTCGACGACGAGTGTCCCGTCGACGACGACTATTTCGTTGCCGAAAAGTGTCCCGTCGACGAGAGGTGGTCCGTCGACGACAAATCCATCGGAAGTTAACCCTCCGACGACGCCGCAGTTATCCTCATGCACGGCACTACAGGTGTGGTCTCCGTCGACGGTGTTTTTAACACCACGCCAAGCAGCAGAACAACTGCGCAACACTGTAATGAGGCTTTCACCCCTGCGTGTTTCACCTCACAAGGTGTCCTCTGAAGTCCCAGACCAACTACTGGATTCTGACAGTGACAATGAGATGGTCCAGAATACTTTTGGACAAGCCACTAGTCCATCGGAGTTACATATTAAACTTCAGGATGATGAATATGAGGATCCTCACTCTCCTGCTGAAGTATCGATGCCTGTCACTACCCCTGTTGCTCAAGTGCCTTTGGATTTAATATCCAACTTGCAATTTATGCTGGACGATTACTATCGGAGGTTTCCACCTTCGGAATCGGCAGGTTCTGGACAAGCAACTCCAATTTCGGAAACGCCTCCACCCGTGCTCCCATCGGTGTGCCCACCTTCACACCCACAACCTGCTCACGAAGAGGACCCGCAATCCTCGGAAGATGACGACCAACGGGAAGAAGGAGAAGTGGATGATTTATCGGAGTGGGAGGACTATCAGGTCCAATCTCCTTCAACATCTCCTCAGACTGCGTCGGCCTCCCCTCCTGTTGATGTAGCAAATTTTCACTTGCTGATGGAGCGTGCAACCGCACGTTTTCATATGAAAATGGAGCATACTCAACAAGAATGTTTCCTTTACGATTTTAAAGATCAGCCCAGACGACAAATTAGGACAATACCCATTGTGGAATTCATCTGGAAGGAAGGTGTTAAGGTGATGTCAACGCCGGCTTCCATTCCTCCAGTCTTGCCAAGAATTGATAAAAAATATAAAGCTCCAGACAAGACGCCTGCCTGTCTCATTGGACAAGCAAAACTTGACTCGGTAATTGTCCAGGCGGCCCAGAAAAGGGCCAGAAATCCGTCCTCTGCAGTTACGGCGCCGCCGGATAGAGATGGCAGACGCCTAGACTCAATAGGAAAACGAGTTTCCACCATGGCTGCAACGACTGTCCGTGCTGCCAACGCATTAGCCATCTTAGGTCGTTACGACCGTCAAATGTGGTCTGACATTTCACCATTTATCGATCTCCTCCCTGAGCCATCCAAGGCGGAGGCACTCCAGATTCTCAATGAAGGTCAAAGGACCTCTGAAGAGATAATTGATTCAGCTGTTGATGTGGCATCTACAGGTTTTCGCCAATTAGCAGGGGCTGCGGTTCTCCGTAGACAGGGGTGGTTACGTTCCACTGCCTTCAGACAGGAAGTACAAAACCGAGTTCTAGACATGCCATTTGATGGCGAATATTTATTCGGCCCCAAGGTAGAGGAGGCCTTACAGACTATCAAGAAGGATACCGAAACGGCCAAATCCTTGGGCACTCTACAATTTCACAAGCCGCCCTTTCGAGGAGCGAGAGGACGAGGAACGTCCTTCAATAGAGGTGGATACCAGCAACAACATCAGCAATCCTCATACCGTCAGGGTAATCAGCGCTACCAAAATCAGCGCTACCAGTCTTATGGGCAGAAAAGATCTCAATACACCCCAAACAGGGGTAAGGCTACCTACCGCGGCAAGGACAAGCGACAATGATATTTTTCACCTGCCACCACCGTCTTTCCACCCTCTCAAAAGACTTGGCGGAAGAATCTCCAAATTTTACTCCAATTGGCAGTCGATAACAACGGACAAATGGGTCCTGGATATTGTCGCCAGGGGCCATGCCCTAGAATTCGAAAAATTTCCCCCAAATGTACCGCCAAAGGGCCCGCCTCCAGCTCACCTGAAGGAGCTGCTTACCCAAATCAAAATGATGATACAAAAAGGAGCTATCGAGACCGTTCCTCAGAGGATGAGAGGACTAGGATTTTACTCCAGGTTCTTCCTGATCAGAAAGAAGAACGGGGAGTGGCGCCCGATCCTCGATCTTCGTGCATTAAACAAATATCTAAGGAAATTGACGTTCCGGATGCTCTCTCTTCAAGAAATTTTGCATCTACTAACAGCAGGAGATTGCATGGTCACCCTAGACCTCCAAGATGCATATTTCCACATCCCCATCCTACCTCGCCACAGGAAATTCCTTCGCTTCAGGGTGGCTGGCAGGGACTACCAATTCAAAGTCCTTCCTTTTGGACTACGGTCAGCTCCAAGAGTTTTTACGAAGGTTTTAGCTCCAGTAGCTGCGCACCTCCGGCTGGAGGGAATACAAATTTTCCCATATCTGGACGATTGCCTTATAAAGGCCAATTCTCATGGCACCGTTCAACGTCACCTTCAACAGTGTCTCCACCTGTTTCAGTCTCTAGGCCTGACAATAAATTTCTCCAAATCCCAAATGCAATCGTCTCAAAGAATAGCATTCTTAGGAGCAATGTTGGACACTCACAAATGCAAAGCTTTCGTCTCCAAGGAGAGACAAATGAAAATAAGTCGGCTAGCACAAGATCTCATGCAAAGAAGGTCAGTTTCTGTCCGACTTTACAAATCCTTTCTGGGGATGGCATCGGCTTGTATTCCATTACTTCCAAATTGCCGGCTTCAAATGAGGCCGCTGCAGGAGGAACTAGCCTTGCAGTGGCAACAGGTTTCAGGCACTTTCGAGGACCTCATTCAAATCACACCACTCATGAAGGAGTCTCTTCTGTGGTGGACACAGAGGTGTCATCTCAGTCAGGGTCATGCGTTCCTTCAAGAACCACCAAGTCTCACCATCACTACAGATGCATCCCTCGAGGGCTGGGGGGCTCATCTGCAAGGCCTCACGATCAGTGGCAAATGGACTGTGCAACAGAAACTGTGGCACATCAATCGTTTGGAACTGAGAGCCATTTTTCTTGCCCTCAAGGCGTTTTGTGCCATCATTCAGAACACCAATGTGTTGATAAGAACAGACAACACAACAAGTATGCACTACGTCAACAAACAGGGAGGAACTCGATCTCTTCTCCTGTCTCAAGAGGCGCAGGAATTATGGACATGGGCTCTTCACCACAATGTACAGTTGCATGCGGTGCATGTTCCGGGAACGGAAAACGTCCTTGCGGATGCACTCAGCAGGACAACAATCACCAACCACGAATGGGAGCTTCACCAGAACACAGTGGACCACATCTTTCATCAGTGGGGTTGGCCAGACCTGGACCTATTTGCGACAAGTACCAACAGCAAATGCCTGAGCTTCGCCAGCTGGCACCCCCACAAGAATTCTCTGGGGAATGCATTCTCCCTCGATTGGTCCCTGAGGTTTGCGTACGCTTTCCCACCGATTCCGTTAGTCCCCAAGGTTCTGCGGAAGATGAGGAAGGAACCTTGCCGACTGATCCTGATCGCGCCCAGATGGCCGCGCCAATATTGGTTTACGGAGCTCCTCCTACTATCAGAGAGCAAACCAATTCAGTTACATCCAATCCCGAACTTGCTCAGTGTTCAGGAAGGTCAAATCTTCCATCCGGACCCAGCATCGCTGAGATTAGCGGCTTGGCTCCTGAACACCATGAGTTTGCACACTTGAACATCCCTGCAGACTGTAAAGAGGTGTTGGCCAAAGCTAGAGCACCCGCAACCATCAAGACTTACAGTCTCAAATGGAAACGCTTCTGTATCTGGTGCCGTTCAGCAGGTGTTCACCCTTTTTTAGCAAAGCCTGAGGAAATTCTTCCTTTTTTCTTGCAGTTGGCACGTACAGGTCTGTCCCATGCTACTTTGAAGGTATTTCTGGCTGCAATATCCAGATATCGACAGGATGGGTCCAATTCTCTGTATTCATCAAGAATTATCCAACAGTTCTTTAAAGGCCTCTTCAGAATGTTCCCTCCAGTACGTCGTCCACCTCCTTTGTGGCATCTGAATGTGGTCCTGGGTCAACTCATGCGTCACCCATTTGAGCCCATCCATCGAGCTGACTTGAAGTATCTTTCGTGGAAGGTATCACTGCTTTTAGCCTTAACATCCGCCAAGAGAGTTAGTGATATCCAAGCTTTCACTGTTCATCATCCTTTCCTCCAATTCACTAGCGATTCTGTCATACTTCGCACAAATCCCAAATACATTCCTAAAGTACCTTCGGATTTTCATCTGAACGAACCTGTTGTTCTTAAATCATTTTTTCCAGACCCGCAAACTCCTGCGGAAAGAGCTTTACACTCGCTTGACATTAGAAGATGTCTTAAATTCTATCTACAAAGAACTTCTGCTGTACGCACCTCTGACCAGTTGTTCATTACCTACGGTGCGATTCGTAAAGGGCAGGCAGTATCAAAACAGACTATTGCAAGATGGATATCTGCTGCCATTGCCTTTTGCCATGCACAGGCTGGGAGACCTTTACCATCTGCGCCCAGAGCGCACTCTACAAGAGCAGTCTCCTCATCTACGGCCTTATTCGCTGGAGTCCCACTTCAGCAGATCTGCAAGGCGGCGACTTGGGCGAGTCGCCATACCTTTACCAGACATTGTTGTCTAGAGTCCATCAGCGAGGCTGATACTTCTGTGGGTCGAGCTGTTCTACGGAATCTGTTTCATTAAGGTGAGCCTCTGTTTCCCACCTCCTTGTTTTTCTGCTGTCAGACGCTTCTTATGTTATGTTTTCACATATTTTCTTGATTGCATTATGTTATGCTTTATATGATATGTGTTTATTCTCTTTGCATTGTTATTTGCATTACTAGCTGACAAGCTGGGTGTTATGAGCGTCTGTTCAGCAAAGATATGTACTGCTAGCTACTCTGATTCAGGCATGTGAATCTATGAAAGACACCCCTAATACTGGAGAAGAACAATAGTTACTTACCTGTAATCTGTGGTTCTCCAGTATTGGTGTCTTTCATAGATTCACATGCAACCCGCCCACCTCCCCTCAGAGGCTTTCTAGGCTATTATGGTTTACCTTCACTCCTTGCGAGAAAATCTGAGAGCCTGAGCCTCTGGGGAGAACATTCTGGTGGGTGCTGGCGCCTGATTGGCTGTAGTTTGGACTATACAAAATGACTGTGATAGTCATAGATGGGAAGTTTTTGCCTACTGTACCATTGGCTGTTTTACTTCCTGGTTCATTTCTATTGGTATTACTATATATTTATAGCATTTTATTGCTTTTTTATGTACCGTGGGACTCCCACTCCGACGACGGGGAATGATTCAGGCATGTGAATCTATGAAAGACACCAATACTGGAGAACCACAGATTACAGGTAAGTAACTATTGTTCTTCTTCATCAGTCATTGAGTTGGAGTAGTTCCTTTTTTTGCTGACCTTGTTTGACATAGCAAAGCAATCTAGGTACTGTGGGTTTTCCTACAAGGCTTTGAATACAATGGACAGAATTTCAAATTGTCATCAGTGCGTGATTTGTAGTCAGTCATGGGCTGTGCGATGTGTTTTGCAGGACTACATTTGTCATTGAGATATTAAACATTCTACCTGGCCAATAGCAATAGTAGGGATGTATTCTGGATGCCTCTGTTGAGAATTAAATTTTTAGTTCTCTAATAAGATTGTAATTTCATCATAAAGAAGAATAGCATTAACCTTTCCAAGACAGAGACGGGGCTAACAGGATTTTACCATTTTGGCAGAATTGCTGCATCAAATGGCATTGAATGGGGCAGATTCAATAGATGTAGTTAGCTGATTGATCCCACAGTTAAGAGTTTTGACTTGGAAATGCTTAAGGCTGAATTTGTTTTTGATCCGATGCATTTGTCCATGAGTCCTGCAGCCTTGTCGGAATTTCACTATTTTCTCAAGAGCTATACTTAAACTCTAATTTGAAAACCTGAATTAGATGGTACTCTGAAAATTACCCATGGCTCCCAGTGTCTTGGATGTATGCTGTACCAAGCTGGTCTGGATCGTCTTGTCATATTTTGTACTTGAACACACTGGGAGCTTTATAGGAAGAAAATGGCGATAGGCCTACAGAAGGAAAGATCTGACTGAGGCGTGATTATTCCCAGTGCTGGTTGACCCAGTGCTTTAAGGCTGTGTGGATCATGGACCTCTTGGAATGTTAAGCAGTGGCGGCTGCCTCTTAACGGGGGTGAAAAGAAAAAAAAGTACCTTCTCCAATGCCACAGCATGCCTCTCCGCGTCCTATGCAGCTCGCAAGCACCCAGGCTTCCGGACTCTGCCAGCCAATCGTTGTGATTGATCTGAACGTACTGTTTGGATGCTCATGCAGTGCCTGGGGAGGCTGGGCAAGTGCGCATGACAGTTTGACCTGCCCTAGAGGGCCGGTCAAAGCGCATTGCGCACATGGGAGAGAGCAAGCCACTCCTGATGCGGGGAGCCCAGCGACGCCCGAAATGGCTGGAGTCTAAAGAAAAATAAAATGATAATGACTGCTTGTTATTATAATTTTCTTTTTCTTTTGCACTGCTCCGGCAAGCAGTGGGGTGACGCTCAGCAGAGAACCCGCCACTGATGCCAAGATTGCACAGATGGATGAGGCGAGTCACCGAATTTCATCAGTTGCTCTCAATTATCACAGTTTGTTATTTCAATTCCTGGTCTAAAGACCCAGAATCTGGGCTTGTAAATGATCAATAGGTTATCTAGTGCTAGAAGAAAACGTTATCTGCTATGTGTTCTTAACCACCAGTAGAGCAGTGTGCGCTGTCCATCTCACCAAACCGTTCCACTCACCAACATCACATTTGCTTTTCCCCACCTGCCTCTGTACCATCATTCTTATCATCTCTTGCTGTTCATTCTTCCTTCTTTGCTGGGTTTCTCTATATCCATCTCCCTGTCTTTATGATCTTTAGATATTTTTGTTTGTGTTCGTCCTTGCTGTACATTCTCCTGATATCTCCTTGTGTCTCCCACAGCTGGAGCGGTCTTTCAAGTTTATGCGGGAAGCTGAAGACCAGCTAAAAGCCATTCCTCAGTTCTGCTTCCCTGATGCGAAGGACTGGAGGCCCGTTGACCAGTTTGACAGGTAGCCTGCGGGCCAGTGGACCAGTCTGTATGGCTGCTGATACCTTGCTGCCTCTTGCTTGAGTTGTAGTCATGGATATCATGTCATAATTGTGTCTGATAGCCTGGTTGCAAGTTCTTTTTTGTCTAAATTATGCATTTGAATGTCTGCTTAAATAGTAGTCTGTACATATGTGATATATATGTTTTACTACCCATCTCTGTGAGGAGCAACAGCTCAGATACTTAAGCACTTTGCAAAATCAATTTTTAGAGGCAACGTTTAGAAACTCTTTGTGGGCAGCTGTGGGCCCTGAGCACTTTTAACATTTAAGCTGTCAATGACATTATGCATTTTCCTAGTAGAAGTGCACCTGGAAAGCAGACTCACTGTGGTCTCTTGATGGTCGCACATTAAATCCGCTTTGTTACTGATTGATTGCACATTATTTCCATCTTTCAGTTTTTGTGCAAGTTCAGAGTTGTATTGCAGTGTTTGTAGGCATTTTCATTTGTATTAACCATGTGCCTCACACCAACATGTGGGTTATGTAGGAGGAACTGTCATGGAGACTATTGGAATGGAACAGTTCCAGCCACAACTAAATCTTGTACTGGGCATGATATGTACACTTCCAATGGAATCCTCCAGGATGGACCATGCGTAGTCTGGTTGCACCTTCCCAGGCTCACTAGCATTGTAGATGTCACGTCAAAAGCCCTGCTGAGGCGGCTGTACAAAATTCAATTTTTCAGCGATTATGGAACTGATGACCTGTGCCTGTGGATTATATTGGGGGGCAGGAGGGCAATGAACGGACTGGGGGATGGGAGGGAAGCAATACGAAAAGCCTGGGGTGAGGAGTGTTATGGGGAAGCAGCTCACTGTGGAGAGCAAGAAAGCATGAGGTCCCATGGAGTGCTATAAGGGCAAAAGAAAAAGATAGTTCCCTCTGTGTAATCAGTGAATGGATACAAGTCACTATCAAGTTAAAAGGATGGTAAAGATGCAATGTTGCATTGGAGGGACAAACGCAAGAAGAGAAAGAAAAGCAATAAATGAGACTGACAATAAAGCTAACAAATGCTAAGCAAGGAGCTGACCTAAAACCTAATGGTAAATATTGGTATCGCCCACAATAGGTCTTTCAACAATAGGCAGCTAAAGCTCCTCTTTAGGCTACAACTGAAATAGCTATTGTATTACTCTGGCTTCAATAATTCTCTGGTTTCCATGTGCACTAGTTGGTTACACAGGCTAGACCAGGAGAAGGTAAAATATGTAATTCCATTATCAGGTGCCATTAATAGCGAAGTCTATTTTTGAAAAAAACAAGGGAACCCACTTGGTAAGCAAGGACCAAGGGTATTGGTATACTTTAAGCAACAACGGTCCTTGACAAAAGGGAGGTATACTTAAGAATAATTATAGGCCACAATCTGCGCTATAATAAACAGGAAGTCCAGCTCTGATGCCTAATAGGTGCAGTATTACGCTTTAGTGGGGCCGCTACGGTTGATTTGGAACGATCGTGGTGAAGGAGACCGCGTAGGTGGCGGGATCCTAATTGAGGGTCGAAGTTAGATGAGAAGGATTGTGCCGAATGGCGGTTCCTGCCTACGATGAGGCGACCTGGGAGTTCCGAATGGAACTGCAGCAACGCATCTGGAGGGCCAATTCGCACCGGTCAGACCGGTGCGAACAGACCTATTAGGCATCAGAGCCCGGACCGTTTGCACTCTTCTACCAAGAATCAATTCCGTGGTACCATTAGGCATTCACACCTTGTCCTCCTCGGATCCCTCTCAAATAGGCTTGCATATTCAGGCAATACACTGGTTGTCCTGATGATGATCCTTTATTTTAACAGGATCGAAACGCCGTCGACAGTTATGTAGTCAAAACACTAGTTCACTAATATGTGCCTTATTTTCGTTTTTTCTACATGAGTTAAGCTAAATTGATTCAGTCTAACTCCTCTAGCTGCTCACAAATTGTAAATTGCCTGAGAAACTTCCTACCCTGTGTATATTGTCATTCGTGTGTTTAGCCTTGCTGGATACAGGACTGTGTCCCACTGTAAATATGTTACTTTGATATTCCTTTTATTGCATTATCAATTAAAATTGGGGTCTGGCTGGACTTCCTGTTTATTATAGCGCAGATTGTGGCCTATAATTATTCTTAAGTATACCTCCCTTTTGTCAAAGACCATTGTTGCTGAAAGTATATTAATAGCCAAGTCAGCACTGCCGAGTAATTGACCCTTCCCAGTCAACCATCCATTTCTTCTATTGTGACACCAGGAAAAGCACAATGACCTTGGAAGACGAGCCAGATACAACACTGGTTTCATGGGTGTTCACATGTTTATGAATCTTGTTTAATCCGACTCCTTTCTTGCTGCTGACTTTCAGAAAGGCAAGAGGTGCTTTTCCACTGTGAATATATTTCGCCGAGTGTTGGTGAGCTGTTTGCAATGATGCAATAGAGTTGAAGGTCTGGGCTGGGTGTCTGGTGGTGGTGTGCAGGTTGATGATGCAGTATTTCCCACTATCATCCTTAATGTAAACAGCTGTTTCATGCCTTGTGTGTGCAAGTGGATGTTGTCTGTCTGCATGGTCATGTGACAATCAGCAGTTTGACAGTGCCTGTCACCTGTCCCTCTCTTCCATGCAGTGAAACCTTTTCATTTGTCCTGACGGGTGAAGATGGCAGCAGGCGATTTGGATACTGCAGACGCCTTCTGGTAACTATTGTTTTCCTGGTTTTGGTTGCAATAGTAGCTCTCGTACCCCATGCAGGGTGATTTGGCATGCTAGCCGGCTACAAAATCACCACATAATTCATAGGTAAAAGAGCTCTAACACACAGCAGGGACAAAAAAAGTTTGAGGAGAAAATTATGTTATTAGTAAAGCTAGAATAAATTGTAAGGTAGAGCCGAAGATGTTACCAAACATGTCACTCTTAAGAATCCAAAAACCCTGTATCCTGTGCAGGAACCATGGACAACTTGTTTCAGCTCTAGCAGATCCTTTGAATGTGTTTTATTTGTTTTTTTAACATGACTGTTGCAGTTTCCTCAGTGCGAACATCTAGTAAATACTCTTTGGATAGGCTCACACCCCGAACTCCCCATTGTCTAAGTCTTGCTTACTAAAGTCATCTTCCCTGAGCTCTTAAGACAAACCAGAACCTCGCACTCCTACAACAAAACACAGTAAACCCTAATGACATTGCCAGCTATCCCCAATCAGTCCTCTACCCATCATTGGCAAGATCATTGAACAAGCAGTCTGTGCACAACATAATCAATATAAAGATCACATCTGCTCCAAATAGCTACCAATCTGGCTTCAGATCATGCTGCAGCATGGAGACCGCTGCCTCACAAGTCATAGTTTTTTTTTGACCACAGAAACAGATGACCCCTGCCTTCTGATATTACTGGACCTCTCAGCTATCTTTGACACCATCGACCGACCCACCCTCATTCACTTTCTAAAGTCTCAAATGAGATTCACTGCAAAAGTCCTCCACTCGTTGTTTTCCATTATATCCAATCATAACCAGTACGTTCATATAGGCACTTCCAAGTCCCAGAAGATCCTGATCCCCTGCAGAGTTCCCTGAAGTTCCATCTTGTCACTCATCATCTTCAACCTCCATATGGATAAAACCAATATTTACCAATGCTCTTAACAGCGCACAACTATATATCCTACGGCTCAAATGGTGTATGTACCTCATCCAAACATGGAAGTTCAGCACCTACCTGAGGCTTATCTCCAGCGAAACGGAATTCCTGCTATTCACCAAGAACAACCAGCAACAACTCGTCCAAACCTGGCTCAAGAGCATGAACCTGGACGTGTTTGACCACTATTAAGACCCACTGCCAAGTCACTTAGATTTACCCTGGACACAAGTCTTGCCCTTAAAGAACCCATTGCCAGTAAACCTGTGATATCCACGTACCAGCACTCTTTACATAAGAAAATGAAAACCTACCTTCCAGAAAGTACCTTCAGATCTGCTGTTCAAGCCCTGCTCGATGACCTCTCAGTTGCCACACTGCCCCCTTTTCAAGGGCATCCTACATGCAGCAGCCTGCATCATTTTTGGGTCTGAAGAAATATACCCGCATCACCCCCATCCTGATGGAACTTCTCTGGCAGCCCTTGCTGGCCCGCACCATCTTCAAAACTAGCTGCAGCATCTACAACGCTACACCGACCGGTACCCCTGCCTTCTTGCCTGATCAACTCACTTTCTTGGGGGCTCTTGGCACACCTGTAGCCAAGACACCATCACATTGAAGACAAAGAAGTGTAAAAAAAAGAAACAATGAGGCAACAGGACTGCTCCCTCTGTACACCTGTGATATGGAGCGAAGCGCCAATTTCCAACCCTGCTCGAATTTACGAAGGAGCTGAATACTCCCCTCTTTAAAGAACATTACATTGTGATGTAGTAAGAGTCCTCAAACCAGCGACCCCTCCTATCACGCATTGCTCTTATCTTTATCTCGGACTGTGTACAGTGCTCGGCTTCCTTTCAGATAGGATAGTGCCATAGAATTGCCACATACATATACAGGCACTCAGTGGTGCACCTGAGCATTTCATGATCACCATTTTGATATATTATTCTCGATTGATTTAATGGCCACAACATTGTAATACTTGACAAGCACGATGAGTTAAAAAAAAAAATTGAAGTCGTGATTTCTGCACCATCTTTTTATGTAGAGGTATTTATGTAGCACAAACTTAGCTGAGAAGCAATAGAGCCCTGAACAAAATGATGCGAGACCTGTACGTTTGGAACATTTACAGAGGGAGGGAGTGGATGAGAAGCTAATGGGTGAGGGATAGAGTTTTGCGAAGAGATGCGTTTTCAGTTTGTTTTCTTTGCAGAAGAGTAGTGGCAGTTCTGATGTCAATGGCTGATGTGTCCTTGGCGTTTCATTTTCTCTTTTCCGGTTGAATGATATATTTGCTTCTTGTGTTGCATTATATGTCCAACATAGCTCGTTCCTCGGCCTGGTATGCTGGATTGTTGTTTCTAAGAGCCTTGGGGATGTGGCACCTGAAGTCGAATATGATGGTTGCTGGGAGGGACACCAATGAAGTTCCTTCAGCTTTAAGTTGATGTGATCGAATGTCCTTAGGCCTTTAGTGAGGCGAGCTGTGGTGTGTAGGACACCTTGCGGGTGCCAGTGTGGATGGGAGAGGTCAGTGAGCAGGGGATTGCATCCTCCCAGGTGAGCGAGATGTGCTTACACTCTTGATCTAAAGCTCGTTTTGGATGGGAAAGGTTTTACTGTTTTCGTGCGAGAGAGACGGCCTAACTTGTTGGCTTTTATTATGATATTTTCCTTAGAGGAGAGGCGAGGTCTGTGTGAAGTAAACACTAAACAAAAACGTTGCAGTGGTCCCATTAAAGTATTACACATGCACATTGAAAGAATATTATTTTTTTGGAGAGTTGCTATTTTTGTACTTCTGGTGTTAGGCAAGAACTTTTGATTTTGCTAAAATTATATATTTAATATGCGTATTTGGGGATTCAGCCACCTCTCTTCGTCCATTGGTCTGCTGTTTATTTTTCACCCGCTCACTGCAACATGAGGTAAAGGTTCAGCCCACTTCAGCCATTAACTAAACTTACTGTGAGTGACAGCCTTCAGCTGTACTCAGTAGGAGCTCATTCCTACTCAAAGTGGGAAGCTCCCGTCCATGCAAGGGACTACTACAACAATGTTGTGTGTGTTGATAGCCAAGCTTTTTTTATTTATACAAGCGTCTGGCATTTCCCAGACAATAATGTTTCACAAAAACAAAGCATTGGCTGAGCCAGAAGGCTGGAAGCCAATGCCCTGTTGGCTTTTCCAAACCTTGTTTCTGTTTTTTAAATCATTTAAGTAATTGTCGAGCTTTGGGGTGGTGAAAATGCACTCCACTCAGTATCTTTACCCCTATGAGGAACATTACTATAAAACTGAATTGGTCGCAAGGAATACCTAGAGAGTTACGCTGACAGGCAAAAATTGAAGTGGTAGAATTTAAAATCGAATTTGAATTAGTAGAAATAAGAAAAACATTCTATTGCTTCTTTTACACAAAAGCGAACACATGACCAAACCTGCCCGCCCACAACGGCGGAAATGTAAATTCCTCTTTTTCTACATCAAAGGTGCTCTAGTAGCCAAACATATAGCAAACATGCTTTCTAAGCTCTTAAATCTGTCTCCTATCATTTGTTGTCACGGTGCCAAGTGACATAACGTGTTGAGTGTGCTTGGGGCTGATTATCTCTGGTGCTTCCTGTGTTGTACTGATGTTCCATATGCAGCTTCCCCTCCCCAAGCCATGGTATTTACACTGTCTCTCTTCCTGTTCAGAAATGTTGATGCCCGATCTTTACCCTTCTTTGTCTACGTTTCTTAAATGCTGTTTAATAGGTTGATAAGTAATAAGTATATTAGTATGCCAACCTCCAAATACTCTATAATAGATATGGTTGTAAATATCACAAACATACACAAAAAGCAAGCTATTCAAAGAAATGTCTTCTGGAATTTCCATACTTTTGTTCATATGTTTCCAAGTTTTCAAAATGCAAGTAAGAATTTTATTTTTAGGAAATATTTTCAGGATGGTCATAAACAAAGGATCACTTTGATATACTGTGAAATCCAAGGCTTGGTTCGAATCTCCAGTGTATGTTGTTTCCTGAGGAAGACAGTAATTTGTCAGACTAGGGCGGTATTTCACCCAAACTGCCTAAAATAAATAATGGCGCCCAGCTCCCCTACCGCTGGCAGAACACTTTTTCATCAAGTCCTTAGTAGGCCTGCATATCTGTGCTGTATTATTCTGGACTGTAATTCTCTACAGTGTATTGAGGCCGTGTCTGGTGGACTAATGCGCCCACCGTATGGGCCTCTGTTTGACCTCATGATCACAGGTTCAAATCCTGACGGGAAAACTCAGCCTTTCATCCTTCTGAGGTCGATAAAATTAGTACCATTGAGTTGGGTAACAATAAACATCTGTTATTCAGCACCTAGATACCTTTCTGGGTGAACGTGCGCTTTACAAATACACATATTATGCTATGTTATTGAGCTTTTATTCATGTTCCGCCAGCTCCAGTTTTCCTTTGCTGTAGCATGTTCAAAAATCAGTTTTTCCACCAGAGCTGGGCTCTATAATCTTCCTTCTGACGGACACTTCAGGGGGTTTGGGCTGGGAGGAGTGGGGCCTTTTGCTGTCTGTTAATGACTCACTGAGCTGGACTTTTTCTGAGCTGGCAGCACTACTTGTTGTCTTATGCACCATCTTCCCTAATGCTTCCGGTCATTAAAGGTCACTTCCTGTCTTAGAGGTTCGGGTAGGTCAATTGGTATGTCCCCCAGATGCTTCCTTGCACTTAATAGCACCATATTCCAGTCCAGTTTTTACTTCTACAGAACTTTGCTATGTGTGGCTTTAGTACAGTTGATGTGAACCAGGACTGCAACTCCCAAAATGGTTTGGTTTATTGAGTAAAATATAATACGAAATATGGGGTCCCTTGTAGTACAGCAGCATCTGTTAAACTTACTTATACCACCCATGTTCCCTTCGCAAAACTCCTAAGAAAGCATGTTTGATGTAGGGTCTAATGATCAAATGACGAGCATCATATGCCTTGTAGGCCTCACTGCCCTTCACTTTGTGTAAGCTGATCACGGTCTCTTTAGTGTCCTTTATAAAACATGGTTAAAGATTTTGAATAGTGATGGAAGGGCCAGTTTGCTACACTTGAACGCCATGAGCAGGGGAAACCAATTGCAGCCGAGCAGCATGAGGCCTCACTTTGACTGTATGTTCTCATTGTTTTTAATGTTTTTTTATAGCTCCCACTGACCACATTTGACCTACACGTATACTCTTATGTAGCTCAAATTATCCTCTGCACACTACTTGTAAAGGGCTCTGATGCCTTCGGGTCTAGCTAGCGCTATATACAACTCTAAATAAATAAATGATCACTGCAGTAAGTAGGGCCATCACTGGTCCGTTTCTAACTGGACTTTTCAGGTCTGTTCAAGATGGTGGGCCTGCGCGACACAATCTTTGGAACACAGTGTACTGAATGTCGCCCCATCCCGTGTACTGTGCTGTGGGTAGCAGACCGAGTTACACAACCTCTTGGGCACTTATGTCTGCTAGAGGGCTAGGTCTGAAGATCTGTTTTATGTAGCAAGGTCTATACACAACCATTACCTAAATCACCCTAACCCAGTTCCAGGTGGTGGGTCGCCATCTCTGTTTTTGAAAGAGTTATCATCTTTCATCTGTTATTCGCTTTCTACAGATTCCCAAAGCCAGTTTGGAGGGCTAGAGGGGGATTTATATTGAATCTGTCTGTCATCTCAACAGTATCTGCCAAAAGCCCCCACAAACACTGTTTCATCGACTGAGCAATGCCCCGCTGCCTCAACAGATCAGTGCTCTTGCAGGCTCAATTTTCACTACCTTACTCACTGAAGGTTGGAATCCAGTTATAAGGCTTGTTGGATTGACTGGCGTCCAAGCCGGTACATGTATGCTTACAAGGGTATGTGCAGACCCCTGTTAAGTCAGCTAACTAGTTTTGGGCAGTTAATTAAAAATTATATTTAACAAAACACTGACTAGTGTTTTTAGTTATTGTGAGAAGTTGGCCTGATACAAGGTGATCACTAGAACTAGTGAGCATCATATATCAGTCCAAACAACCCTTATGGTGATTGGTTGTAAGTCAGCCTTCTAGACCAGCTATCCTAATGGTAGCATGGACAAAGCAGTCTTAGGCTAAACTCTTTTGGCATGTGAAACCAGCTGTTTTACCACAATATAACCCCTTGAATACAAGATGAAAGGACACCACACAGGTTGTTATGAAAATAAACAGTATATTTATTAATAACAACACCTCTGAACTCTTTATGTCAGAGGGCTAAGCACATGACAATCTCTTACGAAAAATACGACAAGTTGCACAAACTTACAATGGTGCCCTAGGGGCACGACAAACCATATACTAAGTAAGTGGAATGTGAGAGTCGATAAAAGGAATGGAGCTGTCCAGAGGCTGTAGGATCGATGGGACCATGCTACACTAACTTCAGGTAGGTAATAGGAGGCCCACGAAACGTGTGTGCAGAGTGTGAACTCGCACGCGAGATGCGTAACAGCGTCTATGGACAGTACAGTTCAAGTTAAAGGTAAGTACGGACAATCCTGACTAGGTAGGACGAAAATGACTGTGGAACTGGACACTAGGACAGTTAGACTACCCTTGAGCACCGAAATGCTCTCGTTACCTCACCCACGAGCTGCGGGTGCATAGGTGCCAAAGTGTGTCGGGTTCTCGCGTTGAAGTCAATGGAGCCTGAAAGAAAAGATGCTGCAGGCGACCAGGAGGAAGATGTCCGGTGCGATCCAAGGGTGGATCGGTGAAGAAGAGGACCTGAAAGCAGAGGGGACAGTGTTCAAAGTCACTAGCCAGTGACCGGTGTGGAACCAGGAAGGAACCAGGTGCTGTTGTCGCGATCAGGTGAATTGTGGACGCTTGACTCTGCAGCCACGTGGACCATGAGGTGTCTTCGACGACCAGGATGGAGGCACGAGCTGTCCCACGCAGGCTCTCGCTGTCGGCGGTGTTGGATCCGGACTCGGCGTCAACAGGCCTTGGCAAAGGCAACCCACGCGGTGAGTGGAGAAAGCGTCTGGTGTGGACTAGGAGAGTCCGGGGTGCCCCTCTTTTGGAAGGGAGCAAGAGCCAGTCTGAAGCAACCAGACCAGCAGCAAAGATTCAAAGGTTCGTCGTCTAGGAGGTCACTAGCCAGCCGGCAAGTGACCAGACAACGCGTCGAGCAGCAGACAAGCAGAAGGGCCCCACGCAGATCTCGTGGAGGCTGGAGGGCTGATCTTCGGTGCAGGAGCTGCTCGGGGCTGGGGCTTCTCAGTCCCCAAAGCACTTGGTCGAGTTTACCTCGGGAGTCGTGCTGGAAGCGAAGTGCAGGTTCATTCAAGATGGCCGGTCCCACGTGTCTCGTCGCACCCACGGGTCTCAGCTGTGCTGCAGATGTAGGTAGAGGTCGGAGAGGTCTGGGAATCCGTGTCTCGTCAGGCTCTGAAGTCTGGATCCTCGAGGGAAGACGACAAAGTGAAGCCGCTGGACGCTTGATGGTGCCTGCAGTTGCAGGGTGGACACTCCTTACCCACAAGGGAGATTTCTTCAGTCTTCTGTGAAGCAGAACGTCGAAGTCCAGAGTTTCTTCTTGTAGAGTAGTTCAGGATTAATCTAACTTAGAATGGGACCAGCTCCTACCTTTATCCTGCTAAAGGGGGCTCCAGTACTGACCTGGTCCCTCCCCTGGGTGGGACCAGGAAGGGGGGTGGTTACACCCCCTATTCTTTGTCCGGTTTCCTGCCAGAGCTGGGGCTGGAGTGCCCCAGCAACTGGTTTGAACCGGTCTATGCACAGGGCACCTTGTGAGCCCCAGGCATGTCTCATTCCTTTCAGGCCTATCCTACCCAATACACAAAATCCTGTCTGGGGTGGTGCTAGCACCTCCCAAGGCAGGAAACCCTTTGTCCAAGCCGCCCTCGCTGGAAGGACTCCCAGCAGCAGGAGGTCAGACTTGTGTCTGTGGTGGCAGCATCTATTTTGTGATGCCAATGCTCGAGTTAACTTAACCGGGGTTCACAGTTACATACATGTCGTGTCCCTCTAGAAGGGTGGAATGCTACCCTCGTCGCCAGAATTGGCGAGGGGGTAGTATTCCAAATCGTATGACACCTTACTCGACATGTTTTGATAATGTTATACCAGAGTTAGCATTTAACCGCGAGGTCGATAATGCACTTAACAGTATATGGTTTAGCGTTATCATGGAACAGCTATTAGGACTTGGTTCCGCAAGCTGCAAACGGGCTCAGCTCATGCCAGAGCACCATCTCACATAATTCCAAGCACTCTGCCTTCAGGATTGATAAGGCCTTCCATAGGAGTGACTGATAGGAATATATGTGTCCATTTTAGGGTTAGATATAGGTATACTATATCTACAGCAAAGGGTGATTACACCACCTTGCCCCAGCTGTCATGCAGCCAGTTGTGTCAGTTTTAGATGGCCAGCCAGGGGTGGCACAATACATGCTTCAGCCCCTGGTAGGCCCTGGGTACACCTATGCCCTGGATACCTAAGGTACACTGTTACAAGGACTGATAAGGTGGCCCAGTACCAATTGGTAAATGCACCTAAAGTACATGGTTGTCAATTTAGAGAGAGAACAGCTAGGCTGTGGGTCTGATTAGCAGGCCCACAGCCAGGGAAAGTCGTAAACCAGTGAAGCAAAAAGCAAAAATCTGGGGTGACCATAGGATTGCAGACCCCACTCTCCTACAGTTATTACACCATTAACTGACATCTGCATGACTGCGATATGGCACACCCTATATATTTTTGCAAGCATTGTGGTGTAGACTAATGCTTGTCGCAGCAATGAGGAAGGGCACACAGCATTAAATAGAACGATATTTAGGGTTCGTATTTGTTTTCCTGCTGTGCTCTTATTATCAGTCTACATGCCTGCTACCCATCACTGATGCATAAAGGTAGTCACAAAATAATGAACTGTTTTTTAGGTCTCGGCCTATTCCATTCCGCAGGAATGAATAGGACGAGTCTAATGCCGTGAAACCAAGACTTAAACTAAGCTCTCCTAAAAAGCAGATTTCCAACAGTTCACGTGAAATCATGTGACCACAAGCACACGCATTTCCCCACATCAAAGCCTCAGCATCCCTCCCACAGGCTTCCCCAGCGCGCTTGCCATTTGCTTTCTAACCAGCCTGCCTCGCATAACTGCACCAGACCCGACACTTCAAAGGAATGCGCCCCTCACAATGCCGAGAGCATTTCCCAGCCGGCCGACTTACTGCTTCCTTCCTTTCCATTTCTTTTCACGGTTTCTTTCATTCGCCCATCTCTCACTTTTTAATTAGTGCTGTTTTCTTCATTATTTTTCTTTATTTTAATATTTCCCTTTAAATTACCTTTCTTCTCTCCGATCCTCATTGTAACCTCTATTCGCTCTGTGTGTCGTCCCTTTCGCAGGCATCCCACCCCCTCCCTCTCCAGCGCCTGCCTTCTCTCTGCCCACGCATCACTCTCTCACGTTCCATTATTCTCCAGCTGCCTCAGTCTGCCCCATCTTCCTCATCCTCCCTATGACAGTCCTTCTCTTACTTCCTTCTCTTACTTCAGGGCTTACTTCTTCTTTCCCTGTACTCCACAGTTTCCTTCTCTCAATGCGTAATTCTTTTTCTTCCTTCTTTTTTCCCTTTGAATTACCTTCCTTCTCTCCGATCCTCATTGTAACCTCTATTCGCTCTGTGTCGTCCCTTTCTCATATCCTTTTCTCTCACTTTTTCTCATCTACCCAGTTTTCTTTCTTTCCATCTTATGTCCTGCCCTCCCTTATCACACACCCCGTCCTTCCTCAGCATCTTTCTTTCACTATTTAATTCATTCACTTTTTCCTCTCTTTTTAAAGTCATCAGACCCATCTTCCTATTCGATGTTCCTTTCATTGCAATTTCCTTCTATCGCTGCAAATCACAGAACTCACTACCCAGGGGGAGCACCAACTCTGAAACAACGCACAAGGAACAGTCGCACGGGCAATTGTTTAACTCACAATCACCACAAGAAGCCTTCCATCCGATTCTTAAAAAAACGAAAGACCCAAAACTGTAGCAAATGCGGACATACGGAATTCGTGTACTAAACTCACCAACAAACATTGACATGCGTATAAAACATTACAAGACAACACTGAAGGATTAAAGAAGAAAGTTAATCCACCCGAAAACTAACTGACAATCGGAAACATTATAACTAAACGTGCAACACTGGTTATAGCAGTGTATATTGAACTAAATGCAGTAAAACAGCCTACACTTTAAGTGTAATAATACTAAGACAACAGAGACTAATTTATTTGACATGTGCACATAAACCGAACTGCTCATTTTATCGACCACAGAAACATGAGGCTGCGTCGGCCCTAAGGGTCTCCAGCGTGTTAACTGCATATCACACGTAGATCGGTCGTCAGCGCTTTAACCCTATGAGCTAGCTTTATTAATTCAGCTATCAGCAAACAACAAATTGCACATTCATGAACTGTACATATATTGTGGCAGTAACCCAACATAATTTCTTGGCCTTTCATCATGTATAATTTACGTGTTATCTGGGGTAATTTGAGCACGAACACTAGTACAGATGGGAGGAAATAAATAAATAACAAAAGCCCTCTGCTTGTATGCTACTTTCGCGGCTCCTTTGATGTGCGTCCATTTGCCACCAGCCACTTAGCCACTTTGTGTGCGCGCGCCGCATCTGCTGCCAGGCTTCAGCACACCAGGCTGCACACCCCCTCACCCCCAGTCACTTCATCCGTGCCCACTTCACACGCGCTGTGCAGGTCATAAACAGGACCATCTGCTCCACTCCCAGCACTGCATGACCATCTTCAAAGCAAGCTTGTAACACGAGCTGCCCTCAGATGTTCCAAGACACACACTTTTCATGCTTCTGAGGTCGATAACATGAGCCCCGTTGCATTGACACACACTGCTCTCACACACACAAGTTACTGTCACACACACAATGCTCTCAGACACACAGGCTGCTCACACACACAGGCACTGTTCACACACAGAGACACTGCTCACACACACAGACGCAGCTCACACACACCGGCACTTCACACACACACACCGGCACAGCGCACACACACCGGCACTGCGCGCACACACACAGCCAAGGGTGCCAGGAAAAACGTATAAATAGGGATGGTTTTAAAAGAAATTTGCACTTGTTGTGCCTTTCTGCCCTCTGCATCACTACATCATCACTCAGCGCTACCCCAGCATCACTCAGCACCACCACATTATCACTCAGCACCACCACATTATCACTCAGCACCACTCAGCACCACCACATTATCACTCAGCACCACCACATCATCACTCAGCACCACCACATCATCACTCAGCACTACCCCAGCATCACTCAGCACCACCACATTATCACTCAGCGCCACAACATTATCACTCCGCGCTACCCCAGCATCACTCAGCACCACCACATTATCACTCCGCACCACCACATTATCACTCCGCACCACCACATTATCACTCCGCACCACCACATTATCACTCCGCACCACCACATTATCACTCCGCACCACCACATTATCACTCCGCACCACCCCAGCATCACTCAGCACCACCACATTATCACTCAGCACCACCACATTATCACTCAGCACCACCACAGTATCACTCAGCACCACCACAGTATCACTCAGCACCACCACATTATCACTCAGCACCACCACATTATCACTCAGCACCACCACATTATCACTCAGCACCACCACATTATCACTCAGCACCACCACATTACCACCACAGCACCACTCAGCACCACCACAGCACCACTCAGCACCACCACAGCACCACTCAGCACCACCACAGCACCACTCAGCACCACCACATTATCACTCAGCACCACCACATTATCACTCAGCACCACCACATTATCACTCAGCACCACCACATTATCACTCAGCAGCACAACATCACTCAGCAGCACAACATCACTCAGCACCACCCCAGCACCACTCAGCACCACCACAGCACCACACAGCACCACTCAGCACCACCCCAGCACCACTCAGCACCACCCCAGCATCACTCAGCACCACCCCAGCATCACCCCAGCACCACTCAGCACCACCACAGCACCACCACAGCATCACTCAGCACCACCACAGCATCAATCTGCACAACCATTCAAAAACAACTGGTTCAAATATGTTCTCCCAATGGTTCAAGCTTTATTACAAATGTCACAATGGAGTGGTGTGGCTCACTGGTTAGAGGCGGCAGGCCTGAGAGCAGAAGTCAGCCTGGGACCAGGGTTCAATTCCCGACGCGGCAGGGTCGTGGACCTTGGTCAGCGGACTCGATAATTCTCGCTTCAGTGCTTACTCTAATCAGGGGTTCCACTCGGCAACTCTGGGCATTAGCTTGCCTAATCTCCACAACGGCCCCACCAATTCCAGGGATGCCTGGCTCCACCTTGGGGACTCCCAGCAAGGGACCATCCCACAGGGAAAGCCAGGACGGGTTCCCCAGAGTTATACAGCGCCGGGACGCCCCGTTGCTGGGGCAGCTGTGCGCTTTACAAGTATACTACGTTTACGTCTACGTTTAAGTTTACAAAAAGATGTTAATATTTCACTTCTGTTCTTGGATTTTCGTCACAATAAAATACACTGAACATAATCTTCACAAAAGTTATTTACAAAAGTTTAAGGTATTGCCATTATAAATTACAATCACTTTTATTTAAGTATTATTTACCAAAAATTAAAAGCCATTGTTATTTGTAATATCAATACATCTAAGTCACGTAAATCCAACATATGTTGCATTACAAATGCTATAGGTGTCACATTTGCGAAAGTTATAACTACATTACAATTTGTCATATCAATACATGTACGTCCGGGAAATATTAAACATGTACATTTAATAATGCTATAGGTGTCACATTTGCAATTTCTAACAAAATTCTCATTTCTAATAACAAAATTAATAAATTTGAAATTATAAAAACAAACTTAAATTATTAAATTATTACATTTACAAGACCAATAACTCAAACTTTTCTAATCCGAGACCTATTGCATTTCCAATACTTGTTTGTGATGGTTTGGCATGGCAAATCTGGTGATAGAACCGAATCAAACTGTTTTAGGAGGGTCTTACGAAAGTCATCAGGGTGTATGTACTTGCAGGTACTCTCCCCTCTGACCCACAAGAATATTTCAAATTGGATCACTAGATGACCGGAGAATGCAAACTCTAGTAACCTGAAACAAGCATCAAACTTCTATAATCGGTGCTATAGAGAAGTAACGTATTTCTTCTCCAGTGTCCTTTGGAGCCAGGCAATGCTTTAACAGCAGTCATTCAACATTTTGTATGAAGAAATCCTGTTACTGTTTTTTTTTCTCTTCGTAGCCCGGCAGTAAAGGGAAGCGTCTTCCAGAAGTCTACTGCATCGTTAGCCGCCTCGGCTGTTTCAACCTATTCTCCAAGGTGAGCACGAAAAGGTGAGAGGGAGGAAACCAGGGAGAGATAGACAAAATAGGAGTAAGACAAGGATGAGCTGGCAGAGGAGAGGCTAGAACAGAGGTAGTGACACGAGAAGGAAGAAGTGGAGAGAGGGAGGGAGCGAGAGAGGGTGAGCTGGGTGGCTGAGAGTGAATGAGAGCGCAGAACGAGGCCTCGTGGGGCAATGAGAGAGGTAAGAGTAGTCAGTAGTCTGGTGTGACTGACGCCTTCACAGTTGAGGCACAGTCTGTTGAGGCTGCTATTTTTATTCACTGCTGCACATGTGACTCTAATTGAATACACATGTTGATGGGTTCCTACATTGCAGGCTTTTCAAGTTAATTTGTTTTGTAATCAAGTCAATCAAATCAAACTTATAAAGCGCTTAGCTACCTCACAGGCACTAGAAACCAACAGAGAGGTTCACTTCAAGCAGAACCATAGCCATTAAATAGCCATGTCTCAAGTTCTTCCCTAAATTGATTATCATTGGCCATTTGATGCAATGCAAGATAAAGTTCATTCAAGGCCTTGGTAGCTAAGTTGGTTAATGAACAGTCACCACGAGTGGTCAGCCTTACCCTGGGTGTCTTTAGTGAAAGAGCCTCTGAAGATCTCAGAGATCTCCTAATGAAACAAATGCATTCATGAGAAACTTCAATCTAGGTTTGGATTCAAACACCGAAGAGAAACAACGCTGGGTGCTACAAAATTCTATATGCGGGGAAACTTGCCACATTCAACAGAGTGCACCAGCCATGCTGCTCTGCTGCTGTCAAATGGTGAGACGGGGACAGGTCTTCTGCTTTGGGCGAAAGGTTATTTGTGGATTCCCAAAGAAGCTGAATTCAACATGTACATTAAACCACATATGAACCTACTCTGATCCCACCATATACATTTCCACTCCTAAATAGACAACATGCAGATTTACTTTAACTCCAGAGACCTCTCCACTGAGTCTGAAACAGTAATCAACCACCTTGCTAGAATCAGAGTATGGATATGAGATAAACGCATCAAATTGAATGGATCTGATAGAGACTACAGGCCCCGGATTTCTTAACGTAGAATTATCCCCAGGCGTGAGACTGTATCCGGAAAACTTATTGCCACAGCATCCCTGTGCGCGCCGGGGGGGATGGCATCACGTGACTCCGCTCAGGCGTATGTGACGTCAGCGAGGTCACATTAGTCCCACCCCGGCGCGCCTACATCCTTTTTTTCCTTTTCCATGTGCAACCGGATCCAAATCGTGCTCTGGCCTGTTCAGGCCTTTCCCTTTCGCTATTGCGTGTGTATGGGAATAGTGTGCGAATGCCTTCAGGCTTTAAGATGTGCTCGTCTTGTGTACGCCTGATGTCGGCGACGGATCCTCACCCCATCTGCATGTTGTGTTTGGGGGAACACCACGACTCCACTGATTGTGAGGCGTGCCAGCAGATGAAACCGCAGTCCCGGCGGGAGCGCCGGATGAAACTTCTCTCAGCTCGCATGTTCAGGTAGGCGGCGTCACCTCGCCGGCCCCTGCGAAAGGTTCTCAAAACCGCTGCCTCAGTCTTCGAAATAGTCTTTCTCCCAGGCCGCAAGAGCGTCGCTCACCTATCGGTAAGTGTCGCAGTTTGTCCCCGAGGGCCGGTTCCCGGTCTGTTGGGGGTGCAAGCTCTCCACAGGTGGTGCGGCCCCACGTGTCGTTCCCCCTATCTGCCGTTTCCCGGTGTGGGGGCGACTAGAGCCCAGATGGAGACATATGCGGCAGCCTTGCAGGCCTCGCTGGCTTCTCCTCCTCCTCCTTCCCCTCCTAGGATGTCATTGGATCCCTTGCAGTTTGTGGGGCCCTCCGCAGCGTCACTGCTGGCTCCGGCGCCGACTGGTTCAGATCCAGGTTTGGAGGATGTGGTGCCGTTGGGGTACGGCCTTTCGGGGGTCCCTCCTTCGGACCACGGCGTCTCTGCTTCACCGCACACTCCCGCAGGAGTCCCTGTGTTGTTGCAGGAGGTCGCCGGGACTCGGGTTGCATCCCCGAGTCCCACTCGGGACAGGCTGTGGCCTCCTCCGAGGCCAAGGTGATGCCGCTTCGGCGCTGGCAGCTGCTGGCCCTGGCGGCGCCACAGGGGCTGGCTGAGGGCCCTGCTCGTCCAGACACAGGCCGAGGTTGGCGGGGGACCCAACGTCCTTCCCCATGTCCCTCTCGCCCCTCCAAGCAGATGGCTGCCTCGTCGGAGGTCAGGCCGATGCCTTTCCGCCGCTGTTCCCTTGCCGCCCCCGCTCCGGCCCAGCCCCGGCCCAGCCCCGGTCTCCTGCGCCCAGCGCTGTAGCGGAGGTCGTTCTGGCGTCGGATGACGATGTCCTGCCTCAGATTGCGGACTCTACGGCGCCAGGCTAACTTCGGGCCATTGACTCGTCCTCGGACACCTCTTCTCCAGCTGTTCAACGCTTGCTGGTGTCATCCTCGCCGGAGATGGGCCGACGCGTTGTGACTTTTCCCGATGTCGTCTAAGGATGGCTCCTCTCAGTCTCCGCGCAGCGGTCTTCGCCAGAGGAGGCGCAGGGCCTCCACTCCTTGGTCCCTCGCCCTACTTTCCGGACCTGGCCCTTCCTTCCTCCGTTTGGCTTGGGGGATGGCCGCCTTAGCTTGCAGCCGTCGCCTACCGAGGAGATGCTTAGCCCTCCGCAGAGTCCTACGGAGGCGGGTGCGGCCTTCGCTCTCGCTGTTTACATGGATGTGGGAATTTTGCGCATGGGTGATCCAGCTGCCCATTTCCCCGCGGGTCATCTTCTGGACGTTCTCCATCTGGTGGTAGGGAGCTGCTGCTTCCCTACGAGGGTTCGCTCCATTCTTTTCTTTTGGGGACTTGTGGCCATCCCGCTACGGGGGACCCGGTGCCCCAACACCTTTTGCACCGCCACCATCCGGCGCCGAGTGATCCGGTGTGTCTTTCCCTTCACCCCTCTACCAGAGGCCCCCTTTTGCAGAATGCCTTTACCTCTGCCACCGCTGTTGTCTCCTCCGTCACAGGAGGCACGCTGGCTGGACTCCTGGGGGCGCAATATGTTCTCAACCAGTGCAGCTCTGCGGGCCCTTAACACGCTGTGTTTTTTATCTAGGGCCACTTCTTGCTTGTGGGACTTGGCGGAGTCCCTTATGTCTGCTGCTTTTCACGGGCGTGCCTGTGTTGATTTGAGGCACCATATGTTGGATGGCCGGGAGCTCGTGGCGTTTATTCTTCGATCTGCTCTGGACATCTCGGAGGTACTGGGTCGTGCCATGGCTTCTTCGGTTGCACTTTGTCGCCATGCCTGGCTTCGGGAAAGTGTGTTCCTGGAGAACGTTCGGGAATGCTGGTGGACCTTCCTTTCGATGGCGTTCTTTTGTTTCACGCCCCTGCGGACTCGGCCATTCAGAGATTCTTGGCGGGCTTCGGCCGCCTCCTCCTCCTCCCCCTCAGTGACATGTGAATTGATCGGTTTCGGGAGGTGTTCTACCGTTTGGGAGGATCGCCCTAATTGTGTAGTCTGTGTGCTTCATGTGCATTGGAGTCCTCCTTGTTGGGACTGTGGTTCTGTTGGCTGCTGGCCGGCCCTTCTTGACTGTGCGTTTTTGCTATGGGTTTCTCCATCATGCTGGCCCTGAGACTAGGCCTTCTGTTTTTTCACTCTGGCTGCTTGACAAGCCTTCTGCTGGTTTTTCCGCAGGTATTTTCTGTTGTCCTCTGTTGCGGAAATTTTTCCTAAGAGGTTCCCATGTCTTGGACGTAACATGCTCTATGTGGGGCAGTGGTAGCTGTTATATAGCTCTTTTTTGCGCTGGGGAGCTGTGGTCGCCTTCGGGCCTCTGATCTCCGTGTCATTAAGGTATGTTGCAGATATAATCCTCTTGCTGATGGCTTGAGCTGTATCCCAGGGTGTCCTTCTCTGGGGTCACTGCGCTGTTCGCCTGGTCTGGCCTGCTGTCTGTGGCCTGGCGTCTTGGCTCTGTCTGGTTCTTCTTCTTTTTGGGCTGTGGGTGCGGACTCCTCCCTGGAGCGTGTCCGGACCCTTCTCGCCTTCTTGCTCTGTCTGCGGCTGACGTCTGGCTTGCCCTGAGTGTATCCTTCCGTGGTGCTCTCGGCGTCTGGCTATACTTGCCGGTGCTGACCTACTGTTTTTCTGCACCATTGTGCCTTCTTGGCGCTTTCGTGGGACAGTCATCCTTGCCTTGTCTGCTTCTTCCAGTGGGCTCTGCAATCAATCTACCTCTCCTCCATGGGGATGAGAAGGTTCTTGTGTTCTTGTCCCCCCTTTCGAGCGCAGTCTGTCCCTGCAGAGCGTTGGATGGTTCTTCCTGGATGACCTTGGGATTCCCTGGCTGCTTCCGACTGCTTATTGCTGGTGTATGGCCTATTGCCTTCTGGTCTATTGCCTCTTCACTGGGTGCCTCTTCACTGGGTGTGTTCCTGTGGGGAGCGGGGGGGGGGGGGGTTTGCCTATGCTCTTATTCTTCTCCTTGGTTGCTCTTCACCCTCGGTGCTCCTCTTATTGACTTGGCCTTGGGTGGAGGTTCTGTTGCTCTGTATGGGCGTGGGGTGCTTTGGCCTCCTTTCGCCTTGCCCTCTTTTCGCCTTGCCCTCTTTTCGCCTTGCCCTCTTTTTGCCTTGCCCTCTTTTCCTCTGCTGAGTGAGGACGGGCTACCTCTTTCTTGTCTTCTCGTATCGCCTCTGGGGTCGGTGGTCCTCTAAGTGTAGGGGTTCCCCTTGCCTAGGGGGACGGGGCTCTTCGCCCTGTTCACTTGAACCGTCTTCTGTGGGACTCTGTTATGTCCAGGTGGGTGGGGTCATCTTGCAGACCCTCCTCCCCTCTGGGTATGGCTAGGGTATCTATTCTACTTTAAGGAATCTACGGCTAGTAGTCTCTATCAGATGTACGAGTTACTTACCTTCGGTAGCGATATATCTGGTAGAGATGATTCTAGCCGCAGATTCCTTCACGGCCCACCCTTCCTCCCCGTTCTGCGAGGACTTTTGGCTTGGTCTTCTGCACTCTCCTCCATGTGGGCGGCTGTGTTTTCTATGAGTACATTCTTTCCGTCATTCTGACAGGATGTTCGTCCTGTTTATTTGTTCCCTTTCCTCTCCTTTTGGCATATTGGAGGATAGGTTTATAGGTGCTTCTGTGCTCTCATTCTCTGGTTGCTCCAGGTTGAGGCCTACCTTCCACCACATTCTCCCCCCATCCCTTGCTTTATTACTGGGGTTTTGGGCCCTCTGCCATTCTCTTGGTTTGGGTCTATTGGCTGTGCCTCTGCCCTTTTGTTCCTTATGAGGGTTGTCACACTCTGTGATCGGGCTGTCCTGGAGTTTTGCTGTTCCTGGTTTGTGCCAGACTGGTTCCCCTTCATTGTTGTTGGTTGGGGTTCTAGTCCTGCTACCTGTTATCATGACATTTTTATATATATATAAGTCCCTGCGGACTTAAATACGTGGGGAGCACGACGAAGGCAGTGAAGTTACGTGTTTTGGAACATCAACGGGCCTTCGCTAACAGAGATGAAAGCTACCCGATGGCCCGACATTTTGCCTTGTGTCACAACAGTGATAGGAACCTCCTCAGTTTTTTCAGCCTAGACTGTGTCCCACATAATATAAGGGGCGGGGATCTGAAAATGAAATTAAGGCGACTCGAGTCCAGATACATTGTGGACTTACAGACAAAATCACCTGGGGGCCTTAATGCAGGAGAGGAACTCCTATCACACCTTTGAGTTGCAGCAATTGTTATGATGTATTGGAAATGGACTGTGTCTTCCCTAAGAATTATTTGTTTGTTTTGGGAATTAACCTGGAATTTCTGTTTGTGGAGGGGCATCTAACTATAATAGTATAGTAATGACACTAGGTGTTTAGTAAGAATAGGTACGAGGATGCATGTCATCATTGGTACACAGCATTTCTGTTAATTAAAATGTTGGCTCTAGGCTATAGTGTTTTATTTAGCCTAGACATGTCCCTCCATAATTTGGGAACTTGTGATGATCGATTGCAATGAGGGTCAGGTCGGCATATACCGATTGGATTGTTGACATACAAGATGAATCAGCCCATCCAGGGCTCAATTTTGTATAAGATTGTAATACATGCATAGATAATTGCTCTTTCTTATGAAATAGAGCTGTTTTGATTATTAGTACTGTGTTGACCAGTCTAAACATTGCATGATTCGTTTGCATTAGAATTGTTGGGCAATTCACCACTGTAAGATGGCGCCCATATATCTGAGTTAGTAGTCCATTGTTTGTTTCAGTGGACGCTGCTTTATTTTGCTTCCGCCTTGCCACCGCCAGCTGACACTGACGAAGGCAATAGCTGAAACGCGTTTGTTTTACTTTGCGCAATAAACTTTCTAACGGAGTTAACCTGCTGCGAGTGCTTTTTCTGGAGGGTTTTGCAAACCACGGAGCTCGAGATATATATATATATATATATATATATATATATATATATATATATATATATGTTCTTTGTCTCCAATGGGGGGGGGGGGCTTATCTCCGTACTGGCAGGGTTGCTGCTCAGGGCTGGGCTCTGTTCTTTATTCTTTTCCCTGCCTTTGGGTACTGCAGTGCCTGGCACTGCTCTTTATGGTGGTGTTCCTCACCATTCCTTTTTCCACTTTTTCTGCTCTTTCGCACACTGTTCCTATGCTCTCACAGTTTTGCCTGCTGGCTCTGCGTGTTGCGTGGAAAAGTTCTCAGAAGAAAACTGACGTAGGCGCGCCAGGTAGGGACTTATGTGACCTCGCTGACGTCACGTACGCGGACGACACCTGGGCGGAGTCACGTGATGCCCTCCTCCCGCCGCGCACAGGGATGCTTGGCAAAACATTTTCCGGATGCAGTCTCACGCCTGGGGATAATTCTACGTTAAGGAATCTGTGGCTAGAATCGTCTCTACCAGATACATCGTTACCGAAGGTAAGTAACTCGTACTTCAAAAACAAATGCTGGTGCTACGCCCATCACACCCGCTGCAAAACATCGACACCCATCGCCCACTTTCTTTTGACACAAACGAGCGATCAATAAGTTGTGGATCTATATCTGAACTGGTGACAAAAAACCATCAAAGCTGCCCCTTCAGTAAGCCACAGTGTGGATACACCACGTTGTCCTGTCACAAACTTCAATGGGGAAGCAGGAGCTAGAAATGACCCAGTTAAGCAACAGTACTGGACCCAATCAAGGGACAAAGAAATGTTTGTAGTCCTTGTGCACGCCCTAAAAGGTAATCAAGGACCTAGGGTGTCAGTTGTTTACAGAAAACAATGGTCCTTGTTAGAAAAAAACTCAACAGAGGCAATAAATATAGATCAGAATCGATTCTATATGTTCCATCCAGCCGGATAGTACAATTTATTCAGGATAAATAGATTTTTTGTCAATGGACAAATGTAATATCCAGTGGGATATCCGATGCAAGACAATATACAAAGTGTGACAAGGTGATAATTTACATAGAAAACAACAAACAACATACAAGTACAATCAGGCGGAACAAAAAAACTTGCTTGTTCTTAATTGTGCATAATAGGACAAGCATGATAAACAACGACAACCGTAACACATATAATTAGAATAGTTTGTGTACACGGTGTTTTAAGGTCGACGACGTTTCGATCCCATTCAGAAGAGTGGCAAAGACATGGAAGCCATCAAACACTTTCTATACTGAACTTGCTGTGGTGGGGGAGAGGTGCAGGATGTAATGATGCTCTTTCCCTGATGGAATGGTATGGACTTGGATAGACATTGTTTCAGGGGACCAGTCTTACAAAATGCCATGGATGCAGACGTGTTGTAGTACTCTTCATGTTGAGCTGTACCTCCTTCGTCTGCATAGCATGTTTTGTAAATATTGTCTACAGTGAAATCCGGGTATTTAAGATGTAAAAGATCAGGTGTCTCTGTAAGCCCTTAGAGTTCAATGTGTATTTAGAGTACTTTGCTGCAGATCTTGCTGTTGGAACGCATAGCTGTTCCTGTAGTTGGGGCTCTAGTGAATATCAAATGTGAGTCACGCTGGCGATGCACAAATCCCTGAGACTTGTTGTAATTGTGCAAGATCATGGGTGAAGGTCGGACAGATCGCCCAGTAACTTTATAACCAGAGGCTTGTTTTTCTTTTGCTCTCCAACTACCTACATTCTTGTCTTTCCTTTCAAGATCTTGGATGAAGTGGAGAAAAGAAGAAGCATCTCACCTGCTCTAGTGCAGCCGTTCATGAGGAGCATCATAGACGCGCCCTTCCCGGCGCTCGGTCGAACTATAACTGTGAAAAACTTCCTCCCGGGCTCCGGAAACGAGGTAAGAAATGGAGAAAGCTCCTCAGCCCACAAAGAACTCTGGGGATCAGGAACTGACAGCCTTGCTTGCAGCTAGCGGTGTACATGGGAAGCCTGGACTAGATGAGATGTCTGCTTTTTCCTAATCTTTGTTGTAGTTGTTCCTTCATAAGTATGTGTGTACGTCTTGACCACTATTATTTTCATTTCACCGAGCTTGTGATGTATTTTTGGCTCATGTCTGGTGCCCCTTAAGGTCAGTCTTCTGCACCTTGACTCAGAATCTCATAATAGTAGACCTAGTGAAGCATGAGTGGAACCAAGACATTTCTAAAATTGGTAATTAAGCTATCGAACCATGTTTAATGCTAAATGGCAATAATGAAAGGATCTCAGTCTTACATTCTTTCAAGATGAGTGAACTGAGTACTCTAAACTGGGCAGTAGTAGCTTCTTTTGTTTGCAGGTTACAGTATTAGAGCTGTGCCTCCTTCCATCAGCTCTGTTGTTCATCAGTCCTCAACTGTGTATTCCTTCCCCACCACTCTGGAGATTGGGCCTGTTCTTTAACTGTAACAGCCGAATTGTGCCTCCAGTCTTTGTCTGACATTTTCCACTCCATTCAAGGTATTCTTTATTTTTATTGAGAAGTGTTGATGTGCCTCCAATCCATTATTTTATTTTGAGTTTATGCAATGCTTGAGTGATTGTCTCCAATCCTTGGCTCTGTTGTATATTGGTCACCTTTAGTAATTGGTTGACTGTTTCTGCTGTAGCTGTGCACTGTGATAAGATCTAGCTGCATAACATTGGCAGGGGACCCTACTTAGTAGGGTCCCCTTCCAATGGTTGAGATCTATTCTCTGCTCCATAACCCTTATCTCTCTCCCAGGTGATCGAGCTGTACCGACCTCTGGATTCCCGGCTGGAACATGTAGACTTCGAGTGCCTGTTCGCATCACTCAGCATTCGCCATCTTCTTCGAATCTTTGCCTCTTTGCTCTTGGAGAGGAGGGTTATCTTCATGGCCGACACCCTAAGGTAAACCTTTGCTTGAGTGTGTGCATGCATGCTACATGCACTTTGTTCCTTGTAAGTCACTTTAAGCATTTCCATCCTTCTGTTGGAGGAGGTGATGAGATGTAAACTGTGTCTCTTGAGAAACCCAGGTTTACACCAGGTATAGAGGTAGTTTTGGGAAATACTCAAAGCTTTCAACTTAAAGGGGTTTTTGATTTTAAGTTAACTACGCTATTGTTCTTTCATTTTTCCTTTATACTGTATTTCAAGTTGAGGATGGACATTTTTGGGACAAAAATCTGCTTAGAGGCATGCGTGCTGACCCTGCTATCCAAAGGTTTGGACAGTTTTTTTTTTTTAAGTGTATCAAATAGTGCTGCCTATATTGAAACAATCAGAAAATTCAAAATGTAGGCTGTCTAGTAATTCAGAAAATACGCAAGTGACATGAATTTACAGTGAATAAAGTGCCCAAGTGACAGAAGGTGACTGAGTGTATTATACATACAAGTGACAAAACGATACGTAAATTATGCAAGGACAAATTATGCAGGGAAAAAGACAATGTTCCGGTCCAAACAATATGTTCGAGGCATGTGGGCTGCTAAATTCTTATCTTATGCATAGATCGCCGCCTAGTGTTGGGTCCGGATAATTGCACATTGTTTTCCTGGAAGAGTCTTCGAAGTATAACGAGATAGGTGGCTCCTCCCCTGGACTACAGTGCGCATGGGCATCGACTCCATCCCCGGATTGTTTTTTTCCGCCATTGGGTTCGGATGTTGTTTCGACGTCTCCGTGTCGGAACCGAAAACAACTTTGTTCTTAAGGCCAAAAGGCCTTCGTTACCTGCGTCGGTATTGTTTGCGTACGGTCTCGAGCGTCGTCCGACTCTCTGAGCCAGACATCTACGGAGTCAAGTAACTCTTCGATCGAGGCCCTCTCGTCGCAGCAAGACCCGACGAACTTAACATGGAGCGGAGCCCGTTCAAGTTCTGCCCCGTCTGTGGATCCAAATATCCACACATCGATGTGCATCCGGTCTGGAATAAATGCCTATCTCCGGACCACAACGAAGAAAACTGCATGGCCTGCTCTAAGTTCAGGTCCAAGAAGCCGCTCAAGCATCGGCGCGCGGCGCGCCTCGAGGCCCAGCGAGCGGCGCCGGCACCCGACGACATATTCGACGACCCCGCGGAAGACGGCGGCAGCCATCATCTCCAGATTTCACCACCGTCGACGGAGGTCCAAGCCGATCCCGAGGAACATGTCGAGGGACAGGGCCACGACCTTGAATACGTCGAGGAGGTAGGGGACGATGAAGAAGTTTATGGGGCCGCGGAAGATAGCTCAGAGGAAGAGCTATGCCCCGAAGTCTACATTATTGAGGCTCAGGTCACGGGATCGCCACTCGGCCTTACCCACGACCCTGCACCGCTATCCCCGGCCCCGCCTTCTGGCCCGGCCACGGACACTCAAGCGGAGCCGCCATCTCAGATATCGAAACCGAAACCTTCGGATCCAACGGCACCAAAGATGGCCGACGTCCAGCCAAAATCGAAACCGAAACCTTCGGAATCGACCAAACCTAAAATGGCCGACGTCCAACAAAAAGTATCGAAGCCTGCTCCTTCACCGGCTCCGTCGCCCTCAGGCCCACCGAAGTCGAAGAAGGCTGTCGAGTCGACAGCGTCGCAAAAGGTGCGGACGGAACCATCCTCTAAGACGCCCGTCCATCAAGTGTCAAGCACAGTTGTTCCGGCACGGACGTCTAAGTCTGTTGACACGCCTTCGGACGCTCCTACGGCGCCGTCAAGTAAACGCGCAGTCGAATCAAAGTCGACTAAAAGCCACGGCCCGAAGGCCGCAGGCACTACGGCAGCAACGGCGTCAGCGTCAAAGACTCCAACGGAGCCGCGACACGTTGCAGCCGAAGATTCGTCGAGGCAAATCTCGACCACACCGGGGGAGTCCGACGCCACCGAACATCGGCCGTCGGTTACCAAACCCTCTGCCTCCTTCACAAAGCAGGTGACCGACTCCCTCAAACGTATTAGGGAGCAGACTTTGTCGTCAACGGCACCGCCTCCAAAGACCTCGACCAAGCTTCTCTACACTCTGCCACCTAGGGTGGCACCAAAAGCATTTGCACCAAGATCGGTTCCGAAAATTGCTAACACGTCGGATCTTTCGACGCAAAAGGGACGCTCGGATCAACATCAAGCCTCAGAAGACCATTCTGAGCATTACATCGATGCCCAAACAGGGAAATTGACCCTCTACAAGAGGAAAATCACTTCCCAACCACTGGAATCCTATGTTATTCCACTAAAGAAGAAGAGGCCGGAACAGGACATTCCTGCCCTTGTTGAACCTATTCTGCCACCACCAAGAAGAAGTCCATCTCCTTCACCCACACAATCAGGAGGAGAGGATGATGGACAAGATGACCAATACAATTTCCCAGTTGACAATGACCCTGATGTTCTGCAGGACTCATATGACAACACTGGGGACCAAGGTGGACATCAGGTGGTACAAGATCCACAAGGTTTTGGGACACGTACATCTCCAACAGAGGATTCTGCAGCATTTAATGCTTTAATAGAACGGGCAGCAGCAAATCATGATGTGGACATGCATGCTGACCCGGTGGAGGAAGATTTTTTGTTCGACACTTTCTCTGTCTCTGAAAGAACAGTTAAAATACTTCCTATGCTCAAAGGTGTCCTTAAACATGCCCCGGAGATCTTTAAGGAACCTACCAGGGAAAGAGTGGTGAACCCACGTATCGAGAAAAAATACAGGCCAGCACCTGGAGATCCTGCCTATATTCGGGGACAGTTGCCTCTGGACTCGTTGGTGGTCGCCAATGCCCGCAAGAGGGCGAACTCCCAAACAACGGGTGAAGCTCCTCCCCCAGACAAGGAGTCGAAAGTGCTTGAGGCATCCGGCAAAAGGGTGGCTGCGCAAGCTGCCAATGTATGGCGTATAGCAAACACACAGGCACTATTGGCACGATACGATAGGGCGCATTACGACACCCTAGAACAGCTCCTTCAACACCTACCTGATGAGTTTAAGGAAGCAGCCGAAATGCTCATACAAGAGGGAAAGCTTATCTCAAACGCTGCAATAAAGTGTGCACTTGATGTGGCAGATACAGCGGCTAGGGGAATTAACACTAGCGTCATGTTAAGGCGACAAGCTTGGCTTCGTATATCTGGATTTAAGCCTGACATTCAAACTACAATCCTCAACCAGCCCGTCAATCCTGACAGACTGTTTGGTACAGATGTAGACACCACCCTTGAAAAGAATAAAAAAGACAACGAGACTGCTAAGTCCATGGGGGCGCTTCAGTCACAACAATTCAGGGGAAGCACTTTTCGTCGCTCAGGAGCACGTGGTGTTACCAGAGGACACTTGGGTCAACAAACACAATTCACAAAGGGTGGTGCGCAATCCTCGTACCCCAAGCAGGGGAGAGGGGGTTACAGAGGTAACAGTGCCAAGGGCAGAGGCAGAGGGAACAACAACTCCCGTTCCTCTGCCGCCAACAAACAGTGACTCTCTGTCACTGCCCCCCGACCATACAACACCTGTCGGGGGGAGACTCCAGCAGTTCCTGCCAGTCTGGACGTCCATCACCACAGACAGGTGGGTGACAAAACGTATCCAGTACGGTTACTGTTTGGAGTTAACATCCACTCCTCCCAACATTCCCCCAAGACACCGTCCTATGTCGGCAGAGCACTTGCACTTATTGCAGCAGGAAGTATTGGTGATGCTGCAAAAAGGCGCAATCGAGCTCGTACCAGTGGAAGAGGAAGGCACAGGGGTCTATTCCCTGTACTTCCTCATCCCAAAAAAGGACGGATCCCTCAGACCTATTCTGGATCTACGCCCCCTCAACATGTACATACTGTCAGAACACTTTCACATGCTGACACTGCAACAAATCCTTCCCCTGCTCAATCAAGGGGACTTCCTAGCAACCTTGGACCTCAAGGATGCTTATTTCCACATCCCACTCCACCCATCCCACAGAAAATACCTCAGGTTTACCATTCAAAACAGGCACTATCAGTTCAAAGTCCTACCCTTCGGGGTGACTACTGCCCCCAGAGTGTTTACAAAGTGTCTGGCGACAGTGGCGGCGCACCTCAGGAGACAGAACATACATGTCTACCCGTACCTAGACGACTGACTTGTTCAAGCAAAGTCGGAACGACAGTGCGCCGCCGACATGTCCCACACTATTCAACTCCTTCACAGCCTGGGGTTCTCGCTAAACTACCCGAAGTCGCACCTTCAACCAAACCATGTGCGGCAGTATCTGGGCGCGACAATAAACACCCTGACTGCTATGGCTCAACCAAACCCAGTCAGAATCAACAGCATTCAGTCGCTGATCCAAAAGTTCAGACCGCAACACTCCCTGCCAGCGAGAGTGTTCATGCAGTTGATAGGCATGATGGCCTCCTGCATCTTCATAGTCCCGCACGCGAGGTTGCACATGCGCCCGCTCCAAGAATGCTTGGCAAATCAGTGGACACAGGCTCGGGGACAGCTGACAGACCTAGTGTTGGTGACCGGTCGGGCATACAACTCTCTGCATTGGTGGAATCCACACAACCTTTGCAAGGGACGACCGTTCCAAGAGCCAGTGCCACAGATAATCCTAACAACGGACGCATCTCTCCAAGGGTGGGGAGCTCATGTGCTCCACTACACTGTGCAGGGACTGTGGTCCACCCAGCAGCAGAAGTTGCACATCAACTACCTGGAATTGCTGGCAATCTTCATGGCGATAAAGTCCTTCAAAGTACATTTGTGCAACAAAGTCGTGTTGATCCGGACGGACAACATGACAGCCATGTACTACATCCAAAAGCAGGGAGGTACTCACTCACCACAACTGTCTCATCTGGCTCAGAGCATGTGGAAGTGGGCCATTCAGAGGAACATTTTCCTCATGGCGGAACACCTCCCGGGCAAGGACAATCAGATGGCGGATCTGCTCAGCAGATACAGCCATCAAATGCACGAGTGGGAGATGCATCCATCAGTACTCCACCCGTACTTCCAGCAGTGGGGTTATCCAGAGATAGACCTGTTTGCCACAAGGGAAAACGCAAAATGCCAAAGCTTTGCCGCCAGGTTCCCTCACCCGGAATCGCAAGGGAATGCGATATGGATGAACTGGTCAGGCAAATTTGCGTACGCTTTTCCCCCAGCGCCTCTCATTCCGCTGGTGGCAAGAAAGCTAAAGCAACACTCGATGACTCTCATCCTGGTTGCTCCAACATGGGCACGCCAACCATGGTACACCACGTTTCTAGAACTTTCCGTGGTACCACATCAGAGGCTGCATCTCACATCCAGGCTCTTAACGCAGAACCATGGCGACATTCAGCATCCAGATCCGCGACAGCTCAATCTGGCGATCTGGCTCCTGAAGTCTTAGAATTTGGCTACCTCAACCTGCCTCCAGAATGCATGGACATCATCCGGGAGGCAAGAAAGCCCACTACCCGAGCTTGCTATGCAGCAAAATGGAAGCGGTTTGTCATGTACTGTACAGACAACAATATCAACCCGCTGGATGCATCCATTCCTAACATCATCTGCTATTTGTTACATCTTTACAAATGCAATCTAGCGTACGCTTCCATTCGGATACATTTATCCGCCATAGCGGCTTATCTCCAGAATAGGCAACACCTCTCTGTTTTCAGGGTGCCTGCCATTAAAGCCTTCCTAGAAGGACTGAAGCGAGTCATTCCTCCAAGAACACCACCAGCTCCAGTGTGGAACCTCAATGTGGTCCTCACTAGGCTGATGGGCCCACCTTTTGAGCCACTGCACTCCTGCGAGATTCAGTTTCTCACATGGAAAGTGGCTTTTCTCATTGCTATCACATCGCTCAGACGTGTAAGTGAGCTGCAGGCGCTCACAATCCAAGAGCCATTCATCCAGATACATTCCAACAGGGTAGTGCTCCGCACTAACCCCAAATTCCTTCCTAAGGTGGTGTCACAGTTTCATATCAACCAAACTATTGACCTGCCTGCATTCTTCCAAAACCCACAAACAGTAGCAGAAAGAATGCTTCATACATTAGACGTTAGGAGGGCGCTAATGTACTACATTGACAGAACACAACCCTTTAGAAAGACACAACAACTTTTTGTTGCCTTCTCCGCACAGCACAAAGGCAACCCCATTTCCAAAGCAGGAATAGCCAGATGGATTGTTAAGTGCATTCAAATCTGTTATCAAAAGGCTAAACGTACTTTAACAATACCCCCAAGGGCGCACTCCACACGCAAATTGGGGGCCTCCATGGCTTTCCTGGGGAACATTCCCTTAGAAGACATTTGTAGAGCAGCCACATGGTCTACACCACACACATTTACCAAACATTACTGTGTAGATGTGCATTCAAAACAGCAGGCAGCTGTAGGACAGGCTGTTCTCAAGACACTTTTTCAGGCTTCTGCAGCTGGCACGGGCAACCGCCCTTAATGGAGGGACTGCTGTGTATTCTATGCATAAGATATGAATTTAGCAGCCCACATGCCTCGAACTGAATATGCTACTTACCAGTATGCATCTGTTCTTGGCATGTAGGGCTGCTAACATTCATATCGCCCGCCCTCCTCCCCGGTGCCCGTAGCGGCTTCAGATACTCTCTCTATATTCATCATTAGCATGGACATCCTTTACACTATTTCACTCCATCTCTGCCACAATGGCTAAAAAACAATCTGGGGATGGAGTCGATGCCCATGCGCACTGTAGTCCAGGGGAGGAGCCACCTATCTCGTGATACTTCGAAGACTCTTCCAGGACAACAATGTGCAATCATCCGGACCCAACACTAGGCGGCGATCTATGCATAAGATATGAATGTTAGCAGCCCTACATGTCAAGAACAGATGCATACTGGTAAGTAGCATATTCAATTCTTTCAGTATCTCTAGTCCAAGCAACGATTGCTTAACAAATCCAAGAACAATGAGTCCTAAGAGTATATGGACAAGTGCATCCGCTGACGTTTCAACCCTGACAAATGCACAGTTAGGGGAATGTCATGGCATGTCGTCTTCAGGACAAGGGAACAAGTGATAAGACAGCCAAATCCATATGTGTTTACGGATTATGTTAACAGTGTCAACTGAAGGATTACAAAGACACTCGATTCATGAAATAGGTGTAATTATCCTGACAATGGGCCTTTAGCAAATACTAGGGCCGTGATCTGGGAAGGATGATTCCAACAAACCGTCTGAGGTGAAAGCGCTGTTGTGGTAAATCAAATAGAAATTATACCTGAATAGGAAGAAATAGTCCAAGATAATTGGCTAGGTAATCTTGGAGACGGTATAATTGGCCAAGGAAACTGATCAGGAATGGAGACATCAATTCAATTTGGGGGCATCCATGTGGGCACTGGATAACTGTGGTTGTAATTTGATTCTTTCAAACGAGCCGCAAGGTGAATTGCAACTTTGCGGCTCGTACAAAAGAATCAAATTACAACCATGGTTATTAGGTGATTGCATGGATGCCCCCAAATTGAATGGATGCCTCCATTTCTGATATGTTTCTTTGGACAATTATACCGTCTCCAAGATTACCTAGCCACTTATCTTGGCCTATTTCTACCTATTCGGGTATAATTTCTATGTGATTTGCCACAACAGCGATTTCACCTCAGACGGTCTGTTGGAATCATCCTTCCCAGATCACGGCCCTAGTATTTGCTAAATGTCCATTGTCAGGATATTTACGCCTATTTCCAGAATAGTGTCTTCATAATCGTTCAGTTGACACCGTTAACATAATCGATAAACACATATGGAATTGGCTGTCTCATCACTTGTTCCCCTTGTCCTGAAGAAGACCCGCCATGACATTCCCCTCATTGTGCATTGGTCATGGTTGAAACGTCGACTGATACCCGTGTCCATATACTCTTAGGTCTCATTGTCCTTGGATTTGTTAAGCAATCGTTGCTTGGACTAGAGATACTGAAAGCATATATGGCTTGGACCTGAACATTGTCTATTTCCCTGCATAATTTTCCCTTGCATAATTTATGTATCGTTTTGTCACTTGTATGTAACATACACTCAAACACCATCTGTCACTTGGGCACTTTATTCACTGTAAATTCATGTCACTTGTGTCGTTCTATTTTTTGAATTACTATACAGCCTACATTTTGAATTTTTTGATTGATTGAAAAAAGAAAAGTACAAAGTTTTTGATACCGCCGCAAATTTTTTTATTGTTTGTTTTCCAACTTCTATCCTGAAAAATTCATTAATACTATACAAATGTTTGAACTGTAAATAAATGCTCTTACCCGACAGAACCAATTGTTACTTACTATATATATGTCTAGGTTCTGAGGGATATTGGGTTGCCCCATTGCTTTCAACAACATATTGAAACAAGGCATTTATTGATGGATATTATAGCTTATTACTGTATTATTTCCGCTTCAAAAATCTTTGCTAAAACCTCTTCATATAAAACTTCTTTGGACACCAGTGATCTGAGTTACTTCAGATCTATATCACTTCTCCCTTTCTTGGACGGGCTGCTGAAACGGCAGCCATGTTCCACTACAGCGTCATATGGAGACTAATACTCCACTACATTTGTTCCGAGATAGTTTCCGACCCAGACTCTGTACTGGGATCGTTGTCCTTTTAGTTTTGGATCAGCATCGCTGCATGGTGGACTGTGGCTGATTTCACTAGGCCTATCAGTGGTGTTTACCACAAGCATCGATCACGTCAGCAAACTCTGCAACTTCCACATTTGTTGCAGTGCTCTTGGCTGGATCTCTTCCTTTCTGGCAGTAAGCCATCTTGGTTCAAATCCCACTGAACTTGGGTTAATTTCTCGGGTGTTCCTTGGGGTAGGTCCAGATGCAGATGGTACTTTGATTCTTTTTTACATCAAACAGGGAGTCTTACTGGAGGCCTCTAATCTCCCTATGTTTGTAAACCTCACAAGAAGCTGGATGAGCAGACAAGTCTTAAAACCGAATCCTTTAAAGTTGGAAATCTTCCTGACTGAAAGTTTTCCAAACTGATGAGACCCTTCTGTGCATGCAATAATTGTGCAGAACGTAGGAGACTTTTGCAGCGTGAATCTTTCTGGATTCACTATGCTGTGCATTATTCCACGGTTGGGTCCGGAATCGTAGTCTTTTCTTTTTTTCTTTTTTCGTAGCCCAGGTGGGCGTCGACGTCCCACCTTCTGGTGTACTTCCTGTGACGTCGGCATGCTTCCTGCGGAAGCTCCCACCTTTGGGCGCCATCTTCAGATTATTTTTTCCGCCGTTGGATCCGGATCATCACCGAGAGGCTCCAGAGTTTTTGGAGGAAAAAGACGCATTCTTCACGGAAAAGATTGGAGAAGACTCCGAGGAACAAGATCACTGAGCCGGGACGACGAAGAAGGAGAACGTCGAGAACTTCGACGTCCAAAGGAAAATGCGCACACAGGAGGCCCCCTGAGCGCAGGAATGGACAAAACACCTTTTAAATTCTGCCGTAACTGCCACTACAAATACGCTCAGAAGGACCAGCACCCGGTCTGCAACCTCTGCCTACCGGTCGACCACGAGAGCAAGGATTGCAACACCTGCTCCGTCTTCACCCCAAAGACACTCCAGGTTAGAGAGAGACAGAAGTGCCAACTACACCATGCAAGGCAAAGGCCAACCTCCGTCGCTTCGGGACCTGGGCCTCTCCAGAGACGAGGAAGACAACATCGCCGAGGGACCAGATGACTACACGGTCATAGAGACCGATAAGAAAACATCTAAAGAGGTAGAAGAGACGTCGATCCCTAAACCCCTGACAGACTCTTGAAAGTCTGAGTCAGACTCTCGAAAAACAGAGTCTAAGTCCACGAAGGGAGCACCGGCGCCGAAAATCTCGACGGCCGCATATGCATCCATGGATAAACAGCCCAGCGGATCCTTTGAAATGGACTCCCAGATGGCAAAAATGGGCGAGAAGCCAAGGTCGTCGAAGCACGTTCCGGAAAAGGACCGCTCGACTTCGAAGGAGAAGGACCCGAAGGCCGCTTCGACGACGGCGCCGAAGAGATCGGCCGAAACTTTCAACGCCGAAATGGAGAGAAAGAAGAGAAGGCTCGGGCCGAAATGGATAACATCCTGCAAAAGAAGAGCGAGTTCGACGAGAAAATGAAAAGGTTCACGATACCGTCGAAGCCGCCGATGATCGTCGAAATAGAAGCGGAAGAGGAGTTCGACGCCGAAGAGCCGCCGAAGACCCCGAGCCCCAGGAACACCTGGAGGAAGAGGGCCTGTACTACGAAGAAGAAGGTGATGATGACCAGCGGATAAGTTTCGGCTCGGCATCCTCGATGGCACAGGACCTGGAGTGGCTGGACCTCGAGCCTGTGGAGATGTACCCCTCGAGGCCTTCACCGCCAGATGACATTGGGGTCTACAACATGGTCATCAGGAACGCGGCGATTGCTTATGGAGTAAAACTGGAGGAAGAAAAACCAAAGGCATGCTTCCTCTTAGAGACCCTGTTCCCCACTCAAACAAGGAGTCAATTCCTCCCCATGCTCCCAAGAGTCCTGGACCAAGGGAGGGAGGCATTCAAAGACCCAGCGACCTGAAGGTCTGTCACGCCTAGGACGGAGAAGAAATACAAGCACTCCTCTAAGGACCAGGGATCCGTCACGGCAGACTCCATTATTGCGGCAACAGCCAGGAAAAGTGCCAATGTGCCAACAACCTTAGGCCCACCACCAGACAAAGAAATTAGGAGGATGGACCTAACTGGGAGGAAAATAGAGAGGAATTCAGCGGTACACTGGCGCATTGCAATCTCCAATTCCCTACTAAACAGACACCAGTACCAGCACTGGGACTAGGTCGGACAGCTGCTCAAGCACCTCCCTGAGCAATACCAACAAAGAGCATCACACCTGGTGGAGGAAGGAAAAAATATAGCAAATTCCTGCCTGAAATCAGCCTTGGATGGGGCTGACACATCCAGCAGGCTTATGATGATCGGGGTCACAGAAAGAAGGCATGCCCGGCTGAGTATCTCCAGCTTCAAGCTGGAAGTACAGAACAACATTCTGAGCACTCTCTTCAATGGAGAAACACTGTTCGGGGCACCGGTGGATGAAAAACTCACCCAGCTCAAGAAAGAAAATGAGACTGCAAGGTCCATGGGGGCCTTACAGTTCAGAGGAATGAGAAGGGGTACCCCGACACGGAGACCAAACGGAAGGGGCGGAAACCAGCCGGGAACATCACACCAGGCATTCCAGCAGGCCTACCAGCGGGTCAATCAAGCACAGCAGGGCCAGCAGAGACAAACCTGCCAGTACCAGCCTTGGGCCAGTCCTTTCACGGGAGGGTGAATGGACGAGGGCAAACAAGAAGAGGGGGCCAGCAACCCACCTCAAAGTGACTCCGTCACGCAAAGCATGCCCACCCACACGACCCCCTCCGAGGGTGGGGCACAACAAGGTCAACAAAAGAGGGTTACACGAACCAAACTTCAACGAACATTTAACACCAGTAGGAGGCAGGCTAAAACATTTCTTCCAGGAATGGAAGAAGATAACCACGGACAAATAGATACTCAACATCATACAGTTTGGATACAGCATAGAACTGGAGAAGAAACTACCAAACAGAAAACCAAAAAAGAAGGCGCACTCAGCAAAAGAACTAGCGCTACTCCTAGAGGAAGCACAAGAATTCCTCCAAAAGGAGGCCATCGAACCAGTTCCATTCAGAGAAAGAAACAAGTGAGTGTACTCAAACTATTTCCTAGTACCAAAAGTGGACGAAACGCTAAGACCCATCCTGGATCTAGGGTTCCTAAACCAATACATAAAGACACAAAAATTCAAAAAGACATCCCTACTAGAGGTCATTCCTCAGACAAGGGGCGGAGACTTCATGTCCACCATAGACCTCAAAGACGCCTGCCTACAGATTCCCATGAACAGGCAGCACAAACATCTACTAAGATTTACCATCAACAAAGAACACTACCTGTTCACAGCCCTAGCCTTCGGACTAAAATCCGCACCAAGGGTCTTCACCAAGTGTCTCGCTGCTGTGGCAGCTCACCTACGGAGGGAAGGATTCATGTACCCTTACCTCGACGACTGGTTAATAAAAGCAAATTCCCACAGGACATGCAAGGAGCACGCACAGCGGGTCACAAAAACACTGCCAAGCCTGGGATTCTCCATAGACTCGGCGAAGTACTCAATGGAACCAGAGCAAGTGAAGATCTTTCTAGGTGCACAGATCAACACAATACAGAGCAAGGTGTTCCCCAGCGACAAGAGAAACACTTGCCCTGCTGAAGGAGACACGCCACTACCAGAAGGGGCGAGCTCTGACAGTGAGGACAGCGAGCAAGATCATGGGGATGATGTTGTCCTACATACACTTGGTCCCCAATATAGTTCTCCACATGAGACCATTCCAGGAATGGCTGCAACAACAATGGTCACAAGCTACAGGAAGTTGGGAAGATCTAGTGGTTGTAACGTACGCAGTGCAAGAGGAGATAAAGTGGTGGAACAAGGAGAACATAACAAAAGGGAAGCCTTTAACACCACCAACCCCAACGGTGACCATCACCACAGACGCATCCCAGATGGGATGGGGAGCACACATGAACAAGCTCAAGGTGAGGGGTCTGTGGACTCCAGCAGATGCGGTCAGACACATCAACTACCTAGAACTAAAGACCGTGCTACTTGCCCTGAATGCCTTCCAGAAACAACTGTACAACCAGGGTGTGTTGATACAAACAGACAACACAACAACAACAAACAGGGAGGAACACAATCAGTTGCACTATCCAACCTAGCGCAGGAAATATGGAGATGGGCCATCCCACTCAAAATAGACCTGCTAGCCATACACCTACCAGGGAAGGACAATGTGGAAGCAGACAGGCTCAGCAGACCAATATTAGCATCCCACGAGTGGGAGCTCAATGCACAGGAAATGCAAAGGCTATTCAGGAGGTGGGGAACACCAACAATAGACCTATTTGTGACCCACCAGAATGCAAAATGTCGGTACTTCGCATCCAGGCAACCAGAGGAACAATCCCTGGGGAATGCCCTATGGATAAGCTGGTCAAAAACATTTGCCTACGCTTTTCCCCCAATACCACTGATACAGAGGGTACTCAGCAAGTGCAGAACCAGCAACATGACACTGATCCTGGTGGCACCACAGTGGGCAAGGCAGACCTGGTACTCACAAATAATGGAAATGGCACAGGGACCACCCCGCAAGTTCGGGAAAAGAAAAGACTTACTCTCCATGCAAAACACAGAAGTACTACACCCAGAGGGAGAGAGCCTCAGCTTAGCTGCATGGCTACTGAAGACATAGTTTGCACACCTAAGACTACCGGAGAGCACGCTGCGGGTGCTACGGGAGGCAAGGAGACCTGCCACATGAAAGTGCTATGTGGCAAAATGGAAAAGGTTCACACAATGGTGCAGCAAGGAGAAGCTACACAAGAAAATGACAAGGGAATCAACGGTGCTAAAATATCTAACACACCTGCTGAAAGCAAAACCAAGTTCATCCTCGCTAAGGTAACACCTAGCAGCGATAGTAGCCTACACACGAGAAGAGACAGGAAAGAGCTTCTTTCCTGTGTCTCCTCTTGTGTAGGCTAGGATTCCTGGAAGGGGCAAAAAGGATTGCACCACCTAAGAGGATGCCGCCACCGGCATGGAACCTGAATTTAGTCCTAACAATGAAGACAGCCTTTCTGGTGGCAATCACCTCGCTGCGCAGGGTAAGCAAGCTGCAAGCGCTGATGCTACAAGAACCCTACATCCAAATACACAATGACAGGGTGGTAATGAAAACGGACCCACACTTTATGCCAAAGGTGGTGTCAAGGTTTCACATGAACCAAACAATATAAATACCGAGCTTCTTTCAGAAACCATACACAAGCGCAAAGAGGGCACTGCACACTCTGGACGCTAGAAGGGCAATAATTCATTACATGGAAAGAACAAAAGAGCACAGGAAGACAAAGCAGTTCTTTGTGTTCTTCGCAACCCGTTTCCTGGGTAGACCAGTAACAAAAGACACCATTGCACGATGGATCGCACAAACGATACAATTCTGCCACAAATAGACAGGGCAAGAACTAACAGAGGGGGCACAAGCCCACTCGACCAGAAAAAAGAGAGCAACAATAGCCTTCATGGCTGACACACCCATTCAAGACATATGCCTGGCGGCAACATGGGCTTCAGTGCACACGTTCACTGAGCACTACTGCATGGATATACAAATGAACAAGGATGCACAAGTAGGACAGAAGGTGCTTCAACACATATTCAATAACCAACGCTCATCTTCCACCCAGCCGCCACGTCTATGCACAGCACAGTGAATCCAGAAAGATTCACCCTGCAAAACGAATAGTTTCTTACCTGTCGGTGTAGTTTTGCAGCTTGAAGATCTTTCTGGATTCACTAGCAAACCCACCCACCTCCGCCAGAAAGATGAGGCTGAAGAAGAAGGTGGAAATACAAGGTATGAAGTACAAACAGACACTTTAAGAGACAAGATGATAAATCATTTACTTTAAGGAAGAACTTGAAAACCTTGCCAAGGATTCACAAACAGATCACAAAAACAAGAAAAAAAGAATCCGAAGATGGCGCTCAAAGGTGGGAGCTTCCGCAGGAAGCGTGCCGACGTCACAGGAAGTACACCAGAAGGTGGGACGTCGGCGCCCACCTGGGCTACGAAAAAAAGAAAAGACTACGATTCCAGACCCAACCGCGGAATAATGCACAGCATAGTGAATCCAGAAAGATCTTCAAGCTGCAAAACTACACCGACAGGTAAGAAACTATTTGTTACTTGACTCCTCTCGGTCTTAAATCTAAAGTTTCTTATTCCCATCAAATCTTTTTTGATCACCTTTGCCTTCCTCTGTGCATTTTTTTTCCCCTCCATTTGGTTCTCACTCTGGATTTCTGTTATGAACACCTTACATTCTCAGCTGGACCTCTGGAATTCTCTGTGCGTCGTCCTCTCGGCCAAGTCCATCTCCAGGTTACATTATGTCTAGGACTCTGCTGCTCAACTCCTTTTCGGACTTAGAAATCCACTCATGTCTGTGACAATATCCATTCCATCCATTAGCTCCAAAAACTTAAAAGAATTAAGTCATAAGTCATAATGTTTAATCGTCGATGTTTCTTCCCAGCTTTTAACCAAGTGCTTCTGCCGCTACACACTGCGCCAGACCCTCAGATCTCCTAGTAGGCCCCTGTTCGTGAGGGCTGCTTGTTCTGATACCCAGATGGGCACCTGGCCTAAGCCTTACTCTTGCCCACCGGTGAATACGCAGGTGGCCAGGCGCCACAGACTGATGCCATGCGATCCTGATTTCCAGACACAGCATACTACTTCACAAGAGTATGGTGGTCCAAGCTTCTATCAGTGTATTGAACCTAAATTCCTTCCCTGGGATCAATGTTCTTTGCGCCACCTAACCTCTCCAAAGACGAGGAGAGAATCCATAATCTGGACCCAAAAGAGCATTAAGCTCTTACATTGACGATGAGCTTTTTGTGGGGTTCTCTAGGGCAAAGAAAGGAAAGATGGCGCCAGAAAGGACACAGCCATGGTGGATGGTCCTTTGCAATAAGATCCGTTTGCACTGACCAAAAAGCAGGCTCTGGAAAGACTAAGGGCCCATTCCACCCAGTCCAAGGCTGCTACCACCACTGTGTGGACACACGGCGTGGCATGCCTTTCCTTGGCATTTGTCAGGCCGCGACATGTACGGTCGAGCACACATTCACGAAGTACTACTGCCTTGATGAGTCTCAGCTGGACCTCTGGAATTCTGTGTGTCGTCCTCTGGGCCAAGTCCATCTCCAGGCTACTGTATGTCTAGGACTCTCCTGCTGAACTCATTTTCAGATTTAGAAAACCACTCTTGTCAGTGACAATATCCATTCTATCTATTGGTTTCCAAAACTCAAAAGAATTGTCATAAGTTCTAATGTGAATAGTCTGGGGGACAGTCTACAGGTCGAGCTGGAAGTGCATTTCGCCCGTTATGTCCTGCAGGATCTTTTTGGCCTGAGCCCAGTCCACGGTCTGCTTTGGTGTCTATTGGTAAAGTGAAGAGTCCACGGCTAAAAGCATCCATTAGAAGAACGGGTTAGTTATCTTTGGTGACTCTCTTTCTGACGGCTACTCTGTCTAACTGCAGGTTACTCACTGTTCTCCCACCTCCCCTTCCTGTGGATGGGTCTTTTCTGAAAAGGTCTCACATTAGACATCTGCACACTGGCCCCTCCAGTTGTTTTGTGCTCTGCTTCTGAGGGGCGGAAAGCATCAAGCCAGAAACTGATGGGGTGGGGGTGGCGCTGGTATACAGCTCTGCTCCGTCATTTCTGGGTTGGAACGAAGCCATACCGGAGCCGCACTGCGCCACCTGGCGGTGTGTGGGAGCACTGCTTGCAAAATGTATGCATCCAGTTCCACGCCTGGGGATATTCTAAAGGGGATGAGTGTGCGGTTAGACTAGACACTAGAGCATCCACCAGAAAGAGCGTCATGGTCTTGAAGGGAAGTAACGTGTTGTTTTGGAACAAAATCTAATGTTTTGACACAGAATGATGATTCCCCACACTAAAGTGCAAAGGTAGCTGGAATTGGCAGGGGCAGCCCTTAAAAGCAGGCGGTCCCCTGCAAAACAAAATGTAGTGGACACCAAATCCGAGGGGGAAAAAAGATTACATTTGCATAAAAATAAAATAGAAAAAAAAAGGTTCGCCTAGGGCGTGAGTTTGCAGCTAGTTTGGGCACTCCTTGTCCTGGACGTGTTAATGTGCTCCAGTGTGAGGGGCTGACACTGAGGCCTCTGCTGTGATCCGGTGTCTGGCAGGAAGGCGAAGAGTGGTGAGTTTAGGGGGAAGGGGAGGTTGGACTAACTCCTGCCAGCTGTGGTCCGACTGCAGGGGATAGAGGGCCTGTTTACATTCCAGCTGAAAGACTTTTGTCTTTTCTGCCTCTCAGCGGAGGGGGGAGGGGCTAAGGGTCTCCAGCCTGGAGGGGGAGGGTGGGATTTTGAGCCAGCTCGCCTCGATCCACATACTTTGGCAGTGAGAAAGGAAAGAGATCCCGGTGCTGTTTTAGTTGCCATGGCAACCATTGAAAATAACCCATTTAAGGAAATTACATGACCTCATCGGAGTTCAGAGGGCTCCGACCCCGACCTCTCAGCTGGCAGAGTTCGACTCTCCCTTTCCTTGCTTTGCTTGCACTGCTGTGATATTCGTGTTTGATATTACGTGAGCCCCGTCTTCTGTAAGCAACACCCTAAAATCCCGTCTAAAGCTCCCATCCCGCAAAGACGCTACCCCCAGGAGCGGGTTACACATTCCAACATGTGCACTGCAGACCGTCCAGAGAGCAGTGAGACTCTGCTCCCTCAGTGAACACGGGGGCTGTGGAGCAGTGCGACTCTGCTCCCTCAGTGAGCGCGAGGCCTGTGGAACAGTGCGACTCTGCTCCCTCAGTGAGCGCGGGGGCTGTGAAGCAGTGCGACTCTGCTCCCTCAGTGAGCGCGAGGCCTGTGGAGCTGTGCGACTCTGCTCCCTCAGTGAGCGCAAGGCCTGTGGAGCAGTGCGACTCTGCTCCCTCAGTGAGCGCGGGGGCTGTGGAGCAGTGCGACTCTGCTCCCTCAGTGAGCGCGAGGCCTGTGGAGCAGTGCGACTCTGCTCCCTCAGTGAGCGCGAGGCCTGTGGAGCAGTGCGACTCTGCGCGACTCTGCTCCCTCAGTGAGCGCGAGGCCTGTGGAGCAGTGCGACTCTGCTCCCTCAGTGAGCGCGGGGGCTGTGGAGCAGGGAGACTCTGCTCCCTCAGTGAGCGCGGGGGCTGTGGAGCAGTGAGACTCTGCTCCCTCAGTGAGCGCGGGGGCTGTGGAGCAGTGCGACTCTGCTCCCTCAGTGAGCGCGGGGGCTGTGGAGCAGTGCGACTCTGCTCCCTCAGTGAGCGCGGGGGCTGTGGAGCAGTGCGACTCTGCTCCCTCAGTGAGCGCGAGGCCTGTGGAGCAGTGCGACTCTGCTCCCTCAGTGAGCGCGGGGGCTGTGGAGCAGTGAGACTCTGCTCCCTCAGTGAGTGCGGGGGCTGTGGAGCAGTGCGACTCTGCTCCCTCAGTGAGCGCGAGGCCTGTGGAGCAGTGCGACTCTGCTCCCTCAGTGAGCGCGGGGGCTGTGGAGCAGTGCGACTCTGCTCCCTCAGTGAGCGCGAGGCCTGTGGAGCAGTGCGACTCTGCTCCCTCAGTGAGCGCGAGGCCTGTGGAGCAGTGCGACTCTGCTCCCTCAGTGAGCGCGGGGGCTGTGGAGCAGGGAGACTCTGCTCCCTCAGTGAGCGCGGGGGCTGTGGAGCAGTGAGACTCTGCTCCCTTAGTGAGCGTGGGGGCTGTGGAGCAGTGCGACTCTGCTCCCTCAGTGAGCGCGGGGGGCTGTGGAGCAGTGCGACTCTGCTCCCTTAGTGAGCGTGGGGGCTGTGGAGCAGTGAGACTCTGCTCCCTCAGTGAGCGCGGCGACTGTGGAGCAGTGAAACTCTGCTTTCTCAGTGAGCGCGGGGGCTGTGGAGCAGTGAAACTCTGCTCTCTGTGAGCTCGGAGGCTTTGGAGCAGTGAGACTCTGCTCCCTCAGTGAGTGTGGAGTCTTCTGTGTTCTCACTGCACGGCTCTTCCTCTCACTGCAGGGACTCGTCTGGTAGTGCTGGACCCTGCCACTCCTTGCAGGCCTGCACCGCCCACTGCCGGGTTCATTCTGACTGCAGCCCCCCTCCTATCACTGCAGCCTCCCCTCCTATCACTGCAGCCTCCCCTCCTGTCACTGCAGCCCCCTCCTGTCACTGCAGCCCCCTCCTGTCACTGCAGCCCCCTCCTGTCACTGCAGCCCCCCTCCTGTCACTGTAGCCCCCCTCCTGTCACTGCAGCCTCCCCTCCTGTCACTGCAGCCTCCCCACAGTGTAGCCCCCCTCCTGTCACTGCAGCCCCCCTCCTGTCACTGCAGCCCCCCTCCTGTCACTGCAGCCTCCCCTCCTGTCACTGCAGCCCCCCTCCTGTCACTGCAGCCTCCCCATCAGTGTAGCCCCCCTCCTGTCACTGCAGCCCCCCTCCTGTCACTGCAGCCCCCCTCCTGTCACTGCAGCCTCCCCTCCTGTCCCTGCAGCCTCCCCTCCTGTCCCTGCAGCCTCCCCTCCTGTCCCTGCAGCCTCCCCTCCTGTCCCTGCAGCCTCCCCTCCTGTCCCTGCAGCCTCCCCTCCTGTCCCTGCAGCCTCCCCTCCTGTCCCTGCAGCCTCCCCTCCTGTCCCTGCAGCCTCCCCTCCTGTCCCTGCAGCCTCCCCTCCTGTCACTGCAGCCTCCCCTCCTGTCACTGCAGCCTCCCCTCCTGTCACTGCAGCCTCCCCTCCTGTCACTTCAGCCCCCCTCCTGTCACTGCAGCCTCCCCTCCTGTGACTGCAGACTCCCCATCAGTGTAGCCCCCCTCCTGTCACTGCAGCCCCCCTCCTGTCACTGCAGCCCCCCCTCCTGTCACTGCAGCCCCCCTCCTGTCACTGCAGCCCCCCTCCTGTCACTGCAGCCTCCCCTCCTGTCACTGCAGCCTCCCCTCCTGTCACTGCAGCCTCCCCTCCTGTCACTGCAGCCTCCCCTCCTGTCACTGCAGCCTCCCCTCCTGTCACTGCAGCCTCCCCTCCTGTCACTGCAGCCCCCCTCCTGTCACTGCAGCCCCACTCCTGTCACTGCAGCCTCCCCTCCTGTCACTGCAGCCTCCCCTCCTGTCACTGCAGCCCCCCTCCTGTCACTGCAGCCTCCCCTCCTGTCACTGCAGCCTCCCCTCCTGTCACTGCAGCCTCCCCTCCTGTCACTGCAGCCTCCCCTCCTGTCACTGCAGCCTCCCCTCCTGTCACTGCAGCCTCCCCTCCTGTCACTGCAGCCTCCCCTCCTGTCACTGCAGCCTCCCCTCCTGTCACTGCAGCCTCCCCTCCTGTCACTGCAGCCTCCCCTCCTGTCACTGCAGCCTCCCCTCCTGTCACTGCAGCCTCCCATCCTGTGACTGCAGCCTCCCCATCAGTGTAGCCCCCCTCCTGTCACTGCAGCCTCCCCTCCTGTCACTGCAGCCTCCCCTCCTGTCACTGCAGCCTCCCCTCCTGTCACTGCAGCCTCCCCTCCTGTCACTGCAGCCTCCCCTCCTGTCACTGCAGCCTCCCCTCCTGTCACTGCAGCCTCCCCTCCTGTCACTGCAGCCTCCCCTCCTGTCACTGCAGCCTCCCCTCCTGTCACTGCAGCCCCCCTCCTGTCACTGCAGCCTCCCCTCCTGTGACTGCAGCCTTCCCATCAGTGTAGCCCCCCTCCTGTCACTGCAGCCTCCCCTCCTGTCACTGCAGCCTCCCCTCCTGTCACTGCAGCCTCCCCTCCTGTCACTGCAGCCTCCCCATCAGTGTAGCCCCCCTCCTGTCACTGCAGCCTCCCCTCCTGTCACTGCAGCCTCCCCTCCTGTCACTGCAGCCCCCCTCCTGTCACTGCAGCCTCCCCATCAGTGTAGCCCCCCTCCTGTCACTGCAGCCCCCCTCCTGTCACTGCAGCCCCCCTCCTGTCCCTGCAGCCTCCCCTCCTGTCCCTGCAGCCTCCCCTCCTGTCCCTGCAGCCTCCCCTCCTGTCCCTGCAGCCTCCCCTCCTGTCCCTGCAGCCTCCCCTCCTGTCCCTGCAGCCTCCCCTCCTGTCCCTGCAGCCTCCCCTCCTGTCCCTGCAGCCTCCCCTCCTGTCCCTGCAGCCTCCCCTCCTGTCCCTGCAGCCTCCCCTCCTGTCACTGCAGCCTCCCCTCCTGTCACTGCAGCCTCCCCTCCTGTCACTGCAGCCTCCCCTCCTGTCACTGCAGCCTCCCCTCCTGTCACTGCAGCCTCCCCTCCTGTGACTGCAGACTCCCCATCAGTGTAGCCCCCCTCCTGTCACTGCAGCCCCCCTCCTGTCACTGCAGCCCCCCTCCTGTCACTGCAGCCCCCCCTCCTGTCACTGCAGCCCCCCTCCTGTCACTGCAGCCCCCCTCCTGTCACTGCAGCCTCCCCTCCTGTCACTGCAGCCTCCCCTCCTGTCACTGCAGCCTCCCCTCCTGTCACTGCAGCCTCCCCTCCTGTCACTGCAGCCTCCCCTCCTGTCACTGCAGCCTCCCCTCCTGTCACTGCAGCCCCCCTCCTGTCACTGCAGCCCCCCTCCTGTCACTGCAGCCCCCCTCCTGTCACTGCAGCCCCCCTCCTGTCACTGCAGCCTCCCCTCCTGTCACTGCAGCCCCCTCCTGTCACTGCAGCCCCCTCCTGTCACTGCAGCCCCCCTCCTGTCACTGCAGCCCCCCTCCTGTCACTGCAGCCTCCCCTCCTGTCACTGCAGCCTCCCCTCCTGTCACTGCAGCCTCCCCTCCTGTCACTGCAGCCTCCCCTCCTGTCACTGCAGCCTCCCCTCCTGTCACTGCAGCCTCCCCTCCTGTCACTGCAGCCTCCCCTCCTGTCACTGCAGCCTCCCCTCCTGTCACTGCAGCCTCCCCTCCTGTCACTGCAGCCTCCCCTCCTGTCACTGCAGCCTCCCCTCCTGTCACTGCAGCCTCCCCTCCTGTGACTGCAGCCTCCCCATCAGTGTAGCCCCCCTCCTGTCACTGCAGCCTCCCCTCCTGTCACTGCAGCCTCCCCTCCTGTCACTGCAGCCTCCCCTCCTGTCACTGCAGCCTCCCCTCCTGTCACTGCAGCCTCCCCTCCTGTCACTGCAGCCTCCCCTCCTGTCACTGCAGCCCCCCTCCTGTGACTGCAGCCTCCCCTCCTGTGACTGCAGCCTCCCCTCCTGTGACTGCAGCCTCCCCTCCTGTGACTGCAGCCTCCCCTCCTGTCACTGCAGCCTCCCCTCCTGTCACTGCAGCCTCCCCTCCTGTGACTGCAGCCTCCCATCAGTGTAGCCCCCCTCCTGTCACTGCAGCCCCCCCTCCTGTCACTGCAGCCCCCCTCCTGTCACTGCAGCCCCCCCTCCTGTCACTGCAGCCTCCCCTCCTGTCACTGCAGCCCCCTCCTGTCACTGCAGCCCCCCTCCTGTCACTGCAGCCCCCTCCTGTGACTGCAGCCTCCCCTCCTGTCACTGCAGCCCCCCTCCTGTCACTGCAGCCTCCCCTCCTGTCACTGCAGCCTCCCCTCCTGTCACTACAGCCTCCCCTCCTGTCACTGCAGCCTCCCCTCCTGTCACTGCAGCCTCCCCTCCTGTCACTGCAGCCTCCCCTCCTGTCACTGCAGCCCCCCTCCTGTCACTGCAGCCTCCCCTCCTGTGACTGCAGCCTTCCCATCAGTGTAGCCCCCCTCCTGTCACTGCAGCCTCCCCTCCTGTCACTGCAGCCTCCCCTCCTGTCACTGCAGCCTCCCCTCCTGTCACTGCAGCCTCCCCATCAGTGTAGCCCCCCTCCTGTCACTGCAGCCCCCCTCCTGTCACTGCAGCCCCCCTCCTGTCACTGCAGCCTCCCCTCCTGTCACTGCAGCCTCCCCTCCTGTCACTGCAGCCTCCCATCCTGTCACTGCAGCCTCCCCTCCTGTCACGGCAGCCTCCCCTCCTGTCACGGCAGCCCCCTCCTGTCACTGCAGCCCCCCTCCTGTCACTGCAGCCTCCCCTCCTGTCACTGCAGCCTCCCCTCCTGTCACTGCAGCCTCCCCTCCTGTCACTGCAGCCCCCCTCCCGTCACTGCAGCCCTCTCCCGTCACTGCAGCCCCCCTCCCGTCACTGCAGCCCCCCTCCAGTCACTGCAGCCTCCCTCCCGTCACTGCAGCCCCCATCAGTGTAGCCCCCCTCCTGTCACTGCAGCCCCCCTCCTGTCACTGCAGCCCCCCTCCTGTCACTGCAGCCCCCCTCCTGTCACTGCAGCCTCCCCTCCTGTCACTGCAGCCTCCCCTCCTGTCACTGCAGCCTCCCCTCCTGTCACTGCAGCCTCCCCTCCTGTCACTGCAGCCTCCCCTCCTGTCACTGCAGCCTCCCCTCCTGTCACTGCAGCCTCCCCTCCTGTCACTGCAGCCCCCCTCCTGTCACTGCAGCCCCCCTCCTGTCACTGCAGCCTCCCCTCCTGTGACTGCAGCCTTCCCATCAGTGTAGCCCCCCTCCTGTCACTGCAGCCTCCCCTCCTGTCACTGCAGCCTCCCCTCCTGTCACTGCAGCCTCCCCTCCTGTCACTGCAGCCTCCCCATCAGTGTAGCCCCCCTCCTGTCACTGCAGCCCCCCTCCTGTCACTGCAGCCCCCCTCCTGTCACTGCAGCCCCCCTCCTGTCACTGCAGCCTCCCCTCCTGTCACTGCAGCCTCCCCTCCTGTCACTGCAGCCTCCCATCCTGTCACTGCAGCCTCCCCTCCTGTCACGGCAGCCTCCCCTCCTGTCACGGCAGCCCCCTCCTGTCACTGCAGCCCCCCTCCTGTCACTGCAGCCTCCCCTCCTGTCACTGCAGCCTCCCCTCCTGTCACTGCAGCCTCCCCTCCTGTCACTGCAGCCCCCCTCCCGTCACTGCAGCCCTCTCCCGTCACTGCAGCCCTCTCCCGTCACTGCAGCCCCCCTCCCGTCACTGCAGCCCCCCTCCAGTCACTGCAGCCTCCCTCCCGTCACTGCAGCCCCCATCAGTGTAGCCCCCCTCCTGTCACTGCAGCCCCCCTCCTGTCACTGCAGCCCCCCTCCTGTCACTGCAGCCTCCCCTCCTGTCACTGCAGCCTCCCCTCCTGTCACTGCAGCCTCCCCTCCTGTCACTGCAGCCTCCCCTCCTGTCACTGCAGCCTCCCCTCCTGTCACTGCAGCCTCCCCTCCTGTCACGGCAGCCCCCCTCCTGTCACGGCAGCCCCCCTCCTGTCACTGCAGCCCCCCTCCTGTCACTGCAGCCCCCCTCCTGTCACTGCAGCCCCCCTCCTGTCACTGCAGCCCCCCTCCTGTCACTGCAGCCTCCCCTCCTGTCACTGCAGCCTCCCCTCCAGTCACTGCAGCCTCCCTCCCGTCACTGCAGCCCCCATCAGTGTAGCCCCCCTCCTGTCACTGCAGCCCCCCTCCTGTCACTGCAGCCCCCCTCCTGTCACTGCAGCCCCCCTCCTGTCACTGCAGCCTCCCCTCCTGTCACTGCAGCCTCCCCTCCTGTCACTGCAGCCTCCCCTCCTGTCACTGCAGCCTCCCCTCCTGTCACTGCAGCCTCCCCTCCTGTCACTGCAGCCTCCCCTCCTGTCACTGCAGCCTCCCCTCCTGTCACGGCAGCCTCCCCTCCTGTCACTGCAGCCTCCCCTCCTGTCACGGCAGCCCCCCTCCTGTCACGGCAGCCCCCCTCCTGTCACTGCAGCCCCCCTCCTGTCACTGCAGCCCCCCTCCTGTCACTGCAGCCCCCCTCCTGTCACTGCAGCCCCCCTCCTGTCACTGCAGCCCCCCTCCTGCAGCCCCCTCCCGTCACTGCAGCCCCCTCCCGTCACTGCAGCCTCCCTCCCGTCACTGCAGCCTCCCTCCCGTCACTGCAGCCCCCCTCCCGTCACTGCAGCCCCCCTCCCGTCACTGCAGCCCCCCTCCCGTCACTGCAGCCCCCCCTCCCGTCACTGCAGCCTCCCTCCCGTCACTGCAGCCCCCCTCCCGTCACTGCAGCCCCCCCTCCCGTCACTGCAGCCCCCCTCCCGTCACTGCAGCCCCCCTCCCGTCACTGCAGCCTCCCTCCCGTCACTGCAGCCTCCCCATCACGTCACTGCAGCCCCCTCCCGTCACTGCAGCCCCCCTCCCGTCACTGCAGCCCCCCTCCCGTCACTGCAGCCCCCCTCCCGTCACTGCAGCCCCCCTCCCGTCACTGCAGCCCCCCTCCCGTCACTGCAGCCCCCCTCCCGTCACTGCAGCCTCCCTCCCGTCACTCAGGGCCCCTTCTGCCAGGTCACTTCTCGCTGCAGTATCCTGTTTTACTACACCATCGTTTTTCACTCCTATATGTCCCCTCACTGGGCTCCATAGTAGCGCGCTACTCGCCCAAAAAGCGATTTAATACCCCATCAGGTGTGGCAAGCGATATATAAATACAAACCTTTTTTTCCATCTTCTATCCCTCTCGAATTAAATAACGAACTAAAATATCCACCACTCAAATTACTTTCATATTTCACTATACTAATTCATCATAAATCCTTTATGGATTCCGGAGTAGTGTGCAGCTTGACGAAAAAGTGCTTCAACACACCATCAGGGGTAAGTAAGCGCTATATAAATGCATTTACAATACAGTACAGTCAAAGGTCTCTCCTCTCACTGCAGGGTTCCTCCTAGATTAGCAAGGTTCTTTGTCTTTCTCAATCTTCCTCACTCCCTCTGCACTTTCTCCCTCTCCGCAGTTTCCCTCCCCTCCTTACAGGTCCTCTGCCTCGATGCAGGCCTCACCTTTTTCTCCCCACCACAATCACCTTTGTTTCCCTTTACATCTTTTCTTCTCATTTCAGTGTGTTTTCTCTCTCTCCGTTCTCTCTCTCTCCGTTCTCTCTTTCTCCGTTCTCTCCTCTCTTCCGATTTCTATATCGTGTTCTGCTCGCAATATTTACAGGATAAGTCCTGCCGTTGTCTCCCTCACACGCACTCCCTGGGCGTTTCCTCTGTTTCTCTCTCTTCCTCTGCCCCATCTAGGCTCTTCTCTCTACTTCTCTTTGTAGTTGCTCTTTTTTCCCAACCCCTCTTCTTTGTACAGGTGTATTCTTTCTCCCCATTTCTCGGTCTTCGTTGGTGCTCTGTGGCCAGCCCTCTGCTGTAAGGTAGGGTACCATCTGACTGGTGTGGCCCAGACGCCCAAAACAAGCCCCTTGGGACCCCAGATCCCTAGAGAGGGGCCTGTTCCGCCCCAAGGTCAATGAACATCCGTGATTTATGTGAGACTCTGGGCCCCACTTCATATTCCATCATTTTCTGTACGCCATTTGTGTGGGCTGCCTTTTTATGTCCATGCCTGTAGAAAAATAGGCGAAATTTGTGAAATCCGGAATTGTTTCCCTTTGAAATACAAAGTTAAGATAACAGGCATTTAAAGAAATGATTTTGAAAAGTCTTTGAGAGCTGACTAATTGATTGTTAAAGCGAGCAGAGGAATGACTGCCTTGTTGCTAAAAAGAATGGAGATTTGTATACAAATTCCTTGTCCCCAACCAGCTCTTCGCCTTTCCAGAATAGCAAAACACACACAAGTAGCCGGAATTTTTACCCAAGAAAGGTGGCAACCCTCTGTCTCAGGGCTCAAGTCGAGGGTAGACGCCGTCTAACCACTATTTTCAGTGGGTTGACGCCATCTACCCTTCTGCAAAGTCTGCCACTTTCAGTGGCATGCCTAGTCCTTTCCTACTTCTCCCAGAATTCACAGAAATATGCTGAAGTCGTCCCTGATGTGATTCGTCTGACACCAGGACACTTCCAGCAGCTCCTGTATGTTGTCTGCTTTTGCTAATCAGATTAGTTTAAACCCATAACAAAGGCCCATCAGGCCCCCTTGTGTTGAGTATCCTGGCTGGGAGCTATCTGGAGCCTCACACCTACATGTAATGGAGGGTAAACAAGGACACCCAGCTTATCACTTCACAAGTACTTTGAGGTACTGGGTTTTTAGGAACCGGTGCCGAACCGGTAACCCAGCGGTGCGAGGGGATCAACACACCAAAGACCTCGGGTTCTCCTGAGTCAGACCCACAGAAACTTCAGAGTCTTCCAGGTGAAGTCAAAGATTAGTTTATTGGCTGCAACCAAGGTGACAGGGTCCTAGAAGTACGATACAAGTATATTCAGGAGACTGCACACTTTCATGAAGTCAGGCTTCTCTTCTTATACCTAATATTCACCCTTTGGCGAAACATTCCTTGGGTGCGCGGTATTCCATTTATGGTTACTGATTACAAAAAGAAAAGCAGAGTCATGATGACATGTACATATTTCACGTCGTGCTGCCCATAACAAATCATCCGGCAAGGCCCAACATTTCATCAGATATCGCTGGACCCCTAATAAAAATGGTCACCTCCCCACCATAAAATAAGTGAGGAGAAAGGAGTGAAGGAAGATGTGAGCGAGATATGGCAGGTGTGCGTGCTGAAATGGTTTTATGGCCGGTTGGGCCTAGATACTATCTTGCTTGGCCACTGGGAGGGAACTGACCTAACGAGCTCGGCCTGGGGCAATGGTTCTAACTTGTACTGGGGTCAGGAAGAAGTCGATTAAGGAGTACGTGTCCTTGTGGAATCAAATTCGACTGGATTAAGGCCTATGTAGAGGGCAACATGCAACTGAGGGTTCAGAAGGTAAATGACGATTTCGAGGCGCAATTGTCACTCGAATATACTGAAAATATACGTGCTTGATGTACTCGTCATTTCCGGTCTTTTGATACCAAATTCGTCCTATTTCGACGAAGTTTTTATTCTCGAGTCCGGTACTATTACGGATCCATATTTTTCAGAACCACAGACCCTCCTTTTGCCCTTACATAGGCAATTAATCTATTCTCATGTTAATCTGAGTCCAGATCTATATTCCTAAAGTCATTGAGGTGTTGCTGCAACATCATTCTAGTGCTGAGTTCGTGTCTTGACACAGGCTTCCTTACACATGATGTAGCACAGAGGCCACATATTGCAGGAGCACACTGTATGCATAGACAGAACAGGAAAAGAATGGCTAAGACCATCCCAATGACCATCAGAATTTTCCATCCCCAGGCAGATATCAGCCCCCAGAACCATCCCATTAATGACCAATCTCCTTTATCCACATGAATAGATTCGGAAATCTTATGTAGTTTGGAGATGGCCCTGTATACTGTTGGAGCATTATCTGGAATAAAGATGCAACAACTGGACTGGATCAATTTGCATACTCCACCCCGGTCCGCAAGTATTACATCCAAAGCGACCCGGTTCTGAAGGGTCATCAGTCGATCCGACTGGAGCTCAGCAGTCAGGTTACTAAGGGCACCGGCAGTCTCAATCATGGTGGATTCAACTACCCTCGTCAATTGCCTTATGTTTCTGCTGTTAACCATGGCTCCCCAGAACGGCAGAATACCCATTGCGAAGTCACCAAATTCTTGACCCGCAGTGTCTTCTTTACTCAGAACACCTCTAACTACCCTTGTCCGATGGTAGTCCGCCGCTGCTGTGTAGGTGGGGGGTAACAGGAATGAAACAAAACATGAGCCCGAGAAGTCAGGGGGCAACCACGTATAGGCTCTATCGTGGCAGATGAAATAAGTACCCTTTGCGGCTAAAAAGGCAGGGGAAGTCTGAGATCCAAAAACGTACGTTTCTGTGCAGACACTCTTCCCTAGCTGAGCTCTGGGATTCCTACCAATACCTTGCAGACACAGGTGACCTTGATGGGGTACGATCCAGATAGGGGACGATCTCTTGGCTTGCTGTTTCTCACTCAATGTAGCGCCATATCCGGTCACATTCCAACCTACATATGCAAGTATCTCATCGTCCGGGGTATCTTCGTAAGAAGTCACTTCCTTGATCATGTCAACTATACCCTTCACTAGGGCGCTAGTCTTGAGGTTGTCTTTTACAGAACGTAGGGGTTGGATTTCTCGTGCATATATGAACATTGTCCTATATGCCCATACTGACCCATTGTGACTAAATGACAGGACCAAATAGGGGATACCTCTATCCGTGGTGTGGGGCATGAGACCACACACCCAACAGTTGGTTGTGTTCATTACAAGTTGGTGTTGGTGTAATAGCTGAACGAAGGAGTTATTAATGAACTCTAATCTCCTATTTGATTCGTGGTCAGGCAAAGAGTGGAAAGAATGAGAGGAAACAGTAGGGGGAGGTATGGGCGATGTAGTAGGCGTGAATGTCATATGAGAAGAGAATAAAACATAGCTTATCAAAAACACCATTACGCTAAATATCATAAAAATACACATCATTATAAAAATGTTCTTTCTCATTGCTTTCAAAAGTCTCTGCTTAAAGTTCATTTGTTTGGCAGCTCTCTCCACATCAGGAAACTCCATCCTCTCTAAGGTGCTGCCCGCGGCGGTAGGTTGTTTCTGCTAAAGGATGCTTCCGTCAGTCTAGGGTGGCTCCCTTCGACCAACTGGAACCAGCAACCTATTGTTGTCAGCTGCACCCAAAAGTCTTTAATCAACCGCGACCCTAGCAGCGGAACCCGGATGGCGGTTCGAAAAAACAAAAATAAGCAAGTTACCTAGATGGGAGAATCTGCATTTTCAAAATAGCACTTTGGAAGGAAAAACTTATTATTTTATTAGTCCACAGGTTTTTCTCTCGGATCAAAGAATAAATCACTTTTACTTTAGTCTGTTTTTCTCGTTCGTAGATTATAGCGTCTTTTCCCGGGTGCTGTCTGGTCCGGAAATAGTAGCTCAGGTTCCACAGAGTTCAATTGTTCTGATGGCGGCGTAGTTTCTTGAAAAATGTCCTTACTGTCACAATCGCGTTTAGCTTCTTTTACGCGTTCATCAGTTGTGCGCTTTGAGTCAGTGCCTCCTGTTCGGACCCATTGGTCATGTGGCAGAGGGAAAGGTATTCTCTTACAGTGGATCCCGTGGACCCAATTGGCCTTCCCCTCCACTTTAACAGTCGACCTTGTAGACAGGAGGACGAGGTGAGGTCCGGCCATCTGGGCTGGTCGTTTCTTGTCCTCTGGAAATTCTTGACCAGAACCCAGGAGCCAGGGTCAATGGAGTGACCCGGTGTCTCGGAAACCGGAGGCAAGGTGTTGTGGACCTGTTGATATAAAACACGCAATTTAGCCGTCAATTCATACAGATAGTCGAGCAAAATGGGGTGTTGCAGCTCGCTAAACTTCGTGGGCCTAGGCACTCCCCATATGTTGGCTGGCCGACCAAAGACTATTTCATAGGGGCTGAGTTTCATTCGCGAATGCACAGTCATTCTGGTGGACAGGAGTGCTAAGGGTAGAGCGTCGGGCCATTTAAGACCCGTGCTCGCTTGGATTTTGGCCAATTTAAGTTTAAGCGTGCCATTGTAACATTCCACTAATCCAGCTGATTGGGGGTGATTTGCAGCGTGGAACTTCTGACTAATGCCTAGCCCTTCACACACTCGTTTCATCACACAACCCACAAATTCACTTCCGTTGTCCGACCAGACCATTCTAGGCATTCCGAACCTGGGGAAGAACTCTTTCACAAGGGCTTTCGCTGTGGACAAGGCAGTATTGTCCCTTAGGGGATAGGCTTCTACCCACCTTGAGAAGGCGCAAACAACCACAAGCACATATTTTAAGTTGTTGCACCTCTCCATGTGTATGAAATCTAGCTGCAAAACCTCGAACGGATACGTAGGAGGTGCAAAATGACCAGCTGGAGTTGGGGTTCCCCTACCAGGATTGTGTTTCAGACATACCATGCAATTCTTGACAACATTCTCTGCACACTTGGGAATCCCTGAATTCTTCCACACTGGGGCCAACGACTCGCAAATCCCTTTCGCGCTGATATGGGCCATCCCATGATCCATTGTAACCACTGCAGGCACGTATGCATCGGGTAACATCCATCTTTGTTGCTCTGTCGATTCAATCCAACAACCATTTACATCCATTCTCCCTGTACTTTCTTTCCACATGCTTAACTCTTTCTCCGTGGCCTCAGCTTGGATGGACTTCACACTTTCTATCGTGTCTTCACATATTCCAACATCACCAGTCCATCTTTCTGGGCTCGCAACATACATTCGGCTCATCACATTCTTTGCCGTTTCTTTAGCAGTTTCATCAGCAAATGCATTTCCACGACCAACATCATCGATCACTTTCTTGTGTGCACTACATTTTACAACTGCTACTTTCAGGGGCAACGTCAGTGATTCAAGAAGCTCATTCACCAACTGACCATGCTGAATCTTAGCTCCATGCGAAGTCAGGAACCCACGTTCTCTCCACAGTCGTCCAAAACTGTGAGCCACTCCAAAAGCATACTGACTGTCGGTATAGACAGTCACTTTCATTCCTTTTGATAACACACATGCTCTCGTCAACGCCACGAGTTCGGCGGCTTGAGCCGAACCATGTGGTATTCGCGCAGTTTCAACGATTGTGTGCAGAGTTGTGACAGCATATGCTGTAGTCACATTACCATTTGGGAGTTTAAAGCATGACCCATCCACCCATAATGTACCATCACATTCGGCGAGAGGAGTATCGTATAGATCAACTCTCCCTTTGGTCTCCTCCTCCGTTCTGAGGAAACAATCGTGCTGTTCTGAAGCATCCGATTCCTCAGCAATTGGTAACAATGTGGCTATGTTCAGGGTACTGCATCTTTTGATGTGCACATGGCTTGCTAGTAGCGTCAATTCATAACTGGACAGTCGAGCACTAGTTAAGTGCTGTGTCTTGGTCCTATTTAACAATGTATCTACTGCATGCGGGACCATCACGATTAGTGTATTATTCATTACTAGACCTGCAGACTGTCGAATAGAAACAGCTGCTGCTGCTGTGGCCCTTAGACAACTTGGCAATGCTCGTGCTACCGGATCCAAAGTTGACGAAAAATAGGCGCATGGCCGTTGTCTATCTCCGTATAACTGAGTCAGCACAGACAATGCACAGCCCTCCTTCTCGTGGACATATAATGTGAAAGGCTTACTGTAGTTGGGGTTACCTAACACAGGGGCCGAACATAATGCTGTGCGTAATTCGAGAAAACTTTTCTGACACTCATTAGACCAAGGAATGGGATTGGGTGTATTTGTACACGTTAGTGCCAATAAGGGTTTGGCTAATAACGAAAAATTTGGAATCCACTGTCTACAGTACGATGTAATGCCCAAGAAAGCGCGTACTTCTCTCTGCGTTCTTGGCACATTTAATTTTGCTATTGCCTGAATTCTTTCTGGGGTCAGTTTCCTTCCCTCCTTCGATAAGAGATGACCTAAGTAGGTCACTTTTTGTCGGCAATATTGGAGCTTGGAAAGTGACACCTTGTGATGTAGATCACATAGATGACGCAGTAGTGCCAATGTGGCCATTTTACATATTTTCTCAGTATCCGCGGCTATGAGCAAATCGTCCACGTACTGTACTAGAGTGGAACCTTCGGGCAAAACCATTGCGTCAAGCTGACTTTTCAGAGCTTGACTGTATATTGAGGGGCTTTCACAGTAGCCTTGAGGAGCGCGTTTAAAGCGGAAACTGCGACCACCTAAGCTAAAGGAAAAAATATCCCTGCTTTCCTCAGCAATCGGGGTACTGAAGAAAGCATTCTTCAGGTCAATCACCGAAAACCAGGATGCAGATGCTGGAATCATAGTCAATAATGTTGTAATGTCGGGGACAACTGGGAATTGTGGCACCACTATCTTATTTACTTCCCTAAGATCAATCACGAATCTATACACAGGTGGCTGAGAAGGGTCAGTTCGTTTTAAAACAGGCAGAACAGGACTATTGCAAACATTGCCTCGTGTTTCCTCAATTACGTCTTTCTCAATTAACTCGTAAACAATCGCTAGCAAAGCTTTTTCACCCTCATTGGATATTCTGTATTGGGGAATTTGTGGCATTTTGACATTCGACTTCAATGTTACAACATACGGTGGAATTTCTAAAAGACCTACATCATTCGGACCAGTAGCCCAAAGAATATCCGGAAGAAGTGTCAATTCTGTTGGAAGCGTATTCCTCGACAAATACATGGGAGAAACCACTTTCTTACCTAAAGTCAGTTGTACTCCTGAGGGAGAACAGTACAAAGTCGCATACAATCTTTTTAGCAAATCTAATCCTAGCAAATTTTCACCACAACCTGTTGTCAAAATAAGGGGTGCTTCGAATTCACAAGGACCAACAGAAAGAGATAAAGGGTCAGAAATCGGATTTCTAACCGGGGCGCCAGAAAACCCTACGGAAACGTTCATTTCGCCAGACAAAGGTGCGCCAGGGAGTTTGGAGTGCATAATAGAACTCTTTGTAGCACCAGTATCCAACAGAAAAGGTTCTGACACACCCGATGTAATCACCTCAACGTAAGGTCCACTCTGATCTACTGGAACTGAAACAACTCCCTCTCTTCGTCTAAGGCTGTCCTAGCAATCGTTATTCTCCCACTGCTCATTTTCTGGGTAATACTCATCGACGTAGTATTGAGCTGTCCTGTCAGATACGTTATTTTGCTGGTCAAACCTGTTCATAGAGTTTTGTGGTGGAAGGGGACGTGCGTCCTGAGGGGTGTTTCCACGCCCTCTGCCTCTAGGCGCTTGCTGACTACCACGACCTCTTACGCCAGAAAACTCGTTTGTACGTTGCGGCAGGGCAGGACAGTCATATTTGTAATGTCCTTCTTGTTTGCAGTATAAACACTGGTTGGGACCTACGCGGTTTTGATGGTAATCGAATCTCTGCGAGTTTCTCTGCGGCTGCTGAAAAGTGTTCCGGTAGTGATTCGGACCATTATTATTTTTATTACCACCACCACGTGGAGGATAAGCTTGCTGTAGCAAAACCTTCGTTTTGAGTTCTCTAGTTTTCTTCTCTACTTTATCTTTCTCATCCTTGTCTCTATTCTCGTAGTACTGTGCAGTAGCTAATATCTGGGCTGAAGATGAGACTGCCCAAGAACTTTCTGAATCTTTCAATTTTCTACACAAGTCTGGAAGCAGATTGTGCACAAATTTATCGACTAACAATCTCTGACCACCTTCTGTGGTCATATCTTGACCGCTGTGGTCAATGAATGTTTCTTCAAATCTGGTGAAGAAATCTGACACAGTTTCTTCTTTCTTTTGCTTGCATGCAGATAACTTATCCCAATTTACACGTATCGCAGGCATTATTGTCTTCATGTAATCTACTATCCTACCAGGTAGTTCCGCTATCAGGGGTTCAGGCTTCGCACCACCAACTTGTCGTGCATCTGCAACAGTAATATTAGCCCACGTGTCACCTAATTCCTGGTCATGATCTTCATGACGAATTTTTCCCCATAAAGGCTGTGGAACGACGTTCCCGAATAACATATCGATATCGGCTAAATTCATAATACATGACCCAGCAGTTTGTGATAATTCTTTATAGTACCCTGCAGGATTTTTACGCGGATCTGGTAGTGTTTGTTTGAGTGCTAAAACTTCAGCTCGTTTCCATGGAACATGTACCCATACTCGGTGAAAGTGGGGCAGGACAGGTGGGACAGCTGTCGCGTCACCCTCTCTCCACTGTGGGGGAACTTCTCTCATAGGGTATTGTCGTGCCTTTTTCCTACTAGATGCACTAGATTCTGATGGTGACCCAGAACTACTTCCCTTACTTCGATGTGATAATAGCATTTCAATTGCTTCTTCTACATCGGGACCTACAATCATACCCAGACTAAACTTAAACCTTATACGACACATCTCTTGTGGGAGGCAATCCTGATCATTGTCTTCTAAATCTTCGCACAGAAAAACACACATCTGTTCGAACACATATCTCTGTGTCGCTGTTTCCAATTGATGGAAAACTTCCATGACAGACTGTAAATCATATTTTGCAGTGTCCATGACCCATTTCCGAGCTAAATTATTCAGGGAATCTCTCTCTTGATAATCGGGCAGTTGACTTCGCAACTGTCTTCTTCCTATGTTAGGGGTCGTAGCAGGCGACCCGAAAAGTGGTAAAAGAAGATTAGTAACAGTACTGGCCATTTTCTGCCGAAAGGAAGGTGAAACGGAAGAACAAACAGATGAAAGAACGGGGTGAGGTAAAGCGGATGCAGAGATGGCAGAAGAGGTATGAGGAATAATAGATGTGGTGCTAGGCAAAATCATAGAAGGGGCATTTGTAGAAAGTACAGTAGGCAAGATCGTAGAAAACACAGGAGCAACAGAAGTGGTCGGTGGGCCTGGAGGAGGCTGCACCGAAGAAGTAGGAGCCAGCTGAAGAACAGCTGGTGGGTGCTGTGGAAAAGCCAGAGGCACAGCTTGTGCAACAAGAGGTTGCGGGGGTGCTGTAGCATTCTGCGCATAGGGCGGTGGCGAAGTTAACAATTGCGACATTAACTGGTCTTTTTCACGCTCTTTTGCTTTCCCTTGCTGAAGAGACGGCAAAACTGGATAGCACTTATCTATTGCCATTTTACATTGCCTGTGCAATTGTTCATTTATCTGCTCTTCCTCATTATCTTTAAACTGCACGGCAGCTTGCATTACTGAAAGTCCTTCTTCTCTCTTATTTTTCTTAGCTAATTTAATTTCTTTTTGTTTGGCTTCTTTGCGCCATATGCGGAAAGAGTCAAACATCGCCGGCCGGGCTTTCTTTTTGAAGAGTTTAACTTCAAGGTTGTCTAAAATTTCAGAATCAAAGCTACCATATTGGGGCCATTTTAAAACACCGTCTTTCCTAGTGTATTTAATCCATACCTCGTTGTAAACGATGGGGCCTACCCCATGTTTAACGTACAGCTCGTAAGTCGGAGTTCCAACTGGAGGAACCGGACATGAGTCCTCCAATCGGGAGTCCCTATTATTATTACCAAGACAAAACAAATTCCCGAGTCTAAGACTAGGCATCCTTTCTCTCTAGTCTAGTTCCAAAACTTCAAAGGAGTTATCGATTACGATATTGCTCGTGAAAACACGAGTCCTTCGGTTATGGTACTTGCAAGAACCAATAAAAACCTTTATGTATCTCTAAGATATCACAAAGTAAGTCCAACTAAGGACTAGGAGACGCTCCACTTATACTTAACTGAAAATTATCGATGGCTTCACCAGAAGACTCGTCTCAGCGTTTCGCTCTACCGAAAATTTCAAGGGTCCAACATCAGGGCGATAGCCAGGGCAGCAGTCCTTGTAGCCGTCGGGAAGCGGGGAACCTCGTAGTAAAGACCTTCGGACCACGTCGACATGCAGGGGTCGATGAGGTGGTGGGCCCTCCTCCGGAATTTTCACACAAAGCTCCTCACGATCTTCAGGCTGATTGGTACCACTGGAATCGCCCCAACGCTGGGCGCCAAATGAGGTACTGGGTTTTTAGGAACCGGTGCCGAACCGGTAACCCAGCGGTGCCAGGGGATCAACACACCAAAGACCTCGGGTTCTCCTGAGTCAGACCCACAGAAACTTCAGAGTCTTCCAGGTGAAGTCAAAGATTAGTTTATTGGCTGCAACCAAGGTGACAGGGTCCTAGAAGTACGATACAAGTATATTCAGGAGACTGCACACTTTCATGAAGTCAGGCTTCTCTTCTTATACCTAATATTCACCCTTTGGCGAAACATTCCTTGGGTGCGCGGTATTTCATTTATGGTTACTGATTACAAAAAGAAAAGCAGAGTCATGATGACATGTACATATTTCACGTCGTGCTGCCCATAACAAATCATCCGGCAAGGCCCAACATTTCATCAGATATCGCTGGACCCCTAATAAAAATGGTCACCTCCCCACCATAAAATAAGTGAGGAGAAAGGAGTGAAGAAAGATGTGAGCGAGATATGGCAGGTGTGCGTGCTGAAATGGTTTTATGGCCGGTTGGGCCTAGATACTATCTTGCTTGGCCACTGGGAGGGAACTGACCTAACGAGCTCGGCCTGGGGCAATGGTTCTAACTTGTACTGGGGTCAGGAAGAAGTCGATTAAGGAGTACGTGTCCTTGTGGAATCAAATTCGACTGGATTAAGGCCTATGTAGAGGGCAACATGCAACTGAGGGTTCAGAAGGTAAATGACGATTTCGAGGCGCAATTGTCACTCGAATATACTGAAAATATACGTGCTTGATGTACTCGTCATTTCCGGTCTTTTGATACCAAATTCGTCCTATTTCGAGTCCGGTACTATTACGGATCCATATTTTTCAGAACCACAACTTGAGAGAGGCAGCTTTTGACTTTGTTCAGTCCCTGTATCTGAGAGATGCATGCACTGTAAGAATGTCAAATCTCTTGGTCTCTCCCAGTATTTACACAAAGATCAATTTAAATAACACTATTTTGTTATATTTTATAGTGCTACTCATCCCAATGCAGGTGGCAGTGCTTTACATCACACAATACATTGAAAATAAATCCTATTTATGCAAATCAATGTACAGGATGTGTTACGTAAGACAATGAGAGTTAAAAGATGTAGTAGTCCCATGTCTTTCATACCTCACTGTGCTATATTAGAAGAATTACAGTTTATGAACTGCAAGTAACTAAAGGATCTCTGTCTTAAAAGCAGTAACTAAATACCCGTTTATATAAAATAAAAATCTGTCATCTAGGTGTTACACAATGTGCTTTCAGGACACAAATTAACCCTCCATGCTACTTTGATTCAAAACTAGGACTAGGCAAAACACAGATCTCTACAACAAAGATGTTATCCTCCAGAGTGATCTTATTATTGTTCCCTGAGATTTAGTTGGCACACAAAGATCTCTGCAGCAGGTACCTTAACCCCATAAGATATTTTAAAATATAGACATTGTTACCAATTAAGCAGACCAGATTTACTGCCACGTTTTTCTTTGTTGCCAATTTCTTCGTGGCAGGGTCTGGAAAAAATAAATGTATAAATTGAGGCTCAGGTTTTGCAGCAGGGTTGTGTCGATATTTTGGAAAAATCCCAAATTAGAATTTAAATATTGTAATGCGCTCACATGTACTCTTGATATATCTGCTAGATTTTAAGTTCTGGTGAGGTCTTAAGATCTGATGTCTCTGCCTGTGAGGTCATGGAATGTGATGCCACTTCCTGTGATGTGATGCACTGTGATATCACATGCAATGATGTCACTTCCTGTGATGTCACAAACTGTAATGTCTCACACGGTGATGTCACACCCTTTCTTCCCTTTATTAAGGACTTGAGCCCTGCTTTGTCTGCTGCCTCTTCCTCGTTTGATTCTGTCTCACTATGTCTCTCGAGGTCCCTTTTTCTCCTCTTCCTCCATGGGTTCCATTCTCTGTCTTTCTTCCATTTGATTCCTCTGCTTGCCTCCGGTTTCTCTCCGTCACTCAGTTGACCCTCTTTGATGTAGATTCGCCTCATTTAGTCTGCGTTAACTGCAGGCTGAGCCCTCTCACAGTACCGCAGACAGAGTGGCAACACTTCTGTGGCGGGAGCCCACTGCCATAGGTGAGTGTGCCTCCAGAGTAGGCTCCCTCCTGATTCACCCCAGTGTGCCCTCCAGCCCCGGCTCCCTCCTGTTCCACCCCAAAATTCCCTCCAGCCTCCGCTCACGCCTGCCCCGCGCAGGCATGCTGTAGTAGGGTATGCTGTAGAAGTGCTGTGGAAGCCTCCACCCATTTTTTTCATTGGTTGGTGTCATTGTCCTTGGTAAATGCTGGCTTCCGATTCAATATGAGGCTTCTTAGTCCCTCCTTGTTACCGCCCTGTCTTCTTTTGCAACCGAGCATAACGACTGGATCTTTTACTTGCAGCGTTGCACGGTCTCCTTCACAAGTCAATAAGCACTATTTTCAGGCGGCTTTGGCAATGGCGGCCGGGTGTTGATATTTGCATCGCGCTTTCACTTTAACAGTAGCTGCCGCCCCACCCCGCGAGTGCTGTGTGGGGGCGGCCGCTATTGTTAAAGTGAAAGCTCGATGCAAATATAAACAAGCGGCTGCTTTTGCACAATGGCAACAGCTTGTTATCTAACTGGTAAAAGACCGTCTAGTGAGTCCTATGTAGGCATTTTATTTGCTTTATATTGTGGGTGAGTCAATGATGTTGCTGCTCTTGTTCAGATTTGTGACCAGGTTTCTACGCACAGCACTAGCTTCCAGGTAGGCACTGTGTCCCACATCTGTATGTCCACATGTTTAATACCTTCGGATGTTCAGGGCTTTCAAGCAAAGTGCTTTGGAGAAACCCTAATGTCTCTTCGCAACGCAGGACAGCTTCCACACCCTGGCAGAATGAATCGTTAGGAATAGCAGACCCCTCAGGTCTTCTGGCACAGGAAGGGCAGCCGGTGTTGCCAGCAGGACTCTGCTGGGCTGCAGAGATACCAAGGCCCTGAGCCGAGAGCCCAGCGCAAGCATTGGTAGGTTTCAACTGAGTGTAGAACAGACGCAACACGTTGCAATAGAAAATAATTATTATTATTATGCTAAATTCGTATAGATGAGACTGTAAACATAGCTTGTTTATCATTATTGACACAATTGCAGACTAGTGTGGATTTCTCTTGTTGAAAGCGGAAACAATCTTCAAAGGGCATGGAAGGTACGAGAAGGTACCTCATTCTGCAACCTCCATGTTTAGCTAGGCTATGTTTGTGCCTCCCATCCCAAGGTGATGTGCAGCGCTAGGCAACCCCACATTCAGAGGTGGTGTGCCAGAGGTGCTGCAACCTTCCAAGGAGGCCTGGGCTTCTCTTGTGCATCCAGAGTTAACCGATCCAAAGAGATGGGCCCTCTGATCCATCCAGTCAGCTAATTTTCCTGCCAAACTGATACAGAGGGGTTACACAAATGCAGCACTTTCCCACGTAAATTTGAAGTTGCCCCATCTTGCACATAATCCACAATCAGCTGCATTATTCCTGTAACAAAACGTTTCTATCTCAAACACACGTCGCACACAGAACTAGCGTATTTTACAAAAAAATACCTGTCGCCTCTCTACTACTGTTTGTTCTGGTCAGGCTTCATTCAAAAATTGTAATTTCTGCCCAGATTGATGTTCACCTCGCAGCCTTTCCCCGGGGCAACGTTTATTTTGCGCATTTTGTTCTCAAAGAGCAGGCTTTTCAAGGGGACGTTCAGCATTTCGAACAATTGGAAAACATGCTTCTTCTCTCTGTAAGGACTGATTCATTCAGTCTTACCGTGCTTCTTAAAGAGACACATACATAATAAATGTACAATTTACAAGACTGTTCTGCTAGAAAGATTCCTAATGAAAACCGGTACTTCCAAAGGGACCTGTATCGAGAATCCAGATTAGGACACTGCTTTCAAAACATAAACTTGAGGATCACCCTTTATTCAAAGTAATGTATATTAGCCTTCTATAATGTTCAGTGCAACATTATATATGTTTTACTCTGGGAGGTATAAGGGACTGATTTAATAACATGGAGTTCTATCCGTCCAAGCATCATAAACTCATTAACTGGAGACTTTTTATTTAAATGGGGATCGCTCATTAGCTATAGTTTTCTTCTGAAAAAACCTATCTATGCATGCTCTATATCATTGGCATGTTTTTCATAACCGTATACATTACCCCGTAAAAATAGATGGTTAACAATGTTATAAATTGTGCCACATAATTTATATCTAATCCCAGAATACTCCACATAATTTACATTGTCTTTCATGTGTACTTCAGCCAAGCCATTTGGGACAATTTGGAACTTCATTGATGCTCACTCGTTTAACTATGGCCGACTCTCCAACTCTCCAACTATACTATTATTCAATTTTGTATTTAATAGATCATCATTTGTCTTCACGAGGGCTCTGTAGCTTAAATATTTGTTGTGTACATCTTGCTATTCACAGTTTGAATCGTGGCAACACAGACTCAGACTTCAATCATTTCGAGGTAGGTAAACTCACTCTTATTAAATCAGGCGGTAGTAACACTGGTAATTTGCAGTGCTTCCAAAAGGCTTACGTGTGTTACAAAGCACTGCAAAATAAGTCAGTTATTCATTTCTTCACACCTACAAATTGCACAAACCTCACACTTCACCAGTCCATTGCTGTGCTGCTCATTTCTAAATGTTAAAAAAAGCCTACACCTCATCTACCCATTGCTGAGACCCCTCAGTCACAGTAGAAGTGAACATAGCGCACAATCGGACTAGATCAGTGCAAAAGTAGGCGTACAGTTTGTGATAATTGACTGAGCAGACTAGAATCTGTATCGCAACCTCTCAACGTGCACCATTCAGGTTAGGAGTGTTCACGAGTCACAATGCAGGACCGGGAGCCCAAAGTAGGCAGTGTGGTCTAGGAGGCAATCTGAGGTCACAGTTCACTGAAAAAAAGCATTTTAAGCAAGTAATTATAAAGGCCCAGGTGCCACTCGGATAGCATACAGCCAAATAAAGACATCCGTATTTCAGCTAGGATTCTGGGAGTGCAGCCCATAAGGCCAAGGTGATGTGAAAAAGCAGAATGCCATCACTCACAGTGAAACTAGTCAATGACTGAAGTAGGCTAACCAAATGCCCCATGCTGTAGAGGGAGGAAGAACAATGTGTGTGGCACAACAGACCAGTGGATTACTGAAAGCCCCAAAAATCAAAAGGCTTTGGTCAATTCCATACCTAAAAACACATGCTTATAAACCATGCTTAAAAGAGATTTGGGCCAGACCTCTTCATCATTAGTCTGTTCAGCTGTCATTCACATTTTTTTTAAAAACAAACAGTGTGGGTATTGGCCATGTGAATTACATGTCTGATCACATGTGGCCATAGGTCTAAAAAGAAGTGCAAGTGGCCAGTCCTTTTATTTTACAATTTTTTTCCTTTGCATTCTTAGTCCTTTTTGCTAATCTTTTTAGTCATTCTTCTATGTTACAGTAATTCAAAGGCAAAAGTAGTTTTTAAGGGTCCAACCTGTGAGCGCATGTGCTCGTTTGCAACACTGTTGTGTTCAGCACAGGACTTGAAGCCCGTACTTGCCTACCATTTGCTGGTTCCTGCTTCACTCTTCTTTGCTGCCTCCTAACTGGCCAGTGCAGCCCAAACGTCAGTTAGGCTTGCCTCCGTGGTTAGGGACCAAGCACAGATCTCCTCCCTCCATAACTCTCCCTTCTTCCCCCTCGCCAAAGAATCTTACACTGTGATTCCGCTTGTTACTTCTAGATGAAATTTAAAAGCTGGTAAACAAGATTATTTTATTTAATCTTTTGACCGTTTATAAATGGGGAATAGGTGCGGCCAGGGCTAACTGTTCTTGCTGCTTTTTCACCAGGAAGTGTTTTTCTTGTGTTTTTCTGCCTGCAAGTTTCCCACTACTGTTTCAATGGACTTTCGTTGCTAGAGCTTGTTTACTTATGTGTTTGATTGCATTGTAGTGTTCACCCAACGGTAAAAGACATTGCCATTTACGTCAGTAGCTCTGACTTTAAAAAAATGCGAGACCTATTTGCATTTCTAATACTTGTTCTTTCTTTGTTGTTGCTGGGTGTAGTTGGCCATTGAGTGTTAATTCCTTGACATCAAACATACGCCCCGGAAACCCATTGTTGTGGTATTAAGTGAGACATATTGGTTGGTGAATTGAGTAATCGAGCCCCAGACATAATCTGCTTCAGTGACTGACCGTTCTACAGGCCACTGGATGAAGAGGGCTGGCCGAAAGCACCTCTTTATTTATGTATGTATTCATTCTAGGAAGCTGGCTCTGTATACACTATACCAAAATGAGGTATAGTGTGCACAGAGTCCAGTGGAACCCCAATGGAAGGCAGAGGTAAAAGAAGATAGCACCTTACTCTCTATTTGTATTAGTGTGGATGAGCAGGAAGGCTTTATCAGAGGGTAGTGTTAACCATTTGTTGTACACACTCCAGCAAGAAATGATGTCACACTTAAAGATTGAACTCAAGCCAATTTGTTCGTTTCAAAAATATTATTTAGTTATTTTATTTCTAGAACCAAGCCAAGCCTGGTGCAGTAAGTGAAATGATACTTTGCAAAATCTTATGCAGTGATTTACAGTTGAAGGCAGGTCCAAATGCAGTTGGTCGAATTACAGGTAAGTCAACAGTTCAAAATTACTTTTCAGTTACTTTACAGATTACTGTGCACGTTACTCTTTAGATTACTTTTGTTAATCCGTGTGATATGCCTAGATATCACTATGAGACATTGCCTAGACAAAAGGTAAGTAATTCAATTTTAGTACATTTGCAGTTTTTAAATGCTTCATACAAACCAACTCTACACTTAAAAGAACTTTCAAGGAATAACAGTCAATGTAATCCTATGAAAGGAAATTAAGTTAATGGTTTGCAGGTAAGTACTTATTTGTGGGAGTTGGTATTAGAACCAGGGTTCCCCGAGGGTCGAGGATTCACTCCCAGAAAACTCTCCGCAGCACTAGGGGGGGCCGGGTGCAGAGTTCTGAGGCCCAATGTTATCCAATGGGGGATAGGGGACTTCCGGTTGGTGACTGCTCACGAGCAGGCCACATGGTTGTGGGAACAAAGCTCTTGGTGTTAGGCTCAGGGAAAAGGGGGATATGAGTTAGCACCCAAGGTACACCCGCAGCGGCCTCCTGGGTGCTGGGTGCTGTTTCGGCGTTGAGTGTCCTGTTGGTTTCAATGGGGATTTTCCGGTTGCAACAAACACTGCAGGCTCGGGACAAAGATCTTTTGGAGGTGACCACTGGTTGGAGAGGTAAGTTGGGATGCTGGGATACCATTGGTTGAGCTACCCAAGGCCGTGGGACGTCTGGTGCAGGAGTGTCTTTAGGCTTCGGGTTTTCTTACCAGCTACGGCCGCGGTCCGGGGATCCTCCAGAAAGGGGCTACCGGCGTAGAATGGAGATTCGAGGTAGGTCAGAAATCACCAGATCTCAGTTCAGGATCATCAGCATGGCTTCTTCGGTCCTTCTTCTTTTCTTCTGGTCTGTTCTTGTCTGAGGAGGCAAGGTTCGGGGCTGCTGGTTTAGGGGTAGGTAAAGGTCGTGACCAATGGGTCCCTTCCTTGGGTTGAGTACACCCCCTACTATGCCACCCTCCAGTGGGAGGGGGCCTCTCTCTGGTTGGCTGGGTCCCCCCCAGCTGGAAGATGGTGGGGACTGAGAGTTGTGCTTTACCCCGCCTCACCCACCTGAGGGGTGGAGTAGGCAAAGGAGGGCACATCTCCCTTCCTCACTAGGTTTTACTGCTGATTCTCCTGCCCAAAGAGGGGGTCCGAACCGGTGGGGGCCAGTTGCCGTAAGCAGCAAATGGCTGGGTTAGCTCACAATGGCGACAGGCCTTTGAATCTTCCCCTTCGTGGACCCTGCCCATCCTGGGGGAGGAGGCTTGGCACCTCGTCCCAGGATGTGCATCGTTTGAGACCCCTGACAGCAGCAGGCTCTCGACCCAGGGGTCCAGAAACATGTCTGGTGGTGGCAGCTGGACCAGCCACTCAGCCAGGACACTAGAGCTAGGTTGTTTTTCAAGGGGCATATCTAATATGCCCTCTAAATGCATTCTTCATTAATTCCCACACTGGCATCAGTGTGGGTTTAATGTGCTGATAAGTTTGATACCATACTTCCCAGTTTCCAGTAAAGCCATTATGATGCTGTGGAATTTGTAATGACAAACTTCCATCACCATATACTCTTAATAGCAATACTGCACTTAAATATCTAAGAATTGGTTTAGACACTGGAGGGGTACAGGGCTCATTCTCCTGTACCCTTACCACTAGTATAGTGCATCTAGCTAGAGGAGTGGCTGACCTATGCCACGGCAGTGGGTTGTAGGCATGGCACATTGGGATTTGTGTCATGTCGACTCTTCACAGATAAAATCCAAGATAATCCTTTATGGATGCCTTCCGATCCTGAAGTAGTCTCGACTAGTGGTATGGCTAATTTGACATTTCAGTATACCTTCATGACATTGTGGCTCAGCTCTATTTTGGACTTCTGCAGTATCAGGCTTGCCAGATTACACAAACAAATGCTGTGCATATCGCATATAGGTACCCATAAATATTGGGGGAGCAATTGCTCAGTATAGAACTAGAAAGCATGCTGACAATAGGTTCAGGTCCTGTAGTTGTTATGCTACTATTCCAAAGGCAGGACTGACATCACAGTGTAATATTTGCTTGGCTATTAACAATGCAAATATCAAGAATGACGCCTTCATTATATGGAATTACCTTTTTTTTTTTTGCAGAGTTTTATATAGCGCGAACTAGAACCGAACCGAATCAGTTATCAGAGCGCTTTACATAGCACCAGTTACGTTACATGAGGACACACTTTCATTTTAGGCACGGGGAGATTAAGTGATATGCCCAGAATCACAGGGGTTTTTTTGGCGTCGTTACCGAGACTCGAACCCAGATCCCCAGGTCCGAGGGCGAGCGCCTTAGCCGTTAGGCCAACCCCTCTCCCCATCTACCTTATTTGCTAAGACACAGTATTGAAGTATATAATACGAAAATGTATTTCTTTAATGTCTGACTTCATTGCATTCCGCAATGCTAAATCCGTACCAGGCAATGCGCACAGGCCGTCCGCAGTGTTGCATCACAGCACCTTTAGATATCATTACACTTGATTTGCTATACGTTGCTTTAATATTTTAATGTCAGAGATCAAAGTGAGGGGAGAAGGAAAACGTGATCCGTTCAGTTTCCCTGGGTCATATATCAATAATCAGAAAGAAGGATCACTTGTCCTGCATAACTCGGGTATGCATAGTTTGTTCTAATTACTCAGTAAAAAACCCTCATGCACGTGTTTTAGATGGCAATTCAAGCGGTATATCTTGGTTCTCCGCTAACCCTCACACGTGTGTGTATAATCATTGGGTTTAGTAATTATGCAACCTCCACCCGGAGGTAGTACCCTTCGTTAAAGGCAGTAGTGATTAGTGATAGTGATAGTGATTATGTGAGGTGGAACTGTTTAAAAGTCTCTCATTCCCAGAGGTATGCATTTAATCTGTTCTGGGTTTGGAGGCAATAAAATCAGATAAGGTGAAGGAGAGTGATTAGGACTCTCTCACACTATAAAATGTGAATTAGGTCGACATGTTTCAGCCCTTAGTTGTCAGTAGATCAATTGGGCTTTCTTCAGGACCTGGGTGCAGGATGTGTAGAGACCATTGCCGTCTCTAAATGTGAAAAGACATATAGGTATTTACCTAATGTACAGATTTTCAGAGGAAGCGTAACATTCTACTGCTCCTTCGAGGTCAATAGATACCTGTGGAAAAAATGACAAACTAAACAGTAGGAATGGGGAGGTGGGTTTACACAAAACTGAAAAATTCTGCTGAAGCCTCGAAGATTCCGGAAGGAAAAAACTTATAAACGCTCCTTCTCAGGAATGGCACCCAGGATATGGAACTCACTCCCTCCCGAAACGAGGCGTATCTCCTCCTCTACACTGTTTAAGAAAGAAGTAAAAGCTATCCTCATGGCTATATACACTTGAAGTATTATTTTGAATTCTTTTAAGACTCTGCACCGATCTGTACTACTTGTTCGACCCCTTTGCTTATTTGTTTTACTTGTATTATCGACTTACGTGATTTTCTATGCTCCCACGTATTTGTACTATTAGCATTACTGACGTACCTGTTTGACTATGTTCCCTCATGTTCCCCCTTTCTATGTAAAGCGCTCTGATATCTGCAAAGATCTTGTTCGCGCTATATAAAACTTTCAAAATTAAAATAAAATAAATAAAAATTTGGTTTAAATTACCAGGAACAATTAGACACACCTGTTGTGGCGTTACAACTAAAAAATGGCAATACTTCACGTGACTATCACTAACTCTCGGTCAGGGTCAACTTTCTCATTAATGGCATTATTTTATTCGACCATTAGTCTTGTTATCAAAAAATGGCAAGATTCCTCTCCTTTCTATCGAAACCCAGTTCTATTACAGAGTCTTCTGTGGTAGTTTCTGTTATTCTACTCTCACTACTGACTCTGGCTCCTATGTATACGTGTAACTTATTGAACAAATGATAATATTTCATCAATCCCTTTCAGAGCCCTAGTTTGGATGCACTCGTTAGTTAGGATTAGCTTCCCATGCTTATAGTTGTTGTAGTAAAATCACGTCTTTAGCTAAGTGTTCCCTCTCTCCAAGGTGTCACTCGAAGGTCAAGAGGGCTACCCAAGCGTCTAGGTCTAGTTGCGTGATCTGGTATTATCTCCCCAATAACTTTACATTGCCAATGTCATTACACGCCGTAATCCACATACCTTGTCTTCCGGTATTACTTAGCCTCATCGGTGTCCCGGCGGGTCACGGAGGCCTTCTATAACAATAACAAGTTATTTAGAATTAAAATAAGGGTTATGAGGATACATTACGGTTCCTTCGGCGTTCGTGTCCACGCTACCTGCGGTCTCCACGCAGCAACTTGTGCTGACTCTACCACCTGGGCCCGGGAACTCGTCTTCAATTCCGGGTTCGCCTGTTAAGTTGAAAACTGCATGGCAAGTGTGGACAGACTATCACTCTATGTGAAAGTCTGTTTTCTATACTGCACTTGAGCATAACTGTTTAATGTATTGCTATAAATTAAAAATTTGTCAAAAACGGATGCTGTGCTTCTCCTTATTCATATGATTAATTCTCAATATTACAAATATATATTCTAGGTGTTTTATGGCTTGCCAATGTTAAAACATTATGAGAGGGAGGGTGTTTTCAAAGTGGGGTCATTTTGTCATTCTGACCTTTCTTTATCTGTTCCGAGGAAGGCTGTAGGTGGAGCTCCTGAGTTTCATGGTAAAAAAGGTTCTTTTTTGGAGTCTCTTCGTTATGGGAAGTAATTGCTGCAACTCAGTTATGCATGTGGTTTTCATACTTTTTTCGAGTTCGCTAAAAAAGAGAGGGGGAAAGCAGGGAATTCATGGTATTCTTTGCTATTGATTTCTGAGTTGGTCACTTATGATTACAGTTCATGACTCAATTCGTGTTTAGTTTCCTTATGTATTGTGGTTGAAGATGGGAGGCACTCATTTTCATATTTTCTTTGTCGGGCTATCAATTATGTGTTGGGCACCGCCTCAATTTCCAGTTCGGGAGAGGTCTTCTTACCGATGTTTACTTGTAAATATTTGCCCACGGAATGTTATCATTGAGTCCGTCTATGTCAGTTTTCAATCTGTGTACCCACCTTTGCTCCTTCCCAAAAAGGATCCTTTCTGCATTATGGTCTCTGTTGCCTAGTGTTTCTAGGATCACCCAGTTCAAGTCATTAATAGTGTGTCCTGCTTCCAGGTAATGGTTTGACATCTTGGTTGTAATTTTTTTGCATTTAACATTACTTCGATGCTCACACAGCCTCTGTTTTACCTTCCTGCAGGTCATACCAATGTATCTTTTTTTACATGGGCATGTGATCATGTAGATAACATGACTGGTATTGCAGTTTGTGTGATGTATTAGCTTCCATTTGAAATCTGGTAATAACTGTAATTCTTTTGTAACTTTAGTTAGTGGGCACACTGAACATGATCCGCATGGGTAATGTCCGACGACAGGCCTGGCGTCCCAAAGTAGGGAGGTTATGGCTGGAATTTTCTTGGGGGGTGGTCGGGTTTGGACTAGTATGTCCTTTAGGTTCCTGGTTCTTTTGTTAGCGAACCTGGGGTTTAGGCCATTTGATGTTTGCCGAAGTCAGGATTCCCCAGTTTTTGTTGACAATCTTTTTCAGATTATTACTTGCCAGACCGTATGTAGTGACACAGGTCAAAATGTCGGTTTCTCGCATTCTCTGTGTGGGTTCCAAGAGACCATCTCTGTTTTGGTTCCTTGCTCTCTTTCTGCACTTCTCAATGACTCTTCTTGGGTAATTTCTTTCCTCAAGTTTTTCACATAGCTCACTTGCCTGTTGTTTGTATTCTGTTGTTTTGCTGCAATTTCTACGGAGCCTTAGAAATTGGCTGTAAGGGAGATTCTCCCTTAACGGTCTGGGATGAAAACTCTGGTAGGAGAGTAAACTATTCTTTGACGTGGGCTTGTAGTAGGTTTTCGTCTGTAGGGTTTGGCCTTCAACGTAAACCGTAATGTCTAGAAAGTCAAGTTGTTGTTTGTTTGCTGTATATGTGAAATTCAGCCATTCATCCCGTGTATTTATCCAGGCATGGATGTTGCCAAGGCTCTCCATATCTCCTCCCCAAATCAAGATGACCTCATCGTTATATCGACGCCAGAATAATATCTGTTCATGGTAGGGATTGGAGGGGTTGTTAATGTGCTCTGATTCAAAATTGCTCACATATAGTCCCGCTACACTAGGAGCAAACGTACTTCCCATGGATGTTCCATGGCATTGCTGGTACATGATGTTGTTGTACTGGAAGTCGTTTTCCGTGAGTGCCATCATCCTCCACGGATGGCTCCGATTGGAGCGGGGATGAATCTTTCAATAACCAAAGAGGGAGAAATTGCAACAGAAGGGGAAATCGGCGAGGCCGCAACTATTGGCACACACCTCACTACACAATGAACCAAACAGGGATGCCTTTTCCTCCCTTCAACCCCCATTTCCAAGGATGGGTAGACCCTTATTTTCAATCGGAGCCATCCGTGGAGGAACCACTGTTGGAACCATCTTTGCCAACGACTGGAATTACAAAACACCTAGGCATTTTGTCCTAGAATGCTGCAATATGGCCCTCACGGAAAACTACTTCCAGTTCAACAACACCATGTACCAGCAATGCCATGGAACATCCATGGGAAGTACGTTTGCTCCTAGTGTAGCGGGACTATATGTGAGCAATTTTGAATCAGAGCACATTAACAACCCCTCCAATCCCTACCATGAACAGATATTATTCTGGCGTCGATATATCGACGATGTCATCTTGATTTGGGGAGGAGATATGGAGAGCCTTGGCAACTTCCATGCCTGGATAAATACACGGGATGAATGGCTGAATTTCACATATACAGCAAACAAACAACAACTTGACTTTCTAGACATTACGGTTTACGTTGAAGGCCAAACCCTACAGATGAAAACCTACTACAAGCCCACATCAAAGAATAGTTTACTCTCCTACCAGAGGTTTCATCCCAGACCGTTAAGGGAGAATCTCCCTTACAGCCAATTTCTAAGGCTGCGTAGAACTTGCAGCAAAACAACAGAATACAAACAACAGGCAAGTGAGCTATGTGAAAAACTTGAGGAAAGAAATTACCCAAGAAGAGTCATTGAGAAGTGCAGAAAGAGAGCAAGGAACCAAAACGGAGATGGTCTCTTGGAACCCACACAGAGAATGCCAGAAACCGACATTTTGACCTGTGTCACTACATACGGTCCGGCAAGTAATAATCTGAAAAAGATTGTCAACAAAAACTGGGGAATCCTGACTTCGGCAAACATCAAATGGCCTAAACCCAGGTTCGCTAACAAAAGAACCCGGAACCTAAAGGACATACTAGTCCATACCCGACCACCCCCCAAGAAAACTCCAGCTGTAACCTCCCTACTTTGGGACGCCAGGCCTGTCGTCGGACATTACCCATACGGATCATGTTCAGTGTGCCCACTAACTAAAGTTTCAAAAGAATTATAGTTATTACCAGATTTCAAATGGAAGCTAATACATCACACAAACTACAATACCAGTCATGTGATCTACATGATCACATGCCCATGTAAAAAAAGATACATTGGTATGACCTGCAGGAAGGTAAAACAGCGGCTGTGTGAGCATCGAAGTAATGTTAAATGCAAAAAAATTACAACCAAGATGTCAAACCATCACCTGGAAGCAGGACACACTATTACCCGCATGCGCGCTAGCGGTTTTCCCGCTGCGCGCTGCGATTTAAAAAAAAAAACGCGTTACGTGACGAGCTCAGCTCGTCATCCGCGTAGCGCAGGTTACGCCCATGACAAGCTCAGCTCGTCATGAGCGTAGAAGGGGTTAATGACTTGAACTGGGTGATCCTAGAAACACTAGGCAACAGAGACCATAATGCAGAAAGGATCCTTTTTGAGAAGGAGCAAAGGTGGGTACACAGATTGAAAACTGACATAGACGGTCTCAATGATAACATTCCGTGGGCAAATATTTAGAAGTAAACATCGGTAAGAAGACCTCACCCGAACTGGAAATTGAGGCGGTGCCCAACACATAATTGATAGCCCGACAAAGAAAATATGAAAATGAGTGCCTCCCATCTTGAACCACAATACATAAGGAAACTAAACACGAATTGAGTCATGAACTGTAATCATAAGTGACCAACTCAGAAATCAATAGCAAAGAATACCATGAATACCCCCTTTCCCCCTCTCTTTTTTAGCGAACTCGAAAAAAGTATGAAGACCACGTGCATAACTGAGTTGCAGCAATTACTTCCCATTACGAGGAGACTCCTAAAAAGAACCTTTTTTACCATGAAACTCAGGAGCTCCACCTACAGCCTTCCTCGGAACAGATAAAGAAAGGTCAGAATGACAAAATGACCCCACTTTGAAAACACCCTCCCTCTCATAATGCTGTAACATTGGCAAGCCATAAAACGCCTAGAATATATATTTGTAACATTGAGAATTAATCATATGAATAAGGAGAAGCACAGCATCCGTTTTTTACAAATTTTTAATTTATAGCAATACATTAAACAGTTATGCTCAAGTGCAGTATAGAAAACAGACTTTCACATAGAGCGATAGTCTGTCCACACTTGCCATGCAGTTTTCAACTTAACAGGCGAACCCGGAATTGAAGACGAGTTCCCGGGCCCAGGTGGTAGAGTCAGCACAAGTTGCTGCGTGGAGACCGCAGGTAGCGTGGACACGAACGCCGAAGGAACCGTAATGTATCCTCATAACCCTTATTTTAATTCTAAATAACTTGTTATTGTTATAGAAGGCCTCCGTGACCCGCCGGGACACCGATGAGGCTAAGTAATACCGCAAGACAAGGTATATGGATTACGGCGTGTAATGACATTGGCAATGTTTGTAAAGTTATTGGGGAGATAATACCAGATCACGCAACTAGACCTAGACGCTTGGGTAGCCCTCTTGACCTTTGCGTGACACCTTTGAGAGAGGGAACACTTAGCTAAAGACGTGATTTTACTACAACAACTATAAGCATGGGAAGCTAATCCTAATTAACGAGTGCATCCAAACTAGGGCTCCGAAAGGGATTGATGAAATATTATCATTCGTTCAATAAGTTACACGTATACAAACGATCCAAGAGTCAATAGTGAGAGTAGAATAACAGAAACTACCACAGAAGACTCTGTAATAGAACTGGGTTTCGATAGAAAGGAAAGGAATCTTGCCATTTTTTGATAACAAGACTAATGGTCGAATAAAATAATGCCATTAATGAGAAAGTTGACCCTGACCGAGAGTTAGGGATAGTCACTTGAAGTATTGCCATTTTTTAGTTGTAACGCCACAACAGGCATGTCTTATTGTTCCTGGTAATTTAAACCAATTTTTCAGTTTTGTGTAAACCCACCTCCCCATTCCTACTGTTTAGTTTGTCATTTTTTCCACAGGTATCTATTGACCTCGAAGGAGCAGTAGAATGTTACGCTTCCTCTGAAAAACTGTACATTAGGCAAATACCTATATGTCTTTTCACATTTAGAGACGCCAATGGTCTCTACACATCCTGCACCCAGGTCTTGAAGAAAGCCCAATTGATCTACTGACAACTAAGGGCTGAAACATGTCGACCTAATTCACATTTTATAGTGTGAGAGAGTCCTAATCACTCTCCTTCACCTTATCTGATTTTATTGCCTCCAAACCCAGAACAGATTAAATGCATATCTCTGGGAATGAACGACTTTTAAACAGTTCCACCTCACATAATCACTATCACTATCACTAATCACTACTGCCTTTAACGAAGGGTACTACCTCCGGGTGAAGGTTGCATAATTACTAAACCCAATGATTGTGCACACACGTGTGAGGATTAGCGGAGAACCAAGATATACTGCTTGAATTGCCATCTAAAACACGTGCAGGAGGGTTTTTTACTGAGAATAATTAGAACAAACTATGCATACCCGAGTTATGCAGGACAAGTGATCCTTCTTTCTGATTATTAATATTTTAATGGACAAATGTACTTACAGCTCTAAATAATGTTGATTGTTCTAATATGTGTAGCAATTTTATTATACAGTTTAGAAATGCAGTTACACAATGCGCTAAGTATTTTTTCTATGTCCATAGAACAGCTCAATGTATCGTGCAACTTTTATGCCGTAAATCACAGTATAAAATACAAAATGTAAACTATGAATGTGAATGGTACACACAGCTAATGCAAGTATTTGCAACCTCGAAATGAATTAGAATTGTCGAGACAGAAAAGTCAATATGGTACGTTCTGAAATGCGGGAAGTATTTTCTTTGTCGTGCAATTTTGCTATCTATTCTTTGTACTTCCTGTTGTCCCGCTGCTAGACTGTATGCTTACTGAGACTATCAGAGCAAGGACCTGTTTATAAGTCTTGACACCACTACGTGTGTTTCCTGTCTTCCTTCCCCTAGCCTGGCTCGATGCTTCCTGTTATCTGCGATCAAAGCTTGATACTGATTTGTTTGCGTTCTGTCCAGCATCCCACAACTGGACACCAGATTGCATCTCTCCTGCCCATTCACCCACTTGTTTGACCTCTGCTTTCTGTACCTTCCCAGGACTCGGTTTCCCGCTTCCTATGTCCTGTTCATCTCAGCTCGGTTTTCCCTTCTGGTCGGTCTCCTAGCGTCTCCAGGTCTAACTTCCTCCTACCTGTCTCCTGTATTCTCAGGACATGGGTCCATGTTTTCTGTGCCTGATTCTCTGAGGGCCTGTCTTCATGTTGCCTGTGTCATGGTGTGGTAAATAAATAAATAATACCCTATTTTTGAATGTATAAATGAATAACAGATAGCTCAATAAATAAGAGTCAAGATTCGAGGTAGTAGGAGTTTCGCAGGTTTATTACAGCATAAAGGACAGGAACAGGACAACCTGCATAGGAATAGGATGGCAGGGCCCAGCAGCGCTGCTGGTGTCAGGATCGGGACAAGGGGAACAGGATAACTTTTTTAATAACAGTGCATGAGCATATATACATAACGCAAACACATAGCATTACATTGCAATAGGCGTAGCAGTGGGTGGAGCAAAAGGCGTGACGCGTGGCAGTCGCGAAAGATAAGGGTGAAAGTGGGTGTAACAGGGCGTATACATAGACATGTGATGCAAACGTAACAGAATATGTCATGAATAGGGCGGAAACCATGGAGGGGGCTACCTAAGGAGCCGAGACCTCTAACCTGGTGGTGCGCGCAAACTGGCAATGACGTGTTACTAGGAGAAGCTGGGGGCTATGAACTCTGTGCTAGGAGCAGAGACTAAAGTCTGGAGAGTCAGAGCGACATGTACCTAAACAGTATCTAGTATCTGATGTTTAGAGAACATGTTGATATAAACTAGAAGTCAGGAGGGGAAAAGCTAACAGACACTAAGACTGGACCATGCATTATTCTACATGTAGTGCGTGATGAAGAATATTAAATGACCATTAACTGCAGTATTTCTCTTACATGGAGACGTGAAGGCTAGACAATGACGGAAACTATTGATGCAGTTCAGTAGCTTAGGAATGCAGAGAAGGAGGACTGAACTGATAACAGGAACTATAACATACTCTTGGCAGACTCAGAGGCAGAGCCAGGGTGAGCCGGGCACTGCGAGGCAGGAAGTAAGTGAAGGGTCGAGGATACAGGTGGGGGCTGTATCGCTCCTCAGCGAGGGCTCAGGAGACAGGAGCTGAATCTGGTGTCCAGGCCCTTTTGAGGCCTAGAAACGGGGACTTTATAATGAAATAACGTGCACACTGAGAGACGTGGCAACGTAGCTTTACATAGACCTGATATTCGTAGTATTCACGAGAACTGGAAACTGGCATACTAGAGGTGGACACAACTATAATTGCGTCTTGAATCGAACATAGGGAATACATATGCATATTAATCATGCACACATAACATATGATGGATGACACGTAGGGACACAGAACATGGCAGAATTTACTTTTCCACATTCCCTCCTTGTCACTACGTTTCCATCAGGAAACATCAATATTCATGATACCATCTATCATTTCATACAGTATCATTTGCTCGTCTCGAATTATCCTGGAACGGGATTTAGAACGGGGCTTGGGACTAGGAATACAAGAGGTAGCACAAATGCCGCAAATCGCAGGGCCACATTGTATACAGAGACAGCAGCTGAATATGATTGCTACTGCAATACCTAGGAAGGACAATATTTTCCATCCCCATGCGGAAATTATATTACAGAACCAACCGGACCATGTCCAGGTGCCTGGATCTTGGTGTATCAGATGGGCAATTTTATGGAGTCTGGTTATAGCTGAATAAACAGACGGCGCGTTATTTGGAATGAAAATGCAGCAACTAGATCCGATGACTCTACAGGCCCCGCCCCTATCGGCCAGTATGACGTCAAGGACGAGACGATTCTGTAAAACGACAAATCTCATAGCAGATTGCTCTTCGGTTAAGTTACCTAAAGCAGAGGCAGTCTCATTTACTACAGCTTCTAGGGTTCTGGTTAACCTACGGATCTGTTTACTATTCTGGATAGGTCCTATAAAGAAGAAGAAACCTCTATTGAAATCTGTATACTGTTCTAGAGCAGTTTCAGTATAATCGACAATTGGGGACTCCCTTCTATGTCTAATGTGTACTAGATGTGTGTTTCTGTGATAATCAGATGGGGCTAGGAAAACAGGTGGCAGTAGGAAGGCAATGTAGCAGGTTCCCTCCCAATCGAGGGGCAGACGAACATATGCAGTTTGACCACAAATAAAATAGGAATGACGTGAAGCTTTGAAAATAGATTTCCCACTGTCACTATACTTGACAATAGTAGTACAATCACTATGTCCTACATGTACAGAACCATAATTTCGGACACATAATTCACCTTTGACTGGTAATACTGAAATAGCAGGCAAGTCTGGAGTGGTATCAGACTGAACATTCAGGACCATGAAATTCGACGAATAGTTACCTAAATTATACACTTCATTTTCTAGATCTAAACCTGTTCTGTGGGGGAGACCTTGCTTGTCTGGAAAACATGTACTGTTAAGAAAAGACATATCTGTTGAGGATGACGTTAACGTGGACCATGCTCCACACGAACCATTATGTGAAAATGGATAAGGAAAAAGTGGCAGAACTCCCTTCGGTGTCTGGAAAGGGGGGGGTCGACCACACACCCAACAATTAGTGGCATTGCTGGACTGGTGTGAGTAATGCAACATGCGGATAAAGGAATTATTTCGCATAGCGAGGCGGTAAGAGAGTTCATGGGGAGGTAGGTCACTAAACATGTGCTCTACAGTAGCATTAGAAGACGTATTTACATGAAGAACTGGGAAATACAAGAAAAATGCATAACTGGTGCAGGAAATCATAATGCTGAGAAACAATATGAAACATAGAAAAACGATACATCGAATTGAGTTTTGACTAACTCTCTCACTATGGGGGTCTATTTTATACATGTCAGAAACAGTCTAACCGTTTCACCTAGGGGAGGACTTAGACAATCAAACTGACTGACTTATTTTACTAGACCGGAGTTTTAACTTATACTCCTGTTGCGGAGTTTTCTCTAACAGGGGGGGTGTAGTAACATTGTCTTTTGCGGGACAGTCCTTAAAAATGGTGCTTTGGCAATCCTTCAAATCCTGGGAAATGTTCTTTAAGACGGGTTTCAGTCCATAAAACTTTTTTATATGAGAAAGGTGCACCCAGCCTTTGCGACCTTCCAACTTCACGGCTGTACGGGTGGTGAGGAGGACCTGTCGGGGCTCCTTCCAGCGAGGCTCCAGCGGACTTGATCTGTCAAAATTCCTGACCATCACCATGGATCCTGGAACGATTTCATGCGGTGCCACCTCGGTATTGTCTGGAAATGCGGCGGCAACCTGTGAACGACATGAGTTGAGGGCAGACATCAAGGAAGCTAGGTAATCTGTCAGCATATTACTTGAAACATCGGTAATACTTCGGGGTCTAGGAGTACCCCACATATTTGGGGGGCGGCCGAATACGACCTCATACGGGGACAGACCTGATCTGGAATGTGCGACCATGCGCATATAAAATAAAGCGACTGGTAGAGCTACTAGCCAGTCCACACCTTTTTCTTTGCATACTTTGGCGATACGGATTTTCAGAGTCTGATTATGTCTCTCTACGAGACCGGCTGCTTCAGGATGGCGTACACAATGGAACTTCCACTGGTACCCTAACAACAGGGAAACGTGCTTCATGAGTTCAGATGAGAATGGCTGACCGTTATCAGAATATACGACTCTAGGGAGTCCATAACGGGGGAAGAACTCACGAACCAACTGCTTGGCAGTGGTCGCGGCTGTGTAATCTGGGACTGGATATGCTTCTGTCCACCTGGACAAAGCGCATACAACTACAAGGACATACTTGAAACCTCGACATCGCTCCATCTGAATATAATCCATCTGGAGGACTTCAAAAGGGTGGTCAGGGGGCTGGAATCCACCTTGTTCCACCGGGACACTTTTACCTGGATTAAACTGACAACATATCATACAGGTACGGACTTTCTGCTTGGCTGCAGCTCGTAAATGCTTGTTAAACCAAATATTCTGGATACTGTCTAACATAGCTTTTTCTCCTAAATGTGCTGGACTATGTGCGGTATTAATAATGACTTGAACCATAGAGTCGGGGAGAAACCATGTGGCTCTACCCTTCGTTAACCATCCTTGATCTGTCTGGACCCCTCCTTGTTCGGACCATTTCTTAATTTCTTCGGGAGTAGCATGTAACTGTATGTCTATGACATCTTGTGTAGGGTCCTTAACTGTCATACATGTAGTCGGATCTGGAGTATGTGTCTGATTAACTGGAATGTCTGGAGTCTGTGCTGTAAGCTTGGCTGTGCGATCTGCTAGATCATTACCTTGGGAAATAATGTCAGTAACTTTCGTATGTGCTTTGCATTTCATGTTAGCGATAGATGTCGGTAAGTGTATGGCATTTAACAGAGCTTGAATAAGGAGACCATGCTGAATCTTGGTTCCATGAGAAGTCATGAAACCTCTCTCCTGCCAGAGTACTCCGAAGTCGTGTACGACTCCAAATGCGTAACGTGAATCCGTGTAGACATTAACTTTCAAGTTCTTGGCATGTATGCAGGCTTGTGTCAGAGCAACTAGCTCTGCTGCTTGAGCGGACAGGGTGTCAATACGGTGTGTTTCAATAACTTCGGTGTCAGTAGTCACTGCATACGCGGCGACTAGTTCTCCTGTACTAGTTCTCATGCATGAACCATCCACATAAAGTGTCAGGTCGGGATCTGGTAACGGAGTATCTGTCAGATCTTGTCTTGGCTTTGTCGTAATGTTAACTACTTCCACGCAATCATGTGTGGCTGGATTTGAATTAACTGATGGTAACAGTGTAGCAGGATTAAGGATGTTGCAGCGTCTGATTTCTATGTGTGGCTGGAATAATGTCAATTCATAACCTGTTAAACGTGCAATTGTCAAGTGCTGAGTTTGTGTTCGGTTCAAAAGAACTTCCACAGAGTGTGGAACCTGTACTGTCAGGAAATGTCCTAAGACTATGGAATCACTTTGCCTGATAGCTAGTGCTGTGGCTGCAACTGACTTGAGGCACGCAGGCAGAGCCTGGGCTACAGGATCTAATGTGCTCGAAAAATAAGCACAGGGCTTGTATTGTCCTGCTTGATCTTGTGTGAGAACAGATAATGCTATACCTTCGCGTTCAGTAACGAAAAGTGTAAAAGGCTTACTGTAGTTCGGTGTCGCTAGAACTGGAGCTTGGCATAGGGCTTTCTTTAACTCATTGAAACTGAGTGTATGTTCAGATGTCCAAGGGAGGACAGTCGATACGGCTGCCTCCTGTGTCGTTAACTGTATCAGTGGCTTGGCTAGAAATGCATACTGAGGAATCCATTGTCTGCAGTAAGAAGTAAGGCCGATAAAAGCACGTACCTCCTTCTGGGTCTTGGGCTGAGGAAGACTCGCTATTAACTGGATACGGTCTGGTGTCAACTGCCTACCCCTCTTGGACAGTAAGTGTCCTAAGTATACCACTTGCTGGACACAGAATTGAAGCTTAGAAGGGGACACCTTGTGCCCCATCTCGGCTAGGAAATACAAGACTGTAAGGGATGCTCGCTCGCAAGCACGTTCAGAACGGGCTGTGATCAGTAGATCATCGACATACTGGAGCAGGGCAGTGTCAGTTGGCATGTGAATGTTGTCTAGTTGTCTCTTAAGTGCTTGACTGTAAATACTAGGACTTTCTGTGAAACCTTGAGGAGCTCGTGTGAACATATAGCTTCTTCCGTTTAAACAGAATCCGAAAAGAAACTGGCTGTCTGGATGAATGGGAACACTAAAAAACGCGTTCTTGAGGTCGATTACAGTAAAGAACGTGGCTTCGGAATCAATGGCTGTTAATAGGGAAGAGATGTCTGGGACAACTGGGTACTGAGCAATAATACATTTATTAAGTTCTCGTAGGTCAATCACTAATCGATATACCGGGGGTGCATTTGGATCAGTACGTTTCATGACTGGAATGATCGGAGAATTACATACATTGGAGTCAGTTTCTACAACCACTCCTTGAGCCATGAGCTCGTCAATAATTTTGGATAAGGCTGCTACAGCCTCAGGTGGCAATCTGTACTGTCTGATTCGTGGTAACACTACACCTGGCTTGAGAGTCACACGATAGGGTGTGATTTGCATGTAACCTACATCAGTTGGACCTTGCGCCCATAGATGCTGTGGAACATTGGACAGTCTTGAATCAAAATCTCGTAATACATAGTGACCCTTAAAGTCACGTAGGAACAATCGTATTCCCTCTGGGGAACAGCATATAACTGCACCTAACTCTTTCAGTGTCTTAATGCCTAATAGATTTTCTGGACATGACTTAGTAAGTAACAGATCAGTAGTACGGGACAATGGACCTACTTCTAGAGAAACTGGCTTTGAGATCTCATTTACGATAGGCTTTCCTGAAAATCCAAGGGAAACATTTCTTGAGCCTGAGAGCGGAGCCCCTGGAACTTCGGCGTGACTAATTGTGGTCCTACTTGCCCCTGTATCAATCAAAAACTTCCTGTCTTTCCCTAATACTTGACTGTGAACATAGGGACCTTCTTGATCTACAGGTATCTCGATGAGAGGCAAGCCTACCTCCCTCTCTAGGCTGTTTCATGAATACTGTTGGTACTCTGGATACTCAGACTGTGCATACTGGTACATCTGCTGTGTGACATGCTGTGTTGCAGCAATAGGCTGCTGAGCTGTAACTGTCTGTGGTGCATTCTGTAACTGAGGAGTCTGTGAAACTTGTTCTTGTCTAGGCGGACGTGGTCTTTCTTTAGTCTTACCAGTAGCTATGTTGTGTTTCAGAACTGCACACTCGTTTATAAAATGACCTGGCTGTTTACAATAATTGCAATTCCCTTTAACGGGAGCTGCAGGATGACTGGCTTGATTCGGACCCCTTTTCTGACTGTCTTGAGGAACAGATTGTGCAACTAGTACTTTCATTTTCGTGTCTTTCATACGTTTTCTTTCATGTTCTTGCTCTTCTCTGATTCTATTCTGGTGGTATTGGAGCATCTGCAACATCTGGGACGGGGTATTAGCTTGCCAGGTACTTTCGACTTTCAAAACTCGATTTTTAATTGGTGGACTTGAATTCTCGACTAATTTAGTAACAAAAAGGTGAGGGTATGACTCACTACTTGTCTTGAGGCCACTGTTGATGCTAAAACATTTCTCGAATCTAGAATAAAAATCACTAATATCTTCGTCTTGTTTCTGTTTACAGGCTGAGATTGCATCCCAGTCTTCCTTTTTAGTTGTTAATAATCTGGGTAAAACTTGAATCAATAATTCAGGTAATTCTTTACATTTATCTCCGAGACCGGTACCTGGTACTCGTATCTTATCTTCAGCTTCTAGGACTGCCCAATCGATCTTTTTCTCTCCCACCTCCCAGTCTTTTTCCTTGAGCTTTTCATACACCCCTGCGGGCAGCAGAACTTTTAACATTTTAATTATATCTGGATACGTGTATTCTCCCATACGGAGCATGTCTTTTAATTCTCTATGGAACCCTGCTGGATCTTTACCATGACAGGGAATTAATTTCTTCATCTCCAGAAGTTCCATCTTTGTGATCGGAGTGTATACAAACACTCGCTGCATTTCGCCACCCGTTCCTCTAACTGGGTGGACTTCTCGTAACGGATTCTGTCTGTCTATGTAAAATGGTTTACTTTCTGGGGGTGAGACATGAACAAAATGCGGGTTCAGAAACGTTCTATATTTGTGGCGCTGTTCTAGAATGACACTAATTAAATCGGTACCTAGACCTCTCCATCTACACTGGAGTAACTCGTTCAGGATATCATGTAACGGACCTGGATCAGAATGTTGACCCTCATACAGAGTAATGAGGTGCTGAATCATATACATACCCACCAGTCGTTGCTCGGCTGGGGGCATTTTCAGAAACATTTGTGCCACTATTTCGTCTGGAAAAGTGGTAGAATCAGTAATCCATCGGACCGCTGATCGGGCTAGTTCTTGTTCATGCATAGTACTTAACTCACTGTAACCGATTCGTGATTTCAGAATGTGATCGGTAGCTTGAAATACTTGTTCTAGAGAACCTTGGTCTGGTACTGGATGATGGAACGTAGACTTGGGTTCTAGACGTAAATGGCGATCTGGAAATCTAGGTTGTCCTACATACGCTATTCTGGCGGAATTCTCGTCGTCTAACTCTTCAGTATCAGAGTTACTTTCTTTCTCGTTTACTTGTGCTGCTTTACGTTGTTCGTGTAACTTTATTATTTCTTTACGGATTTTCTTGTACATACTCTCCATAGCACCGATAGTCTTGTGCTTACCCTCGGCTATACTATTACTCCACTTCATCAGGGCTTTCATTTCGGCCTGATTTTTGGACGGGTAATCTTGTTCTCTTATTAGACAATTAATCAGAAACTTTAATATCATGAGCTGGGTCTCAGCTTTCCTTTGGGACATGACATCACTAATACTTTCTGGATCTTCCCCTGTACGGATGAAACGATATATTCTGTCTAGATCTTCCTTCATATCTGGTAGGGTGACTAGATACTCGGCCACATTTCTTACGCGTAATGAATATAAAACCATATCATCTTCGCCTGGGACTGGGTCATAGCAGCATTCGGCAAGGGATTTTCTTATTTCTGCAACAGACAGTCTGGGCGTACGTTGTGACGCTTGCATATGTAATTCGGCTGCCGTTAAACGCTTATGTGGCGGCGGGGTTCGAGGAGGACCTCCTCCTGCGGCCCCTAGACTAGAATCATCAACTGATGCTTTTCGTCCTGGCAGGGTGGGAAATTGGAATGCGGGCTGGACTTGTATGGCGGGCTGGACCGGGGGGACCGTAGCAGGTGCTGCAAAGGGTGCCCCGGTGTCTGGAGGAACGGGAAGTGCCTGATTTACAGGGACTGGTGGAGCGGGAACAGGATTTGCATATTCTGGGACTGTGTCGTCCAAATAGGACGAGATGAAAATATCAGCTGCGGTTGGTTTGTGACGTAGCTTGGTCGGAACTAATGGTGGCGGGAAATTACTGGATGCCTCTGGGGTCGCTTTTGGCAAGCCCTCGGCAAGGAGAGGATACATACCCTTAATAAGGGCATGCCTCTGTCTGTCTGACTGTTCGGCTTTAACTTGTTCACCTATCTCGATTAGTTCTTTCTCTTGTGCTCGTTCTAAGGATTCTCTACTTAATTCTGACTTTCTGATTTCTTTTTCGGTTCTTTTATGAGCTTCTTTACGCCATAGCTCGATGGCATCTTTCTGTGATTGTCTGGCTTTCTTTTTCCATAATGCCTCTTCTACTCGCATGATGCACTCGGCATCCCATGTACCCGATACGGGCCATCCATACTTTTCTTCTAACTGTTTGGTATACTCTACCCATAAATCTAGATATAGTATGGCACTTATGCCATGCTTCTGATACATAAAATGACCTGGACTGTCCCTAGGCGGGACAGGAACTGCTTCCTCTAACAAACCCTTTCTAGTTTTTAACTGACGTAATTTAGAAAACAAGGGCATGACTGGACTGTAATCTAGACACAATACAATACACAATGAACACGATACTTATTCCCCATTCATACCACGACATTAAAATACATGAAAAACATTTAGAAATAACAGTTCGAACAGAATACTACCTGGAATACGGAACACAGAATATATGACTTTATATGAATTTTCTCGAGAACAGAACTGACTGGAACAGAAACTAGGTGCACTGCTGAAACAGTACGAAACTTACCGGTCTCATAAAGAGACACGTCAGGACCCGTATCCACCGAAGTGGATACTTCGTTTGTGTGTCTGGGTACCACCAACCCACGGACCAGAGTCAATTAGATTGACCCTGTCTAGATACTACCCCAGTAATGGTACTCACCGGGCAGCAAGAACGGAAGGCCTCGGACTGGACTGGACTGCTTCGACGACGGACAACGAACTTCGGACTTCAGTTACGGGTGGACCTCCGGATACCTCGGACCTTGGACTCTTGGCTTGGGCTCTGGTCGGGACTCGCCGCATTCCTCCACCGCCTCGTCTGGATGCTGGACCGCCTCCTCCGTCTCCTCCGTGGGCCTGAGGGATACTTGAAGCAGAAATATCTGCACGTGCACGGTATGGTTCCGTCACGGCTGCAGAGGGTCAGGGGGCCGGCGTGGCTTCACCGGCGCGTGGGGAAAGGGCAAGTCCCTATTCGGGCGCCATTATGTGGTAAATAAATAAATAATACCCTATTTTTGAATGTATAAATGAATAACAGATAGCTCAATAAATAAGAGTCAAGATTCGAGGTAGTAGGAGTTTCGCAGGTTTATTACAGCATAAAGGACAGGAACAGGACAACCTGCATAGGAATAGGATGGCAGGGCCCAGCAGCGCTGCTGGTGTCAGGATCGGGACAAGGGGAACAGGATAACTTTTTTAATAACAGTGCATGAGCATATATACATAACGCAAACACATAGCATTACATTGCAATAGGCGTAGCAGTGGGTGGAGCAAAAGGCGTGACGCGTGGCAGTCGCGAAAGATAAGGGTGAAAGTGGGTGTAACAGGGCGTATACATAGACATGTGATGCAAACGTAACAGAATATGTCATGAATAGGGCGGAAACCATGGAGGGGGCTACCTAAGGAGCCGGGACCTCTAACCTGGTGGTGCGCGCAAACTGGCAATGACGTGTTACTAGGAGAAGCTGGGGGCTATGAACTCTGTGCTAGGAGCAGAGACTAAAGTCTGGAGAGTCAGAGCGACATGTACCTAAACAGTATCTAGTATCTGATGTTTAGAGAACATGTTGATATAAACTAGAAGTCAGGAGGGGAAAAGCTAACAGACACTAAGACTGGACCATGCATTATTCTACATGTAGTGCGTGATGAAGAATATTAAATGACCATTAAATGCAGTATTTCTCTTACATGGAGACGTGAAGGCTAGACAATGACGGAAACTATTGATGCAGTTCAGTAGCTTAGGAATGCAGAGAAGGAGGACTGAACTGATAACAGGAACTATAACATACTCTTGGCAGACTCAGAGGCAGAGCCAGGGTGAGCCGGGCACTGCGAGGCAGGAAGTAAGTGAAGGGTCGAGGATACAGGTGGGGGCTGTATCGCTCCTCAGCGAGGGCTCAGGAGACAGGAGCTGAATCTGGTGTCCAGGCCCTTTTGAGGCCTAGAAACGGGGACTTTATAATGAAATAACGTGCACACTGAGAGACGTGGCAACGTAGCTTTACATAGACCTGATATTCGTAGTATTCACGAGAACTGGAAACTGGCATACTAGAGGTGGACACAACTATAATTGCGTCTTGAATCGAACATAGGGAATACATATGCATATTAATCATGCACACATAACATATGATGGATGACACGTAGGGACACAGAACATGGCAGAATTTACTTTTCCACAATGGCCTGGCTCTATGCTTCTTGTGTAGTTTATTTCCCCTGGTGCCTGTGGGCATGTTTCTTTGTTGCTTATATGCTGCCTCACTTGCCTACCCAAGTTCCATGATGCCTGTCCTATCATGTCTGGGCCTGCCTGTATTCTGAAAGGTTTCATACTGCATGTGTACTAACCGCATTGTTCTCTTTTGTTTTTCAGCACACTCTCCAAATGCTGCCATGCAGTGGTGGCCCTTATCTACCCCTTCGCTTGGCAGCACACCTACATACCAGTGCTGCCCCCCTCCATGATCGACATAGTCTGCTCACCCACCCCCTTTCTTATCGGGCTCCTGTCCAGCTCCCTCCCCCGGCTGAAGGAACTGCCAGTGGAAGAGGTAAGTCAAGGATCTGGAGGGGGTGGAATGGTCTGGGACAAATTGTCTTAATTCCTAGACCAGGAGGAAGCCTATCAGATCGCAGTCTTGAGAGACAGCCAGTAGATGATCAGATCTAGCGTTTCTCAGGATGCGTAACCAGACTGTTGGAGCTCCATCAGCGTCTTTTGACCCTTTGCCTTTGGTGTGATGAGTGTTGTCTAGGTATTTTACCCTTTGCTTGCTCTCCACTTGTGACACTGGGAGCCAAATGAGGTAACTGTTAAATCCTCAGTCATTGTCATAAGCATGGTATAGTATAATCATACATCATTATTTTGCCTTTTTTAACTTTAATTTTTTTCTAAATGTTTTTATTAATTTCAGTTTTACCTCATTACTTTATGGCACGTCAATTTTATGTTGTTGGTAGATGTAGCCACCAAGATTCATATAAAATATTAGCTGGAAAATACAACCAGGTCATCGGTCTCCATTGTACTCGGACTGCCACAAATCTCAGATTTTTATTCTTGCTTCTGCCTGCACTTACCATTCGACTTGCTCATGTTGGTTTGAAGAGGATGTTGCTTAGGGGTGTCTGGGATTTAACTGAAAGAAAATTTGCACCTAGTGCAGAACGGCGAGCGCTTCCATAATTGGAGAATTTGTAAAGATAGACGTCACAGGTAACATCTAGAGTGAGTTCACTGAAGACTGTGGACTTTTGGTCTCAGTTAAACTTAAGACCAAAACTTAAATTTAACTTAGACAAAAGTCTAACTTGACTACTCGTAAATGCCCTTTGTGAATATTGAAAGTCGTAAAGTTCGACTATCGTCTCGGTTTACCTTTGTGAATCGGGCCCTCTATGTGTAGTTTCTAAGAGTGTTGGCTGGTGTATGCTACATATTGAGAGAATAAGGTGCGGCAAGGAAGGGTAGGTGTCTTGTCTTAAGGATAGACGTTTCATCATATTGTTTGTCTTTGAACAGGTTCTTGTGGTGGATCTAGTTCATAACCGCTTTCTAAGACAGGTGAGTGAACACCATGTAGCTCTGTCTGTGCATCTCCCACAAGTTGGCTGAACACATTGTGTTGTGCCTGTACATGTCTACCTTTGTATTTGTATTTGTACTGGGTTTTGTATCGCGCCAACTCACCGACAGGTCTCAAAGCGCTCACTATGTACGACTGTCATTTTGGGCATCAAAAAAGCGGATTCTTGTATGCCGGCGTATCAGACTGAGGGTTTGAGAAGACAGCACTGTGAAGAGCCATAGGTTTGAGAAGACCGCACTGTGAAGAGCCACAGGATCAGCGGACTCGATAATTCTCGCCTCGGTGCCTACTCTAACCAGGGATCACACTCGGCAACTCTGGGAATTAGCTTGCCTTATCTCTACAACGGCCCCCCACATTCGCCGGGGATGCCTGGTTTCACCTTGGAGATACCCAGTAGGGACCATCTCACAGGGATAGCCAGGACGGGTTCCCCAGCGGTCTACAGCGCCACGACGCCTCAGGGCAGCAGTGCGCTTTACAAGATACATACATACATACATACATACATCTCTGTGTCAGATTGTGTTAGTGTCTTTGTCTTTTCTAAGGTCTTCTATTCTCAGAAAGTATCTGAGTGTGTGTGTAACAGTGCTGACCAGGTGTTGGGACATACATGTGGAAAGTTGGGTCTGATTATGCGTTGAGTGTCTGATTGCGTATTGAGGCATTCGGTAGTGCATTGCATCATCAAATCGTGAATCGCAGCATCTGTATAAATGGGGTCAGACTATAACGGTGTCTGATTGTGTATCACAATGAAAGATTGCTTATGGTGTCCTACATTTTTAGAACTTGGGTCTAATTGTGTTATTGTGTGTTTTTCTCAGCTTATGTGTCACATTGTATGACTGTATTGCACCAGGTATGGCATCCTCTGTTAATCTGCGTTAGACACTGCAGTAATCATTTACTGGTCTTTTTGTGACTGTTTCGCAGTGTCTGGATGTGTTCAAAAGTGTCTTATTGTGAAGCATCTGGTATACCCTAGTATTTTGTCTTCTGCTGCTGATTGTCTCTTAATATTTCATTGTTACGAAGTTTCATTTTATGACTGGGGATTACTGTGTGACAATGAGTATTATTCTGCCTCTCACATTGCCTCTTGCCCCATCTTTTTGCCTGTTCCAGTGTTTATGCGTGCGCATGCCTATCTGTCTCGGTTTTTTATGTGTCTATGTAGGTCCCTTAATGTCAGTGTTTGGTGCGTGCTACCCAACATCTCCCAACAAACATCCCAGTCAACTCTCGAACACTCCTGAACCACCCTCCAACACGCTGGGCCAGCTCTTTGAAATCCTCAATCGACCATCCGAGACATGAAGGCTCAACCGGTCTTCAAACATCCCCCTTTGGTCATCAGATACATCAGTGAGCCAAGATTCCAATCCCTCCCAGCTAATCATTAGAGATCAACAGCTGGTATTCAGAGAATCTAATTGGTGCATACTCTATTCAGCCCTTGGCCAGACAACCCTCAATCCATATTCAAACACATCTTTGTAGTCATTAGTCATAGGATGTCCTTCAGAAAGTCACATCCTGGTTTCAGAAGTTCATCAAAGGCTATCCGTATCCATTGGACAACCTACCTCTTCCTGAAGACACCCCAGACCTCACTTAGAAACCCCTAACTGGTCATCAGAGACCATACGCAAACTGTCAGCCTGTCCCTTAGACACCTCCATTTGGTCTTCAGAGACACCAAACTATTCCTTAGCCTACCATGAGACAACATCGGCTACTATTTAAGTAACTCAGATGTACTCTTAGAGACCACTGGTGTGCTCTCAAACACACCCAGTATACTCTCATTCCCCCCATCCCCCACTTACACCCATTTCAACTGGTCTTTAAATACTTCAAATCAGCCCTCAGGTGCGCTCTATAGGCCTCCAGATGCCTCCTTCAAGCCCTCAAGTGATTCTGAGAATGTCCTTTCAGTAGTCTTCTCTTCATATCACTCCGCTAGACAAGCCTTAAAGACTCTGTGTGATCTTAGACATCTCCAGTAGACCATAAAAAGACCCTTATTAAAAATGTGGCTGGTCAGCTGCTGCGAGAAGAAAGCATTTGGTTAGGGCTATTCATGTGCAAAGGAAGGCATACTGGTTTGGGCAAGCAGGGTGTGTATTCCAGCCTAAAACCAGGTATCTCAAGAACAGCTCCTTAGTTGGTTAATAAATACAGACATCGACTCAATGAGAATCACATACACGTAAAGAGTTTGTGTTTATGGAAGAGGGATGCTAGTCACACATTACTTTCTTTGAATTGGAGCAGAAGGTAGGAACTTTGGATAGCTCCTTGCCAGCCAGATCCTACACCGCTGTTCGCTCGCAAGCCCCTCTTTGTTGTCAGGAGCTAGAAACCAAAAGGTGGAATAAATATATACCAAAACCATATACCACTGGGCATTCTTGGCCAGAGATCTTCATATATGTGTCCCAGTGTGTACTGTGTTGTCATGTTTATGTGACCTTTATATGTGACTCCCATCTCTACTATATCTCTGCCTGCATGTATCAATTTATCTCCGTAATTGTTTTTGAGTCTCTCAGGATATTTCCTCTTGCATGTCTATTTCTTTATGTATGAATCTCCTCCAAAACATGTATCATGGCCTGATACTATATCATGTTGATTGTGTATGTATGTGCATCACGTCAGTATGCCACAGTGTCTGTCTGTTACTGATGTCTACTTACCTCTATTTCATCATGAACATGCTGTCATAGTAGACCTTGTCCCCATGTCTCTTGGTTTCAATGGCCTCATTTTGACAGATCTGTATTGCACCATGTTTGACTCTCTGTGCATTACCATGTGTGACCTTGGTCCTACAGATGGACGATGAAGACTCCATCCTTCCACGGAAGCTACAGGCAGCTCTGGAACAAATCCTGGAACAGAGGAACGAGCTGTTCGCGGAGTGTGTGCCAGCCCCTCTCAGTGCTAGGCAAGGTAAATCCCAGAAGAGGTGCTGTGGTAAACGTCAGAGCAGTCAGTCAGTGTCACATTGTAAATCCCAGAGCAGCCAGTCAGTGTCCCAGTGTAAACCATAGAGCAGCCAGTCACTGTGACGGTGTAAACCACAGAGCAGCCCGTCAGTGTAAACCACAGAGCAGCTAGTCAGTGTAAACCACAGAGCAGCCAGTAAGTGTCCCTGTGTAAACCATAGAGCAGCCAGGCAGTGTCCCTGTGTAAACCCCAGAGCAGCTAGTCAGTGTGACAGTGTAAACCATAGAGCAAAGCAAACACAAGGAGATGATGGGCGGAGCACTGAAACTTTTCAGACACTCACCCCCAGTCACAGATCTGGGTTGAATCCATCATTGTTCTTTAGCTCACTTCGCCACCCCAGGTGAGACACCGCTATATGGGATCACTGACTAAATATCGAGGGACAAAATATAGACTACCCAAAATATAGATTTCAAAATATCGACAGACAAAATATCGAATTCCTATCTACAAACAGGTAAGTACCAAAATATCGACAGACAAAATATCGTTTATATATATATATATACATTATAAAAATATCGAATTTCTTAAAATTAATGTAAAATTAAAAAAATATTTAAAATAAATAGCTAAAATATACTTAAATACTTAAATTACCTTAATTATTAAATAACTAATTTCTTATATAAAATACAATCATATCTGTTAAAACATATATATATATTAACATAATATTAATAAAAAATACACAATATTGTTACCGTAGGATAGTGAAGGTGTAAAAATTACTATTCCCACTCCTGGAAGTGCAACATTAGGGAAAGTGTTGGATAGCGTAGGGGTAAAAATTACTATTCCCACTCCAAAGTGTGCAACAGTAGGGAAAGCGTTGGATAGCGTAGGGGTAAAAATTACTATTCCCACTCCAGAGAGTGTAACAGTAGGGAAAGCGTTGGATAGCGTAGGGGTAAAAATTACTATTCCCACTCCAGAGGGTGCAACAGTAGGGAAAGCGTTGGATAGCGTAGGAGTAAAAATTACTATTCCCACTCCAGAGAGTGCAACAGTAGGGAAAACGTTGGATAGCGTAGGGGTAAAATTTACTATTCCTACTCCAGAGAGTGCAACAGTAGGGAAAACGTTGGATAGCGTAGGGGTAAAAATTACTATTCCCACTCCAGAGAGTGCAACAGTAGGGAAAGCGTTGGATAGCGTAGGGGTAATAATTACTATTCCCACTCCAGAGAGTGCAACAGTAGGGAAAGCGTTGGATAGCGTAGGGGTAAAAATTACTATTCCCACTCCAGAGAGTGCAACAGTAGGGAAAGCGTTGGATAGCGTAGTGGTAAAAATTACTATTCCTACTCCAGAGAGTGCAACAGTAGGGAAAGCGTTGGATAGCATAGGGGTAAATTTTACTATTCCCACTCTAGTGAAAAAAATTAATATAATTCGCATATTCATCATTTATTCATTTAATAAAAATTATCAATTAAGAATTAATAATTACCAATTAAAAATTAACTATGTATTCTAAATAAATACCAATTAATTAACATATTTAATTATAATTAAGTTACTTTTCACCCTATTCCCCTATAAACCCACAACCCGCTACAGAAAATAAATTACTTTAATTCACATAATTATCAATTAATCAATTAATAAAAAATAATTATCAATTAAGAATTAATTAATTACCAATTAAAAATTAACAATTTATTCTAAATAAATACCAATTAATTAATTAACATATTTAATTAATTATAATTAAATTACATCCCACCCTATTCCCCTATAAACCCACAACCCGCTACAGAATTAAATTACACAATAATTAAATAACATAAAATTAATTACTTAAAATAAATTACAAAAATATATACACTTTTCACACATATACTAACATAAAAAACACTTAAAAAATTGCGATATTATTAAAAATTCGATATTTTTAATAAACTATATAATGTACTTCGATATTTTGACTGTCTATATTTTTAAAATCGATATTACATTACTTACCTTCAAAACGATATTTTTGATGTCTATATTCTGTCCATTCGATATTTTGTCCATTAGATATTTTGGACTCAATATTTTGGTTTGTCTATATTTTGGATTGGATATTTTGACCATTTACCCGCTATATGCAAATCAATCTTGATCCTGTGCCTCATGGGAACAGTCCAAGCCGAACTGCCGAGCTGTGTCTTCCCTGGACCGGAAACAAGTATCCTGGGACCGGTTTCGGGCTAACAGCCCTCTTCAGCCAGGCTAGCTTGAATCCAGTGGCAAAGTAAGCAAGGGACACGTCTGGGCATACCCTGCCAACTTAGGGCAAGCAAAGCAAACACAAGGAGATGATGGATGGAGCGCCGAAACTTTTCAGACACTCACCCCCAGTCACAGATCTGGGTTGAATTCATCAACGTTCTTTAGCTCACTTCTCCACCCCAGTTCATACACAGCTATATGCAAACAAGTCTTGACCCTGTGCCTCATGGGAACAGTCCAGCCTGAACTGCCAAGGGATGTCTTCCCTGGACTGGAAACAAGCATCCCATTCGGCGCAGGGTCAAGATTGATTTGCATATGGCTGGGTCCAAACTAGAATGGCATGGTGAGCAAAAAAACAATGGATTTAGGCCCAGATCGCTGTACTGGGGTGAATGTATGATATTGTTCTGCATTCTCTCCATCAATTGTTCTTTTTTCATTTGTCAGCCAGAGTGCGCCAGGTATGCCCAGACGTGGGTCCTGGGTTCACTGTGCCACTGGAATCAAGCTATCCTGGCTGTTGAGGGCAGAAAGCCCGAAACCGGTCCTTGGATGCTTGTTTCCAGTCCACGAAGGACCTGGCCTAGCGGTTCGGGCTGGACTGTTCCCATTGCGTGCAGGGTCAAGACTGATTTGCATATGGCAGGGTTCAAACTGGACTGGCATGGTGAGCAAAAAAAGATGGGTTTAGGCCAGATCTCTGTACTGGGGAAAATGTATGACATTAATCTGCATTCTGTCCATCAACTGTTCTTTTTGCATTTGCAAACCACAGAGCAGCTTGTCAGTGTAAATCCCAAAGCAGCCAGGTGTCATTAAGTGAGTCCTATCGCAGCCTCCCAGCGTCATTGAGTGAGTTCTAGTGCAGCCTCCCAGTATCATTGAGTGAGTCCTATCGCAGCCTCCCAGTGTCATTGAGTGAGTCCTATCGCAGCCTCCCAGCGTCATTGAGTGAGTTCTAGTGCAGCCTCCCAGTGTCATTGAGTGAGTCCTATCGCAGCCTCCCATTGTTATTGAGTGAGTCCTATCGCAGCCTCCCAGTGTAATTGAGTGAGTTTTAGTGCAGCCTCCCAGTGTCATTGAGTGAGTCCTATCGCAGCCTCCCAGTGTCATTGAGTGAGTCCTATCGCAGCCTCCCAGTGTCATTGAGTGAGTCCTATCACAGCCTTCCAGTATCATTGAGTGAGTCCTATCGCAGCCTTCCAGTGTCATGGAGTGAGTCCTATCACAGCCTCCCAGTGTCTTTGAGTGAACACTAGTGCAGCATACCTGTGTCGTTTAGTGAGTCTGAGAAGTGGCACCCAGGGTCACTGAGTGAGCCCTAGACCAGCCTCCCAGTGTCACCGAGTGAGCTCTAGTGCAGCATCCTAGTGTCACCGAGTGAGCCCTAGTGCAGCATCCCAGTGAGCCCTAGTGCAGCATCCCAGTGTCACAGTGAGCCCTAGTGCAGCATCCCAGTGTCACCGATTGAGCCCTAGATCAGCCTCCCAGTGTCACTGAGTGAGCCCTAGATCAGCCTCCCAGTGTCACCGAGTGAGCCCTAGATCAGCCTCCCAGTGTCACCGAGTGAGCCCTAGTGCAGCATCCCAGTGTCACCGAATGAGCCCTAGTGCAGCATCCCAGTGAGCCCCAGTGCAGCATCCCAGTGTCACAGTGAGCCCTAGTGCAGCATCCCAGTGTCACCGAGTGAGCCCTAGTGCAGCCTCTCAGTGTCACCGAGGGAGACTTAGTGCAGTATCCCAGTGTCAGAGTGAGCCCTAGTGCAGCATCCCAGTGTCACCGAGTGAGCCCTAGTGCAGCATCCCAGTGTCACCGAGTGAGCCCTAGTGCAGCATCCCAGTGTCACTGAGTGAGCCCTAGTGCAGCATCCCAGTGCCACCGAGTGGGCGCTAGTGCAGCATCCCAGTGTCACCGAGTGTGCCCTAGTGCAGCATCCCAGTGTCACCGAGTGTGCCCTAGTGCAGCATCCCAGTGTCATCGAGTGAGCCCTAGTGCAGCATCCCAGTGTCACCGAGTGAGCCCTAGTGCAGCATCCCAGTGTCACCGAGTGAGCCCTAGTGCAGCATCCCAGTGTCACCGAGTGAGCCCTAGTGCAGCATCCCAGTGTCACCGAGTGAGCCCTAGTGCAGCATCCCAGTGTCACCGAGTGAGCCCTAGTGCAGCATCCCAGTGTCACCGAGTGAGCCCTAGTGCAGCATCCCAGTGTCACCGAGTGAGCCCTAGTGCAGCATCCCAGTGTCACCGAGTGAGTCCTAGTGCAGCATCCCAGTGTCACAGAGTCCAAATGCAGCATCCCAGTGTCACTGAGTGAGTCCTAGCGCAGCATCCCAGTGTCACTGAATGAACACTAGTGTAGACACTAAGTTTGATTGAGTGAGTCCTAGTGCAGCCTCCCAGTGTCATTGTGTGAGTCTGAGAAGTGGTTCCCGGGGTCATAGTGAATCTTAGTACAGTCTCCTAGTGTCACTGAGCGAGTCCTAGTATAGTATCCCCGTCTCACTGAGTGAGTCCGATGGCTGCCTCCCAGTATCATTGAGTGTTGAGTGAGTACTAGTATCCCCCCAGTGTCATTAAGGGAGTCCTAGCGCAGTCTCCTAGTGTCACTCAGGGATTTCTAGTGCAGTCTCACTGAGTGAGTCAGTGGGCTTCCACCTAGTGTCATTGAGTGAACATTAGTGCAGTCTCCCAGTGTCATTGAGTCCTAGTGCAGCCTCCCAGTGTCGTTGAGTAAATCCCACAATCACCCCCAGAGTATATCTTAGTGGAGCTTCCTATTGTCACTAAGTAAACAGCAGAGCTGCTACTCAGTGACCTTTCAGTGTTGCTGAATACCCTCTCAACGTCAGTAAGTCAATACTATACTTTTACCTCCACATTGGTATTCTGAACCTCTCTATATTGTCTGTTCACTTTTTTTTTAAATTTCCTTTTTTAGTTTTTCTTTGCCATAGACAACTGCTGAGAATTAGCTTTCCTCTCTCCCTTCCTTCTCAGCTCTGTCTCCCTCAATAATTCTCACTTCATTTCTCTCACACAGACTCTAGCCCCCTCAATGAGATTGTCTCCGAGTCCTTTGTGCGCTTCTTCGTAGAGGTTGTGGGTCACTATTCACTCTTCCTGGTCCCTGGGGAGCGGGACGAGAAAACTCTGCATCGGGAAGCTTTCCGCAAGTCCGTCTCCTCCAAGAGCCTTCGGCGATTCCTGGAAGTCTTCATGGAAACTCAGATGTTTGGTGGATTTATCCAAGAGCGGGAGCTGCAGAAACAGGGATCCAAAGGTGAGCATCAGCCGGGGTGTGACTGCTGCTCCCAAAGAGGGAGCTTTAATGCAAAGATGCCTGCTGCTCCCAAAGAGGGAGCATTTAATGCAAAGCTGCCTCCTGCTCCAACTGATGGAGCATTTAATGCAAAGCTGCCTGCTTCTCCAACCTACCGAGCATTGAATGCAAAGCTACCTGCTGCTCCCAAAGAGGGAGCATCTAATGCAAAGCTGCCTGCTTCTCCTAAAGAGAGAACATTTAATGCAAAGCGGCCTACTTCTCCCAAAGAGGGAGACTTTAGTGCAAAGCTGCCTGCTTCTCCCAGAGAGGGAGCATTTAATGCAAAGCTGCCTTCTACTCCCAAAGAGGAAGCATTTCATGCAAAGCTGCCTGCTACACCCAAAGAGGGAGCATTTCATGCAAAGCTGCCTGCTTCTCCCAAATATGGAACATTTAATGCAAAGCTGCCTAATGCTCCAACCGATAAAGCATTTAATGCAAAGCTGCCTGCTGCTCCCAAAGAGGGCGCATTTAAAGCAAAGCTGCCCCATCAGACAATAGAGAAGGCCCAGGGCACCATCCTGTAGCAAAATTGCAAAACCTTTCAGTACCCTTTGCAAAATGTGATTTTCTCTTTTAAAATAAATAGTTTTGTAGTGTGAATCTTTCTGGATTCACTATGTTGTGCATTATTCCACGGTCTAGTGGTTGGATCTGGTATCGTAGTATTTGTCTGGGTTTTTTTTTTTTTCGTAGCTCAGGTGGGCGTCGACGTCCACCGTTTGGTGTCCTCCCGTGACGTCGGCGCGCTTCCCCCGGGAGCTCCCACCTTTGGGCGCCATCTTCAGATTCTTTTTTCCACCGTTGGGTCTGGATCGTCACCGAGAGGTTCCAGAGATTTTGGAGAAAAAGGAGAGGATAAAACAGAAAACCACCGAAAAAGTTGGAGAATACATCTCACAATCAAGATCACAGAGCCGGGACGCGAAGAAGGAGAGGAAGATCGAAAACTTCGACGTCCATCTGATATCCTTCGGGATCAAGTTTGCGCTATATAAAACTTTATAAATAAAAATAAATTGCGGCAACAGCCAGAAAGAGGGCTAACATTCCCAAGACCTCAGGGCCAACTCAAGACAAAGAAAGTAAGAGGATGGACCTCACTGGAAGGAAAATAGAGAGGAATGCAGCAATTCACTGGCGCATTGCTAACTCTAATGCCCTACTCAACAGGCATATGTACCAGCATTGGGAAGAGGTCGGACAACTACTCGAACACCTCCCTGAACAGTACCAGCAGAGAGCAGCACACCAGGTGGAGGAAGGCAAGAACATGGCAAACTCCTGCCTCAAGTCAGCCCTGGATGCGGCAGACACACCCACCAGGCTCATGATGATTGGGATAACAGAAAGGAGACATGCCTGGCTGAGAATTTCAGGTTTCAAGCCAGAAGTCCAGAATAATATTCTAAACACACCTTTCAGTAGATGAAAAACTAACGCAGCTGAAGAAGGAGAATGAAACTGCAAGGTCCATGGGAGCGTTGCAGTTCAGAGGTATGAGAAGGGGCCCCCCAACACCAGATATTCCAACAAACATACCAGGGCAACAACCAAGCGCAGCAGGGTCAGCAGCAGCAAACCTGGCAGTAACAACCATGGGGCCAGTCCTTTTGCGGGCGTTCGAATGGACGAGGACAAACAAGAGGTGGCCAGCATCCCACTTCAAAGTGAATCTGCTGCACCGAACGTGCCAACCCACACAACACCTCTAGGGGAGGGGCACGACAAAAGACCCAAAAAACAGTTACACGCACTCAAGTCAAGGATCAGAGAACATGTAACACCAGTAGGAGGCAGACTAAGATACTTCTTCCAGGAGTTGAAAAAAATAACAACAGACAAATGGATACTGAACATCATACAGTTCGGATACTGTATAGAACTGGAAAATAAGCCACCAAACAGGAGACCAAAAAGCAAGGCGCGCTCTGCAAAGAAACTCGCGCTCCTCCTACCGGAAGCACAAGACCTCCTCCACAGGAAGGCGATAGAAACGGTTTGGGTCAAAGAAAGGGAGTGTACTCAAACTACTTCCTCGTACCTAAGGTGGACGAGATGTTAAGACCCATCCTGGACCTACGGTTCCTAAGCCAATACATAAAGACTCAAACATTCAAAATGACATCCCTACAGGAGGTTATTCCTCAGATAAGGGACGGAGATTTTATGTCCACCATAGACCTCAGACGCCTACCTACACATAACACAAACACCTACTAAGATTTGCCATCAACAAAGCGCACTACCAGTTCACAGCCCTAGCCTTCGGACTAAAATCCGCACCAAGGGTCTTCACAAAATGCCTTGCAGCTGTAGCAGTGTACCTAAGGAGGGAAGGGATTCATGTATACCCCTACCTCGATGACTGGCTAATAAAGGCAAGTTCCTACAAACAATGCCAACTACATGCACAGTGGGTCACACAGACGCTGACAGAACTGGGATTCTCTGTTCACTGGGGGAAATCCTCAATGGAGCCAGAACAGGTAAAGATCTTCCTGGGCACACAGATCAACACCATTCAGAGCAAGGTGTTCCCCAGCGACAAGAGAACACTTGCCCTGCTGAAGGAGACGCATCAATACCAGAAGGGGCAAGCTCTGACAGTGAGGACAGCGAGCAAAATAATGGGGATGATGGCGTCCTGCATATACCTAGTCCCCAATATACGACTCCACATGAGACCATTCCAAGAATGGCTCCAACAACAATGGTCACAAGCTACAGGAAGTTGGGAAGATCTAGTGGTTGTAATGCGCGCAGTGCAAGAGGAGATAGTGTGGTGGAACAAAGAGAACATAACAAGGGGGAAGCCTTTAACACCACCAAACCCAACAGTGAGCATCACCACAGACGCATCCCAGAGGGAATGGGGAGCACACATAAACCAGTCCAAGGTGAGGGGTCTGTGGACTCCAACAAATGCGATCAGACACATCCACTACCTGGAACTAAAGACTGTGTTCCTTGCCCTAAAAGCCTTCCAGAAACAACTGTACAGACAGAGTATTGATACAAACCGACAACACCACAACAATGTTCTACATCAACAAATATGAAGATGGGCCATCCCACTAGAAATAGATCTCCTGGCAATACACCTACCAGGAAAGGACAATGTGGAGGCAGACAGACATCAGCATCCCACGAGTGGGAGCTTAATCCACAGGAAACTCGAGCTATTCAAGAAGTGGGGGACCCCAAAAATAGACCTATTTGCAACACACCAGAATGCAAAATGCCGATACTTCGCATCCAGGCAATCAAGGGAACAATCCCAGGGGAATGCCCTATGGATAAGCTGGTCGAAGACATTTGCCTACGCTTTTCCCCCCGATACCACTGATACACATAGTGCTCAGCAAAAGCAGAACTAGCAACATGACACTGATTCTGGTAGCACCACAGTGGGCTTGAACTATTAGTTTTCAACATGGCTCCTCTTTTTTTCTTCTGGATGATTTACGAGATTAAGCATTTACAAATGAACTCACTCTGGTGCCTTGAAGGATGTAGCCAGTGGACTGAAGTCCCACCTGTAGGAGAGTAGGGTCTGCTTTCCTATGGTCACCCCGCTTTTTGCTTTTTGCTTCACTGGTTTTTAGACTTTAATGTGGCTGTGGGCCTGCTAATCAAACCCACAGCACAGCTGTTCTCTCTCTAAATTCATACCATGTACTTAAGGTACATCACCCATTGGGAAATGGGTCATTCTTGCGAGTCCCTGTACAGTGTACCATAGGTACCCAGTGCATAGGTGCACCCAAGGCCTACCAGGGGCTGCAGCTTATCTTATGCCACCCCTGGCTGGCCATCCAAACTGACACAACTGGCTGATCACTCAGCTGGGGCAAGGTCGTGTAAGCACCCCTTGCTTAGGTATAGTATTCCTATACCTACCATTATATATAGACACATATGCACCTATAAGTCACTCCTATGGCAGGCCTTAACAATCCTGAAGGCAGAGTGCTTGGTTTTATGTGAGATGAGGCTCTAGCATGAGCTTAGTCTGTCTGCAGCTTTCGGAACCATGTCCTTATAGCTGTTCTATGATATAGCCATACCATATACTCTTAAGTGCATTATAATCCTCGCGGTTGAATGCTAACTTTAGTTTGGCTTTATCAAAACATGTAGTGTAAGGTGTCATACGCTTTGGAATACTACCCCCTCGCCAGTTCTGGCGACGGGGGTAGCATTCCACCCTTCTAGAGGGAGAAGACATGTTGTTCCTAGTAATCCCGGTTAAAGTTAACCAGAGCCTCAGCATCACAAAATGGATGCCTCTGCCACAGACACAAGTCTGACCTCCTGCTGCTAGGAGTCCTTCCAGCGAGGGAGGCTTGGACAATAGGTTTCCTGTTAGCACCACCCCAGACAGGCCATAGTGTATTGGGGCAGGGAGGGCTGAATGAAATGAGACACTGCCTGGGGCACACAAGGTGTCCCATGCATAGTCCGGTTCAAACCGGTGCTGGAGCACTCCAGCCCCAGCTCTGACGCGAAACTAGACAAAGGGAAAGGGGTGTAACCACCCCCTTCCCTGGTCCCACCCATAGGAGGGACCTAGCAGGTAATCCAGCCCCTAAATTTTGTATATAGGTAGGAGCTGAGTCTAGAGACTTTAGATTTATCCTGACTGAAACTTGAAACGAAACTCTGGACCTTCGACGTTCTACCTGAAGATAGAAGACTGAAGGAGTGACCACCCTGTGTAAGCAGGCACCATCAAGCGATCAACGGTTTGCTTTGTCGACGCTCCCGCCGGAGCCCGAGCACAGCGCCTGACAAGACCCAGACTTCCTTCAGCCCGATCCACAGCCACAGCAAAGCTGAGACCCGTGGAGGCGACGAGAGACGTGGGACCGGCCATCTTGGAAAGCCAGCGAATTGCTTTCCATGCAACTTCCGAGGCACCCTCGAAGTTGTGCATTGGGGATTGAGAAGCCCCATCCCCGAGCACCATCTGCACCGAAGATCAGCCCTCCACACTCCACCAGTGCCGCGTGGGGCCCTTCTGCATTTTTCTGCTCGACGCGTCTGTCCGGTCACTTGCCCATTGGCTAGTGGCCTCTGTGATGACGAACCTTTGAATCTACACCGCTGGTCTGGTTGCTCCAGACTGGTCCCTGCTTCCCTGAAAAGGAGAAGCCCATCAGACCTTGCTGGTCTGGTCCAGAAGCCATCTTGGATTCTTGCGTGGGTTGCCTTTGCCAAGGCTTGTTGACTCCAATCCGGAAGACGACAGCGAGATCCTTCGCGGGACAGTCCGTATTCAGCTCCTGGTCGTCATCGACACCTCCTGGTCCACGTGGCTGCAGAGACAAGCTTCACGACATCACCTGATTGCTTTGCGACATCGCCTGGTTCCTTCCTGGTCACTGGCTAGTGACCCAGACTCTGTCCCCTCTGCTTTCAGGTACTCTTCATCCTCGATCCGCCCTTGGATCCAACCAGACACTTCCCTCCTGGTCGCCTGCAGCATCTTTCTTCAAGGCTCCATAGGATTCAGCGACGAAACCCGACACACTTGACACCTATGCATCCGCTTTCTGTGGGTGAGGTAACGCAAGTACTTCGGTGCTCCTGTGGGTATTAACTATCCTAGTGTCCTAGTTTTCAGTAGCTTTCTCCTAGTCCATCCGGAAGTGACCTAAAAGACCTAGTTTCCATTTCTTTCGTTCCCATTCTAACTCTATGGTAACTCGCGTGTGTATGTAAAGACACTGCACCCGCCTCCCGTGGGCCTCCTGCTCCCTATCCTTTGGTAGTACAGGGTAGCCCCAGCGATTCTCCAGGCCCTAGGCCTATCTTTTGTTCTGACGTGGTTCTTATACCACTATTTTAGTATGTGGTTCGAAGTGCGCCATGGGCATTGCTGTATTTTGTGCAACTTATTGTATGATAATTAAGTATCGTGTTATGAGCTTGTGCCTCTGACCTCATAAAGAGTTCAGAGGATTAATTTAGTAATAAATACACATATATTTTATATATATATATAACCTGTGTCGTGTCCTTTCATTTGGTATTAAAGGGGTTACATATAGTAAAACAGCTGGCTTCACATGCCCTCTTGAGTTTAGCCTAAGACTGCTTTGTCCATGCTACCACTAGGATAGCTGGTCTATAAGGTTGACTTTACAACCATCACCATAAGGGTTGTTTGGACTCGTGCAAGGTGCTCACTAGAATAGTGAACATCATATACCAGGCCAACTTCTCACACCACCCACAAAACATTCTTAAAAATTACCTCACTTCAAATCAACGAAGGGGTGCGAACAAGACTTTTTCTACCAAAGGCAAGAATACTTTTATGCTGCCTCACATCACGACATCTCCCTCTACCCTCATCTTTGTAATGTCCACTATCTGATATGATATGAATAGATTTTTATATAGCGCGATAGTTACCCGCAGGCGTCCTAGCGCTCTAGCCGAAATACAGGAGGGTGAGGCCGGGCGAGGTTATCTGTTGAAGAAGGTTTTTAATTTTTTCCGGAAAGGCAAGATGTTAGGTTCCGACCGGATGGAAAGTGGAAGGGAGTTCCAGAGCCTTGCAGCATTAGTTGAGAACATTCTTCCTCCACTTCTTTCTCTTTTGAACCTGGGAATGGTGGCTTGAAAGGCGAGGGTCGACCTCGGCTGCCTGTTGCGGTGGTAGGGGGTAATCAGAGTATGATTGAGAATTGCTCCCTTTCTCCAGTAAGCACGGTGGGCGATGCACATGCTTTTGAAGCTAACTCTGTCTTTTACAGGTAGCCAGTGCAGGGCTCTTAGTTCGGTTTTCACTGATTGCCGGCGAGGAATGCGTAGAAGAGTCCGAGCAGCGCAATTTTTAATAACCTGCAGTTTTTTCAGGGTGGATTCGGGGGCTCCTAAATATAGGGCATTTCCGAAATCCAGCCGGGAGAGAATTAGACCCTGGACCATGATCTGTCTGGCCTTGAAAGGAAGGAGTGGTAGAATCTTACGTATGAGTCTGATGATGCTCATGCAGGTGGCTGCTAATTTGGTTGCCTGGTGGCCGAAGGTTAATGCATTATCCAGCCAGATACCCAGGCTCTTGATGGTATCTCTGGCTAAGGGAGCAGGGCCTAGTGCTGGCGGCCACAGTGAGTCAATAGATTTTTGAGGGGCGCTGCCCAGCACCATTAGCTCAGTTTTATCGCCGTTGAGCTTTAGGTAAGACTGGCTCATCAAGGTGCAGACTGCTTCCATACAGCCTCTGAGATCACTGGAGTAGGAAGAGGGATGGGTAAGGGTAACTACCAATTGCGTGTCGTCGGCGTAAGACACGACTTGAACGCCAAAAGGGTGTATTATTTCTGCAAGGGGGAGCATGTAAATATTAAACAGTGTGGGGCTCAGGGACGAGCCCTGAGGAACCCCACAACTGAGAGGTTTGCTGGGCGATGTGGTCTTGCCCTCGCAGACTCGGAAGGAGCGGTCAGAGAGAAAGGAGTGTAGCCAGGCTGCCGCAGTTGAAGTTATCCCTAGCTCTGACATTCTTTGACGTAAGATGTCATGATTCACAGTGTCGACGGCGGCACTGAGGTCCAGTAAAATAATGGCCGCAGTGCCGCCTTCATCCACAATCCTTCTAGCTCCTTCTGTTACTGCTAGTAAGGCAGTTTCAGTTCCATGCATGGGACGGAACCCGGTCTGCGAGGTATCCAGGGATCTGTTTGTTTCCAGGAATTCCGTGATTCATTTATTTACATGTTTTCTGCAATTTTTGTAATCCATGGTAGCAGGGAGATCGGACGGTAGTTTCCTGGGTTCATCTGATCTAAGTTAGGTTTTTTAAGGAGGGCTTTAACTGTAGCTTGTTTCCACTTCGGAGGGACGAGTCCTGTTGAGAGAGAGTTGTTAATCAGATTTTGGATAGTGGGGAGAATGGTGGGCGTGATTGTTTTTAGGAAGCGAGCTGGGGCTGTGTCACTGGGGGATCCAGACTTTACCTGCAGCATTATAGTTTCTAGGCTGGTGTGCTCCAGAGGTGCAAAGGATTCCAGGGAGATAGGAGGGGTGGGTCTGTAATATTGCTGTTCTGGAAGAGGATGAGGAAGTGGGGGAAAGGAGGAGTAGATCGTTGCTATTTTGTTATAAAAATAGTCAGCCTGCTCATTGCAGCGGGTTTGTGCGGTCAGAGGATCTGGAAGTTTGTCCGGGAGTTTAAGCAAACTTTTAGCGATCTGATAGATCTCTTTAGGTTTGCAAGCTGCTTCGTTGATCTTATTTTCAAAGAAAGTGGCTTGAGCCATGCAATAGGTTATCAAGGATTAGCAGGCGTTACGCGGCTGATGGAAAGTGAACGGCATCTAATGCCAGCAGAGCCAATGTTGTCTGTATGGTGATGGGGTGGAGTGCACTCTTGGCTTGTCTTTCAATGACTCCGCTCTCTTACTTTCATTTGCATGCCCATTATTCCATCTGGACGGATTTACTCAAGACTATCTTTTATAATAAAACTTGCTGTTCTAGATACAGATGATTACTTGTGTGTTAAAAAGCCATTTCTGCTTCTTCCAGAACCTATGGATAGCTTGGATAATGACTAGCATATTTATTCAGGACACAGCTAATAAGCAAAAGTCAATAGACTTGTGCGAGGCAATAAGCGAATTATGTTGAAGGCAAGTGCTCTCCGGGATGTAGACTGATGCAAACGTCTTTTAGTGATTTGTTTCTTTTCGCATCCAACAAAAGCCTTTTCAAGGCAACTGCTCTATTCATAATTCTCGTGTATCTTGAGACTGAAAAAGCAGTGGTGGACACGAATAGGACCTCGATTAATTCCATAAGGTACTGTAGACTCATTAAAAAGGACATACGTGACACTGGGGACCCCCAGTGATAACACAGGAATTGCACTGTGCTTCTGGGACCTCTAGGAACAAACCAAGGTACTGCAGTCTGCTACGGAAAAGAACTGGGTCTGGATCCAGACCTCAATTTAGGACCTTACATACCCTGTTTCAGAGATTTGTGCTTGACTCCAGGACTCTCTAATATCGACATAAGGAAAATATTTGTTTCTGAACTCGCGGACATATAGTAGTCACCTAAAGTACTACTACAGCATGTTATAAACATAGATTTGTTTTTCACTACAGGGACTTCTAGCGATGACCAAAGGTACTACGTAAAAGGACAAATGTCTGACTCCAGGAACCTCTAGTGACAGCCTCAAGTGCTGCACCCTGCTGTACAAAAGCTTTGTTTCAGACTCTAGGGACCTCTAGTAATGATCAAAGGTACTGATACCTTCTACAGACAAGCATTTGCAATGCAATAGGTCTCGCAGTTGTGAGAGTTTGAGCTATTGGCATTGTAAATGGCAATGCCTTTTATTTACGTGTTGGTTTTTTACACATAAATATAAGGCATGGTCATTTACAATGCCAATAGTTTAAACTCTTGCAAATGCGAGACCTATCGCATTGCAAATGCTTGTTGGATTTTGGTTGGAAAATGTTATGGACTAGATAAACAAGACACCAATAATGAAAGACCTATGGGAGTACTCTAAAAAGGCACGACGGAGTGCGAAATTTGCAACAACACCTCGGTGTTCCAGGTATCACCATCATCACACCTTTCAGGAGAAACCGGTGCAGAAGGCCCATATCTGAGGAAAACTCAGGGGCAGCATTTGAGGAGGAGGTAGAAGCGCTTCTGTAAATGCCCCTGCACCCACAGGGCACGCCATTGGGGTGTCTGTATCTGGGTGATCAGCATCTAAAAAAACAGCAGCAGACAGCAATGCCTAGCTCACACTTAAGCAGCTGTGTCACTCCTGCACAGGATATGATTTACAATCAATGCCAAAAAGTTCTATCTCTGTCCTCAGCGGATCCAACCCTTTTTAGGGGCAGTTCTAAACTCGGTGACCTCGAAGCTGCTCCCAACCAAGATAGGGTGATTTCAAAGGCTGCTTCCACTTTTTCACACATCACGTCCTCTAAAAGTGAAAACTATCATGAAACTGTGGGGATGATGGCCTCCTGCATTGCCATAGTGCACACACTCTGCTGTATATGTGTGTGTGCTCTAGAGGAGTGTGTGTCCAGACAATGGTCACAAGTGATGGGTAAATGGAAAGATCTAGTGTTGGTTGAGCCTTGAATTCATCCCAATTTAAAATTGTGTTATTAGTCAGACCATTTCTGGACCTGAACCACAGGTGACCATTATCAAAGACTTCTCACTTACAAGGTGGGGACCACATCTGAACTACATGACTGTTCAAAGGTAGCTGGATGATAGGAGCAATGAAAGTATCATATATCAACTTTCTAGAGCTTAAACCGGTCCATTTGGCGATTGGAACATTTTAGACGCTCTTTCGAAACAAGACAATCCTAATGAGGACAAAAATGTCCGCCAAATATTACATCCAAAAACAAGGTGCACCCACTTACTCCAGCTGTCCGCACTAGCACGATCACAGTGAGTTGCAAGCTTCAGCTGCTGGGTAGTCTTTCGTCCATGTTCACAAGTGAGTTGTCATGTCTTGCATAACTCACCCACTGGGGAAAAAAGCATTTCCTGGTGCAGGGTGTGGTTTGTGGTGGGATCACGAGTTCTCTTGAAATCAAGACTTGGGCATCAAAGAAAACAAGTTTGCAAAGTCTGCACCCCACACTAGATGGCAGGAGTTTGCAAAGCATGTCAATCTACAGCACTAAAAGCTACAAACCAATAGCCAGTTAAAATGTTCCTTATTTTTAGTGAGTGATTCTTTCTAGACACTTTTATGAAGCCCGTAACTTTAGGTTTACTTGCTGGAATGTGCACATGAACAAAGTGAGTATTGTTGCATCTTTGGTTTTAAGGATGGCAGGTGCTCACCCAGGACTTCTGCTATGCTTCTGTGAGACTTACTGATCTGTATGTATTTATAGTTATCAGAAACCTGCTCACGAACTCTGTGATACTCGCAAACCCCTTGGTAGAACTGCAATTTGCCTTGGGCCACTATACAGAATATTGCCATCCAGAAGTGAAGAAGTAGCATCTAAAATCCCTAATATTAATGATAAATGAGTTGCATTAATAAATGTTTGGTACCATTTCAGTCATCAAGTGTTTACAGCGTTGTGCAAAATGTTCATAATGCCAAAATGTTATGCATTTGCCCTTTAGCTCACTGGGGAATTGTAAAGTTACCCCAGCACATCAATTTTCCCTCACAAGTATTTGTCTGCATAGTCTCAGTTTTTCTAACAGGTGAGCTGTAGCAGGATTGGGCTTTTTTTAGTTCGGTGCTCATTTATGGAACACCTTAATCACAGACCTCCTGCTTGAAATCTCCTTAGAAAGGTTCAGAGCTGAACTAAAGTCCCGTCTTGTTCTAGAACTGAGTTTGCCAGCATTTAGGTGCAGGTAGTAGGATGAAGAACACGTAGAAATATGGCCGCATGAAGCTGACATGGTATATCCAGTCCTGGGCTTTCATTTAACAGACAACCATCCAGCACTTCCATACTCGCCCTTTTTTCTAGTTAGACTACTTGTCACTGTGACCCTTACCTCCGCTTCTGCCCCTTTTAACATGTGCTAACAGTTAAAAGAGAAATACATGTGTTTTCCTTAAAACGTTGTGGTGAAGTGTCAAAGTATTTAATGAAATCCCTCCCATCCACATTTCTACCAGTGACATGTTCCAGCCACACACTTCAATTTATTATGTTCCATTTTTGGCCCACCCTGGCCGTATTATAGTCAGAGGCAGCCTTCTTGATATGCAGTGCAAAGGAAAATTTATTTTGTTCATTTCTTTTCTTGAAACACCTCTGCTGTTCCAAGTGTCTGGAACAGATCAATTTGCAGAAACCTGGGCTGAAATATAGCCCCCAACTGCTTCTACCTTTTGAGTTCTTGCCTGTCAGACCAGAAGATATGTGTTAGGATAGGAATGTCTCCTTCATATTAACCAAACCTGTGCCTGTGTCCCAAGTATGTTTGAAACTGGCATCCTTATTATGGCCCTGATGTTATGCTAATCTAGCATGTGTACAGAGGTTTAAGCATGTCCCTGGAAATTGGTGTCCAGAACTTGTTCTGTGACCTGGAGTGGTACACCAAGTGTGCATTGATAGCTTGTGGTGATCTACTGTCAATGCCCTGATTGTAACATGCCATGGGTGTAACACATCAGTGGTGACAGTGTACAAATATTTTGAGAATCTGTAGCGTGACCACTTGTTTTTCTTGTGTCAGTGAGTGTGCAGTCTGCTGACCTCTCTAGTGTAAAGTTCAGCTCTTATGTGAAACCCAGAACCTTCCCCTGACATCCAGTGGACAGCCCCTCACACACACACACAACAGTGGAAGTCTATTTCCTGAATTACTGTATCTGTAGGTTGCCCTTCAAAAATCATTATTAGCCAGAGGGCTGCGAATTAGTTCTTCTTCAGCACTGCTGGTGCTAGTGGTGAGGGGTGACACTGGACACTGCAGTTTCTGTCAAGGTGAGGAAGTCTGTGTGGCCAGAGCCCATCTTTTTGTCTGAGATTACTGCTTCAAGAAGGCTGAGGACCGCCTGATGCAGAGAACAGGCACTTCATTATGCTCATTATTGCGGCACTCCGGCATGAAGCCTTCCCATTGCTACCTGCTTGGAGAGCTGTCATTTTACACAAAGGGAGTGTCTGTGGAGCGACTGGGCATTACATTTGAAAGGGAACCAACCCAAACTGGTCCTGAAGTTTGGGTCAGTGGATCAGCATCTCCTGTCTGGGAAATGTGTATTAAATGAAAATCCATACCACCCTATTTTCATCCAGGTCAAAGTTATTTGTGACCTAGTAAGGGAGTGCTCACCAGAGTATTTGAAGGACTAGTATGTGCCTTACAGCCATTTTCCCACAGGCGTGGAGATGACACGTGAAGTTTACACTTTCTGATGGAGGAGCTGAAGATCTGCCTAAAGTGCCTAGAAGCCAGCTAGAACATGCTGCTCAAATTTGACAGCTTCCACCAGAGGACACGCTGAGAAACCTTCCCTATGGCTAAGTTCTCCGATTTAAGGAGGAACAGCTCAAAGAAAATGGATTTTCATCATCCAAGCCAAACAACTGCAAGAAAAGTAGCAGGATCACGACTATCCAGAAAAGATCCTTTAAATTTTTTTCAAAAAGAGCTACTAATCAAAACAGGGAAGCCCTACTTGGTCCACCAGTTAGAAATGAAAACTCGATTCCCCTAACGTGTGTAACAATGTATAATACCATCTCGAATTGCATAAAAAAAATTGTAACAAAAACCCTTGGCGACCATTGCGGAGCAAGCGGGGCTCTCCATATTTTCTTATGCAGATGACACTCAGATCATCTTCTCACTTTCCACCAGTCATCATGTTACTACATCTGCCCTTTGTTCTGGACTTAGCAACATCGCCTCCTGGATGCACAACAACAAGCTAAAATTAAATGGAGGAAAAACAGAACTCCTTCTGTTTGGCAATAACACCGCCTTATGGGGGGCCCTCTCTTTGGCCTGTCCAAATGGGTACCCCTCCCATTCCCTCCAAAACAGCACGCAATTTGGGCATCATTTTTGATAACCAACTGTCCATGAGGCAACATGCTGTTAAAGTCTCTTCCACCTGCACAGTCATTCTTAAATGGCTGAGGAAAATTGCCTGGATGCTCCCCCTTGACACCCAGAAAACCGTAGTCCAGGCGCTTATTACCTCTCGCCTGGACTATGGCAACATCCTTCTTCTGGGGGCTAGCAAAGAGGTAATTCGTAAATTACAGACTGTCCAGAACATGGCAGTACGTCTGTTATGTAATTTACCTTTTCAATCCTCTACCTCCCCCTCTCTGCGTAGCCTTCATTGGCTCCGCATTGAGTTGCTCTAAATTTAAGGCGCTCTGTTTCACACACAGAATCATCTGGGGTAAGGCACCTCAATATCTAACATCCTTGATTCATTTGTATGTCCCCTCGCGCTCTCTGCGGTCATCCAATCAACACAAACTTCAGATTCCCAGAATTAGGAGAGCCAGAATGGGCGGTCGCTCATTTGCCTTCTTAGCCCCGTCCCTGTGGAACTCTCTTCCTCTTCGAACGGAATCTAACCATCTTACGTTCCGCAGAGATCTTAAAACCTGGCTTTTTAATCAATAATCGAGTCTGCAATCACACTTCCTTTGTCTTTGGTTCAGCGCCGGGAAAACTTCGGGTAGCTGCGCACTTTATAAGATTAAATATAAATAAATAAATAAACTTGTGCATAATCCAATTAGGAAACCGAAAATGGGATAAACTCCTCTTCTCTTTCAAAAACGCACAGTGCTTCAAATACAGTATGGTAAGAGCAAGACCTCAACACCGTATAGCCACTGATGTAAGAAGCACAGAAGGTTATGGGGTCTTCCGGAGGTGACTGGACATCATGCCTGTTGAAACTAGGTCTGCCATCTAACGAGTACAACAAAAACTCTGAACCTTAAACCAGATAACACCTGGACATTACGAAAACACACAAATTGCAATCCACAGACATAATTTTAAAATACGTGGGCATGAACTCCTGCGGAATCAAGACGGGAATAAACGAACATAATATAAGATGCAGAACAAACAGAACACAAATTACAGAACACTTCATCCAACAGGGACACACTCCCAATGACATGAATTGGGTAATTATAGAACAATTGTTAAACTCTTCAGGAAATCTGGCAAGCTGCCTCTTTGAGAAAGAACAACGGTGGATATACCAAATGTCAACTCCTAAAACAGGGCTGAATGACAATACACCTTGGAGCTATATCCTATGTACTATGTATAAAGTTGGAGGTATGAAAAAACTGCATTAATTTAGATAGCTCCTGATAATTTAAAAAAATGGAAACATGATCACCGCTACAGAACGAAGGTTTTAATATGAGCAAAACCATACATTTCAATTTTTGACCCACAAGTATCCTGCTCCTCCGTGATGAATTTTCCAAATGCAGGAACCATTATAAATATATGGGAATATTAACAGAGGAATGATAAACCAATGATAAGTAAAATCTGCACCATGTCATCATAGTGCTCATGCACATGGTTGTTCCCCTAGATGCTATATGACAACTTGGAGGTATATATGCATTAAAGGCACATGGGCTTTTTTAAAAATAACAAAACCTCTTATGTCGCCTCATGACACGAGAATCCAGTGACAGACAGCGAGGGTCTCGCATATCCACAACAAGCACACGTCATAGCACGTCTGTGCAAATCAAACACACGTTAGGACGCCGCTCCATCCTATGTGAGGTCAAACACCGGTCATGGCGGTTCCCGGCGGACCGGAAACCGTTATAGCATTTTTAAACTGAGCCACCCGACCTCCGTCCTCAATCTACAGGACTGTTGAGGATGCGGTAGGTTTGACTGCGGGTGAGGTACCTTAAAGAAGTAATTATAACGTGCAGAGCCTGATTTCAGAGCAAACGGCCCATTCAAGCTAAGTCTATGTGTTAGTTTAAACCCATTACAGAGTGTGACCACAGGGCCCACCTCCTCGCTGTATCCCAAGGAGCAACAAGCTACCTCAAATTAAGTCTGTGTGATCTACAGTTTTTGAATTATCATTATTATATGTGGTTACAACTATCTGCTTGAAACACTAATTGCGTAACTAATAACATACCCACATAAGAGATCACACGATTGAACCAGGGTATAGCGCGCTAAGATTTTTCTGCTTTAAAATGGTAAAACACCCTCACCCTGTCTCTCCATGGAATGCCAATTCCGAGAGATGATGGTTATTTTTAAAAAAAATGTCACAACTGTAATCGAGTAGACACGGATGATCTGACTATCTGCACACAAGATTACATTCCCAGACACATGATTCTAATGAAATGAAGGTATTTTCCCATGTTACTAAAATACCAACGGCATATCACCACCCTAATGTAGGCTGGGTTGGTACGCTCAATGGGCCGCATTTACTGTGAACGCACAACAAATAGCACATGCGACTGAGCTCTCTACAAAAATCGTTCTCTTTTTACCTGTTGGTATATCTCGATACCTATGTGTTTTTTAAAAAGAAACGATTGCGAATATATGAACACAGATGGTATCATATGATCTATTACCAAAAAAAGAATGCACATTTGCATATATGAATACTAAAGTTATCACATGAGCTGATATCACAAAATAAAAAATGATGCGCAGCTTCAAATGTAAGAAACTCCAGGATATCAAGGAGCGGTTAAAAAAAAGTGAATTAATTATCTGGCTCCACAAAAAGTAATGACCTACCTGATGTCTTTTAAATTCTACTTTCTCCCTAACATTTTATTTTGACTGGACAGTATACAAGAAATACCGTCTTCACTAACACTGGGGGTTTTGCAAGTATTCATTGCACAACACCCTACACTTGCATGCTTTTGTACACTTGCGAGTTTAACATATTCTTTGGTCCTGAAAAAAGCCAAACTGACCCTGAAAGGCACAAAAATATGACTGAAACGTGTCGACCACATTGAAGAAAAGTGGGAGCAATTTAATATCCCACATCTATCCGCCACTGTTTTTTAATATTGACGAGAGTGCTAGAAATTAAGTCCCAATTTGTGGAAAGGAGTCTCGAGCCAATTTTTGTCTTTTTACCTCATGCTGACATATTCACACCATCACTCTGTCAAAAACCCCAGCTCTGCTGTAATAGGGAGTCTCAGCACACCCTGGAAGCGATCGGCAACCAGGGTGGGAACCCAATGATGAAGCATGTCACCTACTAGGTAGTTGAGAGAGGGTTCTTCTAAAAACACCTTGTGTTTTCCAAGTCAATGACGCGTTGGAGAACAAAAATGAGGTAGTTGAAAAAGACATCAATGATATGGGTAGAAGACTCATTCTAGTGTTGTTGAATATAGAAGCCTGCTGAGAAAGAGGACTGCCACTGCAACAGAAGACTGTCCAGGAGGAAAAGCCACTGTGTTCCTGGCATAGGGAGAATGCTGGCTTTTTCAGAGCGTGAAACCAGGCATGACCCATTTTATGAAGGAGCACCCTGGTTGTTTTGCACAGTTATTGTGTGAGCTGTATTAAGACTGTACCTCACACCCTCTTTGCCGACCAGTCTGCCTCATGTTGAGAGGCCTGTGCTGCCTCTGAGATCCTGTGGAAGAAGGTTGTGCTGTCGCTGAAGCAAGAATCTACAATTGTCCGAGAAATCGCAGCTGACAGCCGCCTCCATACTTCATTTGGCTAGGAGGCAGCAGCTGCAAACCAGAACCCTGTCACTCGCTGGCTACGAGGGCTGCTGAGGATGGGCCTTGCAGCATAGATATCTCTCACAGTTTGTAGGAAGCTGGCTCTGTATATACTATACCAAAATGAGGTATAGTGTGCACAGTGTCCAGTGGAACCCCAAGGTAGGCTGAGGTAAAAATAGATAGCTCCTTACTCTATTTGTGGTAGTGTGGGCGGGCAGTAAGGCTATATCAGAGGGTAGTGTTAATTATTTGTTGCACACACGCAATCAGCAAATAATGGCACACACTCAAAGACTGAACTCAGACAAATTGTTTAGTAATTTTATTTCTTGAGCCAAGCCTGGCACAGCTAAGTGAAATATATGCTTTGCAAAAGATTATGCAGTGTTTACAAGTGAAAGCAAGTTCAAATGCACTTGTTTGAAATACAAGTAAGTCAAGGTATTGAAATTACTGCACAGATTACTTTTTCGTTACTTTTTAAGTAATTTTTTCTACTCAGTGTGATACGCCTAGATATCACACTGGGACCTTTCCAAGAGAAAAGGTAAGTAAAATCAGTTTTGCACAATTTTAATTTTTCAGGTTTACATACAAATCAACTCCACACAGATCATTTTTCAGAGAAAGAGTTAATAGGTTCCTATGGAGAGAAATGAAGTTAATGGTTACCAGGTAAGTACTCAGTCTTTGGGGTTGAGTTTCTGGGATTAGAACAAGGGTTCCCCCAGGGTCAAGGATTCACTCTTGTTACACCCTCAGCAGCACTAGGGCGGCCGGGTGCAGAGTGCTGTGGCCTAATGTTATCAAATGGGGCATAGGGGCCTCCGGTTGGTGGCTGCTTACGAGCAGAACACTGGGTTGTGGGAGCAAAGCTCATGTGGTTTAGCTCAAGGCAAAGGGGGGTCTGATTTAGCACCCAAAGTACACCTGCAGCGGCGCTGGGGCGGCTGGGCGCAGGGTGCTGTTTTGCTGTTGGGTGCCCTGTTGATTTCAATGGGGATTCTGTGGTTTCAACAAAGACTAAAGGCTCGGGACGAAGATCTTCTGGAGGTGACCACTGGTTGGATATGTAAGTTAGGATGCCTGGGAATTCTGGGACACCGTCGGTTGGACCACCCAAGTCCTTGGTGCTTCAGGTGCAGGGGTGTCTTTAGGCGTCGGGTTTGTCTTACCAGCTCTGGTTGCAGTCGGGGGGGATCCTCCAGAAAGAGGCTGCAGGCTTCGCTGAGAAATTTGAGGCAGGTCCGAGATCACCAGATCTCATGTCAGAATCGACGGGCAGACCTCCTCGTGGTGTTGGGCTACCCAACTCAAACTTGTGCCGTTGAAGACGGGTGCAGAGTGGTGCAGACTCGCGGATTTGGCTAGAGCTAGGGTCTGTGGGTGAACAAATCCGGTGTTCACAGGAGACAAAGTCTTTACTTTGGAAGGCAGGGCAGGTCCTCAGGGTTCTTGAGGTTGCTGGCAGTAGGACACACCGGAGTTTTGCTTCTGGAGGTTTGAGGTGGGGACAGGCAAGCACGGCTGTTCGGTCTTTTTTCTTCTTGATTGTTGCTTTTCTGAGGAGGCAAATTTCGGGGGTGCCGTTAAATACTAGATTTATGGGCGATACAGGTAAGTAAAAGTTGAGACCAATGAGTCCCTTCCTTGGGGTGGGTGCACCCCCTATTATGCCACCTTCCAGTGGGAGGAGGGCATATGCCTCACTCTGGTTGTCTGGGTCCTCCTATCTGCAAGATGGAGGGGACTGAGAGTTGTGCTTCACCTCGCCTCCCCCACCTGAGGGGTGGGGTTTGCAAAGTTGGGCACACATCCCTTCCTCACTTGGTTTTCCGCTGGTTCTCCCACACAAAGTGGGGGTCAGAACCAGTGGGGACAAGTTGCTGGAAGCAGCAAAAGGCCTGGGGAAGCTCACAAAGGATGCTTCCCTTCGTGGACCCTCCCCATCCTGGGGGAGGAGGCTTGGCACCTCATCCCAGGATATGCATTGTTTAAGACCCCCCCAAAAGCAGCAGGTTCTCGACCCAGGGGTCCAGAAACATGTCTGGTGGTGGCAGCTGGCGAGCAGCCACTCAGCCTGGACAGTAGTGTTAGGTCATTTTTCAGGGGGCATCTTTAAGATGCCCTCTGTATGCATTTTTCATTAAATCCCACACTGGCATCATTGTAGGTTTAATGTGCTGAGAAGTTTGATACCAAACTACTCAGTTTTCAGTAAAGCCATTATGATTCTGTGGAGTTAGTAATGACAAACTCCCACCACCATATACTCATAATGGCATTACTGCACTTACAATGTTTCAGAATTGACTTAGATTCTGTAGGGGTACAGAGCTCATGCACCTGTACCCTCACCACTGGTATAGTGCACCCAGCTAGAGGGGTGGCTGATCTATGCCAGGGCACTGGGTTGTAGGCATGGCACCCAGGGATGTGTGCCAAGTCGACTTTTCACTTTGTTCTGCACCAAAACACTCAGCCTGAAAAGGTAGGGGGGTGGTGGGGTGTGTGGGTGTGGGTGTGTACACGTGTGTGTGTGTGTACGTGTGTGTGTACTTGTATACACAGGGCCTCTATGGGTGGCATAATAAGTGTGGCAGCCCTTAGAAGCCTTTTCTGGTCGCTGTGCCCATGGTACCTGTGTACCATTTATCAGGAGCTGACCTGTGGCCAGAGAGTGACAATTGGGTTTTGGTTTCAATGCAGTTTTAGGGAAAGAACATAGGCCCTGGGTACCTGTTTGGCAGAAACCTAGGGCACACTCAGTCAAAGTACATAAATAATTCAGCAAAACGTGGGGGCAACCATGCGAAAAGAGGGCACTTTCTTACACAGTTCACCCCGTAAACATCACAACGAGCAAGGCTGCCAATACAGACTGTTTAAGAGAGTAGCCACTGATGTGATGGCAGAGCCTGTAAGCTTCCTCGGGACAGCCCGAAATGCTACAGTGAGTAATACACACATTTTAGCCTGTACTGGGGACTAGACCATAAACGTGCGTAGAGGAGTGTGCCATTCACATTAAGACTTTTTTACGGAAAGGGGTGAAATAGTAATTTAGTTGCAAGTTGCCAAATTTACCTATGAGTAATAGTCATCGGCACCTGTGCCTAAACTCGAAGTTTATTGGGGACTGTAGATACGAGATCATAACCTTCGCGAAAGGGCAGGGGAATACTGGGAAGGAGGGGGTGTCCCGCTGCATTATTAAATGCGGTACAAAAGGGGGTGGTGATGGACAGAGCATCTGAACCAATCAAACAATCACACCCAGTCAAAAGATCTGGGTTTGATCCATCACCGTTCTTTAGCCCACTCTGCCACCCCAGTTCAGACATGGCTATATGCAAATCAGTCTGACCCTGTGCCTCATGGGAACAGTCCAGCCCGAACTGCCAAGCCATGCCTTCCCTGGACCGGAAACAAGCTTCCGAGGACCGGTTTCTGGCATGTCTGAACTGGGGTGGCAGAGTGGGCTAAAGAACGATGATGGATTAAACCCAGATCTTTTGACTGGGTGTGAGTGTTTGATTGATTCAGATGCTCCGTCCATCACCAACCCCTTTTGTAATGCATTATTAAATGCGGCTTAGTTTACAACTCTGTATGCCTTTTAATTTGAATTGTGTAGTATATACTTCTGCTGTGTGATTAAAGTTTCTGTCTTTTAACAGAAAATATGAGGACTCGGTGGACATTCGTTGACTTTTGAGTTCTGATCCCCCCTTCCAGCCCCAATCCTTCGCCAAACCCCCACACCCCTCCCCCCCGCTCCCCCACTCCACCACAGTACCTCCCTGTGAAGCTTGAATCACTATCATCCTTTCAAATTGTTCATTTTTTATGCATTTTTCTTCAGCTTTCCGTTTCTGCTACTAAAACGATACAAATACCCATTTGATATTATAAAGGAACTGAGCATTCGACCTAGTTGCCCTATTTAGCAACAGAACTCCTCAGTGAGTTTCTTATAAAGCTTGGTATAGGTACTTTAACCCAAATATAACAATCATGCTTGTATTCACTATGTGATCCTGAATGCACCCTAATAGTGGAGGGTAGGCATAAAGTGGAACATAGGCAAGAGTGATCATTTAATTTCCTGATCTATTCTGGTTGTCATAAGTGCTGGCACTGTTCCTTGACTGAACGGTTTAGAACTACTGTTGTGGACAAGTAACACGTTGGTCTTTTTTTGATGTATGCAGAGTGCCCGCTTTGCTGCCTCCCATGTGAGCTTCATCTGCCTCCTCCTTTTCTTTCTGCAGGGCTCTTTGAGATGCGGGCTCAAGAATATCTGGAAACTCTTCCCAGCAGTAAGCAGAGAGGGGTCGACAAATTCCTCAAAGGATTAGGTGAGTGGTCTAGAAATAAGTGTTTCACATTAATTGCAATTCACTACAGCTTCATCGCATCCCTAAGCCTGATCCCTGTCCAGTCAAAGACAATGAGGACTTTTGTAACTGGATAGAGTACTCCTTGACTGTGGTCCTTCCAAAAATATTGATAAAGACTGGCGGATCTCATAAATCCCCTTGGTTCTCCTCCGAACTTTGCATTTTAAAACAGAGTTGTAAGGTATTGGAAAGAAGCTGGAGGAAAGATTTCTCACTCTACAAGAACTTGGAATATAGGGTGCCTATTGGCATTTATAAAGCAGAAATCAAAAGAATTACTCCAAGCCCCCGCCCCGCCAGTTGTACTTGACACCTTGGGTCAACGTTGCAATGAACAGGCAGAGTTCTTCATCACCAAAGTACACAATATTCTTAAATTACTACCCGAAACTGGTGATGAATGCAATATCTCAAACGAGTATTTGGATGTGAGTCAACATTTAACTGAACACCTATTGGAAGCCATTCCACCTCTACCACAGGAATCACTTTTAACTTTGCCCTCCTCCGTTAAAAGTGGGATCCTGCACCTCTAAATATCCTGAAACTGGTAGCACCTTTAATTGCCCCCACCATCACTGACCTGATTAATGCCTTACTTTCCACAGGCATAGTCCCCACTAATTGGAAAGGGGCTATGTTGACAATGCTATTAAAAAAAACGAATCTGGATCCTGCGGACCAGGGCAATTATCGCCCCATTTCCCTCCTTCCAGGAATTGAGAAGATCACAGAGAAATATGTAAACCATGCTCTCTCTAGGTTGCTTGAATCTCATAACCTGCTTCATCCCTCCCAAATAGGGTTCCGCCTGTGACAAAGCACCAAAACTGCTCTGTTAGCCGTGGTGGAAGAAAGCAGAAAGATTCTAGATTCAGTAGGGTCTTCAGCCATTATACTCCTCGACCTGAGCGCAGCATTTGACACAGTGAACCATCTAATTTTGGTTCACCGTCTTGGGAGCGTAGGAGTAACTGGTACTGTGCTGCAATTGATGTGTTCCTTTCTGGAGGGAAGATTCTTCCAGGTTTTCGAGGGGGACACTGTCTCAAAACCCACCCCCCTAACGTGCAGAGTCCCTCAAGGCTCATCAATTTGCCAGACTCTTTTTAATGTTTATATTGCCCCTCTGGCGGCTATTGAAGCCCCGTTCGGGATCCCCATGATGACCTAGGCCAATGATACTCAACTGGTTGTAGCGTTGAACCAAGCCGATCAGAGGTCTAACGGCATCTATTCTTGTCTTGAGGAAGTATCTAAGTGGATGGGTGCTTCTCACCTTAAGCTAAATGGTGAAAAAACTGAGCTCATGATCCTAGGTAATCCTTTAAGTTTTAAATCCAGCACCATGTGGCCAACGTGCATGGGCCTGAATATATGAAATGGTGCTTGTCATTGACAGTTGCATTGGACACCACTGCTGTTTGTGTCACCATTGCTTTGTTGAACTTGCGTGGGTCTTCTTCTAAGTATGTGGTGGTAGTGATATCAGTCCTAAGATGCTAGGGGATTTTGCTCTAGCCGAGGGCATAATACAGACCCTTTAACCCCTGAGGCTCACTAGACCTCCACTCCCATTTAGTGTCTGAACTGCGCATGTCCGTGAGTTAGGGGAATGCCAGGCACCCCGCAGTCCCCTCTGTATAGGGAAGCCTTGTCAATCTGCTTTATGCCACTGTCCTTTTCCGTATCCACTGAAATAGCTAAATTAAACTTCCACAGTTTTCAAATGTTAGCAACTCCAAACAACTCCCCAGTCAAACAAATTCCATCACCCTTGGACTTCGTGGTTTCATACATTTTCATTGTACCAGAGGTCGAGCATCTCCATGAGATCACTGCAGGGATGTCTCTAGGGCTGGTAGTGCTGGAAAGTAGAATGGTGGACTGAGACCATTACTCCAGACTGCAGGGAAAACCATAAGCTGGAAGAAATTTTCTGTGGAGAAATTTCAACATCATTGTCACCATAAAAACATCCCTGTTTCCTCCAGTGATCATGGAATTCAACACCTGCAATACAGCAGCATGAATGCACTCGAACGTTGTTCAACGCCATGCAAAAATAGCAAATCCAGACGAATGTTCTCAGAGAACTGGTACTTCCCGGAATTAAAAATCCTAAAAAGAAAATGTACCTCACTGGAACACAAATGGAGATTAACTAAAGCACCCAGTGACAAACTCAACTATAAAAATGAACTTAAAACCTACAACACTGATCGCGCTGCCTGATCTCCATCTTTATTACTGGGCGTCCCAGCTTAAGGTTATTAATCATTGGATACACGTCTCACGGGAAGACCCCGCGTATAAGGCGGACTGGTCGCAACTGGGGACTGAAGGTATGCTTTCAGTGCTGTACAACTACCCGCAAGTGAAGGCCCTACTTGGCCCAACGCTTCACACGGCGACAATATGGCATGCGGCGCAATCACGTCTGGGGTGGAAGGGTAAAATTACCAGGTTAACTCCGTTATGGGACACTAAAACACTGGGTGCCCTGCGGACATGTAAGGGGTTCGAGAGATGGGATGCCATAGGGATCTCGGTGGTTGGGGACCTCTGGGACAAAGGCACGGTGGTTCCTTTCCCACAGCTTCAACAGATGTACGGCATGGGTCCCTCTGAGACATATCGCTATGTGCAAATCAGGCATGCTCTATTGCAAGCAATCCCACCAGACACCACACTTCCAGAATCATCACCACTGGAGGACAGACTACTAACCGAATTTATGGAACAGAAAGCAACCTCACTCACGTACAAAAAACTGATTAATAACCTGCCAGATCCCACACAGAGACTTAAAGAAAAATGGGTGGATGAACTGGGTGAAATGGATGACTCGGAGTGGAACGAGGCGCTTGCCTCGCCGCGAGAGGTGGGCATTTCGGCCAGATTCCGCCTAGTGCAACTAAAAATCTTACACCGCACCTACTATACCCGAACACTACTACATAGAATACAAAGTATTCTCAACTGCAGATCGGCCCAAAGACACTCCTCCGACATCGCTGATCTCGTCTCAGCAATGGAACTGGACCTAGCCATTCTGACGGAAACGTGGCTTACTGAAGCCTCTACCCCGATAATGGACATATTAGTCCCCCCCAATTATCACATCATTAGACTGGATAGGCCTGTCAAGACGGGCGGGGGAATTGCATGCATCTTTAGGAGCAACCTCTCCGTCACTAAAGCTGCCTCCCCCTCCCTCACCTCCTGTGAACTCCTCTGCCTCGATATCACCAGCGAGGGCAAACAAGTTTGTGCTTTACATCTCATCTATCACCCGCCTGGCGACAACCTCATATTCACCCAACAACTCATGGACACGATCACCTCCAATGCCGGTCGGCAGATCACCCAAATCTACCTGGGAGACTTCAACCTCCACTGGAATGATCAGAAAGACACAGAGGTGAACAGTCTCAAAACTTTCCTTAATGCGCTTGACCTCACCCAAATAGTTGATAGACCAACACACGACAAAGGCGCAATACTCGATCTCATCATCGCCAAGGAGGACTCCACCAAACTGGAGGCGATCAAACCTTGTGACTGGTCAGATCACCACATTATCACCTTCTCTATTAACGGAAAAGTTAAACCTAACCCGGTTCAGCCCACCAAATCCAAAATCTGGAAAAGGGACATGAAGAGTCTTAACCCCACTACACTCCCTCCCCACCTCGACAATCTCCTCCTCCCCCCTCCAGGTGTCTCGGATGCCCAAGCACTGACCGACCACTACCTTGACTCTATGAAACTGATAGTCAATGAAGTCGCTCCACTGCAACTGAAGAGAGTCTCCAACAAAAGTTCTAACCCCTGGTACGATGGCAGACTCAATGACGACAAGCGCACTGTGCGAATGGCAGAGCGTACCTGGAGATCTGACCCCTCATCACTGCATCTAAAGACGCTTAAAAAAAAGAGAAATGACTATTTCAGGAAAATAAAGCGCACAAAGTCTGACTTCTTTAGCCGTCTACTGGACCAAGCAAAAAACAGGCCAAGGAAACTGTTCGAACTAATCAAGACTCAAACAAAGGCACAACCCTTACAATCAAACAAAGCAACAAGCGACACCCCACACTGTGAAGCCTTCTCTGCTTTCTTTAAGCAAAAGACCGACAACATAAGAAATGACCTCGTCATGGACTTAAGCCGATTCCCCAATCACACCAGAATGTCCAACATTCAACCTAAAAACAATGCATCATGGCTGCACTTCGACAGCTACACGGAAGAAGATATATACAAACTACTCTGCACCCTGAAGCCCTCTAATCACCTCACAGACCCCCTACCTGCTAATGCGTTAAAAGACTTCACCCCCCTGCTCCTCCCTCTTTGGACCAAAATCATCAACAGCTCTCTTCAACAAGGTCTCATCCCAGACTCCCTCAAGGTGGGGCAAGTCACACCTATACTCAAGAAACCCACAGCTGATCCGTCTGACCTGAACAACTACCGGCCTATCACCAATATCCCCACCCTGGCCAAACTGCTGGAGAAATGTGTCCAAATCCAACTAACAAAACACATTGACCAATTTGACCTTCTCAACACTCACCAATCAGGCTTCCGAGCGAAACATAGCACGGAAACAGCTATGACACACATAATTGATGACGCCCTCCAAATCCTTGACCGCATTGATTCCTGTCTCCTCATCCTTCTTGACCTATCGTCAGCTTTTGACACGGTCAAACATGAGAACTTATTGGAGCTGCTAAGCACTAGAATGGGTCTCTCGGGAACTGTTCTCAAATGGTTTGCTTCTTTCCTGCATAACCGGTCGCAGAAGTTCAAGATCGACAATGTGCTATCTAAACCAGTGCCTGCAGACCTAGGTGTCCCACAAGGATCCTGCCTCTCCCCCACACTGTTCAACCTCATCATGGAACCACTCGCCACCTTGCTCCAAGCATCCAATGTTCAATTCCATATGTACGCCGATGACACACAACTGTACCTAAAGCTACAATCCCCGGAAGATATCAAACTACTGAATTCCACACTTAGCAACACTCAATCCTGGCTGGCCGTTAATCACCTCAAACTAAATGCGCTGAAAACCGAGTTCCTACTCATCTCACCCCCGGCGAAAACTTCCACCACCCAAACGTGGCTCAATAACCTAACAGCACTCAATGTCCAACCTACTATCGTGGACTCAGCGAAATCCCTAGGCATCACAGTTGACGCCAAGCTCAACATGCAACAGCACATTAGCATAGCCACAAAAGGGGCTAATTTCCATATCAACACACTGAGGAAACTCAAACCCTTCCTCCCTGCCAAAGACTTCCAAACTGCTGTACAAGCTTTAGTCATCCCTCGCATAGACTACGGAATTGTGGCCCTCAGCGGACTCCCGCTATCCACAACAGCACCCCTAAGAGCCTCCCTGAACGCTGCTGCGAGACTCATTACTGGCTCGAGAAAACATTCGCATATTTCCCCAGACCTAAAATCTCTAAAATGGCTGCCTTTTGAAGCCAGAATTCAACTAAAAATTGCAATAATGACACACTCGGCGGTGCACCACAAAGCACCCAACTACCTCGCGCAAAAGTTGTCTATATCAGGAGGGTCGAGATCCAATCGTAGTACAAAAAATCTACTTCTGAAACCTAGTAGATTCCGGAAAGAAAAAACATACAAGCGCTCCTTCTCAGGAATGGCACCCAGGATCTGGAATGCGCTCCCTCCGGAAACGAGGCTTATCTCCTCCACGGCACTCTTCAAGAAAGAGGTGAAGAGAATCCTTCTGGCCAAGATCTCCTGAACATTACAGAGACTGGAACTGAGTCTCTGCATCGCGCTGTATCTCTGATCACCCTGCCCTTTGGCACTATCCTACTACCTAGGGGGGCACTACTACGCTACTCTCGTCCTATCGACCAATATATGCTACTCTTTGTTGGATTTATATGACTTGTTTACCTGACTGTATTTGATAGGTTTTGATATGTTTCTGTACATTATTGTTATCTATGTTACTCTATGTTTATTGACCACTATATTGCTCCCATTATTTTGTTCATTCCTGTTGCCCTTGCCCCTGTCTCTGTGAAGCGCTCTGATATCTGTAAGGATCTTGTTCGCGCTATATAAAACTTTGAATAAATAAATAAATAAATAAATAAAGGGCAACACACCCATACTGCCTCAGGGGGTGCGGGGATGAGGGAACTCTCCTCCACACGATATGGGAATGTCCACAAATAAGGGAACTTTGGAGACAGAATTTGCGCACAGTCTCACAGGCCATCAATGTATCTGTCCTACCGGAACCCCGTATGTGCTTGCTGAATGTCTGGGACCCTACAGACCTAAATAGGTATGGACAACTGGCGGTGACAGTGGCCAAGCGAGACATTGCGCAGAGATGGGGGGCCCCGGAGTTGCCGACGGTGGCGGGGTGGATACGGAACATGGACCTCCTCATGGTGAAGGAAAGAGCAATATATGTATTGAGGGCATGCCCTCGCAAATGGAATAGGGTGTGGACACCATGGAACAAATACAGGGGGGAACCATGCGAGGCCCTGCCAGAGGGTGAGGACTCGGAATCTGAGGAGGACGAGGACTAGTAGCAAAGGGTGTGCCAACACGATACTGGGGGGGGGCCAGGTGGATGCGAGAACGCAGCGCTACCTTAGGCGAAATGCTGAGTAACTAACCCTGTGGACAACTGTATGTGGCTATTCGCACTAATGTGCTCAATGATGACCTTAGTTGGATTTTAATGTTTTATGGTTTATCTACAATTAAGTATTGTTGAATTCAAAAGGATATGTCAGAAGTGCATTATCAGGGAGTTGCTTATGGATAAGAAGCAAACTTTGGCCATGCTTTCTGTATGCTTGTCTCTCTTACATGTTCCAGTGCATGGCGATTTTAGACACTGATAGGTGCTAACACAAGATCTGTTAAGTTCTTTTCACCCGATGACACTTGATAATGATGTACAATTGTGCTTAACGACTGAAAATGTTAATGTCTCTTTTTGATCTCTTGATAAATAAAGATTTAAAAAAAAAAAAAAAACTACAACACTGCCTTAAGGAAAGCAAAAAAAGACTATTTTACGCTACGAATCTCCAACAACAGAAACTCCTCTAAAGAGCTCTTTAAAATAGTCAAGGAACTTTGCAGGCCTCCAAGCCTTATGCTAAACCTGACCCCATCACAAGAGGGGTGCGACAAAATAAGTAATTATTTCTGTGAAAAAATAGAGAAAATCTACACCTCCTTCTCTAATAATCTCCAGGAACAAACTGAGCAACACATATATCCCATGCCATCGGCAAGTTGCTCAACTTTTGGCCCCTATTCTGAGGAGGAAGTGAGTAAGGCCATGCTGGAGATTAAATCAGGTTCCCCTTTGGACCCCTGTCCACACCATATTTTTTCACAACTAACTGCCCAGCAGTTACACAAGCACTAAATTTCTCACTTGACCAAGCATAATTTCCACAATTTGGAAAAACGCAGTTGCTCACTACACTATTAAAAAAAGCCGGTGCAGACATAAACAACCCTGCCAACTATCGACCGATTTCACAACTACCATACCTATCAAAAGTCCTTGAAAAACTGGTAAACAGACAGTTGTCCAACTTCCTGGAAACCAACAACCTGCTGGATATCGCCCAGACAGGTTTTAGGGCTAACAGCACCGAGACTACCCTTCTGGCAGTGTTTGACGACATTAGAACACAGGTAGAACAAGACGGTCGCCTTGATACTATTAGACCTGTCGGCGGCGTTTGACACCGTGTCACACAACCTTTTACTAAAAACCCTTGCCCCGAAAGGCATACAGGCAAAAGCCCTACGCTGGCTCGAATCTTTCCTGTCAGACAGATCGCAATCGGTACGCCTAGGCAATTTCTCATCTGCCCCCCGGAAGATCAAATACGATGTCCCACAGGAGGCATCATTGAGCCCGACATTATTCAATGTCTATGTATCATCTTTGGCAACCATTGGTAAAAAGTGGGGTATCCACATTTGCTCTTATGCGGATGATACTCAACTAATGGTAACCCTAAAAGGCATGGACGACACCAAAAACAGGCTGCTCAACTGCCTAACCGACTTGTCCAACTGGATGTACAGTCATTGCTTAAAGCTAAACGCCGACAAATCGGAGATCCTCCTATTGGGAGGATTCCAACAGCTTTGGGATAATATCTGGTGGCCAGCTGACCTAGGCGCTCCCCCCACTCCTACACAGACCGCCAGAAACCTAGGAGTCTTTATCGACAATACCCTGTCCATGAAAAACCACGTCACAAGCCTATGTGGCAAAAGCTTTGCACTGCTAAAAATGTTAAGAAGAGTCTTCACATGGATTCCCGTAGAATGCAGAAAAATACTAGTCCAGTCACTGCTGATCAGCAAACTGGACTATGGGAACTCCCTATTCGTCAGCATGGCAGACTACCTATTCACAAAACTGCAGCTGGTTCAGAATGCGGCAGCAAAGGCAGTCTGCAACAAAAAAAGTATGACTCAGCCAAAACTTGTATGAGAACCCTACATTGGCTTCCAATGAGGCAAAGAGCCTCTTTCAAAATGTTATGCATTACTCACAGGGCACTACATAACACCGGCCCAAATATCCTAAAAAACAGGATCAAGTTCTATGTACCTAACCGGAATCTCCGCTCACAATACACAGCAAGAGCATCCACCTCAGTAGTAAAGAGAACCAGGATGGGCGGTCGCTCCTTCTCTCATTTGGCCTCGAACATTTGGAATGACTTGCCTACAGATCTCAGGCTTACAGACTGCCACCTCACCTTCAGGAAAAAACTGAAAACTTTACTCTTCCCCAAATTTGACAAATCCCTCTAAAACCTTCACCATCGGGTCACTGACTCTAGCAATCTTAGCGCCGTGATATCCTACCCAGGATGAATGTTGCGCTTTGCAAGCACAAAATACATACATACACTATAACAGGTGGCTTTCCACAGATTTCCATGGTGGTGTCAGAGAAAGGACATGCTGAAGGTGTGCTTTTTCAAGATTTATTTCTGCACAAGTGCATTGTCACAGACTCCTTGATACAAGGTTGGGGTGCCCACTTTGTCGACTGTAGTCAATGTGTAGCGTCCCCATACAGAAAAGTCAGATCCACTCCACATCTTGTTATGCTGAGCAGTCGCTTGGCTTGAAGTCTTTCCTTCGATCAGGTTGAGCAAATAGACAGTAGAACAATCATGTGTTATCCATACAGACATAGTGCAACACCATTGAGAGTTCAATCAAGAGAGGCACGAAAAACCTGGAATTGGTCTTGTATCATAACCGTTCATTTGCTATGTCTGCTGTCCTTGATGTCTCCAGTTTCTCCAACTTAAATCGTTGTTTCATATTATTCATTCAGATTTGTTAATAGTTCCTAAAGAAATAGGCCCACAAGGCAAAGATAAAAAAACAAAAAGATATTGGCTTTTTCTTTTTTCCATTAGTTTATCTGGATCTGTCTCTTCATCCACGTTTTATGGACTTTGCACGTCCTTTGCATTTGATTGAAATGGAAAATCATTTTTTTTTATTACACAACCTTCCATTAGCAATTCTCCTTTAACGAGGTTCTCTTTTCAGTGTTCTAAGACTGTGTAAAACCCAGAGTTTACAAATAAGAATCATCCAACAGCACTTGTAGGACATGTGTTTGCAGCATTGAATGACCGTATCAAAGGAACTTGTAGATTTTTAGAAATACTGTTAGAACTCCTTTCAGTACAAGGTTACAGCTCCTGATTCAGAGACTTTCCACACGCTGCACCCCGAAAAAGAAAATTGTATGGCAAGGCGATTCCAGAGTTGTTATAGCCCTATCCCTAATTCTATATATTTGTTTGCTTTTTTCCATACTAGATATTCTAGAGTAATGTAAAGTGGGGAAATGAAATATACCAAATACACTGGACTACTATTAAAACATTATGAGAATGTTTATCGCTTTTAACTTAAAACAGTGAAATATTACGTTGTAAAGCACAATCCTAAACCTATATTCCTTTGACATCATGAGAAAAAAAGTATGATAAAATTAATAACATTTTCATTAACTATTTTTATTTGTATCTTCAGGTAACAAGATGAGGCGGTTGCACAAGCGGTAAAAAGAACGAATCCAGCATGAGTGCTAACCGAACTACGTACCAGACTTGATTGAGCACGACTGGTTCCTGTGTGGGTTTCCACCATAGAGAGGGAAGATGTCTTGTGAAATTACCGCAGGAGCCACTGGTTGTGAAGAGCCCAGAATTCTTTGGGGATTATTCCTCCACGGAGAAGTTGAGAGTGGAGAGAGCCTTGTAGGCTGCCAGTATTTAACAGATGTTGCACCACAGTCCGTCTTAAGAGATGAAGCGGATTCTACTCAAACTTTTAAACATTCCTAATCTTTGATTCTTTGCACTGTACAACCTTTTGGATAAGCTCCACATCTGCCTCACATGAGTCAAATGGATTTCCTTTTTATATATTAAAAACATTTCTATTTATAATACATGGTAGGACTTACCAATATTGTCTCCCAGTGGCACTTTTTTCCTCTTTTTTTATTCAACTGATTTTTATGGAAGAGATTGTAAAGACTAGCAGGAAATATTCCACAGTATTGAGTTTTTAACTACAACCATTTTTATAATAGGGGACTCTGTACCAATATATGCCGCCAGGCAAAATCTCTGTGAAATGTGAAAATAGACATTGGACCTGAAGAGCTGAAATAGAGACCACTACTAACTGATTTTAAAACGGACAGTATTGCCTCAACATTGAGAAAGTTCACTTATTTGTCAAGAGAGTAGCTGTTGTTTTTATTGTAAGGGAGCAAGGTATTTGTGGAGGCATAGAGTTTATAAACTGATTCAATTTCACTTGCAAGATTTCATTTTTTATATTAACATATCAGAGACCGCTTTCTCAAAGCATTAATGTACGTACAATAATACAACCCCCCAGTCACGGTGAAAGTAGTTGATGACTGTGGGTTCAAAACATCTTTGGGTTTTCCATAATTGAGTCCAGAGGATGTGGACAGTCACACTGGTCTCTGGAATGGGTCATGTGTACTTATGATATTATTGAATGGTGTGATCCCATGGGTGGGTTGGAAGACAATGATGTCCTTTGAGTGCCACTCAGGAGGCTAAAGGCAGCTACTTCCTGGTGGACTGATACATTGGACACAGAATTTTAGAGCCTAGGCCAGATACTGCTTGATTGAGTTAAGAGGTAATTCCTTGCGATTGTTGGTGAGTTCTAAAAAGGAAGGGGAAGTAGAGGGGTGTGGTGATAATTGATTCCGTAATGGTTGATGAACGTTACATGGTTGACTTGGAAGTGCATCCCTTGAGGATTTGATTGCAGAAGATTTGATGTGATTGACTTTTGCAGGAGGATGGGTACAGCCTTGGGCAAGTTACTCTCCGAATGATTAACTGATTTGTTTGTCCTTGTGATATTACATGTCGACAGGGTGATTGACTGGAGTGGATTATGTGGACTATGATTGGAAATTGTGACCTAAAACCTAGGGTTCACAGTGTATTTGAGAATGTTCTACTGTGATGCATTTCGAAAGAGAAGTCATTAATTGTGAAGCTAGAAAGAGGACATAAAGATTGTTTGCCCCTAGCATAGGATTACTTTGGGACCTGAAAGCTTTTCTAGATGCATAGCACTTTAATTCATTATGTCCATTTGTGTAAAATGATTGGTCAGATAGTTACACATAGCCCGTCTCAAAGTAATCATGCCCCACCCATACAATTCTCCTGCCCATCTGTAATAGTTCCATTATTGCAGGTGGAAGGAATATGTGTCCTACTATGTGTTTAAACCAAAATAAATATTGTGGATAGTCCATAGAGGGATTGTACAATGATGAAATCTGGAAACCTACAGCACCTGGCCTCCGTGCCATACACAGAACTATTTCAGTCATTCTGTTATTTCCAAGTCTCAATAGTGCTATTTAAGGAGCGCAAGGACAGTGAATATGAAGAGATGGTTGCCAGAGTGGCTCAAAGAATTCCAAACACAAAGACCTGGACCTGGTTTCCATGCTGCCTGGCATTTAGTATAACATGTATCTGACTCTGGACCATGTACAGGCCCAGTGTGTTGCATGCAAGCAACTTTTACTCAAAACTTTGTTTACTAAACAAAATGTGTTTAGTTTGGTGCATATCTGAAAGAAACACGTAGTGATATATTCCTTACCTTAGAATTACCCCCAGGCGTCAGACTGGATCCGGAAAGTTTTAGTCAGCAGTACCCCAGTGCGTCGGAAGGTGGCGTTGTGAGGCTCCGCATCCGTCGTTGGCATCGTGGTCGCCGAGATGATGTCGCAGCAGCTACTTAGACGCTGCCCTCGTGTGCTGACGTCAGTTCTTTCATTTTCCGCACCAGCAAGCGCAGATCTGGAGAGAGCGGTACCCCCAGTCACTTTTTGACTAGTTTTTCGAGGCCTTTTTGTCTGTATTTTTCGAGTTGATCGACTCCTGGTGCAGTAGGGATGCTCGGCTTCAAGTCCTGCGGGGACTGTCATCGGATTCTGTCTGTGACGGACCCTCACCGTGTGTCTTTACTGCCTGGAGCACCACCACGACCCTAAGTTGTGCTCCGAATGCTGGGCCATGACGCCGAAGACTTTGCGGGAGCAGTCCCGAAAGTTGCTGGAAGTCCGGCAGTTGGCTCTGCGCCGCTCAAAGGTCCCGGTCCTGTTGGAGGTCCAGGGACCGATCGCAGAGCCGCCACCATCGTTAGTCGGGATCGAAGTCTTTGCACTCTGGGTCAGGTAAGACGAAGCATTCCAAGAAGTCGAAGAAGCGCGATTGCTCTCTGACTTCCCCTCACCGGTTGCGCGATGAAGTTGAGGGAGCGGGTGGTGCCTCCCCCATGGCTCCGGCAGAGCCAGACTGGAGGTCCTAGCTCTTTACTGCCAGTGGCTCCTGCATCTCTGTGGGCTCCGGCCTCGACGCCGCAGGACCCACATGAATCCTGGCTCGGATCCCGGTTGACGCCGGTTGACCTTGTGACACCTCCACCAACGTTGGCACCACCTCTGACGTTGACCGGCCCACCGGATGACGTCGCCCCACCGGATGACGTCGCCCCCGGTTTTAGCCCCAATATGGACACAGTGACTTAACTGCGTCGCTCAATGCCAATTGCGACGCCGATGGGAGATTTCTATCCCCATGTCCATCCTCCTTATTTTCGTCCTGTTCTTCAGCCTTCGGAGGAAGGGGAGGATTGGGAGGGGTCTGTTGACCCTCTCACAGCACAGTGTGAGCTTGACCCGGACTGGGCAGAGGAGCTGGGGGATGCCAGTGGTCTTGATACCTCTCCTGACTTTGGCATGCTAACTCATGCTACCGTGGCTACGGAGGAGGGTGAAAGTTATGCAGTGGTGTTGCGTAGGGCCGCCGAGGCCATCCGCCTCGAGCTCCCTACAGTGGCCGTCAGGACTAACCTCCTGACAGAAGTGCTTCAGCAGGTGGCTACATCTGCGGAGCCACTGCTGCCTCTTACCAAAGCACTTTCGGACTTTCTTTTGGGCACCTGGTCCAGGCCCAACACAGGGGCTTCTGTGGATAGGAACCCGGCCTGATGCCATTGCCCGGCCCGGGCGACCCCCTTTTCCTTTCCTAACACCCCACTCACCGCACCTCCGTGTGGTAAATAAATAAATAATACCCTATTTTTGAGTGCATGAATGAATAACAGATAGCTCAATAAAATAAGAGTCAAGATTCGAGGTAGTGGGAGTTTTGCAGGTTTATTACAGCATAAGGACAGGATCAGGACAACCTGCACAGGAATAGGATGGCAGCGCTGCCGGGGGCAGGATCTGGACAAGGGAAGGATAACTTTTAATAACAAAACATGAGCATATATACATAACGCAAACACATAGCATTACATTGCAATAGGCGTAACAGTGGGTGGAGCAGTAGGTGTGACGCGTAGCAGTCGCGAAAGATAAGGGTGAGAAGAAGGTGTAACAGGGCGTATACATAGACATGTGATGCAAACGTAACAGAATATGTCATGAATGGGGCGGAAACCATGGAGGGGGCTACCTGAGGAGCCGGGACCTCTAACCTAGTGGTGCGCGCAAACTGGCAATGACGTATTACTAGGAGAAGCTGGGGGCTATGAACTCTGTGCTAGGAGCAGAGACTGAAGTCTGGAGGGTCGGAGCGACATGTACCTAAACCCTATCTAGTATCTGATGTTTAGGGAACATGTTGATATAAACTAGAAGTCAGGAGGGGAAAGGCTAACTTGATTCTGAGACTGGACCATGCATTATTCTACATGTAGTGCGTGATGAAGAATATTAAATGACCATTAAATACAGTATTCTCTAACATGGAGCCCTGAAGGCTAGACAATGACGGAAACTATTGATGCGATTCAGTAGCTTTAGGAATGCAGGGAAGGAGGGCTGAACTGATAACTGGAATCATAACATAGTCTTGGCAGACTCAGAGGCAGAGCCAGGCTGCACCGGGCACTGCGAGGCAGGAAGTAAGTGAAGGGTCGAGGATACAGGTGGGGGCCGTGTCGCTCCTCAGCGAGGGCTTCAGGAGACAGGAGCTGAATCTGGTGTCCGGGCCCTTTTGAGGCCTGGAAACGGGGACTTTCAATGAAATAACGTGCACACTGAGAAACGTGGCAACGTAGCTTTACATAGGCCTGATATTCGTAGTATTCACGAGGACTGGAAACTAGCATACTAGAGGTGGACACAACTGTAATTGCGTCATTAATCGGACATGGGGAATACATATGCATATTTAATCATGCACACATAACATATGATGGATGACACGTAGGGACACAGAACATGGCAAAATTTACTTTTCCACATTCCCTCCTTGTCACTACGTTTCCATCAGGAAACATCAATATTCATGATACCATCTATCATTTCATACAGTATCATTTGCTCGTCTCGAATTATCCTGGAACGGGATTTAGAACGGGGCTTGGGACTAGGAATACAAGAGGCAGCACAAATGCCGCAAATCGCAGGGCCACATTGTATACAGAGACAGCAGCTGAATATGATCGCTACTGCAATACCTAGAAAAGACAAAACTTTCCATCCCCAGGCGGAAATTATATTCCAGAACCAACCGGACCATGTCCAGGTGCCTGGATCTTGGTGTAACAGATGGGCAATTTTATGGAGTCTGGTTATAGCTGAATAAACAGACGGCGCGTTATTTGGAATGAAAATGCAGCAACTAGATCCGATGACTCTACAGGCCCCGCCCCTATCGGCCAGTATGACGTCAAGGACGAGACGATTCTGTAAAACGACAAATCTCATAGCAGACTGCTCTTCGGTTAAGTTACCTAGAGCAGAGGCAGTCTCATTTACTACAGCTTCGAGGGTTCTGGTTAACCTACGGATCAGTTTACTATTCTGGATAGGTCCTATAAAGAAAAAGAAACCTCTATTGAAATCTGTATATTGTTCTAGAGCAGTTTCAGTGTAATCGACAATTGGGGACTCCCTTCTATGTCTAATGTGTACTAGATGTGTATTCCTGTGATAATCAGATGGGGCTAGAAAAACTGGTGGCAGTAGGAAGGCAATGTAACAGGTTCCCTCCCAATCGAGGGGCAGACGAACATATGCGGTCTGACCACAAATAAAATATGAATGACGTGAAGCTTTGAAAATAGATTTCCCACTGTCACTATACTTGACAACAGTAGTACAATCACTATGTCCTACATGTATGGAACCATTATTTCGGACACATAATTCGCCTTTGACTGGTAGTACTGAAATAGCAGGTAAGTCTGGAGTAGTATCAGACTGAACATTCAGGACCATGAAATTCGAAGAATAATTACCTAAATTATACACTTCATTTTCTAGATCTAACCCGGTTCTGTGGGGAAGACCTTGCTTGTCTGGGAAACATGTACTGTTAAGAAAAGACATATCTGTTGAGGATGACGTTAACGTGGACCATGCTCCACACGAACCATTATGTGAAAATGGATAAGGAAAAAGTGGCAGAACTCCCTTCGGTGTCTGGAAAGGGGGGAGTCGACCACACACCCAACAATTAGTGGCATTGCTGGTCTGGTGTGAGTAATGTAACATGCGGATAAATGAGTTATTACGCATAGCGAGGCGGTAAGAGAGTTCATGAGGGGGCAGATCACTAAACGTGTGCTCTGCTGTAACATTGGAAGACTTATTTACATGAAGAACTGGGAAGTACAAGAAAAATGCATAACTGGTGCAGGAAATCATAATGCTGAGAAATAAAATGAAACATAGAAAGACGATACATCGGATTGAGTTTTGACTGACTCTCTCACTATGGGGGTCTATTTTATACATGTCAGAAACAGTCTAACCGTTTCACCTAGGGGAGGACTTAGACAATCAAACTGGCTGACTTAATTTACTAGACCGTAGTTTCTGTTTATACTCCTGTTGCGGAGTTTTCTCTAACAGGGGAGGGGTTGTAGCAATGTCATTTGCGGGACAGTCCTTGAGAACAATATTTTGGCAATCCTTCAAATCCTGGGAAATGTTCTTTAAGACGGGTTTTAGTCCATTAAAAAGTTTAATATGAGAAAGGTGCACCCAGCCTTTGCGTCCTTCCAACTTCACGGCTGTACGGGTGGTGAGGAGGACCTGTCGGGGCTCTTTCCAACGAGGCTCCAGCGGACTTGATCTGTCAAAGTTGCGGACCATCACCATGGATCCTGGAACGATTTCATGCGGTGCCACCTCGGTATTGTCTGGAAATGCGGCGGCAACCTGTGAACGACATGAGTTGAGGGCAGACATCAAGGAAGCTAGGTAATCTGTCAGCATATTACTTGAAACATCGGTAATACTTCGGGGTCTAGGAGTACCCCACATGTTAGGGGGGCGGCCGAAAACGACCTCATACGGGGACAGACCTGATCTGGAATGTGCGACCATGCGCATATAAAATAAAGCGACTGGCAGAGCTACTAGCCAGTCCACACCTTTTTCTTTACATATTTTGGCGACTCGGACTTTCAGAGTCTGGTTATGTCTCTCAACGAGACCGGCTGCTTCAGGATGGCGTACACAATGGAACTTCCACTGGTACCCTAGCAAAAGGGAAACATGCTTCATGAGTTCAGATGAGAATGGCTGGCCGTTATCAGAATATACGACTCTAGGGAGTCCATAACGAGGGAAGAACTCACGAACCAACTGCTTGGCAGTGGTCGTGGCTGTGTAATCTGGGACTGGATATGCTTCTGTCCACCTGGACAAAGCGCATACAACTACAAGGACATACTTGAAACCTCGACATCGCTCCATCTGAATATAATCCATCTGGAGGACTTCAAAAGGGTGGTCAGGGGGCTGGAATCCACCTTGTTCCACCGGGACACTTTTACCTGGATTAAACTGACAACATATCATACAGGTACGGACTTTCTGCTTAGCTGCAGCTCGTAAATGCTTGTTGAACCAAATGTTCTGGATACTATCTAACATAGCTTTTTCTCCTAAATGTGCTGGACTATGTGCGGTATTGATAATGACTTGAACCATAGAGTCGGGGAGAAACCATGTGGTTCTACCCTTCGTTACCCATCCTTGATCTGTCTGGACCCCTCCTTGTTCGGACCATTTCTTGATTTCATCGGGAGTAGCATGTAACTGGATATCTATGACATCTTGAGTAGGGTCCTTAACTGTCATACATGTGGTCGGATCTGGAATATGTGTCTGATTAACTGGAATGTCTAGAGTCTGTGCTGTGAGCTTGGCTGTGCGATCTGCTAGATCGTTACCCTGGGAAATAATGTCAGTGACTTTCGTGTGTGCCTTGCACTTCATGATGGCAATGGATGTCGGTAAATGTATTGCATCTAATAGAGCTTGGATAAGGAGACCATGCTGAATCTTGGTTCCATGAGAAGTCATGAAACCTCTCTCCTGCCAGAGCACTCCAAAGTCGTGTACGACTCCAAATGCGTAGCGTGAATCTGTGTAAATATTAACTTTCAGGTTCTTGGCGTGTATGCAGGCTTGTGTCAGAGCAACTAGCTCTGCTGCTTGAGCGGACAGAGTGTCAATACGGTGTGTTTTAATAACGTCAGTGTCAGTAGTCACTGCATACGCGGCGACTAGTTCTCCTGTACTAGTTCTCATACATGAACCATCCACATAAAGTGTCAGGTCAGGGTCTGGTAATGGAATATCTGTCAGATCTTGTCTTGGCTTTGTCGTAATGTTAACTACTTCCACACAGTCATGTGGGTCAGGATTTGATTTAGCTGATGGTAACAGTGTAGCAGGGTTCAGGACGTTGCAGTGTCTGATTTCTATGTGTGGCTGGAACAGTGTCAATTCATAAGCTGTTAGACGTGCAATTGTCAAGTGCTGAGTCTGTGTTCGGTTCAGAAGAACTTCTACGGAGTGTGGAACTTGTACTGTCAGGGAGTGTCCTAAAACTATGGAATCACTTCGTCTGATAGCTAGTGCTGTGGCTGCAACTGACTTGAGGCACGCAGGCAAAGCCTGGGCGACTGGATCTAATGTGCTCGAAAAATAAGCACAGGGCTTGTATTGTCCTGCTTGATCTTGTGTGAGAACAGATAATGCTGTACCTTCGCGTTCAGTAACGAAAAGTGTAAAAGGCTTACTGTAGTTCGGTGTAGCTAGAACTGGAGCTTGGCATAAAGCTTTCTTTAACTCATTGAAACTAAGTGTATGTTCAGATGTCCAAGGGAGAACAGTCGATACGGCTGCCTCCTGTGTCGTTAACTGTATCAGTGGTTTGGCTAGAAATGCATACTGAGGAATCCATTGTCTGCAGTAAGAAGTAAGGCCAATAAAAGCACGTACCTCCTTCTGGGTCTTGGGCTGAGGAAGACTCGCTATTAACTGGATACGGTCTGGTGTCAACTGCCTACCCCTCTTGGACAGTAAGTGTCCTAAGTAGACCACTTGCTGGACACAGAATTGAAGCTTAGAAGGGGACACCTTGTGCCCCATCTCGGCTAGAAAATACAAGACTGTAAGTGATGCTCGCTCGCAAGCACGTTCAGAACGGGCTGTGATCAGTAGATCATCGACGTACTGGAGCAGGGCAGTGTCAGTTGGCATGTGAATGTTGTCTAGTTGTCTCTTGAGTGCTTGACTGTAAATACTAGGACTTTCTGTGAAACCTTGAGGAGCTCGTGTAAACATATAGCTCCTTCCATTTAAACAGAATCCGAAAAGGAACTGGCTGTCTGGATGAATAGGGACACTGAAAAATGCGTTCTTGAGGTCTATGACAGTGAAGAACGTGGCTTCGGAATCAATGGCCGTTAATAGGGAAGAGATGTCTGGGACAACTGGGTACTGAGGAATAATACATTTATTAAGTTCTCGTAGGTCGATCACTAATCGATATACTGGGGGTGCATTTGGATCAGTACGTTTCATGACTGGAATGATCGGAGAATTACATACATTGGAGTCAGTTTCTACAACTACTCCTTGAGCGATGAGCTCGTCAATTTTGGATAAGGCTGCTACAGCCTCAGGTGGCAATCTGTACTGTCTGATTCGTGGTAACACTACACCTGGTTTCAGGGTCACACGATGGGGTGTGATTTGCATGTACCCTACATCAGTTGGACCTTGCGCCCATAAATGCTGCGGAACATTAGACAGTCTTGAATCAAAATCTCGTAATACATAGTGACCCTTGAAGTCACGTAGGAACAGTCGTATTCCCTCTGGGGAACAACATATAACTGCACCTAACTCTTTCAGTGTTTTAATGCCTAATAGATTTTCTGGACATGACTTAGTAAGTAACAGATCAGTAGTACGGGACAATGGACCTACTTCTAGAGTAACTGGCTTTGAAATCTCATTTACGATAGGTTTTCCTGAAAATCCAAGGGAAACATTTCTTGAGCCTGAGAGCGGAGCCCCTGGAACTTCGGCGTGACTAATTGTGGTCCTACTTGCCCCTGTATCAATTAAGAACTTTCTGTCTTTCCCTAATACTTGACTATGAACATAGGGACCTTCTTGATCTACAGGTATCTCGATGAGAGGCAAGCCTACCTCCCTCTCTAGGCTGTTTCATGAATACTGCTGGTACTCTGGATACTCAGACTGTGCATACTGGTACATCTGCTGTGTGACATGCTGGGTTGCAGCAATAGGCTGCGGTACTGTAACTGTCTGTTGTGCATTCTGTGGCTGAGGAGTCTGTGAAACTTGCTCTTGTCTAGGCGGACGTGGTCTTTCTTTTGTTTTACCGGTAGCTATGTTGTGTTTCAGAACTGCACACTCGTTTATAAAATGACCTGGCTGTTTACAATAGTTGCAGTTCCCTTTAACGGGAGCTGCAGGATGACTGGCTTGATTCGGACCCCTCTTCTGACTGTCTTGAGGAACAGATTGTGCAACTAGTACTTTCATTTTCGTGTCTTTCATACGTTTTCTCCCGTGTTCTTGCTCTTCCCTGATTCTATTCTGGTGGTACTGGAGCATCTGGAGCATCTGGGACGGGGTATTAGCTTGCCAGGTACTCTCGACTTTCAGAACTCGATTTTTAACTTGTGGGCTTGAATTCTCGACTAATTTAGTAACAAAAAGGTGAGGGTATGACTCACTACTTGTCTTGAGGCCACTATTGATGCTAAAGCATTTTTCAAACCTAGAATAAAAATCACTAATATCTTCCTCTTGTTTCTGTTTACAGGCTGAGATTGCATCCCAGTCTTCCTTTTTCGTTGTTAATAATCTGGGTAAAACTTGAATCAATAATTCTGGTAATTCTTTACATTTCTCTCCTAGACCGGTACCTGGTACACGTGACTTATCTTCTGCTTCTAGAACTGTCCAATCTATCTTTTTCTCTCCCACCTCCCATTCTTTTTCCTTTAGCTTTTCATACACCCCTGCGGGCAACAGGACCTTTAACATTTTAATGATATCTGGGTAAGTGTATTCTCCCATACGGAGCATGTCTTTTAATTCTCTATGGAATCCTGCTGGATCTTTGTCATGACAGGGAATTAATTTCTTCATTTCGAGGAGTTCCATCTTTGTAATCGGGGTGTAAACAAACACTCGTTGCATTTCACCGTCCTCTGTCTTAACTGGATGCACTTCTCGTAACGGGTTCTGTCTGTCTATGTAAAAGGGTTTACTTTCTGGGGGTGAGACATGAACAAAATGCGGGTTCAGAAACGTTCTATATTTGTGGCGCTGTTCTAGAATGACACTAATTAAGTCGGTACCTAGACCTCTCCATCTATACTGGAGTAACTCGTTCAGGATATCGTGTAACGGACCTGGATCACAATGTTGACCCTCATACAATGTAATGAGGTGCTGGATCATATACATACCCACCAGTCGCTGCTCGGCTGGGGGCAATTTCAGAAACATCTGTGCCACTATTTCGTCTGGAAAAGTGGTAGAATCAGTAATCCATCGGACTGCTGATCGGGCTAGTTCTTGTTCATGCATGGTACTTAACTCACTGTAACCGATTCGTGATTTCAGAATGTGATCGGTAGCTTGGAATACTTGTTCTAGGGAACCTTGTTCTGGTGCTGAATGATGGAAAATTGACTTGTGTTCTAGGCGTAAATGGCGATCTGGAAATCTAGATTTTCCTACATACGCTATTCTGGCGGGATTCTCGTCCTCTACCTCTTCAGTATCAGAGTTACTTTCTTTCTCGCTTACTTGTGCTGCTTTACGTTGTTCGTGTATCTTTATTATTTCTCTACGGATTTTCTTGTACATACACTCCATGGCACTAATGGTATTGTGCTTACCCTCGGCTATATTATCACTCCACTTTGTCAGGGTTTTCATTTCGGCCTGATCTTTAGACGGGTAATCTTGTTCTCTTATTAGACAGTTAATTAAAAACTTTAATATCATACGCTGGATCTCAGCTTTCCTTTGAGACATGGCATCACTAATACTTTCTGGATCATCCCCTGTACGGATGAAACGATATATTCTGTCTAGATCTTCTTTCATATTGGGTAGGGTGACTAGATACTCGGTCACCCTCCTTACGCGTACTGAATATAAAACCATATTATTCTCGCCTGGGACTGGGTCATAGGCACATTCGCCAAGGGCTTGCCTGATTTCTGCAACAGACTTATTACTCTTGGGAGTACGCTGTGATGCTTGAGCATGTAATTCGAGTGCTGATAAACGCTTGCGTGGCGGCGGGGTTTGAGGAGGACCTCCTCCTGCGGCCCCTAGACTAGAATCGTCGACTGATATTCTTCGTGGCGGAGCGGGAAATTGAAATGCTGGCTGGACCGGGGGTACCGTAGCAGGTACTGCATGGGGTGCCCCGGTGTCTGGAGAAGCAGGATGTGCCTGATTTACTGGGACTGGCGGAGCGCGAACAGGATTTGCATATTCAGGGACTGTGTCGTCCAGATAGGACGAAATAAAAATATCAGCTGCGGTCGGTTTGTGACGTAGCTTGGTCGGAACTAATGGTGACGGAAAATTACTGGATGCCTCCGGGGTCGCTTTTGGCAAGCCCTCGGCAAGAAGAAGATACATACCCTTAATAAGGGCATTCCTCTGTCTGTCTCTCTGTTCAGTTTTGACTTGTTCACCTATCTCGATTAATTCTTTTTCTTGGGCTCGCTCTAAGGATTCTCTACTTAATTCTGACTTTCTGATTTCTTTTTCAGTTCTTTTATGAGCTTCTTTACGCCATAACTCGATAGCATCTTTCTGTGACTGTCTGGCTTTCTTTTTCCATAATGCTTCTTCTACTCGCATGATGCATTCAGCATCCCATGTACCCGATACGGGCCATCTATACTTTTCTTCTAACTGTTTGGTATACTCCACCCATAAGTCTAGATACAATATGGCGCTTATGCCATGTTTCTGATACATAAAGTGACCTGGACTGTCCCTGGGCGGGACGGGAACTGCTGCTTCCAGCAGACCCTTTCTAGTTTTTAACTGACGTAACTTGGAAGATATGGGCATGACTGAACTGTAATCTAGACACAATACAATACACAATGAACACGATACTTATTCCCCATTCATACCACGACATTGAAATACATGAAAAACATTTAAAATAACAGTTCGAACAGAATACTACCTGGAAATATTGAGAACAGAACACATAAATTTTCTCGAGAACAGAAACTGACTAGAACAGAAACTAGATGCACTGCTGAAACAGTACGAAACTTACCGGTCTCGTAAAGAGACACGTCAGGACCCGCATCCACCGAAGTGGACACTTCGTTTGTGGGACTGTGTACCACCAACCCACAGACCAGAGTCAATTAAATTGACCCTGTCTAGATACCACCCCAGTAACGGTACTCACCGGGCAGCAAGAACGGAAGGCCTCGGACTGGACTGGACTGCTACGACGACGGACGACGAACTTCGGACTTCGGACTTCAGTTACGGGTGGACCTCCGGATACCTCGGACCTTGGACTCTTGGCTTGGGCTCTGGTCGGGACTCGCCGCGTTCCTCCACCGTCTCGTCTGGATGCTGGACCGCCTCCTCCGTCTCCTCCGTGGGCCTGAGGGATACTTGAGCAGAAATATCTGCCACTGCGCAGAAGAGTTCCGTCACGACTGCAGAGGGTCAGGGGGTCGGCGTGGCTTCACCGACGCGTGGGGAAAGGGCAAGTCCCTATTCGGGCGCCATTATGTGGTAAATAAATAAATAATACCCTATTTTTGAGTGCATGAATGAATAACAGATAGCTCAATAAAATAAGAGTCAAGATTCGAGGTAGTGGGAGTTTTGCAGGTTTATTACAGCATAAGGACAGGATCAGGACAACCTGCACAGGAATAGGATGGCAGCGCTGCCGGGGGCAGGATCTGGACAAGGGAAGGATAACTTTTAATAACAAAACATGAGCATATATACATAACGCAAACACATAGCATTACATTGCAATAGGCGTAACAGTGGGTGGAGCAGTAGGTGTGACGCGTAGCAGTCGCGAAAGATAAGGGTGAGAAGAAGGTGTAACAGGGCGTATACATAGACATGTGATGCAAACGTAACAGAATATGTCATGAATGGGGCGGAAACCATGGAGGGGGCTACCTGAGGAGCCGGGACCTCTAACCTAGTGGTGCGCGCAAACTGGCAATGACGTATTACTAGGAGAAGCTGGGGGCTATGAACTCTGTGCTAGGAGCAGAGACTGAAGTCTGGAGGGTCGGAGCGACATGTACCTAAACCCTATCTAGTATCTGATGTTTAGGGAACATGTTGATATAAACTAGAAGTCAGGAGGGGAAAGGCTAACTTGATTCTGAGACTGGACCATGCATTATTCTACATGTAGTGCGTGATGAAGAATATTAAATGACCATTAAATACAGTATTCTCTAACATGGAGCCCTGAAGGCTAGACAATGACGGAAACTATTGATGCGATTCAGTAGCTTTAGGAATGCAGGGAAGGAGGGCTGAACTGATAACTGGAATCATAACATAGTCTTGGCAGACTCAGAGGCAGAGCCAGGCTGCACCGGGCACTGCGAGGCAGGAAGTAAGTGAAGGGTCGAGGATACAGGTGGGGGCCGTGTCGCTCCTCAGCGAGGGCTTCAGGAGACAGGAGCTGAATCTGGTGTCCGGGCCCTTTTGAGGCCTGGAAACGGGGACTTTCAATGAAATAACGTGCACACTGAGAAACGTGGCAACGTAGCTTTACATAGGCCTGATATTCGTAGTATTCACGAGGACTGGAAACTAGCATACTAGAGGTGGACACAACTGTAATTGCGTCATTAATCGGACATGGGGAATACATATGCATATTTAATCATGCACACATAACATATGATGGATGACACGTAGGGACACAGAACATGGCAAAATTTACTTTTCCACATCCGGACAGGCAATCCAAGAAACTGGAGCAGTTTGGTAAGAAGATTTTTTCTTCTGCCAGTTCAGGGCTGAGGTCGGTGAACAACAGGGCCTCTTGGGATGTTATTCCCACTCTGTGTGGGATACGGTGGTGGGCGTGCTGCCTCAATGTCCGGAGGAGGCCCGGACAGTGCTCTCTCAAGCTATTGCTGAAGGGAGGGATGCAGTCAAGTTCACTATCCGTTGTGGCCTTGACACCGCTGACTCGCTGGGCAGAACGATTTCCCCGACAGTGTTCTGGGGATGTCCAGAACACTCTGATGGACATGCCCTTTGATGACATTCGCCTTTCTTGGCAACAAATCAGTTAGTGGGTTGGAGCGCTTTAAGGACTGACGTGCTACGGCCAAGTCCTCGGGTCTTTCTGCCACGCGCCCTCCTCGGCCTTCAGCTTTTCGCTTCTTTTGTGGCCATGGAAGGGGTGCCCGACACTTTCACTTCAGAGCCACAGGCCTGCGCAGCAATAGTCTCAGTGCAGCCACGGGACCCGCTGAACTGGGTCAGGGAGCCAGCGGGCGGGTCAGTCCACCTCCGCCCCGGCCACCTCTGCCTCCATACCTCCATACCTTCCTAGTCCGGTTTTTCAGGCCCATCAAATGCCAGTGGGTGGCAGGATTCACCATCACCTCTCCCACTGGCGCACCATCACTTCTGACAGGTGGGTTTTACCAATAGTCCAAAGGGGCTACTCCCTCCCCTTCGAGACTACCCCTCCAGCCATGCCACCCCAGTACCACCACATGTCGGGGGATCACTTGGCACTTCTTCAACAGGAAGTTGCGGCCCTCTTGACCAAGGGGCCATTAAGCGCGTTCCTAGGCCAGAAGTAGGACGTGGCTGTTACTCCCACTACTTTCTGGTGCCCAAGAAGGACAAGGGCCCGCGTCCTATCTTGGACCTCAGGGATGTCAATCGCTTCCTCCGGAAGGAGAAGTTCAAGATGTTAACTCTGGCTCTGATCTTGTCTGCCCTCTACCCTGGAGACTGGATGATAGCGTTGGACCTGCAGGACGCATATTTCCACATTCCCGTCCTACCGACCCACCGGCGTTACCTGCAGTTTACGCTAGGCCTCAAGCACTTTGTTTACTGTGCTCCCCTTTGGCCTTACCAGCACCCCTCTGGTGTTCACGAAAGTGATGGTGGTGGTCGCAGCTCATCTGCGCAGATCAGGGGTTCCAGTGTTCCCCTATCTCGACGACTGTCTGTTGAAGGTGGGCTTGTCCCGGACAGTCGTCTCCCACCTCCAGATTACGGCTGACCTCCTGCATTTGCTGGGGTTCTCCATCAGTGTGACAAAGTCGCACCTGATTCCCTCTAACAAGCTCCTCTTCATTGGAGCAGTTCTGGACACGGCACAGTTTCGGGTCTATCCTCCCGAACAGTGAGTCCGGGACATTCGGGCTGTTATTTCGATCTGTTAGCCCTTGTCCCGGGTTTCGGTCAGAATGTCCTTGAGGCTGCTGGGCCTCATGGCCTCCTGCAGTCTGCTGATCAATCATGCCAGGTGGCATATGCGGGCTCTGCAGTGGGGCTTGATGTTCCAGTGGGCGCAGCATCAGGAGAACGTGTCCGACTACTTCCGGGTCTCGGTGGGCACTGCACAACAATTACAGTGGTGGCTCATGAACCGGCATTGGGTCAATGGCAGATCCCTCTGCCTTCCCCAACCGGAGCCCACAATTGTGACTGATGCGTCCCTCCTGGGTTGGGGCGGCCACATGGGAGAGGCGGAGATCAGAGGCCTCTGATCTCCGGCGGAGTCCAGGCTCCATATCAACCTGTTGGAGCTTCGGGCGATCCAACTTGCACTGAAGGCATTCCTTCCGTCTGTCAAGGGGAGAGTAGTGCAGGTGTTCACAGACAACACCCTATGCCAGGAGGCTCTGCGCCTCTGGATATGGCTGGAACATCAGGGCATTCTCCTGGTGGTTCAACACCTGACAGGCTCACTGAACGCGAGGGCGGACAAACTCAGCTGCAGGTACATGATAGATCACGAATGGCGTCTTCACTCGGAAGTGGCGCAAGGTCTCCTTCAACAGTGGGGAGAGCCTTCTTTAAATCTGTTCACCACCGAAGAGAACTCTCAATGTCAGCTGTTCTGCGCGTTGGAATTTCCAAGGCGGCACTCACTAGGCGCCGCTTTCCGTCGCGAGTGTATTTGCGGTCTGTTGTATGCCTTTCCGCCTATACCACTTCTTCCCAGAGTGCTTGACAGGGCCCAAGTTATTGTTGTGGCTCCGGACTGACTCGAAGAGTTTGGTATCCCGAGCTACCCAATATGACCATTGATCACGCGATCCGTCTGCCTGTTCAGGAGGAACTTCGGTTGCAGCAGCAGGGGACGGTCCTCCACCCAAAGCTTTCCAGTCTCCACCTCTTTGCGTGGGGATTGGGAGGCAGCAGTTGATTCCTTTCGACTTGCCTCCTGAAGTCTCTGATGTCATTCTGGCAGCCAGGCATCCCTCCACTAATTTGGTATACGCCTGCAGGTGAAACAAGTTTGTGGCATGGTGCACAGCAAAGGCTGTGTATCCCTTTTCTGCCCCTCTTTCAGAAGTCTTTCTGTTCCTTCTTTCTTTGGCCCAGCAGGGTTCTGCTCTGGGCACTATCAAGGGCTACCTTTCTGCTATTTCAGCCTTTCTTAGGCTTCCTGATCAGCTCTCCCTTGTCAAGTCCCCTGTTGTAAATATATTCCTCAACGGCATTACTCATCTTTTCCCTCCTAGTCCCTTCATAACGCCACAGCGGGACTTGAACCTGGTTCTTACATACTTGATATGCCCTCCCTTTGATCCTCTTCACAACTGTCCTCTTCGTTTGTTAACTTTAAAGACTGCTTTCCTGGTTGCCATCACCTCTGCCAGGAGAGTGAGTGAGCTCCAGGCTCTTTCTTGTAAACCTCCTTTTCTGTCTGTCCATCCGGACAAGGTTGTGCTCAGAACACGTCCATCCTTTCTGCCAAAGGTTGTCACTGCCTTTCATATCGAGCAGACCATCACTTTGCCCACCTTCTTTCTGCACCCTTCCAGAGAGGAAGAGAGGCTCCACCGTCTGGACCCAAAACGTGCCCTCTCATTTTATCTGAATCACACACAACAGTTCTGGGTGGATGACAAGCTCTTTGTTGGCTATCTAAGCGCCAAGAAAGGTCAGGTCGTACACAAGCGGACTATCTCCCGATGGGTCGTCTTGTGTATTAAAGAAACAGCATTGCCCTCACACACAAAACATTTAGGGTTCGCAGAAGGCGAACAATTGGAGTTGAAAGCACCACAACAGTATCATAAAAGGAACAGATGCAGATTCTTGAGTGTGTGTTCCAAGAAGAGTTGTTTAATCAATCCACAATAGGCCACATTTAGCCGACACGTGTTTCGTCGTGTGAGTGTGGTTCACTACGACTCTTCAGGGCTTGTGGCTAGCCTGTATGTGTACAGGTCTAGAAAGGTAGATGTTCAATAAGGACATCCATCAAGTGTGGACAGGATTCTTTAGATCAAATAAGTGGTCTTTCGAAAGATAATGCCAGAAAGCAAGTGTATTTGCTTCCGATTCAAATTAAAACGTCGAGGTGTTGATTTATAAAGAGGCGTATACTTAATACGTGTGCGTACCAGTCACCAGACCACTTGTTTGATCTAAAGAATCCTGTCCACACTTGATGGATGTCCTTATTGAACATCTACCTTTCTAGACCTGTACACATACAGGCTAGCCACAAGCCCTGAAGAGTCGTAGTGAACCACACTCACACGACGAAACACGTGTCGGCTAAATGTGGCCTATTGTGGATTGATTAAACAACTCTTCTTGGAACACACACTCAAGAATCTGCATCTGTTCCTTTTATGATACTGTTGTGGTGCTTTCAACTCCAATTGTTCGCCTTCTGCGAACCCTAAATGTTTTGTGTGCGAGAGCAATGCTGTTTCTTTAGATTTGTGAAATTCTTGTGTTTTTCATTTTGAGTGGTTACGGGCTTCTCCGCTCGCTCTTTACGAACCTTACTATTACTCAGCTTTCTATATACCCAGACGTAAACATCAGGCAGAGCGCCTCACTCATACTGAGTTTTTCTTAAAAAAACCCTTTCGCTGCATCTGTCTTGTGTATTAAAGCCTGTTATTCTCTGGAGAAGAAGGAGCCTTCGATGGGGATGGGCGCCCATTCCAACAGGGCGACTGCTGCCACTACGGCATTGGGATGTGGTGTCCCCTTACAAGACCTCTGTCAGGCAGCTACGTGGGCCTCGTTGCACACTTTTTCTAAGCACTATTGCCTGGACAGCCAAGTCCGGAGAGACGGCTTCTTGGCCATTCTGTTCTCCGGGACTTCCTGGTGTGATCTTCGTTCGCAGACTCACCACCGGGGTTGGTATTGCTGGGGTATCTATTCTAAGGTAAGGAATCTTGTTACTTACCTTCAGTAACGATATATCTGTAAGAAACATTTGTTGGTGATAGATTCCTTACCGCCCCACCCATCCTCCCAGTTCTGCAAACTGATTTCTAGGTTTAAGGTCATGCCTTTCAGGGCCATAGTTTAATTTCACCAGTGGTCAGTATCTTGCATGGCTCTGTGTTCCTGGCGCGGAAAGTTGTGTGTAGAACTGACGTCCGCGCGCAAGGGCGGCGTCTAAGTAGCTGCCGTGACGTCATCTCTCTGACCACGATGCCAACGACCGACCCAAAGCCGCATGACGCCACCTTCTGATACGCAGGGGTACTGCTGACGAAAACTTTCAGGATCAAGTCTGACGCCTGGGGGTAATTCTTAGGTAAGGAATCTATCACTAACTAATGTTTCTTACAGATATATTGTTACTAAAGGTAGTTAACTTGTTCGATAGTGCCAGGCCTGGGCAGAGTTCCGCTATGCGGAATGCTGCAAAGTGACCAAAAAACTCTACTGCGCTACACCGAGATCTGCAAGCAGCGGAATACCTTAGGTCACTCTGTTCGTGCTGTATTTTAGCACCAGGTGTTTGTCGTGCACTAGAAAATCAGTGTGAATGGCACCATGCACAGCGCAAGAGGGCGCTACTTCTTTCTGCCACTCAAGTAGATGTTTTGCTTGAGTGGCCGCTTCCTCAACGTGAACGGAAGGTTTCTCAATCAACCAGTGGCAGCCATCCACTGCCGCACATGTGGAGAAATCTCACCAGGAGGAGGTCTGGAGTAAGATTTTCCTCGCTCACGCTCACCAACTTAAGGTTGGCAAGGGCAAGCAAGGAAAAAAACTGTGCTCCGTGTTTTCGGAACTATGTGCATTACTCTGAGCACAGAGTGGGAAAAACTACGCGAGTGGAGCAGAATTTCCTCCTGAGGCCTAGATAGTTTCTAATCCGGGGATTTGTCTGGATGGTTTTGAGAATGCCAATGAAGCAGAACACTCTGAATTGGGTGTAAAGAAATGTTCAGTCTAAAAGTGACACTTAAAAAGGTAGAAGGTTTCTGACTATTCAGCCCCAAAACTGAAATGTCAGTGCTTGTGCCCAATGCATTATTCTCTTGATGCAACATAGCTAAATAAGGCCCCATGGTGTGGCACTATGAAGATTTAACATCTGCAAACATCCAGCACTATTGGCTGTGAAGAAAACACTTTTGGAGACCTCTTGACCAAAACGCCTCAAATGTTCGATCTCAAAAGTGACATTGTCATACTACAGGACATTAAAAAGAGCCACAAAGAACACCTGTTCCCATGTACTTTGGGGTCACGATAAAACAAATGAGTTGATTTTCCAGGAGAATTGTGTTGCTCAATCCCCCAATGAGACTGACATTTGCACTGAACGGTATCAGATGTTTTTATTGTTACCATGGAAAAGAACCTCACAGGCAGTAGGATTGTTAATGGTGACTCTGGAACCAAGACATACTACCAGTGAACGTATACCCTAATGTTGAAACTCTTTAGTAGCAGGAAATAATTTCCTTCTGTACTCCACAGCTAACATGATGGAAAGTAAATCTAAATTGGTGCCAAAACTTCTTATGATAATTCCGGCCACCAGGAGACACTCAGTTACCACTGGCACAGCTGGAGAACTTTCAGCAGTAATAGAAAGCCAGAGATTACACACCTGTGGTATGTATAACAACTTCCCTAGCAGTGAGAGGGCCAGCTTTCCAGCCTTAGTTTTAAGGTAGAGAAAATAATTGAGCCTAAGTGCCCACACTCCTGCAGTGTCACCAAAGCATATGATATGACAAAGGTTAGAGCATGTGGGACAAGTCTACCCACAAGTACATGAACGCAGTGCTGGGTGTGGGCTGAGCAGCCTTGAGTCTGCTTTTTAGGTCTCGGCTAGAAACGCGCTGAAAGTGCGTTCTCGCCAGAGAACTATAGTCGGCGTCTCAGAACGACGAAGGGAGACAAGACCTGGCCGCGCGCAGCGCTTCCCCATAGGCAAACGTTGTGCGCGCGGCCAGGTCTTGTCTCCACAGCATGGCATGGCAGACAGGATCGCGTCGCGCGCCTCTCTGGAATGCAGGGGGAGTCTGCAGAGGGGCGGACGGCGCTGATAACAGCACTGTCTTGTTATCTTTTTTAAACAAAACGAACTGTAATCCTATGTACACAGTTATATCTATAATTGTTATAATTTTAACCCCTTCCATGCTGATGACGGCCCCCAGCCATCATGCACTACAGTGCTCGTGTGCTGATGACGGCTGGGGGCCGTCATGACCGCACCCGCGCTGAAATCTTCAGCACAGGAGCAGAATCGGCCCAGCATGGAAGGGGTTAAAGATTTTCTGTATTACGGACCTCAATTCACGTTAATATGAGGGATGGCCTAAGTGGTTTCACACATTAGTTGAGAGCCAGCAGTGTCATCATGTTGCCCCTACCCCATTGGTCCTTCATCATCACCCCCTTGCTTACTGGGAAAGGGCTATGGGAAAGGCATGGAATTAAAGTAACAGGAAATAAACAACATTCTTACGAGCACTGCTTACTTTCTGTTCCTCTCAGCTTGTGTGCAGTATTCGCTCGGAGGCCAGAGGTTGCAGGGCACTGACCGGGTACTAAAAGGCTAGGCAGGCATCCCTCAGTGCCGCCACTGGCTACCACCGTCATCCGAGCATCTTAAATAAACACTGCTGTTGTTAGGCTGGCAACGCTGCGATGACTTGGGCCGGTGGGCGCCATATGCAAATACGACATCACTCGTCTACAGAAACAGGCTTGCACGAACACATTCCTGAAAAGGTTGACGCTTTTATTTGAGGTATCCACCGCACACAGACGCGTAAATGTGTTTACCAGTGGGTCCATTCTTTGAGTCAGTAGAACCGTGAAGCGTCTGTTGGCAGGCGAGCAGCTTAAGACTGCTGCCCCCAGAGAGTCATTTAGCCGTGAGAAAAGAAGTCGGCCTGCCAGAATTTGAATGCTCTTATTCCACAGCTCGACCCCACCACACACAGCCACAGCCCCCTCATCTGGAACCGCGTTAACTTTTCATCCCCCCCCTCGATCCCCCACCCTCCTTCCACCCCCCCTCACACCAGCATCGGAGTGGCCTTCGTAGTGTGTTGGGGTATACCAGCGTGGGGCACTATACACTTCTTGAGAACTGTGTTCTGCTGTACAGCGCATAGATGCACGTAGTGCCCCACCACAGGTACCAACAGCCAGGAAAACAAGTATTTGCAATGCAATAGGTGTCGCATTATTAAAGTTTGAGGTATTGCCAAATAATGCAGCACCAGTAGCTTTTGTTGCAGTTGGTGTTGCAATATTTAGCAATGCCAATAGCTCAAATGAAATGAAATGAAATGAGAATGTGTTTTGTAGAGCGCGTTACTACCCGGAGGCCTCGTAGCGCTGTGGGACGGTAGGTTTTGTTGGGGATTGCTATCTAGCTTAATGGAAAAGAAGTGTTTTCAGGCTTTTTCTGAACTTTTGTAGGTCGGGTTCACAACGCACTGTGGGTGGCAGGGAGTTCCAGACTAAGGCCGCATTCAGTGAAAAGGAGCGACCACCCCATCTGGCTCGTTTGATTTTCTTGGTTATGGCCAGAAAAGGTGTGCTAGAGCTAAGAGATCTCGATGGATGGTAAGGGGTGGCAAGGGAACAGATAATTGCAGGGGCTTTCTTCCACATGGCCTTATGCATAATGCACATCGCCTTGAATTTTACTCTGGCTTGGATGGGCAGCCAGTGTAATTTCCTCAAGGCGGTGGCTCCTGAATGTCTTCGGGGGAGTCCAAGGAGAAGGCGGGCTGCCGCGTTCTGAGTTACTTGGAGTTTTTTTATTGTGCTGGGGAGGGGCGCCCAAATAGAGGGCATTCCCATAATCAAGACGGGACAGGACAATGGCCTGGACCATTATTCTTCGTGCTTGAAACGGGAGGAGAGGCAGGACCTTCCTTAGCATCCTCAACAGGCCAAAACATGTGGCAGACAGTATTGTGGCCTGTTGATTGAAGCTAAGAGTGTCATCCAACCATACACCTAGGCTTTTAATCCGATCCTTTGGTTCTGGTGGAGTACCCATACAGATTGCCCAATCGATGGTAGGTCTTGGTGCTGCTGTGTTCCCCAGGAACATTAACTCTTTTTTATCCCCGTTTAATTTCAGGTGGGACAAGGCCATCCATTTTGTTATAGCTTCTAGGCAGCCACTCAGATTGTGGGGAGTACTGTCTGGGTGATTTAGGGACACTACTAATTGTGTGTCGTCGGCATAGGTTATGATTTCAAACCCAAATGGATGTACGATTCCTGCCAAGGGTTCCATGTACACATTAAATAGTGTGGGACTCAGAGAGGAGCCCTGGGGCACTCCCTGACTGAGGGGCCAGATTTTAGAGTGAGTGGCCCCCTCCACTACCTGAAATGTGCGGTCTTTCAAAAAAGATTTTAGCCACGTGATCGCATTTCCTGTTACTCAAACTTAATTAACCCGAGACCTATTGCATTGCAAATGCTTGTTATTTATAATGCCTGGATCTGCATCAGAAGGACAGGCACGGGTCCTAAAGCTGCTACTTGATGGCAAAGCGCAAGTGGGAAACTGTTTAAAGACTACTTTGATAGCATTGGAAAGATCCTGGAAGCAATAAAATTGCGCGTCGCGGAAAATGCAATTTTGTAAACCCGTACGGTGGCAGAGTGTGTTTTCTTCCTTTCATGCATATGGGCGGTGCGATACAACACAGGGATGGTTCCTTCAACACCAGTGCCGTTAGCTCATAGGAGGGTTTTAAACAAGTGATTCAAATGATGCATCACAGTCCTACCAAGGGCTAATTTGCTTTTAAGTAAACTCTGCAGATGATAGGCCAGAATACGTTTCTTTTCATTGGAGAGAAGTGAAATTGAATCTGACAAAGTCGCAACATTGTCTGCTTTCACAAGAGCAGATCATCCTCTGCTAAAGAAGGGCATGTCCATAGAGCAGCCATGACCAGATGCGTGTCTGACATGCTTACCACATAGAAGCCCCGCTCTCTGGGCTGGACTACAGCAATGAAGGTCAAGACGGCCTCCCTGCTCAACGTGATTCCTTTGGGTGGGGAGTGAATTGTTATGGCAATACTAGACTGGAAGAATTTGTTCTTCTGAATAACAGTGTGTCACAAGAGGGATATGTGAGTCACAGTCGGTTTAAAACCCTTTGATCCTTTCGAGGCACTGAAAGTCTGACCAAGAGTGATCTCAAAATGCCATCACTAGCAACGATCAACATACAAGTCCAGTTTGACTACTGACCTGTAAAAGGAATTTCCTTCAAGCTATATAAGGAAGTAACAGGTATACCTCTGTTGAATTGTGTAGGGTGCACAGTGAACATAGAGACATTAGAGTTAGGTCCAGAATAGGTAGTCAGATTCCTGGAAACAAATATGAAATGGAATTATACCCCTCTCCCCCCTTTGGTAACAATACACAGACATTCCAGTAAAAACTAGTTTTTATGGGGTCATTATCCCCGAAGATGAGAGAGGGGGATTAACTTGGTGGGTGTTGCGGTATTCTCCTTAGGAGTTAGCATCTAAAGAAAGACTAGGCAGAGGGCCTATGCATAAAAGGTTGAAGCGCTTCGGTCCAGGGTCGTGTAATGTCACCAGTACAACAAATCAAAGAAACTTCAGAAATCCAAAGATCTTGGTGACCATGTCCAGGATGCTGACTGCTCAAGGGAAAAGGACCAATGCAGCATCTACTAAATAGTGTAGAATTAAGGGGGATGGTTATAGCCCTTTAAAAGACGCTCCAGAAATCCAGTGCTCCTGGTGCTGATCATAACCAATAGAAACACAAGTCCAAGGTACTAGGTTCTCAGTGGAAAGGGAGAAATGCAGCATAGTATAAGCACTAGAATTCAAGGGGATGGTTATAAATCTTGGTAAGAAGCTAGCATGTCTTCAATAGCCCACACAACAGTTATTTACTGCACTGTGTATCAAGGATCGACAAGGTGCTGACCAATTAAAAGGAAGAACGGCAAGCAAACTAGATGCAGCACCGGGGAATGTTTCCAACAGCGGAATATCTCAAGGGGTAACAAGTGACTCAGCAGATTAACTAAGTTGAGAATTTCAGGTAATGCACGACTGTGATCTAGTTTAATACGTGCCAGACTCTGGTAGGCGACGGGCCAGGCATAGGTTTCTGGTCCACCCCCATTGGATCTGGGTTGGTTTGCCACTGTTGCCCTGGGGCTTGTCCTATAAGAGCCTTGCAACCTGGGCTACGTACAACCCTTTCAGCACTTAACTCTCATTGGTAGTCTTCAGAGTGGCGGGTTCTCTACCATTAGAGGGGTATCCTGGGCAGGTATCTTTGGATTGCAGTCTTTATTTCCTTGAAGCGGTCTGGGCCACACAGTACTAACTAGCCGTGCTGTGGTCACATAGTCCACATTCACTGCCACACACTGGGTGGCACAGGTACCGACCCATCCCTGCTACAGTAGGGCCAGCCAATCAGGCACACCAGCTTTAGCGGCTTGGCAGTGACAATGAGGATAGTACACAGCGACACTCCGGCACTGCCACAGTAAATCCGACAAAGCGTCTTTAAACACTCAGTGCCCTTGCCCTAGTCAATTGTTCAGGTTGCATAATCTTGCTTGGATGGACTACTGCTCCATGGTCAGTTGCTACAGCCCCTTCCAACAGTCTACTCCTCCTGCAGGGTTAGTGCTTTCCTTCCCTCTTGTTCAAGCAGGGCTCTTTGAGTCTCAGTACAAGCAAACAATTCTTCCTTCGGATTGGGCTCCAGGTGATGTCTCCTCAACTCCGGGGAACTAGCTGTTTGGCAGACACCAGTCCTTGGCTGTGCAGTGTGGTCTTCTAACTACTTAGTGGAGTGCCCCCTTCTCAGTTGACGAGACCTTGGAACTGGAACAAGTGGGTTGGCTGCTCCCACATTCATGCAGTTGGCAGAAAGGGTATATAGATTCCCTGTCTACCTTTTAGGCACTGTTCCGGTTCGGTTCCCTTTTCACGTGTCCTTCACAGTTCAGCCTTTTTCTTGAGTGATGCTTCTAACAGCAGGGTTGTCTCCAGGCTGGAGCACCCACAGCCGAGGCATGGTGAGGTGCGAGCAGTCCGCACATTGACTATCAACAATCAATCAGGGGGATTATAAGCGTGCTACTCACCCGTGAGGATGTCATGGCGCTGAGGGGGTTGGGGGGAGGGGGGAGAGGTCAGCAGCTCTGTCCACCCGAAAAGCCAGGTCTTGAGGGTCTCCCTGAAGATGTTCAGGGAGGGGGCGCGTCTGATGTCTGCCGGGAGCTTGTTCCAGGTCTTGGCTGAAATGTGAGAGAAGGAGGTCTGATAGAGCGCGCAGGTCACCCGGCCAACAAATTTACCACATACGTATCGGGCCCATATAATTTCAATTTACCATATTTATTAATCGGGTAACCTTACACTCTACTATCAGTATCCCAGTTCCTTCCTATTTTATTTTCAGTGTACCCGACTTACCAATCCACCGTTACGGGTACCTATGATCACAATGAATCAGGGAGCTAGCTGTGAAAGAAAGGCAGACACCAAAATACTTATGCTTCATATATTCTATTTGTACTATAATAACCACAAACCCAAGAAGTTTTGAAAACCTTTATCTAAAATTCATCAAGCTCAGAAAACATGAGGTTTACAACGAGCAAGCAATCGATAACCAGAATTACAAAGAGCACGTATCCATAAAGCAAGTAAATAAAACCAACTATTTGTGAATCTAAAGGGAGGTAAGAACAGGGAACATGCTAGGCAGCAGTTTCAGATTTTAAACTTAGTATGGAGAGACTAAAAGACGGGGAAGAATAAAGAGCATACTAGAATTTCACAGTGAAATAATTTCCCATAAAGTGGAACTATAGGTAAATTGCAAATAGACCATACTAATAAACCGGTGCAATTACTTGAATCGACTAAACAGTGGGTAAAGACAAGGAACATCTATGTATCATGAACTGAAAAAAGGAATGTACTTAAAGGATGGGTAAGAAATGGAACATGCTAGAATAACAACGATAAGATATGACTTGTTCATTTAGTAGTGCGAAAAACATGGAAAATCAATATATGCAAATATGTCTTTATTAAAGCAAAAGACAGAAAATTAGAAGGTGCAGTATAGAGTTTCAGCACTATATTTACCTAGAATGGTGTGAAGACCAACCCTGGCCACAGGTCAGTCAAGAACGGGAGGGACCCCAAGGAAAGACCGTCATCAGTAGGACAGCAGGTGCAGAATGGACACCCCAGGACAGGACAGGAAACCCAGATTAGGATTAGGACAGGACCACCAAGGTAAGACCAGCACCCGCAGTTCGGAAGCAATGCCTGCGCTCCACCCTCTCTGCAGCTATCAGTCAGAACCCCGATTGGGTTATCGAATTCTCCAGCAAAGTGCTCCGCCAGCACTTAAGGTTTTAAAACCCCGCTTGGGTCTCTGGAAATTATGGACAGAGTGCTCCGCAGCCCTCTGTATCAATCACCTATTGAGTGCGTTGGGTCAGTGACAGGTCAGCTATTCGGACAAGTCGGACAAATTCTCTAGCTAAACCTAGGCTAGTTATACTGTTTTCGGGTCAGTGTACCACCCCCCAAATGTTGCAAGTGTCAGAATCCCCAATTTCGATTGGTGTGTTGACCTATCCTACTTGAGGACCAATCACATTTCATTTCTACAAGCCTAAATTTACATGGTCTGGAACCACCTATTGAATTTGGGGTTCCCATGACCTACTCTACAGAATACAATGAATAAAATACAATTGTAGCATTTGCAGGATCATTTCAGCTTCTTCTGCTAGGTGAGGGTGCATCTTCCCAGGCACATCTTGGCTGGGACCTCTGGTTGGCAGGGATTCAATGCCACTGGCAGAAGACTGTCATGCGCAGAAAGGCTGTTCAAGATGGATTCACGAGTGTACCTCAGACCCCCAAGACCGCAGTACATGAAAAGTAAGCGAAAAAAATTAAAACACAGAAATAAATGAATACACTGTATACCATGAATAGCTACTCTATACCCCTTACTTTATAATATCTATAGCGTTAGGGTTAATGCAGAACTAACAACTTTGCAAAAGCAGCTTTGCAAGCACGGAGCATATGAGAAGACAAAGTGGCCATTTTAGCTGTATTGCACATGAGCAAACCTTTCCCCCCAGAACTGCGAGTACGTCACGTGAGTGTGACCAACGCATGCGCAGAAGAAAATCCCGCCAAGCAGCGGCGATTTTTAATGACAAGCGTTATTAATTTCTAGTAAACACATAGGCAAGCGTCTCTTGGGCATTCCCAGTGTCAAAATAAAGGGAAATTAGTAAGACAAACATATTGGGTTACTCTGTTACATGTTATTCGAGGTTCATGAATGCAAGCAAGTCGCGTAACGTGCGAATCCTTGCTCCATCAATCCCCTCTTTGATGATATTTACTATCATCACAAAACCAATGGAATCAGATGCCAACTTTCACAATTTTCCCAATTCAATCTCCTCCAACATTCGATTCAATTTCTCTTTCGTATCTTTGTTAGGGTGAGAATTCTTCACCCTTTTATAAATCTGATTATTCAGTTCTTCTAATTCAAGTTCGTCCCCACTCCGTTTCACACTTCTCTTATTCACGGTATATTTCTCTGGTGTTTGCAACATTTGCAACAGACAAATATGAGGAGTATAATAAAACCGATTACTGCAATTGGCATCAGTACCTTTAACAAAAAACCTTTACCTAAGTTGGAAAACCAATGACCTACAGCGGAGAGACCATCATTAAGTCTCTTCCAGGCACTATCAACCTCCAGTGGTTTGAGTTCCTTTTCCAAATTGGTAATGTTCCTCACATACCTTTTGAGTTGCACACTTTTGTCGGGTATGTAAGTGCAACAATGTTGCGCTTTCAACATTCGGCAGACTCCTCCCTCTTTTGCTAATAAGGTGTCAAGAGCAAGTCTGTTCTGCAAAACCATAGATCTGATCGCAACCATTTCGGTATTGACCATCAGAAATCCACTAGCAGTGTCAGTAGACAACCGACCCACTATAGTTGACAATTTGCAAATTCTGTGTGTGTTCAGAACCACTCCCACTGCAGGTATCAATGCACTAAATATACTACCCATTATTTCACCTACACTTCCTCTTTTACTGCGCACTAAACTGTTAGTGTTTTCATTGCTTCCAGCAATTTCATTCACATGGTATATTTTCGGGAAGACAATTCCAAAATAGCAGCTTCCATACAGTGATCCGGCAATTTGAAATAAGCCTTGTTTCCACATATGTAATAAATTCCGGGAAACACAGGTTCTGACCCATTTTTGAAACCCCAACCTCCAATTATCTTGTAATTATGTTCACATTGACTGGAACCAATGAAAATGTTATTATAATAACTAGTCTTTTCTCGGTGAAGACAGAGCTTCCCTTTTCTTTCGAAATCCAGCAACAAAGCAGGATTAGCCCCACCATTTGAGGTGCTTCCCATGTTTTCAGCCCACTTAGGAGTTTTCTGTCTTTTATCATTCGCCTTTCTTTGGAAACTTTCTCTTCTTTTCTCTGCCATGTTTAGAAACATTTTCTCTTGTTCATGTAATGAACAGGTCAAGTTATCTCTATGTGCTTCACCTAAATCTATAGTACCTATAGTCAGAAAATATTCTCCCATATAACGTGTTACATCACTTTTTGTATGTACAAGGTTCAGATTTCCACGTATAGGAAGTTCAGAAAATATCACGTCTGAGTTAGAGTAATAGTACTGTAACGGTCCTCTTTTGTAAAATAAGCTAGCTAGTATACTACAAGAAATTCCATATGTTAGTGGCAAGTGATGGTAAGTCACTCCCTCAGCTACAGAAGTAGGTAGCTTCATGCAAGCGTAACAGTCTTCTATTTCCATGGTTTCTACATAGTGCACTAAAAGGTTAGCGAATACGTTTAAATGAGTTTGGTTTTTGATTCCGTGATAATGTAGTCCTTCCTCATCTGGTGCTTCTAAGTCCAATTTAGTTTGTCTAATGCTAAGTGCTTTCTCATGTCCTTCTACACTTTGTGATGTCACTTCTTCTGTATTTTTCGTCACAGTCTCTATAGGGTCAGTATTAGTACTTTTGCTCATCATATAAGGAATAGTAAAGGTTAGTCCTATCCATAATATTAACACTAAGGCTACACTACATATACATACTTTACAACATGTTTTACAGCAATTACGTCTAGGTCTTCCATTCACATTTGAATCAGACATTTCTGCTTAAAAGAAGCTTTTCTCAACCCCTCTTTGTAACTTTGCACAGGTTGCTTACACTGAGCAACTTTCAGGTTGGTTCTTCTTCTTCGGCAGACTGATCAGCCGTCACTTCTTCGTCACTTTCGTCAGTTATCTCAAGTTCCTCAAATTCTTCCAATACCAAGTAAGTCCATTCAGGATCCTGATATTTTTCGTTCAATCTTTTTATTCGATCACGTCTTCGTTTGGAGTTTTCTCCAGTTTGCTCTGTTTTACTGGGACCTTGCTTTCTTTGCTCAAGCTTTTCTTCTACTGTTTTTAGTCTTAGTCTCAGTCTTTTAATGTATCTTGGTTCTTTATTCCTTTTCTTGAATCTTTTAACTGGCACTGTTGTTTGGCTTTCTTCTAATGCTCTTTTGTTTTCGTTTTGTTGTGGCACTTCTGTTTCTGCTTCCTCCCTTTCTATCTGACTAGTTCCAGGTCTTATTTCGGTTTCTTCTGCCTGGTTGCTAAGCTGGCCTTGTTCAGGTGTAGTCTGGATTTGACTTTTGGATTTTTCACTTTCTGTCTCCTGAACACGTTCGTCTACTTCTATCTGATCCTGTTCAAGCACTTCGAACCTTTGATTTTCTTCCGCTTGAACTTTCGCCTTTGTTTCTGTCTGTCCTTTTTCACTCTCAGGAGTTCTTGGAGGTGTATTGATCACCTGTTCTGTCCCTATATGATCTTCTTCATCAGATTTGACATGGATTTCGATAATCTGATTGTCTCCTCCTATTCTTGTCTCTTCCTCACTATTCCGCTCTCTGTCTGAATAGGTTTGACTTCTTGTTCTTATGGGATCATCTGTCAGGTCGATTATAGGTTTCCACTCATCTTGACTGGTGCTCGGTTGTTCGTCATCAGCTATTTCAGGACCAACGTCTGGAGACCCCTCAGCTGGACAACCTTCAGCGTCAGTTTCTTCTTCTTCTGTTACCCTTTTGGTATGGCTGGCATGGATCCACTTTGGCACACCGGCACACTTCACCGCTGTTGTGGTCACCAGAATCACTTGTCTTGGTTTTCCCCACTTCGGTGCAAGGCAACTTGAACGAGTGTGTTTCTTGAGTACCACCCAATCACCTGGTTTCAATTTATGGACTGGAGTTGCTGGACTGGCGACGGCGTCTTCCCCAATCTGGTGAGAGATAGAACGCACTTGATCACCCAGTTGCTTGCAGTATTCAAGTACCAAATCATCAGAAATGCTTATCAGTTTGTGTCCTGGTACCCACGCTTGTCTCATCACTCTTCCCATCAGGATTTCATGGGGACTCAGGCCTGTATTTCGGTCTGGAATACTTCGGATTCCCATCAGAACAAGAGGTAAAGCCTCTATCCAATTCATGTTAGTAGACTCACACATCTTTCCTAGTCTCGACTTGATAGTGCCATTCATCTGTTCCACCACTCCAGAAGCCTCTGGACGATATGCACAGTGCAGCTTTTGAGTAATTTTGAATGCTTCACAGATCTGACCAATTATTTCATTTTGAAAATGCCCACCTCTATCTGATCCAATTGTGACTGGAACCCCGTACCTAGGTATAAGTTCTCGCAGTAACAATTTGGCTACAGTGATGGCATCATTCTTCTTGGCCGGGTAAGCTTCTACCCATTTTGAAAATAGGCAGACAATAACAAGGACATATCTCATTCCTTTACAAAGAGGCAACTGAATGAAGTCAATCTGCAATCTTGTAAAAGGACCTCCTGCTTTCCCAATTTTACCTATTTCAACAACTGTTTTCTTCCCAGCGTTGAATTGCTGACATGTCAAGCACCTCTGGCAGAGTGACTCTGCTACTTTCCTGAACTTCGAGCTGAACCATGTCTGTTTAAAAACACGAACCATGGCATCCCTACCAGTGTGTGTATTTCCATGTATTAACCTGGCCATAGATGCAAGCAAGCTGTCGGGCAACACAGGCATACCATCATGGCCAACCATGACACCATCCTTGTTTCTCTGTTGACAACCAAACTTTCTCCACCTTTCCTTTTCCTTTGGTGTCGCTGCATTCTGTAAATCTCTCAATTCTTCCCATGTAGGCACATTCTCAAACACCATAAGTTGGCAGCTGTTTCCATATCCCCCAATTTGATATTGACTGACATTTTATGTCTTGCACAATGTTGGACTACTTGGTCAGCATATCGATTACCTACTGTCACATTATCGTCACCAGATTTGTGAGCAATACACTTGACCACTGCCAATTCTTTTGGTAACTGGATTGCGTCCAGTAATTCCTGTACCACTTTTCCATTTCTGATAGGAGTACCTGAAGAAGTCAGAAACTCTCTTTGCAGCCACAATTGGCCAAAGTCATGCACAACCCCGTAACCATATTGACTATCAGTATATACGGTTACTCTTTTATTTTTCCCAATTTTACAGGCTCTTGCCAGTGCAATCAATTCAGCTACTTGTGCAGACTTTATTCCAAATAGATAGGATGCTTCTATAGCGCGTGATACTGTGACTACAGCATAGGCAGCACTTAGGCCTCCATTCTCGTGTCTCAAACATGAGCCATCTACAAACAGCTCATAATCTTCTACAGGCAGGGGCATTTCTTTGATATCTGGATGTGGTTTGGTACTAAACTCAGTCAGGTCAATGCAGTCATGCTCGACCTCTCCCTTTGCTTCTGCAATCAGTGACTCGGGTAATAAGGTTGCTGGATTCAGTATGTTACATCGAGTAATGACTACATTTGCAGCACCTACAAGAATCCTCTCATACTTAGCCAGCCGACTATGTGTGAGATACTGGGTCTTAGTTCTGGTCAGTAAGATTACAACTGCATGTGGAACATACACAGTTACAGGATGTCCCATAACGATGGATTCACTCTGTTCAAGACTCGTGCAAGTTGCAGCTACTGCTTTCAGACATCCAGGTAATCCAGCAGCCACTGGATCCAAGGTAGCAGAAAAATATGCTACTGGACGTCTAGTCAAACCATGCTCCTGAGTTAGGACTGACAGTGCACAATTATCTCGTGTATCACAAAACAGTGCAAATTCTTTTGAATAATCAGGCATTCCCAATGCTGGAGCTGTACACAGACATTCTCGTAATTTTGTAAAGGCTGTCAAGCTTTCCTCATCTCATTCCACTGGGTCCTTTGCTCCTTTCTTTGTCATTTTTATCAATGTTTTTGCTAGTACTGAAAATCCCACAATCCATTGCCTGCAGTAACCTACGACTCCAAGGAACATTCTGACTTCTTTCTGAGTATTGGGTAATTGCATGTTTCGAATTATTCTGATTCTTTCCGAAGTAACTTTCCTGACTCCCTTTTCTATCTGGTGCCCCAGATATTTTACTGAATTGGTACAGAACTGTAGTTTGTCAGGGGATACTTTATGCCCTCCTTCACCTAAATGGTTCAGTAAGGCAATGGTGTCAACAACACAGTCTTTCTGACTTTTAGACGCCACCAAGAGGTCGTCTATATATTGCACCAAAACTGATTCTCCTGGTAAGACCAAAGATTCAAGGCATTTTTTCAGAATCTGATTAAAGATTGAGGGGCTTTCTGTGTACCCCTGAGGGACGCGATTCCAAATGAACACGTGACTGTCGAATTCAAATGAGAAAAGAAATTTGCTATCTGGATGCAATGGGATTGAAAAGAATGCATGTAAATCAAAATACGGTGAACCACTCAGCATTCCATGGAATTTGATACAAGATCACTGCTGGGTTCGGAACAATAGGACAGCAAGGAACAACGATTTTGTTTACCTTTCTTAGGTCCTGCACTACTCTGTACTTACCAGTAGGTTTCTTGATTCCAATTATGGGTGAGTTACATGGACTACTCAACACTTCTTGTATGATGTTTGCTTCTAGTAATCTTTTTATTTCAATGGCAACTCCTGCTTTCACTTCTGCACTCATTTTGTACTGTTTAGTATTTGGGTAAACTGCATCTTCTTTTATGGCTATTTTAATTGGGTCTACATTTGCCATTAATCCTACATCTTTTCCAGTAAAATCCCATACTTCTGGTTTCACTGTTTGTTGGAGTTCTTCAGGTAAGTCCTTGTATCGTCAATCTTTTAATTTCTGAGTCGGGTCTTATTAACATTAATTTGTATATTCCATCTTCGTCTGGGGTTTGAATTTTGATGCCTTTTGGTGTGCAAAAGATGGTACAATTCATTTTGCACAACAAATCACGTCCTAATAGGTTTACAGGACTGGTATCACAAACAACAAATCTATGCATTTCTTTGAAATTCCCTATTGTAATCTCCATGGGCTCAGTAACTGGGGTACTAATCAATTGATTAGATACACCCACTACTTGGATTGCTTCTCCCGAGAGGGGTAGGTTTGGAACGTCTGCTGTTCTTACAGTAGAACGGGTAGCCCCAGTGTCCAACAGAAAGGTGACATCATTGCCTTCAACCTTTCCTTCATTGTATGGCCCTGACTGGTCTACCAACAAGAAGGCGCCAAGTACGCACTCCTCGTCCTCCCCCCTCAGGCCCCGTCAGTATTGATCATCACAGAGGAAAGTATCATTCAACAGAAATTGCGAAGTTGCTGCATTTCTATCCTCCTTTCATCCCCAAATTTCTATGTCTTCACACTGCGGTGCCTTTCCTTTAAAATTGGGTCTAGTTGCACGAGGCAACTGACTCGATTTTACCTGTTGCTGGGTCTTTCTTGGTTTTACATTCTGCGTCTGTGGATTTAAATCATGAGTTTGGGGGTTATTATCCTGTGCGTATGGACACTTGTCTCTCCAGTGCCCTATCTGTCCGCACCCGTGACAGGGAAACTTCTTTTTGGTTTCCTCTCGGCTCATTTTCACTTTGGGCTTCCCTCCGCCCCAGAACCTTGGTTTTGAGTATTACTGTTCATTTTACCCAACTGCTTTTCTTGTTGTTCAGCTAGTTTTACCTGTGCCCAAATGACCTTTTCTTTTAAGGCCTTCCGTTTGTCAGCCATTTCGTCTTCGCAATACTTTGCGTATCGCAAGACTTTATCTATTTTCTTAGATTGCCAACAGATTTTATTGTCTTTGATCCACTGGCAAATTTCAGGTCTTAAACCATTTACAAACCTATAAATCAAGTGTGTCATGTCCTTCATCTCGATGTTATCTATACCGCTGTATGTTTTAAACACCTGTAGCAGTCTTTCATAAAAGGAATGCACAGTCTCATCTCTTTCCTGTGTAGTTCTATCTATTCTGGTCCAATCAGTTTCCTTTGCAGGCACCTTTCCCTTCAGGTGTAACATTACCTGATCGTATTTTCTCATTACCTCATGAGAAGGAGCTCCTGTAGTAGGGTTAGTCGGGTATTCTTCGCTAGGCCAACCAATGGCAATCTTACATTCCGTCCACAAATCTACGGGAACTACTATATCGAAAAACCCATCCAGATATTTCCACAGGCATTTTTGTACTTTCACAAACCTTTCTACCTGTCTGTACCACTCCACGGGTTTTTCTCGTAATTTCGGAAAGTCATTGGTAAAGGACACAATATCCTGTCTGGACCATGGAACGTGCACATACTTTCCACCTGGCACTTCTCGCATAGGATATAACTGTTCTGCTTTGTCTGCCTCTTTTAAGACGTACTCAGAAGTCATCTGTTTGGATCTAATCTCCTCTTTTTTCTTTGCCCATCTGGCTTTCCATTTTTCTAATTCTCCCCATTTTTGCAACAGATTCACTAATTCTTTGATCTGTACCTTCTTTTCTGACACATTCATATTTTCCAGATCTTTGTCTGAGAACTCTGCTCTATAGGATTTTTGCAATGATTTAGATTTCCCAATATCAATTCCCATACTAGCCGCGGTGTCCACTAACTTCTCATGGAACACCCTAGTATTACGGGTGATGCTCTTACAAATAAACAGCAGCTCTTCTTCAGAAAAGGTATTTAATCTATCCAACCCCACATTTCCAGCCATCAGTTCTTCAATTTCTATTCTCAGTTTGTAAATATCTAAGGGTTTTGACTGAGGAGTTTGTCTCTCTAATTCTCGACTCCATCTCTCAATCTCTTCAGGAGTCACTACTGTGACACTTTTAGCACCTGAAGTTGATTCCATTTGAATTTCTCCTGTATTAAAAGGATTATGTCTCCTCTGCGCCCTCCTTCCTGAGTCCCTGATCGGTAAATCCATCAAAGAAACCTCAGATTCACATTCACTCGTCTGATCATCTACAATTAAGGGCTCTTTTCTTGGCTGCACTACAGTCGGGGTAATGATCGGAGTCTTTGGACTCCCCTGTCTATCCCCATACAAAGGAACAACTGGTCCAATAGTCACTGGGATTGTCAAGGCTTCCGGGCTAGTATTTAACTTGGAGATTTTCTGAATTATTTCGGTTCTTTGTTTGGCTAGAGCCTCTCGCTCCTTTTCCTGCAATATTCTTTCCAAGGAATTCTCATGCAATACCTGTGGAGTCAAAGTTGGAGCACAACTCGGGGCAGTGGGATGCGTCATACTTGGTCCTTCACCATAATTAGGTCTTGAGAACGGATTTCCTGTGCTTAAAGGTCTTGCCTCACCCTCGTAAGGAGGTCTTGGACAGAAGTTTCTCTCACCTGAGTATCTTGACTCTTCACTAAACGGTGGTCTTAGACAGGTATCTCTGGCACCTATGGATCTCAGGCCCTCATTATAGGGAGGTATTTGACAGCTGTCTCTTACATTTATAGATCTAGTCCCTTCCTGATATGGGGGTCTTTGGGAAGCATCCCCTACACTAGGGGATCTGGGTCCTTCATTATAAGGAGGTGGATTGAACAAATCTTCCAAATAATCGTCATCCGATTCCCCACTAGTTACCCAGTGTTTGGTCTTTTCGGCCTTTTTCTCTCCCACTGGTTCTCCTAGTGCCATCATAGGATACAGTCCTTCTACTATCATATTCTGTCTCCATTGCTTCATTTTTTTATTTCGGGTTTCTTGTTTCAATTTCGGATACCATTTTGTTAAACCTTTGTCCATTCGGGGCTTGTCTCTCTCAAAAGCCTCTATCTCCCATTCCTCTAACGCTTCGTACTGCGTCAATCTAGGTCTGGGATGTAAATCATTCATTCGGGTTCTCAAATTAAATAAAATCCTGCCATTAAATGTACCTTCTAATGGAAAAGCCAAAATTCCGTCTTCTTTCGTGTATTCCGCCCAATTTTCCAACCATACACATGAGTGGTACCCTTTATCAAACATCATAAAAGATGCGGGAGTGTTTGGTGGCGGAATGACAACACCTTCTCTAGTTTTGATAGGTTTGTCCTTCTTGAAATAATTCTTTACTTTGTTTATAAGGGTCAATTTTCTCTTGTTTCCGTACATAATGCTGGTGTTATGACCTTTCCACTGATCGTTTTCAAACCCTAAATGTCTTGGATCAGGTCTAGTCACTGGCCTATTCGTATGCCACATATACCTTTCCGCAAGCGACTTTGTTTACAAGTCACTTCCAATCTAATTGCGTCTTTTATTTTCGTGCAACCAATCAAGTGCACGGTTTCAAATAAATCTCGACCAATGGGTGCGCGGCCTTTTCGCGAGACAGGTTCTCACGCTTCGGCACTCACCCCTCCTTTACAATTCCAGCTCCATTACACACCCGCTGTTTCTACCAATCCCAGCACGGCACAGAGTGACGTCAGAGCAGCTCCGCAACTGACTCCCTCCTCCACACGGTAACGGAAACTTTATTTCTTTCTTAAAGTGCATGTGCTGTATTTAATTAACAACGTAAACACATTCGCCACTGTACTCGAGTGTCTAGACAGGAAAGATTTGTTTTACTGCAAGTAAACTACTTCCATTTACTTTTCAAACACTACGGGTAGATCTCTTCTGCCTACCCTTCATTCAAGCATCAGAGAACCTGCTACTTCTTCGACTCATCCACTTCTTTCCGGGATATATACTAAGTCTAAAGTTTCACTAGCGAACTCTTTTGCTATCACTCAAGCTCCGATGAACCTACTACTCCTTTCTCGTGTGACCCTTACTAGGTTATATCACAACCGAAGTTTCATCAGCGAACTCGTTGCTATCATTTATTCAATTATTCATACAGAAACCATAATTAGCGCTTCCAGTTCTGCCTAACCATGCACTAATTTTCCTCGAGCCAATGACCTCACCACGGCGTGGATTCTCCTCACCACCCGCTATTCAATTCCCCGGGGATTCCAGACAAACATATAACAATCACTAACAAGGTTTGTTAATACATATATCAATATAACAGCAAGAAAAACAATTTAAAACATTTCATAATTTTAAAGCAAAAACATTTCACGTGATTTATCAATTTAGCAGCAATAAAATGTTCACAGTTTTAGCAGCAAAATCTTTATAGCAGCAAAAATAAATTTTTAGCAGCATATAACCTACCTACCTATCTTAACTAGTCCTACCTAACTTTAACTAGTCCCTAACCATTTCCTCTGCTACCAGAAAAATACTGATAGAGCGCGCAGGTCACCCGGCCAACAAATTTACCACATACGTATCGGGCCCATATAATTTCAATTTACCATATTTATTAATCGGGTAACCTTACACTCTACTATCAGTATCCCAGTTCCTTCCTATTTTATTTTCAGTGTACCCGACTTACCAATCCACCGTTACGGGTACCTATGATTACAATGAATCAGGGAGCTAGCTGTGAAAGAAAGGCAGACACCAAAATACTTATGCTTCATATATTCTATTTGTACTATAATAACCACAAACCCAAGAAGTTTTGAAAACCTTTATCTAAAATTCATCAAGCTCAGAAAACATGAGGTTTACAACGAGCAAGCAATCGATAACCAGAATTACAAAGAGCACGTATCCATAAAGGAAGTAAATAAAACCAACTATTTGTGAATCTAAAGGGAGGTAAGAACAGGGAACATGCTAGGCAGCAGTTTCAGATTTTAAACTTAGTATGGAGAGACTAAAAGACAGGGAAGAATAAAGAGCATACTAGAATTTCACAGTGAAATAATTCCCCATAAAGTGGAACTATAGGTAAATTGCAAATAGACCATACTAATAAACCGGTGCAATTACTTGAATCGACTAAACAGTGGGTAAAGACAAGGAACATCTATGTATCCTGAACTGAAAAAAGGAATGTACTTAAAGGATGGGTAAGAAATGGAACATGCTAGAATAACAACGATAAGATATGACTTGTTCATTTAGTGGTGCGAAAAACATGGAAAATCAATATATGCAAATATGTCTTTATTAAAGCAAAAGACAGAAAATTAGAAGGTGCAATATAGAGTTTCAGCACTACATTTACCTAGAATGGTGTGAAGACCAACCCTGGTCACAGGTCAGTCAAGAACGGGAGGGACCCCAAGGAAAGACCGTCATCAGTAGGACAGCAGGTGCAGAATGGACACCACAGGACAGGAAACCCAGATTAGGACAGGACCACCAAGGTAAAACCAGCACCCGCAGTTCGGAAGCAACGCCTGCGCTCCACCCTCTCTGCAGCTATCAGTCAGAACCCCGATTGGGTTATCGAATTCTCCAGCAAAGTGCTCCGCCAGCACTTAAGGTTTTAAAACCCCGCTTGGGTCTCTGGAAATTATGGACAGAGTGCTCCGCAGCCCTCTGTATCAATCTCCTATTGAGTGCGTAGGGTCAGTGACAGGTCAGCTATTCGGACAAGTCGGACAAATTCTCTAGCTAAACCTAGGCTAGTTATACTGTTTTCGGGTCAGTGTACCACCCCCCAAATGTTGCAAGTGTCAGAATCCCCGATTTCGATTGGTCCTCAAGTAGGATAGGTCAACACACCAATCACATTTCATTTCTACAAGCCTAAATTTACATGGTGTGGGACCGCCTATTGAATTTGGGGTTCCCATGACCTACTCTACAGAATTCAATGAATAAAATACAATTGTAGCATTTGCAGGATCATTTCAGCTTCTTCTGCTAGGTGAGGGTGCATCTTCCCAGGCACATCTTGGCTGGGACCTCTGGTTGGCAGGGATTCAATGCCACTGGCAGAAGACTGTCATGCGCAGAAAGGCTGTTCAAGATGGATTCACGAGTGTACCTCAGACCCCCTAGACCGCAGTACATGAAAAGTAAGCGAAAACAAATTAAAACACAGAAATAAATGAATACACTGTATACCATGAATAGCTACTCTATACCCCTTACTTTATAATATCTATAGCGTTAGGGTTAATGCAGAACAAACAACTTTGCAAAAGCAGCTTTGCAAGCACGGAGCATATGAGAAGACAAAGCGGCCATTTTAGCTGTATTGCGCATGAGCAAACATTTCCCCCCAGAACTGCGAGTACGTCACGTCACGTGAGTGTGACCAACGCATGCGCAGAAGAAAATCCCGCCAAGCAGCGGCCATTTTTAATGACAAGCGTTATTAATTTCTAGTAAACACATAGGCAAGCGTCTCTTGGGCATTCCCAGTGTCAAAAGGTGTTCCACAAGGATCCTCCCTCTCCCCCACAATGTTCAACCTCGTCATGGAACCGCTCGCCACCTTGCTCCAAGCTTCCAATGTCCAATTCCATATGTACGCCGATGACACACAACTTTACCTAAAGCTACAATCCCCGGAAGATATCAAACATCTGAATTCCACACTTATTAACACTCAATCTTGTCTGGCCGATAATCACCTCAAACTAAATGCTCTGAAAACTGAGTTCTTACTCATCTCACCCCCGGCGAAAATTTCCACCACCCAAACCTGGCTCAATAACCTAACAGCACTCAATGTCCAACCTACCATCGTGGATTCGGCGAAATTCCTAGGCATCACACTCGACGCCAAGCTCAACATGCAGCAGCACGTTAGCAAAGCCACAAAAGGAGCTAACTTCCAAATCAACACACTGAGGAAAATTAAACCCTTCCTCCCTGCCGAAGACTTCCAAACTGCTGTACAAGCTTTAGTCATCCCTCGAATAGACTACGAAATTGTGGCCCTCAGCGGACTCCCGCTATCCACAACGGCACCCCTAAGAGCCTCCCTGAACGCTGCCGCGAGACTCATTACTGGCTCAAGAAAACACTCGCATATATCCCCAGACTTAAAGTCTCTAAAATGGCTGCCTTTTGAAGCCAGAATACAGCTAAAAATTGCAGTTATGACACACGCGGCCGTGCACCACAATGCACCCAACTACCTCGCTCAAAAGTTGTCTATATCAGGAGGTTCGAGATCCAATAGAAGTACAAAAAATCTACTCCTGAAACCTCGTAGATTTCGGAAAGAGAAAACATACAAGCGCTCCTTCTCAGGAATGGCACCCAGGATCTGGAATGCGCTCCCTCCTGAAACCAGGCTTATCTCCTCCACTGCACTCTTCAAGAAAGAGGTGAAAACCATCCTCTGGCCAAGATCTCCTGAACTTTATAGGTACTGGATCAGAGACTCTGCATCGCTTTGTATCACTGTTCACCTTGTCTATTGGCACTATACTTATACTTGATGGTGACACTACTATGCTACCCTCTTACTACCGACCAATATATGATACACTTTGGTTCACTGAATCACCCTCCCGATGCCCCACTCAGTGTTCTCTCTAGCCTAAGAATTTGGTATAAGCCACCCACACATCCAGGGTTTACCTGAACACTTCTGTAGTGAGATTAATGACTTGTGCCGTCTTATATTACCTGTCTACCTGATTGTATATTGATATATTACTTGTCTACCTGATTGTATATTGATATGTTCTCTGTACGTTATTATTATCCTACTATGTTAGTGACTAGTATACTGCTCCCATTATTCCTGTTCTTTCCTGCTGCCCCTACCCCTGTCTCTGTGAAGCGCTCTGATATCTGTAAGGATCTTGTTCGCGCTATACAAAACTTTGAATAAATAAATAAATAAATAAAATAAAGGGAAATTAGTAAGACAAACATATTGGGTTACTCTGTTACATGTTATTCGAGGTTCATGAATGCAAGCAAGTCGCGTAACGTGTGAATCCTTGCTCCATCAGGTCCACATTGGACAGTAACCAGGAAGAATGACAAAAGGCTCCCCTCATTTGAAGGTTCTTTAACACCCTGACAATAGATACAGCAGCCCGCCCTTCACCTCTGATACCCACCGAATGGCAGTTCCATGAAGACTAATTAGCAGCCCTCGGTATCTGATACGACCTGTTGAAGCAACCTCAACTTCTTCTTGTGCATATGAGTACACCAGGATGTCCCAAAATGGAACCCACAGGCCTTTGTCACTCTGATTCATTCATACACCCAAGTACTGCACACCACTCTGCTAGTATACCTACTTTTAAGCGAATGGGATCTTTGGCACTAGGATTTCCGGTTCTCGTGAGCAGGTGAATTTTTGGTGAGTCGGCCAGTAAGTTCCACCTCATCCAACACAGGTAACTTGGCCTGGTCAGATTGTAATCACTACGAAACACAGTATACTGCTACCTCTGCGCTACTGTTGCAAAGTCATCCTGTGCCCTGGGCACCCCCCAACTTTTTTCTGACTGGAACTGGTGGTAACTGACTCTGACTGACCCTGGGCTCTGTTTAACCAGGCCCAGGGCCAGTGCCAAGCTAAAAGGAATACATTAGAACACAGTTAAAACACCCAACATACACTAGGGTACACTATAGTACTACTACTGTAGTTGGCATGACCTACCACCTAAGCCCCTAGTATGTAATAGGGCAGGGGATTGAAACTACCTAGAAGTCTCCAGTATCCTGGGGCATGGCAGTTTAGAGGCCAGCAGATTCTCTGCACCAGCATGTGTGCAGTGCTGAAGCCTGAGGTCAGTTTAAACCCTAAATTGTGCCCAAACTCGACTTTGGGGGTAGGGGCCCTTAAAAATTAAAAACCTATCATGGTTATGCATATTAGGGACCCCCAGGATCACCCCTAGGTATCCCAGGGGTGGGGGGTCAGTTATCTATAAGGAGCGCCCTTATAAAATGAGTTTTTAGAAGCCTGGGTTAAGTGAAATTTTACATTTCACTCCCCACATTGTCTTAAAGAGGTGCTCAAATTCGACTTTGATGCTGGAAGAATTGGGTAAGGGTGATCTGCAATATTTCTGCAGATTCAGAACCCCTGAAGTCTCCCCTAGTTGCACAGGGGGTGGGGGTCCGGTAGAAATTTGGGAAATACTTATAAAATATGGATTTATAAGCCCTGGTGCTACAAGTGGCGCAAGTTATTTTCCCCATTGCAAACCACATGGCCCATAGGTTAACATGGTAGGAAGTGATTGATTAATAAATATTGATAGGAGAGGACTAGCCGGACCATTCAAAGACTTCCCAGAATGGTCGTAGTAAATCCAACAATATTATAGTGTTGATTTTCTCCTAAAGTGTACATACAATAAGTTATGAGACTTTCTTGTTTGTAAGTCCAAATTCAGCCTTTCAGTGGTCTGCCCTGATTGGTCAGAATTAAGTGGATTAGCCAGGCTGCTGGGAGGGCAGTGATCTGTTCTACAGGAATTCCAGGCCAGGAGGTGGCGTCGTAAACTACGCTCTTCAAAGGCAAGAGGGGAGGCCTGGGTTTTAGTACACAATGACAGTTGTGACCCAGAGTCAGGACTAGGCTTAAGAAAGGAATTTGCAGATGTTACTGGGATGGTCCATGGAAATGAGATATCCCAGGGGGTGTGTTTAGCCAGCTCTTACCTCCTTGCTGGAAAATCAGCCATTATGGATTTGGAAGGATGATGCATTCTGGGACAAACTAATGACACACTCCACAGGATGTGGTCATAACTAGGAGGAGTTGCCCTGCTCTCATTGGTCAGCAGTGACCTGGTGCTTGACCCAGAGAATTTTGAATAAGTATCTGAGAGGGGCAGAAACTGAATGAAGCAAGAAGTGCCCTGCTGAAGGTTTTGCTGTGTGCAAGGAACTCTAAGGCATGCCATATGAAGACTGCACCCTCTGAAACTACAGCCCTGTGGATTACCTTGCTGCCAAAAGACTCAAGAGTGGAAACTCCCTGCAAGCTATAGGTTAACAGAGCTCACCTGGACAGCCCCACAAAGAATTCCAAGCCTGGAGCACAGTGGATTTGTAAGGGGTTTTGTTCAAGTGGATTGCGGAATTGAAGTTTCACACTTTCAAGGACCCTCTTGGAGATTCCAGAACCTTGGATTGCGTGTTGGATACTTTGGGACCTGCAAGCAGAACGCTAGGAAGGTGTTCTAACTGGACCCCGCTTGCTGAAGAAGGCGGCCCACTGCAGTGGTGAGAATTCTTCAGAACAATTTATAAAGGTGTGTCCCTGACAGAGAAAAGAAAAAGACTTAAAGGGGCGCTGTTGGTTTCTAAGCACTAGAAAGTGACTAATCTTTAAAAATTCATATCTCAGGTTCCCTACAGTGGATTATTTTCATTTTGGTGTCATTTAAAAGATAAAAATATTACCTATTTTTATAAATTGGTGTTTGATTTTTATCTTGTGTTGTGTCTTAATTATTTACTGAAATGGTGTTTTTAAATGCTTTACATACCTGTCTTTGAAGTTAAGCCTGTCTGCTCGCAGCCACGTTACCAAGGGTTGAGCAAAGGAATAATTTTCTAAGACCTATGCTGAGTCCTAGCATGTGTTAGTGGCCTTATTGCCAGTGGCAGACCTACATTTGCCCCTACCAATAACCCACTTTCCAACAGCTACACATGTGAAACCTATGATAGGGACTCTAGTCCAGCTGTCACTAAGAGGGGTGCGCCCTTCCAAATCCAGGATAAGTCCAGAACCATTGTAAGTCGAGGGTAGACTTAGGCCTCCGAACAGACACAGGATTGATGTGAGGCTTGGGGCCAAAATCCAACAAACATTGACAAAGCCTTTAGCTCTTGCCTTTGGGATCTACAGGGTTTGTCAAGGCTCTTTGTTGATCTTGGACAGCCTTGTTAAAAAATCTGTGCTTTTCGTGGTGCTGTTTAGTATAGGCCCAAAAAATGCAATGACCCAATCATGACATTCTGTAGCTGTGTGCAGGCATAATCATGCATACAGGTGACCTTTTCTTCTGTTTATTATTTCCATTCTAAGATGGTGGCTGCCATCAGTAAGTGCACAAAAGCACTTGTGTGAAGCAGCGATTTGCTGCCTGGTTCGCCAAAAACAATATTTTAAAAGATAGATTAAAAAAATAAACAAAGGAGATGGGGTGAGTGGGTTGGGAAAGCAACCAAAGAAAGCAACATCGGGTCAAGGGAGAAGCATACACCTGATATAGCAACATGTAGCATTGGGGGTGAGGTGTGGGGATAGAAGTGGAGGGGAGAGAGAGCGATCAGCCACAAGTAGGGGGTGGCAGGCAGAGCAAAACATGAGGGAGAGAGCTGGAAAACACATGCCCTGTGATGAGTGCTTAACCAAAGAGAAAATAGTTCCTAGAAGGGGGCAGTGGAAGGACACAAATCATCTAGTCAAGAGGACTGGTAGAGGCTATTACCCAGAGGAGGGACAAACACAAGAAGGACAGTGCCTAGATACTCTCCCGGGTGATAAGCCACTCCCTACAAATTCACATAGAATAACAAGGAAGGCCATCTAATAAAGAAGCAAGCAAATGAGTGACCATAAAACCAACCTGTTAAGCCATGTCGGGGTTCTAAACCCCTGCAAGTTCTTGGTAAGCCCACAGTAGGTCTTTTACAACCAGACCGCTTTTGCTGTCTGGTAGGCTCGACCTAAAGGCCACGACAGCAGGCACGCTCGGTTCGAGCACGCAGGGCAGGGGACATGATTGTGCACCATGCAGAGGATAATCCCGTCCTAACAATGGGCCTCGTTCGACCTCTTCAAATGTAGGGCGTTGCATAAGCACATATTCTCGCTGCCGGTCGGAATCGCATGCGCTGTTCACGAAACATTTGACTGGCTTTTCCAGTTGCACCAACTAATTTTACGGTTACTACACAAGTGCAGATTATGACAACTAACTATGATTCTATTTTCAGAGGAGCCAAGCTTATGTGTTTTTTAGCTCACCTTCTTCAGATGTCAGTGTGTATTGAGACTTGTGGTCCACCCCATGTGTTTGCCTTTGTGGGTTTTTGGGTGATGGGTGTTAACAATGTCTTATTATAAAGTCTGGTCTCTTTAATAATTTCTATTTTATTACCTTTTATTTTTAATACAAATCTGTTTTTTGGCCTAACCACTAAATGGCAAAAGAATGCATAGCACGTGATTGTGTGACAAACCCAACTGCCACATTACTGCTACATGCAACGGTTTCTTGCTTAGATGGGAAGAGACATTTTCACATCATTCAGACCTTAAGACGAAGAGGGATAGGCAGAAGTTTGAAATTATGGATTCAAGTGTATGTTCCTGCAGCAGACAAACCCAAAATTCTTACTAATACCTGGGGGAGACCCAGCAGTAGATTGTTTAAGGGTGGGGTAGCATTCCAAGCATCCACATAGGATGGGTTATGAGTCAAATATGTTTTAATTTATACAGCGAAGAATCCCAGTGAATCTCACTGTATGTGAAAGAAATGTGAAAGTTGTATCGAGGACCTCTGGTGGACAATGAGATTATGGTTTTGTCTTTAATTTTCCAATTCTAATTCTTTGAGTTGCATAACTCCTCAGATTGCTCAAAGCATATGCATCAGATCATAACAATACCCCCCAACATCTTCCATCAACGTAGGAGATTTAAAAAATAATTCTGAAACTAAAATTGAAGTCTAAAATATTCTTCCATCTCTCATATCCATTATACGCAACGTACCATATCCCCTCCAGTTCTTTTCGCCCATGCAACACCATAACATAAGCTTTATTTCTTTATACCTTGTTTTATCTTTTAGCTTCAATTTTCTTTTAAGAACGCACCCCAACTTGTCATACACAAATGCGGGAACTAAAATTGGATATATATACCGTCTCCTCTATGTGCCATATCAAAGTAGTTGATCAAGTATGTTCACTGTAAGGGGGGGCGCTAGAGAGTGCGGAGCAAGATGGCTGCACTTTAGTGCTGCTCTGCTGGCCGAGACTTCAATCCGACTATCATCCTGCCTACTCATAATTATCCACGGCTCCACTATACAGATTTGCACCCTTCACTGCCTGGGGAGCGTTTTGATATCCATTGGCTGGGATTTGCTGCCTTGGGTCTTTACTTCTGTCCCTCGTCTGGCATGAAATGGCGGCATCGCTCTGCATTTTCTGATGGCCTACCTGCTGTGCTGCGGTGGTCCTGGTGTTGATCGTGGTGGATCCGCGGCTGTGGAGCGGGATGTCTCCTGTGGCGCTGTGGGACCTGCGATCTCTCTGCTCTGGTTTCTGCTTGGATCAGTGGCGTTATCAGCAGCTGGAAATTGCGGCCCTGCGGTGAGGTGGTGGGCTTTCTGTCCTGCGGCTTTGCGCCCGATCGGCCCTTGTGTGCTGTATAGTCCCCGGCTGGTGACGGAGGGGCCGTGTCGGCGGCCGGAAAGCCCTCGCTTATTGGTTCTGCGCGGCCGGGTGCTGTGCTTCCTCCGCCGGCCGCGGCTGCCGCTTCTGTCTTCCAGATCTGCACTCAGGTGAGATCGGGGCCTGGCGGGCCTCCTCTGTGGCTGCCGAGGTGGCTGTGTGTTGCCGATACCTGAGCCTGTGGCCGGCGATACCGGCGCTCTTCATACACCGCTCATAACTGTAAAGATGGTGTTGGGCCCAATAAAGGCAGGACGCTGTGCTGCCTAGAATATGTTAATTTATTAACATTTAGTGCATTCCCAGAGAGCGCTGAGCCTGCTGCATACAATCACTGCTCCGGCACCTTACTCTCGCGCTCGCCGCGCGTGACCTAAAATGGCCACCGTTCACGCTACGCAGTGACGTAGCGTGAACACTAGAGCGGCAACTCTACATATCTCCCCCTTTTTGCCCCAATGAGTAACCACGGTTGTCCCACGAGGGTAAACACAGTCTGGGGTGTCAATGTCCATCACCCATCTCATAGTCCCGGAACCTGGAGGGTCTCGCCACCAATCGCCCCCCTCTTGTGCATCTTACCGGGGTGGACGTCACTTCTCTTCCTCCAGCCATTGTGGACCCCTCTCTCTACCTTCTTGGACACACGGCCTCTCATTGCAAGTTGACTCTCTCCTCTCTCGACTTATTGTCTCTGCCCTGGGAGTCTCACTGCCTCCTTGCTCCGACCCTGGATCCGCACCTTCCTTGCTTCCTTCCTGGGTGACGTGCTCATTCTCTGAAGTGCTTTGATCAGTCGCTCCTTGTTCCCAATCTTCAGGAGCCCATTGTAATATTTTGTTGCATCGAGCCATGCGATCTTGGGACCACACATTCCCATCACTCAATCGCGCTGCTCGATCGAAAACCTCTTTGACTTGGAGAGGTCGGCTGTATTTACTGTCCCCCTTCCTCTGTAACACAGCCAACTTGACTCTTACCCATTCTCCTTCTTCCAATGACGTGTCCTTTACATTTTTTCTCTTGTTATAGTGTTCAGAGTATATGGTGTGAGCTTTTTCCAAATTTGCTTGTACGATAGCAGGAGACCATTTGCTGGTCACAGTCTTCTCCTTCCATGCCAAATTGTCTTTAGTGAAAGGATCTCTGCCCCTGAGAATCTGGAAGGGACTGTACCCCGTACTCGTGGGGGTGATGCGATAGGCCCAAATCGTATGTTAGATTTCCTTTTCCCAGTCCTTTCCGATCATGATGGCTGCCTGAATGGACCCCATTAGGACTCTGTTGAACCGTTCCACTTGTCCATTTCCCGCGGGGTAATATATGGACGTATGTTTAGAGATGATTCCGTTCCTCTCCATGTATTTGAGCCATTTTTTCTGAGGTGAATTGGGGACCATTATCGCTCAATATGGACTTGGGAATGCCTTCCCTGAGGAAGGTAGCCGTGAGGAACCGGAGTATAGTCTCCGTGTCCATCTCCTCTTTGATGTGCACTTCAGGCCATTTCGAGTACCTGTGTACTAGGACACACAGATATTTCGGGATCCCTTGATCGTCCAGAACTGGTCCCAATATGTCAACGGAGAGTTCCTCCCATGGATTCTACGGGGTGGCGAATTTTCCTAAGGCCGGCCTCAATGGTGTCATCGTCTTGTCTGCACGTTGGCATTGGTAACACTCCCTGACATGGCGCTCCGTTTGTATATCCATGCCTGGCCACCAGTATCCCTGTTTGGCCCTCAGTTTGGTTTTTCCTATGCCGAGATGACCCTCGTGCAGGATTGCGAGTAGCCTCGGGATTAGCCCCTCCGGGGGTATCACCTTATCACCTCTGTACACGAACACCCCTTTGTCATCCGAGGACAGTTCCTCTCTTATTTCATATTACTTCCTTAGGTTTCCTCCTAGATGTTTCTTTTCGGGCCCTTCTCCGACTATGTGTCCCATCACCTCCTGGATGTTCCTGTCCTCCTTGTACGCATCCGTCCATTCCTGATTGCCTATTACCTTCTCCGGGTCTTCCATCAGTGCCACCATCTCTTCATTCGTATCCTTTTCCTCTTCTGCTGCTTCCATTGCTGCAGCTCTGCTCAGGTAGTCTGCCACCTTGTTCCTGCTCCCCGGGATGTATTCCACGTCATATCGATACTCCAACAGTTTGAGGGTCATTTTTGCAATCCTGGGAGTGGCGCTTGCATGTCCGCTGGACGTGAGAACTCTCACCAATGGCTTGTGGTCTGTTTTAAGTTGGAACCTCGTGCCCCATAAGAACTGGCGAAATCTGGCCATGGCCCAGACTACTGCCAGCATTTCCTTTTCAATAACACTGAACTTCTTTTCTGTGTCAGTCACGGCTCTGGAAGCAAAGCTCAATGTCTCCATAGTTCCTCTGGCCCTATCTTGCATTAGGACTGCTCCCAGTCCCTTGTCGCTGGCATCCGTTGTCACCACAGTTTGGCCCAGCGGATCAGACCCTTGGAGGGGTATGACCTGGACAACATCCCTTTTGATACCGTCAAACTCCTTCGGTGTCTCTTCCGTCCATGCGAATGCCGTCTTCTCCCTCGTAAGCTGCCTTATGTGGTGGGTCTTGGTGGCAAAGTGTTGTACGAACTTGCTATAATATTCAGCCATCCCTAGGAAGGACCTTACTTCTTCCTTGCTGGCAGGGGGTGGAGCGTCACATATTGCTCTCACATTTTCCTTCTTTGGTGTGATTCCCTGTTCACTAATTTCGTGTCCCAGATAGGTGACCGAGGTTATTCCTAGGTGGCACTTCTCCCACTCTGCAGTCAGTCCTTTATCCTCCAGCACTTTGGACAACTTGGCGTTGTGGTCTCGTTGATCCCTGCCCATTACCAGGATGTCGTCTTGGAAGTATTGGATCCCTTCCATGTCTTTAAAGGGGCGATGCATAAGTTTCTGAAAGACGGCCGCTGCTGACGCAAGGCCAAACGGCATTCTGCTGAATTGGTAGCACCCGAAGGGAGTTATGAACGATGTCAGCTTCCTACTCTCTGCGTGTAACGCTATTTGGTGGTATGCCGACGTCAAGTCAATGGTGGAGTACCATTTCATTCCTTTGGTTTTCGCCAGCATTTCTTCAATGTGGGGTAACGCGAACTTCTCCACCACAATACTTTTGTTTAGTTCGCGCAGGTCCACGCACAACCGGACCTTGCCATTGGGCTTCATGACTACCACCAGGGGTGCCAGCCACTCCGCGCACGTGATGGGTTCAATTATTCCACTTCTTTCCAGTTCACGCAGTTCCTGTTGCACCGCTTCCCTCACTGCGATCGGCACATTCCTCACCTTGTGTGCCACTGGCGTGGCATCCGTCTTGAGGACGATCTTGTGAGAAAACTTTTCCAATTTCCCAACTTTTCCGCCAAACGTCTTAGGAAAATCTCTTTTCCACTTTTCTAGGTCCGGCCATTTTTCCGGCTCCGTCATCAGCACCTGCACCGCTCCGCCGGGGTCCAGCTTGATACCCAGGTCCCCTTGATCCATCCAGTCTAGTACCGATGGGCCTTTTTCTGCTACATACAATTTGCAAGTGGCACTGCGTCCTCTGAATTCAAATTTCAACGGTCTAAATCCCACTATTGGGATGCGGTCCCCCAGGTACGTGACCGGTCTGATGTCTGGCGGTTCAAACTGCGGACCCAATTGAGGCGTGAATATCCCAGTCCACACTGCTCTCTGCACAATCGTGTTTGGCGATCCTGAGTCCGCCACAATGCTTATCATCACCCCACCTATTAGCATGTCCAGCACCGGTTTGTTCGATCTCCTGGTGTCCACACTTAGAACTTGCTCCTCTATACATAGTACCTCGTCCTCTTCCTCTTGGCAACTTCTTTCCATGCCTTCTTGGTCTTGGTCTAAGTACTTCACCGTGTTGCGTCCCGCTTTCCTCCGACAAACTTTTTCGTAATGTCCCATCACCCCACAAAACATGCACTTGGCGCGGAACGCTGGGCATCTCCTGTCGTGTGCTTCATGGGACGAACTCCCGCAACGGTAGCAGGGATTCTTCACTCCTTTTGATTGCTTCCCTTGTGGACCCATTTGTTGGGCCCTCTGTAAGCCGTATTTGCTTTCTTATTCCCTCCTTTGGGTTCTTCTTCATCGATCTTGTTAACCATAGGCCTTACTACTTGTTCTCTTTTGGCTGCGTCTGCGCATCTGCGCGCCATTTCTGCCTTCTTCACTATCGCGATCACTTCTTTCAATGAGGAATCTCCGCTCGCCCATAGTTTGTCCTGCACCGATTTATTTGTTGTGTGCATCACTATTTGGTCCTTGATGAACTCGTCATGGAGCGCGCCATATTTTCATGTCGACGCCAGCTTCTTCAACGCCGCCACATACTCGTCGATCGATTCGCCATTTTCTTGTTTCCGCTGCTGAAAGTTGTAGCGGTCTATCGACACACACACTGCCGGCCGGTAGTGCTCGTTAAGTTCTTCTATCGCATGGGCGTAGACGTCATCTTCTCCATCTTGCCAAGGCTTGGGTACCAGATTCTTGAATACCCTGAGCCCTTCCGGGCCTAGATTGTGTAGTAAAATCCTTCTTTTCCGTTTACTCGTGAACTCCTCCTCATTCTCGTCTTCCAGGACCTCGATATAATTTGAGATGTACTCTCTCCAGTCCTCCCCCTTCATCAGGGGCTCTCCCGGTTTGGTCCGGAATGGTATCGGCGCTGTCACCGAGGATGTTTGCGCACATGGCTTCGCGCTTTTCCGGCGCTGTACTCTGGCTCTTGGGGCTGGCTGGTGCACTGCTCTCCTCTCCCTGTTCCGGATGGAGCCGGGGGCTGTCCACGTCTCCTGTATCTCTGCCCCCTGATTCCGCCAGTGCTCCTGTTCAGTCGGGATCTTCCCACGTAGTGTAGCCCCCTTGCGCGCTTCCTGGCGCGTGGTTGGGCCAAGGCTATCTGTCTCCCTACTGCTTCACCCTTCCTGGGCGCGCCGTTTTCCTCCCTTGCAGCCCTTGCTGTGTGGTGCCCTTGTACCTGGATTCCACGAGCTCTCCTTATTGAAGTTGGTGCCCATCCGCTTCTGCCACGCTCTCTCTGCTGCTCTTGTCCCCTCCTGTGGCCCAGTTTGTGGTGTTGTCTAGTTGTCTTCTTCCTGTGCTGAGGGTGTCTTCCCAGAGTCTCCGGTGTTTTTTTTCTTATTGAATGGTCCTTTTATTTTCCTGGGTCCCAGCCTTGTGGCCACTGTAAAGATGGTGTTGGGCCCAATAAAGACAGGACGCTGTGCTGCCTAGAATATGTTAATTTATTAACATTTAGTGCATTCCCAGAGAGCGCCGAGCGTGCTGCATACACTCACTGCTCCGGCACCTTACTCTTGCGCTCGCCGCGTGACCTAAAATGGCCGCCATTCACGCTACATAGTGATGTAGCGTGAACACTAGAGCGGCAACTCTACAATAACGGAAGTCCTCTCCCTGCTTGGGGCCGGCGTTCCTCTATACACTGCTGTGGCCTACTTGCCCTTACTCGCGCTTGGCTGCGTGTGACTTTCAGTGCCCCTGCTGCGCGGCCTGTGATCGCGGGCACTGAGTGCACTTGATGGATTGTTGCTGCAGAGGCATTCCTGGGCCTATAGCGAGCGATACCTGTGCCTTTTTCTATGCACTACATACTCTGCTGATAAGTCCTCTCCCTGCCTAGGAACGGTGTTTCTGCATATACTGTTGCTGCATACCCTATTCGCGCTTAGCTGTGCGCGACCTCCAATGCCCCTGCTGCGCGGCCTGCTGTGTGGGGCTGTGATCATTGGCGCTGAGTGCGCTTGATGGGCTCTTGGCTGGTTTGCATTTTTGATTCTCCGCTGCACGGTGCGTGACATTGCGGAGTGTGGGCCTCGCAGGTCATCTATATTTTACTATTCACATAGGGTGTTTTCTCCTGATTCCTGTGTTGTACTCCTGACATTAGGGCTGTTGTACCTTTGACGGTCCTTGTCTGTGGGTACCTGGTAGTGCTGTGCTGTGCTTTGCGGTTACCGGAGTTGGCGCTAATATTTTGTATACCGCGTCCTTTACCCTCCCGATGTCCTACTTCATACCTGTGGGGCTCCGATCAGAACAGTCATGGACGCTGGTTGTTGCTTGCAATTGCTGTCTGGCTGCTACTGCTCTCTCTGGTTGTGCTTGGCTGGTCTCCTGTTTGGCATGTGGCGCACAGACAAACAACAAAGCAAACTTAATTTTGAAGCCAAGCAAACCCCCAAATCACACACCCCCAATGCGTCGGACACAAACTGATCTTGAGCAGGGCTCAGGTGCTAAGTTGGAGCGCTTGATGATGTCCATGCAACAGAGCCTCCATAACATTGATGCAAAAATTGATAACCTGAACCTGCGCATGGACACAATGGCTTCCAAACTGGATAAGCATGGTGCACAGTTGGCCGAGGCTGAACAACCAATCTCCACCACCGAGGATCGGGTCGAGGCAGTTAGTTCCTCTTGTGCCAGTATGGAAATCTTTTGGAGGTTATTAGAGCTAAGAATGAAGACATTGAGGCCCGGCCCCGAAGGAATAATCTTCGCATAACTGGCATTTCGGAGTCGATCATCACCAGGCCTATGGAGCTCTATGTGGAGATGCTTCTTACCTCAGTTCGGGGCGGGACACTTTTCGAAGGTGCTAATTGTTGAAAAAGCTCATCGTTCCTTAGCTGCCCGGCCAGTTCCGGGAGCGCCGCCCCGTCCTATCATAGCCCGGCTGCTTAATTACCAGGATCCGGACACTGCGCTCCATCTGGCGAGGAAGAAGGGCAGCCTCAATTAACATGGAATGAAGGTGGAGCTATTTCCCGACTTCACAGTGGCGGTGCTGCAGGCGCGCAGGGAATTCCACACTGCAAGGAAAAAAATGCAATCGCTCCATATCCAATATGCAATGCTTTACCCTGCCTGCCTGCCTGCGCATTCAGCATGACGGGAAAACCCACATATTCTTGACACCAAAGGAGGCACTTCAATACACTCGACAGCTGGAACGTCGCTCACCAATACGAGAGAGAGTGGGATACTGACTCTGATGGCTAATATGATGAGCTTGGTATCCTTTTGCATCGTCTACTGTTTTTCTGCCACAACTGTTATTGGCGTGGCAGTCCCTGCATGTTAACTTGGGATGCCTCCACTGTTCTGATGTTGCAAATTATGTGTATATCACTATGTCCTCTTATGAATGCCATGTTTTCTCAATCTATATTGCCTTTGCTGATTGAATTGTAATGACTGGTGGGACCATTGCCGGAGGCGGGAGAGCCTTCTTTATCGATATAGCATGTGGAGCCGCATTGAGACATGTCTTGAATAGCTTCTCACTTTGAGTCTCGGTCCACCCTGTATTTCACGGGGTGCCAGTGGCTGCTAGCGCTTCTCTACATGGGAAATCCCCACAAGGTTGTGTTCTTTGTTATGGCACATTTTTGTATCTTGGTTGCACTGTTTTCTGATTGGAGATCCTACTTGCATGTTTTGTTAGCTATGCAACATGTTCTTGGGTTCTTTTATCTATGTTCCATATGGGATTGTCACAGCAGGTTTATTCTGCTGGAGTGGGTGGGGAGGGTTGTTGGGGATCACTACGATATGGATTGTACACTGGCAGCATGCAGTGGTTATGGTATGGCAATGTTTGGGATATTTTATAGACATTGTGACCGGTTTTTGCACTTCACAGATGGGACATGACTGACTCCAATAGCAAGACGATATCTTGGCTTAGTTGAAATGTAAGGGGGCTCAATAACCCGAGGAAAGTGCGTCAGGTGCTTTCCTATCTAGATCGTCACCATATCAGAATTGCTCTCCTACAGGAGACGCATCTTACCAAACAGGTGGCATCTAAAATAGCTACCAGATGGTCCGTGGTAAAGCTGGCTGCCTCCTATTCCTCCTATGCGCGGGGGTGATGATCCTGATTAAAAAGGTACCCCCTTTGTGCCCTTCTCCGTCGAGGAAGACGATGGTGGGAGATATATCATAGTTCAGGGGACGCTGTATGGGAGGTCACTGGTGTTGGTTAATGTGTATGGTCCTAACATTGACGACCCTACCTTTTATGACACCTTATGGGGAAAACTATACAAGTTACCCCCTTCCACTGTTATCTGTGGGGCGACTTTAATGCGACGCTGGACCCTACTATGGATAGAGTGTCTATGACGGACCTGACTCCTAAGAGGGCAGCAACTGCGCTGCAGGACGGTGTGCTGACACGGGCTCGTGGATGCCTGGCGGTTGCGCCATCCTTGTACAAAGGAGGGCACATGCCACTTCTATGCCAGACATCCTTGGTCTCGTATAGATTTCTGGCTGCTGAATCTGGATGCAAATAACTGGATAGTACGGATTGAGCACCTGCCCCGAACATTGTCGGATCACTCTCCTGTGCATCTTTGTATGGCTATGCCGGCTTACACTCCCCCCCCCCCCCCTTTCCAGTGACGGCTCCAGCCCTCCTCCTTGCTAGATCTGGTGTTTTGTGAGGGTGTTCGGGAGGCCATTGCTGACTATTTGACACACAATAATGGATTGGTTGATACTGTAGGGACGCTATGGGAGGCCTTTAAGGTAGCTATACGTGGGGTCTGTATTGGTCTCCAAGCGGGGGTTCTTCGATCATCCTGTCCACACTGGAGCGTGAATTGAAGGGGTTCGAACAGTGGTATGAACGTTCTCCTGACCCTTCTGTGCTTGCTCTTATTAAAGAAAAAGTTGCAGAGTATAACGATGTGGCTGATCAAGAGATACGTCACATGTCTCAGAGAAGTCAGGCCAGATATTATGGGGAGGGTGACAGACCCGGTAGAGCACTAGCTGCCCATATTATGGAACCCAGGAGTGGAGCATACACGGTTAGTTTGATCACAGTTTACGATGTCACTCACCAGGACACCTCAAATATCCTACATGCATTCGCCGATTACTATACAGACATGTATGCTCATTGCCCAGCTGCGGACAAAGCAGAGCTGCAACAATATTTAGATGATAAAGCGCTAGTGTGGCTTTCCCGGGGGCAACAGGAGTTCTTAATGCACCCCATTACCCTAGGTGAAATACAAGACGCTATTAAAGCCCTTCCTAATGGTAAATCAGCTGGTACTGACGGGCTGCCAGCGGAATTTTATAAAACCTATATTGACATTCTTGCCCCTTGTTTGTTTACACCAGGTCTATGAATAAGCTAACGAGACTCAATGCCTGCCTCCAACACCACGTGAAGCGCTGGTGGTCACGCTTTTCAAGCCTGGCAAACCGTCAGACAGGTGTGAATCCTACCGACCATTATCCTTAATAAATACAGATGTTAAAATCTTAGCTAAAGTACTGGCTACCAGATTGCAACTGCTTCTACCGGTTAAGGTTTTACCGGATCAGTCTGGTTTTGTGCCCACCCGCTCCACCTCCCATAATCTAAGGATGCTCTTCGCGGTTATGCATGTCCTAGAACCCACGTTGACGGCGGTGGCAGTACTCCTTGACGCCGCCAAGGCTTTTGATTTGGTTTCCTGGTTCTACATGCTTGCAATTTTACATCCTATGGGGGTGCTCTTTGCCTTTACCAACTGGATAAAATTGATTTATAATCACCCTACAGCGAGAGTGAGGATTAATGGTGACTTATCTAATTTGTTCCACATTCATCGAGGCACACGATAAGGCTGTCCAATCTCCCCATTACTGTTTACACTTATCCTTGAGCCTCTGGCTTGTATCCTATGGCAGCGTTATTGCCAAGCAGCCTTGCGGTTCTTCCAGCGCCCTTTGGTGGTCTCCATTTACGCCGATGACATGGTGCTGTATGTGCGTGAGCCTGCCCTCCATCTGCATCCCCTCCTCTGAGAATACATTTGCTTTGAATGGTTCTCTGGACTAGGAATAAATTGGTCCAAATCCATGATATTGCCCCTTAAGGATTGTACATCTTCTATTGACCTAGACTTTCCCCTGGTATGGTGTACAGATACTGTAAAATATTTGGGTATATGGCTGCATCGAGACCCGCAGGTGGTAGTGCGAGCCAATTACGGAACGGCCATCACACGACTCGAACAGGTTACCCACTGGATTAAACTGCCCCTCTCCTTTGCCAACTGTATAGCGTTAATGAAAACGGTAGTTCTCCCTCGCTTTTTGTATCGATTTTTAAATATTCCGATACCTTTAACAAGTCACTTTTTTAATTCCCTTCACTCCCTTTTAAGTACCCTAGCTTGGGGGGGTAAAAAGCCGTGCCTCAAATGGGAAACACTTACGCTCCCTTATGAGCAGGGTGGTTTTACAACACCTGACTTTCACTTCTACTATCTGTGTACGCAAGCCCACTTTGCGTACTATTGGCAGCATGACCCGGCTTACATCCTCCATGTAGTGAATGAAGCTGGTGCAGTACACCCCATACCTCTCAAGGCCATGATTGTTAACACCCATTCGGTGTTCGAGAAGGGGGAGTTTGATACAGTTCAAACCACGGTTAAAGCATGGCAGGAATTAGGTAGGCGGGCACAGAAACTGCCACTTTGTGCGCCCAGTATGCCTCTACTTCATCACACAGGTCTCTCGGTTACCACTGAGGTGGGTGCCCTGCGGACCCTCAAAGACATGAATATGGTGACCATGAGGGATGTGTATCCTGGGGGCCAATTCATCACTTCAGCGTCCCTGGTTGCCGGAGGCCCTATCTCCCAATGATACCTTTTCATTTACACCAGGTTGAAGTCGGCTATGCGCGTGCTGTACTCACAATTTCCGGCCGAGCCGCCCACACTAGAAGCACTGCAACTTTTATATACCACTCCCTCTAGGGTGAAGCTGGTCACTAGATTATATCGGGTATCGCAGGAGGAGGTGGCTGCTTCTAATATAGCAGTTTTAATAAATGGAATGCAGTTTTGTAACACACTGTAACTGAGGATGAATGGACGGACTGTTGCCGCTTGACAGGGCATTTAACAGCTAATGGAAATTTGCGTATGGTTCATTTTAAATATGTAACTTAGATATACTATACACCTGCCCAATTATATAAATATGGTCTGCGAGACTCAGCCGCCTGTAGACGCTGTGGAGTTTGTGCTAAGGTATTCTCGTACTGGGAATCTGTCACAAAGGTTATAGGCCTGATGGTTGAGCTCCCTCTGGACTGTACCCCTCAAATATGTCTCCTAGGTCTCCTTTCCTGTGTCAGTGCCTCCTGCAGAAGGTTTGTAACCATTGCATTGCTGATGGCCAAGCGGAGGGTCTCTATGTGTTGGGAGAGTAGACTGGCCCCTACTACCAAACTGTGGCAGGAGGATTTAACCTACTGTCTGGACCAGCTGGTTTGTTATGCTGAAGAGCTGCCCGCACCTTCAAGGCCACGGGACATTTGGTCACCCCTCACAACCTACTTGCTATCAGTGCCCACTATCTAACCTCATGATAATTCAGATAATGGGATGTTTATTATTACTACTTGCTTGTATTGCACTGTTCCCCCTTGCCTCTGCCCATGTTCCTTATTTTTTTTAATGAAATACTTGTTATATGATTGTTTGTGTAGCCCTGACTTGCCCCCAAGGGATGTTTCATCTTTGTGTAATGTATAGATACCGACCCGCATGCCATGTACTGTACATCATTGTGGTGTTTGTTTTTTCTTGTTGAAAATGATCAATAAATGGAGAAAAAAAGTATGTTCACTGTAAGAATTTGCCCCCACTCCTTTTCAAAATATTATAATTGATCTTTCTTGTTGTAAATTTGTTTTTTGTATGCAGCATAGTAGGCTCATGCTCTGTGTTGGTAGGGTCGTTGGCTGTCAAAAATGCCGATTTTGCTGCAGCCACTGTCCTAGATAGCCATTGTGTAGTGTGTATGGGTAATAATGTTAATGCTGATGGTTCATAAAGTTGGGTGAGTCTCGCTCTCAGTTATGTGGCCGAAACAATCTCAGTCGTAAGTGCATTTAATGTGGCGCGCCAATATATGGATACTGTCACTATCTTGGACATACATATATTTGACTCTGTTTGCTGCAATCAGTTACCACTTGTGGTAGAGGGAGCTAGATTGGTATGGAAGTCACCACAAAAATAATATGAAGTGGGTAATGCTGTGAAGGCTGCTTTCTCCGAGCTTTAGTTTGAACGTGCTTCCCTGAAGTCTCCCTTAGCTTCAGTACCACCAAGGTTGAGAAAACCTGCATCTTTCCAGCTTGTACACCTTTGGGCAGAAGAGTAAAGCCTGCAATTCTTCATTCAAAATTTGTAAGCAGCACTCTACATGACACTTTTACTTATGATTTTCTAATCACATTTTCTCAGTGTGCAAGGGGTTTCACCTCCTAAAACGACAGGTTTTAAGCCCTGTAAGGACTGTCGCAAACAAATGTAAGTGATGGATTCCCATCAAGTGTCCCTGTGGGGTCGGAGTCGAGCCACAACTCAAAGACCTGTGGAGACTGTGCGTCGATGAACCCGAATGCCATCAGGGAACACGAGGTGAAACTTTACATCACCTATCACAGGAAGACACAGCATCACAATCACTCCAAGTCCCAGTCCAAGGCTCGAACCCGGAGCCGCTCTAGAGGTCAGACTTCATTGCGTTCCAAGCACAAGATATATATATGAACTCAATGTAGACTTCCGCTAATCCTTGCCATTTCCACTCCCCTAACAAAGCGAGTGAGGGGTACCAATGGTCCCTTTCCACCTCCATCAGTTGGCCAAATTTGAAGCCAATTTTGCAGGGGGTTCAGGCACAGTCTGAATTTCTATGGCCTTCAGCCATACAGTGTATGCCCGAAGAGTTCCACCTTGTTATGCTCTGGCTCTTCGGATCTCAGCCAACTCCATCTGAGGCACCTTTGGTTCTCATAGTGTTGATATGCCCACTTCCTGGAATCCAGGAGAGCCCTCAGCACCAGTAGGACCCTCTTCTTCCTTTGGCTTCCGTAATGACCATGCCACCAGCACCCATCACCACGCCAGACCATTGTACCTTGACACTGAGTCGAAGCCTGTCCAACTTAGACCAAATCAAACCGAGGTCTCGGTGTTCGCTTTACCTCAAGGCACACAGCATTCTCTCCACTCCCTTTTTTGAGCGGTTTCAGACAATGTTGGTGAACAGGATGATGAGTTTTCTCAGTCCTATACGGAGGATAATTTATATTGGACGTGCAAGATACTAGTGGGCTTTATACCTCCCAGGAAACAGCCTTTTTCTCTCCTCCAAGATCAGCCATGGAAGAAGCTGCGTCCTATGCCATGGTTATGCATAGTATCGCAGATTGCTTGACTCACCATGGAGATGAAAACAAATGTACTGACTGAAGTTTTGGAGCCTGCCCAGCTGCTTCTGAGCTTCTTCTTCCATTCAATAAGGCCTTGACAGATACCTTCCTAGGTGCTTGGGCTAAGCCTTGTTCCAGATCCTCCAGCGAACCATCAGTTTGCCAGGTGCCACTGGCCTACTGCAGGCACCCAGCTTTTTTGTCAAATTACCCCTCTCTGGAGAGTCTTGTGGTGCAAGCTTCAACTACCTGGACTAACCCCAAAAATATCCCTACAACTCCCCGTGGATGAGAATCCAAAAAGAGTAGAAATGTTCGGGAAGAGGCTATTCTCCTCCAGCAGCTTGACCTTCCCATCAGTTAATGCCTCCTGTCTGCTAAACCACTACATCTACGCCCTTTGGGACTCAGGGACACAAGTCCTTCCCAGTGTTCCGGAGGACCTTCGACCTCTCGCAGGCAATTCAGGACTGTAATGATGCAGCGAAAGTTCATGATTCATTGTGGTTCGGACACCACCAGCTGTGGGACGAGCCATAGTGTTGCCATTCGCCGTCATGCATGGTTTCGATTCTCTGGGTTCTCGGGTGACGTCCAGTCCTCGCTGATGCACATGCCATTTGAAGGGACTCGCTTGTTTGGGGGAAAGGCCTGACCCTGCCCTTGAGCCCTTCAAGGTGAATAGGGCTACTACTCACTCTCTTGGCCTCTCTACCCAGCCTACCCAGCCTCACCAGCAGCAATTCCGCCAGTACTTTTGTGGCTTTAGTAGAGGCATGTCCTACCGTCAGCCTATACCACCCCAGCAGGGCACTCAGCAATTATACGATAGAGGCTGTGGTGCGCACTGCCCCAGTGGCCAAGGTCAGCGTGCCTCCCAGTTCAACCCCACCCTCCCCAGCAACCCAGCTGAACCAGCTGCCAAACTTCTTTAGTGTACCCAAGCCACCCAGTGGAAGGCAGAATTCACAGATTGTATCCGGGTTGGCAAGCAATCACATTGGACAGGTTGGTCCTTCAAATTCTCCGCAAGGGTTACAACTTGCCCTTTCTTTCATCCCTGCCACGCATTCCAACATCTAACCAATGACTGACGGAGGACCATTTCCATTTTGTGGCAGGAAGTGCTTCCCCTTTTGGATAAAGGGGCCATGGATGGAGTGCAGGAGTGCGTGGAAAATCGAGAAAGGCGGCCGCTGCTCGGATGTCTGAGCAAGACCTCTGACCTCCTGGTCAGAGACTCTGCTCTCTACCCCAGCAGCTCTGCTGTTGTGCTGCTGCCCCTACACCTCTCTGTAAGATAGGTGTTCGAGGCCCTCCTCCACCCGCAGGCTCCTGCCTGCGCCTCATCCCTGGTGGTCCAGTGGGAGAGCCTTGCTTTTCTGCTGGTCCGCTGTTGTCTGTCTTCGTGTTTGTGCTTGTTTTTTAGTTTTTTGTCTCTTTTTGTCTTTTGTTATTGTGCCTTTACTATTCTGCCTTTAATTTTAGTCTTGACTTTCTGTGTATTTTGCCTGTTTCCTTACCTGTGCCCTTGTTTGTGTCCTCCATGCCCGTTTTCACTGCCATTTTCCTGCTACTGCTGCCCCCACAGTCTCTCCCCCTTGCTGGTCCTCGCCTCTCAGCCCGTCTGCGATCAGCACCAGGGATCCTGGTTCTCCGATCACCCACCGCTATGACCCAGCTGCCCTCCTCACACTCAACCCTGGAAGGAACTACAACTGCCAGCTGTCTATGCCGAACACCACCCACAGCCAGTTCTCCTGCCGAAACACCATCAAAATCCTCTGCAACCTCACGACCGCCGCCTCCATGCCGGACGCCAGCCCCCCCGAAGCCCTGAGGTGCATCCTCCTCAACGTGCGCTCCCTGCACAGACATGCTGTAGAGATCTGGGACCTCCTTGACACACTCACCAGACGTCTCCTTCACGGAAACGTGGACCAACCCCACCTCCGCCCCAACATCGCCACCGCCATCCCCGATGAATACAAGATACAGAGGAAGGAGCGCCCCAACCGCCCATGAGGAGGACTCTCCATCACACACAAGAGCTCCCTCCGACTCACTACCTCCAGCACGAGCCCCTCCTTGTCCACCACCGAACACCTTCAGTTCCAGACCAGCCCCAGAACCATCCTACGTTGCACCCTTGCCTACAGACCCCCGGACCTCGACTGTGTTCGCCACTACCATCGCCGACCTCATCGCACCCCACACAATCTCCTCCATGGACTACATACTCATCGGAGACCTCAACTTCCACCACGACAACCTCCGCGACCCCAACTCCACCACCCACCTGGACAACCTCGCCAACATTGGACTGAAACAACTCGTAACCTCTAACACCCACAAGGCAGGACACCCCCTCAACCCCATCTTCACAGGGCGTAACAACATCCACTTAAGCCACACCATGCAATCCCCTGGACGGACCACCACTGTGTACACTTCCACGTCGGCAAACACACCGCCCCCAAACCTGCACCTCGCCCTCTGTGAAGGAACTGGCGCAAGGTCACAAGGAGCACCTCAACTCCATCCTCATCCGCGATGACCCCGAGTGACACCAACTCCACAGCTAAAGAACTTCACAGATGGATCACTAACTGCGCAGACAAGCTCGCCCTGCTCCGCAAACCGAATGGACAGCGCACCAGGAAGGCCACCTGGTTCACCGTCGACCTCCAAGGATCCTGACGCGCAGTATTCGCGAGAAAAAACTGGAGAAGCAGCAAAACTCCAGAAGACCATACCACACACAGGAACGCAGTGACAAAGTACCACCAACTCATCAGATCCACTAAAAGGACCTTCATCGGAAACAAAATCCACGCCAACTGCAGCAACTCCAAGGAACTCTTTAGCATCATCCAGGAATTCGCCAAGCCCCCCAGCTAAGTCACGGACGTCAATCCCTCCCAGAACCTCTGCAACAAACTTGGCTCCTACTTCCAACTGAAAATAAGATCAGTCTACGACAACTTCAATGAACAGACTCTGGACACCAAATCCACTCCTCCCCCCCAGCAATGACTTCCAGGCCACCATCTCCTCCTGTACCCCAGTCACAACCGAAGACAGCGCATTGCATCGCCCATGAGAGGCATTCACTCAGGAGCCCCAACGGACCCCTGCTCTCTGCACATTTTCCACAGAGCCTCTGGCGCCAACGCACCTAAGCTACGACGTACCATCAGCACCACCTTCGAAGCCAGCATATTCCCTGATGACTGGAAATGCTCAGAAGTCAAGCCCCTCCTCAATAAGCCCTCAGCAGATCCGACGGACCTCAAGAACAACTGACCCATCTCTCTCCTCCCTTTCGCAGCCAAAGTCACTGAGCAGATCCTTAACATTCAACTAACGAAAGTCAACGAAGAGAACTCCATCCTCAACCCCTCCCAATCCGGGTTCTGCAGCAACAACAGCACTGAGACCGCCCAACTTGCCGTCACAGACAACATCTGTAGCCTCCTCGACCAAGACCACACCGCGGCCCTGATTCTACTCGGCCTCTATGTGGCCTTCGACATCGTCTCCCACCGCCAGACTCCACAACACCTGCATACAGGAAACCACCCTCGACTGGGTCTGCTCCTTCCTCACCGGCAGAACCCAAAGAATCAGACTTCGGCCCTTCCTCTCCAAACCCAGAGAGATCAACTGCGGAGTATCGCTCAGCCCCACGCTCTTCAACATCTACATAGCCCCCTCACCGCCATTGTCAGACACCATGGACTCAGCATAGTATCCTACGACGACGACACCCAGCTCATCCTCTTCCTCACTAAAGAGCCCTTCACCACCAGACTCCGCTTCCAGGTGGGAATGAAAGACGTCGCATCTTGGATGAGCTGCAGCTGCCTGAAGCTTAACTCGGAGGAGACAGAAGTCCTTTTCCTCGGCCCCTCCGCCTCTGCATGGGACAACACCTGGTGGCCCACTTCCCTCTGCAGCCCACCCGCCCAACGGACTGCAACCGAAACCTCGACATCATACTCTACTCCTCCCCCGCCATGTCCCAACAGGTCAACGGCGTTGCCTCCACTTGCTTCGACACCCTCTGCATCCTTTGCAAAACCTTCATATGGATGCCCCCCAAATCAAGAAAGACCATCACACACGCACTCATAACCAGCAGACTGGACAATGGAAACGCCTTCTACGCCGTAAGCAACAAATCTTTGCTCCGCAAGCTCCAGACCATACAGAACACCGCAGCCGGACTCGTCCTCTGCATCCCTCGACACTAACACATCACTCAACACCAGTGAGACCTCCACTGGCTCCCCGTTGAGAAAAGATTAACCTTCCAGATACTCTCCCACGCCTACAGATGTCTCCACAACACCTGACCCCACTATAGCAACGAAAGAATCTCCTTCCACGTACCCAAGACAAACCTCTGATTCGCCAACCTCACCCTCGCCAAAACCCTGCACATCCACAGAGCCAGAAAGGGTGGAGAAGCCTTCTCCTATATCGCGGCAAAGACCTGGAATGAGCTCCCAATCAACATCAGAAACGCCCCCACTCTGCACATCTTCAGGAAGACCCTCACGACCTGGCTCTTTAACTGACCGGGGCTGAACCCCCCCATCCCACCCAGCGCCTTAAGACCCTTACGGGTGATTAGCACACTTCACAATTCCCTGATTGATTGAGTACCAGACAAACCCTATGGAGCAAAGAGGGAAGCAGAACCCTGGTGGCCCTCCACTCAAATCATTAATACACAAAAAGACCAGGGTCCTTGGACTGCGGAGACCTTAATGTACCGAATCTCCTCAATGTAGTCCAGTTCAGAGGATTGTAGTTTTCTACAAAACACCACGTGTACTCAATTTTGTATGAATTCATATATGTGTAATCCTAAACCCTCATCCCACACTTTTTGTTGACAGTTTTTCAGAATATGATGGGACAATGCATTGCGATCCCAATCATACAGCTCCCATAAAGTGGAAAAAGTGAAGCGAGCTTGATGACACCTCACGGACGTACCACCATGCGGACCACTGATAGGTAATCACCAGTGAAGTCCATTGTTGTCATCATTGGCATTCATCACGCTCTAAACAGAAGAAAGGAGTGTCCAACAGAGAAAGAAAGAAAGTAACAGAAAAGGTGCAAAAAAGTGGAGTGTAGGAGTATCTCACACCTCACAATGTGGTGAAAATTGTAATAAAATTGATAAGATTCACTCACTTTGCGACAATTTTATTCTTTCACTTAGTGAATCCAACCAAAATAAAAAAACAGTGTTGGTTGCTATTTATGCATACCACTGTTAGATGCCAACATGTTTCTCTGCCTCTAAACTTTATGCAGATTCATCAGGGCTATGTTGTATTTGCCACTGCAACGTCTGTTGGACACATCAATCTGGAAGACCTTAGCAAGCCATCTCGCAGCCTACCAGCTGCCAGGTTTTAAAACAAGTTTCCTTTCGTAAAACTCTTGGTCCTGGGGTAACCAGTGTTCCTATTGTTCTATGTATCACCCAACCGACGCAGAGCATATTCTCTCACTCTCTGCCAGATTGAGTGCCAGCACAAGAAGTGGGACATGTATCCAGGTTGGCAAGCAATCACATCGGACTGGTTGGTCCTTCAAATTGGCTGCAAGGGTTATGACTTGCCCTTTTTTTCATCCCTGCCACGCATTCCGACATTTAAACCAATGACTGATGGAGGACCATCTCCATTTTGTGGCAGGAAGTGCTTCCTCTTTTAGCTAAAGGGGCTATAGATGGAGTACCAAAGCCAGAAGTTATATTATTGAGAATTTGTAGAGCGCACATTCACCAACAGGTTTGTTGGCACTGAATAATTCCTTATTCCATCCATGGAGACACCGCTAACAGAAAGCCAAGTCTAACTGTAAGCTTGCGAGAAAAACCAGGTCTTCGGCTTTTTCATGAAACGCAGATGGTCGTTTTCTATTCTCAATGACATGGGCAGGGCGTTCAAGAACTTGGGTCCCTGAATAGAAAAGCGCAATCCTCCCAAGTGTTTGTCTGAAACCTAGTACCACCAGTACATTCTTGTCCGTGGATCTTAGCGTGCACATTGGAGAGTATCTGTGAATTTTTTAGGAAATGTACTCGGGCCAGTACCATGAATAGCTTTGAACAGGATACAACCTTTTTTTAAACATGGAAGACTGCTCCACAGGAAGCCAGTGCAGCTCCTTGTAAATGTAGTAGTAGTAGTACTTGTATAGCGCACAAATCGACCCCATGAAGGTGACTCGGCGCTTGTACGCATACCGCTGTGGAACCCTTCCTGGCTTTTCCCTGTGAAGTGCCCACTCCTGGGCACCCCCAAGGTGAAGCCAGGCATCCTAGCGTTGTTGGGGCCGTTGTGGAGATTAAGCAAGCTATTGCCCAGAGTTGCACCCATGATTAGAATAGGCACCGAGGCGAGAATTATCAGGTCCGAGGAAATTGAGCCCAAGACCCGCCGAGGTGGGAATTGAACCCTGGTCCCGGGCTAGACCTCTGCATCAGGGTCTGCCGCTCTAACCATTGAGCCACACTTCTCCACTTCTCCACCTTCTTCTATGAAGGTCCTTCAGCAGTGGTTTAACGTGGCAGCATCTGCCTTGTTGATAAATGATTCTTGTTGCTTGTTTTGTATCAACTGCAGGCGGTGTATCTGGTTATGCTTGCGGCCTAGGTAGATTGCATTGGCATAGTCAATTTTGGATAGGATCAAGACAATGATGATTTGAATTCTGGCCTCCTTGCTGGCTCTCAATCGAGGTCTTAGGGGAGGTGCCGGTCCAAAACGAGGGGAGGGCTGTGGATAGACTCAAGCCAGAAAGTACTGAAAGACCAAGCAGGCAAAATACCCTTCTCAGTGGACTTAGCTGTCCAGACAATAGTACTTCATCAACGTATGGAGGAATGCCTACTTAGCTACCTTGCAGATGCCAAGGAAAAGGACTCCACTTGCTAATACTATGGTAGCCACTTTGGCCCTGGTGGAAGGGGCACACAGCTCCCCTGGAGGGTGCTACTTCACCAGGGCATAGCAGATCTTAATACAGCACACAATCCAACTTGAGATGGTACACTTCTGCACAGCCTTGCCTTTTTTGTTATTATCAAAAGACACGTTGAGGCCAAGATGACCTCAACCACCTCCAGAGGAAGGCTGAAGGTGTTCGGCTGTTGCTGCTGAACCTCCATGATTGAAGGTGAAGGTTGCAAAGGCCAAGGTGGAGAACCTGACTTGTCTGCTGTGACAGCAAATCCTCCCCAACAGCAACATCTTGATCGGACAGATGCTCAAACCCAGGAAGTGGATACCCTACTCTGTGCCTAGTCCAGAGCCACTAGGATGACATGAGCCCGGTCTGTCCTGATTTCTTGAGAACTTGGGGCATGAGTGGTATAGGCAGCAAGGTATACAAGAGTCTCAAGTTTCACTAGAGGCAGAATGCGTCTGCCACTGCAGATCTTTTGTTGTCTCTTCTGTAATCTGGACGTAGTCGAACTAGTTCCCTTGATGTTGGACCCCATGGGACTTCAGATCTCACCTCAAAGTCCATATATGCCACCTGCTGTGCTCAGCCAGCAGGATGTAGGAGGCCATCAGTTCCAGCAACCTCAGAGTTGTTCTCATTTAAATCCAGGACTGAGACTGAAAGATCAGGATGGATGTCCTAGATTCCCTTTCCCGAGGGTAAGGTACGAAACTGAACTGTGTCTCGAATGGCTCCAATGAAGGTTTGGTGTGCACCCCAAAGATAACAGGAGGTTTGCTGTAGGATGGATGTGGCTGACGACTGCCTAGGGTAAGCCCCCCTTCAACAGCTGCTATGGTATTTAATCAAAAGGTGAGGAATCTGCGGCTAGAAGTCACTGTGAGAGGAACACGTTACTTATGTTTATCTAGTTGCAGATTCCTCACCGACCCATCCATCCTCCCTGTTCTGTGTTTGAACTCTACCTTTAATAAGAACCCAAGCCTTTGAATTGACGTACTGTCCACCAATTCACTTTTGGGACTCTGCATGTGAGATCACGGACAGCCTTGAAAGCAACTGGGACTCTGCATGTGAGATCACGGACAGCCTTGAAAGCAACTGGTGGCCCCTCCTCTTCCGCTCCTTTTTTCCCTACAAGAGCAAGCTTTTATCGACTCCGAGCTTCAAGAGCTTTTGACCAAGCAAGCTTTTGCCGTAGGACCCTTCATTCCAGCTGGTTTTGCAGCAACATTTTCCTGGTACAAAAGAAAGAAGGAGGCCAGAGATTAGTTTTAAATCTCAGGGAGTTCAATCTCCTTGTGGTATACAGACACTTCAAGATGGAGGGTTGGAGGGTATCCATCTGTTGAGAGGTCTTCTCTTGGAGAATGACTGGATGATCCGGCTGGATCTAAAAGATGCTTACCTCACGGTTCCCATTTGCCCCTCCCATCAGAAATGTCTCCAATTCTCCTGGAAAGGGCAATGGTACCGGTATCTTTCCCTCCCCTTCGGCCTGTCATTAGCCCCTTGGGTTTTTACAACTCTATTAAGGCCGGTGGTCACTCGTCTGCAAGAAATGGGAGTTCACATGATCATTTACCTTGACGGGATGTTACTTCTGGCACAAGATCGAAACCTCTTGCTCACACATTTAGGATGGACGACCTCCCTGCTACAGGAGTTAGGGTTTGTGATAAATCTCAAGAAATCGATGACCACCCCAAGCCAACAAAAGGACTCCCTGGGGTTTCAGATAAATGCAGTCCCCTCCCAGCTTCTCCTGCCCATGACCAAGATCAAGTCAAGAAAGAGAGAGATCCGCTCCACTCAATCGAAGCAGCTGATCTTGTTGAGAGTCTTAGCGAGGATTGTAGTCCTTCTGTCCTCTTCTATTCAAGCCATATTCTCAGGTCCCCTTCACTACAGGGATTTACAGAGACTCAAGATTTATTATCTTCAAAAGAGGTATTCGTATGACCACCTGATTCCCCTGTTGATAGAGGCTTAAGAGGAGCTTCTCTGGTGTTTGGAACATATGGAAGCGTGGAATGGCAGGGAAAGTTTTGGACGACCTCATAGATTCAGACGCCAGCCTTTGGGGCTGGGGTGAAAGATGTGGAGACTATGCCACAGGTGGACGATGGTCCGCCGATGAGTTAAAGTTGAACATCAATTGTCTGGAGCTACTAGCGGGCTCCTTTGCCATAAAATCGATCTCCCCTCTGAAGCAATTGTTGCATCCTTCTCAGGATGGACAATGCTTCAGTGATGCGATACATCAATCGCCTAGGAGGGACGAAATCCCGATTGTTGGCCAACATTGTGAGGGACTTTTGGCATTTTTGCCTGGATCAAAAGATCAGTGTGGTAGCGGAATATATGCCCTGCAAGCTCAATCAGTTAGCAGATTGGAACTCCAGGTTCATGAGGGACTTCAGTGATTGGAGACCATCCTTCGCTTTTTGTAGAGATCATGAATATGCGAGGCCCATGCAGGATAGACCTCTTTGCCTCTCGCCTCAATGCTCACCTCCCACGATTCGTCATCTGGAGGCCGGACCCAATGGCAATGGGAACGGACGCGTTCCTTGAACATTGGGGGTGTGAGAGGAACTATGCTTTTCCCCCATTTTCTCTGATTCCGAGGATGGCGGTCCAGGTCCGTCAACAGAAGACGTCAGTAGTCTTGGTCACCCCATTGTGGAAGACGCAATTGTGGTTTCCAACACTATTGGAGTGATCAGTGGACCTACCCTTTCAGCTACCTGTGTTCCCCTTGCTTCTCCAGGACCAAGTGGGATCCCCTCATCCTCTGGTATGGCAGAACCAGTTATCCCTCATGGTTTGGATGATCCCAGGAGACACAACATAATTAAGGGCCTTTTATCGGTGGCTGCCAAGTTCATACACCATCCACCCGCAAACTATATTCTGCCTCATGGAAGCGTAGGGTGGGTTGGTGCCTTCAACGACAGGTGGATCCCGTGGGATCAGATGTGAAGGAAGTGTTAAACTTTTTACCTGAAGGTGCGGAATCAGGTCTTGCATACAGGTCTGTTAATAATTTCAGGTCAGCCCTCTCGGCTGGACACAATCACATCGATGGTAAGCCGGTGGGGATACATCCCCTTGTGTGTAAGTTGCTGAAGGGTATCAGAGTGGCTTGTCTGCCTCGCCCTAGGTACAATACTTTATGGGATGTTTCTAAAGTTTTGTTGTCATTAGAATCATGGCCTGATAACAATGATTTGTCATTGAAACAATTGTCTGCTAAACTTACTATGTCACTGTCTTTAATCTCCTGTAGGAGAGTTTCTGTTGTGCAAGCTTTAGATTTGGAAGGAAGGATGTTCTCTCCACAAGGTGTGTCTTTCATCATCTCTAGGAGGACTAAGACTTTATCACGTTCGATTGAGTATCCTGCTTTTCCTCACAATGACAAATTATGTGTTTAAAAGTATACGAGGAACGTACATTGGCGCATAGGGCAAATCCCTTGGGCCAATTGCTGTTAGCAATCCAAACGCCCTTCCGTCCAGTTTGGCACGTTGGGTCAGATGGGTTATGTCTGCAGCCGGTATTGACATTTCTGTTTATGGTGCACATTCTGCCAGAGGCGCTATGGCCTCTAAGGCATATATTTTGCGGTCTTGTTTGGAAGACATTTTGAAATCTGAAGATTGGTCTTCAGACTCAATGTTTAAAGTGTTTTACTATAAACCTAGTACGCATGTTTCTTCTAAGGTTGTTGGTCAGCTTTGAACCAGCATAATCTGAGCCTCCGGTCCTGCCACAGAATACAAAATTGTTCAGCTAACGTGACACGAATTTTAGATTCTATTAAGGACACGGAGGCGAGGATTATCCCACCCGTTGGGACAGGTCAGATGTCAACTGTCATGTTGCAAGATAAATACGTATGAAATGTTGTTTCCCACTCTAAGACATCAAACCGTTTTTGTTCCCTATTTTCAAACTTGTTTTCTGTTTCAGGAACTGATTCCAAACAGAATTAATGTTTTCGATGATCTATAGTATGGATCTCCTCATCGTTGGAGGATTGCTGTCGTATCCAGGATTCCTGGATCGTGCTCCCTGTTGAGAGTTGGACTTACTGTTAATGCTCTCCGTTGAGAGCCAAGACTGTTGTTTTTTTCTCGGACACTTAAGGACTGGTTTTTGCAAAGATAGAGGAAGCCAAGATGGAGCCTCATTATTTTGTAGACTAACCTACATTACTATTGGTTGTTTAAGGAGGCGTGGTTCAAAGCCTCATGTGAAATGTAGTTTTTGTGTAATGTTTACTTTTTTCTCATTGGCTGCTGTTGGAAGTAAAGAAATTGAGAAAGCATAATCCTCGCCTCCGTGTCCTTAATAGAATCTAAAATTCTTGTCCCGATAGCTGGAACTTTTTGTATTCTGGACATCTACCACAGGAGCAACAGACAAATAACTGCTCTCAAGGATTTTGTGAGAAGTTTTGATGCTTCATTTATTTGAGTAACAGATAACGTAAGATACTGGTTGTGTTCATTTCAGGCATAGCTCCCCTAATGTCGGCCTCATTTAAAAGCCTCCATGGGGCTGATGGCAGACAACCATTTATTAATTTAGTCATTTTAACAATACCCAACAGAATCTGTGCAAAATCTATTGACAAAGAGAAAAAATAAGCACTTTGTTACATACCATATAAGCTTTATTTACAAGCGTTTTTACATGCTTTCTGATTCTCAGCAAGAGGCTACAGAGTGTGAATACAGGATGCAAAACTCAGCAGAGGCCCCCATGAACGCATTTCTCAAGCTCAGCCACAGCCAGGTGGGTAAATATCATGTTACACCTGGATTTGGTATAGGCGTTTTATAGTATTGGTGTGGGATTGAAGTTAACTCAATGTGTAGGGTATAGCAGTCACTAGGTTGTGCAGCATGTGAGTCAGGTGCAGTGTAGACCTTCCAGCAAAAGAGCAGAGTGTATGGTACGATAGTACGCTCTAGGCTTAGCAGCTCACGGGTTGTGTAATGTGCAGTCTAAGGCTTCTAGTGCATGATTAGTGAATAAGAGTACACTCTAGGTTTAGCAGCTCAAGAAATGTGTATAGTGCAGTCTAAGGCTACCAGTACGAGTAGTGTATGAGAGTACACTCCAGACGTAGCAGCTCAAGAGATGGGTATAGTGCAGTCTAAGGCTTCCAGCTCACGAGCAGTGTATGAGAGTACACTCTAGGCTTAGCAGCTCAAGAGATGGGTATAGTGCAGTCTAAGGCTTTCAGCACAAGAGTAGTGCATGAGAGTACCTTCTAGGATTAGCAACTCAAGAGATGGGTATAGTGCAGTCTAAGGCTTCCAGCACACGAGTAGTGTATGAGAGTACACTCTAGGCTTAGCAGCTCAAGAGATGGGTAAAGTGCAGTCTAACAGCACACGAGTAGTGTATGAGAGTACACTCTAGGCTTAGCAGCTCAAGAGATGGGTATAGTGCAGTCTTTGGCTTCCAGCACGAGTAGTGTATGAGTACACTCTAGGCTTAGCAGCTCACAGGTTGTGTATTGTGCAGTCTAAGGCTTCTAATGCATGATTAGTGAATGAGAGTACACTCTAGGTTTAGCAGCTCAAGAAATGTGTATAGTGCAGTCTAAGGCTTCCAGCACGAGTAGTGTATGAGAGTACACTCCAGGCATAGCAGCTCAAGAGATGTGTATAGTGCAGTCTAAGGCTTCCAGCTCACGAGCAGTGTATGAGAGTACACTCTAGGCTTAGCAGCTCAAGAAATGGGTGTAGTGCAGTCTAATGCTTCCAGCACACGAGTAGTGTATGAGAGTACACTCTAGGCTTAGCAGCTCAAGAGATGGGTATAGTGCAGTCTAAGGCTTTCAGCACAAGAGTAGTGCATGAGAGTACCTTCTAGGATTAGCAACTCAAGAGATGGGTATAGTGCAGTCTAAGGCTTCCAGCACACGAGTAGTGTATGAGAGTACACTCTAGGCTTAGCAGCTCAAGAGATGGGTAAAGTGCAGTCTAAGGCTTACAGCACAAGTGTATGAGAGTACCTTCTATGCTTAGCAGCTCAAGAGTTGGGTATAGTGCAGACTAAGGCTTCCAGCACAAGTAGTGTATGAGAGTACACTCTAGGCTTAGCAGCTCAAGAAATGGGTGTAGTGCAGTCTAATGCTTCCAGCACACGAGTAGTGTATGAGAGTACACTCTAGGCTTAGCAGCTCAAGAGTTGGGTATAGTGCAGTCTAAGGCTTCCAGCACGAGTAGTGTATGAGATTACACTCTAGGCTTAGCAGCTCAAGAGATGGGTATAGTGCAGTCTAAGGCTTCTAGCACACGAGTGGTGTATGAGAGTACCTTCTAGGCTTAGCAGTTCAAGAGTTGGGTATAGTGCAGTCTAAGGCTTCAAGCACGAGTAGTGTATGAGAGTGCACTCTAGGCTTAGCAGCTCAATAGATGGGTATAGTGCAGTCTAAGGCTTACAGCACGATTGTATAAGAGTACACTCTAGGCTCACCAGCTCAAGAGATGGGTATAGTGCAGTCTAAGGCTTTCAGCACAAGTGTATGTGAGTACCTTTTATGCTTAGTAGCTCAAGAGTTGGGTATAGTGCAGTCTAAGGCTTCCAGGGCGAGTGGTGTATGAGAGTACCTTCTAGGCTTAGCAGTTCAAGAGTTGGGTATAGTGCAGTCTAAGGCTTCCAGCACGAGTAGTGCATGAGAATGCACTCTAGGCTTAGCAGCTCAATAGATGGGTATAGTACAGTCTAAGGCTTACAGCACGATTGTATAAGAGTACACTCTAGGCTTAGCAGCTCAAGAGATGTGTATAGTGCAGACTAAGGCTTCCAGCGCGAGTAGTGTATGAGAGTACACTCCAGGCATAGCAGCTCAAGAGATGTGTATAGTGCAGTCTAAGGCTTCCAGCTCACGAGCAGTGTATGAGAGTACACTCTAGGCTTAGCAGCTCAAGAGATGGGTATAGTACAGTCTAAGGCTTACAGCACGATTGTATAAGAGTACACTGTAGAGGAGCTTGTTGAGTCTGGCACAGTGTAGGCCTTCCAGCTTATGAGTACGGCATGGTGCAGTCTAGGGCCCTCATTACTAGTTCACGGCTAAATTATAATCCCTGTGTAAATTAGTCTTTACACAAGGAGCGGAATCATGAGTAGTGTGATCATTATCACGTCCTGGCAATTTCGCCCTGATAAATCCCAGCAGGACAAACCTGCCGAAATGTATTGTGGAGAAAAGACCTGGGGGAAAATGCAAAATGTGTAATTGGGTGTGTTATAAACCGTTTCCACATGTTAAGCCTGGTCTTTCTGCTGAAAAATCAAAATAATAGGTATTTACCACACATGGTAAATATCTCACCCTGGGGTAAGGGTATTTACCACGTGTGGTAAATACCCCGTCTTGTTCTGACAAACTTGTAATGAGGGCCTAAGCCTTGCAGCGGATGAGTAGAGAGCGAGAGTAGGCTCTGTCACTGAGTTTAGGGTCTGGGGTAGTGTACGCCTTGGCGTTCACGGGTAGGGTAGGGTAGGATGCAGTCCTTCCAGCTGATGGGTCGAGTCTGAGAAAGCACTCTGGGTCAGGCAGTATGAGCCGGTGCAGTCTAGCCCTTGCAGCTGATGGCCAGGTGTTGGAGAAAACTTTAAGTCGTATAATAAGAGCTGTCTGCAGTCTCAATCTTCCAGCTTATGGGTCGGGCATGAGAGTGCTTACTTGTCACCCTGGTGAGCGTACAGCATATTTGTGAGTTTTATGATTACAGTGTCAGCTGGTTGATGTAGGCTATATGATGGTGAAGGTGCCATGAGTGAGACAGTCAAAATACATTTGCACTTCCATTGTAAAAAGGTGCGCATGACCTTAACACTCACTACTGATGGAGTATGTTTACATGTTGTCCACGAGCCGATGTTTGGTCCGGGCCATAACCTATAACAATGGTCCTCACAGACTGCCCCGTGTGAAGGGACTCAAGGGGCTATCAGGGAAGTTCATAAGTCAGAGGTCAGGGAAGGTCATTATTCAGAGGAGTACCAGGGATATCTCAGGTGTATCAAGGACACTTCTCTCTTGAAGTGCTGCAACTCAGGAGATTTAAGGATATACTTTTCTCCCGGAGTGCGGCTACTCCAAGGATTCTACAGGGTCTCAGTCAATCAAACCTGCCCCTAGGACGAGTGGTAGCTTCCTCTTTGCCAGATAGCACAATAAACCCTGGCTTGTGTTGGATACTTCAAAGGGCAGAATCCTCGCGTTCAAAATATCCCCTAGCCGTCAGACTGGATTAGCTACAGTTTATAGCAATGCTCGCAGACACCGCTGCATGGAGTTGAATGCCTCTGATTTGACTTCATTGTGCCCAGCAAGTGATTAAGCCGAGCTATGCCCTGTTTTTATTTGGTTTGATGAGTTTTTCAAACTAAATTCTAGTGTGCAAGACTACAATGTCCCCACCTGAAAATGAAGGGTTCAAGTCATGCTGTGACATCATAAACAGATGTCAGTGACGGACCCGCTTAAGGTGTGGCGCTGTTGCTTGGGCTAGGGCCATGACCCCCAGTTGTGTGAGGATTATACCCTCATGCACTCAAAGCAATGTGAGACTGAACTGAAGCTGTATGATGCAGAACATCCAAAGATGCCGCTGAAGCTCCGCTTCTGTTCTAAGTCGAGGGCATGGACCCATTCTCACTCTGGAGGCCGATCTTGCGACAAGTCCTCTTCAATGTCAAGGTCATCCAGTAAGCCCAAGCCGAGGCAGAAACACAAGAAGGCAAAGCAGGACTCGACCCCCATCACACCACTCTCCATCTAAAAAGAAGTTGCAAGGGCAGTAAAAGGACCTAATCTAATATCGAGGGGCCGATCTCACAATTGATACTGATCTGCCCGAGTTTCCTGGGCCATCGGTGATGCAGCAGCCATTATCTCCTGCTGAAGAAGGTTGGAGGCCTTTGTCCTGCTTTGGATCCTCACCCTCTGAATGCCTACCTGCAGCAGGACACATTCAAGATGTTCACAGTGACCTAAGTTCTATCGGCCCTGGATCCGGGTGACTGAAGATGCTCCTGCCTGACCTTGAATTGCAAGTAACATCCGTAGGACTGCTGCACCGCACACCAAAATATGCGTCCTGCATGTCCAAGGCTACGATCCAGTTTGTTGGGCTCGCCTTTGAACTTACCACCACCCCTCGGGTGTTCTTGAAATTAATGTGGTGGTCATCACCGATCTTTGAAGGTTGGCGAGTCTAGTTTTCCCCTATCTCAACAACTAGCTTTTAAAGGCAGGATCGCCATAGTCCGTCGTAGACCACCTCCAGGTGATGGTGAACCTCTTGACTCGGTTGGACTTCTTGATCAATGAGCCAAAGTCACATCTGACTCCTTAGCAGAGGCTGCCATTTATAGGAGCCGCTGTGGATACAGAGGATATCAGGGTCCTTCCTCCATCACAACACTTCCAGTACATTTGGGCTATGATGCCAATATTTCAGCCTCAGTCCTGGATCTCAGTGAGAGCAGCTTCGAGGCTTCTTGGACTGTTGACCTCATGCATTTTGCTTCTCCACGTCTTCAGGTGGCATAGGGTTCTGAGTGCAAAAGTTCTGCAGGGGTGACTGCTCAACCACAACCTGACCAGCAGCAAACCCCTCTCCCTTCCTCATCAAGAGCTGATGGTGGTTACAGATGTGTCACTGCTGGGTTGGGAGGCCTTCTGGGCGAGGTCTTTGCTTTCCGGCAGGCAGCTGCCTCCACATACAACTGTTATAGCTGCGGGACATTCTGGCATTGAAGGCCTTCCTGCCATGTATCATGGGAAGGCTAATGCAGGCTCTCACCAACACCACCATCATCATGTGGTACTGCTACAAGCAGCAGGGTGTGGGGTCCTGTGTCAAGAGGCTTTGTGCCTCTAGAAGAGGCCGGAGTGTCGGGCATTTCCCTGCTCATTAACCACATGGCTGTATCTTTTAACACCTAGTTGGAAGAGCTCAGCTAGAGATGCCTGTCGGATCACGGATGGTGGTTGTATCGCAGGGTGGTGTAGGGCATCTTCTGATAATGGGGCGAACTCTAGCTGGATATTTCTGCCACAGTGGAGAATGCACATTGTCAAAACGTCTGTGGATTTGAGTTTCCAAGAGGGCTCTCTCTAGGAGATGCATTGAGGTTGGAGTGGAGCATGGGACTAATGTGCACCTTTCTGCCACTGCGTCTCATGCCAGAGTTCTGAAGATCATCTGAAACAACTGGGCCCTAGTCATCCTAGTAGCTCTGGATTAGCCAGTAGAGTGTGGAACCCACAACATCTGGACATGAGTATCTTTCCTTGAATCAGGCCACTACTGAAGTTGCAACAGCAGGGCAAGGTTCGACCCCTGAACCTGCACGATCGACACTTCCACACATGCAGATTAAGATGCTGAAGTTGACTGCGTTCAGTCTTCCACATGAGGTTGTGAGGGCCATTCTTGTTGCCAGGCACCCGTCTGTGAAGTCTTTTTATATCGGGGGCTTGGACAAGTTTTTTTTCCTTGAGTGGAGTCTGCAAAACAGAGGGCCATATTTATGAAGGTTTTTGCATTACCCTTGCGCCACGCAAGGAGGCAGAATGGTGGCGCAAAACCTAAGTAGGATTTATCAATCCACGTAAGCCCCGAGTGGCTTGATGAAACCAGAGTAATGCAGCGTAAATCGCTGTGTTGTGTTATCTGCACACGGTAGGCATTCCTTGGGTGGAGCCTGGGTGTTCCAACCTGTCCACCCATGGATTCTCAGATTTACCATTAGTGGTAGACCTGGGAATGCGTCAAAAAGCTACACCCCCCCCCCCCCACGTAGGGTGTAACAAGGAGAAATATCTTTATTCCTCCTTGTTACTTCCTCTTTCTATGTGTGTTGATTTCTGCAGCACACATAGAAAGAGGAAGAATGCCTCAGAGGATTGTTTTTGTGCAGGAAGGTGTCCCTTCTTGCACAAAAACAATTCTGCTTACACTGCAGGCACCCTGTCACAAAGGTGCCAGGGAGCCTGCATTGGCACTAGGCAGCACATTGTGTTCCAGTGTTGGGAAATGACAAGAATGTGCCATATATTGTTAGGTACGTAGCATTCCTGCCCTTTGCCTGTAATGCAGCACAGCAAGGGGACTTGCTGCTCGGCACTGCATGATATCCTAATGAATATGGCCCAGAGACTTTGCAACCAACCTGTTGGATGTTTTATTGTTTGTTTTGTTTTTGGCCGATCCAAGTATTGCGGGGTGCACTTTTAAAGTTTATTTGTCAGCTCTTCTGCATTTACCGTACCAACCGAACTTATCATCACACATGACCTTTCCCAAACCGTGTGTAATGCCGCTGAATCTCAATTGGGTCCTGACGTCCCTCATATGCACCTCCTTCAGGCCAATGCATAGCTGCTTGCTGTGTTTTCTGACTCTCAAAACTGTCTTCCTCACTGCAATCATTTCAACTTGTTGCGTAAGTGAGCTTGAACTTGCCACTGTACACCACCTTTTTCCTGATAAACTAGTGTTGAGGATCAGGGTGGACTTCCTGACAAAAGTTGTGACTCCTTTTCACATTGGGCTCCCTGTGGCAAAGAAAGGTAAGATGGTGCCGAAAAGGACTTTGTCAAGGTGGATAGTCTTTTGCATTACTATCTGCTATGCAATGGCCAAGAAGCAGCTTCCGGAAGGACTGAGGACTCATTCCACCAGGACCAAGGCTGCTACCACAGCACTGGAAAAATGGAACACCTGTGCTTGACATCTGTCTGGCTGTGATGTTGGTTTCAGTGCATAAGTTCCCGAAGCCCTACCACCTTGACGGTCAGGTCCAGGAGGTAGTGCATTTCACCAGTTCGGTCTAAACCCACTCTACAGACCCTCCACCCGGGGAGATACTGCTTCAGTATGCATTCTAAAGGAAGAACTAGGGTGGAGACACAAACGGGGAGGTGAGAGGCAGTGAGGAATCTGTGGTTAGAAGTATCCATCAGAAGAACAAGTTACTTACCTTCGATAACGCTCTTTCTGGTTGATTCTCTAACTACAGATTCCTCAGTGCCTCTCACCTCCCCGTGTGTGTCTCCACCCTATTTCTTACTCTCCACACCCCACAAACTCATTTAGCATAGCCCGGCTTAGCCGCATTGCTCAGGATGGGTAGCGATCACTATTATCTCTAAAACGCTGATTACGACCGCTGGAGAGTAGAATTCCTGTGTAGAATTAATCTCTGTACAATTATAATGGGTCCGGTGTTGCTGCATCTGGGTTTTCTGAGTGCCAGATTGGTTGAAAAATATGGAACCCATAATATCGCACGGGGAAAGGGCTGGAGGTTAGCCTGGACTCCTTTTCCCATCCCCACCCTACCTGCAGCCAAGACAAAGGGAATCAGTTTTCCATTCCCTTATCCATCATATCCATCCCCGTCCATGCCGTCCCACACAGGATTCCCACAGACATTTACCATTTGCTGCGAGTAGGTGATAAATGCCTGGATTAAACTCAGTAGTAGCGGGAATACTGTGCGGATTGTGCCTGGCTATTTGTTATGGTCTTTTTTTACTACCATAAAAGGTCAGAAATTAGAGATGTGTTCACTTGTATCTCCAGTTATTTTGTGCTTCACGCTCACCAGCGTGGAAAGACTCGAGCAAGAAATTGACATCTGTGCGCAGGGGTGGTGCTGATATACGGCTCAGCCTCATCACTTCCAGGGCAGAACGAGATCAATGCGCAGCTGTGCGGCTCCACCTAGCGGTGCTTAAGAGCACTGCTGTGAAAACTTCCAGATCCAGTCTGGCACCCGGCGGATATTCTAAAGGTGAGGAATCTGCAGTTAGATAGATTATCCACCAGAAAGAGTGATACTGAAGGTAAGTAACTTGTTCTTTTGTGACTGGTTTCTGCAAGGTCCTAGGATACAATGCACTATTTCAAAATTTGCAGGCTCTGACAGGTCTGCCTTGGGTAGAGGTGACAGGTTCCTATATGGACTACCAGAGGCCTTCATGTACTTTGCATACCACGTCTCATGATTGCTTCCTGGCTTGTTTTAAGGAAGTGAGTGAACAGCAGCATCCTCCCTCCAAATGCCCTACCTATTTGGATCACAGAGAGGGGCGCCATGGAGATAGTTCGGCTATCAGGCAGCCTCAGCAAAAAATCTGTGGAGCTTACATACGATATTAGTTTTCTTTTGTCAGTGTCCCCTAACACCCTTTAATCCCTGAATTGGTAGACCGGGTGGCCCAGTAACCGAGATCCCAGGTCCTTGCCTCCTAGGGTGTATGTGGGAGTCCAGTATATGCCTTTCAACATTTGAATTGAACATACATGTTTTGCCTTTAAGAAGAGGACCACACAACAAAGCTCTTATTTCAAATTTTCTCTTATTTTGAACTTTGAGAATATTTATAGTTATTGATTTCTTCCTATAAATTGGCCATTTTTGAGGAGCTGTAACGGAGAAATGCCCTGCTGTCTTCTCTGTAGTGTTAGTATGGAAGACATCAATGTAATGATGGTATTTCTTACTGAGCTTTTCAGGTTACTCTTTAGAAGCTGTCTGCCTTAGCATCACAGATCTGTGGGGTGAACCTAAATATTACTGTAAGATTGTTAGACTTTCAGCAGACTTGCAAATCGCTGGAGCAGATCCCAAATGTATCAGAAAGTCCCAGGACATGAGTCTAAGTAACTTGGAATCTGTGCATTTCACTGCCTAAAATGTGGAACGCAACCATAAAGTTTAAAGGAAAAGATAAGAACATCTGGAGAGAAGGTGTGGATTTAAATGTGAGCGCCTTAAGGAGGAAGTCTTAAGGTTCTTGAAATGGAAGACAACGGGAAGTGGGATGTAAAGATCTCGGAGGTGGTAAAACTGGGGCAGAAGGGGAGAGGTTTTCTTAGAAAATATCCTAAATGGAAAAGCCCTTCTTGAGTAGATCAGGTGGAGAGAGTGTCATATCCATTCCTTAAACACACAGATGGCACCACTACCATTGTCTTATAAGTGCATACGGTGGACAGTTCGCGGTATCCATATGTATCTGGTAGTACCCGCGAGGCTGTAGTGATTTGTGGTCTTGTAGGGTGAATTTACTATCTGGTTAAAAAAAAACTCAGGACCATCAGGTTTGACAGGAGAAAAGGACCCTGGGGCCAGCCTGCTATAATCAATTAATTGGGACGATTCTAAGTTTCATTTCTTGGCGTTTGCTGACTTCCGGTGTTTGAGGACTGAAGATGCGGAAGAGAGATGAACAGACAACTTGAAAGTTAGATCAGCATCATCTGCTGAAACCCCCCTCGTCTGAAGCCTTCAGTGACTGGCCCCGGATTCTTCAGGTCTTCCAGGGCCACCAAAGTCCCTCCATGCGTCCACAGTCCCAGATGGTTCTTTCCTCCCTCCCACCCTTCCCCTTGTCTTGAAAGTCCCAGAGGCCTCTGCGATCCCGAGCCTGCACCGTTCCCAGCGCTTCCCATGCTCAGTGGTTTCATCTTCACGTGCTCTGCAGACTCTGGTAAAATGTGCCTAAAGAAAACAAGAAAAAAAAACATTATGTGGTGATCGAAATATGAAATGCTGTCTCATGAGTTGATTTAAAGATGTCCTGCAGAGCACATCCTATGAAAATGTTGTGACACCGTCTTTGGAAATGTCACATTGAAAAAGGCTCTGTTCCTCACCACAATGTGCTGCTAAGGAAATCTGTTATTTATCCTCTAAGGGGTTTTCACGACTTTATAAAAAGTCATATGCGTACCCGCCTTCTTGGAAGAGGGTAGCATTGTGTAAAGAGTCCCAAATATGGCTTGTAAACTACATTGTCCAATAGCTACTACTAAAGATTTGTAATGAAAGACACACTGTCTCATGAGAGAAAACAAGTTTTGAACTGGGAAATAAATCCCAAAACAACAATTTGCTCTGGTTTGCATCACTTGTATAACAATGCACCACTGAACAGTGTAAGTAAATCAGGGCCCTTGTCTTTACTCACAACCATATTTATGACCAAATACCGGGACATTTCCCAAAAATAGAAGTAGGACTATAATGTCACATCCACAGAGGGTCGCTGGATGAATTAAAAGACATTGCTGACCAACAAAGCAGACTGTCAAGCGGACACTAAGGGGAATAAATTAAATACAACTTTTACACAGACAATCATAAGTTCTAATTAAATTTATTTCAGAAAAACCCGGCACCTAATCCTGCACTAGAACACACAAAAGCTAATTCACTTCCACTTTTCTGAAAACCGGGACAAATGCTGAATTTGGAGAAATCTACTAGGACAAGTGACCAAAAAACGATAGTGTCCCAGCAAATCCGGGTCGCCTGGTCACCCTAGCCGATATTTACATAGACGTCATTCATGCAACGCAGGGCTGCAAATAAAGTTGCTGCATCATTGCGTGAATGGGAGACAGCAGAACACCACCATATGTATTACGATGTGATGTTGCTCTGCGCTCTCCCTGCGCTGGCGCACTTTTTGCTACCATGCTGTAGTGCAAGGGTGTCTGCTGTGTGGGAAGCATAGGTACCTTACAATACAAAAACTATGCTTTAAAGAAAATAGTTTTCCTTGTTATGCCTTCTTTGAGGAGGTTTTGGTACAAATCCGTGCCCTACAGCTCTTTGTAGATAGAGTTTTGCATCACACTCCAGGGATGATTGCATAGCAATACCCATGGAACTCTCCCTTAACACAAATAACTCAAGGCAGCACACAGCACAATTTTGCATTACTCTGGGTTACAATCCAATGCATTCGAGATTTGCCTTGGATTGAAAATCCCACCTCAACTCTTTGCATTGGGTTTGCATTAACAAACTAAAGCAACCCTGGCACAAAGGGGTTTATTTACAAGCTCCTATGGCCACCACACCGTCACTTTTAGTGACATTGTGGTGGTGATAGGGGCTTCGCCTTATTTACAAGGCAGTGTTAAGCCACTTAAAGTTGCTTAATGCTGCCTTGTAAATAAGGCACCCTTCCACGCTGTACTTAGCGTGAAAGGGGAGGGCAGTGGGTGTTGCAGTGTGCATTCCACTGCAACACCCATTGATTTTGACGCTGCCCCCTGTTTACAAGGGTGGCGTAAATAGGAGGCAGCTGCAAAACTAAGACCAGGGAAAACCTGGTCATAACAGGCGAAAAGAGGAGAAATGCTTTATTTCTCCTCGTCTTTGCTGTTTCTATGTGTATTGCGTTGTGCAGCACACATAGAAACAGCAAATTGCCATTGATTGTTTATGTGCAGGAAGGTGACTCTTCCTGCAGATAAACAATAAAAACAAAATGACATTTTGAAACTTCTCTGTGTGCTGCACAATGCTGCACACATAAAAGTTACAAGACGTCAATTAAAGATTGTTTATGTGCAGGAAGGGTCACCTTTCTGCGCATCAACAATCAATGGCAATTTGCTGTTTCTATGTGTGCTGCATAAACAATCATCCCCCTCAAGGCAGAGACCCTTGCACTACAGTGCAAAGGTGCCTGCGTTGGTGCTAGGCTGCTACGTTTAGCGCCAACTCAGGGGTAAACTCAGGGCTGCACCAAACCGTTGTAAATGTGGTGCAACCCTGCGTTTCTGAAGTGGCGGAGTGCGGCGTTAAGCCAGGAAGGCTAACTCTGCACTCTGTTACTTCGTTGTGCCCCAAAGTGTTTTTAAATGTTGGCCCCATGATCTGATTGTTTGTCCTTTGATCTAGATTGTGGTTATTGTCTCTGAAGGTAAGAGAGAGAGTGCGACTCCAAAGAGTTGGTTGTTTGCCTGAAGTGTGCAAAACTTTGCACCTGCTGCAAACCTTGTGTTTGAAAGCCTTGAAGGGTAACTCTGCTTCCAGATTTGTTGCCTATTTTGGTTTATGAGCATATGGGGGACTGAACAATAAGCAGGTTTCTTATGGGTGCACTCATGCTGGAGGCTTCGTTGGGTTTAACCATGGCAACCATGGTGCTGGTTTTAAATGAAAGTCAACACTCACTCACACTGCGATGGTGTGCGACTCCTCCAAGAGTAAGTACTGGACCAGGGCTAGAGCATCCTAGTTTACTGGCAGTCTGATTGGAGAGACCCTTTGTGTCTTTGTGTTGCTGCCTCGGTACATATTGAGTCACATCCCAGGGTAGGTGTAGGCCATTTCTTGGAAAGCAGCACCATGGAGAAAGGAGCTGGAGGAGAGAAGGAATGTTGTGCCACATTTGAGAGAGAGAGAGAAAGTGTGTGTGCCAAGAGCTTGAGTGAGTAATGAATGAAACATGTTATGTTTCCCAAGTGATTGTGAATGTACGCAGCTTTCTGGGCAGCCCTGGTTGTCAATATTTGTTTTGCTCTACTGTGACAGAGGCTTGTGAATAGACTGCTAGAGTGCAGCAGCCAGCCCATCAGTGCGTGTGACATTTTCCACAAAGGTTAGACCCAGATGGATGGTTTACTGTGCTCCACAGAGTGGAGGAGAAATGGTTGTGCTGAAAGAGGAGTCGGAATAGGAAGCAAAATTAAGAACGTGATGGGGCAGAGATAGAAAGGGGGTGACATTTCAAAGATGCCTTCTAGAGGAGGGGTGAAGAAAGACCTGTGGACAAGGGATAGCCCTGCTTCTGTGGGGAAGAGGAGAGTAATGGCACAGGGGAATCCTATGTAGTGTGTGTCCGCCTCACAGAGGTAACCACATAACATGGTGTTAAAACATCAGTCAAGCCAGTTCCCGGTCAACAATCGGACATATGTCAAACTACCCACTCAATCACCAGTTCCTTCATTGTAATATTAGAAAAAATACCGATTACCAGTGTGTGTCATTTCAGGACAGCAATTTTAGGCGACTGCACATAGGGGCATATTATCAAGGGACTTATCTCCGCTTTTTTGGCTTTAAAAGCCAAGAAAGCGGAGATAAAATTATCTCCCTATCAGCAACAGGGTGCTAACACGCAAATTTGCATGTTAGCACCCTTTTTCTCTACGCTTCCCCTTGCATCTCTAATGAGATGCAAAGGGGGCGTTCCAGAGAAAAATAATAGGAGAAATGTTGTTAAGTGACATTTCTCCTATTATCAAGGATTTCGCTAACCCGGTTAGTGATAAAAAAAGCAGTGCTAACCGCGGTTAGCACTGCTTTTTTTACACCTGCTATTTTCCTGACTTAGCCATGATATCCTATGGAAGGTGGATATCATGCCTAAGTTTGTGAGCCCCTATCATCAAGCTAACTCCAAACTTCGAGAGATTATCGTTGGTTTTCCAGTGATAATCTCTCATTTGGCAGTTAGCACGAGGATTTTTATCACCTCTGAGATAAACCTTGCTAATAGCAAGTTATCTCTGCGATAATTTCCGGCGATGCTTAGCGTTAAAAAATTCGTTGCTAAGCCTCGTTAGCGTTAAATATCGCTAATCGTTGGTAATATGCCCCATAGTTTTATATGTGCTACGTATTAGCTCATCCAACATTCTCACTTAAGCTCAACAAAACTCTGTTTCCCATAATTATACAGGCGTTTCCATTGGTTAAGAATGATTAGGGGCATGAGTATTGGATGGGGGAATTATGACTTTCAATGTTGTTGTGTTGCTTTCCTTTGAAGTGGGCATATCAGATGGGGATAGGCCAACATAAATAATACAGGTTTACAGCCCAGTCTTTATCTGTTGTGTAAGATAGTCGATATTTATAATCGTTTTAAATACATGTAATTATCAAAACAATAGAACAGTCAATCCTTATAGGGAATCCAAGTTTGTTACAAAGCTCCCCAATGCAGTTCTCACGGCTGGTTCCTCCTCCAGTTTAATCCTTTCTCTCTGTTCTATTCTAACTCCCTCCCTACATTCCCATTACTTGATGTCATGCACTAACTAGAACATGGGGAAATTACACGTTCTATGCCACATAACCTCCATTCCATAAAATTATAAATAGTCACCGGATTAAACATAACTATTTACAACCAGATCGATCACAACAAGTGGGGGTGGATCCTAAACTGCCTAATGAAATAACGTATACAACTATTTACAACCTTTAACAACACAATATGTACATAGGATTTACACAATTTGTTAAACATATATAAGGGGCTAAATGTCCATAGCTCATATACAGTTCTTCCTGATCTTCTTTGGGAACATAATATTAAGTACATGAAGATATCTGATTATAATCCCAAAGTCAATAGGTTGGTTGAACGAATGAATAGAATAATTAAGGTCAGTGTTTAGGGCACTGTTGTCAATTGCAAATGTTTTGTGGAGTTTATGAATCCAATTATCTAGTTAATTAGGACACGTAAACATATGGCCTGATTAATCAAGGGCTTGCGTTGCCCTTGCGTCATGTAAGGCGACGTAAGGCAATGCAAGCCCTTAAATCAGATTTACAATGCCACGCAGAGCCACTTTGCATTGCTTAAGTGGCTTATTTATCTGGAGTAAGGTAAGGCAGCGTAAGTCACTGCCTTGCATTACTTTGCTTTGGGAAGGCGTTCCATGGGTGGAGCATAGGTGTTCGCATGCATCAACCGATGGTTTTTGGCGCATTTCCAGCTTTACTAAGACTAGTAAACCTGGGAATGGGTTAAAATGCTAAACCTTCCCAGGTGATGCGGAAAGAGGAGAAATATGTTAATTTCTCCATGTTATTTCCTCTTTCTACGTGTGCTGCAAAATGTAGCACACGTAAAAAAAAAGGAAATTGCCTCTAAGTATTATTGTTGTGCAGGAAGGTGTCACTTCCTCCACAAAAACAATCCTGCCTGTTACGCAGTCATGCTTGCACCATGATGCAAGGCTGCCTGCATTGGAGCTTAGCAGCCACAATAGCGCCACCACAGAGAAGCAGAGCAGGAATGATTTATGAAGCCACTTTGCAAGGCCCTGAGTGGCTGAATTAATCTGGAGTAACAGAACGCAGTACAAATCGCTGCATTACTCTGCCCTTGATAGGAATTCAATGGGCGCTGCAAAGGTGTTCCAGGCAACTCCCTTGATTTTTAATGCAATCCCAGATTTACCAGATCTGGTGAACCTGGGAATGTGCCAAGCTGTCCCAGGGGAGGCGTAATGAGGAGAAATATCTATATTTTTCCCTATTTCTTCCTCTTGCTGTGTGTGCTGCATTCTACAGCACACATAGAAAGAGGAATATACCTCCCAGATTATTTTTGTGCAGGAAGGTACCCCTTGCTGCACAAAAAACAATGCTGCAAGCAACACAGCCCACTTTGCACCATGGTTCAAGGGTGCCTGTGTTGGCGCTAGGTTGCCAAAGGGAGTGAAATCATAGGAAAGTACAGGAATGCACTGTATTGCCTTATGTATAGAGCATTCCTGCCCTTTTCCTGCCATGCAGCGCAGCAGGGTGAATTGCTGCGCTGAGTAACTTTCTCATAAATGAGCCCCTAAGTCGCTAAACTTCTTATTAGTCCGAAATATAACTTTTCATCAATGTTCCAGCTCGATTTCAAATTAGACACCCTTGGAATAAAATCTCTTATTGATGAAGAATTTGAAATGTCCTATTACTTACCGGTAATCTTCATTACCCCGGGTCCTGTAGTCCTCGACACCTTCATAACTAAGTGAGATAACCCATCTCACAGACAGAAAAAAAGAACGAAGGAATGCTGGACCTACCCTCCCCCTCCCGCTGAGAGTACATAAGCGTACCGGTCCCAGCATTCCCACTGAAATACCAAGCCATGGATGAAGGCCGGCAGATCGGGAGGGAGGGAGGGAATCCATGAAGGTGTCGAAGTAAGGGACCCGGAGTAATGAAGATTACTGATGTCGAGGACGGAGGGACCTGGGGGGGTAATAGATGTGTAAATGTTTGTCCTATCAAGGATTGATTTTGCAAACTCTTTGCTTATGGGGATCCTGAAAGTCCACCATGCTCATGTAAAAGCTGTGTGCATGCCGCAGCTCGCCGTGCATTACAACAAGAAGATCAGATCACATCTGTCCAATCCGAATCCCTCAGAAAGGGATATCTAAAAAAGTTAAAAGTTTCACCAAACTGCCCTGTGTAGTAGACAACGCTATTCATGCCTGATCATTGAACCTCTTATAAGCAAACTTACTCCAGCTCTCTGTGAATGGTGACATACTCCGGCCGCAAACCACTTGCTTGAAAAGGCAAGGACTTAAAAGCGAACTTTATCAGAAAACGCTCCTAAATCTGAAATGTTATCCATCTGGAAAGAAGAACAAATAAATCCAGTTCTTCATTTGAGGAAAAAAAAATCAAAAACCTACTGCTTCGTCACTTCCTGCAGTCACTGTCTATGACCAATGTAAGTAGTGGCTAATTTGTGCAAAAATTACTCAGGCAGTGACTGTTATCTAAATATTATAATTTTTCCAAATTAACATGTATTTGATGTTTATTCCCACACTCCTCTTTCTCCTACCAGGTAGTCATCAGCTTTTATTCAGGTTACTTCTCGCCTTGTACTCTTGGTACTATTTGCTATTTTTAGATTAGTACTACAGTCTAAGCTATTCTACCTCTGTAAAGCGCTCTGCTGCTCGTCTGGGTCTTGTTAAATTAGCATTAACCTGCTGCACGGAGGGGCTCTACCGCATCCGAAAAGGAGCTTTAAGGTTAAAAATGTATCTTTTCACATATGTGAATCTCCAGCTACAAAATAGGAAGTGTTATATAAAATAATTGTGCATGGTTTAAAATAAGGCATTAGACTTTTTTTTTATTTCTTCTTTCCAGCTTTCCAATAAGGAGAGGGGAAGGGATGGACAATTAGACGCACATACTTGACATGGGTTGTGTTTTTTGGTGTTAGCTTTGTAAATATGTGGATTATGGAAATGTGAATAAGGTTCCAAAGCTGTTCTATAAGGGACTATTTTCTTCAAGAATGCCAGTTGGGGGTGGCAAAGTGTAGAAGTTGTGTACTAGGAGGAAATTGCACACTCGGGGGAAGGTTTACTCAGATTTTACGCTGTGTTTGCATCACAAAGGTGACACAAATTGACGTAAAATATTTTTGTACGGTTTTCTTTCAAGATCTAAACTTGTTTAGGGTTGGAAAATGCAAAGCAGAGCACTGCTTTGCATTTTAGGTTGTGCATGGGTGTTCCCATGCAACCACCCCAGGTTTCTGATGCTAAACCCAATTTACTAAATAAAGTAGACAGCATTTTGCATCAGAAAATAGTGCACCCTTCAACCAGGCGCTATGAAGGCAAAATGCTTTTTTTCCTCTCTTATTTCACGACTTTGCATGTGTTCTGCACTGCACAGCACACATACAGAGTGAGAAAGGGTTTAAAATTAGTCTAAGCATAGCATTTTGTACTTGAATTGTATCTTTCCATTACAAAACCTATGCTAGATTCACGCAGACACCCTTGCACAATGGTGCAAAGGTGTCTTCGTGGTGCACGGCAGCTGATTTCATCACCAGCGCTAGTGAGAGGGGAGGAGAGTGCCTTATTTCAGTAAATAGGGCGCTCTCCTGCTCTTTCCTTCTCATGCAGCGCAGCATTTGCAGCTACTGCGCTGTGTGAGAATGTGGTAAATCTGGTCTTCAGAAAGAGAAGCATTTATGGTCGAACAGGCACAAAGTACATAAAATAGGCGCAAAAGATTATGCACACTTGATCAACTATAAGAATAATGAAGGATTTTTTTCAACTTTACCAGAGGGGGATCATGCATGGAGATCACATCAACTAAGTTAACCCCTTGCTACATTGGGACTGTGTATAAAAGTCCACAGGAATTGCAGGGGTTTACCATAGTGTATTTGTTTGTGAGACCATTGGAGGGTCCCCTGAAACCTGAACCGTGACATGAACTAACAGTACTTTTTACTGACAAGGAGAGACTTGGGATGGATAGCAAAGCTTGGCAGCCAGTCCTTCCTTAGAGATGCAGCTCCTTCCTGTGAGGGAAGCCACAGGGAGACTAGATAGGGGAGGATGGATGAGGAATGGAGGGAAACACACAGGAAGATGGGACGGGCTCTGAAGGGACTAAGTTGAGAGGTGTCAGCAGGTTGGACCTAGCGTTAAAAGCGATGATGCACCTGAGAGTTAGTGGATAGTTGGCTGCCCTCCTGCTCTTTGCTTCCAGTTCATGGTTGCTTTCCATGTTTCATTGCCTGATAAAGATTTGTCTCTGGCTGTTTCATGTTACAGGCTGAATATAGGGGCGTTTGAAGGCAATGAAAGTTAGTGCTGCTGGTGTGATGGCTCAGGCAGGAAGGTCAGACGTTTTAACAGGAGGAATTGCTAGCTTCAGTTCTTTCAATGGAGAGGGAATAGCAATGGTTGGGTCGGTCTCCAGTATGCACGGATTAGTCAGGGAGGTGTGAGTTGGTAGATCCAGGGTGCTCTTAAGAGCTAAGGGCCTCATTAATGGGGATTTGGTGTAGGGCAGCGCAGCACGTCAGCTTGCCTCACTGGCCTGCGTGAAAGGGCAGGAATGCACCTGTATATATGCAATACGGTGCTTTCCTGTACTTTCTCCCTATGCTGGGGCACAATTTGCTGCCTAGCACCAACACAAGCACCCTTGCACCATGGTGAAAGGGGGCCTGTGTTGTCGGCAGGATTGTTTTCGGGCAGGAAGGGGTACCTTTGTGCACATTAACAATCCTGGGAGGTTTTTTCCTATTTCTATATATGTGGAGCAGAATGCAACACAGGTGGAAAGAGGAAAAAATGAGGAGAAATAAAGTTACTTCTCTTTGTTGTACCTCCACTGGAAAAGCATAAGGTGTTGTGCTTCCCCAGGTTTACATGGTTTTGTAAATCTGAGAAGCGTCAAAATCCATGGGTGTTGCATGAGAACGCCCATGGAACACCACCTGAACGCAGAGTAGGTCAACGCAGCTGTTTGCGCTGCCTTGCCTTACCCCATATCTATGAGGCCATTCAAATCCTGACCTCATAAATTTGATTTTGTGGATTGCACCGCTGGAGCGTCACAAAAAGTGATTCTACGGTGGCGCAAGAGGCTCATAAATATGCCTATAAATGTCCAAAAAAGATATGAAGGACAGGTAGGTTCAGGATAGCAAAGTCTTGTTGCCAATATAGACAGGCTAGTCGGAAAGCTGTGAGGCAATGCAGCCAAGTCTCTGGATCACCAGTAGGTCCAAAAAGGAGGATCAGGAGGTCCGAGGAGTGAAAGGAAGAGGCGCAGATGCAGGACAAGAGCAGTCTCTAAATGTATCCCAACAGCTGAACTATGACTGAAGAGCCCTCTGTCCAGAGGTAGGCATGAAAAAAAGTAATCAAAATACAATTTATTTTGACAGCATTTTACTGCAGATCCCAACAAGCTTTGGGCAGTAAGTTAATAAAACAGGACTGGACTTGCCTGCACCTAAGGCCTGGGGATCAGAGGACACCCTAGCAGCGGTGAGGGTGGTCGGAAGGCTATGCTCACGCGCAGGGGCCCGGATGAGGCTGTAGATGCCATTCCTCTCCAGTCGTGTGCGACGTGCAATACCTGTCTTCCTGGAGAGGCTCTTGAAGTCGCACTTCCCCACAGCAGCCTTGCAGGTGTAGAGACCCAAGCACCCATCACAGTCCGAGGGCTTCTGGCAGACGCGAGACTGGATCTCGGAACATGAATGCTGAAAGAGTCAAAACAGAGAAAGCAAAACGATGAGTGAGAAAGAAAGGTTGGAGGCCACAGCCATACTTAATGGTATACGAGCAAACTTCCAAGAATGGTGTCGGCTACAGATCCAGAGCCTTGTTTCACCCGGTGCTTAATTTGAGCAGGTAGTGTCCAGTGCTCAGCACCAGCACTTGATTAGCAACACTGCACATGGTGGCACTGTTTGCCTAATTTACAGATGAGCATAAGAACTGTTGGTTATTAAGACAATATACATAAAAATTACTAATATCTTCTGCCCAAGGTGATGGTTATTAGTTGTGTTGGTACTGTTATTGGTAGCTCTGTGAGGGGCAATGGGTGGTCAAGCTGCAGTGGTCTCCTGACAACAGGCCCCGACACTTAATTTTTTACAAATTAAACCCAAAGGTTAATGGCAGCCATTCTTATGAATATTCCACGTGAGCTTGTGTGATAGGTGGCCCATCACACAGGCTGTGTTTATGTTTTCTTGGGTCAAGTGTACACTCAGAGCCAGCCCACAGATGCCAGCAAGGCAATGACAAGCCTGCACATTTACACTCACAGTGTGATTGACAGCATGGGGCAGGAGCATGCAGCAATGGCCAATCACCATTGGTTTGTCATGTGGGCGTGTTGCAGGCCAAAAATATCAAGCACAGTATGAGTATGGGGCTGGGGCTCCGCCCCCACGAGCATTCCCAGATCTATGCGGCCACAGAACAAGACTATGTGATTACAGGATAAAAGTGGAGATAGTCAGAGGAAGCCAGGTGTGGAGCTGTGTGGTGCAAAAGCTAACATGGGATGTTAGCTTTTTATGACAGTTTATGAGACAGTTAAAAAAATTGGACTTGATTGTTGTGGGAAAATGTGGTGTGCGCCTGTTCTTTTCGGTCCGGCTATGCCCCTTAGTGGACCCTGGGCATGATATGGTCCAACCCTAGTGTACATTGGGCATGCCTGGCAGTATGGGCTCATCACTGATATATTGCTGTCCCTGCTATAATGGTAGTCATTTTGGCATATTGTGGACATCCAGGGAAGGATGACCTCTGAGATAATATTCGCAATCCTTGGCATATCACAGGCCTACTGGCGCCTATCCAAGGCTTATTGCTTGTTTTGGGATGATTGTGGTCACCATTGGCATCATGGAGCTGATCCCGTCATTACGCTGGCGCTGCCATAATGGTAGTCATTCTTTCATATTATGGATGATGGAGCTCAGAGGGGCACAATACTGTTTATTCTTGGTATCTTGGGGGAATCTTTGGCAATGTGGAGCACACCGCTGCCGAATTAGTGGCACAGGCATAATAGCTTTCATTCTTGGCATATTGTGGGCATTCCAAGCATACTCTGGCCATCTCTGACATAATGGTGGAAATTCATGGCATAGGACAGAGATCCATGGTGACGTGGCGTGCAAAGCAGAATCCGTCAACGCTGGGCAGTACCACATGGAAGAACGTCAAAGGTGATTGAAAGGAAACAAATAGGTATTACCGAAACATCTAACCGAGTTTATTTATTCAAAATGAAAAAAGTTTTATTGGATAGAAACGTGTTTATTTTACAGTCTTTACTGCTGTAGCTGCCTTTTTGTGACTTGTATAGAAACATTATATGAACTAAATTGACAAAGTTTTCCAGGGCATTATCATCATCACAGCTTTTATGAGGTACTAAACCATAAAACTGGTGTAGTATTTCTATTGAAAGCCTGTGAGATCTCTAATGCACGTGGTAGCACTGCTGTATAAGCCGTAAGAGCTATCTAGCATGCCTTGAAAAACACATCCATGCGCTACCTAGAAGATATAACACATGTTCCCCAAAGAAGTATCCTCCTGCAGCACATGCCTACTCCAGGCTTGGCCCAGCTAACACCGGCTCTCCTCCCTACTGCGGTGACCAGTCCTAAAGGACTTCATGCTACTCATCCAAAACTTTTCTGTTTTCACAGGCTTTTAAATTCTAAACTGTTTACCATCTAACTCAGGAATTATCCTCCCCAACAGCGCCATGAAATCGCCTGGTGAACGAGCGCTCAATAAATGCCTTTAAATTCAAATTCAAATCTAACGGCTCAACTCCCGGCTCACCCTCATACAGTGGGCATATGATAGAACTCTGTCTGTTCTTGGCCGAACTTAGTACACCACAGCATCCTGGCGCTCAATGAAATCTCAGAGGAGAACCACCACTGCTTTGTCCTCTTCTCCCAGGAGAACATTTTCTTCCTCTATCACCCTTTTGATTTCTCTCACCATCTGGTTGTCAACCAGAGCTATCCCTCTCTCTGACTCTTTCTTAGTCTACATAGTAGCTGTCCTCTGGACACTGGAGGGCGTATTTATTATTATTTCACACTACACGGCACACAAGGGACTTGCAGTGCTGCACTGCATAGCTTGAAAGGAAGAGAGCAGAAATGCTCTATATTTACAAATGTATGCAGTATTTCTGCTAGCTCCTCGAGCTAGCGCCAACACAGGCACTCTTGCACTATAGAGAAATGATGGCTGTATTACGGGCGGGATTGTTTTTGTGCAGGAAGGAACACCTTCTTGTACAAAAACAACAGTTAGAGGCACATTCCTCTTCCATGTGTGCTGCAAAATGTAGCACACATTGAAACAGGAAACGAGGAGAAATAAAGATATTTCTACTCGTTGGGCCTGACTGGGGAAGTTGTAGCATTTTGACTCAATCCCAGGTTTACTAGCTTTAGTAAGTCTGGGAGTGCGCCAAAATCCAATCCATGGGTGGATACATGGAAACGCCTCTGCTCCATCCATAGTACGCCTTCCAGTGTGAATTGTAACATAACGCAAAGCAAGCCGCTGAGTTACTTTACATTTCTTCACAAAGCCAAGCAAGGTACAACAAATCACCCCTTGCGTGGCTTTATAAATATTAATGTAGCCTTTGCATTGCCATAGCGTTGCTTTCTGCAAAGGCTTGATAAATTTGGGCCTGGATGTCTACTTACTCTCTGATGCTCAACTCAAAAAAGTAATGTATTTTTCAGCCTTCAGCTCTACTGCTGCCAGAATCATTTCCTCTCCCATCTATCTGACCACTGACCCAGCCTCCATCTTGGAATCCTTCTCTTCTGCTTCCCTCTCTTCTGAACATTTCTGGTGCTGCAGCAGGTGATTTCAGACAACCACCAAGGCCACTGCTACCAAGAGTACTCCACGATAACCCATGAACATCAAATATGTCTGGAGTATCATGCTACCAGCTGGCAAAAGCTTGCGTTGCCTAAGGTACTTGAAATCTTTGCTCTGGTTCTCTCACCTTCATCCTAAGCATCCTCTATAGCTTTACTCCTTCCTCAAACCCTATAGACACCAGGCAAGCTGGCTTACATGTATCGCAGGCCCCGGTACAAGTCCATCATTCTGGTCTCCAAAATTGACCATGGTCTTGCCTACCCCTCTCCTGAACCACGCCTCGCTCAGCCTATCGGCCACTGTAACCTTGTCTGTATTGTATTGTATTGTATTGTATGAAGGTTTTATACCGCGCATACTGTCTACCCTACGGGTATCCTGGCGCTTTAGATTTTACATTATCAGACTCAGATGAAGAAGAATCATGGGCGCAGAGAAGCACTAACAAGTCGGCGGGAAGAGCCAAGTTTTCAGGCTGCGCCTGAAACTCATAAGGGACTGACTCTGTCTGATGCTCAGGGGAAGTTCATTCCACAGGCGCGCCGCAACCACCCGGAAGGCCCTGCCCCCCAGCCTAGCCCGCTTGACTCTTGGGACTTCCAGCAGACCTGCACCAGCCGATCGGAGTTGTCTCTGTGGCCGGTACCAGGAGAAACACCCCTGCAGCGGAACTGGGCCTTGTTCATGCGTTGCTTTAAATACCATGCACAGAGACTTGAATAGTACCCTCTCCTTGATCGGCAGCCAGTGCAGATCTCGTAGGGCTTGATGTGATGAGGCACGGCGATTTCTTTTTAGTGCCAGCTTTGCCGCTGCCAACTGCACTCTCTGCAGCCTGTCAATGACAAACTGAGGCACCCCCAGATATAACGAGTTGCAATAGTCCAGCCTGCTCTGGACAATGCTCCTCACTACCAGCGACCGTTTGTCGTCTGGCAGGATCGGGAGGAGCAGGTGCAGCATCCGTAAGAGACCGAAACACACGCCAGCTATCCTATTGGCCTGTGACTCCATTTGTAGATTTTTATCAAGCAAGACCCCTAGATTTCTTAAAGTGTCAGACGGGGGCAATGGCTCCTCCTCCGGGGTAAGTCTAAATTCCCTCGGTAGGTGCTTAGTTAATCCTGCTGGGGCACAGTCCAACACCTCTGTTTTCGCCCCATTAAACTGTAGGGAGTTCTTCCTGAGCCACCTGGCTGTATGGCGCATACATTCCTGGAATGTGTCCATTGTGACTGCGTGTTTCCCTTCCAGGGAGAACGCCAGCTGCGTGTCGTCTGCGTAGTTAACCACCTCTACCCCAAATGATTTAATGAGGGGGAGGAGCGGCTGTAGGTATATGTTAAATAGAATGGGGCTGATGGCCGACCCCTGAGGGACCCCATGATCTATTGCCGTTTTGTTAGCAGAGAAGGGTGCCAATGTGACCACCTGCTGTCGTCCTGAGAGGTAGGACCGCATCCATTGTAGTGCACATCCCCGCACCCCCATACTCTCGAGCCTTCCTAGCAAAATAGAGTGGTCAACCGTATCGAATGCGGCCGACATATCGAGAAGCACTAACAACGTGACATTCCCGCTGTCGGCCCGCATTCTCAGTTTGTCCAGCATCAGAGTGAGCGCGGACTCCGTCCCACCCTCAGACTTCAATTCCTACAGCGCCTTACTTTTTCTCAAACCCCTTCTACATCCTCAAGTTTCAGGGCATTTTACTTGTTTGCGCCTCATCATTGAATGCATGCGCCTGTGACCTCAGACTGTACGGACCCTCGCTCTGCCTATCGGAAATCACTATATATATATACCAATCGGTTTCAACCTTACAATTCTTTTCCTTCGTTACGGACTCATTCGCCGCCATTGACCACGCCGGGCTCCAACTCTGACACAGGTATGCGTCTCGCATAGGGATATTTTGTGCTAAGAATAGATATGTTAGACATATTATACCTATAAACTATTATATGTCTTCATACAAACAACCCTAACCGGGTGACCTGTTGGATACCTTGCTAACCGGACTATTGTTAAAAATATAACGCGGATCGCTCGTATTTTAATATCCTTTCCTAAGTGAGCTCATTAGTGCACATCGTCAGATATAAATAGTTACGTCTCACACGATATCTTTTTCTGTGAATAAGGTCTTTACGTCGGGAGTTGGTTGCCGTGATTCTACACAACGCTTCTGCCCCAACCATCGAACGCTCTACAATCAATCTGAATATCGCAACACGAATGAGCAAGGCATGATATTCTCACGTATGTGTCAGGTTGAATTGAGCTATCACGACTGAGATATTTTTTATCAATGGTCAATATAAAAAAACAATTGCCCATAAGATAATTGTTCCCTCTCCTTTACTACTAATTACAGAAGGGCATACCTATTATTGAGACTGTCTGATATGTGTTGCGCCACCTGTGTTCAGAACATTGGATGCCACCGTTAATTAGTACGTTCCAATCCGTCAAGGTAAGATTGCTTCGTCCTAAATAATTTAGTCTCCGTAAGGACGAATCCGCAAGGACAAATTGATATCAACGCTCATCATCTTGTTTTCACAGAATTGATTTGAGAGTGGCTCTTATCAAGATGAGTGCCTAACAACGATGAAGTCCTATACAATCGCTACATTCGTCTGTATGAAGAATTAAAGGTAAACTTGATAGTGTTAAATAGAGAGTCTGAGAAGTGAATCACTACTACTATATACATGTTTTATGAAATCTTCATTCATGGCTATATTTTTTTCACAGACAGCAAGGTAACGAAAATACAGTGCATTATACACCATACCTTTTGAATCAGCAAATCCTGAAAAAACGTATGAAAAGTGATCACTGGTATGTTCCCATTATAAAAGTTAGTAATTCTGTTGTCCCAATTCTTTTAAAACAAGTATTCTCTCACTAGGAGCGTATACCAGAATGAGAGAGACAGTAGTCTACAGCATTTAGAATTATGGAGTTTCAGGACTCCATAAAATAATCCAATTTCTTCCTACATTAAAATAATGTGGCCATTTTCTAGGGTAACCGTCTCCAATTAGATAATAATTAGGCTATAATATGAACTGTAATCCCGTTTGCAAAATCCATAATTAGGTAGGATACCAGCACCAAAAACTTCACTTTTATTCTTTCTCCTTTTCTGAGGCTTACAATTTGAATGGTTATTAGAGTTTGATTTTTGAAAACCGAAATGCTATCAATGTTCCGAATAACATTTTTATATGACCCAGTAATTACTATCTTCCATATCGAATGTCTTTTGTAAATGTTTTTCGTATTTGTGGAGAATACCAATAGGGTTCTGTAACTGTTTTAACTATACATACGTTTTTCTTCATGTGTCCCTATCTTGCGGTATAATTTGTCAATTTTGTAAGAACTATCTGGCAATCTGTTAGAGTATAACCATAAAAGTTTGAAAAAAGTTGTATCTGTTTAAACACAAGTAAAAATATTCTAAAACAAGTACCTTTTGAATTATAGAAACATGCTGATGTTGTCCTGATGAAGACACACTGTTTGTGTCGAAACGCGTTGACAGACAGACATCAACTCCGACAATCAGCTCCGGGAATCATCACAGTTTTTTAATTTTCCCTTTAATACTAGAGACTACTATAACTGAATACTGTACTCTCTCTTTTTTATTGTCTTTTTATATTTCTTGTATTTGAGTGAACATGTTTATCAACTTTTATCAATGTTATTAAATTTCATATGTTATCATGTTATAATAATTATTGGTTACATCATTTCCTTTTACTTGTGTCTATAGTGTTATACTAAGTTTTTGCCAGTTATCTACATTGTTTTTGCCTGGATATTTTATTTTGCTACGGACCCTCCGGAAATGACATAGTCTGTATCTCCTTCCATTCCATTGTACACATGGCTCCAGACGGTACTGTGCATGCCGTTAGGGCTCTAGCCACACCATGAGATACCAGGTCATGTGCACCAGTCCTTTAACATGTCTCGCCTCCTGCAGCGTTTTTCAATTCTGGGCTCCCTAAAATTCTCACACTCACCTCCCACAGTGGCTGATGTTAACCTCTCTACCCCTCTATACTTGAGGGGTGGAAAGATTATCGGCAGCACAGGCAAGAGTATCATTATTGCCCAGGGCGCTACTCCGATCTCCAGCTAGAACCCTGTTTGCACCTCCCAGTTACCCTACAGCACTCTCTCTGCCCCCTGCCGGAGGCTCCAAAGGCTGCTACTTTACCTCACCATATGAATACACTGACCCTTTCCTGTATGTGTTTTCCGCTTATCTATCTCCACTTGCTTGCTGTATAACCCAGCTATGTATACAATTCTTCTCAGCATTTCTGACAAAAATTTACTGCAAAATTAAAATAGTCACATTTCTATACCGCAAACGTTTGTGTCTTTTAGACCATGGTGTTCAAAACGGCCACCGAAATAACCAAGTGCAAATAATATTTGTCTGTGTGTGTTTGTACCAAATTTGTAGTATATTAAAAACGTGGGTAGATCGCGTAAATGGCCTTTGTCATCGTTTTAGATAAATTAACGCCTAATTTTTAGGTGAAGCCTACCAAAAAGCACAGCTGTCCGGTTTGTAAAGACATGTTGGGACATTCTTTTTTTTTTTTTTTTTGGTTAAAAACTTTTATTGAGCAATCACATAAAATTACATAGATGGGCCCACAACCACACGGGCTGGCTGCTAAGTCGCATAGTACGACACATGAAATAAACAATCATTTCCTAGGTCAGGCCAAATCGTAGAACGAAATTGCTACAGACATAGAACAGGATACAACAATTTTCTATATAAAACATGAAAATACCCAACACAAACATAAGGCGAGTGCAATAATCAAGTCTGCCCAAATAGCAGAGGGGGAGGTCACGAAACAGGAGAACAAAAATACATCAATGAGAGTCGGGAAGGCCGTGAGGGGGGGGGAAGCAGGGAGGACAGGAAAATCCTAGAACAGAGCGAAAAATTTCGGGAACGTCAGCCTAAGGAGACAGGGTAACATCGGAGGTGGCAACCAAGGGAGGGGTACAAATTTCTCCACGGTATGCATTCCATTGACCCCAAATTTTCGTCCACGCCCCCGGCCTGCCCCTAGCCATGTAGACTGTCTTCTCACGGAACATGGACCAGTCCATGTTGTCCTCCCACACTGAAACCTCAGGAGGTCGGGATGCGCCCCAGAGTTGCGCAATGTCACGCTTCGCGACCATGTAACCCAGGGTCGCCCATCTAGTCTGGGCCACAGAGTAATCGGAGGGTTCCCACACATTCAGCAGACATCGACGGGTCTCAGGCCGCAGGTCAACACCAGTCACCTCAGTCATCAACGCAAGCACATCCACCCAATAAGCTGCCACCACAGGACACTCCCAAAGTATGTGCATAAAGGTAGCGCTCATCCCACAGCCACGCTTACACAAGCCATCCGGGGAAAAACCCATCACGACCAGACGCGGACCAGTCACATACACCCGGTGGAGGATCTTAAGTTGCACCAAACGAAGACGGGCGGGAATGGCGACCTCCTTCGGGGAGGAGAGTGCCGACTGCCAGTCCTCGTCATCTAGTTCCAAGCCATCACCTACCCACATTTCTCGGAGTCGGACCAACAAATGTTGGGACATTCTTAAAGCTTCCCTGGGAATATAGTCCGCCCATTGCTTACCATTGGCTCTGTAGTTTGTAACTCACATTTGCTCACTTTCTATTTGCTGGCTTTATTTGTTTTAGGATGCCTAGCATGTCTTTGACCATCCTAGGGAGAATAGCCTGTCACCATCACTCCTTGCATTCTTCCATGAGTGCTCGCTTTCTGCATACAGGCCTTTGAATGTGCAACAAATGTCACAAGATAAAATGTAAAGACAAAGGTCAAATGTCAGACTCTGTATTTCAAAGGAGCTTGGTGTTTAACTTTCTTTCTATGACTTCAAAATGAGAGGATTTATGTGACAATCCTGCTGAGTACCCATGTGGCACACAACTAATTTTAAATGTCTGTAAATGAACTGTGCAAACATTTCAGAATTTGTTAGAATTAGGAAAGCAAAAATGAAGCACTTTTTTGTAATTCTGAAGTGTGGAGGAAACAAATATTTTAATTTGATCAAACCAAATCAATATAATTGGTCATTCAATTTCCACACATTATCGTTTGTGTGCTGTATATTTTTATCAGTAAAACTGTATGTCTGTGCAAATGTAATGGTCAGTAAGGCAGGTGCCACTGTGAGGTTCAGTGAGGGGAGGCAGGTGCCACTGTGAGGTTCAAGAGGTGAGCCGGGTGCCCCTGAGGTTCAGTGAGGTGAGCCGGGTGCCACTGAGGTTCAGTGAGGTGAGCCGGGTGCCAGTGAGGTTCAGTGAGGTGAGCCGGGTGCCACTGAGGTTCAGTGAGGTGAGCCGGGTGCCACTGAGGTTCAATGAGGTGAGCCGGGTGCCATTGTGAGGTTTAGTTTGGCGGGTATCACTTGTGAGATTCAGTGAGGTGAGGCTAGTGTCACTGTGAGGTTCAGTGAGGTGAGGTAGTGCCACTGTGAGGTTCAAGAGGTGAGGCGGGTGCCACTGAGGTTCAGTGAGGTGAGCCGGGTACCACTGAGGTGAGCCGGGTGCCACTGAGCTTCAGTGCGGTGAGCCGGGTGCCACTGAGGTTCAATGAGGTGAGCCGGGTGCCATTGTGAGGTTTAGTTTGGCGGGTATCACTTGTGAGATTCAGTGAGGTGAGGCTAGTGTCACTGTGAGGTTCAGTGAGGTGAGGTAGTGCCACTGTGAGGTTCAAGAGGTGAGGCGGGTGCTACTGAGGTTCAGTGAGGTGAGCCGGGTACCACTGAGGTGAGCCGGGTGCCACTGAGCTTCAGTGCGGTGAGCCGGGTGCCACTGAGGTTCAATGAGGTGAGCCGGGTGCCATTGTGAGGTTTAGTTTGGCGGGTATCACTTGTGAGATTCAGTGAGGTGAGGCTAGTGTCACTGTGAGGTTCAGTGAGGTGAGGTAGTGCCACTGTGAGGTTCAAGAGGTGAGGCGGGTGCCACTGAGGTTCAGTGAGGTGAGCCGGGTACCACTGAGGTGAGCCGGGTGCCACTGAGCTTCAGTGCGGTGAGCCAGGTGTCACTGAGGTTCAGTGAGGTGAGCCGGGTGCCATGTGTGGTTCAGTGAGGTGAGGTGGGTGCCACGTGAGGTTCAGTGAGGTGAGGCGGGTGCCACTGAGGTTCAGTGCGGTGAGCCGGGTGGCACTGAGGTTCAGTGAGGTGAGCCGGGTGCCATGTGTGGTTGAGTGAGGTGAGGCGGGTGCCATGTGAGGTTCAGTGAGGTGAGGCGAGTGCCACTGAGGTTCAGTGAGGTGAGGCGGGTGCCAGGTGAGGTTCAAGAAGTGAGGCAGGTGCCACTGAAGTTCAGTGAGGTGAGGTGGGTGCCATGTGAGGTTCACTGAGGGCAGGCGGGTGCCATGTGAGGTTCAGTGAGGTGAGGCGGGTGCCATGTGAGGTTCAGTGGTGTGGGGGAAGGCTGTGTGAGGATGTGAGGTGGGACGTGCTAGGGTGAAGTGACTCGGAAATTGACGTCACTGGGGTCGCCAGAGGTAGAAGTTTCTAGCCTGGCTTCAGGCATACCCCTGGTGAACCTGGCACTGCTCTTGTGACCCCTGACCTCAGAGGTGGCGAACGAAGGGCCAAGAACAGAAGGGAAGTCTCTGCTGAGCACTGCTCTCTGTCTACAGGTCTCAATGAGACATTCCCTAGGCTTTCAGTTCTGTGAGGCAAACACGTTCAGAATACACTTAAAAATATATCATAAAATGAAACAAATTAAAATAATTCATATTTTTACACATGGTACTGTGCTTCATTACAGTGAATATATGAAAACTAATGTGTTAGATTAGAACAGAACCTTCACTGTCGTTCTTAACGAGAGCGATGACTCCGTAAAAGTGGCCATAAAACAAAATGTATTAGAAATGAAAGTAAACGAAGCCGGTGACATCATTAATATTCAATGTGTATGGTCGCATTATTTCCGGAATATCGAGGAAAGAATGTCGAAGTCACACAATATTGATAGGTAAGTATGTACTAGGAAGGATTGACTCTATAGGGAAGTCTTGAACCTGCCCTTTAAAAAAAAACATTTATCACGGTTGTAGTTTTGGACTGCACACCCCCTTGAAATGACCGGCTACCCGCACACTAGCTCACAGGAAAATTCTATCAAACTGGCAGAATTTTCATCTGCGGAAATGCAACTTAGGTGGACAAATTCCCGCCATTCCTGGTAATGGGAAGTTTTTCTTTTATTGGCTATGCGTTATGTCAGGTGACACTGTGGGCTGTAGCCCGTGGGATGCACGAACCAGGTCACAAAACATATAATTAATGTTGAATGATAAATTGCCCTCACTGTTTGTAATAAGGATGCTGCGAGTTATCAATTAAAGCGGGGACCTAATGGAGCCATACAATAGTACATACATCTTCACTGCTGCCCGTTTAATACTTTGGGGCAGTTTTACTATTTTATCACATAGCGCACTGCAGCAGCTGCAAATGCTGCGCTGCGCGAAAAGGAAAGAGGGGCGAGCGTCCCATTTTCTAAAATAAGACACTCTTCGCACCCTCACTAGCGCCAGCGCTAGAATCAGCTGCCGTGCGCCACAGAGACACCTTCGCGCCAGTGTGCAAGGGTGTCTGGCTGAGTGTAGCATAGGTTTGTACTAGAAGGCCACCACTCCAGAACAAAATACTGTGCTGAGACTCACTTTAACCATTCTCCCACTTTGTGGTGGGCTGTAAAGTTCAGACACATGCAAAGTCGGAAAAGGAAGGAGAAATGAAAGCACTAAAACCAAGTTTATGGTCCTGAACCCAAGGCAAAAACTGCGGCCGAATCCATTATTGGGAGCCTCAAGGCTCGAGAGAGTCTCCACCTTTGAATATCTTGGTGTAACTCTCAATGAAACTATGTCTTGGGGATCACATCAGAGCAGGGCCAACCTCAAACTGGTACAGACCACAGGGGGTATCACGCGGATGATGAACGGCTCCACATACCGTCCGCTGGGGCCGCTCATCCAGATCTATAAAGCACAGGCCAGGGGTGCTACCATGTATGGTGCGGAACTGTGGGGACATACATCTTGCCGCAGTTTGTCCTTAACTGAGAATAATTTCATCAGGCAGATAGTTGCACTTCCGGCCAGCACCCCACTCCTCCCCCTGAGGCTAGATCTGGGACTGCGACCAATAGCTGACGAACTAGGGTTGAGACCCATAGCCTTCTGGCGAAGGCTGTGGAGTAGCGAAGAACTTCTTGCCTATAGGGCGGAATTGATGGAGCTATTAACCCATCCGAAAGCGCTATCGATCCCCTGGTTAAAATATATCCAGAAATCCTGTATGATCCTGGGGTTTCCTGACCTTTGGTCCAACCCCGCTAATGCCTCATTAAACATCTCAAAGAGAGCTCTGGCCATTGCTTATCATGAACAAAAATTAGCCATGGCCCTAGTCAGCCAGGGTGAAGGGTCACTAACCTCTGTATTTGTGCAAAGTAAGGATTCGTACAGGCTGGAGAGGGTCTTAGATGTTATTTCCCCCGTGCTGGCCAGGAAGCTGTTACTCCAATGGAGATATGGCACACTGCCCCTACGATCTTTTACCAGCTCCTGGTCAGTACCCCCTTCCACAAGGCAGTGCCCGGCCTGCGCAGGTGCGGAGGAAAGCGATCTACACGTGGTCCTGTTTTGCCCAGTGTATAAGGCAGCGAGGAAATATTGGCTCCTACCATTGATTAGAAACCTGGGTTGTAGGGAGTACCTCCCAATGTATAGAATTTTAAAAACCGATGCTTCAAGCCTAACTGTGTTTGTAATAGCAAAATTTCTTACTAATGTCTGGCACACTCGCACCCGTATTTTGAAGACGCACGCCCCCTCCTAATGTCAAGGTCCACAGTTTTAAATGTAATTTTATTAGCTCGTAATTCTAAGGTTTTATATTGTATAAGTATGCATTGATTGATTATGCATGTTGATTTTATAGTGATTTATATATGTTTTATTGTATATCTTTGATGGCCAATGGCCGAAATAAAGATTGAATGATGATGAAAGCACTTCTTCGTGGCACTTACTTGAGAAGTGCGCAGTTCTCAACCCAATCTACTTTATTTAGTAAATTGTGTTTAGCTTGAGAAACTTTGGGTGGTTGCATCAGAACGCCTATGTACCACCCTCGGTAAGCCTCCATGGGGCAAACCAATGCGAAGCAGCGCTATCCACTGCGTCACTTTTGTGACGTAAACACAGCGAAAAATCTTAGGAAATCTGCCCCTCAGTTTATTTCACCTTCCTCGGCTAGGACTGGGACAGTAGCAGAGCCGTTTTGCAGAATACATTTGAGACCTGTACTGTGGAACCGAACACTTCCATGTGATGCTTCAAGTTTATTGCAAACAGGATTTTAAGCAGTTACATTTCTATACAGTAATACACCGACTCTTCTATACTGATTTTTATTAATCAAATAATCATACTAAAATGTCATCTCCTGATCAGCTAACACATTGAAGTGTTAAACTGGCGCTGGTGTTCTGCTCAGAGAGCTACTTTCACCTCTGCTAACTTTGGCACTTGGAGGTCACAATTCAACTGAAATTACTAATTACAGAAGAAAAGTGATGTCATTTTTCTTATTACTTGTTTAGCTATATAGAAAAATGAAATTCTTTTATTACAAATCAGTAATAATGTCATTTTCGTATTACTGGGAATTAGTTAAATACCTTTCTTATTACAGAACTGTAGTGTTGGCATTTTCCTATTACCGATAAATCTTTATTTGTAAATACGAGATAAACAGATGTTTCTTAGTATTTACTTGTAAGTAGTTATATCTCTTTCTTATTACGAGTCAGTAGTGATGTAATTTTCTTATTACAGAAGAGTAGTGTTGTCATTTTCTTATTAGGGATGAGTCGCTTAAATGTTCCAATTACAGATGCATAATAAAGTAATTTTCTGCTCTGTGCCTAGCACTGAGTAGTAACGTAACGCCAAACTACACTGTAATAAAATAGGAAAACTAGTGCTGAACTTAGGCAAGCATTATCTCTCTACATACGGGATAAAGTGTGCCACCATACATTGTAAACACATTGCAACTCACCAACAGGTTTTGTGACCAGAAAGAGTAAGTATGCTGAAACTGAGTTACCATGTAAGGCCACAGATCTCTGTATTACCTTGCCATGTCTTTGTAATGTACAAGGGTGTAATATATGGCTAAACCCTCACCATGTCCTGCTATTATATGTTTCCCTCTTGCTCCTTCTGAGGAAAGAGTTCTGGCTTCTGATAGGTGGAATCTGATCACTACAGTGTACAGCTAGTAAATTGTTCATAATTTCATTGGTGCTGTTTATGCAGGATAGGAAGGAAATAGATGTATTTCCTTAACGTGTTCTTTGTAATAAAAACAAACTATGCACGGAATGAATTTTCAGGGAATAAAAGAGAAGAGAAACTTACTCTAGAAACGCCCTCTGCCCTTTACGTTAGTTTTTTCAGTCACATTGAGTGTTCTGCCCAGCGACCTATTAGCAGGACGGAGATAGACACACAACTCAACTATAATCGTTTATAACAGTTGAGTAGTGATGTAACGTGTTCTACGTGAGTCATGATGCCACTATTACCCTGTAATAGGAACAGTTTGTGCTGATTTGCATCCAGTTCGCGTGCATGCTTCCCTGTATTACAACACTTCAACTTTAACATTTGTACTGATTTTTACACATAGGAAACAATGAGTTACTGATTTTATCCTTAAAACAGAAAACAACAGAAGGTAGATAAGCCTTGTGTGCGACTCTGTAGGCGGTCAGTGATGTTTGCAAAGCCACCATCTGTGCATAGTCACAGCATAGAGAGTTCAAACAAGGTGTAGAGAATCCCTTGGATGTGTGTTTCCACTACCATACTGGTGTTTTAACATCAGTGTAATGTCGTGTTGTAAGTGGGTGCTTATAGTGCTAAACCCCGACTGACATCCAAATGCAAGTGCACATTTACTGGTTATCTGTAGAAACATACCACCAGCTGCAAGGTACACTTTCTATGGCAGAGTAAGAGAAATTGAATATGTATAATTAAATAACATGGGCTAAAACATATGTGGACAAATACAGGTGGAAGTGTTAAAACATAACTACTGGGAAAGTGGGAGCGCTGGGTCATGTACTCACAGTATCTGTAAATTGGCATATCCTGGTCATATACTCACAGAATCTGTGTAAGTGGGAGCCCTGGGTCAAGTACTCACAGTATCTGTGAAAGTGGGAGCCCTGGGTCATGCACTTACCGTATCTGTGAAAGTGGGAGCCCTGGGCCATGTGCTCACAGTATCTGTGTAAGTAGGAGCCCTGAGCCATGCAGTCACAGTATCTGTGTAAGCAGAAGCCCTGGGTCATGCACACTCAGTATATGTGTAAGTGGGAGCCGTGGGCCATGTACTCACAGTATCTGTGTAAGTGGGAGCCCTGGGTCATCCATTCACAGGATCTGTGTAAGTGGGAGCCCTGAGTCATGCACTCGCAGTATATGTGAAAGTGGGAGCCCTGGGTCATGCACTCACAGGATCTGTGTAAGTGGGAGCCATGGGTCATGTACTTACAGTATCCGTGTATGTGGGAGCCATGGGTCATGTGCTCACAGTATCTGTGTAAGTAGGAGCCCTGAGCCATGCAGTCACAGTATCTGTGTAAGCGGAAGCCCTGGGTCATGCACACTCAGTATATGTGTAAGTGGGAGCCGTGGGCCATGTACTCACAGTATCTGTGTAAGCGGGAGCCCTGGGTCATGCACTCACGGTATCCGTGAAAGTGGGAGCCCTGGGTCATCCACTCACAGGATCTGTGTAAGTGGGAGCCCTGAGTCATGCACTCACAGTATCTGTGTAAGTGGGAGCCCTGAGTCATGCACTCGCAGTATATGTGAAAGTGGGAGCCCTGGGTCATGCACTCACAGGATCTGTGTAAGTGGGAGCCATGGGTCATGTACTTACAGTATCCGTGTATGTGGGAGCCATGGGTCATGTGCTCACAGTATCTGTGTAAGTGGGAGCCCTGGGTCATGCACTCACAGGAACTGTGTAAGTGGGAGCCCTGGGTCATGCACTCACAGGATCTGTGTAAGTGGGAGCCCTGGGTCATGCACTCACAGTATCCGTGTAAGTGGGAGCCCTGGGTCATATACTCACAGTATCCGTGTTGAACCTGCCGTAGCCTCTGAGGTGGCGGATTGGCCTCAAGCTTTGACTCCTGGGGCGGCGCCGCAGGTGCTGGCGGGGCTTCGCCGCGCTCTCCGGCTGGCCATAGTGTGGGAGGGAGCTGCTGACACCGCCGCTGCCGTCCATGGCACCAGACCCATCCTCTCCTGGCATCTCCATGGACCTGCTGGGCACCCTCCTCCTCCTTGGCACACATTGAGCACTCCTGCTGTCTGGTTCTGCCAGAGAGGGCCCCCTCTCCGCACTGGCAGACCTTGTCTGGACCTCACTGGTGGACCTGGCGTGTCCACCCCTTGTCCTGCCAGCCAGCACCAGCAGAGACAGGTGCCCCAGAAACATGGCGGCGGTGCCCACTGAAGAGAGCTTCATCGTTTGGGAAGTGTCTCCAACAGTAGGCGGTCCAAGGCCTGTCTATTGGGAGTTAGGCCTCTACCCCGTCACCTGTGGCTCTTATATTATGCATTTTCTTGCCACCCCCACCCCGTCACCCCCCAGACACCCACATTCCAGCTTCCAGTGCATGCACCTGCAGACCTGCCTCTGCTTGGAAACTCCTTGGCACGGGCCCCGCCCCCTTTTCCGAAAGCTCTCACAGGAGCCCGGCCATTGCGCCTTAATCCCCCCCTTTGTCGTGATGGAATATTTTCCTATCACAGGTGTCAGGACACCGCGGCGCTGCGTTAAAAGAGATCCTCTTAAAGACGTCTTTACAAAAGTGCAGGCTTAAAATAATTCTGTGAACGCGCGTCCCCAATCAGGGGAATTTGTCAGGCTTAAAATATCCGAGAACACACGTCTCCCTGGGGGAGGAGGGGCGCTGGGTTACCTCAGTTTCCACTGGAAACACTCCCTGCAAATTGGTTTCTCCTCAGATTAATTTGGGGTTCTCCGTCTGTGCCGTGAAACGGGACCCGAAAGAGCCCACAGATGGCCTGACCTGTCACCCCACGCCATAGCACCACCTGCGCCCAGTATCTGAACTCTGGCTGGGGGGCGCTGGGGACAACGGCCCGGCCGCACTCAAAATGTCCTCCAAATTGTGCCAAACGTCCTTGGGTCAGCTTTCCTGTGACGCACTTGTCCATTTATGTGTTAATGCTGGGTGTTCGATTATGTAGGGCAAAACTAGGCCATACACAACTCCAGATTGAACAGCGGTAATCGCTATGGGGGTTGTATAGTTCCAAGGTTCGTTTTTTGCAACCTTTGCCGACATCCTTGGAAACATGTGCAGATTGACGATTTTTTCATTTATTTTTTTTGTTGCGTGAAAATTGTGACGTTTGCCAACAGTTAAGTCACACGAATTCATATTTAACAAATAGGCTTGGCAAAAGATGAACAATGCAAGAAAAAGAAAATAATTTTGCCTGTTGGGGAATCGCCTTTGTTTAGTTTAGTAAAAGATAAACTTGGAGAGAATAGTTGTGCAAGCATTTTCCAGTTTGGTTGGTTTCAGGTAGAGGGAGTATTATTCTTATTTCCAGCGAAATTTATCTTGGAGTCCAGAAAATCTGTGCTTGGGTGAAGGTAAATCTGGAAACTTTCACGACAAATTTCACTAAAGATAAACACAGGGGGCCCGATTCACAGAATGAATTTAAGACTCAATCCTAAACTTACTACTATTTTGGTATTCACAGAATGCACTTACTACTTTTGGCATTCACAGAATGAATTTACTACTTTTGGTATTCACAGAAGTTAGGATTTTGTCTTAAGTCTGTTTTAAGTCTGTCTTAAGTCTGTGTTAAGTTTGTCCACGTTTCACCTTTACATTTTGTCATCCATTCATTCTTTCATCCATCATTCTATCTTTCACCATTCCATCCACCTACTGGCCATTTCACCAAATTATTCGTTCACAAATCCCTCATCTGTGCATGCATCCATCCATCCATCCATCCCACCCATACATCCATCCATCCATCCATCCCTACCATACATCTATCATTTCACTTACTCATCCATCAATTAAACCTTTCATCTACCAATTGAACCTTATGTCCATCTATTCATCCTCTTAGATTTCCATTTACTCTGCCATCCTGTCACCTACCCAGCCACCATCCGCTCAGACTTCCATTCACTCTGCTATTCTTTCACCCTATGATCCATTCTTCAATTTTCTCTGATTTCCATTTACTCTGCCATCGTTTCACCCACCCACCTACCCATCCATTCAACCTCTCAGATTTCTATTTACTCTGCCATCATTCCATCTCAGATTTAATTTACTTTGCCATCCTTTCACTTTGCCATCCATCCGTTCATCCTCTCAGATTCCCATTTACTCTGCCATCATTCCATCTCAGATTTAATTTACTTTGCCATCCGTTCACTTTGCCATCCATCCGTTCATCCTCTCAGATTTCCATTCACTCAGCCATACATCTATCCTCAGTTTTTCATTCACTCTACCATCCTTTCACACACCCAGCCTTCCACCCTCTTAGATTTCCAGTTATTTTGCCATCCTTTCACCCACCCACCTATCCAACCATCCATTCTTCCACCCATCCATCTCTCAGATTTCCATTTATTTGGCAATCCTATAATTCCCCATCTGCCCTTTGTTTTACCCACCCATCCACCAATCCTATTACCCACCCATTCTCTCACCCACTCATTCACCCATCCTTTTACCTCTTTATCTACCCATCCTTTCACCCACTCATTTTTTCATTAACCCCTCCATTCATTCATTCATTCATCCACCAACCCACCCACACTTTTCCCTGCGCATCCTTTTCCCCACTCATCCTTTCAGCCATCCTTTAACCTACCCATCAGTTCTCCACCCAACCTTTCACCAACTCATCCATCCTTCCTCTCATCCCCGTCTTTTCACCTACTCATCTATCCATCCATTCACTAACTCATTTATCCACTTGTCTGTCCTTCTTTCCCTTTTCTATCAACCCATCCTTCTTTTTTCATTTTTGTGTTAATTGTGAGCTTTTATCTGACAAATTGCAGATAAACGAGGCTCTACACCTGCTGTAGCTGCAAAAGTGTGGGATTCACAACCCTTCAACCTTTCACCCTCCAATTCATCCATCCTCTCTGATTTCCATTTACTCTGCCATCCTTTCACCCACCCATCCATCCATCATTTTTGATTCATATTTACTCTGCCATCTTTCCATCTGCGATTTCCATTTACTTAGCAATCCTTTCACCCTTCCTTCAAACCACTCATCCTCTCAGATTTCCGTTTACTCTGACATCCATCCATTTTTCACCCACCTCTCCATCCATCTTCTCAGATTTAAATTTTCTCTGCACTCCTATCATCTACCCATCGTCTACCCACTCCTTTCACTCACTCCTCCTTCCTTTCATCCTCCATACTTTCAACCACGCATCCAACCATATTTTCATTGACTCATGCATCCACTCGTCCATTGTTCTTTCTCTTTTCTATCAATCCATCCTTCTTTTTTTCTTTTTAGTGTTAATTATAAGATTTCCTCTGCCAAGATAGGCATAAACGGGGCCCATAAAGAACCCCACCCCGCTGTAGCTGCTGAAGCGGGGGGTCATGGCGCTTCTGCATATATTTATTTACCAAGGAGTACAACACATGACAGTGACTCACGCATAATTGTGGGAAGGTTCTTTGCTCCAAAGGATCCTGGCCATGAGTCTTCATCTTCGACTTAAAATGATCATTAGCACTCCTCTTTACTTTTTGAATTTTGGAGGAAGCCCCCTTCCAGTCTGGGTTGTGTGTTTTGCTGCTATTTTTATTTTAAAATCAGCCACATGCACTGAAACCCATTGAGTTATCCCATTCTGCAGCAAGAACTTTGAGAAACTCCTGCACACGGTGTTATATACCCTACTAGGTGCTTTGGTGCCACCAGTCTGGCACCAGTAGCATAGCAAGAATGCCCTGGCCTGGACCCAGGTGCAAGTAAGGAAAATGGAGCCTTTGAATGCTGTTGTGGTAGAAATATACTTTTGTAAAGAAACAAGGGAACCCAAGAAAGGTCTACCAGGTACCTTGGGAGTTAAACTATTATAGAGAACATTGGTCCCTAGAAATACAACAATGGGGTGGGGAAATGAATATAGACCTGGTCAGTACTATATTTGTAGAACTTGTCCAGCCGGACAGAGGTCTGATATTTAATATTTTGAATCAAATAAGAACAATACAAACAACAATTCAAGTGGGACAAAAGCCTGCTTCCTACTAGGTCGGGAAGGCCAAACAGTGGGGACACAAAAGGCTCAGGCAGAACTGTAGGTTTGTTAAAGACAAGATTTTTCAATATAACGAACAAATTGCAAAGAGAACATCTTTAAACTAAAAATGGCAAATTAAAGCAGTGCATAAGGTGTATAGGGTGTCGACGGCGTTTAGATCCATTTAAACAATAAATCGATCATCATCAGGACATTTAGAATTGGCATGCCTGTATACAATTGCCTGTAATAAGAAGTAGCAATTCCAGCGTAGATAGAAATAGATGAAAAGCTGATGGCACAGTTGGCGGGCAGCAGGACCAAGAAGAAGTCACGAGTATATGTTGGGAAACCCAGACCGCTTATGGTGTCAGAGGCGGTGGCGCGATGTTATGAGGAATAACCCATACAGTAGTTGGAAAGAAAACCCTCAATGGCGTGTATTTGGTATAAGAAATGGAGCCGCCAAAGCGGACTCCTGGGTCCAGATAGGGAATGGCCTTGGTCCAATTTCCTAGGAGGCAGCCAGTGTATGTCGGCTTCTGGGATGCGGAAGTGCTGGTGCCACTGCACCTGATCCACCATTGGCAGCTACACCCCTATGAAATGAATGAAATTAGGATTTGTAGCGCGCGCTAATACCCAGCGGTGTCTAGGCGCGGCGGCTCAGCCTGAAAGTGTGAGCCTGCGCGAAGGATACGAGAAGGACAACTACTTGCAGAACAGCAGGGTTTTTGGGGATTTGCGGAATGCCAGGATGCTGTTTTCTGTCTTCAGTCCTATTGAGAGTGAGTTCCACACCTCACTGTCTGGCACCTCTGCCGATTCGGATGCAGTTTGTGATCAAATACTGTGTGGGAAAGTGCCTTTTTAGGTCTCGGCTAGGCAGCGCTTGCGCTGTCTCATTGAGACATGCAGTATATACTATAGCAGGGAAGCTTTGTTTAAGCTCCACCCATTCTCTGCCCATCTTTAGGATTGGTTTACATCCTAAATGCTGCATTCTGATTGGTTTTCAGCTTGTTAATCCCTCCTCCTGCCGGTCATGTCGTCATCTGTATACTTCCACGGCTATCAGCCCCTTTACTTTGAAAACTATTTTGTTCCCCTAGCTTACCCCCTCCCCTTTCACAGTCCGTGACTTCTCATGCCACCACCACCCCCTACCCACTCCTGTTTGTGCCTTTTGGCTCGTTGTAGTGAAAGAGCCACTTTTGTAGTCTGGCACCCTATGATGACCACCAACTACCACCATTTTAATTGATTTTAGTGTGTTATTTTACCCTAGCCTTACTGTAGGATGGTCCTGCATTTGACTGCTCCCCTTCTGTTCTGTAATCTTGCTGTCTTTCAGTGGGAGCTGTTATGGAGTGGAACAGTCTTGCCAAGAGCAGAGCGTGTGGGATGTGCATTTGAAGGTGTGCAGTTGTGCAGGAATGTGTGTTGTATTGTGCATTGGTGAGAATTATGAGTTCTTACTATTGTCTTTGACCATTCTGTTTTCTGACTTTACCTTGCTTTATGGCAGTGCTGACTATCGCCTTTGACATGCTCTCATGTCATCTTGCTTTTCAATTCCATCTTGCTTTGGGCCTTTCTGTCCTGCACGAAGCTGCAGAGCTGAAGAGGGCATGTTTTGCTTTCACTTGTTTTCTGCACTCTGTGTGCTAGTAGAAACCATTCTTATCAGAGGAATGTACAGGCTCCTCCTCGAAGTCATAGCAAAGGCCTGATCAACCGATGCTGTGTCCTTGGCACGAAGTGGTACGGAATCTGATGGGAAAAGGAGGCGAGGCATGCTAGAAGCTTCGACCAACGTTTCCACTTGTATTAAAAGCGGGAGCCTCCACCGGTCTGGTGGAAGTTTGGAAGTTTGGATTCCGAGTGAGGGCAGACGTGTCTATCTCGGATTGAACCCTGATTGCTGAGCTCTGATCCCCGGCTGTGTGAAGACTTCCCCCGGCCAGAAGTGGGTAGTGTATGCATCAGGTGATGTATTGAGTTTTGTGGTTATTGCCATTGTGAAGTGAGCCAGTGGCTGTGATCGTTTGAGGTGTTTTCTTTGTGGCGTGGGAGGTGCACATCCAGAGTGATCTTCTACTCTGTATATATATCTTTCTGATCTCTTGCAGGACATCCAGTGTATCCTACCTTATATCAGTTATTGCTTGTTCATTAATCAGTATAATTATTGATTCATGCCATTTAGATTATAAGTTTGCTCAATTATTGATTCATGCCTTTAGATTATAGGTTTGCTACATATATTTGGATCTAATGCATTTGGTATCTGAGACAACCTTTGTTTAGAGAGTATTATGTAATAAACCCCAAGCCTTATTCTAAAAGTGATAGTCTTTGCATTTTGTTAAATAAAACTCCTTTTCAATAGGTGCTGTTTTTTTTTTTGCAGAGTTTTATATAGCGCGAACTAGACCCGAACCGAATCAGGTATCAGAGCGCTTTACATAGCACCAGTTACGTTACATGAGGACACAATTTCATTTTTTTTAGGCACAGGGAGATTAAGTGATTTGCCCAGAATCACAGGAGGTTGTTGGCGTCGTTACCGAGACTCGAACCCAGATCCCCAGGTCCGAGGTCGAGCGCCTTAGCCGTTAGGCTTGTTTTGTGTTGCAGTCTTGCTGTGCCAGGGGTGGTAAGACATGCTTAAAAGTGTATATTATTCAAGGGTGTAATGATATATTTGCCTCCCAGGTGGGAGTGCAGTGATTGGGTATGGCTTATTGGCGAGAAACCACATTCAAAACACTCACCCGCAATCCCGTTTCAAGTGCAATAGGACTCGCATAAATGCGAGTTCTATTGCATTGCCAATGCTTGTTTTTAAAGTAGTGCACATTAACATGCCTTACTTGTATGCATGCTCGCACAAGGAAAAACAGAAAGTATCTCCCGGCTGCCACAGTTTGAGAAGGGGAGGAGGACACGGCGAGAAGAGGAGGGAGAGCCCTGCGGACTCGCTCTGGTGCTTACACCCTCCCTCGGATCCCGACCTGTGCCAAGCGTGGCTCGTTGGCTCTGTGACCGCGCTGCCCTTTCCCTGCAGACAGCTCTGTCCACTGGTGCTGAGCACTCCTAGGTGCTTTTGATTTTATGAACCCTGCTCGGTGGGGGATGGAGCTCTGTGTAGCCGCTGTTTCCTGTGACTTTTCTATAAATACATGTAGCCGCAAGCTCACAAGTGTGTGTAAACAGTGAGGGTGTGATGACCCCCACTCCACGAACAAAGTCTTCGCATTTGGGCCGTGCCAGCTCACCAAAGAATGTGGAAGCAGCTTTCCCAGAGAGAGCCCAGAAGTGTCTTTCAGGTTTTTTGCTTTTTTTGACAAGTTAACTTTGCTGTTTTTAGAGGAGAAGGCGGGATGGTCTGGTTGCTAATTTGTTGACCAAGTGGCGTAATTCTGGGCTAGTTTATAATTTTTTTTATCTCACAGCTGGGTAGATTCCTGGCAAGTTATAGAGCGTCAGGAAGCGCGCTGAACGCCAGCGTTGGTGCTATAAAAAGTCAATCAAACGATAACGCTGCACAGATCGCCACAGTTTGAGAGAGGCAGTGTGTTTTTGGCCGCAAATGCCATCAGATCTATAAAAGTGGGGAGACAGAGAAGTATGCAGGGGTGACGGGCAGGGGGGGTCTGTACAGAGGAGCAGGGAAGACACTTCACCGAAGGCGGGGGCTGGAATTTAAGGAGAGGGTATGGCCCTGCCAAAGGGGGCTGGACGGCTAATGTGGCCGGACACTTGATGCAGGGGGTTGAGGTATCTGAAAGGCATGGGCATAGCTTGGTCAGTAAGATGGGGGGTGTAATCTTCAGATTCTTTAACAATCCTGCTGGCAGACAATGTTAAATTACAGCATAGTATGTGTACAGTTTTGTGTACGTGTACGTAAACATTCTGTGTGAAATCTGACACACCTTACCAAACCCGACTGAAATCACGTTGTAGTATGCTGCACTTAGTGTATCTCCAGGGAAGAAGTGGAACACTGTAATTTCATGGTTCCACACCACTTGTTATCTAGAATGTTGACATTCAAAGGAGCCTGTTGGGTGATACATACAGAACTGTGAGCTATGTGGACAGGCTGAGTTGTATATGGATCTTACTTAATAAACTTCTATTCGGATTTACTTACAATTCTCCTGGATTGAACTTTACAATGGCGACGAGATAAAAGAGCCTTTGTACATCCATAGGATTATCACCTCAACTCCACCAAATAAGTCAAGAAAAGAAAATTTCAACTTTATTCCCATACAGGTATTGTATGAACGAAGTTTCTATACTTGTTCTAGAGCTGGATTTTGTATTAATTTGTACTGCCTGGTAAAGGAGTGCTGTTTGAGTAAAGGAAGTCCTGGGTTATTCATTAACTCATTTTTGCTTAGTAATGGAGCTCCGTTTTCAATAAGCGCTAGAAAAAGTTGGACAGCAGCAAATTTGTTCTGCCTGGTGAAGAAATTTCGTTTTACTCACAAGTGCTAGAAAAACGCTTGCGCAGGTGCTGCCTTGAAAGTGTGAAAGGAGACTTTGCTCACTATTTTTACAACTGGTGAAGTGCTGTTTTATGTGTTAGCTGAAAACGGCAAGGAGTATACGTGCAGGTTGTAAATATAAAAAAGAGGAAGAGGCATTGTTCTACTTGGAAAAAAAGTGTTTGTTTTCCACTTTCTACACAATTTTGGATTTGTTTGGCATAATCTGCCAAGGAGGCCTTTGGCATACATTACAAACTTCTCCTTTGTACAATCATCATCAATTATGAAGTTGTTTACCTTTGCCTCTTGTAGTGCGCACTGTTGATCTTCAAATCTTCTCCGCCATTCTCAGCGTCCTCTTTTTTTCATTTGCTTGACCTTGCATGCTCATACGTCATTGCCTCAACAAAAGCTAGAGCGCTAACCTCATTTTCTCCATGTGTGATGATATTCTAACAACTAGTCTGCTAACTACATCCTCACTTCTTGCTTTCTCTCCATTGTGCCGACTGTCTTCTGTGGAACAACTTGAGCATTCTGAAAGTTCTTTATCTTCAAGGAATCCATCCTTTATAAATAACATTCTAATTTTGTTCTTCTACATTGTTAAAAGTTTCTCTCTCCTTCAACTCCAAGACAAAGCTTATTGTCTATTTCAAGAGAATTTGGAATAAAGCTTTATTTTCTCCTTGGGAAACATTCCACTAATTCAACTTCTTGAACATCAGTGATAGGCATACTCATTACATCATTTGCCTGTCGTCATCAATCATAAACAATTTCTGGTATTCTTCACTCAGTTATTCATAATGTTTTAATCTTCTTTACAGGTCCAGCACACTTTAAAACTAGTTCTCCATTTCATATTACATTTCTTGTGTCTTATCAAATATAAGTCTTTATTTTTACAGGTGTTTTCAGTATATACTATTTGTTCTCATTTGGTGTTCTATTTAATTATTTTTTTTGTGTGTAATTAAAATGCAAAATGTTCCTCCTGTTTTTCGTTCTTCACCAGGTGATCCTCCCAAACCTTGGAATAAATGGAAAAACGTCTTCTCACACGATTCTCACGTATGTAGAGTTTCGCTCAGAGCAGATTTTTTTTCTCACTTTTATTATATTGTTTGGGCTAGGAGGGACAGGAAGTATTTCAACATATTCCTGATTTACTCCCGAAGACTCTGATAACCTAAATGATTATGAAGTCTGTTTAAAGAAACTTGATTTACATTTTCTACCTAAGGTTTTCACAGTTTTAGAGAGACACCATTTTGGGAGACGTATGCAAAGATCTAATGAAAATGTTGAAGAATATATTACTGAATTAAGGAAACTAGCTTCCACATGTAATTTTGTCTCCAACTATAAAGAAAGGTTAAGAGACCAGTTCATGTTAGGTTGATCATTAGACAAAGCAAAATAATCTTGTTGGGCTAAAGACAACCCCTCTCCCTCTGAAGTTATTTCCATAGCGAAATCATGTGAAAACATTAAGTCTTGTGTAGAAGAATTAAAAAAAGGAAGGGGAAAGTATAAAAGAAAGTGGCATACAAGTAGAGAACAAATCCAAAGACAAACATGAATCAGAGTCACTCTCTCAACATCTTAAAAAAGAAAATAGTAGTTCTCGAATATTCAAAAGACCCAACAACTATAGAAATGGAAACAAGAGCAATATTAATTATAAAAATGATTCCACAGTTAAAAGATTCCAAGGTAATTGTTATGGGTGTGGAGAATATGGGAATTCAGGACATTTTAAATATTGTATTGGTTGGAAAGCCACTTGCAAAAAATGCAGAAAGAAAGGTCATGTGTCAAAATGTTGTCGTAGTAGTTCTTTTAAGAAAGGGGTTCATGAGATATACTGTGATAATGAATGTGGCACAGAAGAAATCATAATGACTATCAGTGATGGCGAAAAGAGTGGTCCGTTTGATATTGTTCTTAATGAAAACATCCCTGTTCAGATGTTATTTGATTCAGGGGCAAAAATCACGCTCATTGCCAAAACGGTTTATGATGAACATCTTGTTGGTAAAGTAACACTATTAAAACTGGATATCAAAGCTAGAGGGTATGGAGGTGAACCCATTAATCTTACTGATGTCTTTGTTGGTAAAATATATTACAAATCTAATATGACTTCAGGAAAGATTTATGTCTCTGATAGGGGTGATTCCTTAGTAAGTTGGGCTCTGCAAAGAGATCTCAAAGTAATCCTTGATCCCAATGAAACTCCTTCCATACGATTAAAGGAAGATGTACATGAACCTATATCACATAACATAAGTCTTAGTGTAAGTTTGTGTGATTCACAAAATGTTATCTCTCCATTTGAGAGTGAGCATCCTGAAGTATTCAATGACCGTTTGGGTTGTTTAGTAGGTTATTCACATAAAATAATTCTTAGAGAAAATTCTGTACTTGTCATTGGTAAATTAAGAAGTGTTCCCATTAAAGTTAAAGACAAGATGAAAATTGAATTAGATAAATTGTTAAAAGGGGGAATCATCGCTGAAGTAGAAGGGACTGAATGGTTAGCTCCGGTAGTCATGGCACTTAAAGACAATGGAGAATCTAGGCTCTGTATTGATTTGAGGAAGCTTAATAAATGTGTTGTAATTGATCACTACCCCTTACCTAACATTGCAGAAATGTTGTCACTATTGGGGGGGGCCACGTTTTTCTCCTCTATAGCATCAGCATACCACCAGATAACACTACACCCCACATCTCAAAATCTAACGGCGTTCATAACACCATTTGGGACTTATAAATTCTTAAGAATGCCGTTTGGTCTTATTTCACCTGCTGCTGTATTTCAAAGAATGATTGAACATGTTTTGAAGGATTGTGATGGTATAAAGATATACCAAGATGAGGTACTCATTTTTGGTAACACCAAACAAGAACATGACAACAGAGTCAGAAGTGTATTGAGTAGTCTCGGAGACAAAGGATTGTCTCTTAAAGCAAAAAAGTGCAAACTTAACATTCCCAGCATTTATTATTTGGGTCATACTATTACTGGATCTGGGATCAAACCTAAAAAAGAATTGGCAGAGACCATCAATAAATTAATTAGCTCCAGAAATAAAGATGAGGTTGTTAAATTTCTAGGAATGTCTGAATACTATACCAAATTCATCCGGAATTTTGCTGATAAGACCTACAACATGAGACTTGTTAAAAAAGGGTGTCAATTTTGATTGGAACGTGGAGTGTGAGAAAGAGTTATCTGAATCATCCTCTCTTAAAAGATTTGAACCCAACAGTGGAATACCAACCATGGCAGATGCTAGCGGCATATGTTTAGGGGCTGTCATGTTACAAGGAAGGAATGGAGAAGCAGTAACTATTCTGTTCTTATCCAGATGTTTAAGAGGAGCAGAATGTCATTATTCAGTAATCGAAAAAGGAGCCTTGGGAGTATTCTGGGCCGTGAGAAAACTTAGGAAGTTCCTGTAGGGAAACGATTTTGTGATTAAAACCAACCACAAGCCTCTTAGAGAAATATTTGGAAAAATAGGGTTAGACAATGTTTCTTCCAGAATACGCAAATGGGTGGTGACACTTCAAAAATTCAACTCTTGTGTTGAATATGTCCCAGGAGCAAAAAACAATATAGCAGATTGCTGTGCTCGCTTGACTGTCATAGGAAGTGATGACAATACTTCAACTGGTGAAAATTCTGATGATTACATTTTTGATGATTTTGATGAGTATGCTGTGTTTCACGTCAACGATAGCATGATTGAAGAAGACGTCTGGAGCACTGAACTCTCCAAAGATACCACTTTACAGTCAGTCATCAACTGCATCCAAAATAACTGGAACAAAAGGGATAAAACTAGTGAGGTCTTAGCAGGATTCTATCGAGTAAAAAGATGAATTATCCTTTCAGAATGGCATTTTGCTTAGAGGTACTAGATTGATTCCACCTACTTCCTTAAGGGATCAGTTAATAAAGCTTGCACATGAAAGTCACCAGGGTATGTCAAAAACAAAATAAATAATAAGACAAATCTACTAGGGGCCTGGAATGGTCTTGGGATTGAAAGATCTGTTAGAGAATGTGTAAAGTGCACAAGGTGTGATAAAGTACTAAAAACCAGAGTCCAACCCATGGTTTTGAGAACATTTCCCAAACTACCATGGGATGAGATAGCAATAGACCTTGTATATCCCATCAAACACACGAGTACGGATAAATATGTAATTGTACTCATAGACCTTTATTCCAGGTGACCAGAAGTGAAGATCACTAACTCAGTGGAGGCATAATAAAGTTCTTTGATAAAGTCTTTGAGAGAGAGGGTCTTCCAAAAATGATATTGTCGGACAATGGAGTCCAGTTTACTTATAAAGAAATGAATACAAATTTCTCCGGAAAAGATATCATCCACAAAAAGTCAGCACTTTATCACCCTGAGTCCAACGGTGTCGTTGAAAGGTTTAACAAAGTGCTCAAAGAAACCGTCCAGCATTCTCTTTCTTATCAGAAGTGTTGGCAAAGAGAGCTTTTGAACAAAGTAAAGAGTTACAGACTTTCTCCTTACTCCACCACTGTGAAAATTCCCTTTGAACCTTTTTCGCAAAAGGAAACCTTGTACGTTGCTATGCCCTGCTTGGATTCTCAACAAATCTCAAGGGTTGCAAGAAATTAGAAACGATCAAGATAAATTCAGAAAGGAAATTGAAAGAATGCAAGACAACAAAAAATACTATGATGCCAGGAAAACTGTTAAAACAAGCATTTGCAATGCAATAGGTCTCGCATTAATTAAGTTTGAGCTATTGGCATTGCTAAATATTGCAACACCAATTGCAACAAAAGTCTATAAATTGTAGGCCAAAAAAATGTGTATTTATTTTTGTAGCAATGGTGGCTTGCTGCGCTTTAGATGAATATGTTTAAAAGTAAAGTGCACCATACTGCGATTGCTACAATAGTTAATTGTGGATGCGTTAACAATTGATGTGTGCACTGATGGCTGGTGGTGTGTGTGCCTGTATAAATTGTACACTGATGGCTGGTGGGATGTACGTTGTTACAACGCATGCTTTTACCACGCATGCCGTTACAACGCAAGTTTTACAACGCAAGCCATTACAACGCATTGTTTTGGGGGGTGCTGGATAGTGAATAGTTTAATTTACTATTCCAACTCCAGTCCCCGTGGATAGTAGGGAAGGTGTTGGATAGTAAATTAAACTATTACTTATCCTAGAGCGCCCCCCCAGTGCAATGCGTTGTAATGGTTTTCGTTGTAAAACCTGCAGTGTAAAAGCACTGCGTGGTAAAAATTGCGTGGTAAAGGATGTTTCCCTGGCTGGTGATGTGTGTGCCTGGTGGAAGTGTGCACTGCCGGTTGGTAGTGTGTGTGCCTGGTGGAAGCGTGCACTGATGGCTGGTGGTGTGTGCCTTGTGAAAGCGTGCACCGACGGCTGGTGGTGTGTGTGTGCCTTGTGAAAGCGTGCACTGACATCTGGTGGTATGTGCCTGGTGGAAGCGTGCACTGACGGCTAGTGGTGTTTGTGCCTGTTGAAAGCGTGCACTGACGGCTGGTGGTGTTTGTGCCCAGTGAAAGCGTGCACTGACGACTGATGGTGTCTGTGCCTGGTGAAAGTGTACACTGACGGTGTGGTTGTGTGTGTGGTTGTATGTGTGGTTGTGTTTGTGTGTGTTTGGTTGTGTATGTGGTCGTGTGTGTGGTTGTGTGTGTGGTTGTGTGTGTGGTTGTGTGTGTGTGGTTGTGTCTGTGGTTGTGGTTGTGTGTTTGGTTGTGTGTGTGGTTGTGGTTGTGTGTGTGGTTGTGTGTGTGGTTGTGTGTGGTGGTGTGTGTGCTTCTGGTTGTGTGGTTTGGTGTGGTTGTGTGTGTGTGTGTGTGGTTGTGTGTGGTTGTGTGTGGTTGTGTGTGGTGATGTGTGTTTATGTGTGTCTGGTTGTGTGTGTGGTTGTGTGTGTGTGGTGGTGTGTGTTTGTGTGTGTGTGTGTTTGTGTGGTTGTGTAAACCGCCCCATCGCATCGTATATGGCATGTGTAGATGCATTTTGCTGCACAGCGTTCCGGTAAACTCCAGTTTAAATTAGGTCCCTGTATGGGTCTAGTGGCGCAGCCAGGAGTGTTGGGACTGTGCTGGGACTTTTGTTTGCTTTAGTAAGGTGATTATTTTTGATAAAAGTAAAATAAGCCAATAATAAACAACAGAAGCATTTTTAAAGGCAAGTATTTTCTCGGAGAAACTTTATAAATTTTAAGGAAATATTTAAAATCCCATGTGGTTTACAAAATGTTACAGTTTTTTGGCACTTTGAAACAGACGGATTACAAGAACGTGTGTTTAGTTTTGGTGAAGGGGCCTGTATTTTAGCCCACCATAACCGTAATATAACGGTGCGCTATAAAAACCAGTGGAGGCTAGGGCTGGAGACGCGCTACCCAACGTGAACCCAAACAACACATATACATTTTAAACGCACCATAGGAGATGAGGCCTTGGTTACAAACACATCGTCTAATTGCCTAGAAATAGTCTAAGGAGAATGGGGGAGGAGGGAGGGGCGTCTGTGGTAAAACTAAGCAGAGTCCACCCTGGAGCCATTCCAAGGCCTTAACTGTTGTTGTAACAAGTCTGCAGACTAGGGACATGTGTCCAGAAGCAACAATCAAATTAAAAACGTGTTCCCAGACTGATGTTGATCCTGAAAAAAACACCTGACCATGTTTCTCCTGCACCCGCAATCGCTGTATCAGTTCCATAGCGAAGAGCACATTTAATTTCAAGCATCGGGTCTTATAAATAAACCTTTTCAGGTATAAGCATTGCTCCATGCCTACGCAATCAAAGTCTGAGAACATCTAATTCGCTCACACTGCTAGTTCCTTAATATAAGCTACTTACCTGGTAGGTTGATTTTTGCAGCTGCAGGAGGACGCAGTGACAAAAAAAATGCTCCTTCTGGCCAGACCCAGGCATCTCCCTGAGAACAATTCTGGCTCATTCAAGGGAGGGCTGCCCCACAGTTTGAAGACATCTGCTATACTGTGTGAAGCTAGTTTTTGTTCTAAAATTTTCTCATTTCTAGATAATCATATTTCTTTTGGAAAGTGTATTCTCTTTTAGTTTTGTATTTTTTTGGGGGCCAATTATTGACCTTCCATTGTATACTTTTTATTGGGTATCTTCAATCATATCATGTTTAGCAAGGTATTCGGTAAAGGGAGGAATTATTTCTTTAACACCACCTCCCATTATTTAAATACATCTGAATTCCATTTTAGCATACTCTGAATTCAGTAGATGGTAGCTGTTACTTTGGATCCATGGAAGAAAAATATAACTAATCACAATGAATTCACTTCTGATGTGGAAGATGGAGGGTTGGAATGGTCAAATTGGAGTTGAGCATAGAATATTAGAAGACTCATTTTAGATCCAATCAATTACAATGCAAAGCCTACGTAGAGATGATACACCTGGTTTTGTGCATTCACTTACCCCTGATGAAGTCCGTTTAAGACGAAACCCATTGGCTTGGCTAAATTTATATTTGCATCTCCAAAAAGAATAGAAATAAATCAAGATTTTTTTCATCAAGATCCTGTGACTCCTGTGTATTACTAATGTGCATTCCTGTGATTACGGGTTACATAATTTATAGATTTTGTCTATATTAATTATGATGTCTGGGTATTATCAATGATGGAAATGTGAAGTTTAAAAAAGATTAATAATACTATCAATGATAACATATGTTTAGATGATAGATCCTCATGTCCTGTATGTGTTAAGCATTTTTGTTTAGTAATTTGTTGGCAGTAGGATCACAAACAGTTGAGTGTCTAGGTCTAGCTAATGAACTAACACAAATAAATACTAGTGCGACTGTTTTACAGCCTTATTGCCTCTCTTTGTTTTATAAAATCCCTTTTAGCATAGTTTAGGAACATGAGTTTAAATATAATGTGTTGGTCAATATAGTTAATCAGGTATTCTGCCTCCCTCAATTTACTTCCTCTCTGGAGGTTTTCCAAACAAGTCCAAAGAAAGTTTAAATCACTCTAGGTTCTTTAACTTAATTTAGTGGCAATGTTTGAGTGGTAATCAACAGTGTTCAAATCTCTATTGAACAGTGATACACCTCTTGACTTTCATGTATCGATGCTCAGTTCTTTAGCCATGTCAGGGAATCTGGTCAAATTCAACAGAAAGATCCCAAAATTAATTGAAATTAGGAAATAAATGAATGCGTGCAAAATGGATCGACTGATAGACTTTTTCAAAATCACTTCTTTTTAGCACTGTGAAGGATGTACGCCTTAAATTGATCTCATCAGCTTGTAAATACTCAGGGCTGCAATCCAGTCCATCATTTGTAGGTCTCGACTGAGCCAGCGCGCATTCGCTACTCTGCGAAGCATTTTGTAAGGGCTTTTAAATTCCAAGCACACGCTCATTTATTTATGCTATTGGGCTTTGAGTGCTGTCTTTATTTGAGTGCTGTCTTTATAAGAAAGACAGCACGCAATTGGCCCAAGGAGGTTGCATATCCCGCCTTCTCTAATCTGTGGCCTAGGGTCCGCGGGAGCAAGCATGAGCGCCATATGTTTCCAATTATTGCCCCACGTCTCGCGGTCGCGTTAATTGGAAACATATGGGCAAACGCGGCGCTCTCACTTTCACCACAGCAGGCACAGGCGCTCGCTCGCGCGCGCACCACTTCTGGGCTTGTTCTCATTGCTAACATCCCAGATGAGAGTCCCAAGGAATAGGCATGGGTGAAAGCACTTTAGGGTCATGTGAGATTTTCCCATAGAAGGCAAGCACTGTATGTACCCCCACCCCCGGATGGCAGGGTTCGTGCGGCCAGACTCAGCAGGGTATGGCTGCATCTTAAGAACGACCAATCGTCTGATGTCCACAAAGCTGGTGTTCTATTGGTGGGCTTGTTAGTGCAGTTAGGTGTGTGCAGATAGATTGACTCGTAGAAAGGCGGAGGGGCGGACCCTAGTTATGTTGAGGGGCTAGCTACTGAACTCATTTGCATCACGTTTTCAGAGAACGGTTTACTCACCCTCCCCATATTGCCGGGGTGCAAAAACTTGACATTTCTTTCGTATATTGACAAACTAAATGACTTACCCATCCTCAAAAAGGACTCACACTCCCACACCCTATTTTATGGCTCCCACCTGCCGGAGGGACGCTTCAGATTTGGAAACCCTAGGAGGGAGCGATGCTGACAGTCACAACGAGGAGCTAGGGCGGGAGGGAGATTGCCACTCGTGGGGATCACAGGCCTCTGACAGAGCTGCTTCTGTTCAGGACTCTACTGAGCATGTACCCACCCACCCACATCACTCTATTTATTTATTGAGCTCAGTGCAACAATGTATATGCAGATTGTATCACATGAATTATATTTATCAGGCTCTACAAATATCGTTTTTGATCCAATTTCCAGGATATACCTTCATGGCTCTCCTGATGAAGGCACGCCCCGTGCCGAAATGCGCGTAGAGAACCTTAACAACTGTTACCATCTGCCACAATATATCAACTGCCCAGCTCCGTTACCTTTTTATCATTCCTTTCAGAATTGTATTTTATGTATAATTGTTGTTTATGTATTGCGTATGCTCATATTGTATTGTTTTGGATAAAGTGCTTACCGCTCGTTACTCATAGTAAATACATTACAATTGATGTATAGGCAATTTTATATATAAATGTTTTTGATTTTTGCCATTATATGTTTGATCTTTTTAGATAAACCCCAATAAAAGAATAACCAATATGTTTTAAACAGTTGTTCATTAATTGCACTGAGCTTGGGTCATCCCCCACATTATGTCAAATGAATTAATGTAATGTTTATGGTACCCACTGCCTAGGAAAGTTTTTCCCTTTGGTATTTTGCCGTGTCCTAGGAGTTCTAGAGCCATACAGGGGTCCTAGTTTTTCACATAACCCACCCATCCACGTGCCCGACCACCAGAGCAAGCAGGCACTCCACCTAGTAAACTTTTCAGAGACATGCATCGGTTACTGCATTGAATCTTATATATCTGTACGTGTGTTATTTTACACGTACGGTACGACAGCATTTATAGCTCGGAAAACCTGCTGCTCACACATAAAACTTCTTGCGGTTCTAGTGATGTTTGCAAAAAGTTCTGTTAGAGTTTCGTGCAATTATGACGTAGTGAGGGTATTTTGGCGCTAGAGATATTTCACACCTGACTCTGGAATGCAATCATGTCTATGGAATTAGCCCCCTGTGTTTAACATAGTTTCCTGGCACAGCATTCCCTCCCGAAATGGTTCTTCCGCTTTCCCACTCTGTCCCCTGGCGCAGCGAACTCCGGCTGCGCGCCAGAATTTCCGTAAAGCATCCTTTCACCCCTTTACTTCTTTTATTATATTTATTTTGCAGCTCTATATAGCGCTAACACAGCCCAAGGGTATTGGAGAGCTATACATAAGCAGCAGCTATATTACACAAGGTTACTTTTTATATGCACTAGGAGATGAAGTTATTTTCTGTCCTCAGTCCTCCTTCCGTTTCTCCTTTTCTCTCTCTCTCACTTTCATTCCCCTGTGACTGCCTGTCTTCTTTCTGTCACCCAGTTTCTCGTGGTCTTCCAGGCACCGGTTTTAAATAGCACCAGTGCAGCGCTACAAACATGCAGTGCTTTGCAGGAGAGGCGATGGGGTGTAATAAGAGAAGGGGCATTTTATAGGGCTTGGGGGTGTACCGTTCTCGTCCCTCTGTCTAGTATTCTATCTCTTGTGTTCTTGTCCCAGTGTCTGTCTTTGCGTTATCATTCTGTCTTTTCGACCATTCCATGTATGTGTTTGCACCTATAAAATAAATTGTGTGCCCCCGCCTGGGTGCTGCTGTCTCTTTGGCTCGCAGTGCTGCACTCATTCTTTCTATGCCCTCCCACACCCGCGCCCATCCCCACCCCAACCACAGGCTGGCTTGGGTGAGGAAGCCTCAGATACTGTGGCTGAACTCTCGGTCGACCATTATGTCTTGGGGATGCACTGTATGTGGGTCTCTCTAGCTGCACTCTCTCTATAATGCTCTGCGTCTTAACTCCCTGTCTCGTGCTCCACGCACCTTCTCTTGATCCACACCCTCAAACTCACTCTCTCTGCATGTCTCATGTCCCACAGCCAACAGTTCTTAATAACAGAAATTCCCATGTCTTTCTCACTACCTCTGTCGTTCTCCCTACATCTCTTTCTCCTGTCATCTGACTTTCTCCCGTCATCTCTCTTTCGCCCTGTCTGTCTTTCTCCCTGCTCCTCTTTTTTCTCCACTCCTCTCTCTTATGTTCCAGGGATCAGCCCCTTGCCTCAGTCTCTCTCTACTGCTCCTTACTCCTCTGTCTCCTGCTCTACACCCCTCCGTCTCTTACCCACACCATGCTTCTTGCTACCCCACTGTCTCTTGCTTCTTACATCCCCTTGATAACGCGGGATTTCTGGTCTATTGTTATCTTACCAGATCCCAGCTCAGGTCGACTGAATCGTTGGTACCTGTCATTGAGTAAAAGGCAATCCACTACTAGGTTAATCAAGAAAGAACTTACACCACTCTAAAGAACCACTTACCACTGGAAAAGGTTAAAAAGTTTAATTTAAAGCCAAAAGTATCTGGAGATACAAACATCTCAGAATAAGGTTCAAAAGATATACAGGTATCAATATAAAAAGGAACTCTCTGAATGCTCTCAATCGACAAAAGGAAATTATCAAAAATATCTCAAATACCATTAGAGTTGCAAGAATCGCTGTGAGTTGCAACTTGAGAGTCATTTACAGAAAAGAAAAATACAGGTTAGTCTGTCCCTACACTAGACTAAGTGACATCCCTACTTAACAAGATCTTTACCTAAAAAGGTGTCAGCAGTGGTGACTTCCAAAGAAGATCACACACTTCCCTTAGTCTTTGTCTCAAAGTCGAAGTCTTTCAGTTCTCTATCTGCCTACCCATCCGCTCTCTTAGGCTCCTCAAATCATCTGCTCTAACTCCACCCCGGGGTGCTATCCCTAATACAAAATCACATTTCCAATAGGAACGCCCCTTAAGACGCCTCTCACGTGGTGCAGTTTCGAGCGGCAAATTCCGTGCTGGTGCTCCTCGGGACTCTTCATTAAAGTTGACCTTGCTTCCCAGGCTTCTCTTCGACCAGGCGGTACCCCCTAAAATTCCTGAAGACTCCTACAGGCCTGTGCCTGGCGCCTCTGAACAAGGGCCTATTCATTATTTCTGATTTAAGTTCCCCTTGCACCTGCAAACAGACACTCTCTCGGTAGGCCCCAAATTCCAGCATCTACCATCTCTAGAAGTCATAAAACATCTTGGACAGACCTATCGTTCGTGCTCTGTGCGACCTCTCCTTAACGAGCTCATGCAGATCAAAGAAGCGACTTTATCTATTCAGGCCTACTAGAATTACATGAAACGGGCCTCTGCAATATGCACATAAAATTTCTTTGTTTAAACAGTATTTTAACTAACACACATTACTAAAATATAACACATCTATTTAAAACATACTTCAATTCCATGGTTAATAATACTTTGCAGTAAAATGACATTAGAATCCAAGTCACTAAAAGTGTAGCAGCATCTTTCGTTTCTTGTGAAATGCCATGTGGCCTACACATTTTCATGGTTTGCAGAATTACATTTCGTTTCACTTAGTCATCTAACGTGTGACTCCAACATCATTTTAACATTTCTACAACCTCTACATTAGTTTTTCACACTTATATATGCATCTATTCTAATTAAACACTCATATATTTTCTCTATATAAGTTGACACTCTTGTATATTCCACACTAAACTAATACTATGTGCTTGTAAATATGGTGCACTTCTACATTTTCAGATTTGTGCTCTCTCAATCCCCCCTTTGATGACTTACAGTAGTCATCATCATCACAACACCCTCTCTAAGGTACAAAGTATCAAACTGAAGTCGTTGCAATCTTCCCTCGTTTCATCTCCTCTAGAGCCCTCAGACTCCGGTACTGATTCTCCTGCATCGCAGCTAATCTCCTCCCCTGCTCTCGCATAGATCTTTGCAACCTGTTTGCTCTATACCATTTGTACAGTTTCACCAATCCCCACAAAGAGATTATACAAATCACTATTATGATGATAGGTTTCAATATGTACCAAATGATATTCTTTCCCAGGTTGGCAAACCAACCTCCAACTTTACCCATTCCTTGACCTACCTTTTCCCACACTGTTACCTTAGTCAAATCTTCTATCTCATTATGTATTTCAGTAATGTTTCGAATGTACTTTTCAAGCGGTTTTGAATTGTCTGGAATGTAAGTGCAACATTCCTGGACCTTCAAAGCCTTACAGACTCCGCCCTCTTTGGCCAACAGAACGTCTAGAGCAAGTCGGTTCTGAAGAACCATTGCCCTTATCGATTACATCTCTCCCTCCACCAGCATTAAAGATCTAGCAGTACTGGCGGACAACCTATCTACAACTGTTGCCAATCTTCTTATCTTAACATCATTTAGTGCTATCCCTAAAATAGGAAACATAGCACCAAACACATCTCCAATTACCTCCTCAGCGCTTACATCCCTTCGTCCTCTAGCTGATGTTTCTCTCTTTTTGGTTTCTAAGTCCTCAGCATGGTATATTTTGGGGAAGACAATTGCCAAATAACATGATCCATACCAATTATCTGGTAGTTTCACGTATGCATTTCTTCCACAGACAAAATACACATTCGGGATCACCTGCCTTTCCTTCAGGAAATCCTTAGAATAGTACTCTAATTGGAAAGCATGTTCACAATGAACTTCTCCTACAAACACATTCTCATAATATGTTTGACTTCTGTGTATACATAGCTCTCCCCGTTTCTCCCGGTCTAAAGCTATTGGACCACTGCTACCCTTTCTTTGGTGTTCTCTTTCTTCCCGGGTCCAATCTGTTTTCCATTGTCCTGAAGCTTTTAGGATCTTTTGTCTCCTATATCGATCATCCACCTGCCCTATAAACTTTTTCTCAATTTCTGACACTTTACAAGTCAAATTATTTCTTCGGGCATGTGAAGTATCTAATGTTTTCCATGGAATGAAAAATTTCTGTAACCTGTCCTCACTCTTATAATAATCCCACTTGTTTAGATGTTTATAATTCGGCACCTCTGGCAGTACTGAATCAAAGTTCGAAAAATAATACTCAAACCCCTCTCGTTCATAAAATATGCTCAGCAACAAACTACATGAGATTCCATAGGTCAATGGAAGATGATGGTATCTGATGCCTTCATCTACAGAAGCTGGCAACTGCATACAGACATAGCAGTTCTTCGCCTCCATGACATCAATATATTCATAAAGCAATTTGGCATAAGCATTCGTTTTAAAATTCCCCTGTGACTCATCTGCATGTAATCTTTTTATTTCAGCATCTAATAAAGTTTTCTCTTTCGCTGTATTTTCCCCCTGTTTACCAATCATAGGAGGCTTCTGTGTTGGTACACTTTTTGCTTCTTTTTCTATTTTCACATCATTTTCATGTCCCACTATATATGATACAGTAACTACTAAAACTATAAGAGAAATCACTACCCCTAAAAGTGTGCCTATTATGCATTTTGCCCTGCGGTTCGGGTTGCCAGCCTCCATGGTCTCAAAACAGTGTAGTTCTGGTTTTCTTTCACGGCACAAGTCTCGTTGCTTTGCTTCTCCAATCTTTCGAACCACACCTCCTGGAAACTGAAAAATACCCTCCGCAGAAACAGTCTCTGAGTTCTGTAGCAATAGGCAACCCTAGCCCTTCTCCATCCACTAAAAGGGAAGTCCCTAATTCTTTCTTCGTCCACTCGGCGCTAGGTTGTCTTTTCAATCAATATTTACAAAGTTCTTTACAAAGTCTTTAATAGTCCGAAACTATGCGTGTTCCCAGAGCTTCCACCACTAGCTCAAATATTTCCATACGAAGAAGGACTCCCTCCAGTATTGGACACCTTGAACAGCAACACGGAAATTCAACAGTCTCAAAGATCAATTTTTTTATTCCGCTCAGGAGAGGAGGATAGACGATGTTGAGTGTCAGCAGTCGTTCGACCTCTAATCCTGGTAACAGGAACCTTACTTCCACTGTGATGATCGGGTCAGTTCTGGTCAGGGTCACTTCCCTCACCCTCCCAGTTCTGCGTCCCGCTGAGGACATCTGTAGAGAGGTAGGTCCACTCAGGAGTAGCGTATCTTCTGCAAGGCACTCGCACCCTCCTTGATCTTCTCGGACCTTCCTGCTCTTGTCCTGGTGCACTTTCTTCTGGATCTGAGTCTTCGGATATAGGAGCAAGAGTTTCCTCTCGAGCTGGCTTCAAGCTTGGCCTCCTTTTTCTTTCAGGCCAGGTAGCCGCTCCACGCCTTGTTCTCCTATTTCTTGTCCGTTCACTCAGTTCTTGATCACTCTGAACTTGCTCTGTCTCTGAGTTGGTTTCACAACAGCTTTCTCCTTCAGTGGCAATTTCAGTTTCACTGCCGTCCTGTTTTCCTTCCTCTTCTGGATCTGTGACACTCCCAACTTCTTCAGACACCCCCACAGCTTGACTGATCCCCTCTTGTGCTTCTTCCTCCACCACTGGATTTTCGTCTGCGAGAGGAGCTGTTTCTTCCAGGGGTGCTGGAACTCCTTGAGTATGGGAAGCGTGGATCCAATTTGGCAGTCCTCCGCTCTTCACGGCGGTGTTAGTGATTAGGACTATCTGGAAAGGCCCCTTCCAGCGCACGTCCAAGCAGTTCTTCCGTACGTGCTTCTTCACCAGCACCCAGTCCCCTGGGCACAGGTCGTGGCACTGATTTCTTGAACCTGGAACTTCTGCGGCCTGTACCTGAAGGGACACAGAATGAATGGCGTCAGATAACCCCTTGCAGTAATCCAGGATCAGGTCATCTGTAATATTCAGTAATGCAGCTGTGGGGATAGTTGGAAGTCTCATTGCCCTCCCCATCAACACCTCATGTGGAGAGAGACCTGTCCTCCTGTCGGGTGTGCTACGCATGCTCATAAGGACCAAAGGAAGAGCATCAGGCCAACTTAGGGAAGTTGATGAACACACTTTAGCAATTCGACATTTCAACGTCCCATTTATCTGTTCCACGATACCTGAGGCCTCTGGTCGATAGCTACAATGCAATTTCTGATCAATGTTCAATGCAGAGCAAAGCATCTTCACAACTTCGCTGTTAAAATGTGTCCCTCTGTCCGATTCCAGAGAGGCAGGCACCCCGAAGCGCGGTATCAACTCTCTAAGCAACAATTTTGCTACTGTGAGTGTATCGCACCTGCGTGTAGGGTACGCTTCAACCCATCTGGAAAATATGCATACTACCACCAGAACATACCTAAGGCGGTTGACCCTTGGCATTTCAATAAAATCTAATTGCATTCTGTTGAAAGGCCCCCCAGACCTCCCAATGTGACTCAGTGTAACTGGTGTTCTTTTCCCTATGTTTAACTGTTGACAAGTGACACATCGCTTACACACTGCTTCTGCTGCAATCCTAAACTTTGGGCAATACCAAGTCTGCCTGAACACCCTCAGCATGGCATCCCTTCCCAAATGCACTGGACCATGTATCTGTCGTGCCATTGGGCTCGCTAGCTCCTCAGGTAACACAGCCCTTCCATCTGCTGAAATCCAAAAATCCATTTCGATTCTCACACACCCTGCTGTTTCCCACGCCTGCTTCTCAGATTCAGGTGCATTGTCTTGCATTTGTTTCAAATCTTCCCAAGTATCGACTGTTTCTAACATCATGCTCAATTCTGTCCTTTTCTGAGCCCCACTTACTTCCACCTCCGTGAAAGAGTAATCATGCTCCGCACAATAGCGGGCAACTTCATCTGCATATCTGTTTCCCTGTGACACAAAATCCGAATTTTTCGTATGAGCTACACACTTTACAACTGCTATTGCAGCTGGACCTTGTAATGCTTCTAACAACAGCCACACAAATTCTCCATTTCTGATTGGCGAACCAGAGGAGGTCATGTAACCCCTCTGAGACCACAATTGCCCGAAATCATGAACTACACCGAAACCATATTGGCTATCAGTATAGATGGTGACTCTAATTTTGCTACCTGCTATACAGGCACGGGTCAATGCAACAATTTCTGCTACCTGAGCGGAGTGTACTCCTTCCAGGCAAGCGGCTTCCACAACTCCAGTAATGGTGCAAACAGCATAAGCTGCTCTCAACCGACCAGTATCGTCTCTTAAACATGAACCATCGACAAAGTAAATTTGATCGGGGTCGATCAATGGTTCATCCACAATATCTGGTCTGGGCTTCGTGCATAGTTCAGTCACATCAAGGCAATCGTGATCTTCACAGTCTTCGCTTTCTATGTCATTAGGAAGTGGCATCAGAGTAGCAGGATTTAAGACAGAGCACCTCTTAAGGGTCACGTTCTCTGCAGCAAGAATAACTTGCTCATAGCGCGTGAGCCTACTGTTGGTCAAGTGCTGGGTCTTGGTCCTGGTCATTAACAGTTCCACAGAATGAGGTACATACACCACTAACTGGTGTCCCATCACTATGCTTTCACAACGCTCAATGCTGACACCTGTTGCAGCAACGGATTTGAGACATCCGGGCAACGCTGCGGCTACTGGATCTAAAGTAGCCGAAAAGTATGCAACTGGTCTACGGGCATTCCCATGTACTTGCACTAAGACTGACAAAGCACAGCCCTCCCTTTCGCAGCAATAGAGGGAAAATGGCTTTTCATAATCCGGCATCCCCAGAGCCGGAGCACGACACAAGTCATCTCTCAGCTGTAGGAACGCCATCAAGCACTCGTTGTCCCATGGTACCGGATCACTCACCTCCTTGTGCGTCAGTTTCTGTAAGGGTTTTGCTTTCAGTGAAAAGTTAGCTATCCACTGTCGGCAATAACCAACCATTCCTAGAAACATCCTGACTCCTCTCTGTGTTGTAGGCGAGTTCATCTTCATGATTGCCTCTATTCTATCTGGTGACACCTTACGCTTTCCCTTTTCTATCCGATGACCCAAGTACTGTACTTCTGTCAGACAGTACTGCAATTTACTCGGAGATACCTTGTGTCCATTTTCAGCTAAATGGTTCAGCAAGGCGATGGTGTCTTCCTTGCAAGCCTCTTCTGTTCCTGACGCAACAAGTAGGTCGTCTATGTACTGGACCAGAACCGAATTCTGGGGCAGTACCAGACTTTCAAGATTCTTTTTCAGTAACTGATTAAAGATTGATGGGCTATCTGTGAACCCTTGTGGGATTCTACACCATGTTAAGACGCGATTCTCCATTTTAAACGCGAAAAGATACTGGCTCTCTTCGTCTAATGGGATTGAAAAGAAAGCCTGACAAAGATCTATCACTGTGAACCACTCAGCTTGGAATGGTATCTGAAACAGTATTACTGATGGATTCGGTACCACTGGACAACATGAAACAACAATGTTATTAATCTTTCGTAGGTCCTGTACTATTCTAAATTTCCCACTAGGTTTCTGCAAACCCATAATCGGGGAGATGCATGGACTTCCCACGATTTCTTTCAGTATTCCCTGTTTAATCATGGAGTCGATCATGGGCTTTATTCCTGCAATCGTCTCTTGGGACAGCTTGTATTGTGGCGTTCTTGGATAATCAACATTTGGTTTCACTATGATCTTCACTGGCTCTACCCCTTTGACCAATCCTATCTCTTCTCCTGTAAAATCCCATACTTCTGATGATACTGCCTCGCGTAAGTCCCAAGGAAGATCCTCCACAGTTAGAGTAGGATACAGTTCTATGCATGTTCTGGAGTTCACAATTTTGAAGGTAGCATCATCATCTGTCGTTTCTACCTCTACTCCCTGAGGCGTGCAGTATATGGTACAATTTAGTTTGCACAATAAGTCCCTTCCTAACAAACACACAGGACTTGAATCACATACTACAAATTGATGTTCATTCATATAATTTCCGATCTTTACTGACACTGGTTCCGTCAAAGGGCAAGTCATTCTCTTGTTTGCGACTCCTACCACCTGAATTGTTTCCCCCGACATTGGTAGATCCGGAACCACTGCTGACCTCAAAGTTGATCGAGTAGCTCCAGTATCCACCAAGAATGTCATAGGACACCCTGCCACTTCAGCCTCAACAAACGGTCCTCTTTGATCCACTTCCAGAACTGCCCCGAGGGTACAGTCCTCTTCTTTGCTTACACGTTGGCCAGTCAATGGATCAATGTAATAACTTTTTTCCTCGTCTATGAAAAGAGGCATTTGTCTAAAAACCTTTCCCCCGGTCGAAATCTTTGGTGGCTGCGGAAACTGAGCTCGTGGAGCCGAAGTCCCCCCTTTGGCCACCTTGATTCTTGGCACTGGTACCCCTTGAACTGGAACCTCTGGAACCTCTTCCTCTTGCTCTAGTTCCCCATTCTCAGGGTTATAGGGACACTCGCGTCTCCAATGCCCCACCTGCTGACACTGGTGGCACTTTGTTGTTTTCTTTAACGTAGCAATGTCAACTCTAGGTCCCACGCTTTCCTCACTGTTCTTATTCTGATTGCTTGATTTCCGTCTCATTGTCCCTGTACCCTGCTGCTGCTGCTGTCCGCCCTTTCCAGCTGACTGCATCTGTACTACCATCAGCTTCTCTTTTAGCTTCTTTGCTTTGGAATCTATTTCATCACTGCAGTACCTGGCATACCTCAAAATCTCATCTAATGGTCTGTTTTGCCAACAAATCAAATGTTGCTGAATCATCAAACAAATATCAGGTCTCAACCCCAAAACAAACTTTGACACAAACTGTCCTATATCCTTGGGGTCCATTACATCGAGTCCACTGTATTGTTTGAATGTTTTCAGCAATCTCTCATAAAACTCATGAACTGTCTCCTTGGGTTCCTGTCTTGTTCGGTCTATTTTTACCCAATCTATGTCTTGTGGTGGGACCTTTTCCTTCAACCAAGTTATTACTCTTTCATATTTCAACATTACAATTTCAGACGGTCCATTTGTGGCAGCATTCCTTTCTGGTTCTACCGTTGGCCACTCGACACTAGTCTTGCATGCTGTCCACAAATCTCCTGGCACCACAATGTCAAACAAGGTGTTTAAATGTAATGTAATGTAATGTAATGTAAGCACACATTTTTATAGCGCAACTATCGCTCCGAGGAGCATCTTGGCGCTCCACACCCAACCCTGATGAAAATGAGTTGGTAGACAGACGGCAATAACACACTGTTCAATTATTACACCAATGCTCTACAGGCTATATCTGAGAGCGAGAAGATCCATGTTTTCAGAGATTTTCTGAAGTCAGTCTCCTTGACTATACAACGGAGCTGTGCTGGCAATTTGTTCCAGGCTTTTGATCCTAGCACAAAGAGAGACTTCCCTCCCTTAGTGGCTAATCTAAATCTGGGGACAACTAAGAGGTTTTGATTGGCAGACCTCAAACAGCGTGTTGGCATATAGCGTTGAAATCCCCTCAGAAGATATCTAGGGCCTTGAGACTGAAAGGCTCTAAAGGCGATCACAAGAATCTTAAAAAGTACCCGTTTATGGATGGGCAACCAATGTAAAGTTTTTAGTGCAGCCGAAGCAGATGATCTTTTCGGCCAGCGTAAAACCAGACGGGCTGCCGCATGTTGAACCATCTGCAGTCTATGCAGCACCGCTTTATTGGTGCCTGCATAAAGACTGTTGCAGTAGTCCAATCTAGATGTTATAAGGGCCACTGCAACAGTCTTCCTGGCCGCCAGGGGCAGCAAATCAAAAAACTTCTTCAGTGATCTGATAATCTGAAAGCACGAGCCCGCTACAGCTACTGCCTGCGGTTTAAAAGAAAGTTGGGCATCAAATTTGACTCCAAGATTTCGTGCAGAAACAATAGCACCCTCAGGCCACCATTGTGAGGGGGAAAACATATTTAGAGGGCCAAAGGATATTATTTCTGTCTTCCCCGAGTTACATTTGAGGTGATTGTTAGTCATCCACTCAAACGTAGCCCGGAGACAGTTCCTCAGGTTTTCTTCTGCCCCCGGCAACTCCCTATCCAGCACTAGAATCAGCTGAGTGTCGTCAGCGTACGCTATGACTTCAATCTGGTAAGACACAATCAACTCTAACAAGGGGACCATATAAAGATTGAATAAGACAGGACTCAAACTGGCGCCCTGTGGAACCCCTGAGTTGATGGTCTTTTCCTCAGATTTATAGTCACCTAGTACTATTACCTGACGACGCAGAGATAGGAAATTAGTAAGCCATGCCAGCACCGTACCACCTACACCTGCATTCTTCAAACGGTCGGTCAAGATTGAGTGGGCGACCGTATCGAAGGCCGCCGATAGATCGAGTAAAATCAAGACGGCCTTCTTCCCCTGGTCCAATGCCATACGTAATGTCTCGGCCGAGAACAAAAGAACGGACTCAGTCGAGTGCTTGGACCGAAACCCTGATTGGTTAGAGTGGAGAATATTATTTTCCTCTCGGAAATTTGTCAACTGATGATTGACAAATTTCTCTGTCAGTTTAAAAACTGCCGGGAGTAGGGAAATTGGTCGCAGGTTAGACAGGGTGGTTGGGTCTGACAAGGCTTTTTTTTGCAATGGCATAACCGCTGCACATTTCCAATCATCTGGAATAACAGCAGTAGCCAGCGAGGAGTTAATGATACTGTTAATCATTGGGTTTAAATCCGCAACCAAGGTTCGAAGAACTATGGGCGGGCATGGATCAAAAGGAGAACCAGATTTTATAGCCAAGATGGCTTGGTATGAGTCCTCCAGGGAAACCTGTGCAAAAGATTCCAAACAAGAAGTCCTGGATGTCAAGGCGTCTTTCCTCATTTTGTCCGAATCAACTGGAATGGGGAAGCTCGGTGGAAAATCCCTGACAATATCCAAGATCTTCTTTTCGAAATAATTAGCTATATCATTACACAATGATTGCGAGGGGGGGATCTCCTGGGAAAGCGCGATGGGATTGGTGAAACTCTTAACTATCTTGAAGATTTCCTTCTGTCCCCCTTCAGAGGAAGAGATAGCCTCCAGATAGTAGGTTTTTTTAGCCAGCTTGATTGCCGCATGATAGTTCTTACGTGCAGCTATATAGATGTCACGAGCAGCTGGCTCATATTTCCTTCGCCATCTGCGCTCTAGGGATCTTACTACACTCAATTCTATTCTCAGAGCTAATGTGAACCAGGGGGCACTCTTTTTATTTGTGGAACCATGTGTGTGACCACACTTCTTCCTTACATCTAAGGATGAGCCAAATGTTGCTAACCATTCGCAGTATTGCTGGTTATCTGTTGACGTGCACCCTGTTAAACCGGGTTTGCTAGCCCTCAACTTCTCAATGAGCAGCGGGCGCGCCAAGGCATTAATCCAATCTGGCTTATAGCCGGCCATGTTCGAATCTGCCTTAGGAATCGGAGCCTTCTGTTTTACAGAAAGGTTGAATGGGATGAGTTTGTGATCTGACCATGTCAAGGTATGTGGGGCCTTAACAGACAAACTCTCCATATTAGTACAAATGCAGTCCAGGACGTGGCCTGCTGCATGCGTGGGTTCCGATGTCAGCAGAGCAAGGCCGAGTGTGTTTATGATGTCCATAAAATCACTGGTTCCTGGCTCTTTGATGGAGTCCAGATGAAGGTTAAGGTCTCCCAATACTGTACAATGTGCGAACCGGAGAGTAAGCTCGCTCAGAGTATCTCCCACACTATCCAGAAAGACTGTCCGTGGGCCAGGTGGGGGATAAATTAAGGCACCAGAAAAGGAGAGGGTGTCATTGATGGTAAGACAAAAGGCCATGGCCTCAGCTTCTTTAATGTCAGGCAATTCAAATGTAGAACATTTGAAGGTGGTGCGATAAATAATAGCCAGGCCGCCTCCCCGCTGCAATGGTCTATCCAATCGTTGGATTGAAAAGGCGGGAGGCAAAGCTACAGCTAGGTCCGGATTGCACCACTGCCGAAGCCATGTTTCGGTGACAAATAAGCAATCCAGGTCCATTTCGATGATCAGATCATGGACATGCTGGGCATTTTTACATAGCGACCTGGCATTAAGAAGCCCCCCTCGAAGGACAGTAGATTGAGGATGAGCATGAGAGCTTAATACCGGAATAAGCTTAGCTCTACAGTGCAGACATATCACTGTATCCTTCCAATTATCTGGGGTCAAGAGATTGTAACAAGAGGGAGAGTGAGTATTAAAAGAACACAGCCAGTCCCTGGAGTTCACTGCAGGCGTCGGTTACCCTCGCCGCGGCCTCGTCGCGGACGAGCGCAGACGAGCCGGACTCTGGCTGGACTCCGGCGTGAGTCCGGCTGTCCCGCTGCGCGTTCCCGCTGCGCGGCATCAGGCAGGTTTAAATTGGTCCTAGTTCAGCCAGGCAAAAGACTGGGACGCTCACCAAAATGATGCCGCGTTTTTGTCCCTGCCTACCACCAAGATGGCTGGGTGCGTGGGTGTAGGAAGCTAAGTGGTCCGCCAAACAGCGGTGACTTTTACCATTTAAGTGCAGGTAAGCGCTCTGTGTGCTTTAAAAGAGTTATTGCGGCAATTTCGTTTTTATTTAAAAAAGATTAAACGGCGATTTTAAAAGCGCATACTAGCGCAATTTACACAGCGAGGCAGCGCGTCGTGTACAGCAGCGCAGCGTTGCTACTAACCTTGTCCAGGACCGAGCAGGCTTTCCAAGCGTCTTAAATAGGTCCTAGTTCAGCCAGGCAAAAGACTGGGACGCTCACCAAAATGGCGCCGCGTTTTTGTCCCTGCCTACCACCAAGATGGCTGGGTGCGTGGGTGTAGGAAGCTAAGTGGTCCGCCAAACAGCGGTGACTTTTACCATTTAAGTGCAGGTAAGCGCTATGTGTGTAAATCAATCCACAATACCTTCGATATTTTCACAAACCTTTCTACCTGCTTATACCACTCAACGGGATTGTCCCTTAACTTTGGAAATGAGTTGGTAAATGCAGCCAAATCTCCTCTACTCCAGGGCACATGTACATAGTTCCCATTCGATATTTCCCTCAAAGGAAATGCCTCCATCTGCATTACCCTTCCCTCCGGAGACATCACACTCGTGCTCCTCCTGACAGTACCCCGTTTGGACCATCTCTCTTCCCACTTGTCCAGATCTCTCCACACTCTTATTCCCGCTATCAGTTCTCTTATGTGTGTCTTTAACCCTGTAGTTCTCTTCTCATCTAAGTCTTGATCTGAATACTGCAACCTATGGTTACTCTGTAATGTCCTCGTTCTGGACAAGTCTACCATATACTTGCCTGCCAGTCCAGACAGTTTCTCATGAATTGCTCTTGCCTTTCGGGTAACATCTTTTGCTATGAACAGTAACTCATCTTGTTCATACAGGTCAATCCTTTCTAAAGGCAACGTTCCATCTATTATCTCATCCAGGTCAGATTTTAAGCTAGTGACATCGAGTCTTTTGGCCTTTACTGCAGCTCTCAGTATGCTAGTTCTAGGAGGTCCATTCACATCTCTCCCATCCCAGCTCCGAGTCCTACGTCTAGGCTCAGGTGAGTTATGGGGAGTCCTCCCTTGTTCCCACCTCTCCAGTTCCCATGCAGTTCCATCCTCTCTGGGTGTATGGTGAAACACTTTCCCATTTCTCGTAATCCCACCAGTCCCATCCTGCATGATTTCCCTAGATTCATGGTATGACATTCCATTACTCCCCCTTTCTTCACAATTGGTCTGTGACCTCTGATCACCCGATGTATGGCAAGATCTTTCATTGTTCCCCCTATTCCAGTGTTGCACATTCTCCCCTGGCACGTGATGAGTGCACCTAAACCTATCTCTGTATGCTAGTACCATTTGGTCTCCACCCTTTTCAAAGAGCCGAGACATCTCTTCACACTCCATGCTTCTACCATCTCGCTCCTGCTGGTCTCTCCCATCATTAGGACGTATTACTCCTCTGTTCTCTGGCCTGTTACCATCCCACTCCTGACTACTTGCACTAGCCCCGCAGTGAGACAATGTTCCGTTGCCTCGGCTTCCCCATTCTGCTTCTGTTCTTGGCCAGCTGGTTGGTGCTTCTGTGGACCCCTCCCATTCTCTCAAATCGGCCCTCAACTCCTTAAAGGATTTCGGCCGTGGTCCCCTCAGGTCCATCGGTCCTCTCTGACCCCCCTGTTCTGCTGCGGGACCCACTGCTGGATCAGATGGGGTGCTCCACGTCACTGGTCCTGGCAATTGTCTCCAGGCATTTGTCGTGTTATTTCTCCTTTCCATTTCTGCTCTCTCTCTATCTAATCTCATCTGTTCTTCCTCTCTGTCTCTCACGGGGTTGTAAATCGATACTATAGGACCTATGGTAACGGGTACTTGTAGAGCGTCTGGCAACCCACAGGACTCAACTCTCTCTGTTTCCGGTACCTTCTGCACCACAAACCTTCCGACTACTGTCGGTACTGTACTAGGCTGAGGTGTCTCCTCTCTTTTGGGCGGTGTCCACTCTGATATAGGGAGTGGTACATATCCCTCTATGGCAGGCCCATCATCCCTTGCGAGTCCCCTATCCTCCATTCTCCCAACGTTCGGAGGCGGTCTATCTATTAGCAACCTATTTATCAAGTTGTCCTCCGACTCGCTCTCCTCATCCTCTTCCATGAGCCTCTGTTCTCCTGTCACCTCTCTCACTGGGTATAACTTATCCACCTCAATAGCCTGTACCCTCCATCTCTTGGCGTCCGCATCCCATTTGGCATCTCGCACTGCCCTTACTGATCGCTTCAACCTGTCTTGGCGCCTGTTCATATTTCTGTCGTGTGCCACCCTAAGCCACGCATTAAGGGCCTCGAACTGGGTTGGTCTAGGCTGAGGATTCAATGAGGACATAATTGATTTCAGCCGATGTAACGCCTCTAACTTGAACGTTCCATACTTAGGAAACGTCAGTTCTTCATTCCCTTCCGAAATCTTATTCCATTCACTAATCCATAGTATCGTATGCAAGCCAACATTCGCTGCCATATAGTAAGCTGGTGTACCCTCTGGCGGTGCCTCTTCCCCATAATAAGAGTTCCTTCTTTTTCTCTTAAAAATCTCTCTCAAACATTTAAAACACTTCATGTTCAAAATCTACAATATTTCTATTTTCTCCGCGTTTGTTTACTTCCCGATGACAATCCACCAATCTCAGCTCGGTTCTCGCTAACTGGCCTATCAGAACGCGACTTCTCTCTGACGTCACACCAGCCGCCCAATCCCGTCGCGGCTCTTGCCGACGTCACACCAACCGTCCTATCGGGTCGCGGCTCCTCACTAACCGCCCTATCTCAGCGCGACTCTCGCTGACGTCACTCGTCCCTCTTCGCAGCGTTACCCCTCCTTTCTCAGCTCGTCTCCGCGTTTATGCATGCGTCCCATTCATACTTCGAAAAATGATTACTTCCGTCCAAGCGATCACTTTTCTTTGACTGTACGCCCACAGTCAATCTGTAATTGTCACCTTAACTGGCGAAATGTCTTTCCGTTTACGTCCAGACAATCGCCTTCTCTGATAGGTTACTTACACACAGTAACTTTCGACCCGCGTCCGTTACTCACACACTCACTCTTGCACTCCCCCTATCTCGGTTCTGCGGCGGTCAATGGTACCTCATGACCCCCTTACTCTGGTCGACAATTACTCTGGATGTTCGATACACCCGAACCACTTAAGCTCTCCCCCGAACTTAAGATTTTACCAGGTTGCGCGCGCTCACAACCTTCTCACAATCACGCTACAGGCATTCAACTCCGCAAGACATTACAATACAAATACAACACAAAACACCGCAATCTGTCCACGCATGACCCTTGTTATACTCACTCTCGTCCGATACTGCTGCTTTTCTCTCTCCGTCAGCGCCTTCTTCGGCAGGACACCTCTCGAACTCTAGGGACCTTGGGGTAAACTAACCTAGTCTAGATTACCTTCCTCAAGAAGATAACCATCCTCACTCTGCTACCAACTGATAACGCGGGATTTCTGGTCTATTGTTATCTTACCAGATCCCAGCTCAGGTCGACTGAATCGTTGGTACCTGTCATTGAGTAAAAGGCAATCCACTACTAGGTTAATCAAGAAAGAACTTACACCACTCTAAAGAACCACTTACCACTGGAAAAGGTTAAAAAGTTTAATTTAAAGCCAAAAGTATCTGGAGATACAAACATCTCAGAATAAGGTTCAAAAGATATACAGGTATCAATATAAAAAGGAACTCTCTGAATGCTCTCAATCGACAAAAGGAAATTATCAAAAATATCTCAAATACCATTAGAGTTGCAAGAATCGCTGTGAGTTGCAACTTGAGAGTCATTTACAGAAAAGAAAAATACAGGTTAGTTTGTCCCTACACTAGACTAAGTGACATCCCTACTTAACAAGATCTTTACCTAAAAAGGTGTCAGCAGTGGTGACTTCCAAAGAAGATCACACACTTCCCTTAGTCTTTGTCTCAAAGTCGAAGTCTTTCAGTTCTCTATCTGCCTACCCATCCGCTCTCTTAGGCTCCTCAAATCATCTGCTCTAACTCCACCCCGGGGTGCTATCCCTAATACAAAATCACATTTCCAATAGGAACGCCCCTTAAGACGCCTCTCACGTGGTGCAGTTTCGAGCGGCAAATTCCGTGCTGGTGCTCCTCGGGACTCTTCATTAAAGTTGACCTTGCTTCCCAGGCTTCTCTTCGACCAGGCGGTACCCCCTAAAATTCCTGAAGACTCCTACAGGCCTGTGCCTGGCGCCTCTGAACAAGGGCCTATTCATTATTTCTGATTTAAGTTCCCCTTGCACCTGCAAACAGACACTCTCTCTGTAGGCCCCAAATTCCAGCATCTACCATCTCTAGAAGTCATAAAACATCTTGGACAGACCTATCGTCCGTGCTCTGTGCGACCTCTCCTTAACGAGCTCATGCAGATCAAAGAAGCGACTTTATCTATTCAGGCCTACTAGAATTACATGAAACGGGCCTCTGCAATATGCACATTAAATTTCTTTGTTTAAACAGTATTTTAACTAACACACATTACTAAAATATAACACATCTATTTAAAACATACTTCAATTCCATGGTTAATAATACTTTGCAGTAAAATGACATTAGAATCCAAGTCACTAAAAGTGTAGCAGCATCTTTCGTTTCTTGTGAAATGCCATGTGGCCTACACATTTTCATGGTTTGCAGAATTACATTTCATTTCACTTAGTCATCTAACGTGTGACTCCAACATCATTTTAACATTTCTACAACCTCTACATTCGTTTTTCACACTTATATATGCATCTATTCTAATTAAACACTCGTATATTTTCTCTATATAAGTTGACACTCTTGTATATTCCACACTAAACTAATACTACGTGCTTGTAAATATGGTGCACTTCTACATTTTCAGATTTGTGCTCTCTCACCCTTATTTACCCTCTGCCTCTTTATTGCTCTCCAAACTTGTGTCTTTTTCACCCTACCCACTGTATCATGTTATATTACCCCTATCTTTTGCTCTCTACCATGTCTCTTGCTGTCTACCCTCTCTCTTTCTTCTAGCACTCTCTTATCCTCATACTCCTCGGTCTCCTGCTCCCTGCCCCACTGTCCCTTGCTCCATACACTGCTGGCTCTTGATTCATACCCCTCCCTCTCCTGCTTCCTACCCCTGTCTCTTGCTCTTCACCTTGCCCCTCTGCCTCTTGTCCCTTGGTCTCTTGCTCCCCCCTCTTCTCTCTTACCCCATACCTGCTCTCTTTTGCCCCATACCACTCTCTCTTTTACCCCCTCTTTTGCATCTGCTTGTCTTTTGCTACCCCCAGGCTCTTGTTTTCTTCCCCTCTGTATTTCGTTTCTTGTCCCTCTTTCTCTCTGTGCCAGTCTCTTAATACCCACCCCTCTGTCTCTTGTCCCTCTGTCTCCAGCTCTCACCCCCTGCCTCTTATCTATTTGTCTCCTGCTCCCTACCCCTCTCTTCTGCTCTCTACCCTTCTGCTCTCTCACCACACTTTATTACCTGCCCCTAGTACTTTCCCTAAATTATGGGAAGGACCGGATTATTGACAGGATAATGTGCTGCATGGCTAAATATAATTGGCTATGCCAATGCTTGTTTGGCATGGTTAGCCCCCACTTTTTCCCTGATGTGATTTCGAACTGTAAGTGCACTGTGTCCCTGCCAACAAGGTTTCCAGTGCCAGATCTCTTTCTCCAAAACTGTACCATGGTTGGCACTACTTCAGTTAACCCTATAAGTACCTAGTAAATGGCACCCCTGGTACATAGGGCGGGGGTCCTCTGGGGCTGCAGCACTGGTTGTGCCAACCCAGGGCCCCCTCACCAAGACTATGCACTCTGCCACTGCAGGCTGCGTGTCTTGGTTTCGCGGAGGGGCTGTTAAGAGCGCTGTGGGTACAAAATCATGGCTCTCTGAAGCCAGGTTGTTAGTCTCTTTTCGCCACCTATGATGTATAGATTGTCCACCAGGGAATTCATGGGTGCTTTGGAGGTATTGACCAGCCAGTGTTCTCTCAGGATGATGCAAAGGAGACCGTAGACCAGGAACTGCCCCTGGTGGTGTCCATACTAATCCACTAGTTCTTCAAAGGAGAGGAGTTGACCATTGGCAAGTAGATGCCTGGGAGATGATAGGTTGACTTGGTCAAAGCTTGGAGTGCTTACTTAGAAAGGAGGCCAGATCCACCATGAAAGGCCCAGTAGGAGAACAGAGTGAGCACAGGAAGGAGAATTGCGAGTAAGTCAATAACTTCTTCACAAACTGCCACAATGCCAGATAAGATGCCATAGCAGTTGATGCAAATCTCGAAACAATGATTGACTGGGAATTACTGGAAGGGTAGGAAAATGGTAAAGCAGGCGTGGGAGCATAACCATTTTAACAATGGCTATACTGCCTTTCACAGATAAATGGAGGGTTCTCCAGAAAGTGACTTTTGCTCTAAGAGAAGATACTGTTTTCGTGAAATTACCCTCTGTTATGTTATGTTATGTTAAGGAGTGTTTATATAGCGCCTATCACCACCGGTCTCTAAGCGCTTTCTGGGCCTCTTTGGTGTCATCCAGCCGAACTAGTAACTGGGTATCATCTGCGTAATTAAAAATTTCGCAGTTCATACACGTCCGTTCCTCCACCAGTGGTTGTAAATAAATGTTGAAGAGCAGGGGGGATAAAGCCGATCCCTGGGGCACCCCCCAAGTCACTTCACTGATCTCAGACAATTGGTCTCCTAGCTGCACTCTCTGGGTTCGACCTGACAGGAAGGATTCTAGCCACTTCAGCACCTGGCCTGAGATCCCCAATTTCGCGATCTGGCAGATCTGAAGCAGTATAATAAACATTGACGTCCAGGTATTGGAATGAACAATCTCCCATTGTAAGGGAGACTCGGCCATTACCAAGGGGTAAGGAGGTAAAGTGCGCATTAATGGGAAAATGTATGATTTTGTCCAGCTCACCCGGAGGCCCAACAGATCCTTGAAGATGGTCAGAAGTGTTCCAAGACTGGAAAGGTCCACAGAGATACAATATATCATCTGCATACACGGAGATTGTATGTGTGTTGTGGAAGTGTGGGATTCCCTATGGAACCCCCGTTTGGTGAGCAAGGGAGGCTAGGAGTTCTACCGATCAGGCAAACTGGAGCGGGTAAAGAGGACATCCTTGACACGTGACCCTTTCACTGGGATAGGTCGGACACAGGTCCTCCAGTTCGAACCCGCACTGTGGGCTCATCATAGAGCAACCTAATGAGTTTACACAAGGAAGCTAGTAGAGCCTCACTCATGGTCCGGTGAGATGACCTAACTCCAATATGGAGTCAAATAATTTAACGAGGCGTGGGGCCAAAACGGTTGCATAGTGCTTACAGAATTCTGAAGGAAGTCCATTGGTCCCAGGTGTTTTCCCAGTCTCCATCTCCCGGAATGCCATAATGGGAGTATCTATGTCGAGTCTCTTGAGCATAGCTAGGGTTGGGAGAGGGGCTGCATCCAAGGATCTTTGTATGTTTGGTTTGGAGGCAGACGGGAGCGGAGAATAGAGTGAGGCATGGAAAGATACAAAGGCCTCGTGAATGTCTTCCTAGGAATAAAGATCAACATCATCTGCACGGCGGAGATGTGGTGTAGGGGGGATGATGTAATTTGTTCTGAATTAGCCTGGCCAAGTGCCTGTGATCTAGCAAGCTATGCCTTATAATCTAAATACACCATTTGCTGTGCCTCCAGCTCCTGGAACAGGGTCAGGAAGGCCCTCTGCTCTGGGTCATCCACCGCCTGCCTGTCCCTCGCCACGTAGGACTGCTCCATCGGATGCAGAGCTTCAGAAAGGCTACGGCATTCCCCACTGACAGTGTGGATGCAGGCCCCCAGAGGACCACCTTATAGGCTTCCCATTTAGTGATCGGGGAAGGGGTAGACCCCTCATTGTGCTCGAAGTATTCCACAGTCTGGTCCAAGATCACTGCAGCAAAGGCGGGGTCCTCCGGGGCAGGGATTGGGGATAGAGACCACACCCACGGGAGGCCCATCAATGTAATGGTCCAATAGCTCCCTGCCTTGGTAATCAGGGGACAGAGATCAAGGATCAAAAGGAGTCAGAGCATACTATGCTGTCAAGACTTAATAGAAGTCATGGACAGTGTAGTAGTGTAAGTATAGCCTGACGTCAGGATTGACCTTTTGTCTGGCATGTCTAAGGGACCACTGGGGAAGCCAGGACATCAGGCTAGGGCTACATCTGCTGCAGGGCTAGTTAGAAATGGAGGATGAGTTCTGTCCATAGAGGGGTCGAGGATGCACTTAAAGTCCACCCTATAACCCATAGCAAATGAGCCCAATGAGTCAAGTGCTTTGACAGGTGGCGAAAAAAGGTCATCTGGTTGAAATTTGGTGCAGAAATGTTGCCGATCAGAAGAGGTGTGCCATCCAGCCGAGCCTCGAAGAGAACAAAATTACCCTCCCGGTCTATCTCCTGGGCCAGGACCTTTAGCGGGATACCTGCTCATATCCAGATTAGGGCTCCTCTGTCATAGTGGTGGAGCAGACTTGGCCTTTTTAGCACTATTGGAGTCAGTCAGCCTCCATGTGATTAAGGGTGGAATGTATTTTATAGGGGCTGGCAGGTGAATGCATGCCCCTAGTATTCCAGGAGATGATTTGAAATGTACGGGGTTGGAGCCTTATGGCTGATCGCCCCCTGTATATTCCCATGGGGGTGTAGGGAGTGCATGCTGGATACCATAAAACCCAGCAAATGAGACACCAACAGGGTGTAAATAAAAGAACATACTACAGATGGCACACCCTGTGGGCGTCATCCAAACCTCAACATAACCATCCCAATGCAGGGTCTGAACTTGCTAGGTGGCTGTGTAATACAAAATTGGACCAGGCTTGTAAAAAGAAAAGGGTGTTGTTAACACTGGGCAAGAAGGTATGGGGAACAGGAGCATTAGAGTTCAGGTTTAATTTGTAAGATCTATTACCAGGTGTTATCAGGGCTCGTGGCCCAGTAGCACGCCAAAACAACTAGGCAATCAGCGCACCACAATAGGCAGTCCGCTCCCTTCTCAGATAGTCCCTTAGAGGGGGCAGCCTCAGCCGATGAAGATAGATAATGTCATCCGCAGTCTGTGGGGTTACTCAAGGCATGGGGCTGAAGTCCCGCACAGTCGAGGAGAAGGATGTATTGTCGTGAGTCTCCCCTCCAGAGGGGTCAGATACTCAACGTGCGGGCTGTAAAATTATGCAACCATGTCCAGGGCAGAGCACTGGCTGTCCATAACCTGGATCAGCGATGGTGCAGCCCAAAGGGCCCTACACCACGATGCCCCCCCCCACACCGGGATTAGGGAACTCAGGGGCCTCCACTGGGGTCTGACAGCCCCCGCAGTGGCAGTTCATGCCTCCACCAAACACCAGGAGTCCTTTGGATCTGTAAAAAAATGAATCTTTGATTTCAAGTTTTGCAGGAAAGAGTGGAGCAAAGCACAGACCCAGGTCACAAAGTTGTCGCTTGACTCCCAGAAAGGATGCTCTCCTCCTCTGGACCTCCAAGGTGTAGTCTAGAAAAATGAGAATGCAGTGATTGTCCCTAATGATGGGGTCTGGTTGGCGACCCCTTCGCATGATAACATTCCGTTCCTTTTAATGAAGGATCCTGGCCATCATGTGTCGGGGAGTCTCCCCTGGTGGGGGCCAATGCACGGGGACCGTGTCGGCTTGCGCCACCAAAAAATATGGGGTAAGTTCCTCCTGTGAGAGCAGCTTACGAAGCCAGGCCTCCAAAATTGTTGCGTTCGCAGACCCTCCGTGCCTTCTGCAGGCCCACCACTCTGATTTTAATGTGGCAGGAGTAGCCCTCCGCGTTCTCCTCCTGGACCGCCAGGAACTTGACGCGCTCATTAATGCCAGCCACCTGGGCTTGAAGATTAGTTCTTTGGGGTGGTCAGGGTCGTCTCTGACTGGGTGACCCAGTCCGATAGCTTCTGATGATCATCACACAAAAGAGTCAGATCCGCTGTCACAGTCAATTTTGGCTTCAAGAGAGATTTGGGTGGTTTCATTGGCAGATTCCATTGTCTGTGGTGCAGGCTCTGTAAGAGAGGGTTGAACAGAGTTGAGTGATCTGGTGCTCCCTATCATGGTAAACAACAGGAAGGTCGGGTATCTGGGGGAGGGAGACAAACTGCACTATGGGCCTGCTTGCAACTACCAACTGCCAAATGTGTGTACGTAGTGCAGCATGAGCAGCTAGTCAGTCCCGGATCCAGCTCCAAGACCAGCGAGATGCCTCCTTCGCACCTCAATCCTCAGGGGTCCATTGACAAGGGGACCCCACTTCCCCTTTAAGCCTTCCCGGTGGGACTTGGGTAGTTTTCTTTCAGACACCATCTGCACCTTTCATGCTGCACTCTCGCAGGCTGGAACACCCACCAGAATCTGTGACTCCTTACTTCAGGGCTCAGCAGGGGTCAGCCAGACTCCCCAGACACGTCAGTATGCAAGCGTCCCCACCACAGAGAGGGGGCCTCACTGTCCTCAGGGGTGGGCCTATCTGTGTTCCATCACTGACTGTGGGGGCCAGGGGCACCCACCAGACTCCAGGGCCTCCTGCTTCAGGGCCCGGCAGGGGTCGAGCCAGCCTCCCCAGTGCACCCGATTGTCTATCGCACACCCCCACTGAAGTACTGGGTTTTTAAGAACCCAGCGGTGCCAGGGAACACACCCTAAGACTTCGAGTCCTTCCTGTCCCAGACTACAGAAACACAGAGTCTTCTTGGTGAAGTCAAAGATCGAATTTATTGGCTGCAGCCAGTAACAGGTATCCTAGAAGTACAACACGGTGTATATTCTCAGGAGACTGCTCAACTTACAAAGCCAGCCATCCATTTTTATACAAAATATTATGCTTTAGGCAAACATTCCTTATTTTACAGTTGACCATTCACATATTTTCACAACAAAGAAAAAGCAGAATCATGGTGACAAGCCCATTTTTCAGTTTGCCCAGCCCACAATCAATTTCCCGGCAAGGCCCAATACTTTCATCAGATATCGAACGGACCCCTAATAAAATCGGGCACCTCCTCATCGTAAAGCAGGCCATAAAGCAAGAAGCAGAGACAGGTGTGTGTAAGATTAGGCATAGTTGTGTGTGATGAAAGGTTTATGGCATGCGGCACCTTGATCCTAATCTCGATCGGCCACTGGGACAGGAACCGGCCGAACAGGTTTGGCTTCAGGCAGTGGAGTCAGCTTGCCCAGGTCACACAAAAGTCAGCAAAGGTGTACCTGTCCTTAAGACTCGTTTTGGCCTTAGTAATCGGCCTATGTGAGGGCAACCAATAAAATGGCTGCCATGCACAAAATGGAACCCGAGGGTTCAGGACGGAATCCTTGATTTCAGGGTGATCTCGCCACTCGAATACAGCGAAAATGCTTGTGTATAGTATACTCGTCATTCTCGGTCTGCTGATACCAAAATCGTCATGATACGACGAGGTTTATGACACGGGTCCAGAATTTTCAGTACTACAGACCCTCCTTTTGCCCTTACATAGGCAATCAACCTACACTCACGCTAATCTTAGTGCAGGTCTATATTCCTAAAATCATTGAGATGTTGCTGTAGCATCACCCTATTACTTAGCTCGTCCCTCGATACAGGTTTCCTTACACATAATGCAGCACAGAGGCCACATAAAGCAGGAGCACACTGTACGCACAGACAGAACAGGAAAAGAATGGCTAAGATCATTCCAATGACCATCAGAATCTTCCATCCCCAGGCCGATAACAGTTCCCAGAACCACCCCATCACCGACCAATCTCCGTTATCCACATGAATTGATTCAGAGATTTTATGTAGTTTGGAAATGGACTGGTATACTGTTGGAGCGTTGTCTGGAATGAAAACACAGCAACTTGATTGGATCACTTTACATACCCCACCTCGGTCTGCAAGTATGACATCTAGCGCAACTCTGTTCTGAAGAGTCATAAGACGATCCGACTGTAGCTCAGCAGTCAAGTTACTAAGGGCACCGGCAGTTTCAACTACGGTGGATTCAACCACCCTCGTTAATTGCCTTATGTTCCTGCTGTTAACCATTGGTCCCCAAAACGGCGGAAAACCCTTTAAGAAGTCTCCCAATTCTTGTCCTGCAGTGTCTTCTTTACTGAAGACACCTCTAACTATCCTTGTCTTGTGGTAATCTGCCGCAGCGGTGTAGGTGGGTGGCAACAGGAACAAAACAAAACATGTGCCCGAGAAGTCAGGGGGCAACCATGTGTAGGCTCTATCATGACCGATGAAATAGGTACCCTTAGCTGCTAGGAACGAAGGGGAAGTCTGAGACTCAAAGACATATGTCTCCGTGCAGATACTCTTTCCTAACTGAGCTCTGGGATTCTTGCCATTACCTTGCAGACATAAGTGACCTTGATGGGGTACAATCCAAATCGGGGAGGATCTCTTTGCTCGCTGGTTCTCACTCAGAGTAACTCCATATCCGGTCACGTTCCATCCAATATATGCTAGTGTCTCATCTCTCGGGATAGTCTCATAGGAAGTAGCTTCTCTAATCATATCTACTATACCCTTAACTAGAGCACTATTCTTCGGATTATCTTTTACAGAATGTAGGGGGTGGACTTCATGAGCATAGATGAACATCGTTCTGTATGCCCACACAGAACCATTATAACTGAATGGCAGGACCAGATAAGGGATACCTTTATTAGTAGTATGAGGCATAAGACCACACACCCAACAGTTAGTCGTGTTCACTACTAATTGGTGTTGGTGCAAAAGCTGAACAAAGGAGTTATTGATAAACTCTAATCTCCTAACGGACTCATGTTCAGGCAAAGGGTGAAAAGAATGTGAGGAAACAGTAGAAGGAGGCATGGGCTGTATAGTGGGTGCAAACGTCACTCGAAAATAAAATAAAACATATCCTATTAAAAACATCATTACACTAAGCAACATAAAAATGCATATTATCAAAAAACGTTTCTTGGTCATCATTATACACATTTTGGCTTTAAAGTTCATCTCTTTGGCAGGTCTCTCCATCTCGAAAAACTCCATCCTCTAACCTTGCTGCTCGCGGAGGTAGGGTGTTCCATGCTAAGGAATGCGCCTGTCAGTCCAAGGGAAACGCCCAAGGACCAACCAGAACCGTCGACCTTGTGTCTTCGGCTTGCACTCCAAAGACATGGGCCGGTCCAACGGGGCTGATCATTCTTTGTCCGCTGGAAGTTTTTAACCAAGACCCACGAACCAGGATTGATAGTGTGTCCTGGATCTTCAGACACCTGAGGCAGAGTATCGTGAACCTGTTGGTGTAAAACACGCAATTTAGCCGTCAAATCATACAAATAATCAAGCAATACCGGGTGTTCAATCTCACTGAATTTTGTCGGCCTAGGCACTCCCCATATGTTGGCCGGGCGGCCGAACACGATTTCGTAAGGACTAAGTCCCACTCGCGAGTGCACAGTCATTCTTGTCGATAAAAGTGCTAATGGTAAGGCATCGGGCCATTTGAGGCCAGAGCTCGCTTGTATCTTGGCCAGTTTCAGTTTTAACGTGCCATTGTAGCACTCTACTAGTCCAGCTGATTGGGGGTGATTTGCAGCGTGAAATTTTTGCTGGATTCCTAGCCCTTCACATACTTTCTTCATCACTCGACCCACAAATTCACTCCCATTATCACTCCAGACCATTCTCGGCAAGCCGAATCTAGGGGAAAACTCTTTGACAAGGGCTTTAGCTGTGGATAAGGCAGTGTTGTCTTTCAGGGGATATGCTTCTACCCATCTCGACAAGGCACAAACAACAACGAGTACGTATTTCAAATTGTTGCACCTTTCCATGTGGATGAAATCTAGCTGCAAAACCTCGAATGGATACGTTGGAGGCACAAAATGACCAGCTGGAGTTGGGGTTCCCCTACCAGGATTGTATTTCAGACACACCATGAAATTCTTGACCACATTCTCTGCACACTTAGGAATTCTAGCATTTTGCCATACTGGAGCCAACAACTTACAAATCCCTTTCACACTGATGTGAGCCATTCCATGGGCCATTGTAACCACTGCAAGCACATATGCATCGGGTAACAACCATCGCTGATGTTCTGACAATTCAACCCAACAACCATTCGCATCCAATTTACCCGTACTCTCTCTCCACACACTCAACTCTTTCTCTGTAGCCTCAGCTTGAATAGACTTCACACTCTCTATCGTATCTTCACACATTCCAATGTCACCAATCCATCTCGCAGGGCCTGTAACATACATTCGACTCATCACATCCCTCGCTGTTTCTTTTGCGATTTCATCAGCAAATGCATTACCACGACCAACATCATCAGTAACCTTCTTATGTGCACTGCATTTCACAATCGCGACTTGCAACGGCAAAGTAAGTGCTCGAGAAGCTCATTCACCAACTGACCATGCTGTATCTTGGCTCCATGCGAAGTCAGAAACCCACGCTCTTTCCACAATCGTCCAAAACTATGGGCCACACCAAATGCATACTGGCTGTCAGTATATATGGTCACTTTCATTCCTTTTGATAACACACACGCTCTTGTAAGTGCAATCAACTCTGCTGCTTGAGCTGAATTATGTGGGACTCGTGCAGCTTCAACAATCGTATGCAAAGTCGTAACAGCATATGCCGCAGTCGTATCACCATTCGGAAGCTTGAAGCATGAACCATCCACCCATAAGGTACCATCACACTTCGCAAGAGGAGTGTCTTTGAGATCTATTCTCCCTTTCGTTTCTTCCTATGTTTTAAGAAAACAATCATGCTGTTCAGAAACATCTGTTTCTGCTACAATCGGCAACAACGTAGCTGGATTCAACGTGTTGCATCTCTTTATGTGTACATGACTCGCTAAAAGTGTCAACTCGTAACCTGACAATCGAGCACTTGTTAAGTGCTGTGTCTTGGTCCTGTTTAACAAAATGTCCACTGCATGTGGAACCATTACAATCAACATATTATTCATCACTAAACCAGCAGACTGCCGAATAGAAACTGCTGCTGCCGCTGTGGCTCTCAAGCAACTCGGCAACGCTCTAGCTACCGGATCCAGAGTCGACGAAAAATACGCGCATGGACGTTGCTTGTCCCCAAAAGACTGTGTCAACACTGACAATGCACAACCTTCTTTCTCATGGACATACAGCGTAAAAGGCTTACTGTAGTCGGGGGTACCCAACACAGGAGCCGAACACAATGCATCACGCAATTCGGAAAAACTTTTCTGACAATCTTCAGACCATGGAAGGGGATTCGGTGTATCTTTATAAGTCAATGCTACCAAAGGTTTGGCCAGCAGAGAAAAATTCGGTATCCATTGTCTGCAATATGACGTGATACCCAAGAAAGCACGCACTTCTCTCTGTGTCATTGGCACACTCAATTTTGCAATCGCCTGAATTCTTTCTGGGGTCAGTTTCCTTCCCTCCTTCGATAAGAGATGACCTAAGTAGGTCACTTCTTGTCGACAATATTGCAATTTCGAAAGGGACACTTTGTGATGTAAATCGGACAAATGACGCTACAATGACAATGTTGCTTCTTTACAAATCTCCTCAGTATCTGCAGCAACTAGCAAATCGTCAACGTACTGAATAAGGGTAGCGCCATCAGGTAAAACAATCGTATCAAGCTGTGTTTTTAAAGCCTGACTATATATCGATGGACTTTCACAGTAGCCTTGGGGGGCGCGTTTGAACCGGAAGCTTCGGCCTCCTAAACTTAAGCCGAAAATATCCCTACTCTCCTCGGCAATTGCGATGCTGAAGAAAGCATTCTTCAAGTCAATCACCGAGAACCAAGTCGCGGAAGCTGGAATCATAGTCAATAGGGCAGTGATATCAGGAACGACTGGAAATTGTGGCACAACGATTTTGTTCACCTCTCTAAGATCAATCACAAACCTGCAAACAGGTGGCTGAGAAGGGTCAGCACGCTTCAAAACAGGCAAAACAGGACTATTGCAAACGTTGCCTCTTGTCTCCTCAATTACATCTTTTTCAATCAAATCATAAATGATCGCTTGTAACGCTTTCTCACCTTCACTAGAGATCTTATATTGGGAATGCGTGGCATTTTAACATTGGCTTTCAATGTCACAACATATGGCGGTATTTCCAAAAGACCCACATCATTAGGACCAGTAGCCCAAAGAATATCAGGAAGAGACGACAATTCTGTCGGAAGTTTACCCTTCGACAAATACATTGGGGACACCACTTTCTTGCCCAGTGTAAGTTGTACTCCCGAAGGAGAACAATACAATGTTGCATACAATCTTTTCAACAGATCTAATCCTAACAAGTTCTCACCACAACCTGTCGTCAGAATAAGGGGTGCTTCAAATTCACAAGGTCCAACAGAAAGGGACATAGGACTAGAAATCGGGTTCCTAACCGGGGCGCCAGAAAAACCTACTGAAACATTCATTTTGCCAGACAAAGGTGCGCCAGGGAGTTTAGAGTGCATAATAGAACTCTTTGTAGCACCAGTATCCAACAAAAAAGGTTCTGACACACCTGATGTAATCACCTCAACATATAGTCCACTCTGATCTACTGGAACTGAAACAACTCCCTCTCTTTGTCTATGGCTGTCCTAGCAATCATTACCTCCCATATTCTCATCTTCGACATAGTAGTCATCAGCATAGTACTGAGGCGTCCTGCCGGACGCGTTATTCTGCTGATCAAAACTATTCATAAAATTCTGAGGAGGGAATGGACGTGCGTTCTGGGGGAAATTTCCACGTCCTCTACCTCTAGGCGCTTGTGGAGTACCTCGACCTCGTGCGCTAGAAACACCATTCATACGCTGTAACAAAGCAGGACAGCTACTTTTAAAATGACCCTCTTCTTTGCAATATGCACACTGATTAGGGCCTACAGGAAAACGTGGTTGAGAAAACTCAACCTGTTGCGTGTTTCTCTGAAACTGCTGAGGTTGCTGATAAACACGCTGGTTACTACGAGGCGGATACGCCTGTTGTAAAAGAACCTTCGTCTTCAATTCTTTAGTTTTCTTGTCTGCTCTATCCTTTTCATCCTTATCTCTATTTTCATAATACTGCGCCGTAGCCAAAAGCTGTGCTGACGAGGAAACGGCCCAAGAACTCTCTGAATCTTTCAGTTTCTTACACAACTCAGGAAGCAGATTGTGCACAAACTTGTCAACGAACAACCGTTGACCACCTTCTGTACTCATGTCTTGACCACTGTGGTCGATAAACGTCTCTTCAAACCTGGTGAAGAAATCAGACACGGTTTCCTCCTTCTTTTGCTTACATACAGACAATTTGTCCCAATTTACACGCATCGCAGGCATTAAAGTCTTCATGTAAGTAACGATCTTGCCAGGAAGTTCTGCAACTAAATGTTCAGGTTTAGCACCACCAACTTGTCGGCCACCTGCAGCAGCAATATTAACCCAGGTATCACCTAACTCCTGCGCATGATCAGTATGACGAATCAATAACATGTCTATGTCAGCTAGATTCATAACACATGAGTCTGCAGTCTGAGATAGTTCCTTATAATACCCTGCAGGATTTTTACGGGGGTCAGGTAAAGTCTGCTTAAGAGCCAAAATTTCAGCTCGCTTCCAAGGAACATGTACAAAAACACGCTGAAAATGTGCTGGTATAGCATCGACGTTATTAGCGACATCAGCTGCAACGGCATCCTTCCATACCGGAGGAACCTCTCTCATTGGATATTGTCGCGCTTTCCTCCTAACAGAGGAATCATGCTCAAACAATGACCGAGAAACACCCTCACTCCTAAATGACAACAATGTCGCAACTGCTTTTTCAACATCGGAACCCACAATTGTGCCTTTTGCAAACTCGTACCGTACACGACACAGCTCAGGTGGATTGCATTCTAAATCATTTTCCTCCAATTCCTCACAAAGAAAAGCACACATTTTCTCGAAAACGTATCTCTGCTTTGGTGCTTCCCACTGATGGAAGACATCCATAACAGAATCTAGCTCATATCTTGTGGGGTCTGTAACCCATTTGTGTGCCAAATAATTCAATGTTTCCCGCTCTCTAGAGTCGGGCATTTGACTACGCAGCTGTTTGTGTGTTGAAACAGGGGTCATACTTGTTGCCCCAAAAAGAGGATACAGAAGACTAGCAACTGTATCAGTCATTCTCTGTCGAACAGAAGGAGAAGTCGACGAAAGAATCAGGAGGAAAAGCAGAGTGAGGCAAGGCAGATGCAGATGCAGACGCAGACGCAGTAACAGGAGGAATATCAGAAGAGGTAGTCGATGCAGTAGGCAAAGTCGTAGGAAGTACAGGGGGAGCAGGTAGCAAAGTCGGCGACCCTTGAGGAGGCTGCACCGTAGCAGTAGGAGCCAACTGAAGAGGAGTTGGCACTTGTGGAAGAACCTGAGGCAAAACAACCGTAGGTTGCACAACTAAAGGTTGCGGAGGTGCATTAGCACTCTGTGCATAGGGGGTGGCGAACTCAATAAGTGAGACATTAGAGGATCTTTCTCAAGTTCTTTTGCTGTATCTTGCTGAAGAAGCAGCAAAACTGGGTAACATTTATCGATCGCCATTTTACGTTGCCTGTGCAACTGCTCACTCGCTTGCTCTTCTTCGTTATCTTTATACTGCATAGCAGCTTGCATTATCGAGATACCCTTTTCTCTTTTATTTTTCTTTGCTAATTTAATTTCTTTCTGTTTGGCTTCCTTTCGCCATAGGCGGAAAGAATCAAACATCGCCGGCCGGGCTTTCTTCTTAAAGAGTCTAACCTCTAGATTATCTAATATCTCTGTGTCAAAACTACCATATTGGGGCCATTTTAAAACACCATCCTTCCTGGTGTATCGGATCCATACTTCATTATATGTGATGGGGTCCACGCCATGCTTCACATAGAGCTCATAGGTTGGAGTTCCAATCAGAGGAACCGGACACGAGTCCTCCAATCGGGAATCCCTATTACAACCAAGACAAAACAAATTTCCAAGTCTGCTAAGACCAGGCATCTTCGCTCTCTAGTCTAGCTTCAAACTTCAAAGGATTATCGAAATACGATAGTCTCGTGAATACACGAGTCCCTCTGCTTTGGTACTTGCAAGTTCCAAATCAAAGATCCCAAGGGGATACCCAAACTAAGAACCAAACTAAGGACTGGGAGACGCTCCACTCATACTTAACTGAGGCATCGATGACGTCACCAGAAGACTCGTCTATCGTTTCGCTCTACAAATCATCAAAAGGGTCCAAGACAGGGCGATAGTCAGGGCAGCAGTCCTTCGTAGCCGTCGGGAAGCGGGGAACCTCGCAGAAAAGACTTTCGGACCACAACGACATACAGGGGTCGATGAAGTGGTTGGCCTTCCTCCAGAATTTCACACGAAGCTCCTTCACGAACCTCTGGCTTGGACCGGTACCGCTGAAATCGCCCCACGTTGGGCGCCAACTGAAGTACTGGGTTTTTTAGGAACCCAGCGGTGCCAGGGAACACATCCTAAGACTTCGAGTCCTTCCTGTCCCAGACTACAGAAACACAGAGTCTTCTTGGTGAAGCCAAAGATCGAATTTATTGGCTGCAGCCAGTAACAGGTATCCTAGAAGTACAACACGGTGTATATTCTCAGGAGACTGCTCAACTTACAAAGCCAGCCATCCCTTTTTATACAAAATATTATGCTTTAGGCAAACATTCCTTATTTTACATTCACATTCACATATTTTCACAACAAAGAAAAAGCAGAATCATGGTGACAAGCCCATTTTTCAGTTCGCCCAGCCCACAATCAATTTCCCGGCAAGGCCCAATACTTTTATCAGATATCGAACGGACCCCTAATAAAATCGGGCACCTTCTCATCGTAAAGCAGGCCATAAAGCAAGAAGCAGAGACAGGTGTGTGTAAGATTAGGCATAGTTGTGTGTGATGAAAGGTTTATGGCATGCGGCACCTTGATCCTAATCTCGGTCGGCCACTGTGAAAGGAACCGGCCGAACAGGTTTGGCTTAAGGCAGTGGAGTCAGCTTGCCCAGGTCACACAAAAGTTAGCAAAGGTGTACGTGTCCTTAAGACTCGTTTTGGCCTTAGTCATCGGCCTATGTGAGGGCAACCAATAAAATGGCTGCCATGCACAAAATGGAACCCGAGGGTTCAGGACGGAATCCCTGATTTCAGGGTGATCTCGCCACTCGAATACAGCAAAAATGCTTGTGTATAGTATACTCATCATTCTCGGTCTGCTGATACCAAAATCCTCATGATACGACGAGGTTTATGACACGGGTCCAGAATTTTCAGTACTACACCACCCCCCTGGAAGGGCAGGAAGGGGGCATCATTGTCCTTATGGGGCAGTTGTAGTTCTCACTGCCAACTGGGTCCCTACTCTGCCTTCACCACCTCCAGGTGCTCGGCCAGTGCAGCCGGACATGGCCGTCTGGGAGCACAGGCAACAGCCGCAACACCATCATTGCTCGCGACCCTGCCCTGGGGCATGCCACCCACTGCTCCAGCCGCAGACAGCACAAATCCAAGCTTGTGCAAGCCCTGCAACACTCGGTGGCTCAGATCTGGGGGTACCACAGAACGCAAGGCCGTTGGTGTCCCCTCTCGCTATCAGGATAAGACAGCACCACTGCAACGACCGCCGCATGTGTCCTTCACTCCCCGCGGGTCCGGGAAGCTGCTACAGACTTCATCAGGGGGCCCACCACTCAGGATGGTCTTGGGTGTTTGAGCCCAGTATTGAAGGCCAGTTCTTAGTTGGCAGCCATGTTGGACAGGCTAGCCCAGCCCCCATTACTATTTTCATTCTTAATTAATTGAAACATTCTTGGCAAATACTTCTGCTTTGGTTCAACCTGAAACAAGTCTAAGTATTTCACCTCTAGGAGAACTATAGGAATTCCCTTGACCGTCCCTCTTAATCATGACCCCAGTTCACAAACCAATGACATAGACAGAGTCCCAGGCCATTATTTCTAGCTGACGTATTCAGGTGACAGACTTGATTTGAACACTTTAATTGTTTTTCAAAGTAAACACCTCTTCATCTATCCTGCTCATAACTCCGACGTCCTTATAACCCTCAACTCTCTTTTTCTATTTCATCCATATCTCAACTTTCTCTATATACTCTAACCAACATTTCTCTTTCTACCCTCTCTTCTTTTCTCTTTTCCTGATACTTTTTATTAGTACCCATTTTTCTATACATTCTCATGTTGCTCTCTCTCTGCTTGCATCTGTTTTTCCTAATGTTTGTTTACCTCTACCTCTCGCTGTGTTTACCTGTTTAATGCACCTCTTTTTAAACATTAACTTTACACATTAGTACTCTTCTGCCTTCCTCTACAGTTCCTTCTTCCTATCTCTTGCTACCAAACACACTAGAAAACCTATTTCTCTCCCTGTAACTTCGTCATTCTACCTCTCTTTATCTTACCTTCTGGTTTTGTAACCTTTCTCTATTTACTTTACTTCTCTCATTACCTCACATATCTTTCTGCGGCATTTCTCTTTCTAACCCCTTCTCCTTCACATCATGTCTCTAGCTGTATGTTTCAATTTATGTCTCGGTCCATCTCCTGCATCCTTCCCCAGTACCATTTCTTTTACTCAGCTGGCTTACAGGTAACTGTCTAGCCCGAGACGTACGCACATATAACGAGATGAAGAGAAACAGGGCAGGGGACGACAAATTAAGAGAATGTTAATAGATTTTAACCAATGAATGTTGAACATTCTTAGAGGCTGCACTATGATTTTCACTGTTGGGGCACCAGTAGTGAAAAGGGATAAATCAGTATCTGTGATTACAAATATTTGACAACTAAAGCTACTCGAGCTAGGTGAATATATCTTATTTTAATAGTATGCACTAGACAACAAAACATCTAACAAGTCTGCCTTAGCATGTTTTTGCTACAATGAGAAGAACAATCAAGATAGACACTGAACTCCACATAAAATGCTTGTTGTTGCAAATAATGAATTCTAGATGCAGTTGCACAAAAATGTCTTTATAAATGATTGTTCAATCTTTTCTTTAGTATATTTGGCTGGTGGTCACCAGCCAGTTTCAGATTTTGGCTGTTTTTGAGTTACCCTGTTCCCAAAGCTTTAACATATAATTCAATATTGTTTAGCATCACGAGTGCTTGAGTGAGACAAAAAGGGGTAATCATTTCAAAGTTGTTCCAAATAGGTAGCCAATGTCTTGACCAGAGCCCCACAAATCCTTAAGCTGTCACTGTCTTCTATTGCTATTTTTCATCAATACCTCTTCCATCCGCGAATGAAGCCAAGTCCATCGGAATGCACCCTGAGTCTTCTGAAGCTCTGACCATGGTGTGTCAGAGCTTTCTTGCCATCTGAGGAAAGAAGCCCTTCCTATGCCTTTAGAGCCTCATTCTAAGGCACTGTAGGGGCATATTACCAAGCAATAGCGATAATTATCGCTATTGCTTGGTTAGAGACAAAATGTTACCGCAGAGCTGCGGAGATTTTTACCGCAGATAAACCTTGGTATTACCAAGGTTTATCGCAAATGCGATAAAAAACGGCCGCAATGCACGAATATCGCTGAAAAGTCCGCGATATTCATGCATTACCGAGCTAATGATCTTAGCCATGTTATCCACCTCCCATTGGATAACATGGCTAAGAACTGCTCAGGGCAGGTGTTAGCTTTTGGAGATATTCACGCTTAGCGCGAATATCTCCAAAAGTTGGTAATAGGAGATAGCGATGTTAGCAACTGTTTCCTGTTGCTAACATCTTGGCACGCCCACTTTGCATGTCATTAGTGATAATTATCACTGACATTCAAAGTGGGGCCCAAGATGGTCGCTATCTCCTACTAGCTGTCGCTAACTGGTGTTAGCGACAGCTAGGTAATAGGGAGATAATTTTATCTCCGCTTTCTTGGCTTTTAAAGCCAAAAAAGCGGAGATAAACGCCCTTGATAATATGCCCCTTTGTGACCTCTTGGGCCGGCTAATAGAGCACTGTGGATTGCACCTTTGACCAGAGGTGCAATTTAGGGAGGGGGAGGGGGGCTAATACAAATTGCAGGAGGGTGGTGGGGGGGTTATTCTTACAGCAATAGGCAGAGAGGAGGTGCAGGGGCTCTCAGAAAGGGTGAAAACACAACAAAACCTTGTTAACAAGTAAATGGTCTTTTAAAGACCTGTGAAGTACTCGGGTGCGGCTGCAATAAGACAGTCGACAGCCCAGGAAGCTGTCTCAGCCTGGGCTGACACACACCACGAGGTGGGGCTGAAGCCCTTTGAGCCCAATTGGCATTGCGTGCCTGCCTCTGACCCAACGGAGGTCAGATCAAGGGCAGGTTAGAGTTTTTAGTGCACTCAAGGAGGTGAAGCCTTAATAGGCCTGCGATAGTGTATGCTAGATAGCTTCAGACTCCAAGGGGTAGTGCCTGGCACCCATGCCCAGTGCCTGTACCACAGACCTACTGCAGGTCTCACTGATGAATAGATCAGAGGGCCAGAGCTAGAGAGCCCTCCGTGGACTTATGGAACACCATTCTGGGCACTTCGTGACACCAAGCGTTAGAGAACTGAGCCCAGGCCTGCAGGCCAGAGCTCCAGATCTGCTGGAGCTCAGTTCCGGGACCTGGTCGAATCTTTCAACTCAGCGCAACGTCAGCAGAAGTGTATCCTGGGGAGCTTGGGAAATCAATGGTTGTGGTATGAAACCAACAGACCAGGATTTGTGAACCAGGCCTACCACAACTCTTACTGAAACCTGTCACAGCTGTCAATCCTTAAGGAACTGGGGAGCCCTCCATGAGTCGTATGGTCGGATGATGAGCCTGGCAGTCCGGATGGAGCCGAAAACCAAATCTGCCACATTCCCTTGACTGGGAGAAGGATCTTGTTGGTACGGCAGTCCCTCTCCTCCTCAACAAAAACTATCTGGTGGAAGGTAACTAGTCTTCTTGTAATCTGGATATCCAGTGAGGCAGAGAGGGGGCTTGTGAGAAGTTAGCCTGGCATATGATGTCCACTAGTTCTAGTGGGCACCTTGCACCAGTCTAATCAACTCTTATTGATGGTGGTTGTAAAGTCAACCTTATAGAACGCTATCCTAGTGGTAGCTTGGACCAGCAGTCATCAGGCTAAGACTTCAGAGAGCATATTAAGCAAGTTGTTTTACCAATTATAATCCCTTGAGTACCAAATGAAAGGACACCACACAAGGTATATATCAAATATATATGTATTTATTCTAAACACAACCCCTCTGCACTCTTTATGAGGTCAGAGGAAAAAGTACAATACAAGTTACTCAATTACTATACGATAAGTTGCACAGTATACGTTATACCCTAGGGGCCTCACAAACCATATACTAAAATAGTGGTATAAGAACCACGTGAGAATTAGAAAGCAGGCCTGGGGCCTGTGGAATCGCTGGGGCTGCTCTAAACAACCAAAGGTTAGGAAGTAGGAGGCCCACGGGAGACGTCTGCAGTGTCTAAACACAGCCGCGGGTTACCATTGACTTTCTATGGGAAACGTAGAAGTTACAAATATAAAAATTTAAGGACACTTCTGGATGGACCACGATGGAACCCTTTTAGACTAGGACACTTTGAGGGTCAAGACCCACGGGAGCACCGGAGTACTCGTGTTACCTCACCCAGGGAAGCCGGGTGCATAGGTGTCTTTTCGTGTCGGGTTTTGTCGTCGTTTTCAATAGAGATCTGCAAAGAAGTGCTGCAGGCGACCAGAGGAAAAGTGTCCGGGTGGCTCGAAGATCTGTAGAACCTGAAAGCAGAAGAGACAGAGTCTGGGTCACTTGTCAGTGGCCAGGGCGGCGATAGAAAGATGCGACCAGATGTCGGGTGATTTCAGGTGAAGATGTGAAGTTTGTCTCTTCAGCCACAAGGACCAGGAGGCGTCGACGACAACAAGGAGCTGGATTAGAGCTGTCCCACAAAGGATCTAGTTGACTGCGGTGTTGGTATCCGGACTGGCCCCAACAAGCCTGGGCAAACCCAACCCACGCAGGATGTCGAGATTGGCTTCGGTGCAGACCAGCAAGGATTGACGAACTTCTCTTTTGTAGGAAAGTTGGAGCAAGCCTGGAGCAACCAGGAAAGCAAGTTAGATTCAAAAGAAAGTCTTTGGGGGGCTCACTAGCCAATGGACTAGGAACCGCAAAGACGCGTCAAGCTGAAATGCAAAAGCGGGGCCCACGGGTCACTCGTGGAGTGGGGGCCTCTGAGTTTCAATGCAAATAATGGTCGGGTCTGGGGCTTCAAGCATACCAATGCACGACTTCGAGTTACCTCCTGAAGTGAGTGCAGCTTGCAAAATGCAGGATGTCCAGGAGTTCCAGTCCCATGTCTCTCTTGTCCGCCACGGGTCTCAGCTTTGCTGTGAGCGAAGGTCGGGGTCAGAGATATCTGGAAGTCTGTGTCCTGTGTCGCAGATTCTTCGGGATCCGGCGGGAGCCCCAAAAATGCAGACTGGCAAAGTTGCTGTTTGGTGCCTGTTTGAACAGGGTGGTCACTCCTTGACCACAAGGGAGATGTCTTACATCTTCCAGTCGAAATGGAATGTCGAAGGTCCAGGATTTATGTTTCAAAGTGTCGTCCAGGGTAATCTAAAGTCCTAGTGACTGGGCTCCTATACTTATACTAAGTTTAGGGGCTGGACTACCCTTAAGGTCCAACCTGTGGATGGACCTGGTAAGGGGGTGGTTACACCCCTTCCCCTTTGTGGAAAGCATTCACTGAAAGCAGTCCTCCCTGCCCCAATACACTAAAGACTGTCTGGGGAGGTGCTGGCACCTCCCTGGACAGGAAACCTATTGTCCAGGCCTCCCCTGCTGGAGTTTCATCCAGCAACAGGAGGTCAGACTCGTGTCTGTGCCAGCAGCATCCATTTTGTAATGCTGAGGCTCTGTTTAACTTTAACCGGGTAAAACAGTAACTACATGTCTTCTCCCTCTAGAAGGGTGGAATGCTACCCGCGCCACCAGGACTGGCGGGGGAGGGGGGTATTCCAAGTGTTTGACACCTTACACAACATATTTTGAGAACGCCAAACCAAACTTAGCATTAACCGCGAGGATTATAATGCACTTAAGAGTATATGGTATGGCTATATCATAGAACAGCTATAAGGAGATGGTTCCGAAAGCTGCAGAGAGGCTCAGCTCATGGTAGGGCACCCTCTCACATAAAACCAAGTACTCTGCCTCCAGGATTGTTAAGGCCTGCCATAGGAGTGACTTATAGGTGTATATGTGTCTATATGTATATAAAGATATAGGTATACTATATCTAAGTAAGGGGTGATTACTCCACCTTAACCAGGCTGTGTGAACAGACATGTGGTGTCAGTTTGGAAGGCAAACCAGGCGTGGCACAATACATGCTGCAGCCCCTGGTAGGCCTAGGGTGCACCTATGCACTGGGTACCTATGGCACACTATTCAGGGGCTCACAAGGGTGACCCAGTAACCAATCTGGTATGTACCTAAAGTACATGGTATCAATTTTGAGAGAGAACAGCTGGGCTGTGGGCCTGATTAGCAGGTCCCCAGCGACACTAAAGTCGAAAAACCAGAGAATCACAGCAAAAAGTGAGGGTAAGCATAGGAAGCAGACCCTACTCTCCTACAGGGCTTCTGAGTAGCGACAGCTGACGTCACAGGGCCTTGGCAGTGAAAAGATTTCAAATGAGCTCTCATCGGGACTTACAGGTCAGCTGGAATTCTGACCTCTGTTTTTATATTGGTGTGACAAATTTCGCACATCCCTTGGCGTGCCAAATGTCACATGGATGTAATTTCACAAACCCCTAGTTCGTCTTTTGACGTTTTGTGGAATGACATCCTGACAGAATGTGCTTATGTTGGTGCACCAATGCCAATGGTGTGAGGATGAGCATACCTTTTGGTAATGTCTTGTTAGAGGTGTGTTCGAAAATGAGTCATTGAGCAATAAACATTAACCTTCGAATGGACTTTGTCATCTGGTTGCTTTGTTAATGCTCCACAACTACTTACAAACTTCTATTTCTGTTTGGCAAGGTTCATCTTTGGAATTAGTGAATGGTCTGTTTCTTGGCTGGATGGTCTGTTTCCTGCCTTGATCAATCAGGGCAGTGAAATATGAAAACTGTGGTGTTTTCTCAGTGAGTAAATGGCATAGGTATGAAAAGCTCGGAAATTTGGGCCAGATTCACAGAACTAATGTAAGACAAAATCCTAAACTCACTACTTTTGGTATTCACAGAAGTTGGGATTTTGTCTTAAGTTTGCCTTAAGACAAACTTAAGAGAGACTTAAGACAAAATCCTAACTTAAGTCTGTGTTAAGTCTGTCTTAAGACAAACTTAAGACAAAATCCTAACTTCTGTGAATACCAAAAGTAGTAAGTTTAGGATTTTGTCTTAAGTTAGTTCTGTGAATCGGGCCCATAGCCTTTAAATAGTAGGTACAATGCAATTACGCTTCTTACTGAAAAGGCAATACCTGTGATGATAAACCTCTTGAGAAAATAATCTATGCTGCTCTGAAAGCTAGTAACAAGGAATATGTAGGAGCCTAACAGAGCTACCACCCATGCAAGATCTATTTTTCTGTGTGTAACAGACATACATTTTCTTTATTAAATAATTAAGAATTGAATAAAACAATTGGCTCTAAGACTATCAAACACAAACAAGCTGAGGATCCTAGGAGTAGGTTGTACCATATAGTACATACGTAACTCGAAATAACGGCCGCGCTGACAAAAGTGTCTCTTGTTTCATACAAACTCGAAGAATAATGAAACACAAGCAATCTTTATTTCCACCTTGTTTGAAATATATTTAAAATGTAGAGACATTTTCAGGATGCACACAAAAGTCATTCACCAGCCTATCAACTGAGGATATTAATACTGTCTGTGCAAAAGATTCATCTTGTTAGGTCCCGTTTGTCTCTTTCAGTAACTTATATATAATCTATTTCAGCTATAAACACATTTTTATTGAAATGTGAGAAGTATGCAGAAAAGAGTCGAATATGGGCAACTGTATTACTTTCATAATAATGAAGGATGCACTGTATCTGGATAGCTGCATAATTCCAGTGGCCCTGGTTTAATGAATGCAAATCTATAACAAGCCGTGTCTGAAAGTATCCAATAAGTATCTGCACAAACCACTGATTTCCAGAGAATGAACCTTTCTGAACACCATTGGATGAATGTGAGACTAAAGTAGAACATAGTGTTGAAAAAGTGACCACTGTATCTGAATGAATAAATCAAACATTTACTTAAATAGTTTTAAGACAAAAGTACATTTAGCTTGAATAGTAATAACATTAGAGCTTAAAAGTAATAATAAATGAGTTCTTCAGAGTTCAATTTGGGCCTAGGAAATCTTTTCTTAATCTTAATAAATACCAGGTAGAATCTGACTATCATCTCACTTATTATCTATACAAAGTCACCTGATATTGGGGTCAGGTTGTTGTATTTCTAACTTCAGGATACAGGAGATTTGCTTTTCTAATTAGATTGCAGGCTTTCTTTCAATAGGTTGCCAAGCAGATGCCGCGCAAGAGTGCCTGTTGATTAAGTGGGTACGAAGGTAAATGCTTATTACAAACTATCTAATACCAGCTACTTTCCAGAGTCACATAGGAATCTAACGCCTGAAAGAACAGACTTTTTTTTAATGCAATGATTACCTTCTGGCCACAAATTTAAGTCATTTTAAGATCAATATTAAAAATACAACTAAAACAACATTTACTTTAATAAAGTTGCTGCATTATTACATTAAATGAATAATCAATGTAGCATGTTTTCTGGAAATCAATTGCAAATCATGATGGACAAAAGTGGACTACTGTCTTTGCAATATTTTGTACAAACTGAGCAAACTGATGTTTGAATTAGTCACAGATAATATTGAGAACAACTGAAATGGCCACTGAAATGGCCACCAGAGTAATTCTCTATTGTAATGGAATCAATAACAACAAGTTTGAAAATGGCAACCATTTCAACATGACCTTATTTTCATGCTAGTAGAATGGGTGGAGAACCTTAGGGAGAATTTTCTTTAGTTTGATGGCTTTGGTATTGGACCAAATAACATTAACAGGATCAGGGAGAACATTAGGACTCACAGGACAAACTCCCAAAAGACCGAGACAATCACAATAATGTACCTGGGTCTAGCAGCTAAAGACGGGTTGTATGTAGCAAAACTTACTGGAAATCAATATTTCAAACAGAAAAAAAGAAAGCTTTTTTAGGAGGAGAACCCTCGCCTACACCGAGGTGGCATGCTTCATCAGAGGCTTGTTGTGGTGTGGGCTACAACTCCTTTTAGAGGAAGAGCTCTTAGATGTTCAACTGTCTTATGAGTGTCTTAGGCGTGGGTAAGCTAAGCAGAGTTCAAGAGATATGGTATTGATGAACCTGTTGCTGAGTCAGACCCTACAACTTTATTCTTGTCTGCCAGGGACAGGATTTAAAATAGTAAAGTGAAACAGGGAGGAAACGTATCCCCGACTACATCATGGGTTCAACCTGTTTCTGCCCTAACATTACCATGAAAAAAGATTTAGGGGCATTCATTAGGACCTATTAAAATCATTCTGCTAAAAAGTGCATCAATAAAAATATGTATAAAGATACTTGTACAATCTGTGATCATTAAGGATCAAGAAGAAAGATGCACCTTTATTTTTAGGTCTCGCCTACGCAGCACGCTTGCACTACATAGGAGGGCCTTTAGCCGTCGCTCTGCTCATTTTCAAGCACACACTTGTGCTTGTGGTGGCATCCAGCTTGCGGGAGCGAGCAGCGGCGCGCCTCAAGCACGAGTGTGTGCTTGAAAATGAGCAGACTGCTCTCACAAGCGCGCGTGCACCACTCTCAGGTTCACCTCCTGCTCCCCCTCTCTCTCACGTACACACCACTCGCTGAAGGAGCTTTCCTTCCACCAGCTGTCACCATAAAATGTGTAGAGAAAATGTCTACATCTTTAAACATGATAAAGTTATGCTGCAAAGTTACTTGAAATTTGTACAAAATTAGATGACAGGAAATAATTATTTCGATGTTAGGCGGAGGCAAACAGAACTGTTTAGGCTCCAAGGCATTTGGTAACGTGCACTAAACATGTAAAAACCTGCGAATTTCACCAAAGCATGAAACTTGACCTGGCACATACTTTTTTCACTTCTAGCAATTTTTACTAAATGTGTGTCTTATACCTGTATTAACAAAATATTTGATAAACAGACGATAGAGTGAAAGTACGGGGTCTGTAATATGCGACCTTTTTGAAAATATATTTAATTTTACACCATCTGCCAAAGCCTGTAACTCACTGCTCTCCTCAGGCTGCACATTTGCCACAGCCGGTTGGGCAGAACTCCTTCCTCTCAGCTGACAGTGACTGGGACCAGCTGCTGGAGACTCATTACAGCCGTGGTTTACAGTCACGGGAACTCTCAGGTCTCATCATCCTTCTTGCTTAATAGGTTGTCAGGTGTAGCAGTGTAGTGTTCCTTCTGTGTTGCTGGGTGCTGAATAGCGCAACTTTATTATCCATGGTGAGTCTAAACAGTTAGTCCTACGTCTGTGTCTGAGTCTGTGACTGTTCCAGTTTTTGTTTCAGAATATTGGTCATCATAGGTTCTGTGTAACCCCCACACTTCACATAGTGTTTTGTTTGTCTGCCCTTATCCAGGGCAGATCGGGCACCGACAGTCGATTCCCAGCCTCAAAATGGCTCTTTGCAGGCAGTCTCCATGCCATCACATTGAGCTACGCTGCTGGCTTGTGCTCTGTTGCCTGCTCTCTCTACAATGTAAGGGCTCATTTCATGCAAAGAGATCTTGCAGCTAGTGAGTAATGTGCTGCCTGTTTTTAACTCTGGTCCATGATATGTCTCACCAGGCTCCGTTTCCATATTACTGCCACTGGTTTGTGGGGTAAGGACACGCATTGTTCCATGGTGTAGCAAATGACCTTGGTCTGAGACTCGGTATCCCCTTCCAAATGTAACAATCAGAAATGCAAAAGCACCAGGAAGGTGGATGGCACAGGTATTCTTTTGAAGTTAGCAGGAAGCCCTTTGTTTGCCTAAACCAGCATACACAGATGAACCCTTGTTGACCACCTTTATCACTTGTGTGTTATTTTTGTGGGGTACGCACACAAGAACCAATGAAGCCATTTATTATTGGCAAGCGCTGCTGTTGTGTGAGTAGTGAACGACTGCATGCCTGAGGTGTACACAGATAGGCACATCCAGCAAAGCATAGCACTGCAGCATCGCTAAAGGACCTGACCTGCAGTGTAAGGACGCATGGGAAAAATAAATGCACATGCCATTAAGTGGTGTGGCCCTGTCTGAAGAGTTACACAGTTTGTAAAATGTCACTCTTTGCCCACACAGCTAAAACATTACAGGAGTTGGGATTTAGGAGGCAGCTGTAATAGGAAGAAGTCATTTGCAAAGTCATGTCTCACCTACAAGAGCACAATTGGCTTTGTCAATGTTTTTTAGCCATGTTGAACAGCAGTGCAGCTGCTGTGCAGCACAACTGAAACTAAAAATACAAGCATTGACATAGCCAATAGGTCTCGCCTTTGGGACCTTATAAGTATTTATCCATGCAACAGTTGATGTTGTTGCACCAAGGATATTGTGCTGCATAACTAAATACTTAAAAGCTCCCAAAGGCAAGACATATTGGCTATGCAAATGCTAGTTTCTTTCTGGCGGAAACATTGATTTGTAGTAGGTTTATCTACATCCAACCGAGCTTTAGATGTTAGACCGAGGTACATTGTTGTGATCGTCTTTGGTATTGGACCTTTATATCCATGAGTGCAATTTATATTATTAGATTAGAAATGCCAGGGTGACAACTTTACATGCCACTATTTACAGTGTTAACAATTGGCTTGCAGTTATATTTTAGCAGAAGTGTCAATAATGCAATTAGTTTTAGCATATCTTTCAATTATCCACAGAAAATGATAATTCCCACAATCGACAGCTGTTTAATATGAAGAACAGAATATAGCTTTACGGCTATTGGCTGTACATAGGGGTCACACACAGAGTATCAAAATACGTTTAACAGAATGATAAATGTAAGCAACTACAATGCAGTATCAAAATCTGAATGCCCACCCCCATGTACATTGAGGACCATTGTTTTAGATCGAACTAATTAAACAAGTTTGCAATATCACAAACATACCCAGTATTTCTCCAGATGTCTGACACAAACACAATTAAAACATTTTTAGTGAGGGCACCCTCAAATAAATTCGTGTACAATGCACATTTTAAAATGCTCCACAAAGCACTTGTGTGTAAACCGATGCTTTTTCTCATATTATAGTGCTATGATGGAGGCTGTAAAAGTTTAAAAAAAGAACAGACTAGTTCATAGTTAAACTTGATACGATCTGAATAAGTATGCTCAATATAGAGAGTAGCCAATACAATTTAAAACAAGCATTTACAATGCAATGGTCTCGGCATTATTAAAGGTAGAGCTATTGGCATTGCTCGTGACATTTTTTTTCATTTTTTTTAAACATAAATAAATGGTATGGTCATTTACAATGGCAATAGGTGAGCATTAGAGAGTAGTAGAGAGTATTCGCGGACACAGAGCCACACACACACACACACACAGCCACGTGCACACACAGACAGAGCCGCGCGCACACACAGACACAGCCACGCGCACACACAGACACAGCCGCGCGCACACACAGACACACACACATACAGAGCCACCCACACACACAGCCACCTACACACACAGCCACCTACACACACACAGAGCCACCCACACATAGATCCATCTACAAAAAACTACAGACACACACAGACAAAGCCACAGACACACACAGACAAAGCCACAGACACACACAGACAGAGCCACAGACACACACAGACAGAGCCACAGACACACACAGACAGAGCCACAGACACACACAGACAGAGCCACAGACAGAGCCCAACACACACAGAGCCCAACACACACAGAGCCACACACGCACACAGACACAGAGCCACACACACACACAGAGCCCACACACACAGACACAGAGCCACACACACAGACACAGAGCCACACACACAGACACAGAGCCACACACACACAGACACAGAGCCACACACACACAGAGCCACAGAGCCACACACACGCACAGACACAGAGCCACACACACACAGACACAGAGCCACACGCACACACAGACACAGAGCCACACACACACAGACACAGAGCCACACACACACACAGACAGAGCCACACACACACACAGACAGAGCCACACACACACAGAGCCACACACAGCAAGAAAAACTGAACAGGAGGCAGAAGGCACGAAAAGCGGCACAATCATGGGGCAGAAGGCACGAAAAGCGGCACAATCAGGGGGCATAAGGCACGAAAAGCAGCACAATCAGGGGGCAGAAGGCACGAAAACCGGCACAATCAGGGGGCAGAAGGCAAGAAAGATGGCATAATCATGGGGCAGAAAGGACGAAAAGCGGCACAATCAATTTGCCTCACAAAGGTAATCCCCACATATTCCATCTGCTCTCAGCACACGAACCCCAGGCAGCTCACAGGCTACAACAACAATACATTTCATCTCCTTTTACAGCTACGCCTATTGATTGTGTCTGCTTCCTCAACTGATCCCACACTAAATGTCAACTGGTAACTGAGCTATAACCACCCTACATTTGATCTCCTGTCAAGGCCACGCACACATATTTAATCTGCTCCCTCAGCTAGCTCCACACTAAATGTCACCTGTTCACAAAACTACAACCATGCAACATTTCATCTTACCCAAAGCCCAAGTCATACTGTATTTCCCACTATTCACACAGCACAAGCCACACTAAGGGGGTCATTAGGATCGCGGATTTCCTGCATCCTCCGGGCCGGCGGAAGCCACCGCCGGCCCGGAGGATGCGGGAAAACCACCGCGGATGCTTGAAAGACCCACCGCCAAATTAGGATGGCTGGTGGGTCTTTGAATCTGTCCGCTGCGGTCGCCTTCCGACCGCGGCGGAAAAGCATTAACATGGCTGGCGGTGTCTATCAGGCACAGCCAGCCATATTATGATGGGGTAGAAAGTATGCTTTTCCACGGCGGCTTTTCCGCCGTGGAAAAGCATACGGACCTTCACTTCGGGGGCCCGTTGCGGGCCCTCTAGGTGAAGCGGGGTGGGGGGTGCACATGGGGGGGTACCTATGGTACCCCCCTGCATTTGCGTGAACAAAGCGGCAGGCACCGCGCGGTGCCTGGCGCTTTGTGCACGCAAATGCCGTGCATGCATTTTTAACATTGCGGCGGGTGCAGCTTGAAGCTGCACCCGCCGCAATGTTAAATATAGAGGATGTGACCGCCACCCTGGCGGTCACATCCTAATCTGCATGGAGGGACCGCCGCTGCCCCTGCGGACGGTCCCTCCTACTCTATGGTGGCAGACGGACTCAGGTCCGTCCGCCATCATAATCGGCCCGTAAGTTTGACTTTCCCATAGACAAAACCCCCAAAATACTTCACATGTTCATGCAGCTAAAGCCACACAATCTAACTGCTTGTAATGCAAGTCCCACATACACAGATAACTCAAACAGGGCTAGATGTGGTAGAATTCAATATCTCACCCAGCAAAAACAATACATTTCATGTGATTAATTCACTCCACATTGCACTTATCTACATAAGGGCCACATTTCGACATTTGTTCAAATGACCAACCTGACACCGTAACCCGCTAGATCGAACAGCTCCCGATTGATCTCCATTGGCCCATTCTTAGGAAAACTGATTGAAATGGCCCCTTCATTCCATTCTTGGATTTCAAGAAAACACTCTACTGTCTTAACACCACAGACTCTTCTGACCAGAAATGTGCCCCAATATCCATCTGACAAAAAGATGGTGTGAACAGAGATGGAAAGACTGCACTGCTACTGGCTCTGTCTGCCACCTGGGGTGCCGCTGCACTCTATGACTGAGGACAGAGGTACTTAGCATCCGTCAATGCATCCTAGACAGGACCTCCTTCTGCATATCTTGATACTGCTACCTCCATTTATGTCAGCTCCTTTCAGCACTTACTGGCATACCCCGCAAGGGTACCACTTCTCTTCACCCTCTACCTCGGCTGGCTACTGGAATTGATCATATCCTTCTACCAAACCTACCGCAGTTACGCTGGTGAAGCACAAATCAAGTTACAACTGAATCCCTAAAGGATCTATAATTCTCTCCATGTGATTATTGACTGCAGTAGAGGACCAAAACTAAGAGCCCAAACTGTGGATGACTACCACCCTGCTTCCACTCTGTGGTTTATGGAACTCAACCACCACCATCCACACTGACTGATGTAAGAAATCTGGGAGTGATCATGGATTCCATTCTTCCCATTGTCCCCAAAGTGAACCAAGTAACAATAACTGGTTTAATTCATGCAAAAACGTACATGCATCTTGCCGTATTTAGCTTTACAAGGGAAAAGATAGGCTGCAAGCCTCTTTGCCATGTTTCACCCAAACTATTAAATGGTCTTTATATTGGGATGCTGCTCTTTAACCACTGACAACTACAAAGAATCCAGAATGCAGCGGCAAGATAACTCCTACACCTTCACCCATAGGAATACATCACACCATTGCTAGAAGTGATTCACTGGTTGCTTACAATCACACATTCTGCCTTCAATACACTCTGCATTGTCTACAGGGCCAACTTCAGCAAGGACCCAAGCTTGAACTAATGCTGCAAATGTACTTGTACCACAAAGACCTTCACTCTAGACTGGTGCCTCCTCTGCTGGCCCCCTCTACAAGAAGAAAACGCATTGGTGCATTCTCACTCTTCATACAAGCAGCATCATTTTGGCTTTCCCTCTTTGCTAAAGCAAGAACTAGATGTGATCACTTGAAATTTGGAAAATGAGATCCCAACCTGGCTATTTACAAACAGATGATGTAGGATCATGTCAAACAGCAAATGGATTCAGTCACTTACACAAGGAAAGTTTGAACATCAGACTCCAGACCACACCAATCCCAAGAACTGGAATAAGTTCCCCATGAGGGACTCAGGCGTGATGATGTGCACCTATCTCTCACTGAAGTGCATGCCACTCTACACATAAGTCCAGCTACACAATCATAATGGCATGAGAAAGGCAATCCACTACTCATCACACTCAAGAACAAAACACTCCCCACATAGACTACGCTCAACACCTGTGCTATTCAAACCAGACTCATCAATAATATACAGCTCAAGTGTTCTATCCCACAGTCCTCCTTGCTTCACAATATGCTTAAAACAGCAGCACTGAAAAGGGTAGGAGCGCCACTCTGGCATCACGTTGACACCAAAACACTTCCCACATAGGCCAAAATACAACCCAACAACCTTCTAATGAAGCACAATCTGGAGAGTAGATTCCCACCCATCCACTAATACATTCTGTTAGGGGTTTAAAATGTTTATAAATGCAACGACATTGCAAACATAAATATATATATAACGCCAGCTGCTCAGATTATTAAACCCACATTGCATGAATACTGTGAGACCACCAGTGGGTGGGTAGTAGTGTGTTACAATAAAGAAATACATCAATAAACATATTTGATGTGAACAAAAGGATAAACCCACACATATGAAATGCTCACACACCAAATCCAGAATGCAGATCACCTGCTCACACTGTTAACACCACTTTAAACACCACTGGCTAGCGGAACTAAACCTGCATTACAGTTCACTTGCTCGAGCAGCTAAACCAACCATACATTTCACCTACTCAAACAACTAACCCATGGCGACATTTCACATGCTCACATGAATAAACCTGTATTCATTTTCAACTGCTCATTCAGCTAGGCCTACAGTGCACTTGTGCTGCTGTCACGATAAACCCTATCCCAGAACTACATTTCACCTACACGTAATTCCACACCCACACTCTATTTCTCCTGCTCAAACACTTGAATCCACACTACATTTCCCCTGCTGGAAAAGCTAAACTTAATTGCAATCTGGACTTCACCTGCTCTCACAACTAATCCCACGCTAAATGAAACTGGCTCACTGCAAAATTCACATTTACTAAATAAACCTACTCACAGATCAACATCCATCCAACATTTCATGTTCCCTTACAGTTAGACCTAAACTACTTCGACATTTCATGTACTCAGACAGGTAAATCTACAATGCTTTTCACCTGCTACCGAGCAAAACCCATGGAACAGTTCACCTGATCACATGAGCAAATAAATGGAGTTTGACAACTCAACAAAACTAATCCCACACTACAATGCATCACTCACAAGGGTAAAGTCATACTACATTTTACGTGTTCACAGCACCAACCTCCTGCATATTTCACCTGCACCCACAGTGCAATTACATACTTCATGACATCTGGTCACACAGCTAGACTTCCCTGTCCATTTCATCTGCTCACACTTCCAGACACTCAATACATGTCACCTGTTCACACAGCCAGACCTCAACTACCTTTCAGCTACTCACAGTGAAATGTAATCCCACATTGAATTTCACCCGCTTACAAGGTTTAGGACAAACTACCTCTCAGCTAAGCATGAGCGGTAAATCCGTTACGCCCACGGATTTTTCGGATTTTTGGGGAATCCGCAATCCGCGTATTTTACGGATTTCCCACAAAATCCGAAAAAAAAAAATCCGCGGACGTAACGGGTTCAAAAGTTGAACCCCCACTCATGTAACTATTTTACAATGGCGCCAGCAAGCTGCCAGCGCCGTTGTAAAATAGTTACAAAGTTAGCTTGCACTGGAACCACTAGATAAAACGAAGCAGGTGCTGCTTTATTTTATCTAAGTGCTTCCTGTGCAAGCTAACTTTGTAACTATTTTACAACGGCGCTGGCAGCTTGCTGGCGCCATTGTAAAATACTACAGCAGCTCACTCAAGGGACCCCTGCGCCCGTAACACACACATGGTCGCTCGAACTAGTTGATGCTCAAATTCAGTGACTCATTCATTAGCCCAAAAACAATCGTGAGCGTAGTCGAGGCTGGACAGGTGTGCCTTCTTCCCAAATCTACCGTGGAAAATCAGCTGTGATGCTGGATAGACTTTGCATCCTTGACTTTCACGAGCGCAATACCCATGAGTAGGCACATTGTGTTCGCACGGGTTTTCTGCACGTTCGCGAGCGTTTTGTACAATAAAACCCTTGCGAACTTGCAGAAACCCGTGCGAACACAAAAAAAAAAAATACGCTAGGATCCGCGGATTTTGCGTATTTTCGAAATCCGCAAATCCGCAAATCCGCGGATTGCCAATACGCAAAATCCGCTCATGCTTACTCTCAGCTGCTTTGACAACTTAACCTAACTCTACGGAACATTCCATCTGTTAGCCTAGCAATTTCCACACTATATTAAATCAATAAAAGTAGGTACAGCTAAACCTGCACACCATTCACTTAACAGCCACCCTCACACTAAATTTCACCCCGTTAACCAGCCAGCTCCACAGTACATCTCACCTGCTCACAAGTAAAATCCCACACCAAACTTCGCCTGCCCACAAAGCTAAAACCCACAGCAGATTCCACCTGCTTACACAGCCAAACCCACAGATGTAACCTGCTTACCCAGCAAAACCCTCCTACATTTCACCTACTCAAAGATATCCACAATACATTTTACAATCTTCCCAGCCATCCAGATTTACATTTCCCCTCCTCACACACGTAAACCCACAGTACATTCTATTTGTTTATCTAGCCAACCCACTGCTACATCCCATCTGCTCACACAGCTAAACCCACATCGCAACATGTCTGCTGAACTATCTGCAGAATTGTCGATCGACAAGAACCTATGAACATTAATGGTTGGATGAAGTCTTGTTTTATATGTAAGGAAATCAATGCAATGTCTGATAAAAAAAATATGAAAACGATAATTGTGAGGCTGTATTTCACTGACATTAAAATGCAAGCCTGTGGGTTGCTTCATGCCAACTAATATTGAATTTGAATTTAATTTGAATTAAAAAGTTTTTATTGAGCGCACGTACACCAGGCGGTTTCATGGCGCTATTGAGGAGAAAGAATGATTCCTGAGTGAAAGGGAAGGATTTAGATTTTAAAAGCCTGCGAGAACAAATGGGTTTTTAGGGTGCGGCGGAACTCCAGGTAAGATGGTGTTGATCTGATTTGGAGAGGTAGAGAGTTCCAAAATTGCGGAGCCAGAGTGGAGAACTTAGAACCTCCCATTCTGCTCTTCTTAAACCTGGGCACCACCAAAAGGGACAGAGAAGAACAACGCAATTGTCTACTAGGGATATAGGGTACGATTTTAGACCTAATAAAGGAGGGAGCTGTTCCCGCAAGGGCCTGAAACATCATGCATCCCATCTTAAAAAAGGCCCTTTCTCTAATAGGGAGCCAGTGGAGGGATCTTAAAAGGGGAGTGGTGTGGTGTGATTAGGGTAAGCCATGTACCAGGCGGGCGGCTTGGTTCTGCACCAGTTGAAGCCGTCGGATGGAGTATGCAGGGGCGCCATTGTACAGGACATTCCCATAATCTAAACGGGAGAGGACCATAGCTATCACGATCAGTTTAAGGGCTGAGAAAGAAAAGAATCGTGAGATCTTCCGAATAGTGCGCAAGATAAAAAACCAAGAAGAAACCACCGTGCTGATCTGGGAGTGTAAAGTGAGTTGATGGTTAAGAGTGATCCCCAAGGTCTTAACAGAGAGAGAAGGAGAAGGGGAGGGACCAAGAGAGGGGGGCCAGAAAGTGGGAGACCAGGGGTTAAGTTTGCCACCAGTGAGAAGAAGCCCGGTCTTGTCAGGGTTGAGCTTAAGATGGTTAAAGCTCATCCAATCCCTGACAAAGACCATCACTGATTGAAAATTGTAAATAGAGTCAGGGGAATCGGAAAGGTTAAAAATGAGCTGGAGGTCATCGGCGTAATTAAACACCGTGACCTCCATCCTCTGCAATGCAAAGATGAGCGGAAAGATATATAAATTAAAAAGAAGGGGGGAAAGAGAAGATCCCTGGGGGACGCCACATTGAACTTTGCGGGCCTGGGAGGAAAAGTTCGCCAGATGGACCGCCTGTGAGCGATCGCTCAAAAATGATCTTAACCAGGCTAAGGCGGAACCTCCAATGCCTGCCGCCTCGACACGGGAGAGAAGGATGGTATGGTCCACCGTGTCGAAGGCGGCCGACAAATCAAGCAAAAACAGTGCCTGGGGGAGATTCGTATCTTGCCCCTCCCTAAGTGTGTCTAAGACAGATGCCACCACTTTTTCAGTGGAATGGAGAGGGCGAAATCCGGCTTGGCAAGGTGCAAGATAGCCGCTGTCCTCGATGAAGGAACTGAGGACTTTAGTAACGTGGCGTTCAAGGACTTTGGCTAGATAAGGAAGAAGAGAAATCGGGTGAAAATTTGCAAGCGCTGTAGGATCTGCGCCTGTTTTTTTTAGGATAGGGATGATGGTGGCTGCTTTGTGGCACGCGGGGACGGTACCTGACTTAAGGGTCTCATTAAGAAAAGTGAGAGGAGGGGAAGGACAAGTTAAAAAGATGTCTCGCAAGATGTGGGCCGGGCAGGGGTCGGAGGGAGATCCCGACTTGACGCAAAGTAGAGGGAGGAAGATTTCTTTAGACAGCGGGGCTATGTGTTCGAGGTGACAAGTGTTGGGTGGGGGATCGGGGGTTAGGAATGCTGGGGAGGGAGAGGGAATGTTGGCCTTGATGTCTGTAATTTTATTAATAAAGAAGTTATTCAACGAGTCGCACAAAAGCTGGGAGGGTGCCGGCTTGGATGTGGTCCTGTCTGAATAGGCCAGTTCAAAGACTGTAGCGAAGATTTCTCTGGATTGGTTCTCTGCTCGGAGAATCCTATTCGAAAAATAAGAGGTTTTGGCATCTAAGATGGCTTTTTTGCACTCTGCCTGAGTGGAGGAGTACAATAGTTTAGAGGCAGTGCAGTAGGTGCGTCTCCAAGCACGTTCGGCACGGCGGACAGCCAGTTTTTTCTTCTTAAGTTCTGGGCTGAACCATTTGTTAACGTCGTGAGCACGTCTTACCCTGATGCGTCTTAAGGGTACCAGTTGATCACAGGCGTTAGTCAGCCATTTATTTAGAGTTTCTGCCCGAGGCAGTGTGGTATGTTCCTCCAAGGCTGGACTAGAAGCTAGTAAGGAGGAGCAGAGTGCTGGAATATCAACTTTGCCCCAGTTACGAGCCCAGATGTTTTTGGGCAGGGGAGATTTTGTGGTCAGACTTAAATCCAAAGAAAAGGAAATCAGGTGGTGGTCAGACCACAGGCAAGGGGTAACAATAGGGGCATGGATAGGGATGTTAAGGGACCAAACTTGGTCCAAAGTATGACCCTCGACGTGGGTTGGGGTGTGAATGTGAGAAATGAAATTAAGGCTGAGAAGTGATTCCGTAAAATCTCTGGAGGGGGCATCTTCAGCCGGATCTGATGGCCAAAAGTTGAAGTCTCCAAGTACCAGGACCGCTGAGTTGTTCACGGCTAGTGTAGCAAGCAAGTCCTGGAAGGCTGGGAGAAAATGTGGCATATTGTTGGGAGGGCGATACATCAGAACACATGTAATTGGTGTCTGAAAGGAATTAGAGCGTGCGACTAGATAGTCCACCCCTGAGATGGGAGGATGGGATAATAATTGGAAATGTAAATCAGAGCGAATGATCAAAGCCATTCCCCCTCCTGCTTTGCCCGGGGGGGCGATCTGCCCGGAGTGCATAATAAGAGGAGGGCAAAGCCGCAAGCAAGTTAGGCAAGGAGTCCTGGCAAAACCAGGTTTCCGTGAGGAACAGTAATTTAGGTTTCTAAGTGTCCAAAAGGATAAACAGATCAAGGTGGTGTTTTACTGCTGACCGAGTGTTCAACAAAAAGGCAGAAATGATCAGTGTGTCGCTTATTTGAGAGGCGGGAGAGTCAATACAAGCGGGAGGTCGAACTAATGAGGGTAGGTTAGATGGTAGAGAGGGGAGAGGGAGAGGACTTGAGATTCCGGCCTCGACGATAAGGTCCAGTGTTGCTTGCTTCAGGTCCCAAGGGCCTTGGTAGGTGTCCAGTGTTTCAGGGGAATAAGAGACAAAATGGGCATAGTGCTGTGCCCCTGGCCCCGTTCGGCCGCGGACGGGCGCAGACGGGCCTGCCCTAGGCGCGCCCTCGGCGCGCTGACGGCGCACCCGCTGAGCTCGTCTGCTGCGCGTCCGAGGGTTGTACATTGTTATGGGGCGAGAGGAGGGGCGTGGCCTCACGTGAGTGGGCGTGGCCTGAGGGCTTGGGGAGCGATGGCGGTAGGTGAAATCAATTTCACCTACCCGCGTCAGCGCTTGCATCCGCTGCGAGGGAATATCCAACAGGGCTTTAGGGGAGAAGTGCCCAGCAAAGATTAAAAGGTCAGGTAAGAGCAATAATTCAACAAAGTACAGTTTTAAAACACAAACATCTCTCCCGGCTTCCGCCTCAGGAGTTTCGATATCCTCTGACGCGAGCTAGTATTCAGCGCGGCTTTTATGAGATTTCTAAAAAGGGGCGTGGCCTCACGTGATTGGGCGTGGCCTGAGGGCTTGGGGAGCGATGGCGGCAATCAATTTCACCTACCCGCGTCAGCGCTTGCATCCGCTGCGAGGGAATATCCAACAGGGCTTTAGGGGAGAAGTGCCCAGCAAAGATTAAAAGGTCAGGTAAGAGCAATAATTCAACAAAGTACAGTTTTAAAACACAAACATCTCTCCCGGCTTCCGCCTCAGGAGTTTCGATATCCTCTGGCGCGAGCTAGTATTCAGCGCGGCTTTTATGAGTTTTCTAAAAAGGGGCGTGGCCTCACGTGGGCAGGCGTGGCCTGAGGGCTTGGGGAGCGATGGCGGCAATCAATTTCACCTACCCGCGTCAGCGCTTGCATCCGCTGCGAGGGAATATCCAACAGGGCTTTAGGCAGACCCCCCAGGATATAGCGGCATGGATTAGCAAATTTAGCGGCACAAATATGGAAATTTAGCGGCACAAATATGGAAATTTAGCGGCATTTTTGCGGCACTTTATTTTACTCCTAATCATTCATTTTCAGCATTAAAACAATAAACTGTTTTAGCAGAGTATTCCACTTTGAAATAGGCCCTGATTAGTTTTTACATTTAAGTAACATTGCTTGCAGGCATACGTTTCTCTATGTATCTTGGATAGTGAATACATAAAAGTATACGGCCTGATTATAACACGCCCATTAAATTGCGATCCCCCTTCAAACACCTGTTTGCCCAGAGACCAAGATTGTAAGTGTTGTGATGCCTATCACACTCAATATTACCCTTTGTTCGATTTCAGCAAAGCAACCCTGCGGGAATTTAGCCAGAGGAAAAGGCATGGTATGTACAGGACTGGCACATTTTTGTGCTTTAAGGAATACAATTAACATATTATTGCCCCACAAAATCAGAATTGCCGCAAAGTATCAAGTAGATAAATAATTGAAATAAAGACTCAGCCAGCCTGTCAGGGCTCTTAGGGACATTTTAGTCTAACAGAGTCTGCGTTTCTCATGAATTAAGAGCATTGAACCTTGGGTTACTGCTCTTCTTCTCCCCACGTCTCGCCCTCTAGCTTTCCCTCTACCACTTTTATTCCTCCTCCCAGGCATCCCTCCTCTTCCTCTCACTTTCATCCTTCTATACACCGTTCACTCTTTCTCAAGTCCTCTTCGTTCTCCTCTCCTCTTTACCTTCTCGCTCCCATTCCCTCTGCATCTTTCGCTCCCTTCCTATCTTTCACTTATTCCTTCTCGCCTCTCTTGCGCATTTACTTCCCGCACTTCTCCTGTGTCTTCCCATCTCTTCTATCTTTGTCTCTCGTTTATATTCCATCTCCCCACCTCTCCCCCTCTTCTCTTCTATCCTCTTTGCCCTCCTCCCCCACTTCAGCTCTCAAGCTCTCCCTCCCCCTCTCTATTACCGCTAGGGGAACCTTGTACTCATTCCATGACGTCACAGGCTATGAAATGTAAGCATGTGTTCACATTTCACCGCAAACAGTGGAATGTAAACAGCGCTCTTTATTACATCACAATCAGAGAGACGAATGTGAACAGTTCTCATTTATTGCATCATAAACAATCAATGAAATGCAAACATGACATGTTCGCCTTCTATGACATCACAAGCAGTTCAATGTAAAAAGATAACGCTCCTTATCTGTTGTACAAAAGGCAGTTGAATGTAACTCAACAGTGTCTCAAATCTGTGATTTCACAAACAGCCGCAGAAATGGAAATAACCACTTTTAAACGGCAGAATGCAGTTTGAGTTAGCAAAATATTAGTAGTTTCAAGACTGGCTGCAGCCGTCTTTCATTTTAACGTATTTCGGGAAAATGGTCTCATATCTGGAGATCGGCTGGCCTTGGCATGGGAACTGGACGAGTCAGGCTCCGGAAGTGATGTCACAGTCTGGGATCTCTCGCCAGACCAGTCTGTGACGTCTCTCCAGGAATCGAAAGAAAGCATGCACGGAATTCAAACATCTCTCCAGGATGGGATGTTAACTAAATAATAAATCGAAAAATCATCAGAGAATAAAATAAAACAAAAAGTAATCAGCCTCTGCATCCTCCTGCCCTCCCCGTTTCGTCCCCTCATTCTTTCTCCCTCTCCCTCCCTTCCCCCTCAAATCCTTGTTCTCAGGTCTCATTCGCAGCTCTTTCAAATCTTACTTTTCAGACCCCCACTCCCTCCCCCCCTCTCCTCGCTGCTCATCTTTCCCTCCCTCTCAGTTTTTTCTTCATTTAAATGCCCGCAGTTGCCGCTGGTCCCTGGGTATTGTTAGTTGTGTCACATCAGCCACCCCTCCTTAGCCTGCCCCCCCACAGGATGCTCAGGCTGTGCGAAATCTCTTTTCTCTACCAGAGAGTCACCTAGGAGTGAAGCTGCCCCCTGTTCCCCACGAGGGCGACATGCAGGAACAGACACGTGGGGCCCGACATCCCAGCAGGTTGAGCGAGTTCATTTAACACCCCCTCCCCCCCCCCAGCTCCTGAAACATTAGCAAGACACATTTGTCACGATTGTCATTTTTGCAATGTACTGTTCCTATTGTGAAGCGCTCTGACACCTTCGGGTAAAGTCTGCGCTATATAAAAACGCACAAATAAATACCGAAGCATGTACTTCTCAGCCACTAGGGCAGAGCTGTACTGACAACACAGACCTAAAAGGGGCCTCCTTCTATGAGCTCACCAACCGTCCAAATTTCGCGGGCAGTTTTGTAAAAATCGCGGCATTTTTACAAAACTGCCAATTTCGCGATTTTTTTGCAAATCGCGAAATCGCGAAATCCTGGGGGGTCTGTTTAGGGGAGAAGTGCCCAGCAAAGATTAAAAGGTCAGGTAAGAGCAATAATTCAACAAAGTACAGTTTTAAAACACAAACATCTCTCCCGGCTTCCGCCTCAGGAGTTTCGATATCCTAATATATTGAACTACTGAACTTGTGGTGTACATTTTTCCCATTTACAGTTATGAATGGCAGCTTATTTGGGGCGTGGCTATCCGCCTAACATTGCGGCCGCAAAGTAGTTGAGCTCAGCGACAGGACTTACTTATCCAGCACATATCGGCAACCATGGGTGCCATCCGAAGCCAGTTTCTGCCCTGTCGTCCGCACATACTGCAAGGGATGCAGATTTTACAGAAAGCATCCTGTGTGATGCCCAGAAACGAGAAACACAGCAACGCCACTGGAGACGAACATTGCATGAGTACCTGAGGCCCGCTGGGCTGTCCGATGCAGACTGCAGAGCACTGAGACATCTGGGCTGCCATCAGAAACGCCCTGCGGTACCTGGCTGGGGAGTTGCTGACCCGTGCTGCTGGGCTGCGGGGGGTGCCCGTGAACGGAGGAGGGAGTGCTGTACCGACGTGCTCTACAGTGCCCCTGACCGGCGCAGCCTACCATCTCCTCCCTCTGAGCTGCGACGCGACTGAGCCTGTGCTGGTCAGGATCGCTGCCCACTCACTGAGGACCGGAGACAGCCCCGTGCACACCGGCCTGCAACAAATGATGCTGGGGTGGTGCAGCAACGGAGACAGCCCGTGCACACCGGCCTGAAATAAACAACGTTGGGGCAGCGCCTCCGCCCGTTATACCTGTGGAGAGGAGCCGGCGGGCAGGCAACAGCAGACATGTTCCACGCTGCTGGGGACCTGTGAAGTGCACATGAACACTGTAGATCATACAGGTGGTGAGTTATTGGCCCTGGAGCACCGAACGTGTGGCGAAGCACGGCTTTGTCTGGGATTTATTCTGCCTTCCGGCCTTGCATGAATGAACTATGTGGGGCGGCAGACCATGAGTACCAACCCCTGCCTGATTGAGCATCCCTTGGCAGGTTGACGCAGACGGTGGGGTCTGCCTGACCACTGGCGAAGAGGTCTACTGCAGACAGGATGGGAAACAAGAAAAAAAAACATGGCGGCTGCAAACATCCGAATATTTCGGATACGTGGGCGTGTTTAGGCGTTCTGAGTGGCTGATGACGTCACTGGGCGAAAGAACGCCAAAAACACGCCCCCGAATCCGAAAGAAACGGGGCTTTATTGGAGTGACTCCCTTCTCCTCCAATGGCTGGCCTCCATTTAGGAAGCCAGCCAATGGAGGAGAATGGAGGAGGGAGGCGGGTTCAAGCCCCCATACTCCAAATCATTAAATCTCCTCCCGGAGACTGTGCAAGCGCAGCCTTTGGTCCGCGACCTAAAAAAACACTCCTAAAAACGATAAAGGGCAAATTAAGGATTTGTGAAATTGTATTACAGCTGGTCTTATTTAAATAATTGCTTAAGTGGAAAAAATCGAAGCAGGAACATATAAATTCATTACCAACAGAACTAACACTGGAATATTCTTCTATAAAGCAAACAAAATATCTGTGGACTTACATTCCATGGACCATCAATCCCTATTGTGACAGTAGACAACGTACACAATGACATGAAATGTAGTTGATTGTATAAAAAGCACTACATAAATACCATGCAAAACAATATTTAAAGTTAGTATGTCCACAAGTGGTTGAGAACATGTTAAAGAAAGTTATTATTATTAAAATTCTTTATAGAACGCGTAGTCACCCTAAGGTATCCCAGCGCTAGAGTTATGACTTATACATTCTTACAACCTTGGAATGAATGACACCATAACCATTATAAGTTTACCTTAGGAGTACTGAAGCATTAGTAAATTTATAATCAATATTGCAAGACAAAGTAAAAGACCTGTAAGAGTAAGACATCTTGAAAATACTGTTAACAACGCTGGTGAAATTGTTTAGGAAGTTGTTCCAACAGGTGACGAAGTTTGTGTCGAATGTCTTTAAACTGCAGGCAAATTTAGTACCTATTCCATACAACACACCCACAACTGAATAATTGGAAATGTGTACCAGCTTTAAAAAAATAAGCAGGGAACTTGTACCACAGAGACACCAACTTTGTGCTACTTGCCAGGAGTCAACCAAAAACTTAGTAGGAACTTGCAATTTAGAAGAACGGCTTGCAGCGTAACAAACTCAGACTACGGGTGGGAAGAGATGCAAAGTCCCTTGGGTCTGTCCTTGTCATATGGCTCCCTAGCAGAGAACCCAAAAAGATGCAAAGTATCAAAACTGGTTCACATTTTGTCTGTTATCAATTTAAAAGTACAAGTTTGCCTTTGTATTTCTTGTGTTCATGTTTGACGATTCTGAAGATTATCCTGGATGGATGATCATGCAATGGCTTCTAGGAAGACACTTGATCAGAATGAGGTAGAGTGCAGAAGAGAGAGTTCAAGTTTGACCTTGGCTTGCATGCTCACAACTGCCACCGCTTGGGTTCAGGCCATTGCTCAGCTCTCACATGCTCCAGGCTCACGCTAGCCGGGGTGATGTGTTGGGATATGGGATCCTGGGAGCGGAGCGAGAGGCGAGCGCACAGGAGGCCCATCCGCATAGAGGTATCCGTGTCCCAACCAGAGACTATGCCAGCGATGATCCCAGCCATGAGACTGAAAAAGAGAATGGTTGCTGATATGAGAATGTGATGAGACAGCAACGTTTGTGGTGACAAAAAATAACCTAATGGAGCTGAAGAACCAGTTCAATTCTGCAGAGACTAAAAAAGTTTTGATTACAGATGATATCAGACGTGATGGACTCGGACGCAGTAGTATTTTAATATATAGTCCATGAATTTAAAATTAAACCAAATGTACTTCAATGATATAGGTTTCTTTTGTACAATTTGATTTTATTCATTATAACTGAAAGAAATCAACAAACACATACATGGCTCAGATAAGTATTTATAAATGTCATAAACCAGACAGAAAAATAATAGAGACAACATGTAATCTCTAGTAGAAAAAAAGAAACTCAACGTTTTCTAAAAAAAATGCCAATGGAAGCTAGGAGGATTTGCTAAAAAGGAGCATCGATATGTAATTCAAAGCACTGCTGTAGGCTTTCTGCAGTGTCAAATTCCATGTCACCTATAGCACAACCTACTGGTGGAGGTTGGGACTGCAGAGCATAGACTCTTCATACCTTTTCTAAACCGGATATCATAAGTGTAAATGTGCAACACACATAAGGTCTATATAAAAGGTAAACAGTCACATTTTAATTGCACTGCACATATTTAACACCTATTACTTTGGTTTTAGTATTTTTAGAATTGAATGAACATTCAGCAACAATAAGCCTGCAGTGAGAATTATTCTTTTAACAGGGTTTCCAGTGAAGAGAAAAACTGTATTCTACCCAGTCCTGTTTCACCAGCTATTAGCATTCTTAAAATGTTCCTTTGTTTAATGACATCTGCTTGGGTTTTGAGACCTATTGTGACATCATTCTCCGGAGGGCCCTTTTAAAATAGGTCCTGATCGACAGGGAAATGGAGCTTCAGTCAGAGCCATTTAGTGCAGCATTTCCTTCTTTAAGAGGCAGGCACTCCGGGACATGGTAATGCACCTTCGCACACTGCCACAACATCATCTCGAACAGCACACCCTGCTGGTGAAGACTGAACTTACAGAATTTTGAGTGCAGCGCCCCCTGCTGGAAAGGGCTAAAAGTGCGACACATCAGTTTCCCCATAAATGCTCTTAGGTATCTCAGGATAGTTTCTCCCCTAGTATGTCCTTGTAATAAACGTGAGCCTACAAACCACACGTGATCTTCAACCACAACACCAAAACAAGCTGGAAGTATCTAATGTTAGAATGAAATCACCTCTGACTTGTCAATCACTGAAGAGGCATGCATGCAGGAAGAAGCCTATAGCACAGTTGAAGTATCTCATGCTATTTAAAATTGGAAGGAAGGGATTACTAGCCATTGTTCACCTCCGCGTTCTTGCATGTGACTTAACACCCTGAGGGCCTGAAGGGCTTAAGGAAGATTTTCCACTGTTGGTTCATAAGTGTTGTTCATTAATTTTTTTCTCTTTCACTTTTAATGAATCAGAGTGAGGTCATGACAGATGTTTTTGAACTTTCTTTCATAGTGAATGTATTTCTTTGGTGGCCTCTTGTACCATTGTTGCTTCCAGATGTATCGGACCGGTGTCAGTAAGTGGTTTAAGCAACAACAGGCAGTGTTTGGACTTCACTCTTTCAGACCTACGGACTCCTTGCGGGCATCGAAGACAGGTACTGCGGAGTGCGAACTTCATTCGTACTCATTGTGTGTCATGTATGAAATTCTGATTGATGCACTGAATCATGTGGATCGATGCTTTTCCTAGGCATGCAAATGTTTCAAAGACTGAGAGGCAGTAGAAGGACCTTCGCTCTCAAGGACACTACATGTGTCTACTAAGCCATTCAATACCACTAGCATACAGTACTTGGATTGGTGGATTGTTTTTTTGGAATACACAAGGCCTCAAAGGGGGACAAGACAAAATTCAAGGCATTGATCAGCGAGTGAAAGGACGCAGCCTATGGCACACCAAGAATGATCATGTAAAGCACTAGATTAGGCTCCAGGACGGACAGCCTTCCGTGGAGCGCAGGTTCCGAGGAGCTCTGGTTCTGTGGAGCTCTGGTTCTGTGGAGCTCTGGTTCTGTGGAGCTCTGGTTCTGTGGAGCTCTGGTTCTGTGGAGCTCTGGTTCTGTGGAGCTCTTGTTCCGTGGAGCTCTGGATCCGTGGAGCTCTGGATCCGTGGAGCTTCTGGCTCCGGCTACAAAGGCCAGGAATGGCGGCTTCATGTGACAGAGGGGCAGAACCAAGATCAGCTAGACTGACAGAGGCCAGGACACCGGATGGACTGTTTTCACACTGTCTGCCTCACCCATCTCTAAACACGTTCAGAGGTGGTACCCCGACCTTCTGTTGCCAAGATGAACTCCAAAATGGCGCTGCGGGTCTCTGCACCGAGCCTGATAAGAAAACAGATGATGCTGTGAGCCTGATCGGAAGGCCTGATTGCAGAAGTGGACAGTGGTGGACTTCGAATAAAAGGAATCTACTGGCTCCCAAAGGACCAGCACTGGGGAGCAGACATTCAAGGTGCCTGCCCGGTGTGGAGGCATGGTGAGCCCAGGTATTAACTAACTAGGGAGCGATCGTGTAGGACAGTAAGTCGCGAAAGGTCCTGAAGTCCCACTCTGTGTAGATGACAGTACTAGCACATGGTACTTCTAAAGAGTTTCTCTGCTGCATAGCGATTATCTGAACTTTGCTTGGGACCCTTTTAGCTGTCGTCCTCCATAAATAAATCAAAACAAGGACCTCCAGGGGCAAGAAAGGCTTTTTGCCACATGCCATTTAGCACAGTTCTTCTTGACAAAGGGAATAGTGTATCAGAAGGCCCTTTGTGTAGTAGGCGTGACCCAGGGGGGGCACTGACGACGCTGAGAGATTTGAGGACCATGGTTGGAAGAACTGAATGCAAGGTCTCGGCGATGGAGGATACTAGGGAAGAGGTTAAGGGTTAAGGGGTAAGTGAAACTTGAAGAAATTGAATGACACAGCAAAATTAGAGAATAGAATAAATGGACAGTTGCAGGCAACAGAGAGTCAGGGAAGCTTCAGGAAAGGTACACACTCCTGAGAGAGGTGGACATGCTGGATAACATCTATGGGCCCGATTCACAGAATGAACTTAAGACTCAATCCTAAACTTACTACTATTTTGGTATTCACAGAATGCACTTACTACTTTTGGCATTCACAGAATAAATTTACTACTTTTGGTATTCACAGAAGTTAGGATTTTGTCTTAAGTTTGTCTTAAGACAAACTTAAGACAGACTTAAGACAGACTTAAGACAGACTTAAGACAAAATCCTAACTTCTGTGAATACCAAAAGTAGTAAGTTCATTCTGTGAATGCCAAAAGTAGTAAGTGCATTCTGTGAATACCAAAATAGTAGTAAGTTTAGGATTGAGTCTTAAGTTCATTATGTGAATCAGGCCCCAAGTGCCTTACAACAAAGAACCCTGGGATTTCCTGGGTTAGATGATGGGGAAAACCTAAAAAAGAGAATCCAGCATTCTTTGGACTGAAAGATGAGGGAAGAAAATGGTTCAGCATCACTGGAAGTCCAACAGACAATTCATCTACCAACAAAGGAACCTGAGAGGGGACTCAGACACTCGAACAGTTTGGTTGGACCTGGTAACTGCATGGCAGAGGGAGGAGGTCACATGTGTAGCTCCAAAACATAAACCTTAATCATCATTTCAAAGGGGCTGTTGGTCTTGGGGTGTAGCACCTCCTGTGATATCCAACGCGACTTTGGGTTCACTCTTTTACGGACCCTCAATCAGCGTGAGACACTCTGGAAAGCAAAGAGTAGATCAGATCCGAGAAGCAGATGGATGACAGAAGAGACTTAAAGATACCGTGGGCAGTGGCTAGTGGATTTGGCCTGACACCTTGGAAAGAACTTCAGTATAAATACTCTAAATCCATAGAGCCATACTGCGTTTAGTGTCCCCCTTCATTTCCTCCTCTTATTCCTACTAGAGTTTAGTACGTTTTTGCCGGAGTAAGTTTCAGGACCGCCTGCTACTGATATCAGTTCCCAGGGAAGGAAAAATACAATTGTATAGAACAATCCTAGGCAACTACAGTTCTATTTAACAATATCAATGATAATCGCTAAATGATACTCAAGAAAGGCTAAGTGCGCAACTAAACATGACTCATAAATAACTTTTATTCTTACATAATATTTAAAAATCTATGATATAGAATGTCTGTATGATTACATGACAAATTAAAAACAACATACTTCATAATCGAATTGTTTCTCATTGGGATAAAGGCAACATGATCAGAGATGAACACGGTTATGTTAACAAATCAACTGGGATTATTTGATACTTTGAATACAATAGTTGCAATTGTGGAACCATATTAAGGTAAAGTCACAACTACATCAAATTGAATAGCAGCATGATTAACAAAAGTAATTATTTCATTCATTTAGGCAGCAGAGAATGGCACTGTATTTCCCCAATAAATGTATCCATACTGAGATACAAAAGAGGGGTGGCTTTGATCATGGATAGATCTTCGTGGAATCGAGACTTGACAATATCAGGTGATTTGTTAACATAGCAGAATTTATCATTGATCATTGATAACCATTTCATGGCTGAGGAACTCCTAGATTTTTATCCAACTCCAGAAGTCCAGGGCTCAGGCATGCATTCTTCATTTAACTTCATCTCTTCTCTGTTTGCTTCGCTAGCAAAACCCTGCTCCAAAGGCATCTCGCGTCTTGACATATGAAATGATGACGCAGAGATAACCAAGGCCATATTGCTGTCCAGGCATTCTGTAAGGCTCAAGTCCTACTCCCAACTTTGGGACTTATGGTCATCCATGAGTCCCAAAGTTGGGTCCTTGCTCCATTCCTCCTCTGATCCATGAGGGAGCTAAAATTTTGCAGAGAATTTTGTTTTATAACTTTCTTGAGGATCCAATTGGGAGCTATTTAATCCAACTACTGGCTATTCTCCAATTTACAATACCCCAACAAACTAATGGAAAAGGAAGCCACAAGATAATTCAGACAGCACTTGGAAATGAACCACCTTCTGCACGACCATCATTCTGGCGTCATGACAGCCAAGCACTCAAGAACCATCATAGCCAAAATGAGAGATCTCCTACTGCCATGGGATGATTTGAGAAACTCTAATGCCACGCTTCCCGGCCTTCCATCAGACTACGATACAGCAGATCACGACACCCTTCTTTGTAAGCCCTAAAAACTGCACTGCTGTGGAGGGCTGCATTGAAATGCACCCAGCCCTTCCTTCCAACTAAGGGCCACATTCCAAGATACCCATTATCTCTGTGGGGAGATAGCGTGGCTGGGTTTTACCCTACTGGCTAGTATCGTCCGGTGAGATGATGGGGATTACAAGTTTCCACCTCGGAATGGGCAATAACATGGAGACCCAGGAACACTGGGTCAAATTCTACATATTGCTCCCTCATACCGAGAAAATAAAGGATCCTGTGTTTTTTTTCCTCACTGGATCCTAAACTACAAATATTTACCAACTGCTTAGATAAGGTGGTAAATTATGTGTTTTTTTTCCTCACGAGTTGGGGGTTGTCTGGGGGCGAGGAGTAGCTGGAGTACAGAGAACCTTTCACTTCAGCTCAGGGAGATTTTTCTGCTCCCACCCAGCTAAAATATGAAGTAGGGCAGAGGCCAGGTGCAGCAACTGCCTGCAGCCCCCCTATCACCGGCTGCGGGATTGGAATTATCAGGTCCAAAGTTTGGACCCGAAGATTCTGGCACTAGAGACATTGGACAATTCTAGCTGCCTGGAGTCGTTTTCTCTGCCCCACCCCAAGGATACAGCTCCAGTCAACTAGTACTGAGGGCCTATGTCACACTAAATCAAACGACTCTTCATTGTTTGACATAGTATTCGGGGTCCCAATGGGGTCATCCATTTTCTACCTGCTTTCAAATGTCTATGGGCGCATGCTTGCAAAATTCCTTGAGAAATATCTGGTGAGCCGAAATGTACGCTGATGATACTCAAATACACTTCTAGCTGAAAAAGAGGCCAATAAAATTGCCTGACCCTTCTTGTCATGGCCGCATTTTGCACTAAGTGAAAAAGAACTTTTTTAGTTTGAATATAGCAAAGACCGAGGTCACAGTGTAGGGGGGGGGACATTCCAATGCCATCCTCTTGGAATGACCCAACCGGCTCTGTACATCACCATGCACCACTCTGGTACTTGAAGCCATATTTGATTTAGAGATTTCTTTAATTCCCTAAATCAATTCAGTGGTCTAGAGCATCAATCTACCGCTCTTCCGTGTCCAAAAAAACCCACCCTCCGCTGCCTTTTGGCTAGGTTCGCACTATAGAAATACCACATACAAGATCCCAGAAGGGTACAGTAGATGAACTCTTAGATTGATGCATCTGCGGCTTAGCCTCAATGCCTCTCTATGAGGACTTCAGAATCCATTGTGGGCTCCGTGAGAGATGCCTCAGCTGCATTCATGTCAGTGTTCAGTTTGATTTACGTGTATGTGTGCATGAAATAGTCATGTGTAAAGCGTCTATTGGGCTGTGGTTGATTCATTATCAATGTGTACTAACAGGTTAAAACATCGAATGACCTTAGAAGTGTGACAAGGAAGAGGTGCGAGGCAATAATTCCCAAATGACTTGCCAGTGACATTCATTACACAAAAACCCACTTTTTGTCATCCCAATCCTGCACCCATCTCTCCATCCCAGCGGCGGCTTCCAGAATTCCATTATTTTCTTTTTCTGCAGTGAATATGGCAATATCTGCTCAGGAATGTTTACAAGCTGTATTGGAGAAGAGGACCCCTCTTTACACCCACTTCTGATAAAGAGGAGTTATGAAGTTAACAAATGTTAATATTTACTCTACATATTTCATTTAAGGCGACAAGGAGGTTGCCTTTTTCACCCACATGACTTTAAGACAGGGGCGAGGAAAGGGAGGACAAAGTATAAAGAAAATGGCATTCCAGGCAGTCCACTGAACCCCACTCTCTCGCCTCAGCATGGGTTCCTTATATTTGATTAGGTATCCCTGTGTGGAGGAGTGTGGCTCAATGGTTAGAGCGGCAGACCCTGATGCAGAGGTCTAGCCCGGGACCAGGGTTCAATTCCCGCCTTGGCGGGACTTGGGCTCAATTTCCTCGGACCTGACAATTCTCGCCTCGGTGCCTATTCTAATCATGGGCCCCACGCTGCAACTCTGGGCAATAGCTTGCTCAACCTCCACACCGGCCCCAACAGCGCTAGGATGCCTGGCTTCACCCTGGGGGTGCCTAGGAGTGGACACTTCACAGGGAAAGCCAGGAAGGGTTCCACAGCGGTATGAATAATAGCGCCAGGAAACCACTTGGTGACAGTGCGCTCTACAAATACCTTGACATTTACATTTACATTTATCCCTGCACGAGCAGAGATGGTTTAAGGATGGCCACACTTCAGTTTACACTGGTGGTGAAACACAGAACACAAGTTTTTTTTAGTTTTGACAAGTTGCCTATATTACATTTCTATTATTACGATAGTAAAGTGTCAGGTAGATCATGATTGTTGGATTACCTGTCTTTCACAAACCTCTCACTTTCTGTACGTTTACAACCTGGAACAGTTTTCCCTTCCAAATACTTCCTCACGAGTAGTAGTTGACGCGGACAATAGAGGCGCTGTTTTCATGCCTGTTACAAGTAATTACCCACTTGTTGTCTTTGCAAATGGTCTCTGGTGAAACCTGGAGCAGACTCTGCCATCTGTAGGACTTTGACCAGATCAGCATGTTGGTATCTCCCAGATAATCAACATTTGAATGAGTGGCAGAGAGTCCAGATGTCTGTGGGCATGACCTGCACCTTCTTCCTGCACTGCTGCCTCTGTAGAAGTGTCCACTCCTGCACGACTCATGCAAAAAGACTACTTCCATGAACTCTTTCTACTCTTGATGCAACACCCAGAAGAGGCATGATCAACAATATCTAAATGGAAGTGACACAAAATACCACCTCACACCCATCAGGAGAATGGGCAAGCGCATAGTCTGGAATGACAAATACATTAATACATATTCACTACATATAAACTCATACCTGTCCCCTGCGCCAGACACATTCATGATCTCCTGGTTCGGAATAGGAGCTGCTGGGTAGTGCGCGGCACACAGGTCTCCACAGGGTTCCTGAGAAAGAATATTTAGTGGCCACAGATGAGCACAGATCAGCAAATACAATGTGATGGCGCCCAAAGCGACTCAATTCAATCTTCATTTCATCCAGGAGGTTCTTCTTTTGTCCCAACCGGTCTCTGGTTTTATAAAGCTAAAGCTGAGAGGGTCCAGTCCAGCACTGGTAAGAGAGGCATCGGGGGCTATCATGCTTTTTTTTTGTTTGTATGGGGGCTTTCATAATTTTGTAATGCAGCTCTGCATGAGGAGGGTGTTTGGAAGTAAGGCTGGGCAGAGAGAGAGGAGCAGCCATATTACCTCCTTCACTGCCTGGGGAGGGATGGACTCTAAATGGGGATAAAGGCCCTAGATCAGCCTTAGGGAACATCGGCCATTTAACTTGTTAGTTTAAGTACTTACTGCTTTCGCCAAATCCTCAACACATTCAGGGGCATAGTTACAAAGAAGTGGCAGAGCGCGGCAACCATACGGTGCAGTCCTGCTTTTTCCCCTGCGCTGACGCTAATTTCAGCTGCCTAGCACCAATTAGACACCCTTGCACAATAGTGCAAAGGTGCCTGCATTGTGAGAATGATTGTTTATGTGCCGGAAGGTGTCCCTTCCTGCACATAAACAACCTTAAATCAATGGCGAAGTTGCAACTCATCATTTTTAAAATGATTGTTTATATGCAGGAAGGCTGCACAAACAATCAGTCATGGCGTTTTGCTGTTTCTATGTCTGCTGCAAATGTTCTAATAATCAATTCAATGATTTACCATTTATGTCGCTCCTGACACGTGTTTCACTCTTTTCACTTTTAGATGAGTAGAACAATTACTAAAACGTGAACATGGTTGTGGAAAAGAAGCCATATTTTGAATATAGAGGTGTAGAAAGTTGTAGGAAATTGTATGTACTTTGCTTCTCCTGGCAAGTCACAAAAGTGTGTACAATACCCCGCAAAGCAAGGAGTATAGGCCTGAAGCAAGGCCTGAGCGAAGTTCTTGAAGCGTATTGTCTCAGAAGTTGTTTACTACTACTAAGTTACGTTTAGGAAGGATGCTTAATCAGGCCAGTTCTTCTAACTGAAGTAGTAGTAGAGGACAGGGGAACGTTGCACATTATTTGTAGCCTTTAAAAAAAAAAGTTATTGTTATCAAGAAGACAGCTTTTTGCAATCTTAGGGATATGGTTTGGTGAAAAGAAATAAGTGGTTGGTGAACATGTGTGCAGGTGCCTATGAGAGACTGTCTTTGAAAGATGTGTTTATGAAAATGTGTGCGTTCATTGCAGAACTCCACATCCAAAGACGTGGAAAACATTATTTCGAGCTATGCAAGAAAGATGACCTATGCGGAGATTGAACCCAGATCGGCTTGAACAGCCGGCCAGAGAGGTAGAGGGTTGAAATTATTATTTTTTAAGTTGAGGACTGCCTAAGAAACAAAAACATTGATAACAAATGAGTAGTGTTATGATTAAACTAAGTGATTTGGTAATTGGGAAGGGTTTGTGGCAAAAGGTGTGTTAACACAAGCTAAGCTAAAGACAATTTTTACGATTCTTATGAGCTAGATCTGAGAGGAGTAAGTGACGAGAGTCAAATCTGGAAGTCAATGAAGATGATGTGCCAAGGAGAATTCAGAGGCGATTAATTGTCGCTCAAAATGTACATCACCTGAGCATAAGTCATATCAAATTCTGGCTCATGTTGGACCGGACGTAGCCAACCAAGAACATGCGTGGACATGTTGTACAAAACAAGTAAAGAGACATGACACCAATTAGATTGGAAAAGAGTACTTAAACTGTCTTCTAGACAATATGACTTGCAAGTTATTCATATGACAATGTGGAAAGGCAACTCTAACTAAAAGAGTCAATTATTCACATGGAGTGGGTATTAAATGGGTTTCTTCCTTCTACCTGCTCTCGAAAACCAGGGCGAAGCGACACAGTCTGGCCATCGCTCTTCCGTCCACACAAAAGGACACCATGAGCACCAAGTGTGACCACCACACAGTGCAGATGCTTCAGCAGGGGGCGAGAGAGAGTCACGGCAGCTTCAAGGATACCATCCAGACTGGTAGGCAAATCTGGGCAGATTATAGAAAATGCATGTCTTTGGTGAACTTCAAGAACTTTGCAAGAAGAAAGTAACCACTGCCAACTTTACAAATGTAAAAGACACACAATTGATGGACGGAAAGCAGAACACATCAAAATATTCACCCTCAGTCAAGAGATCTGGGTTAAATCCATCATTCTTTTGCTCACCATGCCACCCCAGTTTAGACCTGGCCATATGCAAATCAATCTTGACCCTGTGCCTCCTGGGAACAGTCCAGCCCTAACTACTAAGCCAGGTCCTTCCTGGACCGAAAACAAGCATCCTAGGACCGGTTTCGAGGTTTCAACCCTCTGCAGCCAGGATAGCTTGATTCCAGTGGCACAGTGAGCCCAGGACCCACGTCTGGGAATATCTGTCCATCAATAGTTCTTTTTGAACTTTACAAATATAGCAGCATGAGGCAGCATGCGCAAATTGATAAACTTTGACCTCTATATTGTGTATGGGGATCTCTGATCCATGAAGAATGTCTTTCAGGGGCCTCCATGGCTCCAGTGGCCATTGTTGTTGCACAGCATTTTATGACCAGGAAAAGGGGTAAACTAGAGGCACACCCAGCAATCATTTTAGGACACAGGACCTGTGATGGTGGTCAGTTTTCCTATCATCTATAGGCCCCGGTTGGTAGGTCAATTACATGGCATGGAGGCTCACAGAGCCACCACAGAGATATTTCTAAAGCACTTCTATGGTGTTCATTCAGGAGTGGATTCTTTGTGATACGGGTTTCATACATATGGTATTCTGGAAACCCAAGATACGAATGCAAAATTGTATCAGCCAATCATTAAGTGGCCCACTTGTAATCTGTTTCCCGCAAAATTGGGATAGGAGCGATCACGAATTCATGACACACATCCACAGGCAAAAAGAGGGTGGCAATATGCCAAAACATGCCAGAATAAGGTAAAAACATGAATTTAAACATTTGGAGGGCATCAAAGGTTTAATCTGGCAAGACTTGAGTCACTTACGTCTACGTTTTTTGGAAAAAAAGACATTTCAACACCGGGTGATGTGCATTTTACAAAATTGTCTAAATGACGTTGACCTATGACACTATCTAAAAAAATAACAATGTATTCCTTCTTTATATTGTTTTTATTATTACATTATAATTTCATGAATATTCTTTCAAACAACAATTCTTTTGTCTTTTTTCCCTTTTTGTATAAATATTTGATAAATAATTTGTTATACAGACATTATTTGATACAAGCCCTACATAGTATACCGAATTAATTCAAGTTAATATACAGAACCACAATTCCATTCATTCAACGCGTTTCGGCATGCGCCTTCGTCAGGAATTCTGTGTTTCTTTCACATTACTGGTAACTATAAATTAAAAAGATGTTTCAGTTAATTATTCATGTTATCTTACTTTAAAAGTCAACGTCAAACAGATCACATTATTTACATCTATAAGCACATATATTTTATCTCTTTAAATTTGACTCTTCTCCTGTACCAGTAGATCCAAGTCTCACTATGTCACCAGTCGTTCATACTTGGTTCCAAATCCATTTCTACACATAATTACATTACTGTTTTTTATCTTGCTGCAAACAACTATACATTATTTACAATATTTACATATATATATATATATATTTGGATTCAAATTCTCATTTATAAACAATTTGGCTCTACTGTAAGTTTTCCACTTAATATGTCCAAGCCTGCAAAGAGTAATGCCACAATCCTACATTGCAAAAAAAGTGGATATCCTGTCTAAAGTTGGAAACTACGGATGCTGGTTCTGAGGGATCATTTAACACCCTATTTAGCAGGAAGCCTGCTGGTAACAAGGGTCGAGACACCTACATTGATCATCTGCTCTGTTCTCACCCATTGAAGCAATAAAGATGGCATATCATCAATTTACCTGTGTTGCTGTCCAACTATAGTATGCTTTAGTTACGGGAATGATGTGACGCTGGGGTTAAGGGCCCGCTCGTGGTGGGTGTTCACAGTGCGGTATAAAAGGTGGACCAATCTAAAGGAGTAAAAAACCTCCCTAAGGAGAATCAGCTGCAAAAACCGATGTTTGCCTATAAGAGAAATAAATCCCTAAAAGATCATGTTGTAAGATCACGTATGGCAAATAGAGCATCAGACGGCCAGCAATCACTGATAAACCTGCAGCCAGTGCGGGGAACGTACAGATGTTCCAGCTGCAAATCTTGTGACACCGCAATACAGGGCTCCACTCTGCAGTTCAATAAACAAAACATTAAACCTCAAGATCTTAATAACTGCAGAAGCTCCAATGTCATCTATTTAATAATCTGTCCCTGTGGAAAGGGATATGTAGGTCAAACAGGCAGAGCAATGAATGTGAGATTAACTGAGCATCGCTCTGCGATCAGAACACAGAAAACGACAGCCCCTATGGTGAACCATTTTGTTGAAAAAGGTCATTCACCTGAGGAAATGTCTTGGTATATCCTGGAAAGGATACACCCAAAGTCAGGAACTGATCCAGATAAAATAAGAAAATTGAGGGAGGTATACTGGATTTTTCTGTTAGACACTGCGGTTCAGGGACTGAACATGGAAATCCCATGGGAGCAGGCTATAATTTAATTGGGATGAATAGTCACAGTCTTGTCCATTTATCTGTAACTATGACTAAACTGTGTATAGGCAATAAGGAAACTGTGTAGAAAACTCACTGTTGTTGTATATTCTCTTGTTGTATTTGAATACTATAAATCAATACATACTGTTTTCCCAGGTATGTCCAGCCTTCTGAGAGTCGTTAAGACCACAACACACTTTCCCCCCACTCAGATGTCTCCCTGTTATCCTGAACTCTAGCTGCACTTTGGTAATACTGAGGACTCATACCTAGAATTGATATTGCCGGACACGATTGCAAGAGTTTTTCCCGTTTAATGCCTCATGTGCCATATTCACATCATTATTTGTAATCTAGATAGTGGCATCGTACTAGATTTATAGCCCACGTTCTAATTCGGGCTGTCGAGCCAGGGTATCTCCTATGATTTGTTTAAGTAATAGGATACACAAGCCACGTGAGCTTATGAATACAGAATTTACTATCGGAAATATCAATCCCCGTAAGCTCGAGAGGTAATTGTAAATATATGCGCCGCATATCTTCATCATAAATAAATTTTTCGCACGGCATGAAGACTCAGACCAAGTATAAAGCATGTATGATATAAGGAGATACAATTAAAATTCTCCGCAATTACTTAATCGGTAAATATTACTTAAATATTGTATGGATGGCGAATCATTATAACCATACATCTAGACTCCATTCCAACATGGCGGCACTGCAAGCTAGAATTATACTGTAGTTACGTGGCATACCAGCAGTACACGGTAGTATCGCGATTTTTGATAGCGAGTTGGCGTGCAAACATTTGACCTTTAAATACAGGGTTACTTGTGGTAACCTTAATGTAAGCTGAAATACGGAAGACGAACCCGGTTGTGTTGCGGGATCATCGCTGCACAAGTAAGTTATAAGAGGGAAATGCAATTTTACGTAATGGGCTGGGATCGCGGGAAGTAGGGGTAGCCCCATCCATGAATAACGATCCGCGATGTCAGTTTGAAAGTTGGGTTATTACCTTTTAAATCCTGCACTGGCGACAGCCTTGCCCGCAGTGTATTACAACTAGACATTAGATTTGAATGGATGGCTAAGAGCTAACATCAATACAATACATCACAATGTTTATCGGACAGAATGTTAAAGCTTTGTTTATCTCGTAGGTAACACGTTTGAACCTATAAGGTGGACATTATTGTCAATGATATACACACATCGCAGATATCGATGCGAGGCGACTTCAACTTTGAGGTTCGCAAAATTAACATAAGTACTTTGTACTCTTCTAATTCGGTATAAATATTGGGTAGAGAGTAGTTATACAAATTTTTGTGTCATTTTGACAGTACCTGACAATTTATGCGGGCACGAGAGAATGAATAACTTCGAGAAGTCCGAATACAGAATTTTACAATAGAAAAGTAGCACGAGACTTGCGCAGGTATGTAGAAATATGGCCTAGTCATATAGTTGGTGGCAATCACACATATCTAGTCGGATTACAATGCCTTTGTTTTTTACTCCTTTATATTGGTCCACCTTTTATACCGCACTGTGAACACCCACCACGAGCGGGCCCTTAACCCCAGCGTCACATCATTCCCGTAACTAAAGCATACTATAGTTGGACAGCAACACAGGTAAATTGATGATATGCCATCTTTATTGCTTCAATGGGTGAGAACAGAGCAGATGATCAATGTAGGTGTCTCGACCCTTGTTACCAGCAGGCTTCCTGCTAAATAGGGTGTTAAATGATCCCTCAGAACCAGCATCCGTAGTTTCCAACTTTAGACAGGATATCCACTTTTTTTGCAATGTTGGATTGTGGCATTACTCTTTGCAGGCTTGGACATATTAAGTGGAAAACTTACAGTAGAGCCAAATTGTTTATAAATGAGAATTTGAATCAAAATGTATATATATATGTAAATATTGTAAATAATGTATAGTTGTTTGCAGCAAGATAAAAAACAGTAATGTAATTATGTGTAGAAATGGATTTGGAACCAAGTATGAATGACTGGTGACATAGTGAGACTTGGATCTACTGGTACAGGAGAAGAGTCAAATTTAAAGAGATTAAATATATGTGCTTATAGATGTAAATAATGTGATCTGTTTGACGTTGACTTTTGAAGTAAGATAACATGAATAATTAACTGAAACATCTTTTTAATTTATAGTTACCAGTAATGTGAAAGAAACACAGAATTCCTGACGAAGGCGCATGCTGAAACGCGTTGAACGAATGGAATTGTGGTTCTGTATATTAACTTGAATTAATTCGGTATACTATGTAGAGCTTGTATCTAATAATGTCTGTATAACAAATTATTTATCAAATATTTATACAAAAAGGGAAAACAAAGACAAAAAAAATGTTGTTTGAAAGAATATTCATGAAATTATAATGTAATAATAAAAACAATATAAAGAAGGAATACATTATGTTATTTTTTAGATAGTGTCATAGGTCAACGTCATTTAGACCATTTTGTAAAATGCACATAAACCGGTGTTGAAATTTTTTTTTGTTCCAAAAAAAGTATATTCCTTGCCAGGGTTTATCTAGTTTAGGCAGGGGCCCCCCTCTTTCACAGTCACTTACGTCTACACCATCTTCCTGACTCTACGTAGAGGTTAATCAAAACCGGTGAAAGGATGAAGCCTACGGAAGTATCAAAGGTGAGTGGAACACTTGAGGATCAAGAGGTCTCCTCTTGTATGAGATCTCATCTGACAGAAAGGAGGTGAACCTCCCTATGAATACACGAAGAGAGCATGGAGAATAGGGCCTGGTAGTAAACATGGTTAGACCTAGTGAATATTCTTATACGTCACAAAGCAGGGGGTCCGAGTCTCTGTGATGTGGAGGGAGTCCCAGGCCTCTTGATGGTGGTGATCTCTTTAGTGCCACAAGGGCAGAATCTTGAGTTATAAGTTGAGAGTTGTTGGCGGTGGGCAATGGGGCTTGCAGTTATACTGCCACTACTCTTTAATGTGCTATGCACAATAAATGTAGGTAAGAGATTTTTGTGATAGTTTGTTTTTAGCTGAGATGGGTTTTATGTGTGTAGCACTAGCGTCAGCATGTAAGAGGATGTGTGTGTACACACATGCGGCAGGTCCCAAAATGGGCCGTGCCTCAGTATCTGTGTGGGAGCGGTCCAAGTTTGGTTGTGCCTGCTCATGCATCAAGTTTAATTTTTCTTAAAGTGATAGTACACCCACTCCAGTCCTGCCCAAGGACGTCTCTTCTGAAAAGGGGATACAAAGTAAAAGTCACTAAATAAAACATACAGTATATGTGCAGTGAGCATGTAATGCCATGCGGTAACAATAAAGTTGACCTCTGACTTACACGCAGTGGACACATGACCATCACACAAAACACATGCAAAAGAGAAGTAAATATGATTTGCAGGAGCTAACCTTGTGGTACGGCGTTTCCAAGACTCCGGTTTATAGCTCTGAGCTCCAGGAGGTTGGGCGAGGTGTAAGTCAGTGCTTTCCAGGTGTCCGACAAAAACGGTTTTGAGGCTTTGCCCTCATCGGTTGGCTCGTAACACACTTCAAAACAACATTTACAAAGTTTACAGGTGAATTATGGGCACAGATGATCAAAGGAAGATTTTGATGTAAAGACAGTTTTGAGGAGGTGGTATAACAAGAAGCCACGCTTCTGAACTCTGTTAAGGACGTCAGAACCAGGTGACTGCATGTAGACCTGGAACCTGGAGAATGGCATCAATTTACTTTAGCCTCATAGCCCGCTGCCAATGTCGACATCAGTTGTTGAAGGCCTTGAGCGCCAGTTATAGGTCCGAGACACAGGCATGGGCCTATAAAGAGGGACAGGGCCTTTAATAACTGGTATAGCCTGAGGCAGAAGGGCTATGAGGCTGTTAAAACATTCCACCCACTGAGGGAATAATGTTCTAAATTAAAAAGAAACAAACAAAAAGACAAACATTGGAATATTGGAGCATAAGGCGCATACAGTCATTATTAGCCCAGGGCCACTTCATTGTCTTCAATTGAGCTCCCAACATTCAAATGTTCTAATATGGGTAATGCGTTTTTTGGTAAAGATTTATGAAAACAACTGTTTGCAGAAGTTTGTTTCACTTCAGAAAATCCGTCTGAAAATTGTGAATTTTGCAATAATTTAGGTTACATATATCGATTAACACTGGAAACCAGTTCAGAAGTATTTAGCCATCTTTTCTTTTACAAAGCTGGTTTGCTTAGAAAAGCGTTTTCAGCACAGAATTAACAGCAAGATGCATCAAGCGAAATACCGTTCGCAAAGGGGCAGATTCTCAGAATCTGCCCCTCTGCGACCGGTATTTATGCATTTGGGATGCATCATCCCAAATGCATAAATCGCTATTTGCGATTGCATTTAAGGAATCTCAAATTGAGATTCCTTAAATGCAATGCATGAATGTAAAATAGCTAGCGATTTCGCTGATAGGGGTCGCTATTTACCGTGAAATCAAACTTCATGGTAAATAGCGAAAACTGTGAAAAAGGCACTAAAGTGCATCTTTCAAAGTTGTATGTTACACACACACATGTCCTTGGGACATGTATGTGCGCAATACCAGTGTCCAGGTCAATTTAAGGGGTGCAACAGGGTGTCCTTTGGACACCCGTCACCCTTGAAATCGCATTCTCAAATTGTGATTAGATAATTGCTAATCGCAAATTGAGAATTCCTCACCATTCATTCCTATGGGCCTCTTGGCCCATAGGAATCAATGAGATGTCATTCCTTATTTGCGAATCACACTCTGCGAGTCGCAAATAAGGAATATTTAGGAATTGCTAATATTTTAGCAAATCCTACATGCATCTGATTTTGCGAGTCCCTAAATGCGAATCCTTAAACTTCGCAATTAAGGACTCGCAAAATCGAACGTTGATGCATCTAGCAGTAAGTCACCACTGAAAGGAGCGGAAAATCTGCTCCTAGGGTCGCAATTAGTCTTGCTGGATTCTACGAGTGTGTAAACAATGCGGCTATGAAGAGACAAACGTTTACATAGTCAAAGAAAATCTGGGGAAATTGGCAACCTTCATGAAGTGCGAAATATCATGAAAAACTGCAGACAAAATAAAATACTTCGTAAAGATCTATTAACTAATCATTGTAGTTTTAAATACAGAGTAATTCATTTCTGTATCCTGTTCTTGATATTTTTCATTAATATCACATTAATCACTTCGTTTGAGTTATTTTTTGTTGTTTGTTGTTAGAATAATCCCTATATCTGCTTCTCCTAACGTATTTTTTCCTCTCCTTAACGTTTTTCTCTTCAATAATTTATATTACTCACATGTTCCCGTCCCTTTTTTATGTTACATTTTTTTGTACTTTGGATTTTTTTCCCCTATGCCTCTTCTGAATTTTCTTTTCCATTTGATCACATCACCAGCTTGCACACCCCAAAGAGATGTATATATATTAACATGTATAGAGGGCCCTGTTCATCCACCAGACGGGTGCAATTCGAGGACTGAAAGGTGGATTTTTTCAGCAGGCAATGTGGACAATCTAAACATTTATTTGTAGGTTGGTGCATTCAAAGAGCTGTCAAGGAGAGGATGCCTCAGTTTTATTGCACTTTCATAGGGCCAGGTTGGGAAATATGGGGGGGGGGGGTGAGTGATGCGTGAGGGGAGCTACAAGATATGGATGAGATCTGCTTAAAAACTGGAGAGGATTTTGGGCCTCACATAGTGAGAAGCAAGGCAGGGGAAAAGTAAATGCAAGAAAACAAGGAGCGAATTCAAGAAAAGAACAAGGCATGGAAAACAATAAGTTATGGGGAGATGTGATAAGGAAGAAAGCAAGGAGTTAGGGAGAAACCTAAGAAAATTGTGGGAAATGTGAAAAGTAATTAGGGAAAACAAGAAGACATGGAAATGTAAGAAGTTGAAAATGTATGAAGACCGGGAAACCATAAGAGGCAGGGGCAGAGGGAATCCAATGAAGGGCAAATGCTAGGAAGGAAATGAGTAATTATAAGACGGGACAAGCGGTAGATGGATCACAAGCTGACAAAGAGAAATGTAAGAAAATGGTGGGAATAAAAGAAACTAGGGGGCGCTAGAAGGTAGGGAGAAACAAATGACAGGTGAAAAGACAGGGGGAAAAGTGAGAAGGCAGGTGAATATAAGACAACAAGTGAAAATACAGGAAGGCATGGTAAAATGAAAGAAAGAAGGGACACACCCTGAAAATGGCACTTGAAATAAAGGCGCGAAAACAAAAGATCAGGAAGAGGGTGCATTTTAGTAAAACACGAGCAGTAAGAAACTGGAGAGGTGTCCTGGCCTGCCTGCAGCTCCAGCAGTTTCTAGATTCTTTGGCTTCCAATGTTAGGCCTCCCCGGTATCTCGACAGGCAGGAGCTGCCCTCCAGAAGGTGTACTCACCTGGCACACGGCACTGCTTGGCGATGCCACATGCATACTGTATGGCGCTCACTGGCACGTTGCCATCAATGCACAGCATGGCTGCAGAGCGGATCTGCTCCTTGAACCCCGACAGCTACAGAAAGACACAAAATGGCAACGTCAAGCAAGGCGAGACTGGTCAATCACACAGACAGGGCCTGGGCCAATCTGCCATTACCCGGACATTTGAAGAGCAGATACCTCAACCAGGTCCACTGGAATTACGCAATTGTGCGATTTTCGCATAGTTAGAGACATTTTGTGTATGCCACATAATCCATCGTCTGCCACATAATCTGCAGATTTTAACAAAAAAAATAGTTTCTAGCTCAAACAGATCAAAAGTTACTAATAATGCAGCAATGTGTTTTGCCGCTCAGTGGAAGGCCCTTTGCAAAGCTGGACTGGTCACCTTTCTGTTGCTTATTGCTATATTTAGGTGTTACACTGGTACTAATGAGGTGTAACCATTGCCCAGGCAGTGTTAATGAGTGTAGAAATGACAAAATAAGGATGTACATGTACTACTAAAACAAAATGTGCTGCCTTATGCCGCATAATTTGGCTTTTCTTGCCACATAATTTCCTGAACACTGCTGCAGAATTTGGCCCTTTCCTGCCGCATAATTCCAGTGGGCCTGCTCTTAACCCACCAACCAATGAAGATCACATTATTAGAACCCACTGAAGTGAAACAAAAATAGAGCACATAACAACCAATTTGAAGCAGCCAGTTACTGAAATTGTGGGTCTTAGAGGCCAACGCAGCTAGCAAATGAACAAGGCACGACGCAAAAAAGCAATTACGGCCGGTCAATTTCACAACCCTGGATGCAGCTACCCAGTAATAGTAGGAGTAGACGATGGCCAACAAATCACGCGAAACATATCTCAAAGGCACCCATCTTAGTGCAGGCGACGTACGTATGAGTGCCTACTGCAGCCAGATAAAACTAGTATGTCACAAACTACTGCCACCAGCATGTCACCCAATATTATTATCTAATATGGTTACCTAATGTGATTGAGCAGGCACTTACCTCTAAACTGTGCGATTTGCTGGTAATGTCTACTACTAGCAAATCATGTAAGGCTAGATGCAAATGTTAACTGTAGCCAGCCAATCACATTGGAAGTAGGTAGTTTATCATAGTACTACCTGTTAAAACACATTTAAAGTGAAGAATTTAAGATCATGGTGCCAGCCAATCACATTATAGTTAGATAGCAGAAACACTAAATCCAGCAAATCAGGTTTTAAGTAACTGGGAAGAGTGCACACACCAAGACACATTACAGGTAGCTATTGGTGAACCTTGTTGTCCATATATGTTGTTATAATTAGGCAAGGGAGCAGAATGCAGTCAGCTATTCAGATTATAACTATGTAAAACAGTTTTTACACCTCATCAACGGACAGCCAATCACAGAATATATGGGTGACTCCACTACACCTGCCCAACCACCTGGCTTGTGGTTCTCTTTCCCATTGCCACCATCAAATACCAAATCCACAAGTTGTCGGTACCAGTCCACTGGAGTGAGGCTTTTATACAATATATTGAGTCACCTTGGCCAAAACTGTTGCCAGCCAAGGGTGCCTGCTGAGCAGACCACAGGTGAAGTGCTAGCCCAACACATCTGAACAAGTAAAAAGATGTTTCAGGTGACAAGCGCTACCACTTTTGAATTGCAGGTGTCTGTTCTCAGGGTGGTTGGCTACAAACTTTGAATGATTGAATGTTTCATCGCAGAAGAGACCGGTGGTTCTGGGAGCCCAGTGCTAACGCTCATACAGTACCACGGAACCTGATCCACACCGCTTCACTTCCAAGCATGCCACAAGGGATAACAGACCTCAGTGACAGAACCAAGCAACATGACCAACACCACCTCAACGAATGACACGGTAGTTGCCAACCAAACCACTCCAAGGTATCTATTTCACACTACTTCAAAGCAAGCACCAAAGGCACACACACAACTACAGCCTCTAATAGTACTAAGTAGCCTGATCCACACCACTTCTCTTTTAAGCATGCCATAAGGGATCACAAATCTCAGTGACAGAACCAAGCAACCTGATCAACACCACCTGAAGAATGACACAGTGGGTGCAAACCAAATCACACCAATGTATCTGATCCACACCACTTCAAAGCAAGCACCAAGGGCTGCAAACCAAAAACAACCTCTAATAGTACCAAGCAGCCTGATCCACAGCACTTCAGAGCGGGCACCAGAGTGTGCAAACCTAAGCACCTTACCGAACCAAAGGACTTGATGCACACCACCAAAAAGCTAGACACCGCAGTGAATGCGTGTTGGACGCCCCTTCTATAAACATTATGCACTTAATCGGATCTACAACATCATGCATCCAATACAGCCCATATCAGCCTATAGTTGGATACTGCTTCGCTCACAAAGGTGTGAACCACTAAGAAGCAACACACGCAAACTTCTAACATATGACATTAGGCAGAACACCTCGCATACATCCAACAACGCACAGACATCGGCATCATCAGACTCACAACATTCATCAGACTCACAACATCATATGCCACACACTTAATTCCAACAGAACATAGTAGACATAACTCATAGAAATACACCCAACACAGCTCACATATACAACATATGTCCCTGTACTCAAAGGCATTTGCCACCAAGGAATACAAGAAACCCCTCCATCCTCCATGGGAATGACTATCAACCTAGAAGGTGCTTGCACAATTAGAAAGGTCATCCGACATGAACCTGTAAACACCAAGATCAAACATTTCCATGGATAAGACATGGCCGCTTATCGTACACTATGACCAGAACACAACACATGTAACAGATCGCCTTAAGTCGAACAAGACTTGAGCCGGCCATTGTAACGTTGAACCATCTGAAGAGTCACCAGGCTGCAGACAGTACTCGGAGGTCAAACAAATGGCAGAATGTGGGCTCTACAGGTGGAAACAAAATATTATCAAACACCTTTACAGCAAGTAAGAATGGGCAAGAGATCTTGATAGAGAAATGTGAGGGGAATGATCTGGAGACCACAAAAATGGCTCATGAAAGACAAGGTACAGATCTTACAATATGGATGAGAGATGGCAGCGGAAATGGCAGCAGCCCGTTGATCTTTACCCAATGAGTCAAGGTATCCATTGCATGGGTGGGTACCGAAGAACTTTGACTTAGGGAGATCGCAGACCCCAATGAGCAGACTCCTTGTACCCCTTCCTGGCGGTAGACAGACACCGGTCTGTCCAGGCATATGGCAGGTTTAACAGCAGCACTTAGACATTATGCTTAGTTTCCCCAAAACATTTTGAAAGAAGAGGATATGGACGGTGTTGTGTTGTTTTTGAATAATGTTTTCGCTTTTGTTATTTTAGGTATTTACTTTTCAGTTGAGTGTAAAGCTTCTGAGGCTTTGGGTTACGTTTCTTGCTTGGGCAATGTAATACTTAAATAAAAACCTAATATTAATGATAAAGAGACACACTGCTCTATATAAGGACTCTGAGGGGAAGTCCCACGTGGCTTTCTTAACAATCTTGATTCGTTTAGGAGCGTTCACTGCCATATAGACTTTGTTGTGACATTTCTTTCTTTGTAAAGAATGCCTTAGTATAAAATCTGTCCAGCATGCTTGCTACCACAACTAACGTATAACTCTTCATAGGCTCCCAGCAAACAGACTTTGAACATTTTGTACTTTTAACTAGCGATAGTTAAAAACTTTTTTTTAACAGTGCATTGATTAAAAAGTCATTTAATCAAAACATTTCACTAGAATGTATTTTCTGGAATGTTTTAATTAATCAAAAACAATACATTTTACTTACTGTCCAGCATCATTCAGGGTCATCCGACAGAATACAATTCTATAATTAAATGTATAATGGTTTCCCTTCTCGGTATAGCTCCTGCTTCGGAACCAGGGGTCCTCCTAATATCAGCGAGTACTCATGGACTTGTATTCAGTGATTTGTTGACAGCGAGTAACATTATGGACAACAGAGCAATTTGTACTTCTCTTGGTTATACTTGGTTATACTTGGTGACGCTGTCCGTGCTGAATCACGCATGCATGCCGTGGCTGAATCAGAGCGCCACAGGTGTCATCACTCGTTTGTGCTGGACTAAGGTTTCCAGAAGCCTTTGTGAACTGGGGTGGTGGGATATCAGCCTTAGTCTGGTCCATCCCATGCTAAACCCACACAGCGCGTAGGCTAAAAACACGATTCCCAACTTAAACTCCCTTGCCTTTGAGACAATTCATTGAATTCAATTTACCCTACTTGAAAGTTTGGGGGATTTTGAACAGTTAAGACAGATCCACCAGATAGGATGTACAATAAAACCATTGTCTTCTCTTTGGGCCAACACAAGAGGATGAAGTATAGGATATGCCATGACATATATAGATATCCCCAAATGTCCTGGCATTGGCCCCTAGTGACTGGTGTGAATCAAATCCTGCTTCTGTCACTTACCCATGGTGCTAGCTTCCTCCTTCAGGGTGCTCATTGTAGTTGAAATCTAGGATGAGCAATGTTAATTTCTGACCAACTTTTCCAGAGATAATAGGCTCTATCTGTAGGGTTCATCTGTCATTGCTCATGACCAACCCTGCGGATACCTCCACCACGTGCAGGCTGCGCTCCCAACCTCGCGTCTCTCCTGGATCTCCACGAAGGAAATATCCCCACTCACATTTTCCATCCCCAGAGTTTCCGCCTGTCTTTCACAAGCGTTATTTTGTTTGGTTGTGATGTGAACATCTTTAAGGATTAACTGATCAGGAGTGCCTTTGTTCCCGTTCACTTTGAAGTCGAAGGAGTAGGGTGACCTCAGCCCTCCACTATGCCTGTGGGATGCACCGATTAGGCACCTGCCACTCTTTCCCCATCACGTCATACAACCCTGTTTGTCAACAGGTGATTAGGAAAGGAGTGGAAAGAGTCCATCAGCTTATTAAACCCATCACGGGGATTCACGTTCACCAGATGCAAGAGCTGAGGTGTCTATAAGTGAAAAACAGTGGATGTGGAATCGTAGCAAGGATGGGAGGAAAACGAGAGGAAGAAGGGAAGAAAGGAGGAAAGGCAGGAAGAAGGAAATGGAGTGAGGGGAAAGAGTGCTAAGAAGGAAGATGTGAGACACCAAATAGGAGAAAGGAAGAGAGGTGTGAAGAGAAGGAGGGAGAAAGGAAGTAATGGGATGACGAGGGTAGGGAGACAGGCTGGTGAAAAAGGAGGCAAGAAGTGAGGAAATAATGAAAAAACGGAGGAAGAAGGGAAGGAAGGGAGTCAGACAGGAATAAAAATGAAAGGAGGAGTGGAGAAGAACAAAATATGCAAGAGGAAGGTAGGCATGAAAAAAGAGGAGGCAGGAAAGCAAAAAGGGAAAGAAAGAAGGCAGGAGAAAAGGGAAGGTGGGAAGTGTGAAAGGAGGTCAAAGAGGGAGAAAGAATGGCAGCTGAAGGGAGGAAAGACTTAGATAAAGGAAAGGGCGATCGAAAGGAGGGAGGGCCTTAGGAAAGAAGGAATAGAAGCGTGGTGGTAATAAGGAAAGAGCAAGAGAAAGAAGGTAGGGTTTTTAGGAAGAAAGAGAGGAAGAAAATAGAACAAAAAAAAGAAAGAATCTAGAAAAAAATAATAAAAAAGAAGGAAGAAAGGTGTAGACAAGTAAACAAGACGGTAAGAGGGAAGAGAGGCAAGGGTAGAAATAAATGAAGCAAGACAGGCAGAAGGAAGGAATTATTGGAGAAAAGAAGTAAAAAGGAAAGGAGACACGGAATGAAGGTAGTAAGGAAAAGAAAAATGAAGATGAACGGTAGAAGGAAAAAGAGGAGAAGAAACTAAAGAACACTAACATTATTAGGGGGCAGAAATTCTCTAGGACAAGGGTACAGGCATAGGGCCTGATTTGACTGACGTGTCAATGGCCTGATTTGACTTACGTGTTAATCTATACAGGATATTCTGCCCATCTTATTATAAATGCATTAGAACGTAAGGAACTTGTAGTAAGGCGGATGGGGTATCTGTCATGTTTGTGACAGAGCCCCCCCTCCTCCAAACTCTAAATCAGACTCGTAGCCTCTTGAGCAATGTTGACTAAAGGTTTAAGGACTAGACAGGGTTTTGGGTCAAGAATACTTTAGCGGTGAGCAGTAATATTGAGAACAAGAATGGTCCTGAGCTAAGGGATGCTGATGGGGTTGTGGTGACAAGAGAAGTGTCAGATGCTGCAGCTGCTGCCTTCATCCTGCTATAGCTCCAAGTCCTTCTCTGCACACTTGCCTCCAAATACATCCATACATTCTTCCAACCTCACATCTGACTCTCCTCTCTGAATGCTGATGGAAGGGGCAGAGACTCACCTGGCGCTCTGTGATTTGCTGGTGTATGTCGAAGTCTCCTAGCCCCAGACTCAGCTCTCCGCGGTCACTGATGAAGGCGCAGTAGGTGGCCGTGCTGTGCCCCTCGAGCCGACTGATGCCCCGCTGATCCTACAATGGAAAGAAGAGTCAGATCCCTGGACCCATCTTATGCTTCTCCAAGCATCCCTCGCTTCATCAGCCAAATCCCTAGTTGTTTCCTAGTCACGGGTCCAGTGACCATCAAAGCACCTTTCATATAACCGGCATCCTATGTTTACAGTCCGTCTGCCATGCCGCAAGCTCACAGAGCCAACTGGCTTTTTCTTTCCTCATCCTTTATATACTTATGATAGTCTCCTCTCTTGGAAATGTGTGAACATTTCTGAAAATTGTTTGCTGATGCCAATGGCAACCTTCTAGAGGCTTCTGACTATTTATACTTTTACCCACATATGCCCGGTCCCATCTATATAAATCCTATTATATATTAAAAAAAAGTATGAACAACTGAGAAAACGACAACGCATATTAAACCCCTTCCCAAGGCTGCTGTGCCCTCGGATGCCCCTTCCCTCGCCACCCTTTATGAGGAGTCCCTCCATGTCCTATCAAATTTTCATTCCGCTGATCCTGCCTCTGTCGTTTATCCTTACTTAAGCATCTTCAGCAAAACTCCCAAGTCCTATAAAGCTGCTTCACATCCTAAAATATGTTTTCTGACATCTCTTTAGATATTCCCTATCCACAGAATCTCAGTACAGGATCCTCCCACAGCTCCCCACACCTCCACGCCCCCCTAGAGCTCCTCATCCATCTCCCACAGAGGATGAAGAGGAAACTAGATCTGTAGAAGAAGTAAGGGTGAGGCAGAGAAGAGTGGAGAGCAGAGGAATGTAGGAAATAGGCACGAAGTAGTTTTCAGAGGAGTTTAGTTTAGAGGGGTAGTGAGAGAACAAGAGAGGAGAGTGTACCTAGAGTTCATTGAAGTGACCGATCCCAAAGACGGCAGGAAGTGACATACCATATGACTACAGTAGCGTAGGACCGACTCCGAGAGCCTATCGCTGCCCACAGCGGAGATAAAGAGAGGGTCTGTTCCAAGCCGGCTCAGAGCATCTGGAAAGGCAGAAATGTCAGAGTCAGTTTGGAGATGCCAATGCATTTTGTGGTTGACTGTTTCTTCTAGCAGAGCTCAGACTGCACAAACATAACATTCATGGTGGCAAAACATGATTTTCTTTTAAAGGACTCAGATGAAATTATTGTCATTGGCAACACATCCCTGGGGGTGTGAAATTTAGATACTACTCCTGAGGCCTTATGGGGGTTAAAGTACACTAGGACAGGTTCTGCACTGATTAGGTACAGCCTCAGAGGAGGATCTGACCTCTTACAGAAGGGACATATGTTGGAGCACAAAAAAGTGTACCGAAGGCCTTCAGCAGGACATCATGTATGCTAAAGGAGAGATACTCCACAGAGCTGTGCAGGCCCCTGTGCACTTATTGGATATGATGACCAGCAGGGAGAGCAGAAAAGTACCCAGAGGTTAAAGGGACAGAACATGAATTTATAAGTTTACTGGCCCAAGAATCATTTACCAAGGCACTACCCAGGAATCTTTTGGGGAACAAATTAACCTCCAAGTCTGAGCAGCTCACCTGCACACCCTCAGCTTAGGTAATGACAAACAAAGGTACACCCGGCATGTGACGCTCTGCACATATATGTAGTGATCATCAAAGTTGGTGATTACTATAAGATGCAATGCAGGATTTGGATCCCTGGTTCTGCACAAACCACACAAGCTTTTTTATGCGTGTCTCATGCTGTGCATGAATACGTAGAGTGTCAATGCCTGAGCTGTAGTTCAGCTCAGGGGTTTTATCTGTTAAGGGTGTAGTTCTGAATAAAGCAGTGTGTGAGGCTACTTACACAGTTTTAGTAAATTCAGGGTAGTTACCTTGTGGCTGTACAGCACACGTTTAGAGATAGTGTCAGTAGGGGGCACAGTGCAAATCAATAAAACCAGCACTGCTTGAAAGCCACCACCCCCTCACTAATATGGTGTTTGCTTGCATTTTGGGTCTCTTGTGGTGAGGGTACAGATGATGACACTGTGGCAAACCCTGGGCAAATGTACGGACAGCTACGTTTGATAGGTTCCTCGTGGTACCTTCCACTTTTCTTCCTTTATTGGGCCTCCCATATTTCTATTCTTTTCTTGGTTTTCACGTTTTTACTGGAGTATTTCAGAATTAATAGCAATATTTCAAATGTGTCAGTATCATCAAATAGTGGTCCTCACGAATCCTGCACAAATGTGACTCATTCTGGCAGCCGATAGGGGCCACACATCCTGCCAAGTTACCACCTTCGCTGCCAGACACAATATGGCTGAAGCTTCACCCTAAATTACTCATCAGCAATGCTGGATTTGCATCATGGGACAGGGAAGGCCAAGAAAGGCTGGAGGACAATGGGCTACCGGCAGGACTGGATAGGGGGAGGCATTCTCAGGCCATACTGCCTGGTAGCAGCCCTCTGGGGCAGCGTATAGTTTTCATAACGGGACATAAATGCATTGCTGAAGCCGGCAAATACTGTGGTGTAATACTCTGAACACCGAAGCAGAATATTTCACGAGTTTCTCCTCAGCGTTTACTCGAAAACCTATGGCAGGTCAACCAGCAGATTTTCAAATTTGTGTTCTAAAATTCACCTTTTGGTCCCATTTGGTAAAAAAAAAGCTTTTGGTGGCAGAAGAAGCACCCCCCAGACTCAAACAAGCATTTGCAATGCAATCGGTCTCGCATTTGTGTAAGTTAGAGCTAATGGCGTTGTAAATGATAATGTTTTTTACTTATTTTTTATTTATTTTTTGTGTTAGTGGATTATTTAGAAAAAGAGAGTTAGAGCTATTGATGTTGTAAATGTAAATATTTTTTGCTTATGTGTTGTTGAGTGAATGTATGTGGTACTGAGTGGAATTATGTGAATAGTAATTATGTGGTATTTTGTGCATTGGATTATGTGGAAGCGGATTGTAGGTTATGGAGAGTAACTATGTGCTATGGTATTTTGTGTTGTGGAGTGGTATGTGGTGGAGTTTAATTATGTTACATGCTGTTGAATGTTTTGGTATGATGAGGAATGATGTAGTGAGTGATGTGATTGTCTTGTTGATTTGTATTATGTGGTTTGTTGTTGAATTATGTGGTGTGGAATGGAAATGTATGGAGTTGATTTGTGTGGAACACTGTTGCACTCAGTGAAATTATGTTGATTGGAATTATGTGGCATGATGTGGTGTGTGTTTATGGGAATTGTTGCTATGCAGTATAGACTGGTTTTATGTGGGGTGTATTTATGTGAGCGAGAGATAGGCTGAGTGAGGAAAGAGGTTGGAGAGATAAAAGAGGAGACGGCGAGAGTAAAGAGAGAGAAGGAGGGGAAGTAACATGCCGAGCGCTTCCTTGGGGAGGGCCTATCCTTTAGTGAGCGAAGTTTACAAGTTACAGCCTGACTTTATTTTAACTCTGTTCCTAGTCCAGTGAAGGTGAGGGAATGAAAGCACTGTATGAAAAACAGACAACATTATAGGATAGAGACACCCGGCACTGTGTAAGAGTGATTTTAGCACTGCATGATTGAGTGGGAGCAAAGCATTAACGAAAGAGATGACAACGCAGAATAGTGAGATCACTACATGAATGGCCTTCAGGGCCGTTTCTAGGTGTTTTGCCACCCTAGGCGAGAATTGAAGGTGCCAAGGCTGCTAGTGGATGAGAGGTCTGAGGGACCGGAAGCTCTGGGACAGGAGCTAAGAATGCAGAGGGTTCTAGGAAAGGCCCGGGCTGCCAGGGGGTAGGGAGTTCTGATACGACTGGAGCCGCTAGAGTGTGGGACCTTTAACGGCCAGGACAGGAGCTGTACAGACAAAAAGGGTTTCAAGAAGACCAGGACTGCTTGAGGACGGGAACTAAGAGGACGGGCTGCAAGGAGACATAGGCTCTGGGAGGACTGGGGGGCGCACCAGCTAGAGGGAGGGGTCAGTGAGATGGCTGGTGGTAGCTGCGAGAGACTGCCCAGGGCACTGGATGGTCCAAAGGGCAGGGGGCTGCTTGAGGCAGCGAGCTCCAAGAAGGCCAGAACCACTAGGTGATGGGAGGTCTGAGAACACAGGCTGGGTGTTAAGGAGAGTCTCCAAATGTACCGTGTTTCTGCCTCTCATGGGCTGAGATTTGAACTCTCAGTGCGGCCTAAGCCCTGTTACGGTTTTGAGATTGCTTGTTCTCCAAGGAACCTGTCCCTACCTTCAAGGCCCTACTGCCGAGATGATGGACAGAATGCTGAATAAATTAAAACATTCACCCCAGTCAAGAGATCTGGGTTAAATTTGACGTTCCTTGGCTCACTGTGCCACCCCAGTTTAGACCCACCCATGTGCAAATCTGTCTTGCCCCTGTTCGGAACAGTCCAGCCCGAATTGCCAGGCCAGGTCCTCCCTGGACCAGAAACATGAACCCTGGGACCGGTTTCGGGGTTTCACCCCTCATCAGCCAGGCTAGCTTGAATCCTGATCTGTGACTGGGGGTGAATGTTTGTATTGTCCAGCATGCCATCCATCATGTTCTTTTTGCAGTTGTCAACCTAAGTGGGAAGGGTATGCCCAGACATGGGTCGCATGCTCGCTACGCCACCAGATTCAAGCTATCCTGGCTAATGAGGGGTGATGCCCTGAAACAGGTCCCAGGATGCTAGTTTCTGGTCCAGGGAGGAACTGGCCAGACAGTTCAGGCTGGACTGGTCCCATGAGGCACAGGGTCAAGACTGATTTGCATGTGGCTGTGTCTAAAGTGGACTGGCGTGGCATGCAAAAAAACAATGGATTTAACCCAGATCCGTGACTGATTGGGGCAATGTTTGATTGGCTCAGCATTAGGTCCATCTTCTGTTCTTTTTGCAGTCGTCAGCTTAGGTGGCAAAGAGTGTGTGTACCTACAACATCCGAAGCCACATCCCACTGGCGTGCTTTCACTCGCCCATCTTCCTCCCTCCTCCTCGGCCCACCGACTGGGCCCAGATCACACAGAGCGCACTCCACGCGACGGGCACTGTGCTTTTTGACAACCCTACCCTATCTGAAACAACAACAGTAGGAAGCAAAACCTGTCTCTGTCTGAAACATACATGAGGCTCCTACATAAAAGGTTACAGTGAAAGTTCATTGACTCGAAAAGATTGGTGGCATTTTACAGATGATAAAGAATGTAATTACATCATGTATTAATGTTGGAGGTAACTCTGGTTTTAATGTTGTAGGATACCTGTAGAGAACTGAAATTCTATTACTAAAGAGAGTTAAAGAACGAAGGGCACAATATTACTTCTGCAAGAATGTGCAAAGGTTTCCTCGGCGATCAAAGTAAGCATTTCTGCTTCGTAATGTGACAAAGGTAAACAAACATTCTTGTCTGGAGTGTTGATAAAACATGCCATTTTAAGCATGTTTTGTGGTATCTGATAACTAAGGATGTGTGTATGAGGGCTGGAAGTTCTGCTGAGGGCACTGTGGGGGTCTGTGTGTGTGGAATAGGTGGGCAGTAGGAAAACAAAAAGAAACAGGTAAATAAGTAAGAGGCGAACTGATGGGGTAACAGTTAGCGACACCCAGGAAAGGTAAGGGGTGAAACCCAGAGCACAGGCCAAGGAGGCAGGACATAGGCACAGATGGCCATGGTGGCCTGTGGTGAGGGGGCGGGAGGTATGAACGAGCACCCCTTCTGTAGCATACATTCATGGCAAATGCAACTAGCGGGCGAAAAATGTTATTCGATGAGAGATAGGATCAGACTTTTAAAATCCGACCACTAACTTTGGGGGAAATAGGTTTGCGACAATAAAATAATGACCAGGGGTTCCTTGTTTAGTTCTGGCTTGTCGACACAGCTGACTTTACAACCATTTATAGTCATTCTTTAAATTACCCATACAGTAAGCTTCAGTCAGAGAAGTCTTTCTCTCAACTCATGCTATTGGCTGTATCCTTTCCACTCCTATGTCATGTTTGCTTGGCAATGCATAAGGGACTATTTCACATCTCTGAATCATGTCATATTACATTATTTTTCTCCTAATGCATTGTATAAGAAAAGCAATCGTTTTTTCTTTGTTTTGCACTACTATAGGCATTTTAAAAATACATCAGTCAGGTTTCAAAATGCAAGCCACACCCATTGGCTTTGCCAATGCTTGATTTATTAAGTAGGGTGGGGACGACTATCTGTGTCTTAAGGTAAGGCTTTGGTGGAGTGGATGATAGAGGGAAACTCTGCATTGCTGCTATGTAGTGTTCGCATCTCAGGAGGATCAGAGATTGTAGGGAAACGAGGGAGGCTGACAAAGGTTGTGTGAGTCAAAAGGGGAGAACTGAAGACTCGGCAGAAGAGAAGAAAATATGCTAACGAGGAGGGTAGTAATGGTGAAGGATTTGAAATTTAAAGAAAAGCCAGAATAATCCTTGACGGATTATGTGAATTTGACTCTGGACCTGTGTGGGGGGGGGGGGCTGGGGGCAGTGAGAGAATGATGGGACTGACAGCAGGTTAGGATGAGTGCACGAAGAGGATGTCAGTTAATAAGTGAGATATATCTTGCTGGCTCGAGCGGTGCTGTGAGGCTGAGGAGATTAAACCAGCAGGTGGAAGATGTCTGTGGTGCTGGGTTATCTCGATTTGCGAAGGAGTGAGTGGACTGATGATTAGATGGCATTAGTGCCCTCAGAGGCGAAGAGTGAGTGGAGTGAAGAGTGAAGCGGTGGAGAGGGAGCAGGGGGATTGGGGGTGGAGTTGGGGGGGGGGGGGGTTGGCACAATTATGAGATGATTGCCTAGATTAAGCATCCACTGCAAATATTACATCAATATCACGACAATGACAAAGTGTGCAGCCTACTCTGTGCTTGAACTGCATGTTAGGACTTAGGAGTGCAGGAAAAGGAAGCTAGCCTCCCGGTCTTTTATTAAATGTCAGATGGTCCAATACGGCAGATTTGAATACCCCTTTGGCCAATGAACATCATCCTCCTCCTCCTGCGCCCAGTCTCCATGCACAGGCCCTTTCAGGCACCAATATTTTATAGCTGTTGGACAGCAGCGCACACAGGCCGAAGCGCTGTGCCGGCCTTGTACCAGCTGTAAGAGAGGCCTGGGCAGCGCCCAGCTTTCAGGGAACAGCTTGGCCCCTCTGGGCCCAGGAAAGAAGCATGCGGTGACAGGCCGCTCCGCCCCCCCTCCCCTGACCCAGTGCCCCCATTCATGCCCATCTCTTCCTCTAGGTGATAAATCACCAAGTGTCTCATAGGAGCAGTGTGGGGGCGTCTCACCCGTGAACGGAAATCAGAAATGTCTCTGTGACCTCAGAGCCTCTGGAGTCAAGGGCCAAACTCACGTTTTTTGCCGCCCTCCCCCTTTTGCCGCCCTAGAAAGACGCCTAGGCTTGCCTAATGGTAGAAACGGCCCTAATGGCCTTTGCAACCAATTAAACCATAGCAGGTTTACTGTTATGTTTCCCCTTGTTGCCAATTTCTTTGTGGCTGAGTTTTACAAAAATAAATGTATAAGTTGTCTGTCAGACTGCTTTTTATGAGTCTCTCTCCTAATTCCTTACCCTTTTTGCAACACCTCGACCCCCAATTTTTAGGTTCCCTCAGCAAAGTTTTTCCAAACCCAGCACTGGCGACGGCCATCCTATAGGACTTGCTCCTTATTCCTCAATGTAATGTATAATATATAGTAACACAGCAGCATAGGATGGCCCTCACTTTCGTCCTTTAGGAGCTTAGGCGACCATTTAACTCTTTCAACCCTCAGCGAAGGGCTTTCCATGGTAACCCCCCCTCCTTTTCCTCCCACTTCTGTCCTGAGGAAGACCCCGGCTGAAGGGACATAACAGCCTACAATTTTCTAGGGGTCGAAACGTCGACATCTATTTTGTTAGCCAGCCTGCCCAACAGCGATTCAGCACTGTGTTATTGTTTAAAACCATGGCTACTTACTGTTTGGATACAATGTGAACAATGGGCTTCAGATATGATCCATATGTCTTTTAAGTAACGATCTTTTGTGATTTACACTTGATCTTTTATTCGCTTTCTTACCCTCACTTTAATCACAATCACTTTCACCTCTCCCTTCTTCCCTTTCCCTCCTATGGGCACTTTATATGTATCAGTGTTGAAATGATGGTAAAAAGTGATCTATGCCAAGTGTGATTAAATATCACTGTGTACAACAAGTATTTTTCGTGTTTTCCATGACATTTCTTCTGATTCATGTATTTTGTGTGTTGCTAAATTGTTTTCTGGGACCACTGTTCCTATGTACTGTTCTGCACACAGGTTCCAGAGACTTCGTTTGGGTTTACCCTTTTTAGGTAACTAGGTCCAATGATTTAGGCCACGCCCCTATTTGGTTAGACACAGCCCTTTAGCAGGTTTGTCATGCCAATTGTAGAGACCCCCCCCCCCCTAGTGTTTCCATCCCACTTAAAGCCCTGGCTGGGCGCCTCTTAAGAGTGAGAGAACTCACGTCATTTATCTTTGTGTGTCAGGCAGCACAGGAGGAGGTCAGATGCATGTGTCCAGGAGCGAGGAGGCAGAGTGGGGGGAGGTCATGGGTGCTCAATGGGGAAGGTTCCGCCAATTACTGAGGTTAGGTAAAGATAGCCTTGTAAATGTGTGCTTCAGTGTCACGCGGTTGGAGAAGTGATAATATATACATATATATATGCGCACATACACACACAAATATATCTATTCACACACACACAAAGCACTCTTTCTGCACCAGGCTGTTTGAACGTAAAGAATGGAGCAGGGACCACCAATTTAGCGTTCGTGAATTATTTTAATTCCAAAGGATAACAACCATGCGGTTGGAGATGTGATAATATATACATATATTTATGCACACATACAAATATATCTATACACACACACACAGACACACACACCAGCCTTTTCTCACTTTTTATGTACCTTACTTTTAAAAATCAGCTGTCCACTATGATTGTCATGTGACCAGGACTCGTTATGAGGTTGAAACATGTGATGGACTGTCCAATGTTAGAAAATATTTGTTGCCTGACTATCAGGTGGAGTGGCTCACTTCCACGCTCTCTGATGTATGAGTGCGTGTCCTCTTTGGAGATATTTTACTGCGGCACCCGCACATGAGCCCTGATCCGCAAGCTTGGGTGTTTTCAGTGTCACGCGGTTGGAGAAATGATAATATATGCATATATATATATATATATATATATATATATATATACACACATACACACACACACACATATTACAAGGCTACGTTTACATCTGGCCTCCTCTTGCTCTGCTTGAAAGAAAAAGATACATTATGTATGTTATTTTCAGACCTAAGAGGTGCTTGTCAAAAGGAGAACATGCCTTTCATTTCTGCTTTGCAGGATGAGTTGTTATATACAGATCATTAGCACTGTAGAAATATGTGTGTGTGTATGTACACATACACACACATAAGGCTACACAAAGACCAGGACAGATATAATGTGATCACTGGCAGCCTTTAATCCTACTTCTATGTCTGGCCTGGCCCGGTTTTTTCTTCTCAAAATCTAGTCATCACCCTGCTCAATCCACCTTTTCACCCTCTTCCTCGCCCTGTGAGGGATACCAATTTCCTACCCACTCAAGCGCTATGATATGTACATGGCGTATTCTTTTTGACCCGGTAGTGTCTCTCAAGCCCAAGGTTGTGGCTGGATTCTGGCCTACAGGACAGGCTTATAAGTCTCTCACCCCTGACTGGTCATTGGGTAATCCTAAGAGGGAGGCAGTCGTTAGGGTCAGTCATGTGGGTCCAGTGCTTAATTTGTAAAATATTAAGTGCAGGTGCTCACATTTTTTAAGGAGACCAAACCCACACACCCGTGGCTCCACCCACTCACTCCACTGACCCCACCCACTTCCTCTATTGGCTCCATCCACTCACACCCAGAACTAGTTTTGCTGAAAGTGCCATGACAAGGGTTAGACCAAAATCTACAGGTTGAAAGGTCAGGAAATGAGCCATGTGCATCGCCATAAGGATGCACTACAGGACAGTCTATACCCTGTTCTGTGCACCTGTGGCTGAGGGTCAGTCGCTAGCCACATGTCATCGAAGCACAGGTGGGCCAAGCTGTGGCACAGCAAGATCCTGAGGAGGTGCCGGTCACTAACAGGGGTGTAAGTCTGAAAACACCACACATCCAACCAGAGAGGTGGAAGACATCTCACCTCCACATCCCTAGCCAACAGGAAGCCTATCAAGACCCCATTAGCCCCTGTATACACAGTCTGACAGGATCTGACTTGCAGAACCCATGCAGGTGCTCGGCAGTGGGTAGAGAGCCATGCGAAGGACAGGGCTCCTGTCTGGAGTCCAGTGCTGCAGCAAGCTAACCCAGGTAAACTCTGAAATTAAAGCCCTGCTGTTCCTTTCTGATGATGCTTATTCTGGAATGTCACTTATTCACACCCGACTACCCCACCCCTTCTCCCTAGCTGCAACCAGACCTGACCCTCAAAAACAGAAGCATCAATCAATGCAATGCATTTGTAAGAATGCAGGCTCACAGTCGCGATATCCGATCATAACTTAATGTCTTGCAACCGCTGCACCCTAAATACAGCAGCAGCCTTGGCCCTACCACAGAGAACAAGACAAGATTCATTGTGGTATTATATATAATATTTATGCAATCCATGATTTTTAGGTGAGCCACACCAATACTTCATAGACAAAAGTTGCAGTTGAGCTCTTTTTGCAATTGTTGTTCATATTTAATTTCCTACTTAATAAGGTCCTTTAAGTGGTTTATCGCCACGCAATATCCGGTTATGTTTAGCATTACTCCATATGGAGATAAACAAAACATTAAAAAAAAATTTTTTAAAACCACATAGCATGGTTAAACAATCTTATGTAAAAAAGTCAAAGAATAATAAAACAGTCGACGCAGCGTTTCGGTGTTTTTTTCACACCTTCTTCAGGACTTTACAACATTTGACTCCATTATTTCTAGGAATAAATGAAAAAGTTTTAGTATTTCTTTTTTACAAGTTCATCAGTCTGCCCTAGTATTGCCACTACTCATTGTTATCCACCTCTAGATCTACCAGACCACTTCATTTGAACAACGTAGAATTTTCTTACATGGGGGAACTCAAACATAAGAGGTCCTATGGCTGACTTCACATTCTGTCTGTATGATGCGTGCAGTTCCCCTAGACAAGGTATTGTATTGTACCCGTTCCAATATGGCGGCCGCTAGCCATGCGGCGTCAAGATCGAATATTACCGCTATATTCTGAATTTTCATAATAATGTTCAAAGGAATAGAATATAAACACACAGCAAAAGTTGGAGAGTATGTGAATTATTGGCCGTTGGGAACTCGCTATTACCATGAGGGCGTATCTCCCAAAAATGTTATGGGATTGTACCCGTTCTAAGATGGCGGCCGCCGAAAAGCAGCATCTATCCCAAACAATACTGCCACTGTATCGCAATAAACAAAGATTGAGGTTAAAACATAACTCCAATTCAGGGTTAAGAAATATCACGCGGGCCAATCACATTATCTTTAAAAACGATAAAATCCCCGTTTTTAATACAAACAGCGGAGATTCGCATGAACGCTGAATTTTTACGTCCACATATGATCCTGTGTGAAATCCTTTTGTTTCCTGAATATTAAGGTGATACTAAAACCATTAGAATGAGAGTTAGTACGGCGTTTCTGTAAACAGCCCCATTACTTCCGGGTCGAGCCTGGCACTCCGGATATAAAAAGGGCGCTCCATAACAGGAGCATTACTCTTCGAATTTCCACGAAGACGGTGACACGGAGGAGCAGGGAGGCCATATTTGAAATACAAGGTGAGATAATATGAGGCTTAAAATTAGTAGACCCGTTTTTGTTTTAGTTTAAATGTTCCTGATAGGTAAAACCCTTAAATATAATATCCTCTAAAAAACGAGCAGTCTTGGAAGCTTTTATCATAAGTACAAGACTGGAGTTTGTCCAATTTGGGGTTTGACATATACGTAGAAAATGCCTTAGTCCAATTAAGTAGGGACAATCTTTAGATAACTATGCCAAATAACATGGACATAAGTTGTCCTCCACCGAAATTTTCAAATTAAGAAACCTTAAAATGATATAGTAATATAGTACTAATCTATGTAGGAGTAGTACAACTGTGATCTTAGAGTGAATTTTTTTTTTTTTTTTAAACGGTTACTCTTAATATACTTATAGATATTTGAACCGTGGATGAAAGAAATCCTGAAAGTGGAGCCGTGTACCATATAACTGTCGCGGACGTCCATAACATATCGGCAAAAAACACAACAAGGTTGGTAACCTGGCTTTTTAGTTATAAGGATCACCCAAACCGGCTGTTGTCTGATTAACAAAAGAATGAATTAAGGACTTCAGGGAAATACATCTCAGCTTGGATATTTATATACTTCCAGGTTTAAAGACAATAAGAAGTTCCGCCCTGACTGATGGTGGCTCCTCCGTGTATATATAATACAGAGTTGCTTAGACTTTGAGGTAATATTGATAACTGTTCATAAACTGAATAGTTGAAGACATGATCTTTTTATACCTGTTACTCAATTGAGTTTTTGTTGTTTATTATTAATATAGCTCAAGGAAATTGAAATACCTGAGCATCACGTACATACGAGTGGAACTATTTTGAAATGCATCAATTTTATAATGCAGGTATGATGAATATGTTATCTCAAAAAGATTAGTCAAAAAGTGCATCCCATGACCAAAGAAAGTGATGTATAAAAACTAAACACAGTAACTATAGGTATATGGTGCCAGACAGAATGTGAAGTCAGCCATAGGACCTCTTATGTTTGAGTTCCCCCATGTAAGAAAATTCTACGTTGTTCAAATGAAGTGGTCTGGTAGATCTAGAGGTGGATAACAATGAGTAGTGGCAATACTAGGGCAGACTGATGAACTTGTAAAAAAGAAATACTAAAACGTTTTCATTTATTCCTAGAAATAATGGAGTCAAATGTTGTAAAGTCCTGAAGAAGGTGTGAAAAAAGAAAAAAACACCGAAACGCCGCTTCGACTGTTTTATTATTCTTTGACTTTTTTACATAAGATTGTTTAACCATGCTATGTGGTTTTTTAATTTTTTTTTTTAATAATTGTGATTATGTGTTAGATTGTAACCCAGTTGGGAGGAAATAAATCCTGATCATTTTTAATGAAAAATCCTTTTCTAGTTTGGTATATTTGAATGCGTTAGTAAGTTCATGAAGTTGTAAGACAGTGCTCCACCTAGTAGGTACACCTGCCCCTGTAGAGAATGGTATAGAATTCCATCCTTCTTAAACCAGACCACCTTCATAAGCACCAAAACCAGCGATTCGCTGCCTTGCGAGACAGGGAATTGCTAATTTTTCTACTGTTCCAACCCCCTTCCCTGTTGTAAAATATCAGGGGTACCTCCTATTTGTTTTGCATATGATAAACAAAACATTCCAGTCTCCTCTAACCATTCCAAGCTTCAAATCGGGTAAACTGAGAGAAAAAGTGGTGATGAATGTTCAAGGCAACAGCAAACTAACCCTCTCCCTTCCAGCCTCCTGAGAAATTCCCAACTTAAGCAGCTACAAATTACTTCAAACAGAAACAGTGCTAATTCATCCCTTTGCCGAATGATGAAGTGGCCAGGCAGCCAGAAGATCACAGTGGGTGCGCTAGTGGAAATTACGTGAAAGGGGCACAAAGTGTGTGCGAGAGTGATAGTGGTATTTTTTTATTGAGCCAAAACACAAATAATATAGCGTGCATTGTTTACATTCTGCTGTTTTAATTCGTTTCAAGCTCAAAAGAACAATTTTTCAATGAGAAACTATCCCATGTTTTTGGAAAAAGTCAATCTCATTTTAACGCCATCAATCGCCATGAGCCATGGAGCCTGGAGGTTCTCCAAGCAAATTGCCTGAAGAGTGTATTACTCATTTGATGTTGCCTTGTGTTGGCGGGGAAGCGCAGATGGAAACTGCCACATGAAATGTGGCACAGTCCGGGCCTTTGAGATAAATGCGCAAATTTAAAATATCTGTGAGTGTTCACACACAAGGCCTGTCTGATAATCATTCAACTGCGTGATTTACATCTAAGGTTTCTAAAAGAATGGAGATGCTAGAGCCAGGGGTCCCACAGTGAACCAATTTGCGCTAAAAACACAAACCTAGATAACCTGCAAGAACTTCTGTCCATACATGTGTCACTGGGTTCTGCCTAAAACATGTACTGCAGCTGCAGACTAGTGCTGTAACCTGCCCTTTTTCATTTGCAGATTCTGATAAAAGAAAAACATGCCGGTTTACTTCTGCGGAAAAGCACTGGCACTGGCAAATTACTCTGGTAACCCATTAATTGGGAGGTCAGGTGTGGCTGAGGAAAGGGGCAGTTGAGTCATGAGGTGCTGAGCTTGAAAAAGCAGAGTTGACAGTTAACTTATACATTTATTTGCTGCAAAGAAATTGGTGAAGAGGACACACAATAGTAAATCTGTTCCAGATTAATTAATAGCAACTTGTTGTGGTACTACCTACTACTCTCTTACCTGTGACCTGCAGTCTCCTTGGCACTGCCTCCATTAGATCTCTGGCAAATAATGTGTTTTGGTGGGCCCAGGCCAAGAGCATCAGCATGCAATGCAAATGACGGGTCAAAAGGAATACTTCATGGCCTGTTTCTGCTGGGTTTTCATTTCAGTGCATGCGAGTTGTTAACAGAAAGCAGCAACACACTTTTTTATTACTTCAACGATGTCGTATTAAGGTTATTGCCAGGACGGGAACTTTCCAGGACCCTGACTGCCTTACCCGCAGCTCACCCATCAGCCCGCCCTCAACTGTAATAATTAACCAATGCGAAAGAAAATGCTCCTTGAAAGGCAGGCATGCACTACTGACATCACTAACGTGATGGAGTCCTCATGCCTGGACCTGGGTGGGCCAACCTGCAGGAAGGAGAATGACACAAGCCACAGGACAGGTAGGTACTTCTTTTTAATAAATATTGGGCTCATCTCACTGGGGAGAAAAATCCAATAGCTCCGGCCCTGTTAAAAAATTGCTGGTGCTTAGCACCTGAAAGCTCCTGCACTAATTAAGCACTGGGGTTCCCTCTCGGTTAACCTGAGATCGCTGCTTCATTTAAGCTAGTTTTGTGCTACATTTCAAAGCATCGGCTGAAAGGATTTTCAGGGGTCTGCGCCACACTTTCTCACTTAACAAAGTCGTTTGTTTCCATTTAGTGCCCTCTTGTGGTCATAAGTGGTGGTGCGGAGTTGTCTCTGCAACAAACCATCCATCACATCGGTGCTCCGGGGATTATTGCACTGAAGAAGGGTTTATGAAAGCCTATGTCGCCACCACACTGCCCAACATGCGTCTTGTTGCCACTGGATTGGAGAACGAAATCATGCACTTGTTTGATACCCAGACCCTGCCCTGCCTCAACTGGATCTTTAGGCTTCCATTTTAAAGACCAAGTACATGTAAAACTCAAGAGTCTGTTTCTGTCTCTTGGCCTTCAAGATGGTCCATCAATCACGCATACTCACCTTGTCTTTCTTTACCATAAATGCAAGGCTTTAAGTGGGCCGGGTCTCACCTGTGCTGCGCACCTGCAGTTTTTTTAAGGGGGCCTCGAAACGGGTCTCTATCAGGCTCTGTTTTGTGCCCTGGCACACGCGGTCCGTTTTTTTCCAGACTGCAGTGACATCGGGCACATCGATGTGCGCTGCTCACACTGCTCACTTATCACTAGTGGAGAAGTTACGGCATGACGCCATGCCAGTGGAGCGTTGTAGGGTTAAAGAGAGTCATTTTCTCTCTGGGTTTTCCTTCTCTTTTACAAACTCAGGAGCAGCAATATTGTCGTGGTGTCACCAGGGCTTTAAATGGAAGAGTTTTCAATATTATATACAAGCCACAGTTGCTGCTTATTTATCATATGCATATAGGGTGACCAACTCGCATGGGTGCAAATTCAGGGCGGTGAGTGTAAAAATTCAGGACAATAGGTCAACATTCAGGCCAAAAATTCAGGACAGAAGGTTAAAATTCAGGTCAAAACTTTGTGGCAAAAGGCAGGTTATACAGACACATCAGAGGAGATCGCGCAGTAGTATATAAGTAAATAGACACCCAAATGAAGTGAAAGTCAAAATAAGTTTCTATTAGATGTTAGGTAAACATTGTTATTTTCAATGCCAAAAGCTCTAACTAATACAAATGTGTGACCGCTTGCATATACTTGTTTTTAAAAGTAACTGGACAATGGGGGCTCCTTGCAAACGCCGACACTGCCTTTTGTGAAGCAGACCTTCTGACTGAGTTGCACCTACCTGTACTGCTCTACTCTCGCTCTCCTCCCGCCGCCGCAGCACGCTTCCATCTCCCGTTTGCGGCTGCTGTGAGGGGGAGAGCTCAGGCTGCCAGGACCACAGACTCCAGCCTGCACCGCGTCCGGAAGCCGCCAGCGAGAAAAAAAGCGCCAAGAGGCGCTTTAAATCCAGCCTCTTCCTTCGCGTCGCGGGAGCGCCCGGGGCTAAGCCTGGGCAAAGGGCGGGCCCTCTGTGGCCCTCAGGGGACCTAAGGAGACGGGACGGGCCACCCCCTGTCATCTATTGCACAGAAGAGATAAGAGCCACCACTTCGACAATTGGGATATACGATTCATTTTCCGCGTCCTAAAGTAAATCGGCCCTTACCATTTCTACTTGCCCGCTCTGAACCAGGTCCTTTGAGAAAGCCGCACAGGAAGGTAACGAAGTCTGTTCATTTTACTGACTATACTGACTATATTGGGTTAAAGGCTAAAAAGAACACTATCAATGTCTAAGGCAAAGAATGTCATCGCCCCGACCAATACCATGGACAACTACCTGGTACAAGTTGTTGAAAAAATTAACAATGAACGAAGGTCCTCGTTGGGCCTAGGTACCCCCTTGACTCTGCCCCAAAACGAAAACTCACAAACGGACTTAATTTATTTAGACACCCCAATTGACTTATCTCCAGCTCCACTTGGGCCGGGTGTGGGGTTTTCACAAAATGTGACACTTGAGGAAAATCTAGTTACTAATGTGGAAGCGATAGCGGGGGCTCTAGATGTTTCTTTGCATGAACCAGCCCCAGATATAGAGGTAATAGATTCAATTTCTCCACCGCCCCCTGTTCCGGCCCGAGAGTAACAAAAGACACTTCTAAGGCTGCCTCAAAAAGGGAGGGGCTAAGATCAAGTAGGAAAAGGCCAGCCACCCCGCCTCATAAGAATATCGTAGATGGGAATGTGGGTGAAGGAGATGTGAGACATGGGTGGGATGATGGTCTATTAGGAAAAATTATGGGCATGCTGGATATTAAGTTAAGCCAACTAGTAAAACCCTTAATGTCAAAAATTGACCATCTCACGGCTAAAATAAATAAAATGGAGGCTAATTTAAAAATAACACATGATAGAGTGAAGGAGTTACCGACAACCCTCAAAGAAAAACTTGTCGAAAAACCTTCATTAGAAATTGTAAATCTGGGTGTAGAAGACCCGCCACAAACTCACCATGGAAATCAGAAGTCAGGCCCAGAACAAATCAATCTCCCTGGTGCTGTCCCCACATATTCTGTCGGGGACTGTACACTCCAGGGATTCAATCTGGAAAATAATTCTGTGGAGCTAATTGTAGAAGCCTCACCCCTTATCTTGGTACTCACCAATGTCCCCCCCCTTAATACAGGCCAGATAGAACACCCTGATTCATTACTAAATAAGGCATTACAATGGCTAAGTAACAACATGCATATGGGTCCCGGGGGTAAACACAAGCTGGCAGAAGATCTGCTAACTGCAAAACGGGTAAAATGGATAGGGAGTGGGAACAAGAAATTTCCTGGGGATTGTGTAGTCGTGAATCTTAAAAGTCCCGAAGTGTTGCCGGAAATCCTTAACAATCTATTTCCTCCTCAACGGAGAACGGCAGGACTAATTCCACTCTCTCTGGATTTCTTCTACAATAGGAAAGGCTTGGCTACAAAACCGAGTGTTCTGCGAACCAAATGGTCAACATTGGCCGGTAGAAGAACAAGGGAGGGTCCATCAAATGTATGGGGATTAAATCTAGATAATAGATTTTCACCACTATCCAATCTGAATGAGTGCGATTGACTCACAACAGACAAAGGACAAATGGTGAAACATCAGTCGACTAATCTAATGTGCCAACTAGATAACCCACTATATCAACATTTAAAAAATAGAACACTAGATCATAAGGCCCCTACAAATATAAACAGCAATACACCTATAATTGGGCTAGATGGCTCAACTGACAATAGCCAAATAGTTGGAGAGGATATAAGGCTTGAGCAAGGGGAACTGTTAATTAAGGACCCTAGGGAACGTACGGAGGTGACACTAACACTTGGTCCAACTCCAGGAGAACGACCATTGACTTTTATATCTTGGAATGTAGCAGGAATAGCCAGTAAACTTTTAACTCCCGAATGGGGGAACTATATTGACAGACATGACATAGTCATGATGCAAGAAACTTGGTCAATTAACCCTGTATTTCGTATGGGGTACTTAAACTTCTATAAACCTGCAGTTAGAGGAGAGAAGGGACGTCCCTCTGGAGGACTGCTGATATGGGTTCGCCAAGCACTGACATGCACCATATCACAAAGACTTATAATATATAGAGATGTCTATAGGCAGACACAAAAGCAATCTAAGAGGCGCTGGGACAAGGAGGGTTGGAGCGAGCTAAAACAGGCCTGTACTAACAAAGATTCAAAGCGGTTTTGGGCCTTGGTTAAATGGAATAGAGGTGGGGTAGCAGCTCAACCACAAAACCATGTGTCTCAGGAAGGATGGAATGATTTTTTCCAACCCCAGTATGCCAGAAACCTGAAATATGCAGCCATATCTCTCCCTGAAACTGTTTTTTATAAAGATCAAATATTTACTGAAAAGGAGGTTAGCCTGGCATTCGACTGCGTGTCATGCGGAAAAGCACCAGGCATGGATGGCATCCCAGCAGATGTTTTTTTATCAGATCGGCCATCTTGGTGCACATACTTTACTTGGTTGGCCAATGCAATAGCAATGGGTGGAGAAGTTCCTGCCTCGTGGAAAGGGGCTGAAATTATCCCTATATTCAAAAAGGGGGATATAACAAAGGCAAAAAATTATAGACCCATTAGCTTAATTGACACCGCACAGAAATTAATGGGTCGATTGGTCCAGAATAAATTACAGCAGTGGATCGAAGACCAAAATATATTGTCGCCATTCCAAGCGGGCTTTCGCCCTTTGACTAGCAGTGTTGACCAAGTTTTTTATTTCCTAGCCACTTACTGGAGAAATGTGACACTCCGAAATAGCTGTTTGTATGCAGTCTTTGTGGACCTAAAAGCCGCATTTGATCTGGTCCCGAGAGAAAAACTATGGGAAACACTAGCCAATGTGGGAATTAGCAGAGAGCTCCTTACTTTACTTGTCCGCCTCCACGAAAATAATTTTGCAAAAATAAGGTGGGGCAAACAGGGGGAAGGGACGGCCCCTTTTCCAGTTGAACGGGGGGTGAGGCAAGGATGTGTTCTGGCCCCAACGCTCTTTTCAATCTACATAAACGGAATTGTGGAATACCTAAATAAATCCCCAACTGATGCCCCATTGGTAGCAGGTGTACACGTCCCCGTACTAATGTTCGCGGACGATACGCTTTTGCTATCACGCACGCCTAGTGGTTTACAGAAAGCGGTTGACGCTTTTGGGGACTTCTGTGACAGCCGTGGTTTGGAATTAAACACTAGCAAAACTAAATTTATGTGTCTAAGTTCCCAATCGGCTTTCAAGGGGGTAATAAAATTTAAGGGCGAACCACTGGAAAGGGTAGATGCCTTTACTTACCTAGGCATTATTCTCCAACATGATATGAAATGGAAGTCACACACTGACATGGCATTACTAAAATTTAATCAGCTAGCAGGTGCGGTCTCCATTAAACATAACACATCCTTGACAAGACCCATTAACTGTGCGCTCGAAATTTATAGCATGAAGGTACTGAGTGCATGCTTATATGGGTCTGAGCTATGGGGATTTTCGAACCTAGGTAATTTGGGGCGGGCGGAAAATAGATTTTTGCGAGGGCTTGTTGGGGCCCCACAGAGTACCCCTATAATCCCACTAAAGATGGAACTAGGCAGGAGAAATATTGAAGATATTGCTCGCCTTCGTCCTTTGTTGTATTGGAGGTGCCTAATGGTAACCCCAGAGCTAAGCCACTATGTTTCAGCTTTTCGTGATGTTGTGAATTTTGATCGATTTCACTGTATTACTTGGCTAAAAGAGCTCCGGGGTACATTAGGGAAATTGGGCCTAGATCATTTGTGGGGCAACAAGGTTGTTGCCTTATTCCCAACAAAAAAGCAACTGAAGGACATCTACTGGGACTCGGTATATGTTATATTGTATCGTAAAAGCCTGCAATCTACCCTGTCATCTCGCTTTCTGGATTCTAAACAACTTCCATCATATGAAAAATATTGGGACTTAATCGAACGTCCATTTGACAGGAAATTATATTTCCAATTTCGTGTGGGAACACTTCCAGTGAATGCTTTCAGACAAAATTGGTCTTCATCGCAGGATGCTTACTGTGATCACTGTAAAAATCAAATAGAAGACATTGCACATTTGTTCTTTGTCTGCCCCTTATATGTCACCCCTCGTCGAAAATGGTTAAAACCAGTTTGTAAAAATATGGGCACTCGCTGTTGCTCGCAAGCCCTCAGAATTTTAACATCTGATTCTTCTACATTACTGGCAATAGGCGTAGCAAAATTCTTGGCCTGGGCGTGGGTAATAAGATTACGCGCTGCTAAAGCTTAGTAGCTAACATGTATTAATAACTGCCTCCTTTAATGATGTATGTTTTTTTTTTTAAACTTTTTTACATGTCTTTTAATGTATGACTACATATTTTAGATTCTATTAGCATTCGACTTTTCTTGTTTAATATGCTTTTAATCAACTGTTTTTTATGCTTAGTATTTATTGTACTATGGTTAGGAAGCTTGCTTTTATGACTAAAAGTCGAATAAAGCTTTGAAAATGAAATTAAAAAATGTTACTTCCATCTCATGCGTTAAATTTTGTTTTCCTTGCCCTCAGGCCCACCACATGCCTCAATTGCCCTTACTGGCCCATTGTCATTCTGTATGCCACAATCAGCCGTCAGACAGAAGAACAGTGGGTCCATCAGAGTCTGTGAGAGGCTGGGGAGAGGCTGCTCTTGAGAACAGAGGAATGCGAGGTGGCCCCAGCAGGGAGCTCCCACAATACTGAGGCTTCTCAGAGGTGAGCAGTGCAGGCCTCTGTCACCCTCCAAATTACAGACAAAATGCGTCCGTAGGAGGGATCCTCATGGACAACCGACGTGACTTCCAATTAACGGACGGTCCATGAAATTTACAGACGGTTGGTCACCCTATATGCATCTAACAACCACTTGACAAAGCCAATAGTCCTGACTTGTTGTAGATATGATGTTGCTTGTTGTATCAAATATCTGGACACAATGACAGAAACAGCCAATTACAAGTCAGGCAGCACACTATGCTAAGCACAGATTTTATAGCTAACGTGTTTGCAAGCCATGCCTTTAATTACATTGGCCACGCCTCCTTGAGAGACCCCCAGTTTTTTCAGCACACTTAAAGCCTTGCATACAGTATGTGTCCTCCTATCCCCTCCTCCTACAGTGCAGAAGCAGCCCAGCTGTGCAACCAGGCAGTGCCGCATTACCCAATGTCTGTTTATCTTTCCTGCACCAAAACATACGTGTTGCCTCCTGAGCTAGACGTTCTTCTTGGGACTCTACAACATACTACTCCTCTGTGAAAGAGCTCCACAGGACAGACTGCATCTGTCTCGAACTGTATCTAAAAGAAATATACAGAGACACACACAACCAGAATGTTTGGTTAATGTTTGAGTCACCTGTCCCTGGAATGCCATATTTCTAGCTTTGAGGATGCAATGGCAGAGGCAGTCAAGTCATAAGAAGCCTTCCCACTTCATGGACCAGGTGGGGCAAACCTTTCTTTCAGTTCAGGAGTCTGAATCCACGTGTTGTTGATGGTTGGTGATGAATTGTTAGTGCTGTCCTTAAATCCAGTTCTCTTGTAGCAACAGTGATTGTGCACAGAACAGTCACAAAATACAGAATCATTAAAGTGGATGATTGGCGCGTACACTCCTTCATCAAGACTCAATCTGGAGAACTGACCTTGTTGAATCAGGCTCCAACACACACACAGTAATGACACTACCGACCAGGACAAGAAGCAGTACAGTCTTCTAGGATTTAAACACTTGTACTAATTACAATGAGTAACCACACCAGATATTAAGTCCAGCATAGGATGTAGCTTTACGGCTAGAGCAGTCAACCTCGAAGCCGGGGAACCGGGTTCAAGTCATGGCAACGACGCTCAACCTCCTGTGCTTCTGAGCAAATCACTTAATCTCCCCGTGCCCAACAAAAATGAATGTGTCCTTCTGTAACGCAACTGGTGCTCATGTAAAGTGCTCTGATACCCGATATCTTCGGGTCTAGTTCGCGCTCTATAGAAGTCTATAAATATAAATAAATTAAAAAGAGACAATAGTGAATTCAAGTCAGAACTAACATGGTTTATCTGTCCAGACGCATCATGAGCAAACTCCGATTGTGGCTTCTGTTTCTCAGAAATACGTGTACTACAAGGAAAAGGCATTTATACTCGGCTTTGGTGCTGCATAGAAATGGGCGGCTCGCCATTAAAGTGGGTTGATTTCTCTTTGCTTTCCACACTCCTGATATGAGGTTTAGCAACCAGTTCACTAGGCTTAACCACTGGCATGTGTCCAGCCAACTCCATGGTAGAGATGTCTGGGCCACTTAGATGACACTTGACAGCCAACAACCCTGCCACAAACTAGTTCTATCTGGAAACACCCAGGGAGGTGATGCCATCCATACTTGCCAGTTACGGTACAATTTGAAAAACACTTCCAGTGGAGTCGAACTTACTAGAACTTTCCCAACCTCAAAAGTGGGCTCGCAACAATTGGAGAGTTCATCATTTTTCCCATCCACCTGCATCTTGCCCATCATCTTTATCTCATAGATTTGATTTGATGTTTTGTAAAGCGATCATATGTTCGGAGTTGTCTTGGCACTAACCTATGACACTGAGTAAAGCCCTGATTAATTGTTATATAGCCACGACTTTAGGGAATGCCTAAAAATCAAAAGACTGAGGCAGATTTGATGCTGTGAGGAAGAGTGTTCCAGGTGCCTCTAATAAACCTGCCACATCCCCAGGAAACAAACTTGTGAGAGGGGACCGCCAGACTCCTGATGGTACTGGAATGCAGAACTCTGTACCACCTAAAGTTCCTCTTTAGGTGGTCTGGACCTCTCCCATTCAGGGATTTAAATGCTATGCAAAGCGCTTTAAAAATAGGGCATTTTTTCGCAGGGAGCCAATGTAGTTCATTAAGAGCCCGAGATGCAGAATGAAATTTAGGGAGGTTTAACAACATTTTGGCAGCTGAGTTTTGCAGAGTTTGTAATTTGCTTCACAATCCCGTTTGTAAATGTAAATACAGTAGTTACATTAGTCAATACGAGAAAGGATCAAAGCAATGATTACTATCTTTAGTAGTGCAAATGGAATTAAATGAAAAATCTTTGTTATGGTTTTTTTAAATAAAGCATTCTAGATGCTATATTATCAATACCGTATGCCCTTTTCATCTGATATGTAAGGAGGAGAACCCAAAGTTGACTTTTTTAATTTACCAAGACTGCTGTTGTATTATTTTGTCTTAGGTCACACATTGATTATCAGTGCCATGATTGGTCATCCTCATTACTGCATAGAGCTGGGTCTGCTATCTCAAAGGGAGGCTCTTGGGGACTGTATGGGCCACAGTTATGCTCATATGTACAGACTTCACAAATGCGTACCTGCCAGGTTTCTACCAACTCCTCCGAAGGTCTGGTACACTCTTCCGGGATTTGTCTGCCCACCGAACTGGTTGATTGACACAAAAAACACAGAAATTGTTCATTTAGCCAATAATTATAGAAAGGGAAAAAACTGAGATGCAAAAAGAAACGAGCGAAATGTTGACCAACGCAGCCATCGCCTTAGACTAGAGAATACCCTAGCCACTCATGCCATGTGCTGGGAACTGCAATCAGCTAAGTATGTCCTAACTGGCCTTCCAACACACCACAAAGGTAACCCATGTATCTCACTGCGTTGTTAGTGTGGTCCAGGTTACACGACTCCCAGTTGAGGGCATGGATGTACAACAATATTTTAGCACAATTCAAAATGAGCAAACTACATTAACAATAAGTAGTTTTCAAAAACTGTAATATACTTTTAGTTATAGTCAAACATGGTTGAGGCCGCAACAACAGCAAGGGGCAATATTCAGGAAAGAATTGCAAAATAAGGCGAGAGAAACACAAAGGAATGTTCAAATATCTTAGTGACCTTGCCTGTTTTTTACTCAAAGCTTGTTAGCCATCGTAGTTGATGCAAAAGGCTAGTGAGTTTTTAGGAGTTGACATGATCCAGTGCTTAATTTGAGCCGGCGGTTTCCGGTGCTCGGCCATGGCACTTAATTGTAAACACTGGCAATCATGAGTGTTTGCCACATGGTGGCGCTGTATGCCTAACAACAGTTGTTTACTAATTTAATATACTAAAAAAATTACTAATATCTGCTGCCAAAGCTATTTCATAGATTTTGGGGGACTAGAATAGTATGAACTGTCACTTGTCATTAGCAGCACTAGCAGGGGCAATGGGTGATGCACGCCGCCAAGCTGCTGTATCCTCCTGACGAGGGCCCTGGAACTTATGTTTTTACAAATTACGCACCGTTGACATCTGGCGTCCAGACATGTGCTGGGATTGACATGAACACCTCCTGGGATGGTTCACTGTTGAAAAGTAGAGTTTTGTCTGCTGCACTGTTCTTCAGAAGTACTACTGGGCCAACTCATCTGTTCAAGTCACACTGCTAAACCTTTCTCAGAGAACCCTGGTGGCTCTAATGTAGGGGTGCAGAGGTTACTCACAAATAAGCAGCTTCAATTGTTGACATTTTATTTCAACACCCAGGATGCTTTCCCTAGAGCACAAGACAAGGCTCCAGAGGGGTCCTCCATAACTGGACACAAAATACTCCAGATGTGGCCTCAAGAATTGGACATAATGTGCAAGAGGTCACCTTTACCAATGAGGATGATGGGGTAACAATTGTAACGTGTACATATCTCTGGAGCTGCAGTTGTTAACCAGGGGTGTGCAGATTTCTGGTTTTCCACGAAAGCCCACTCAATGGGTCTCTGACCATTTAGGAAACCACATTTTATTAGGAAATTAATCAAGTATAAATACAAAAAAAAAAAAGGTATGCTGTAAAATTAATCACTTCATAACTTGCAAATTGTTGTGTCTTTCTCAGCCCTGGATCGTGCGGCAGAAAATATGCCACACTGGAGCTGTAGTCAAATACGTCTTTATTCCTCAACATACAATCACACAATGTGAATGACTTCATACTCAACATTAACCATACCCTGTGTGGAGGGAACATGGCGGTCGGCTGAGGGGCCGGTTGGGAGAGACCCGGAGGAAGAGGTTGGACACAATCTAGACGCGATGCTCAGCTTACGTGTGAGGTGCTGAGGTGGTAGTTCGCCCTCTTTGTCTTGAACAGCAGCAACAGGGTACTGGGTGGCTACTGGATGGTATCGCGAGGAACGGCGTGTTGGTACATTGCGGCGCCTCAGCTTCGGCAGCATTTGCTGCATAGAGTGTTCTCCCACTGTGAAGTCATTGGTGGCAGCATTGGTGTAGTCAGCACATGCCAATGTGGCATAGAGGAGGTGCTACGCCTGGGGAGCCTAGAAAGAGGGTGCTGCATCTTCTAGGATAAGTAGGATTAGCAGTAGGAGACTGTGTGTTTGCAAGCATGCTCTAATGTAGACGGAGCGCAATAGGACTGAGGGTAAGTTTACTAAGGTAACTTGCCCCCAGCCAGATAGCAATTTAGATAACCAGCTGTGTCAACAGAACAAACACAGGGAACATAAGCATTCAGGATGGACAAGAGCAGCCATGGGGGAGGGAACAGCAGGAGGGTGCCACAAGATAGACATTAAGGTACCATAACTCTTTGTGGGCAGTAAAAAGTAGGAGTTCCATCCTACCAATAAAGGTGTTCACTAAACACATAAAACCTCAAAGCAGTATTCGCATGACTAATAATTCTGCCATAAATTCCACATCAATCAGAGCAGAAACTACTGCTAAATCAAAGGAGAAGCAGGACTTTCTAGCCACCAAACTCCACTAAATTACCCCCTTGCTAAAATCCCTCTTCAAGGTCAGGTCAGACCTAAGAGAAGTGTGAGGAAAGAAGTGGGGCTAGTTAGGTCCTGAAGAATCATTCGAACCGGGTAGGGATAATGAATGTGGAGGAGGGGGAACAAGGTGGGGTTTCAGTACATACGCAGTCTTCATGAAAAATTCATTCTCCTACTTAGCAATAGAGGAGTTAAACGCTGATACAGGAGGAGTTACGGCTGACCAGACTAATATCTCAGGCAGGGCTCCATTAACTGGAGAGTATGGTAATGGCGAATGTAAGGGGTTGGACTTAGTGCAGGGAATGTTAGGCCAACTAGCACAGGAAATTAAAGAGCGTTTCTCGATTTCTGAGTCGCACCAAAAGGAGATCCAGGCGACCTGCTCCAGTTTGGAAGCAAAGATTGAGAGTCTAGTACAACGTGCACGAGATTTAGAATGTGGGATTCAATGACTCCAGATAGCAGTCCAAGAAAACGCTCAAGAAGTAGTACGCTTGAAATAATGAGAGAAGATGCTGTCTGGGAAATCAGAAAAGTTGGAGAACAATGTCAGGAGGAAGGTGCAGAAGCGACAGATATCAAATCTTGTGTGATAAAACCGCTGAGAAGTGCCTTTCCACAGGAAGATGGTCTTGTTATCCTTGAGGGTGAAATCCAGCATATGCATAGAAACCCCTTTAAATTGCACCCCGGCGCTAAAACCCCCGAAGATTTTGGTGAATTTTCTATCCTATACTGTAAAAAAGAAACTGTTAAGCTTAGCTCTGAAGGAAAAATCACTGCAAGCATTGGGGACCACCTTTAAAATCAGATCGGATATCTCTACGGAGACTGCTGACAGGCAGTGGTAGTTTGGAAACAGAATAGAATAATTGAGAGGGCTGGAGGCTAATGTTCAACAATGGTTTCCCGCTATCCTGAAGGTTATGTGGCAAAAAGTGCACAATTTTTTTGATCCTGAAGATGTACACAATCTTATAGTAAAGGCAAAGAAGGGGGGAACTTCGGAAAAATAAATGAGCAAGGAAAATGAGCAATCAACACTCCCTCAGGGATGAGTTCAAGGCTGTGGATAGTCCTAGTTTCACGATTGGGAGGTTCCGGGGGGAGTGGGGAAGAGCACATGTGTTGGGGAGCATTGGGAAAAAATTACAAAAAGATTTGAGTCCTCAAGTCAGCGTAGTAGAAGAGCACCAAACAGAAGCAGCCTTTCAAAAAACATGAGCACAGAGGATGAGGGGACATTGGTCCTTGAAATAATATACTAGAATGTAAACAGGCTGAGGGTTAATGGAAAAAAAATTGGGGGCAACTGACTATCTTGCTGTATTTCAAGCAGCATAAATCATAAACAATTATGCTACAAGAAACTCGCCATAGGAAACAGGAACGTAGAGATCTTTTTTTAAAACAAAAGTGTGTGGAGAATGTAGTTGCTACTGACCAATTGCACTGTACTAAAGGTATAACCCTTATATTTAAAGCAAAACCAGGAGTGGGGTTGGTTCGGTGTAGAATGGATGAGGGAGGTCGTTATTGCAAAGGTTAGTCTGTATCAAAGTTTATATACGTTAGTGAGCTATTGTGGCCCAAATATCGATGATGTTTCACATCTGGCACATCTTTTTCCAGTTTGGTCGATTTTAATGTGCCAATTATTTTAGGTGGGGACTTTAATATCCTCTTAGATAACAATCTGGACAGATCCTCTGTACGAATACAGATCAATTCCCCAAAGATAAGTGTATATCTGGTGGATATGCTGCAAAATTACAACCTATGTGATGTTTTTCGCAGAATAAATGGGGATTGTAGAGACTAAACCTTCCACAGCAAATAGTCACTACTCCAGACTTGATTATTTCTTCATGGAGAGGAAAGAAGTGGAGAAAATGGTAGGGATAGAGCATCTCCCTAGCCATCTTTCAGACCACGCAGATCAGCTCTTAAAAGTTGAACTGAGGGACACACTGGTTAAGGAGGTGGACGATTAACAGAAGGACTTTGCTTCTGGAGGGGATGGTGGCAAAACTGGCACATGGTTCGGAAGAGTTATTGTTATAGATCCCCTCGCACATAGTATGGGATGCATATAAAGCCTAGTTAAGGGGACTTTTAAAAGTTTATCAGTAAATTTGGCAAGGGTAGAAGAAGCAGAATTACTAGGATTGGATGAAAGGATGGGGAGATTAGAAAAGGTGCTAAAAATTGAGGTATTTAGTAAGGAGGAAAGGAAGAAGAAAGTTGCAGCTCTCAAGGAGCTGCAAATAAAATTCAGGGTTAAGACAGACGAGAAGGTAGTAGAGCAAGGGAAATAGTGCAGGGGGAGTGCTGTGGAAAATTGTTGGCGTGGAAAACAAGGTTGGACAGGAATCAAAACTACATTCGGAAGGTTAATGTTCATGATACAGGTCATAAAACAGAAGAAGGATTCAGAAAAGGGGGTGGTGATGAACAGAGTGTCTGAATTAAGCAGACCACTCTTACCCAGTCCAAAGATCAGGGCTTGATCCATCACCGTTATTTAGCTCACTGCCCCATCCCAGCTCAGAACCTGGCTATATGCAAATTAGTCTGTCCCTGGACCAGTGCATCATGGGAACAGGGCAGACCAAACTACCAAGCCAATTAATCTGTCCCTGGAAGCAGGGCATGTCCCTGCTAACTTTAAGGAGACCCGTGTCATTCCGCTCCTAAAAAAATCTGGGGCAGACACGAAGAATTAAAAAAACTTCAGGCCTATCTCCCAGCTGCCTTTCCTCGCTAAAGTATTAGAACAGCACAATTCAATCAGGCAGGGTTCAGAGCTCACCATAGCACGGAACTGGTCATGCTGTCGGTACTGGACGAATGAAGACTGAGGGCTGACAAGAAAAAGCCATGTGCCCTGGTCTTGCTGGATGTTGGAAATGGGATCCCCGGCTGGCCAGGGCTTTCGCCAAAGTCAGTCAGAGACCACCACACCCAAGTCAGGGCAAGGGAGTTACACGCCAAGATAACCCCTACTCGCCCTCTAGGTAACGTGGCGCGAGCAGCAAGGCTAAACTTGGAGGCGATGTAAGTTAAGTATTTGCGCACGCACCCCAGCAACAACAACCAAAGGCCCACCACAAAGGAGACTCCACCCAAGGTTATATAAAAATAGCCTTTGTATTAGAATAAATATACATCAGATAAAACACACATCTTGTTACACTGTGCCAACAGGCACGGGCGGAATTTACAAGGGATATTGCACAGGACAGGGCCACTTGGACCACTGTCAGGGGTATCAGCACTTTTAGAACTTGTAGAAATAAAAATCACTGTAGCACACAATATAAAAAATAGAACACCCAACCAGTAATCACTGGAACAGGACCTCACTAGCACCACCTGTACTAGGGAGAAAAACAACCACCTACATATCACAATACCTGTAGGGGTGTAAAGACAAAACACATGATGCATTAACATTCAGAGGTGTAGCAATAACATTGCGCAAAACTTAGATCAGTCACCACCTGTGACAGTCCCTGTGTCCCAATGTCAGGGCCTAAACGTAGCAGTTGCCCACAAAGTGCTGGGCAACTGGTGCAGGGAAAGTTAGGGCAACGTTGGAGCCTCTCTGGGCTCAAGAACCACCACTGTGGCACTGTGGGGCCTCACTGGGCTCCTGGACAAGAACTGGTGCCCTGAGCCTCTCTCAGGCTCTTCACAAGAATGGGCAATGAGCCTCTCTGGGCTCGAAAAGCAAGGGAATGGCCCCCTCAGAGCCTCTCTGGGCTCACAAAGCAAGACTGCCGCCTACTGGGCAGTGGGGTCCCTCACGGGGGACCCGGAGCAAGGACAATTGCCCTGCAAGAGCCTCGCAGGCTCACGAACGAAATGGCCCCTCCGAGCCTCTCTGGGCTCGTAGCAAATGCAGGCTGGAGCCTCTCTCAGGCTCGTCGAGCAAAGAATGCCCCCGGAGCCCTCTCTGGGCTCGTAAAATCACTGTGGTGCCTCTCGCACCTACGGGGCGACGTCGGAGCGGCCCTCTGCCAACCGGGGCCGCTCGGAAAACAAAGATATGCCACCTCGAAGCCCTCGTGGCTTCACCCTAGCAATGGGCGCGAGAGCGCGCTACCGAGGGGGGGGGGGGGGGGGGGGGGGACACCGACAATGTGTCCCGGCGCCCCTCCCTTCTGCCTCACTCACCGGGTCTCTCGCGGCGGCTCTGCTCCTTCTCCCGGGGCTCTCCTCTCCACTCGGGGAGCCTCGGGGACCCGGCCGGCAGCTTCTCCCTTCCCGGCTCGGCTTCGGAGGCGGGACTTCCGGTCGGCCTTTCCTGGGCCGCGCTGTGATTGGCCGGGCCTCCTTACCACTTCCGGGTCGCCGCGGGCAGCGCGGCGGCTCGCTTCTTAGGCAGGCAGGCGGGCTCCCAGGATCCGAGGAGTGGGCTCCCTCGTGAATCCAATAAATCACGGGCAAAAACAAAGCGGCAATGAGCGGGGTGGCACCCGCGCCGCCAAAGCAAATATAAAGCGAGGTAGGCACTCGCTAGGCACCGCAATTTCGGGCTGATGCCGGGTGGGCATCGGCTGGCTCTCAAAGCGCTAGCAGCGCTAGCCTCTAAGAAAAGGCGCTCCCAAGCGCCACCGGGCCAAATAAAGCGCTCTCAAGCGCTACACAAGGGATTCCAGCGCTCCCCAGCGCTGAAGGGCAGAGAGCAGCGCTCTCAGTGCTGTAGGCACAGCACCAGCTCCAGCAGGGGCTGGAGGCAGGCAGGGGGGGGCAAGGCTGGGCCAGAGCCAGCACACTGGGTCTCCAGGCAGGGAGACACCCCAAGTGGCGGTCCTCCTGGCCCCAGCAGCAGCAACAGCCCGCTCTGGCAGGATCCAAAAGCAGAACACTTTCTAAGGGGACACAGCCCCTTCTTATACCAACAAATCCTTTGTTTCAAGGTGCAGGGTGGGGGGAAAACCAGTTACAGCTGGCTTTGGAGCACTCTTGATGGCCCAACCACCCATTTCTTTCACTGGGGAGGCTAGGGTCGTTAGACACACCACAGGGGGGCGGAGCCAGCATTGTGTGGGGAAAACCCAGCCCATCCAGGACACAGGTACACTCCTCCCACACATCACTCATGCTAATCTCACACTCACCACCGGGCAGACCCATCCAGACTTCCTGGAGCCTGGCATGCCAGCCAGCTCCAGCCAATCACTCTCCAGCACCCTCACTGCACACATATCTCAATGTCCAGAAGTAGTACTTCCCAACTAGACACATACATGCCGCAGACACCGTCTCGCAGCATTCACTCTCACGAGTTTACACATACTAAACTCAAGCCTGCACTCCCCACGCATCAGGAACTACTAGGGACGCACACATTCCCCATGCATTCCTATGGGAGGGCAGGCCAGCCATGCTACACACACGCACTTTCACTCTGGGACCCAGGGAAAAGTGCGCAGAGACCCAAAAATCACTGACACAGGGTCACAAATAAAAGCAAAAAGTTTACGGGTGAACCTGCCCTGCGGGCCAAGTCCAACACTGGACCTATCCACGGCATTTGATACGGTCAATCACAACCTATTAGTGTCGCGGGTCTCAGAGATGGGAATCCAGGGCACAGCTGTGGTGTGACTCACATTCTTTCTTAAAGGCCGCTCCCAGAGAGTTAAGCTTTCTATGTGTCCGACCCAGGGAGACACTCGTGCTGGGTGCCACAGGGTTCGGCTTTGTCACCCCTCCTTTTTAACGCCTACTTTCAGCCCCTGATAGCTGCACTGAACCAAATGGAGTGCTGGATCTATAACTATGCTGATGACACTCAGATTACCATCCAGATAGACAACTCCCCGTCTGCCCACTCAAGGATTTAAAACATTTTAAAATTTACTGTCAGCTGGATGATGGCCAACTCCCTAAAAATTAATCCAGACAAGACTGAGGTACTCGCTGTCACTACAGACTCTAACCCATGGAGTGAGCTCTTTTGGCCACAAGAGCTAGGCACTTATCCGGAGTCGGCCTCGGCCGTGAAAGGGTTGTGCATCAAAATTGATGCCAAGCTCTCCATGATACAACAGGTGTCGGCAGTAGTGGGCACATGTGTCGGTCTGCTGAGACAGTTGCGGAAACTGGCCCCTCTTTTCACCTTCGACACACTCAGACTGGCGGTATCAGCAATGACACTGTCACGTCTGGATTATGGCCATGCCCTATATATCGGTCTCTCGCGACAACTGCTGGCCAGACTACAGGTTGTCATGAATGATGCCGCCAGACTAATCTTCAGAGTGCCAAGACAAGCACATGTCACCCTGTTGCTATGCCAGCTGCACTGGTCAAGCAGAGAACTAAGTTTAAAGGCCTCTGCATTGCACACAAAGCCAGTTATGGCCAAGCCCCGAGATAGATCAAGGACCGCTTAGCCAACTACACCCCTAGTAGGGTGCTCCGGTCTGCGGAGGCCAGCCTATTGCTCTGCCCCCGCTTCAGCTTGTCTTCCATGGGAGGAAGAGCATTCTCAACATCTATTTCCCAAATCTGGAATAACCTGCCGGAGAATGTACGCAAGGAACAGGCCCTCCTCCCTTATAGGGAGAAGTTGAAGACAGTCCTTTTCTCAGAAGCCTAGGGTGTTAACTAACAGCTGAAATCTCCCCACTATCATGGTTAGATGCTCTCTCTTACAGTGCTTAGAGACCTGCAGGTGATAATGCGCTCTATAAATAACAATTACAAATACAAATACAAACTGTCTCAAGAACAACAAGATTAACTATGTCAAGAAATAACTGGCAGCGAAATACTGGCAGCAATTAAACAAAACAAAAAGAGGTAATGCTGCGGGTCCCGACACGATTCCTAGTGAGCTCTACTCTGCAATTGTGGATGAGATTATCTCAATCTGGATTAAGCTGTTTAATTACATATTGGTAGAGGGCTTGCCAATACTAGAATCATTGAACAAAGCAGTCATAATGCTAATCCTGAAGCCCGGTAAACACCCTCTTCAGTGCCAATCTTTTCGTCCGATATTTTTACTTAACAGTGACTATAACTTCTTTACCAGCATCTTGGCAGCCTGTATGTAAATGTAAATGTAAATGTATGAAACTTATATAGCGCAGGACTTACCCTGGGGCATCTCAGCGCTTGCTTAGGGAACCCGTCCTGGTATTCCCCTGTGAGAAACCCCGGCAGGGTATCCACAAGGTGAAAGCCAGGCATCCCGCCGCGAGGGGCCGATGTGGAGATTAAGCAAGCTACTGCCCAGAGTCGCAGAGTGTGACCCCGTGAGTCGAGTAGGCATTGGAGCGAGAATTGTCGAGTCCGTGGAATTTATGAGCCCGAGACCCGCCGAGGCGGGGAATCGAACCCTGGTCCACGGTCGATCTCAGATTCCGGGTCTGCCGCCTCTAACCACTGAGCCACACTTCTCCACATGAATAAGGTAGTGGGACATTTAATACATGAGGATCAAAAAGGCTTTCCACCAGGGAGAAATCTGACAGAGCTGAATCATGCGTTGATCCGCACAATCGATTTAGCCATAACTATTGGTGCTCCTATTGCAGTTGTGACAGTGGATGCCGCCAAGGCATTTGACCGCGTTAATTGGAGTTATTTTACGGCAGCATAGATCACTTTGGTATGGGTAATTCTGTGATAGACACATTAGAGAAGATTTATAGAACTCCTACTGCCTGAATCTTGGTGAATAAGAGCTTATCACCACCAGTGAGAATAGAAAGGGGGACTAGACAAGGGCGTCCTCTTTCACCTATTCTTTTTGATCTTTTTATTGAGCGCTTTGCTCAAAGCCTAAGATTGAATGGGGGAATAAAGGCATTCAAGGTAGAGACGTTTTCCAGAAAGATTGCGCTATTCGCAGACGATTTCATAGTTTTTACCTCAGATGTGCATTCAGCTTTATCACAACTCATGGTGGAGGCGAGGATCTTTGGCGGCCTTTCAGTTTATAAGATTAACAAAGAAAAAATGAAAATAATGATTTGGAATCAAAATGAAGGGGAAATAACAAGTCTCACAGAAATGAGATATCTGGGGATAAAATAACCGCAGACATAGAGAAGCTTGCCGCAGTTAACTTTGGGAAAACCAACCAAGATATACGAAAACTGTTTAAGAGATGGCAGAGCCTCCCACTGTCTATGAGCAGATTAATTTAGTAAAAATGTTTCTTCTACCCAAAGTTACCCTTTTGTTTGATAATATCCCCTTCAATTTTGATTAAAAGAGCATTCTAGCTTTACAGGGGAAAATAACATCCTTTGTCTGGGCCAATAAGTGAGTATGTCTCTCATGGAGGAAGTTGAGGAGGAAAGGGGGGTTGGGGCTTCCTGACCATCAACTATATTGCTGGGCTTTTCAGCTTAAAAACTAAAGAATGTTATTATCCTGTCCAGATGAGACCTTATTTGGTGCTATGTATAGAGTAATGCTCTACGGCCTGCACAAAGAAGGCTTCTCCTACAAATTTGGGGCTCCAAAATACTACAAGAAGGTCAGATTAAAATGACTTCAAGCACCAGCTAAAATATGGTTGGAGGTCAGATCACTTTTGGGCATTGCATTGTACAGTAAATTGTCTCCTATACGGTACTCACAGGTACCCCAGAATGTATGCTTGCCGCTTTTACGGACCCTTTGAGACAGAGTGGTAGAAATAGATGGGGGCAGCTGCTAGATGAGGAACAGAATGTAACCTGGGAATATTGGAGTTATAAGACTGAACGGAGAATCTCTAGGTTCAAAATTCATCAAGTAAACTCACTGCTCAAGAGTCAGGATTGGAAATTGACCTCCAAGACTGACTGGTCAAGAAGAAGGAAGTGGCAGAGTGGTATCAGCATTTACTCACAGCGGCCAATGAGAAGAGGAGAGCATAATTCTCCGCATAGTATGACTACTTGCCCGGATGCTGATGTGGAAGAGTTATGGCAAGTATTTTTATCTAGATTTTATGCAGTAGTTAAACCTGCTGCATTAAGGAAGAACCATTTTTTACTGTTCATAGAGTTTATTGGACCCCGAAAAGGTTGCCAAAAATAAGGGTAAGTGGTGACTCCAAGTCACCCGTGCATATGTATTCTAACTCTCCAGGGTTAGAAGAATTCTGGCTTGCTGTTTTATCACAGAAGAGGCAAGGTAGGGAGTGCTACTTTTGCTTTTGCATGACATGATTACTTGGGTGTTAAGGCTACTACACAGTTTAGGTGATTCACTAGACACACGTGGCGATTTTCATGATGTTTCGTGAGCGTGATAAACACTTAATCACAAGCATGATGGGACCGGCTGGTTCATCTCTTCTTTTTATATTTTTTTATACTTTTTCTTTTGTAAAAACGAACAACTCATTAGTTATAGATTATATTTGTTATTTGCAGCATTCCCCCTGACGAAGGTTTGATGCCGAAATACATTGGGTGTTGCCAGGGAATTTGCCAACGTTGTTACGCAAGGATTGTATTTGTTATTAACTCATGGACTTCGTGAATCAAGAAGAATAAAAGACAAAGAAATACTACAAAATGGTTTATGTTTATGAATGATTACACAAAATATAATTTTGGTTATCAGTCTAGCGTTTGTGTTTAAGGATAGGTGAATGTCACAGACTTTTTGAATATCTTTTGAATATCTCATTGCGTGTACATATTGAGCACCAAATTGGGCTAGTGAACAGTGCGTCCCATCATACAGTTTCTGTTGTTTTTTTCTTGCTGTGGGTAAGACCATCTCTGATTCATTGGGTATCACCATGGAGGTAAGCAGTGTCTTAATCATGGTTGGAATAAGGCAGCAAGATTTGGGGGGCTTTTCTCTACATGTAAAACAAAGAAATCTGATGTTCTATTTAATTCTGATTGCAAGAAGGGAAATATTTATGTTATAGACTCAAACCTCTACTCCTTTTTGGTGGCCTTCTTTCACAAGATTGATAGGTGGAAAAACAGAAAAGATGGCAGTGGCTTTTGGGATATGTTGAATATTTAGTAAATTGACCCGTCCAATGATTACATCTTAAAGCACTGGGCCTAGGAAACAAGTCGTACCTACGGTAGCCCAGTAATTTTTTTGCTTGAAAAAAGAGTCCAATCTTTTAAGCGTTTGGGCCTCTAGAATCCGGAGTGGGGCTTATTACTGATTGGAGATGATATGAGGACAAAAAAACATTAACCATACCCTAGCACCTCCTCGCATATAATGTATTTCCTGTTCAGAGTCCACCCTAGAACCACCAAGGTCCTGATGAGTATACCATACATATGCTACAACTTCCTCTCTGTTAACTTAAAATGGGGAACATCACAAAATCACACCTCTTTAGTCAATCGGTCAGGAGCTGGAACTTGTTGGCTGGAACGAGTGATCTGAAATGATCGAGGTCCACCCTGAGCAGACAATGGTGACATAGAACCAGGTGCTTGAGCCGAACCTGCTGGCACAGAGGCTTCACACACGGTCTCAGGACTCGACGAGTGTCGCAGTAAGTGTCTGAAATGGGATGTGTCCCAAGTGATAGATTGTCCAGGGCAATGTGCTGTCACCACTGATCCTTTGAATGCCACTATCTGTAGGGTGTCAGCGGCAAAAAGAGTGCCGTTTTCCATTTTTGTTTCTGTTTAACCCATACCCAGTCTCCTTTGTCTAAGATGTCTCCTGGGCACCCTGACCCGGATCAGCATACGTTGAAATTTTTTTTCCAAGTCGAGTTGGTGTCTCAAACCTTGTCAGTGTTGACTGATTGATCTGCAGTCCATTGTGGCAGTTTTGTTCTGATGGCTCTGCGAAATAACAAAGTGGATGGACTCACCAGTTGTGGAGTGAGGGGTTAATTGATAGGCTTGGAGGACCTGGCACATGGCTTGGTTCAGATGGATTCCCTCCATGGACACTTGTTGAATGATCCCTTTAAGGGTGCCCATGAATCGTTCAACTGCACCATTGGCATGGGGCCGGAGGGATGTACTCTTTTGGTGTATGACATTGAGTTGGAGAAAAATTCTTTGAATTCTTTGCTATTAAAAGGGTGGGCCACTGTCAGATTTAAGAATCTTGGGAATGTCCCACGTTGCAAAGATGTCATCAAGTCGTTCTATTTTTTTTGGTGAACCTTTTTATTTGTTTTTCCATGTACATATTGGATATACATTCGGTGAATGATATTGCCATTATGACATATTTCCATCAAGACTATTGTTTGTCCATGTGTGCAAAGTGTTTCTAAACATGCATGAATGCTTAGTGAGGATGGGTCTCATTTGGTTTGTTAAATTCCAGGGACTGTTTGGTGCATACTACTGCTCTTATAGCGAGCTGGATTCAGTCCATCTGTTTGTACCATCTGGGGTCAGTATCACAAAGCGAGTCTCGACCTATTTCTGCTTTTTCTGTTTAAAAATCCCTAGGGCGCTGGCCTCCCAGGTGGCGAGACCTGCCAGACCTGTGACTATCAATATCGCGGCATGCACTCCTGCCCAGTAGGGATGCAGGGTGGGGCATGACCATAGCACATGAACAAATGTAGCATCAGATATGTGGCAGAATGGGCATTCAAAGTGCGTTGCTGGGAAGAAGCGCTTGAGCCATTCCGGCTTGAGGTACGCTCAATGTTTATGTTCAGTTGGATGTTTTTAAAGCGTTGATTACGCGACACTTTTTGATGATCATGTAGCGCCCAGGCAAATTCCTCCTCCCACTTTAGCCGTAATCGCGTTAGAGGCACACATGTGAGGTCTATGATTGATTTGTATATCCAAGTGATGAGGTGTCTCCTTGTTCCCATATTTAATATCGCGTGCAGTGTGGGGTGGGTTTTGGCTCTCTCTTCGTCAGGTCCCATATCCTCCTACAGTCTGCCATAAGCTATCTATGAAGTAGAAATTGTCCTGCAGGAGCCCACTCTTCTGCTAGGCCTTCGAAAGAGGATAACTGGCCCTCTGTGAACAGGGTCTCCATCTTCGTGAGTGCATATTCTGTCCAGGTTTGTAAGTCTCTAGATGTGTAGTGGCCATGTCTCCTAGGGAGACCTGCCAGTGGTAATAATGGGGAGTATATTGGTGTGGCTCAAGAAAGACAGTGAATCCTTAACATACAGGATTTGGCTACCTTTACCAAAATGGAGTGGGAGGGATTAGGTTTGGTCCCCGGTGTGGAAATGTGCTTTTCAATGAGCACATCGGTGCAGGGGTCACCCTTCTCTGTCCATAGGTACTTAGACCAACAAAATAGAGATTGGCACTGAAGCTGGAATTCAAAGAACACATTTATAATTCACTCATGATCTGGACAACATCCACACTGCACCTTCGAGTGCTGCCTGAGGTAGTACATTGAAGTCATAGAACACAGGCTTTATATGCAGCCTTTTCTGCACTGGTAAGCATGTAGTTACAAATAGAAGGTACAAGCATACACAGGAATAACTACCAACAAACATGGGCAGATGGAGATCACTTAGTCAGCAAAGTGGGAGAGGGAACAGAACTGCTTACAGTAGCAAAGAGTAATCGGCAGTTACATCTTTAGCCAGGTGCATTCTAGCAGCTACAGGCCTTTTCTCATACATTGCTTTGGCTCAGTACAGAAGGATTTAACTAATGCTGATGACACATGCAGAATAGAAAGGCAAGCAACAGTGAAGACAGAAGAATTACATAGCTGACAAAATGGATGCCATAAACAAGATGGCTTCAGCTCATGCTAACGCTATTTATTTTCGATTTCCACACCGGGAGGATCATTCAAGTGATCTCTGGAGTCGACCGTGTCCCCACTGGTGTTTGTTTCCTCTAGGTGGCGCCCAGCTGTCCAGCAAGAGGGCATTGCAGTTGTGCTGCAACGAAGTAGGCCTCAATGGAAGGGGCGCCCAGCCCACCACGCTCTGCAGCGTTGTCATAGCTACTCTGCGGCGGCCTCTGCCCCAAATTAGTGACAGTAGTAAGGATTTTAGTTCTCAGAAAAAGGCCTGTGGGGAGATCACTGGGACATTTGCAAAATAATAAAGGAGATGGGTACCATTATCATCTTTGATAAAGCCACCATACCTATGGGGGCCAAAGAAAGCATTCGCCAGAAGGTGACCTAGGCCTCGATCCCTCGTTGGACCCAAAAGTGGTTGCCCTCGAAGAGATCCCTCAGGGTGTGGTATAGCCTGAGTCCCAGATACCTTGGAGCATTCCCACTCCATGCCAACTTGATTTCCCTCGCGTTTATCTCCCAATGGGGGGTGTCTGGGTAAAGGGGATAGTTAGAGGACTTGGCCCAATTCACTTTTAAGCCCACCACCCTCCCAAAGTCGTCGAGTGTGGTCCGGAGAGGAGTGAGGTCTGCAGTGATGTCTCTAACATATATTAGGAGATCATCTGCGTATAGAGATACACTATGGGTTTGCTCCTAAAGTGGTATACCCCAAAGTTCGACCTCCCTCTCTAAGTCTTATCGCCAATGGTTCCAGTACAAGGGCAAACAGCAACGGAGAAAGGGGACACCCCTGACGCGTACCACGGGACACCTGGATAGGTGAAGAGATAAGTCGGCCTATTCGGACCCGGGTGGTGAGGCCAGTGTATAACAATTTAATATATGCCAGGAGTTGGGGCCCCATCCCCACGCACCCCAGAACTGCAAATAAATATTGCCACGCCAAGGTGTCAAAGGCCTTTTCTAGGTCTAGAATAAGGCATGCGGGAACCAGCCCCGTACGCCATCTTGGATATGGAATAACCGACGTACATTCTGAGAGGTCTATCTCCCGGCACAAACCCACACTGGTCTTAGTGTACCAGGCGTGGGAGCACCCCCGTTACTCGATCTGCTAGGATCCTCCCTAACATTTTGCAGTCCACCGTTAGTAGGGTAATGGGCCGATATGATGACCTGAACAAAGGATTCCGATCTGGCCTAGGGAAAGTCACTAGTATCGAATCCCGTGTGGACTGAGGGGGTGTTTTCGCCTCTTGCGCTGCCCTATATACTATGTCCAGCTGTGGAGCTTGTTGCTGGGAGAAAGTGTGGTAGTATTCAATGGGGAAGCCATCGTTGCCTGTGGCTTTGTTTTTGGCTAAATGATGGATCGTGTGTTTGATCTCTGCTGTCATGATTTGCTCATCTAGTGAGGTCTGGTCTTCTTCAGTTATCTGTGGTATAGTGATGGATTGCAATATTTTTTGGATGTGTTCTTCTCTGTCGGGGAACGGTTCTCTGTACAGGTCCCTGTAGTATTCATGGAAAGCGCGCATGATATTCACTTGCGCGTAAGGGATCTCACCTGCCGTAATGACAATGGTTATGGGTTGTGTTACTAGGTCCTGCCGGACAAGCCATGCAAGCAGGGTTCCGGCTCGGTTTCCTTCCCTGTGAATTCAGACGGCGTAGGCATGGAAATTGTATCCATGTAGACCTGTGCAGGGCTCTGCGTATTTGGTCTTAGCTTCTGCTATTTGTGTATGGAGAGTCGTCTGTTTATCTGCCTCTTTAGATAGCTGAGCTAAGTGTTGCTCCGTTGCTTGTACCGCCTGCTCTAATGTTTTCTGTACCCCCACAATTTGTCGGCTGCATGCTCCACTCATGACCCCCTTGGAGGCGTCCCATTCTAGTGTTCTAGAGCCCGTGGAGTGTGCGTTTTCAGAAAAGTCATTTTGGATGTTCTCCCTATGTTCATGTTGGAACACCGGATCCTCTAACCAGTCTTGTGGGAGCCGGCAGGTGGGAAATGGTGGTGAGGGCAGGCACCATATGAGAGTCATAATGTGTGCATCGTGATCGGATATCACTCTTCTTAGATAGTCCGAGAGTTGAGCTCGGGGGAGGATCATGCATGTGCACATGAATCGGTGCAGCTGCACCCATAAATCATGGGGGATTGAATAGAAGAAATAGAGATTAGTTGCTGGATGTACACGTCGCCCTGTGTCCGTCAACGACCAGTGGCTTGCCCAGGCCTGAAACCGGGCTGTTTGCATGTGGGTTTGTGACATTGGGGCGGGTGGGTAAGATCTATCTAAGTTGAGATCCAACGTGCAATTGTAATCCCCTCCCAAAACCCAGGGTGAAAATGTGAATTGAACCAAGCTGCATGATAGGGTCTCCCAGAATATTGTTTGTTCTGTATTGGGGTGTAAATGCTACCTTTTAGTATTGGCTGTCCATCCAATAACCCCTCTAGCAGGGCGTATCTCCCATCGGGATCTATCTACTAGTCTCCAAGAAGGGGACTCCCGGGCTGAGCCAGATGAGGGCTCCTCACGCGTATACTGAATATGTTGTGGCACAAAAGGTTCCCCGCCATCGCTTTTGAAGCGTATCTAGCTCCCCCTTCATGGAGTGAGTTTCCTGTAATAATATAACCTGCGCTTGCTGGTGTTTTATATAAGCATAAATGGTGTAGCGCTTCCGAGCTGTGTGTATACCCTGTGCGTTTAGAGTGAGAAATGTAACATCTGCCGACAGGCTCATGTTGGCTGATAGGTCGCACAGTGAGGGAGGGAAGCCCCCGCGGTCCCATTTAAATACCTCATGAAGAGCTTGGTGGTGCCTGGTGTGAGTGTGCCAGCAAGTGTTTCTACCCGTTGTGATGGGGTCGATATGAGGTTATGGTAGGGCAAGCGATTAAAGTAGAACTCTTTGGGGTAGAATTCCTAATACAGGGGATCTGCTGCAACAAACAGCACATCCAAACCGGTACAACCGAGTATCCTCTAACGTTCCGTGTGGGGGGATTTTCATCTGGCTCACTGGAACCGCTGAAACTCGTTGCGCCAGGTGGGTCCTATATAGTTCTGTGTGTAGCTAGTGGGGGTCACCTGCATCTGTAGTGGTAGGGGGCAAGCACTATCAGGGCACGTATAGTGCGACGTGGAATTATGGAGCAGGGCTACTCTTGTATTCGGGGGCAATGAGTCAACAGCTGTGAGTGGGCTTTATATAAGTGTGTCAGCCGTCTGTGGTGTGACGGTAGGCAGGGTCCCAGAGTTCTCATTAGAGTTACTAGAGTCATTGGGATCTTCTTCTTCAGGCGTGAAAATGTGCGGAGTGTCTTTATGGTCCGAGGTTGCGAGGTTGGCCCCCCTTTCCGCCGCTGCTTGTATGGCCTTCCGGCGCTCCCCCATAATGTGCTCCAGTTTCGGTAGTGCCAGTTTTTTATGAAGTGGTTGCTTTATGGATTGGCTCAAGGTGTTCCGTACTCCACGTCTTGGAGCCCTGGTTGTCTTGGGCCTTGATGCTCTGGCACTCCTCTGATCTGGGCCAATCTTCCAGTTCAGGTCCATCCAGTGTGTTGCTTCCTGCGGATCAGTGAAGAATACTGTAGTATTGTTATGAATTATTTTGAGCCGGGCCAGGAACAACAGAGAGTATTGAATGTTTTGACTCCGTAGCAGTATATTATCTCAAGAAATGACGCTCGCTTCCGCTGTACCGCTCTGGAATAATCTAGGAAGAGCATGACATGTTTATCCTCTACCACAATGGGAGTTTTGTGTCTGGTCGCTTGTAATATGGCATCCCTGTCCCGAAAGTGGAGCAGCTTTACTAGCATGGGACGAGGATGCAAGCCTGGGGGCAGTTGTCGTGCCGCAATCTTGTGTGCCCTTTCGATCGAGAAGTAAGGGGCAAGTTCCGCCCGTGGCATAAAGGACCGGAACCAGGCCTCTATATACTCAACGGTATCTTTTACCTCCACTCCCTCCAGCAGGTTCAGGATACGCAAGTTACTTCTTCTAGAGCGTCCTTCCAGATCATCAGTTATGTCCTCCAGAGTCGTGACACGGGTCTGTAGGTCTTTTATGGAGTCCTGGTGTGCTTTAGTTTGAGATAGCATCACCAACAGTGTTTTTCCCCATCTGCCACCTTGTCTGCCAGCTTCCTGTAGTCATCACGTAACAGATTGAGGTCTGTGGCTAGGGTGCCCAAGCGCTCCTCCATGGTGATGCTTGAGTGCTCTATGGCCGCTAGGATCTTGTCAAGTTTTTCCAACATGATGGCATTAGGGTCTGTGATTGCCCTCAGACCTGCTGGAGCCAGGGACCCTGGTCTTGTGTGGCTAGGGGCCTGGGGTCCCCCGGCCATTCTGAGGCGTCGTATAGTTGTGGCTAGTGACGTGGGCACCCAGACACCCTGTGTGTTTGGCCAGCCAGGGGGTGCCCGGGACACCATGGCCCTGGATCGGTTCTGTCCAGATCCCTCTCCAAGTTCTGTTGTTTTCGCAACACTCTCTCGGATGGGTGGTGGGCCTTCAGGTAGTGTGCTCCGGTGGTTTCTGGCAGGACATGCCTCCCTTTCTCCTCAGTCCTTTTTCGTGGGTGCCCCAATCCGGCCTGCTCTTGTTTTGTTCTTTAACACCGAGTGCATGATTGCGATGCCTCTGCAGTAGCGATTCTCCCAGAATCTTCATTGTGTTGAGCTGCATGATTAAGATGCTTTTTAAATAGCCGCTTTTTACCATTTTATTTTCTTTTGCACTGAGCGCTGAGATCTGTACTCACCTGACGCTCCTCTTGCCCTGTGCCCCGGTCCACGGCGGGTGTTTCCCGTTTGTGTGGAGGGCGCGACGGCATAAAATTGGTGTCCCCGCTCCCATTGGCCACTCTGGGTCACAAGGGGTTTCACCTTTAGGCACAACCCTATTTAGGCGTGGTGTCTGGAATCCTGCCTGTTTGTTCTTTAACACTGAGTGCATGATTGCAATGCCTCGGCAGTAGCGTTTCTCCCAGAATCTTCATTGTGTTGAGCTGCATGATTAAGATGCTTTTTAAATAGCCGCGTTTTAACATTTTATTTTATTTTGCACTGTGCGCTGAGATCTGTACTCACCTGACACTCCTCTTGCCCTGTGCCCTGGTCCACCGCGGGTGTTTCCTGTTTGTGTGGAAGGCGCGACGGCATAAAATTGGTGTCCCCGCTCACATTGGCCACTCTGGGTCACAAGGGGTTTCACCTTTAGGCACAACCCTATTTAGGCGTGGTGTCTGGAATCCTGCCCGTTTGTTCTTTAACACTGAGTGCATGATTGCGATGCCTCGGCAGTAGCGTTTCTCCCAGAATCTTTATTGTGTTGAGCTGCATGATTAAGATGCTTTTTAAATAGCCGCTTTTTAACATTTTATTTTATTTTGCACTGTGCGCTGAGATCTGTACTCACCTGACGCTCCTCTTGCCCTGTGCCCCGGTCCACCGCGGGTGATTCCCGTTTGTGTGGAGGGCGCGACGGCATAAAATTGGTGTCCACGCTCCCCTTGGCCACTCTGGGTCACGAGGGGTTTCACCTTTAGACACAACCCTATTTAGGCGTGATGGCTCTCTTCGCGCACAGCGGATGCGCTCAGGGGGCGCGCGCCGAAGTTGCGCCAAAGTTAAGCCCGTCTGTGCCGTCCACACTGAGGACGCGCTAGGGGCCAGGCGGGCTGCTCCCCGTTTCATCCTTCCGGTAGGAAGTACTCTATATCCGCCCAATATTATACTTTCCCTCAGACCTCAGTCTAAATCCTGCCACTATCCCCCATACCCTACCGACAATTATTTCCTGCCCTGCGTTACCTGTAGTCCTGTGCTCAAAAAGAGGAAACATCCGGAAAGGCTGCAGGGAGCTACTACAGTCTGTAAGAGTTCCGTCGCGCATAAAGAGCTTGGCTTCCTTATTAATGCCAGGTCACTGTGCAAGAACAATATTGCCTTTCATGATTTTGTTTCACAAAGGAAGCCGTCCCTGGTCTTTATCACTGAGACCTGGGCTTCTGATTCCTCTGGCCCCGACCTAGTTGCTGCCACTCCAGCAGGCTATGCTCTATCGAGAATGGATAGAACAAGGCGCAGAGGGGGTGGTCTAGGCATACTACATAAGACCGCGCTCACCTGCCGGATCGATCCTCTATCTACCCTTTCCGATTCGTATGAAGCAGTATATTTTTCCATCAACTTCACTGCTACATCTTCCTTCTCCGGCATCTTATGCTACAGGTCTCCAGGTCCTAGACCCTCTTTCTCCCAGGACCTAATGAATCTTTTTGAACCATTCCTTGATAGACCTAATTTTACCTTGCTGGGCGATTTTAATTTTCATTTAGAAAATGATGCTTCCAGAGACACTACTTCCCTGGTCGACTCCCTAGCTGCCTGCGGCCTGTCACAGCTTGTGGTCGGTCCCACCCACCTGGCCGGCCATACACTTGATGGTTTTTTCAGCAATGACATCAGGCTCAAAACCGGAACTCCCATCCCTCTGTCCTGGTCTGACCATCTGGCAGTACCTTTTGAGTTGAACATTCCTCATTCTTCTTCGTTCCTCTCTGACTCTAAGAAAGGGGAAACTAGATGCAATTTTAAACAGATTACCAATGAAACCTTGGCCCCCTTCCTAACTGGACTGATATCTCGTCCCGATAACAACGTGGATTTAGCTGCTACTGCCCTGACTAATTCCATTTCTAGAGCTGTTGATACCCTAGCCCCTGCCACACAACAATACTGTGCCCGCAAGAGTCCCTCTATGGCCTGGTTCAATGACCGCCTTAGAACACTGAGAAGGGAATGCAGGAAACATGAAAGGAAATGGTCTGCCCATCCAGACTCTGCCGGAAAGAACCAACACAAACTGCTCCTTAAAGCTTATAAGACAGCAATAATTGAGGAGAAAAAAGCCTATTATAATAATCTCACGGTATCTTTAAAATCTTCGAGAGATCTTTTTAGGATTATCAGTTCGCTTTCTGCCCCTAAAAACATAGATCCCATTGTAGAATCTCAGGAGCTTTGCAACAATATTTCATCCTTTTTTCATACTAATATCACTGACATCTACTCATCCCTCGAACTTCTCAACTCTGAACTGGATATCAGTTCACCTTTGTCCATCTGCCATAAGCCTGTCACCCCGGCGGCGATTCCAGCATTCAGTCTTCTGGCTTTCCCTCCTCTAACCTATGAGGGCTTAACTCAGCTACTAGAGAACATCAAGTCAGGTTCTCCTCTCGATCCATGTCCTCTAAAAACTCTAAAATCATGTAGGGAGGTGATTGTTCCCCCCCTTCTTGAAGTGATGAACCAGGCCATTACCGAGGGAATCTTTCCCTCCGTATGGAAATCGGCGGTAGTTAAACCGCTTTTGAAAAAGGCCTTCTTGGAACCGGGAGTATTAAAAAATTTCCGCCCTATCTCCCTACTGCCGGCCCCCGCAAAGATACTGGAGGCTCATTTGAATCGCCATCTTACCGCCTTTATGGAAGACTCCAATCTTCTAGATATCTCTCAACACGGATTTCGTAGTGCCCATAGCACAGAATCCGCCCCCACTGTGTGGCCAATAAGATTCGGTCGGAAGTTGACAGAGGCCATACTACTCTTTTGGTCCTTCTCGACCTCACGGCGGCCTTTGATACCCTGTCTCCCGCGGTCTTGGTCGCCGGGCTGGGGAAGATAGGGGTTGGTGGCCCGGCACTGAGGGCCCGATTCACAGAACTAACTTAATACAAAATCCTAAACTTACTACTTTTGGTATTCACAGAAGTTAGGATTTTGTCTTAAGTTTGTCTTAAGACAAACTTAAGACAGACTTAAGACAGACTTAAGACAAAATCCTAACTTAAGACTGTCTTAAGTCTGTTTTAAGACAAACTTAAGACAAAATCCTAAATTCTGTGAATACCAAAAGTAGTAAGTTTAGGATTTTGTCTTATGTTAGTTCTGTGAATCAGGCCCTTAGTCTCCTGTCTTCCTTCCTTCATGAAAGGGAGCAACAAGTAAAGCTGGGTGATTTTCTGTCAGCCTCTAGGCCTCTGCAATGTGGGGTCCCACAGGGGTCTGCCTTGAGCCCCCTGTTGTTCAACATTTATGTGACCCCTTGGCCTCAGTTGTAAGATCTTTTGGCTTGTAGGTGTTGTCATACGCTGACGACACCCAAATTCTGGTCTCCCTTTCCCAGTCAGTGGCTGAGTCTGCCTCCAAGTTTAGATCATGTATGGAAGCAATCTCCCAGTGGATGATTCGAAACTTCCTCAAACTAAACGGAGACAAAACGGAAGTCCTGATCTTTGGGGGGAGACAGGACCTCTGGTCTAATGAATGGTGGCCGCCGTCCCTTGGAGACTGTCCGGTCCCATCCCATTCGGCCAGAAATCTGGGGTCTTGTTTGATACAACTCTCTCCTTTGACCTTCAAGTCAATATGACCGTATCTACCTGCTGCGGTATCATCAGGACCCTCCGAAAAATTGCACCTTACCTCTCCCTGGCTGCCCGGAAACAAGCAACAGTGGCTCTGGTCTCTTCGAGACTAGACTACTGTAATGCTTTATATGGAGGTATAAATAAATCTGCGGTCCATCGCCTCCAAATGGTCCAGAACGCGGCAGCTAGGATGGTCTTGGACCTCCCCCGGCTCGCCTCAATTTCTCAGGCCCGGAAAGACCTTCACTAGCTTCCTGTCCAGGCCAGAATCTCCTTTAAACTCCTCTGTCTGGCCCACGGGGCCTTCCATAGCTACGGCTCTAAAGGTGTCAGCTCCCTTCTTCAGCCTTACCGCCCAAGCAGAGTGCTACGATCTTCCTCTCATAATCTTCTTACGATTCCGAGATTCTCAAAGGCCAGATGGGGAGGCAGAGCCTTTTCCATCCTGGCGCCCCGACTCTGGAACTCCCTTTCTCCTGAACTGGCCTCTCAACCCTTGCCTAGGCTATTCTGTAAACAACTGAAAACCTGGCTCTGTCGGGATGTTTATTCATAGACCCTGTTCTTGGTGCTTAAAGACCTCTGTTCTATGTTTGTTCTTGTGCTGAAAGACTTCTGCTGTATGTCTGTTTTGTCCACGTTGTTCTGTATGGCGCCTTGATGCCCTTGGGCTAAGTCGCGCCCTATAAGACCCATTTCATTCATTCATTACTCTTGTCGCCTGTCAGATAAGTGCGAGCAGATGCAGGCCTAGTGTGTTAAGAAACCCTCTTCGATGATCCGGGCTGGAGCTATGACCCTACTTGTGACCCACTCGTGGGAGAGGCGGTTGCATCTGTTGCTGCCGGACCACTTGGGAGGTTGCCCATAGGCAAGTTGTATTGCGCATGCTGTTTATGGATGGGAGGGGGGGAAATGGGGAGCCCCAGGTTCTTCCAGTACTGTTCACCGATCAGCCCTTGTTCCCCCCCCTCTTAGACCACCTCTATGGGGAGCAATCCTGATGGCCTTGTCAGCGACCCATAGTCAGGGAGGAGCGTCTTCTCCCATGCAAATGTCTACGGTGTTACCTCTGTGTTCCGCCTGCTACTCTCAGGTGCCAGGTGATGCGGAGCTCCTCGTGTCCACTCCTCCTTTCCCCAGTCACAGGGTCACTCAATGGTGCCCCGCTTGGGGGAGCACCTTGCTCAGGTTAATGCAGTCGAGGCCCCGGACTTTCTCCAGGCACCAAGAGCCCTCCGGGGGAGACAAGGGGAGCTTCTCCATGCGGCAGGGTTTGTCCAGTAACAGTGGCCGAGGGGTGGGGTTGGGGTTTCAGTTGTGTCTTCACGCCCATGGGCTTGATCCCTTCCCCGCCCCCTGAAGGTGGGTTCGAGCTTTTCGTCTTACTCCCCGCACAGTCCCCATGAATTCCTTGCTGCCTTCCGGTGGGCCGCCGCCCCTCCTCTGTTAGCCCCCGGGTACCAGATGGCAGAGTGTGTGAGGTCTTGTGCTGGGGCCTAGCGGTCACTGAGCAGTGTCCAGGGATCACTACGGGCACGTGATTTTCACTGGCGTTTATGGCGCCTGCCAAAGGGTCCCTCGTGGTGTGCAGCCCAGTCAGGAATCCAGCGGCGCCTCTGGGTCCCGCCTTCCATAACCAATAAAAGCACTCCGGCACACCATCGCTCACCTCCGGGTGCCGGTCCGCCCCACACAGCTACCGCAATCCCGGTACTTCAGGGTCTCTCCGTCGGCATTGGGAGTCCGCGGGTGCCCACCATATTAAAGTCAGACGGCCCCTGCCGTGTGGACCGCCAAAGATGTTCCATCCTCTCCCTTTTCTTGTTGGGATCTCCGCTCCTGCTGAAGCCCCTGTCGTTTAGGAGTGCAGCGGAAGCCCTCTGGTTCTGTATGGGGCCCCCGCTGCAGTTGATGGATGCTGCTTGATGGGCACCGGGCGCGGAGCTCTGGCGAGTCGCATCCGCCATCGTGGCTAGCAAAGCCACACCCTTCCATCATCAAGCCATTCTATAACTTTGTCATGGGTTGTCAAGGAGAGGTCTTCCACCAAAAGAAAACGTGAATATTCATTCATGACTACTGTAGGATGGTATTCATTACCTAAGGCCCGAAAAAGTAAACTGCAATCCTCACCCACATATGGGCAGGAAGGTCAGACATTGTCACTGGGTGCTGCATCATCTTGGGGAGCAAACAACTGCAGATGTGGCACACCTTCAGCACTTTCTTGATTCGTTTATCTAGTTGAGGGAACCACACTATTTCTTAATGCTCTCTTGGTGGCTACAATATCACAGTGTTCTTCATGGGCCAGCTCGAGCACCCGGTGTCGTAGGCTTCCAGGTATGAAGATTCTCAAGCCTCACAGTTTTATACCCTCTTGTGTGACTGCGAGCTCATCCTGTACATTTTGAACTTTTGGAATTCTACATTCGCAAGGGGTGGCTACTTCTTCTCCATGAGTGCGTGGGAGTAAGTTCTTTTATTTTAGTCATGTCTATTTCTGCATTAGTGGCAGCAATTATTTGTTCCAGAGCCAGAGTGTCTGAGGTGCTTGATCTCACAATGGAGTTAAGTTATGCTTCAGCTGTCTTTGAAGTCAAACTGTGATGAGATAGGTGTACTCATGAAAAGTAATCTGCTGGGTTTTGGCTCCCTTCTCCACCTTCCACTCTAGGAGAAAATATCAGTGGTTTAAAGCCACACCTCCCTGGTGACTTTAAATAGGGTATGCCTCCAACGCAAATACCCACACTGCAATGTACACACAGGTTAAAAACACACCGATCTGTCCAGAGACACGTATGTGTTCTCAGGTAAAACCCCACTGACTGGCCACAGATGAAACTATGCTTTCCTGTTCACACAAGTGTGCCCCTTGCGTAAACCTAGCCCAGCCTGTTCACGCTTACCCAACCTCTCACAACAGATGTATCCTGGATCCAAGCTTTGCCAGAGGTTACTGGGGGCAATGGTGATTACCGCTGGTGTTCCCAGGCCTCTGATTTCACTACACTCCAGTGGATAATGAAGTTACTCTCTTTGTATACATGTCTCTCCAAGAGTGAGCGCTAGAGGTTTACACCAAGGGGTGGAAGAGGGTTCAGAACCCATACTGCACAACTTGAGTCTTTGCACGCAAAGTTAAGGTCCTGTCAGAGCAATAGCTGTTTAAACAAGCATTGTCAAAGTCGACAAGTCTTGTTTTTTTTAATGCATATGCTTCTTCATTGTTTGACGATTTTGTATGTGCCATTGCACAGGCCCACACACACACAAAATTGGTAAGAAGGTGAAGCTGAGAGTGGGTGGAAGAGTTGATGATTGATTATGTATGATTGGGTGTGCAACGGAGTTATAGGTGAACAAATGGATGGATGAGTGACTATGGCGTGGATGGGTAAGTGACTGGGTGTGAATGAATGTGCAAATGCATGGATGATTGAATGAATGACATTGTCTGTATGGATGTATGAAAGTGACGAATGAGTAAGCACTGGATGGATGAATGAGTTAGGCGGCAAGTATGTGGATGTGTAGCAGGCTCCAGATGCTGGCACAAGCCCTTTGTTGGCAGAAGGCTCCTTTCCCTGAAGTGTGAAAGCACCACAAAGCAATGCACGTTACATATGCATTCAATACAATACAACTAAATACATATGCTCCTAGGTTGATGGGGCTGTTGCACAGCTAATCACATTTCAACTGAAGAACATGGAAAGACTCACTCCTAAAAACAAGAAGATGCACACACAACCACAGATGAAAAAAATAGCAGACCCAGGCAAATAAGAAGAATTTTAGATGCAGAAACAAAGGCAGAATGGGAAAAGTGTTGAGAGGAAGGCTGCGAAACCAGTGGTTATTGAATACCCCGTGTCTGCAAGCAGAAACGACGTACGACATTGACGTAAGACCCCTGTTTTACAGTCATGGGCACAAATGAACTAGGCTAATAAAAGACACGAGCTGAGATAGTACCGCCTGTATTTGCTGATACTGCAGGTCATGGGGTTCATTTTTTAGAGCGAGCCATGGCAGCGCATGCGCTGCAGTGCGAGGCATGCTGTATTCGGGTATGGACTTGAATCTCCGCCCACTCTCCACCCATATTTTTCATTGGCGCGTGGCATTCTCCTTTGTAAATGCTGGCTTCTGATTCCTTTTTAGGCTTTTTAGTCCCCTCTTTAGTACCGCCTTGTCTTTATATGTAATCTTCCATGAGGACTGGCCCTTTTACTTCTGTTGTTCCACGGTATGTCTTATTTACAGTCTGCGAGCACTACTTTCTTTATTGATTTTCTCCTACTGCAGGTAGAACAGGCTTTCCTGCGATTGCGTCACTTTGCTTGCACCTTATAATCTACTTTATTTTATTTTCTATTTAGGCAGCGAAGCATGCTGTAACTGGAGCGTGCCTTTATTTTCCTTGCAACTTGCTCCTTTTAATCTGCATGATTTATTTATTAGACGCACGGCGCGCTTTAACTATAGCGGCCGCGCCACTTCCACTCTTTTTTTTTGGGACAGCCCGGCACATTGCTCCTCCTTACCCTCCTGTTCCCTGGTGAGCACTAAAGTTTAGGCATTAGCAACAACACGGGCACCATGCTGAATAGGCACCTGCTTGACTTGTTCACTTTTCCAATGCTTGTTAGACAAGACCCTGTGCACAACACCATTTCCCTAAAATTGCTGAAGGTCCCTGTAACAATATGGTAGACTATACTAAACAGCTGGCTGGGCTATGTATTTAAATGCAAGGATGAGCCAATGGGCATTGTTACAGCAGCGCACTCCTTTGTGGGGACGTGGAGGGACATACCTGAATTATTCATTGTGCAAGACCACACGACGAACCTACGATGCCGCCACCCTCAACGCACTCAAAGCCGGCCGGAACCATGCCTGCTACCGAGCCACCCCGAGACGCACCCACGGACCCTTCGCCTGCCAAGCCTGCCGTTTCACCTGCTACCGGACCTGCCCCACCCCCGCCAAGCCCAGCACCAGCAGCAACCACCTGAAGTGCATCCTGCTCAACACCCGCTCCGTCCACAGGCACGCTGTATAACTCTGGGACCTGCTCGACACGACAGCACCGGACGTCGCCTTCCTCACCGAAACCTGGATGAATGCCTCCTCGGCGCCCGACATCGCCATAGCCATCCCGGACGGATACAAGATCACCCGGAAGGACCGCGTCAACCAGACGGGAGGAAGCATCGCCATCATACACAAGAACACCATCCGCATCTCAACTAACTCCGACGAAACCTTCACAGCCACCGAACACCTGCACTTCCAGATACACACTGACCCCAAGACCACCCTCAGCGGCACCCTCATCTACAGACCACCGGGACCACGCACACAATTCAGCGAAGACATCGCAGACTTCATCAGCCCGCACGCCCTTCCCTCCGCCGACTACATCCTCCTAGGGGACCTCAACTTTCACCTGGAGAACAACAACGACAGAAACACCACCACCCTGCTGGACAACCTCGCCAACCTCGGACTCAAGCAACTGGTGAACACCCCCACCCACTACGCTGGCCACACGCTTGACCCGTCTTCTCATCCAGCAAGCACATCTCCTTCAGCCACGCCACCGGACTCCACTGGACCGACCACAGCTGCGTCCACTTCAGCTTCAGAAGAACCACGACCCACCACCACCCGCAAAAGGTCCCCCGCCGAAGCTGGAGCAAGATCACCTCCGAGCAGCTCACCGCTTCCCTCAGCCAGAACACTCCGACCAGCACAACGGACCCCAACGAAGCAGCCAGCAAGCTCACCAAGTGGCTGACCGCCTGCGCCGATGACCTCGCACCACTAAAGAACCCTCCCAGCAGACCCGGCAGCAAGAAAACCCCCTGGTTCACCAACGAACTCAAGGAATCCAAGAAGAACTGCCACACCCTCGAGAAAGCCTGGCGGCTCGACCACACCACAGACAACAGGACCGCCCTCAAGCACGCCATCTGCAAACACCATCAGCTGATCCGTGCCACCAAGAAGACGGCACTCAAAGAACGACTGGACAACAACACCCACGACAGCAAGGAACTCTTCAGCATCGTCAAAGAGTTCTCCAACCCCAGCGCCGGAAACAACGACATTACTCCCTCACAAGACCTCTGCAACTCACTCACCTCGTTCTTCCACCGCAAGATCGCCGACATACACAACAGCTTCGACGCACTGACCACGCACCCTACCATCGAACCAGCACCCGCCACCACCACCCTCTGCAACTGGACCCCGATCAGCACCGAAGACACCACCCGCACGATGAACTCCATCCACTCCGGATCACCAACCGACCCGTGCCCACACCACGTCTTCAACAAAGCCGACGCCACCATCGCACCCCATCTCCGAGACACCATCAACTCCTCCTTCCACACCGCCACCTTCCCGGAGAGCTGAAAGCACGCCGAGCTGACCGCACTCCTGAAGAAACCAACGGCGGACCCCACCGACCTCAAGAACTACCGTCCCATCTCACTCCTTCCTTTTCCGGCCAAAGTCATCGAGAAGACCGTCAACAAACAGCTTGCCGCCTTCCTCGAGACGAACGGATCCCTCGACCCCTCGCAGTCCGGGTTTCGGGCCAACCACAGCACCGAGACCACCCTAATCGCAGCCACCGACGACATCAGAACCCTGATCGACAACGGGGAGACAGCGGCCCTCATCCTCCTGGACCTCTCTGCAGCATTCGACACCGTCTGCCACCGCACCCTAGTGAAGCGCCTCAGCAACGTTGGAATCTGAGAGAAAGCGCTGGAGTGGATCATCTCGTTCCTCACCGGAAGAACCCAGAGAGTCCGCCTCCCTCCGTTCAGATCCGAGGCCACCGAAGTCATCTGCGGCGTACCACAAGGATCTTCACTCAGCCCAACCCTCTTCAACGTCTACATGAGCCCCCTCACAGCCATCGCATGCCAGCACAACATCAACATCATCTCCTACGCCGACGACACCCAGCTCATCCTCTCCCTCACCAACGACCCCACCACCGCCAGAGCCAACCTACACGAAGGGATGAAAGACGTCACCGACTGGATGAGAAACAGCCGCCTTAAACTGAACTCAGACAAGATGGAAGTCCTCATCCTGGGATCATCATCCTCCGCCTGGGACGACTCCTGGTGGCCCCCGGCCCTGGGCACCGCCCCCAAACCAACGGACTACGCACGAAACCTGGGCTTCATCCTGGACTCCTCCCTGTCAATGACCAGACAAGTCAACGCCGTCTCATCCTCGTGCTTCAACACCCTGCGAATGCTCGGCAAGATCTTCAGATGGATTCCCACGGAAACCAGGAAGACAGTCACCCAGGCACTCATCACCAGCCGACTAGACTACGCCGGAACCACAGCTAAACTTCAAAAAAGACTCCAACGCATCCAGAACGCCTCCGCACGACTCACCCTCGACATCCCCTGACACAGCCACATCACCGGACACCTGAGAGACCTGCACTGGCTCCCCGTCAGCAAGAGAATCACGTTCAGACTCCTCACCCACGCACACAAGGCTCTCCACAACCTGGGCCCCAAGTACCTCAACGACCGCATGACCTTCTACACGCCCACCCGCCAGCTACGATCGACCAGCCACGCACTCGCCACCGTACCACGCATCTGCAGAGCCACCGCCGGAGGAAGATCCTTCTCCTACCTGGCAGCCAAGACTTGGAACTCCCTCCCCACCCACCTTCGGCGAACCCAAGACCATCTCTCCTTCAGGAAGCAGCTCAAGACCTGGCTGTTCGAGCAGTAACTTACCCCTCCCCCAGCGCCTTGAGACCCACCCGGGTGAGTAGCGCGCTTTACAAATGCCGTGATTGATTGATTCATAGAGTTTCTGCTCTGGCAATTCACGAAGACCAACTCTTGCGGCAAACATACTACATTTGTACATAAAACACAGAGTTTAAACATAAGGCGTTCAATTCTGAGGTCTCTAGCACACCCCGGTTATCCGACCCACTCCAAAAACAGTTTGTCTTCCTGCTCTCAACTATACCTCCATTTGCCTGTGGACTCTCCACTGCCATCCTTTTTCCAACGTCATGAGAAATCTCAAAGTTACCTTGGACTCTGACCTAGGTTGGAAGCAAAGTTGTTCTAAGTAGTCCAGCACTTCATTCATTCCCCTCAGAATACTTAGATAAGTCTTTCCACCTTAAGTGCAAGTCCCCATTGAACTCTGTACTCTTTCGTCTTAACTATGCCAGTGTATCACAAGAGGTCCGGGACCTCTTTTGGCTACATATGATACTGCACCCTGCAAAATGGCTAGGTAAAAATGGCTAGGTAAAAAAAAAAAATTGCATTTATAATACCTATGGGCCAGATTCACAGAATGAACTTAAGACTCAATCCTAAACTTACTACTATTTTGGTATTCACAGAATGCACTTACTACTTTTGGCATTCACAGAATGAACTTACTACTTTAGGTATTCACTGAAGTTAGGATTTTGTCTTAAGTTTGTCCTAAAACAAACTTAAGACAGACTTGAGACAGACTTAAGACAAAATCCTAACTTCTGTAAATACCAAAAGTAGTAAGTTCATTCTGTGAATGCCAAAAGTAGTAAGTGCATTCTGTGAATACCAAAATAGTAGTACGTTTAGGATTGAGTCTTAAGTTCATTCTGTGAATCGGGCCCAAAAACTCCAGCTTTGCAGGGTGCAGTACCATATGTAGCCAAAAGAGGTCCCAAGGGCCCTCTTTTGACCACATATGGTACTGCAACCAGCAACATGGCTAGGTAAAAAAATACATTAGCATGTATTATACCAATGGTAATAGTGCTATGCAAATATAATTACTCCAGTGCAAATAAAAAAAACAAAAGTACAACCCATTGTCATTATCCAGTATTATGGGTGTCTTTCATAGATTCACATGCCTGAATCATTCCCCGTCGTCGAGATGGGAGCCCCGGTACATAGAAAAGTAATGTCCTATAGACATACATAGAGAAAAGTAGGCCTAAGGGCCTTGCCTTAGTAGCCTATCTATGTCCTTTTGTAAAAAGGACCAAAATCCTGAGGGTAGCCAATCAGCTACCACCTCCCTCTACAACCTTCCTGCCAGGAGCCTCAGTCTCTCAGATTTTCTACCGCACGTTGTGCTAGGGAGTCCCCACCTGAGCTCTCCTTGGATTTATCTCTCTTCTACAAAAAAACTTGGATTATTTGCTTCAACAATGGCTGAACAACAGAAGAAAGGACTGTTTAGAGCCTGTACATCATGTGGTAAGAAGAGACTGCACGTCGATGACAAGCATGAAACTTGCCTCTACTGTCTTTACCCTGATCATTCTCCCAAAAAATGTAGGATATGTAGAACATTCTCTACTAAGACTCTTAAAGACAGAGAAGGAAGACTGCTCCTCTGGTTAAACAGACTCAAAACCAGAGAAGATGATGTACTGTCCTCGGAGGGCAGTGAAATGGCTTCAGTTTCTTCGAAACTGTCCTTGAAGAGGCCAAGGGATGCTTCCCCTAGCCATTCAGACTTCCCTCATAAAAACACTACCACAAAGTCTTCTGAGGTAAGATCTGACACGTCTGTGAAGGATGCTACCACCTTCAGAAAGCCAACGCAGTCATCGTCGACGAGTTCGTCGACGTTTTCTTCGAGAAAAACCACCTATGTCACCACGTCGACGACGACAGTTTCGACGACGATGGCGTCGTCGGCCTCTTCATCAACGACGATGACCACCCAATCGTCGACGATGGGTAAGCCACTGTCATCGATTGTACTAATTAAAAAGCAGTCGACGTTTATCAAGGCTCCGTCGACGTCACCGTCGACGACGAAACAAAAAACGGCGACGCCTACGCCATCGACGAAGATACCATCGACGTCTGGCGCACCATCGACGACGGTAGGAGCATCGTCGACGCCAAAGTCACCGTCGACGACGACGAAAGCACCGTCGACGACTAAAACACCGTCGTCGACGAGAGCACCGCCGACGACGAGAGCGCCGTCGACGATAACATCGCCGACGACCGCACCGTCGACAAAGGAACCGTCGACGACCTCATCGTCGACGATTGAGAAACGATCGACGTCAACACCGTCGACGACACCGTCGACGACAACATCGTCGACGACAACATCGTCGACGCCATGGAAAAAAGCGGAGTTAATTCCATCAAAAAAGGTCACCAAACTCCCTATTACACCAGATTTGACATCACCCAGTAGGGTTCAAAAACTGCCCCCATCTTGTCTATTACAAGATGATGAATCAGAGGACTGCCCAATTCGATCAGGCTACTAGTCCGTCGGATCTCAATGTCAAATGCCAGAGTACAGACGATGATGGAGATGAGGTAATTTTTACAGAAGAAACTGTTAAGGCTCAAGTACATACTCAAGTTACTCCAATGATCTGCCTTCCGGCTGCGATAGTCACTGATCTACAGTTCTTGATCGAAGACTACAAAAAACGATTCCCAGAATCGCCAGCGGCCCCTTCCACGGAGAAATCTCAAGCGTCATCCAGACCGCAACAATCTCCAAAGTCAAGGCCACCACCTTTGGACATTCCTCAAGAAAGGGAAACAGTTCATGACATCCAATCTTCTGATGAGGAAGACGATGTACCTGAGGAAGGAGAGGTTCGAGATGACCTGTCCCATAACAGAGACGATGAGGATTATGTCGCTCATTCTCCAGCCACACCGGAACCCAACACTTCGGACTCTCCACCAGTGGATATCAACGGATTCCACAATTTAATAGAGAGAGCGGCCACTAGATTCCACATGACCATGGAATCAAAGGAAACAGATTGTTTCTTATATGACTTTAAAGATCCTATAAAAAAGACGGCTAGATCAATTCCCATAATAGATCACATCTGGGAACAAGGTCAGCAACTCATGCAAACACCTGCATCAGTTTCAATAGTGGTGCCTAGACTAGATAAAAAGTACAAGGCACCATCAACTGCACCTACATGCCTTAATGCACATCCCAAGCCGGATTCGGTAGTCACCCAAGCCGCTCAAAAGAATTCCAGAAATCCATCCTCGCCACTGTCAGCACCACCAGACAAGGAGGGCAGGAAATTGGATGGCATCGGCAAACGTTTCTCCACAACATCAGCTATGACTGTAAAAGTGGCCAGCGCTATTGAGCTGCTAGGCAGATACAATAGACAATTACGGGAAGATATCGTTCCATATCTAGCAGATGTACCCGAAGACTTGAAGGATGAGGTCCAGTCACTCCTTAAAGAAGGACAAATGTCAGCATCGGAGATCATTGCTTCCGCTGTAGATGTCGCCATGACGGGCTTCAGACAGCTGGCAGGCGCAGTAGTTTTGCGCAGACAAGGATGGCTCAAAGCGACATCCTTTCGACAAGAGGTCCAAACCAAAGTTTTGGACATACCCTATGATGGACAACACCTATTTGGGGACAAAATAGATGAGGCCTTGCAGACGATCAAGGAAGACACTGACACTGCAAGAGCTCTCGGGACTTTACAATTTAAGAACCAGTCCTTTCGAGGGCACAGAGGAAGGGGTCAACCCTCATACAGAGGATCATATCAAGGAAAATCCTCTTATCCCTACAATCAAAATCGCTCACAATATCAGCAGCGACAGCAGCAACAAGGTCGTCAGACCTCCTACGGGAGATCGAACTTCAGGGGTAAATCCCAGAAGAAAACGGCAGGCGGAAGACAATGACCATTTCCCGCAGCCAGTCCCCCCACCGTCTTGTCCACTCAAAATTGGAGGAAAATTGACACACTTACTCCACAATTGGAGATCGATAACGACAGATCGGTGGGTACGCCAATTAATCCAGCACGGTCACACGTTGGAATTCAACTCAATCCCACCGTTAACTCCTCCACGCAAAATTCCACACAGGCACCTTCGTTTACTCCTACAAGAAATCTCTTCAATGTTGAAGAAAGGAGCAATAGAGCGAGTCCCATCAGCTCAAAAAGGGAAGGGATTTTATTCCCGCCTCTTTTTAATTCAACAGAAAAAGAAGAAATGGAGGCCCATTCTAGATGTCAGGGCACTCAATACCTTCCTGAAGAGCCAATCGTTTCGAATGGTGACTATCCAGGAAATCCTAGGATCCCTAGAGGAAGGAGACTTTATGACGTCTTTGGACCTGCAAGACGCATATTACCATATCCCGATACACAAACGCCACAAAATAATTCTACGATTCGAAGTAGCAGGTCAACACTACCAATTCTGTGTCCTCCCATTCGGCCTCAAATCAGCGCCACGCATTTTCACAAAGTGCCTGGCTCCTGTGGCAGCTTTCCTGAGAAAGTAGAACCACCAGGTCTTCCCCTACCTGGACGACTGGCTGGTGAAAGCACCATCTATCACAGACGCGCAAATGTCTTCCAACGCCTGTCTCGCTATTTTCCGGCACCTAGGTCTGACTCTCAACTACGAGAAATCGACCTTACAACCCACCAAGATTATAACATTCCTGGGGGCAACTCTAAATAAGATTTCTTCCAAAGCCTTCCCATCTCAAGAAAGAAAACACAAACTGATGGCTCTGGCTACCGCAGTGTCTTCAAAACACACCATCAAAGTCCGAACTTTCAAGTCCCTTCTAGGGATGATGTCTTCTTGCATACTACTCATCCCTCACTGTCGGCTCAGAATGCGCCCCCTTCAGGAGGCCTTGACCAAACAGTGGACCCAATGTACAGGTTCTTTCGAGGATCACATCGCCATCACTCGACAAATAACCAAGGCTTTACTTTGGTGGACAACGAACAAGAACTTATCGAAAGGTCTAACGTTCTTGATACCAGCAACCACACATGTCATAACGACAGACGCTTCTCTAGAAGGATGGGGTGCAGTCCTTCAGGAATTGCAAATCAGTGGCAAGTGGACGGAACAAGAGAGGACTCTACATATCAACCTCCTAGAACTACGAGCAGTTCTACACTCTCTACAAGCATTCCTCCCTCGCATCAAAAACTCAGCAGTGCTTGTGAGGACGGACAACACGACCACAATGCACTACTTGAACAAGCAGGGAGGGACACGTTCACTGACACTGTCTCGCGAATCGCAAAAAATTTGGAACTGGCTACTACACAACAACATCAAATTAACAGCAGAGTATGTCCCAGGAAAAGACAACGTCATAGCGGACGCTCTAAGCAGGCAGAGGTCACTGTCCCACGAATGGGACCTGGACCAACAAGTTCTAAACGACATCTTCTCGGAATGGGGGAGACCGCAAATAGACCTCTTTGCCACCAGGGAGAACGCCAAATTCCACAGCTTCGCAAGCTGGCATCCCCAACCGAGGTCACTAGGAAATGCATTTTCCATTGCATGGCGCAACGTGTTTGCGTACGCATTTCCGCCATTTCCCCTGATAACCAGAGTCATTCGGAAAATGAAAATGGAACACTGCACCTTGATTCTCATTGCCCCATACTGGCCGAGACAGCATTGGTTCACGGACCTCCGCCGCCTCTCAGTCCAACCATCAATCCATCTGCATCAACATCCCTCTCTACTCTCGATGTCCAAAGGCCAAGTACTCCACCCGAATCTGGAATCTCTCAGATTATCGGCATGGCTCCTGAGTACCGAGAGTTCTGTCAACTAAACATCCCGCAGGAGTGCAGGGAAGTCCTAGCCAAGGCAAGAGCAGTTAGCACGAACAAAACTTATTCCTTAAAATGGAAACGCTTTTGTGTTTTGTGTAAAGACAACAATATCCATCCTTTCAAGATCACTCCAGAGCAGTTACTGCCATATTTACTACATCTGGCACAATCGGGACTTGCACATGCCTCTATTACAGTGCATCTGGCAGCAATCTCCCGCTTTACGAGAACTTCAAAAGGACCTTCCCCATGGTCCAACAGATTAATAAAGCAATTCCTTAAAGGGCTCTATAGATCATTTCCAAGGCCAAGACGAGTTCCACCAACGTGGCACCTTAATGTGGTACTCAACCAATTGATGAAGCACCCATTTGAGCCCATCCATAGGGCTGATATCAAATACATCTCATGGAAAACTGCACTTCTTTTGGCTTTAACCTCAGCGAGAAGGGTCAGTGAGTTACAAGCTCTTTTAATACAAGATCCTTTCATGCAGTTCAGAGAGGACAGAGTGATTTTAAGAACCAATGCTCGCTTCATTCCTAAAGTCCCCTCGGACTTCCATCTAAATGAACCACTTGTACTTCGCTCATTCTTCCCGAACCCCAGTACTGTGGCTGAAAGATCTCTTCACTCTTTGGACCTACAGAGATGTCTAAAATTTTACCTAGACAAAACAAAACATTTCAGAAAAACAAATCAGCTTTTCATCGCCTTCAGCAGACCTAGAAAAGGCATGCCACTCTCCAAACAAAGCATTTCACGATGGATATCAGCGGCAATTGCTTTTTGCCATGACAAAGCCGGACGTCCATTACATTCCAAAGTCCGAGCGCATTCCACAAGGGCTGTGTCCACATCGGCGGCACTATTCGCTGGAGTACCGATTCTGGACATCTGCAGGGCAGCGACCTGGAAATCGCCGCATACATTTACCAGGCACTACTGCCTGGATACGGAACTGATGCAGAATGCAGCTGTGGGCCAGGCCGTACTTCGCCATCTATTTCAGTAAGATGAGCCTTCCTCCTTCCCACCGTCCTGCAATGGTATGCACATTTATTTACTTTATTATTTGTATTGCTGATGGTTCCTAGTCGCATGATATGTATTATCTCAGACTATTTGTTATGTTCCATCGCAAATGTGCATAATGTATTGCTTGCTATTCTGATTCAGGCATGTGAATCTATGAAAGACACCCATAATACTGGATAAGAAATGCGTTACTTACCTGTAACAGCAGTTATCCAGTATTGGTGTCTTTCATAGATTCACATGCAACCCTCCCGCCTCCCCAGGAAGGACTCATCTCTCACTCCATAACATATGTTACGTCTACCTAGCTTGGTGCGTACGAAAATCTGAGAGACTGAGGCTCCTGGCAGGAAGCTTCTAGAGGGAGGTGGTAGCTGATTGGCTACCCTCAGGATTTTGGTCCTTTTCACAAAAGGACATAGATAGGCTACTAAGGCAAGGCCCTTAGGCCTACTTTTCTCTATGTATGTCTATAGGACATTACTTTTCTATGTACCGGGGCTCCCATCTCGACGACGGGGAATGATTCAGGCATGTGAATCTATGAAAGACACCAATACTGGATAACTGCTGTTACAGGTAAGTAACGCATTTCTTTTTAACTCCATCAGCTCTAACTTTAACAAATGCAAGACCTATTGCATTGCAAATGCTTCTATAAATCTGTTCCTTAAGACTGTTTGAGGAGATTTCCATTATAAAACAGTGACAGGAGATAAAGGGGTCTACTCTGAACTCTAGTAGTGAGAGAGTTTTCCTTATGTGTTCTTTTGAACCTTCGCAGCATAAGCCTCATCATGTCTTGCCTTCTCAGCTCTTTGGTGATACCAGGTTATGCCACTTTGCTCACCGCTTTTGGGATCCAGTGAACCACTTTCCCGAGCAGTGCCTTCTCAGCGCTATATTGTCAGTGCAATAGGAAATCAACAGTGTATCATTACTTCCCTAATGCCATCTCTTTTGTAAGTTAATGCTTTTTATTCTTTACAATATTGGTGCCATCCACCTATCAAACTAATGAAATGCGAAAGAAGAATATAAATGCTGTAGGAGGTATGCTCCCCAGTAGTGCCTTCTGTATTGTCACGAGACACACATGCAAACTAAGGCCCCTTTCTTTGGGGAATCAGTGTCTGCATATTGTGAAAAGATGAAGGATGCTCAGCAGTGACAAGTAAATAAAAACAACCCAACACCATAGCTAGAGAAACAAAAGTCAGAAGAGTTTCGCAGGATTTGTCTCTATGGGGCTACCCTCACCAGGGATAAGTAGTGCTCTTCAAATCTACTGATTGATTGATTCAGGACAGTGAAAACACCATCTCTGCTCTAACACTATTCAATCCAATGCCAAGGATCATTTTAACTGTATCTGGACTAGAGAAATGTATTATTACCATTTTTGTGTATGCAGTTTTGTAAACAAACACCTAGGGGTATATTTATAAGGATTGCCACTAAGCAGTTTTCACACTGTTTAGCTGCATTTTTTTTACTGCTGCCGACTGCCAAATCCTAACGCTGGGCCCGATTCACAGAATGAACTTAAGACTCAATCTTAAACTTACTTCTATTTTGGTATTCACGGAATGCACTTACTACTTTTGACATTCACAGAATGAATTTACTACGTTTGGTATTCACAGAAGTTAGGATTTTGTCTTAAGACAGACTTAAGACAGACTTAAGTAAGGATTTTGTCTTAGGTCTGTCTTAAGTCTGTCTTAAGACAAACTTAAGATAAAATCCTAACTTCTGTGAATACCAAAAGTAGTAAGTGAATTTTATGAATACCAAAATAGTAGTAAGTTTAAGATTGAGTCTTAAGTTCATTCTGTGAATTGGGCCCAATATGTTTGCGCCATATTTACAATACGTCGCTTAGTAGTGTGAAGATCAGATAGCGGCTGCGAAAAATAACGCAAACTCTAGCATCAGCATCGCTATATAAAACCTTTTAAATAAATGAGTAGATAAGAAAATTCACGTTAGCATAAAAAAGTGCTGGCCAGACAAACCATCACTTTATGCAAGGGCACACATGGGGATGCACCACAAATATGGTACATAAGCATCATCCCTCTGTGTTGAGACAAGACAAATCGCCATACTACCAATTTTTGCACAGCACCAGCATCAGACCTTTCATCATAGTTTACCCCAAACACATCTGATTTGGGAATTTGATTTTTTAATGGTTAAGGCATGGACAACAAAGTGGATGTATGTGAGCCAGTGAAATGTTTTACGACACCCAGTGGTGCACAGTGTCCACTGCAGGGACACTATATAGAAGTTAGTAGATGTGTTGTGAGGTTGCACAGAACCATTGAACAAGTATCCTGCGTACACTGCAATGCAAGACACCCTGGGGACAGTGGGGGCCATAGCTTTGACAGTATTTGGTATCCATTCATTGTGTGTCTGCACTTGCAATAGCAGTGCAGATTTCCTCTATGACACTCACGATATGCCCTCGGAGATGTCGTTGTTAGCTGTCAGGCTTATATTGGCATCCAGGACAGTGGAGAGAGACATGGAAAATGATGCCTGGGATACTCCTGCCACTCTGGTGGTGGTATGTTGAAAAGTTCCTGACACCAGCATGTGGAGGACAGGAAGTAGCCAGTTGTGTGGCGGGATGTTGGTGCAGGCCAGGTGCTTTCTGGTTCAGGAGGAGGACAATGGACCCCTTCTTAGGCATGCAATGGGCTAGGACCTCCTCTTGTTAGAGGTGAATGAGGTGATCCTCTGGTGGCAGATCCGTTCCCCTCTATGGCACTGCTGTTGGGGTGGATGTCCTGATCCTTCTTCCCCCCTGTCTTTGCACATTGTGCACACTCACGCTTGTCTAACCTGGAGTGTAAATAGTGCTAGTATTATGATACTGTTCAGCGTGTTGGTAGTTTAACTGTCCCAATGTATCATGTGTGCTACTGATCAGAGTAATCCCTTGTGGTAGTGGTTGTTCCATCAATTACATGTCTGTGCACTCTGGATATGTCCAACAAAGATTGTATATATGAGGTACATTAGTTAAGCAGAAGACATTAAGCACATTGCATTTGCAACCATGGCACTTGACCATACAACCATAGATATGCACACATGGCCTAATTGCTGGCGACACGTCAGCACACCTCCAAGTACGGCAGCTAGAGCGCTAGGCTATAAAAGATACCCCTTCTATCTGCACGTGTTTGCTCTCATCAACACTACCAATGCTACAGTACCCGAGCGACCCCAATGGTTTCTGGTTGTGCGTCTCTCCTTCTGCCACGGCTTCCGACGGCACCAGAGAGTCTCTGGCTTTCCGCGGTTCCCTGTTTCCAGCTTCCTGTTGCCAATAGTCGTGGCGCAACGTGCCATGGCATATTTACAATGCCACTTTACGTGGCTTTTCACAGCCTTGTAAATATGTGCCAGTTTCAAGCAGAACACTGTGTGAAAGGGGCATTCCATGGGTGTTGCTGTGGATGTTCCCATGCAAAATTCATGGAATCTGAAGCATTCCCAAATTTACAAAAAAATCGCAAACCTTGGAATGCATCAGACTCTAACACCACCGCAGGGGTGTTGTTATGGAGGCGCAGCGAGAAGAAATGTTTTCATTTCTCCTCGTTTATTACTTTTTCTATCTGTGCTGCATTCTGCAGCACACATAGAGAGAGGAAGTCGCCTCTTGGAATGGATTTTGTGCAGGAAGGTCTACTATCCTGCACAAAATAAATCAGCCCCGCAATGCAGGCACCCCTGCACCACAGTGCATGGGTACCAGCTTTGGCACATGGCAGCCCATTGTGTGCCAGCGCTGGGGAAATGGGCAGGATTGCATCATATCTTATAGATACAGAGCATTCCAGCCCTTTTCTTTTGATGCAGGGCTTCACAGCAAGATTCTGCGCCAAAACCTCATAAATGAGGCCCTTATTACAGAAGTGTGTTAGTGGTATTTTTAAAACCAGCTCAATCCTAGAGGTAAAGAACAGCTGCTAATGTGACTAAGTGGCAGTTTTTCTTTTTTAGTGACTCACAAGGAATTCCTTGTAAATATCGCGTTGTGGGTTTTGCTGGAGTTTTTACGCGGGAATACCTACCTTGCATCTCATTTTCTCTAAGTCACGTTAACCGACTTGGCTCTGTGAGAAATTGAAGCTAAATCAGTAAAACTGTCGCTAACGGGGCTTTGCGGCAACTTGTAAATATGGCAATAAACTGATGCTACGGCAGTGATAAATCCTTGTAAATATGCCCCCTACACAAAAGTCATGTTACTAGCACCGCACCATCTTTTCAGGTTCAGTGCCTCCTCCCTGATACCAGTTCTGAAGGGTTTAAAATCCTTGAAAATATCGAGATCATCTGTGTCAAGTGAATAATTGCGAATAATAACCATTTTATGAACATTTAAGGAACATACCACAAGATTTTCATTTGCCGCCTTGGCTATGAAGTCCACATTGGTGCCTCCAATGATGACCTAGATGTTAGAGGGAGGACATTAGTTGTGGTTTTCATAAACATATAGCCTCATTAGGTAATTCTTTGGATATTGCTCAGAAAAAGGTCCATATAATATAAGACTTACGGGCCGAGGGTTCTCCTTCAGTGCTGCGGTATCTTCCATCCTAGGAGAAGGGGTCATGTCTTCTCTTGCTGGCAGCGTAGAGCGCTTCTTCTGTGCATGGGGATCTCGCCTGCTCCGCCCCACATTCCGGAGCTTGCTGAGGGACACAGCAATCAGGCTGCCCACTTTAGCATTGTTCCGGATCAGGGCCAAGTCTGACTACAAGTTAATGAATATAAAATAATACAGAGTAGCACCTCTGTGCCTGACCCTATCATGAATGTCAATGTACCCAAATGCAAGGGGTAGTGGAAGTGACATCACATGACCTTTGACCTTGAATGTCATTCACATGCTAACACATGAACACATTCACACTCTCTCACGTAAACAGACACTCGCCCACAAGCATGCACACAACAAACATTTAAAAGCATTTTTATTTTATTTCCCCAGCTGCCAGAGAATGTCGAATTCCATCCAGCTAATTGTACTCCATTTTTATTTACACTATTAGTGAATAGTGAAATAGTGAAAAGAAATGTAGCCACAACAAAGAGTGGAGCCTTAATTGACGCTCATAAGGAGAAGCTGCCACTGTGTTCCTGGCACTCATTTTGCCTCCTCTGAGACCAGGGGTCGCAAAGCCACTGTCAGGGGTTGCAAGGGAAAAGTCAGGAGTCGCAGCTGCGACCCTTGGTGATCCCTAAATGATGTTCATGGACCCTAGAAGGAGATGTATATATGTGTAAAATATGTCAAATGCCTTAATGTGTGGGCTTTAAACACTATATATAAGCATTTAAGGATGAATCAATGTATTTATGTGTAAGAGGGAGCAATGTCTGAGAGGTGAAGCAATGAAGGCATACACATTTTACTTCTGCTATTTATCCCATTCTCTTCTAGATCTTAATTTTGTGATATCACATCTGCATCATTACATTTGTATCACATTTAGGTATCTTTCCCTTTGGATCACATACCTCTATGTTTTGGAATTCACTTCTACACCCCTCATGTTAATCTTACTTCAACATCAACCCTTTGGATATTACATGTATACCCTAATCTGAGAACCTCACTTTTAAATCCTTTGCTTTACATTTTTGTTATAGAACGTAGCATTTTGACCCTATTTCCAGATCCGAAATGATGAATTTCGCTTCTGTATTCTAATCTTTTGATCTCAGGTTTATATCTCACTGTTTGGATATCAGTTCTTTATGCCACACTTTGGATCAACGTTTCATAGCCTAGTCTTTAATTTAGCTTTTGTAACCCACATTTTGGAGCATACTGTTATATCCCACTGTATGGACATCGCTTCTGTATCCCACTCTATTCATCTAATTCGTTTATCTCCTTCTTTGGAGTTTACGTCAATACTCCACCCTTTGGATATATCTTATACATTGTATTCTTGTGATTCCACTTCAGTATCCCACCCTTTGGAATTTATTTATATATTGTATTTTTGTTATTCCACTTCAGTATCCCACCTTCTGGATATCATGTATATATTATATTCTTGCTATTCCATTTTAGTATCCCACCCTTTAGAATGTGTTTATATATTGTATTCCTGCGATTCCACCTCAATACTACTTCTTTATTCAATTTTCAAATATCCTGATCTTTAGGTAGCACTTCTAGATCCAGGGGCCTCATTTATGAAAAGTGACGCAGCGATGCGTCACTTTTCACTGCGCCCTCCTTGCAACATCAATGATGCGTCATATTTACAGTATGACGCATCATGGCGCAAGGAGTTACAGATACGTCAGTATTTCTGACGTATCTGTATGGCGCAAAAGTGACGCATTGCTGGAGTGTGTCAAAAAGTGACGCAACTCCAGCAATGTGTCCTTTCACATGGGGCAAGCCCCATGTGAAAGGGCCTGCGTCAGTCTTACGCCTACTGTGAGGCAGGCGTAAGAAATTGACGCATTTGTGTCCTAGAAGTGGCGCAGTGAAATCTTATAGATTTCACTGCGTCACTTCTATGACCCTTTATTGCGTCAGAACGCCCCCCCTACATACATTATACCTGGCGTAGGTATAATGTAGCGCAGGGGTTTACAAAGTGACGCATCTACCTAGATGCGTCACTTTGTAAATATGGTGCAACAAGGCACATTTTTTACGATGCTGGTGCGTCACTGTTGGACCTGGCCCTTTTTGGCACGTTCACCCTGAAACTTTTTGCTTTTTCCTAGCCTGTTTCTGGAACCTAGTGTTGGTGATTTTAGGCCTTTGCGTACTTTTTCACTGTGGTGCAGTGTAAAGTGTGTGAGCTCTCTGTGTATGTGTGGTGAGTGACCTGCACTCCCATAGGAATGCATGGGGAATATGTGTGACCATGATAGTTCCTGATGTGTGGGGAGTGCAGGGTCGAGTTTGGTATGTGCGAACTCGTGAGATTGAATGCTGCGTAATGATGTATGCGGCATGAATATCTCTAGTGTGGAAGTGCCACTTCTAGACATGGTTGTGCGTGTGTAGTGAGTCTGCTGGCACGTGATTGGCTGGAGCCTGGTTCCAGGAGTGTGCCTGGGCCTGCTTGTGGATTGACGGTCTGGTTTGAGGGTGACAGGGGCTGGGGAGCCCCCTGGAGGTTGTCTGAGTCAGCCCTTGGTTGAATGACTGCATCTGCAACTAGAGTGGTGGGAGGAGATAGCACCTGGGAGTGAATAGTACTGTGCCTGCCTGCCACAATGCTGGCTCCACCTCCTGCTGGGCGACTGTCGCCTCTGCCCCTCACACTGAAAGGAGTTCCCTATAACCAGTTGTAGCTGGTTCTCACACTGCCTGCACCCTGCTAGACAAAGGATTTTATGGTATAAAAAGGGGCTGTGTCCCCTTACAAAATGTTCTTGTTTCTGACTTGAATCCTGCCAGGGGCGTGCTGCTGCTTGGGCCCAGGGGAAGGCTTGCCTCCCTGGGCCCTGCCCAGCCCCTGGATACCTGATGGCCCTGGATGGACTTTGTTTTAGGGACCCCTCTGCTTTGCTTGGGGGCTGAAGGACTTCCTTTTGACCCACCTGCCCTCTGCTCCTAGGAGGGCCTTGTTGCTGGGTCCCTGGTTTCTGAAGGGGGCCATTCCTGAGGAGCCTTGTGCTGTCTGTGCCCCTCAGCGCTTAGAAGCGCTGTAATTTGTGCTTTAGCACTGAAGAGCACTTTATTCTTGTTCTGGCGCCTGGGAGCGCCTTATCTGCCTAGCCGGTGCCTACCCAGCGTTATGCCCGTATTTGCGGATATTTATATTATATCGAGGGTGCCCACCCCTCATTCTGCCCCCTCGTTTCACCACCGCGGCCCGAGCCGTTTTTGATAATGGCCGCCGGAGAGAAGCTTTCCCGAGGCGCCGCGCTGTGATTGGCGGGCCGCGGGAGGCTCGCCCTGGAAAGCTGCGCTGTGATTGGCCTGTGGCTGGAGGCGCGACTGAAGGGCTGTGCTGCGATTGGCCAGCGCTCGGGGAGCAGGAAGCAGCCTGCGGTGTCCGGCCCAAGGCTCCCAAGCGAAGGGGGAGCTACGGGGAAGAGAGAAGAGCCGCCCGCAGCAACGGAGGGTCCCGAGGAGCGGGAGCTCTCCTCCGGCGGCTGCCGCCAGAGCCGGTGAGTGAAGGAGGGCTGGGGCCTCCCAATGGAAAGCAGAGCGGCCGCGATTGATAGCGGGTCGCTCCACCGACAGGGGCATTGTTTAGTAGAGCACATGAGAAGGCTCCAGGGGCATTTGTTCTTTTGAGTCCCCCAGAGGGGGGGCTCCACCGAAGGTACCAGCATTTGTTAGAGAGCCCGGAGAGGCTCACGCAGTCCCGCTTGATGCCGAGTCCCCAGAGGGAGGATTCCAACGTTGTGGGCCACATTTGAGCAGAGCCCACGAGGCTCACGGCGCCGCATTTGTTCTCGAGTCCAGGAAGGACTCCAACGACGCCCCAGTTGTTGTTTGAGCCCAGAGAGGCTCTTGAGTGCCACATTTGGTTAGGAGCCCAGAGAGGCTCAAAGGGGCATTTCTTTGTTCAGGGCCTTTGAGGCTCCAACGTTGGCCCCATCCCCGTCTTCACAGCTGCCCAGCACTTCGTCGGCAGCTGCCACGTTTAGGCCCCTGACATTGGGACACAGGGCGTCCTAGCCCCAACAAGGCCAGTTGGCCTAGGGACTGCCACAGGTGGTGGCTTATGTAAGTTTTTGCGCAATTGTGTGGTTTTTCCTGCATCTCTGAATGTTTTTAGGCATCATGTGTTTTTGCGCTATTGAGTTGTGTTCTGGCACCTCTGAATGTTTTTATGCATCGTGTCTTCCTTGTTCTTACACCTCTGAGTGTTTTATGCATCATGTGTTTTTCCTTGTTCTTACACCGCTGAATGTGTTTTTATGCATCATGTGTTTTCCTTCCCTACACCTCTGAATGTTATGATGCATCATGTGTAATGTGTTCTTGCTTATACCCCTAAATGTATTTTATTCTTAGGTGGTTGTGTTTTGCCTAGTATAGTTATACAAGAGAGGTTATGTGTCCATGCGTGATCTAGGTTATTAGGATTGCGTAGTGTGTACCTACCTTTACCAGTAGTTACTGGTTGTGACCTATAATTGTTCTTTTGTGTTACACTTATTCTAAGTTCTAGAAGTGCTAGTTCTAAAAGTGCTGATTCTGACAGTGGCCCATGTGGCCCTGTCTTGTAAATAATCCCTTGTGAATATTGCCCGTGCCAGTTGGCACAATGTACATGTGTGATTTCTATCTAATGTGTTTTGACAATACAGAAGTTATTTTTATATAACCTTGTGTGGAGTTCCTTTTGTGGTGTGCCTAGGATGTGGTTGCTGTTGTGTGCTTGCGCAAATGCTTTACACATTGCCTCCGGGATAAGCCTGTCTGCTCGTGCCAAGCTACCAAGGGGGTGAGCAGGGGTTATCTTGGCGTGTGACTCCCTTGACCTGACTAGAATGGTGGTTTCTGCCTGGCTTTGGCGTCAGCCTTAGCTTACCACAAATCCCAGTTCTAACAGTCACAAACAGTGACGCACCGGTGGCGTAAATGTGACGCACGGCCTCATAAATGAGGCCCCTAGTCTTTGGATTCTATGTCAATACCCTGCTCTTAGATGTCTCTTCTAGTTCCTTTTGATTTAATGCCACTTTTGATTACATTATTGTAATTTTCTCCACCCCTAACATTTAGCCCACAATCTCCGAATTCTGTTGTCCCCTCTAACCAACACTTTCAGATGCCGGTCTTTAGATTTTAATTCCACATCCTTGCTTTCATTTCGGCTTCCTGTCCTTTGGATTATGCCTTTATCCTTGGTGCTGAACGATTTGCCTTCAACGTACCACTCTCAGATTCTCATACTCCCCTTCTCAACCATGTAGTCTTGCTTCTAAATGAATTTTAGTCTAGCCTACATTCAGTACACATTGACTTATGCACTTATGATCTGCATCTCACACCTGAATCTACTCTCATATTTCTACTTTACTCTCACATTAGCTCTAACCTTGTGAATCTTGTATTGTGTCTTCATCTGCCTTTGTATAAGTTTCACCAATTCTCAAGTTCCTTTTAGTACACAAGGTACTACTTTCTTGACTGTGCAAGATGTTCTAGAGTAGCGTCCATCTGCGGCTCCTCCGCTATGGCGGAGGAACGTCGCCCCACCTGCCAGCAGCCAAAACAATGAAAAATAAAAAGTATAATAAACACTTGTTTGTTATAATTTTATTTTTGCTCTCAGAGCTGAGGCCTGGGGGCTGGGCCATGGAGATGACAGGCTGGTGGAGATGTGGTTGCACTGCTATTCCGTGCGCATGATAGATTCGGATGGCAAAAAGGTAATGCGCACCGAAGCTCTCTCCAACCCGAGCTGCGTTTGCGGGTTGGAGAGAGCAGGCACAGACTCCCAGTCTAACTGGGAAAGCAAATCATTGGCGCTCAGGCCAATCCAGGCCCGTAGCATGAAAGGAGTGTCAGGATTTTAAAGGAGAGAGATGTGGCAGATGTTTTTTGTTTTTTTATTTGTCTTGTCATCCGTCTGCTCGTCCACCCCCCACACTCTATCGACACAGGCCGCTACTGGTAGTGTGAGCAATTTTCACTCACTGAATTACTAGACAATTGACGTCAATGTGATAGCCAGAAAATTAAAATCAGCCCATCCTCACTTTAGACATACCTCTTATCACACCGAGCATTCCAAACATTTCTTAGACTTCCTTTCCCCCTTTCATCCTTCTTCCATCCACGTATCTATCATCCCTTTCACTCCATCTTCCCAACCTGCCACTTATCCACCCATCCAACACTTGCCCCACCGAACCTACCTTTTTCCATCCATCCTTTCAAATATACATCCACGCTTCTACTCTTTGACCGATCAGTACAGTAATATCCATCCATCAGTCCTTTCACCCATTCATCCCCTCTTCATCTGTCCATTCTTCCACCTTCCCATCTATTCACTCTTTAATCTGTAAATCCTTAAACTCTATTATCCAGCCTTTAACACTTACACCTAGCCACCCATTCACCCTTCCAATGATTCATTGTTCACCCTTCCATCCTACCTTCACTTTTTTCACTTCTTCACTTCCGTCCGGTTACATTTTCTCCCCATGATGTTCTTTTTCATATTTCTATCTACCTGTCTTTTTTTCTTATCCTTGATTTTTCTTTCTTACCTTTCCCTTTCAATGTTCTTCTATTTGTCCCCCCTCTCTGCCCACAACCCTCTTGCAGTGTTGTTTATGACCATTGGGACAGCATATCTGCAGGCAGCAGAAGTTCATAAACAAGTAGCATATCTTTTATTGGGCCCCAGTCCTTCAGCTCATCGACCCCAGTGGCGGCCGCTACGTAAGCGGCTAGGGTGGGGTGGCCCAACGGGTGTCGATTGACTAGCTGAGCCCAGAAGTACAGGATATGTTTGCAAAATCTTACCATGCTAGATCATTTTATTCTCTTTTTCCTAACATGGATGGATTAAAAATAAAGGCATTGACTGGATAGATGTGCACTTAAACAGCTCTTCAACCACCACCAACCTCTGATTCTGCACTTGATGTACACTGTCATGCAGAGGTATCAAGAAGGACAAGGCTAGCAAGGTAGGGCAGATCCCAGCACACCCTCTCCACTGCCCATGTACTTCCACAGCATCAGTAAATCTGAAAAGGATACTGGCCTCCAAGGACTTCCCTCCGGTCAGTTCGTTCACCCGCCGCAGCACAAACGGAGTCACCTCCTTACCTCGGACCTCCTGCTGCCTGGGAACCAGAATCACAAACAGAAACAAGTACCAATTTATGATCCAGGCTTTAAGTAACAGTGATCACCCAGACAAATGTTCCAATTTATTCACTACTGCTTGTGACAGAAAAATCACTATGCGCATTAGCCAGTTTAGGAAACTGAGTTTACATTAGAAAACTACATTCTATTTTTTTTTTTTAAACAGAAGGATTGAATATTGCTCCATGTGATATTGAGAATAAAGTACACTTACACATACTCTTGTTTATGCAGCTTTAGATGCAAATGTAACAACTGTCCTTACAGTTGCTGTTCAAGCATCAAGCAAATGAGGTATCTGGTTCCCTCAAAGAAACTTCTTCTAATAAACTAGCATTGGAAATTCAATCGGTCTCGCGTTTGTTTGAGTTAGAGTGATTGTAAATGTTAATGTTTTTTAGCTATGTGTTATGGAGTTTATGTATGTTGTGTGTAGTGGAATTATGTGGGTTGGATTAGTTAATTGTGGAAGTGTGTGGGATGGAATTATGTGGTGTGAAGTGAATTTGTGTAGTGTAATTATGTGAGATGGTGTGCTGTGGAATCATGTGGATAGTAATTACGTGGTATTGAGTGTACTGGAATTATGCGCAGTAGTATTGTGTGTTATAGAGTGTAATTATGTGGAATGGTATTTTGTGTTGTGGAGTGGTATCTTTACAGTAACAAAGAATTTAATTACATATTAAAACATTCACCTACATAAACACACATCTGCACAATCCAGCCAGTCCCTAAATACAACACCATCTATAACAAAGGGTTAGAAAAACAAAATCACACCCAGCACAGTACAAAATAGTGCAAAACATGCCTGCTTATAAAAGATGGCTCACTAAATGAACATCTCATAATGAATTATACATGGACAAACCTACATTAAACAAGATGACTTAAAGGCAGAATTCACGGCTCCTTGGATAAAAGACGAAACCACCAGGGTCTGTTACTATTAACCACTACTTACACGGGATTAAAAGGTGGATGTGGGGGTTTGAGGGTGGGGGGGGAGGCCCCAGGTTGTCATCATCACTTGAGGGTGAAGGGACACCAAGTGCAGCGTCGCGATCACTCTCCGGACAAGCAGTGCACATGGGGGTGGCTTTGCCTGCGTCCACTAACCAGTGGTGGTTGCCAATGGGGGCCACTCTGAGGGGGATTGTCGAGGGGCGGGCAGTGAGATTCAACTGACAGCTGAACACGAGCAGAGGAAGGAAACAAAAAAGCTGCGGTGGGAGGTGTTGTGGGAACAGCAGAGGAGAGCCTCTGTTCTGCATAAGAGATGCTGGCACTGCTGTTATCCTGGGCAAGATAAGTCACAGCTGCTGAGGGCTCATACTGGAAAAATACAAAAGTGCAAGGAGGGAGACCGCATGTTTGCAGTCAGGCAGGGTTCAGACATCCTCACCCGCAGAGCGCAGCACAGTACAGAAATGCAACAGGTCCATATTCTGCCCAGAGCGCTACTGAACACATTCCACAACCTTATCAGCTTCTCCAACGAACACCAGTGCGGGCTACTTTGTCATGAACCGCCAAGGCCGCTTCAAAGCGCTATGTCATCCCCTATGCAGACCTGCACTTCAGAATGAGGGGCCCGCTCCAATGAAATTGTAAAACTAACATCAAAAATAATGCATGCATATATTAATAATACTAAAATTAATGGCTGTTTATGCAGTTCTCACATGCCCCCGCAGCCCCTGCTGCACCCAGTACTCTGGCCCGAGTGCGGATTACATCCAGAGCGGGGGCCCCTCCATCTACCTTGCAGGGGGCCCCCCTCAAGTTTCGTTATGTCACTAAGCTAGAGGTCTTCCTGTGCAAAGGAGGCGCCTGCCGCCTCGTGCTTGCAGCCCTCACCATTTGTATTGTATATCATTTATACCAGCCCCTCCCTCCCCTTCTCATGGGGGAGGTGGCTGACGAATTACATGAGAAATAGAGGTCAGGGTTTTACGAACCGTCCCCTGCTGACTGGGATTATTTAGACAAATACACAATGCCTAATTGTCACCGGCAGTGAGGGGGAATCGAAGCACACTGTGTAACTGGAGGATGGGGTGGGAGCGATGGTGAGGAGAAGGGAGACGGAGGCCGCTGGGGAAGACCCTAGTGAGACAGCAGGAAGCTAGATATGAGAAAGAAGGAAGGAGCGCGGCGGTGGGGGGCTCATGTGTTCAAGATTTAGCTTTAGTAAGTGATCGGAGCAGAATTTGGGCAGGACGGAAGGGATAGCATGGGGAAATCGCGTTGCCTTAGCACAGTTGTTTTCCCCACCCTTAAAAATCAACAAACCAATCCAGGAGGCAAGGCAAAGTAAGAAAATAGTGCCGCCAAAGTAATCCAAATGCCCTTTGGAGCGATGAGACAAGTAAGAGGGGCAGTCGCCATGGGCGTTAACTAAACCATAAAAGAAGAAACTAATGTTACCCATTTGTCACTCAGAAGAACCGGATTTAGAAAGGCACTGGAGGGAACCAATGAAAAGCCAGGGGTGTACGAGGGGCGGGATCAACGCACATAGAAGAGATACAGCAAGCCTCGCAGAGCACCGCATGGGCGCTGCTACGCTCGACCTAAAAATTATGTGTTACCCTAGTCCTTAATCGAAGCTACCTCTGGGGACGCTCTTTCACCCCTACGCAGATTTGAAAATGCCTTTCTCACTCAAGGAATGTTCCTAGAAGCTCTTAAAACAGGTCAGACAACCTGTGAGTGCCCGCAGCAAGACGTGAAAACCATCTCACTTGCAAAGCATGGCCTAATGTGATAGATCGTTACACGAGGCCAGCTGCCGCAATCTCATAAAATGCACACACGGATTCCCAGAATGGAAATAAAGAATATATCAGGTAAGGGAATTTTTCACTTTTAGGGCATAGTGACACCTAGTGGCTCAATGGCGTAATGTACAAATGACGTCTCAGGAAAGCTTTTCTTGGGGCCACAATAGGAGCACCATTGTTTTAGATTTAGAAGAGAGGTGCAAGTAGGTAGGGCTTGAAAATGGTAAAAACGGGGTCAAAAGGGCGTTGCGTCCCGGCCAGATGCCTACAAGAGGAAACGCGGAGGATTATGCTCTAGGTGAAGATGTGAGGTGGTGAAGAGCAGGGAATTATAAGTGAAATTGGAGAACTAGGGTAAGAATGGAGATAAATAGAATCATGGGTTGGAAGAAAGGGACAGGACAGTCCTATTATAAAGATCATTAAGTGAAATGTGTCCTTCCTCCAGCAGCTCGGGCCGTAGGGTGCTACACCGTAGATCACCATTACTTATTGCTTAATTTGTTTTTGTCGGTTCCTAGTGGGTCACAACACGGTGAGTAAATGTTACTATCAGTGGCGGAGAGGAGAAGCCTGAACTGCGCATGTCAGTCTGGCCACAGTGAATACACCGGCCAACCTGACATGCGCATTTCAGATGACACAGCCTCAGGAAGTCGAAATGAACTGCTGTGATGCAGTTGGGAGGTCAGGGGGTCAAAGCTCCCACCTCCCTATGGACGAACTACACCTGTCCTGGGCTAATGGCCAAAAATGACTTGCGCGGTTGTGGAAAGGATGCTTTATCCAAAAGCAAGAAGAGTTTGCGCCTGTTTAACCCACGACTTATCGGCACATTGTAGGACAACATGCCTTTCTTGAACGACAATGAGTTCTAAGCCCCAAGCCCTCCGCCCTAATAGATACCTCCCCCTGTGTTCTTTCCCTCCCTTCTTCAATAACCTTTTGTCAAACATCAACATAGTTTACCATAATTAGCGTGTTCCGTTCCATCCTTTGGTCGCCACCTCTTCATTTGCTCGCACAAGGCCGAAGATGGCAACAACTGATTCCATAGCTGCTCTCCGGTACTGATCCTTCTAAAATGCACCGTCTCTATTCCAGTCTTCTCTTGATCTTTCTTTATGCCACCAGCAAAACTCACCCTGAGGTGTTCTACCTGTCCGCCCCCTCGTCCCCACACTTCTACAGCCCCACCATTCCACTTAAGTTCTGTTGCTCAAAATCGATAGCCTGACCCCACTGCCCTTCCCTGTGTAACATGGGAAATTTACTTACATTATCCACATGGCTGATCACTCCAATACCTTTGGCCGTGAAGGAGCTTGCCACTACTCCGGCCACCTCCTTCACGGCTTTGTCAATGGCAACCGGGCTCTTAGCCCCACACCGTGACCTTCGAGGCAGCAACTGCATCTTCATCACCCCTGCCTTCTCCAATCTCCCCTTTACCTCCATCAAGGCTTTTTTAATCATTTCTTCAATAGTTGCACCAAATCATTTCCCCCAAGTTAGCCTGATAACTAGCAGGTCAGATCTATATATCCACAACATCGGCAACGTTTGCCCTATCTCAAACCCCAAGGCCATGTCATAACACAGACATCTTATCTATGTCCAGTGCCAATTGCTGATCATCATGATACTGTCTCTTTGCATGGCCCCCAACGCACTTCATAACTGTGAGACCATGGATCCACACTCAGGGCCAGATGTACGACGGCCAAAATAGCGCCTCGCAAATTGCGAGTCTTTTGCGATTCGCAATTTGTGAGGTGCTATTTTGGATATACAACAGTGTGTAACACACTGTTTGCGATTCCCAATGGGGTCACAAATAGAGAGGCTAATGAATAGTAATGAGCCTCTTGCAATTTGCGACCACATTGGGAATGGCAGGTCCTCCCAGGTATGATGGCCTGCTGGGCTCAGCAGACCACCATGTCTGGGACTGCTTTTAAATAAAGCATTTTTTTTTAATGCAGCCTGTTTTCCTTAAAGGAAAATGGGATGCCTTAAAAAAAGAAAGAAACGTTTTCGTTTAATTATCCTTTTTGCGGCCCCCATTACCCTGTTGAAGAGGGTGGTAATTTGTGAGTTTTTTGCGCCCGCAATTGGGGACATAAAACATTCTTACATAGGGTTGCGCTCGCTATTAGGAAGGGAATGCCCCTTCCTAATAGTGACTCGCGAAAACATGTTTTGCGACTCAACTCGCAAAACACTATTTTGCAACTCGCAAAATAGGGTTTGTACATACCTCATGCTGTTTTGCATGCATAAACGGGTTCGCAAACCCTTTTGCGCATGCAAAACTGGTTGTACATCTGGCACTTAATTCCTTCGGTCTGGTAGTAACTCCATTCCTTTGGGAAAGGCAAATATTACCTGCTGCTCCTTTTTTGTAAGTGAACATCTCAAATGACCCCACATTTTCCTTGATTTCCACCTCCCAAAACTGTTGGATTTCTTCTTTTGTCATCCAAGCCAGAAAGATGTTGTTACTGGTCCCATCCTAAAAGAATGGGCCCCATAACACTTCTCGGGCATCCACCATATTTTAAGCTCTTCCTTAGCACGCCCAAAACCTGCTCATCTGTCACAGGCCCTTCCCCTTCATGATAGAACAGGGCTCCTGGTCCCCTTCCTCACAACTCTACATACGGTTTACATGCTCTCCCTAGGCATATGTCCACCCTCTCTGACTTGCCCAGTTTAATCCAAGTCCCCTTTCCCTCTAGATCCAGTTTGTTCCTCTGCAGCCAACAGTGCAAATCCCCCCCACCCCCAACGACACTCACACACTTCACCACCCAAACCCTCTCTCCATTTAGTCCTTATCAACTCTGACCATGTTGGCATGCCCCCAAAAAACATCACCACATACATTGACCTCTCAGATTGACGCACATGCATATCTCACCTGGGACATAATACTTCATAATAGCTGTACTGTGATTGCTTTCCATCCATATTTCTTTTTTCCCTGTTCTCTTGCCCATCCTTCTAATTCTCCCCTAGATGGTGTGTATCTCCACAGACATTTCCCATAAAAGGCTTTGAGGAAGTGTGGTTTATTATATGGTGTGGTTGTTAGACTTCAACGTGATCTAAACTTACCAACCTGTCTTGGTTGGTAACCTTAGCTCAACCCTCGGTAGCTGTGGCTACAAGCACTCCGGATTTAACAAAGGAACAAGTTCAAAGCATTTAGGAGAAATAAAACAATTGAATACGAGAGAAACGCAATGCAAAGGAACTACACCACCAATTTATAAAAATCAGTCCTATTTGTATGAAATTTTAGACACCAAAACAAACAAAATCCACTGAAGCTGAGAAAATCATTGCTTTTCAGCCAGAATGCGAACAAGCCACCATTATGCCCACAACTTTCCCTCCAAGGATGCAGTGACTGCTAGTTAGTGAGCTACCAGATCCCCTTACGCCCGATGACTTCCTGCAGTGTATGGCATCTAGCTATCCCAGATTGCACTATTCTGCCCACACCCAAGATGGCAGGACCTTTCTCTCAGTGTGTGGAGCTTGGTAGCCCACCCTAGAGTTGTGGCTACATGAGGGCACACAGGAAAACAGGTTTGGCTGTGAGGCCAACCTGTCTACCAGAACAAAAGAGTAGCCCCTCTTTTGTGTATCCACCAGTTGGCCTTCAAAGTTGGCTTCCTCTTTGAAGCTTGCCTTTTGGGCTAACACCCAGTGTGGCTTTCAGCCAGTGAGAGGTAACACCTCTTCCAATGGCAGGCCTCTATTGAGTCCTTTCCTGGTCGTCGTTCACACTTCTCGGGAGGGCACAAAACTGTCTTGTGGCCAGCATCTGCGAATGGCCACTGGAAAACTTGGGCTATAGAGGGGCAACTTCCTAAAGGTGTCTTTAACTCAAAAAAAAGTTACATTTAATTTGACTTGGGCATCAAGTCGGGTTTAGTGCAACGAGTTAGGACAGCTGAGCTGTCAGTGTGTAACCCAACACTCTCCAATGGGTCTACTAGCTTTTCCACAGTATGTTATGTTGATTTCTATAGCGTACTAAGCACTCAAGAGGTTATCCAGACGCTTGGGCAGGTGTTTACGTTTGTGGCCCCCAAGATGCTTATACGAACAGCCAGGTCTTCAGCTTCTTGCAGAATTCAAGTGAGGAGGCGGCTCTGATGTGGAGATGGAGGTCGTTCCATGTCTTGGGTGTGATGTAGGATAATGAGCGACCTCGAGTTTTGCTTTTGCGGATGCAGGGAATGTTTGCGAGTGAAAGTGGGGCAGAGCGAAGGTGTCTGGTGAAAGTTTATGCCCAGCCTCTGACCAGTGCTGTCCAGTCCCTTCGGGGGCAGGGATGATGCGCGGTGCAGAGTGCAGACTGACGTCCTCTAGTGGAGGAACAAGTTAATGACACTGAGCCAGGGTCAGGTTCTATGGACCGCAGGCGGCATATTGGAGTTTTAAAAAAGCCAGCTATGATTTACTTGACCTCTGGAAGTGATAGGGTATGGAGGCTTACCACCCTTTACTCTACCTCCTATATCACTGGTTAAATCATCTGGCCACAAGGAGAAAGGTGACAAGTCATTGTGGATTAGCACGCACACTACTACACGAATTTTAAAAATAATCATTTTTTATTTCATTTTAGAACTGAAAATAGAGTGAATATAACCCCAGATCGGTGAAGAGCCCTAAGGCATCATCAGTAATGAAAAAACTATAATTTATAAACATTATTAAAACTAAGAAATTAAAGATGCAATACAGTTAACTATATAATACAACCTTCTCTCCAAAGTCCCCTCAATAGACACGCCCCCAATAAGAATCCTGCTAGGAGTCCAGAACCTCTGCATAAAGAGTGGATTGCACCATGCTCTTTTTACCAAAGATGTTTTTACTGTTCAATAGAACTAAAGAGGGAGGGAGTTGAAGATCTGATGAAGGAACTGAATATATTAAAATGCCCAATTGCGAGTTTTGACCTTACTGGTCAGTGAAATCACCCGCAGTAGAGCTAGACACTGTGGGGGGCCCCCAGAGCAGTTCAGTTTGTCCCTCAAGTTGGAGGGAGGCTTAGGTAAAGCATAAAGCCTTGAACTCGGCTTGAACTTGTCGAGGCAATAAGTAGTGTTCCCAAAAATGCAATCAATGTTGCTAAAATTTTTAATCAAAGGGGATTGTTACTGAAAATGATGACTCAGTCATGGACAAATCCAGGGAACCTACCTCCTGATACCAAGATATAAGAGGTTCCATTCAAATCTAAAGCAGGAAGTTAGAACTGAACTAGAAAAAAGTTAATGAAAACTTATAAAGTGCAAAAAGGTCATCCAGAGAGATCAAGGCACTAAGAAACGATAGAAGGTATGGCGGAAAAAGGATTCTTCCAATGCCCAAGGATGTCTCAGATGAGGAAAAAAAAAAAAAGAAGAGTCCGTTTTTGATGGATTCAGTTAAAGATGAGACAAAGTTATCCGACTCTCTTTGCATCACCACAGCCACTCAAATACAAGATATCAGGAGAAGTTCTTCAATGTTTAACTGAACAGGGTTGGCTTAGCAGTTGGCAGAGAAGTCAACCCCATCCAGTGACCCCCTCTGCCCCCACACCCACCCTCTGCATAAGCTCCAGGTAGATATAGGATTGACTGACATATTTGGGCACATGACACAGGTGTGGGGACATCTAGGGGATTCAAGTTTGACAACCTACATCTGGCCAGAAAAGTAGTGTTCCCGCTTCAGACCCTGCACGGAAAGTGGAGCCCGTGATCGACTGCATCAAGTACTTCTAGGAGATCTAATAGGGTTGGGAGGCGGAACACCTCCTCCATCCACCTACATGGGAAGTGGTACCCATGATTGACCACATCAAAGACTTCTAGGAGATGTAATAGGGTTGGAAGGCGGCACACTCCTTTTATCCACCTGCATGCAAAGTGGAGACCATGATCGACCACCTCAAAGACTTCTGGGGGATCGAATAGGGTTAGGAGGTGGCACACCTATTCCATCCACTGGCATGGGAAGTGGTCCCCATGATCGACCACATCAAAGACTTCTGGAGGATCGAATAGGGTTGAGAAGTGGCACGCCTCCTCCATCCAGAACGCTGAGAGCATCAGCAGTATTGTGAAGGGAGGCTGCCTTAAAGTTAGTACCAGTAGAAGCATAAATGCGACTAATCTGAATTGAGGAAATTGTGTTTCTAAAGATGACAACATACCTGGATAGGAATCAAGACCTGCAGGACTGCAGTACATTTCATAGGGCAGTTTCAGCATTCTTTAGAAGCACTCACCAACCACAAGACAGAGAGAGCGTCAAAGAAAAATAGAGAGATGAAAAAAAGACATAAAGGGAGAGTAAGCTGTAGAGCGGAGGAAGAAAATAAATGTGAGCGAAGGAGCGAGAATTAACAGAGGTGAGGAAAATAGTAAAGTGAGTAAAATGGGGTGGGTTCGAAAATAAAGAGAAAGGTTGAGGGAGAGAATGAAAGAGGATAATGTAAAGAAAGATATACCAAGATGTAGAGAAAGAAGAATAGAGAACTGGAAAAGAAAAATGAGAAAGAAGAGAGCAGGAACAGAGGAAAACAGAGTGAAGATAAGAAATGGAGGGAGGAAGCAGGCAGCGAGAGGGATTAAGGAAGAGAGAAAGAACGTGAGAAAAGAAGCAGGCAATAAAGCCAAGAATCTGGAGAACAATTAGGGAAAGTGAAAATTAGAAGAAATGGGTATAGCGAGAAGGCGGAACATGAGGAGAGGTGGGTGAAAACAAGCTTTGTAGGTATAGTGGGGGAGGCCAAGCACGAAGGAATAAAGAGGAGAAACATGTAGGTGTATGGTCCTCACCTGGCTTCACTCAGAGCTTGTTGCACAGCCTCTTCTACCTCTTGTCCTGATGCAGCCGCCTCTGCAGGGATTGGCACGGCGATCAGTACTCCGCTTCCCAGGCCCAACTCCAGGGCACTTGCTAAAGAGGGGGAAAGACCAACATTAGGATCAGGCTGGTACATCAAGGGGTGCACCTTCATGCATGCTGGGGAGAGTCAGGCATGTGCACATTTGAGGAAATCCTAAATTGTGTTTGCACAAACTCTGAGCTGGCACTCATACAGTTGAGCTGGTTAATGCACACAGTCTGCACACATATGAACGCCTGCCCTTAATTCTTTCTGGAGTTACCAATGAGCTAAGCTGCGTCTTTAATTTAATTTAATTGTGGGTTTATATAGCGCTAGGAATCGACTCCCGGAGGAGTATCTCCACGCTTCGACCGCTGGGGAACCCGTCCTGGCTCACCCTGAGTGATGGTCCCTGATGGGTATCTCTAAGGTGCGACCAAGCATCCCCGGCGGTCTGGGGGGGCCGTTGTGAAGATGAGGCAAGCTGATGCCCAGAGTTGCCGAGTGTGGTTTCTGACTAGAGTAGGCACCGAGGCGAGAATTATCGAGTCCGCTGACCCTGGTCCACGACCCTGCCACGTCGGGAATCAAACCCTGGTCCCGGGCCGTTCTCTGCTTACCGGTCTGCCGCCTCTAACCAGTGAGCCACACTTCTTCAACCAGTGAGCCACACTTCTTCAACCAGTGAGCCACACTTTTTTATCATCCTTGACCTGACCATGAAGGTGGCTTGCTGCGTTGTGCTGCGTGAAAGATTGATAAATATACCCCACAGTCTGCACACCTATGGACACCAGCCCTTAGTTCTATCTGAACTTACCAATGAGCTGAGCTGCCTCTTTGTCATCCTTGACCGTGAAGGGGGCTTGGAAGCCACTGTTGGGGGAGAAGAATGCTGGAAACTCATGTGAACCTCCAAAGGAAGCTACACACACCCCTTGTGTTTCCTGTAAAAACAGAAAGTTGATTTTACAGACAATTATTGCAATTTGTCTTGAATGCTATTTCCTTTCGAAAACTTTGTGCCCAGCATTGTAAAATGTGCGTACTTTTCTGGAAGGTACAGGCATGCTTCACTTCAACCACACTACTTATGCACCCCATAAGGACTTACAAAGCTAGCCAGATGCTGAGAGGGATGTACATGCGTCCTTGCCCATAGGACATGTCGCTTCGACACGTCTGTGGTCCCAATGGGGCTATTCAAAGATATTCGGAGTAAAATGCTGACACCAGACGGGGCTGCATCTGAACAAGACTCAAGGAGATCACACACAAGGTACCATTCACCAGAAGAATGAATAACTCATATGTTTATTGTCACCACACAGGTCTTCAGAATCACACTGATCCACCATCAAAGACATTATTGAAAAAGAGACAAATATCCCCATAAAAACAACTTGAAACATCTCAGCACCCAACAGGTGTTTTGTATTCATGATTAGCCTTTTTCCTTTGTCTACCTGCAGCATCTATTAAACAGTTTATATTCTGGACTCTTATGGCTGCATGTCTCACTCAGTTATTCAGTGAGTAAAAGGTAGCACAATGATCTGGATTGTGAGACTGAACTCTGATAGTATTTTACATCACTCGGGAAGTACTTCTCTAAGAACCATTAGAGTACTATGGAGCGGTTTTGGTCCTGAAAGTCAAAATTTGAGAGCACAATAGTTGGAGAAATACAGAAATAGCTGTTCATACATGAAGCAAGGGCAGATGCGACCTCCTGGCCAAGTTGTCGACTTTAGACCCTGGGTGCCTGGAGTCTAATGTCCCATTCGAACAAACCAGTGTTATTCGGGGCCAACAATCACATATGCCTATGCAGTGGTCTTGGCAGCAGCAATAAATCATAAATATTTGTGGTTTATAAATAAATGCCTAGGTGTTAAGCCTCAAAGCACCCATCGTAGCCAGAGGTGTTATAAATGCCTCAGCCCTAACTTCATATGCATTTTATTCACTTTTTATATTATATTTGTAAAAGGCCCTAAACAATAAATGTGATGGAAGCCAACAAGACCTGAACCAGTGACCTCTTTCTTTAGCACCTACCAGGTATTCCAGAGTGCGGCCAATGTCCAAAATGGACTTCACGCCTGCGGACACCACAGCGACAGGACTCCGGCCCAGTTCAGTGAGGTCCGCACTGACGTCCATGCCTGCAGAGTACACAAAACACAAGTGTGGCGGTGAGCTGCAGATGGACCACTTCTCATCTAGGATCCAAGGGGCCTAGACGCAATGGCATTTTGGGGTAAGTAAAGCACCCTTTAACACGCTCCTACATAGCTTTGCGACTTGGCCCCCAAACATCTAAAGTGGAAATACAATGGTCATCTGCTTTTAGTACACACAGAGAGGATTGAGTCCTCTTTGCACTCCTACTAAGATGCAGTTGGGTATTTGGGGACCGATTCAAGAAGGCATGAAAGAGTACGTAAGAGAGTACTCCTGTAGTACTATTTCCTGTACTCTGAAATACATATATCAGTTTAGACTATGCTGTACACAGTGAATAAAAGTAGGAGGCGGAAAGAAGAAATAAGCAGACTCCAAATGGAATGAGGAGGAATAACGTAGGATAGAGGAAGTGTAAGCAGGAGGAAAGAGCTCAATATCACAAGGTAATAATAGCCTGTGTTTTTTTATGGTAAGCAGCCATGACAACGCGGGCTTTACCCCGCGCTGCCATTACGACGCTGCTTTTACAACGCAAGTCATTACAATGACTTGCGCTGGAGGGCGCTGTTGGGAAAGGAATAGTTTAATTTTCTATTCCAACACCTTCCCTACTGTAACGTGGGCTGGAGTTGGAATAGAAAATTAAACTATTCCACTATCCAGCGCCTACTGCACAAGTCGTTGTAACGACTTGCGTTGTAAAAGCAGCGTCGTAATGGAGCGAGGGGTTAAAGCCCGCGTTGTCATGTCATACATCCGTTTTTTATGGCATGTCATACTACTATTCTGCTGTTTCTAGGAGCTGTCTTGAACATGTTACTATTACCAAATGTATAGTACACAATTTACCAACCTTCAGGAGGATGGAAGGAGGAGTCGACCTTGCTGGGATTCAAATTTGTGACCAGCCAATAATGCAGAGCAGGTTTCAGCCATCAGGATGGGGAGGAAGGACGGTGCAAAGTCTCACAGAAATGGAGATAAATCCAAGTACCTTTCCATGGCAAGAGGCGTTATGGTAGCGAGGAAGGAAGAGGAGTTGGCCTAACAGTGGGGGCGGTCGACCTCGAATCTGGGGAACTGGGTTCGAGTCTCGGCAATGACGCTGAACATCCTGTGATTCTGGACAAATCACTTAATCTCCCCTGCCTAACAAAAAATATGAATGTGTCCTCATGTAATGCAACTGGTGCTATGTAAAGCTCTCTGATACCAGATTCGGGTCAAGTTCGCGCTATATAAAACTCTGTTAAAAAAAAAAACAAGGAAGAGGGGTAAAACAGGTGTGGTACTTTATGTGCACAGAGAATGGTCAGAGAGTGAAGAGGATGAGCAGGAGGCTCAGAACGTTAGGGTGGACAGCTTGGGGCAAGGAAACCACTCCGGTGACCAGAAGTGGCATGATCAGAATTGAGTCCCATGCTATAGTCAACCAATTGAGCAATTTCCCACACCAGCAAGTAAGACCCAATACCTGTTACAGAGCACGCCAAATGTATTAACCCCTTGACAGTCAGGGTGCCCATGGCACCAGTGCCAGATAGTGTCTCTAGTTTTTTTGTAAGACCTTGGAGGGACACCCGCCTTAACCCTTGAGGCTTGTGCCCATGATGTGATTATGCATTCTGGGGAAATTCTTTTTATGTCAATCGCATACATAGGTCAGTAGGGCATCAAGGATTAAAATGCATTGAAATACTCCCATAGTGGTCTAAAGCTGAAGTGGAATTAGCTGGCAAAGATGGGGAGAAATGGTGGCGATGTTTGGGCAAATCCAAGCCTTCTCATCAGAAGTAAGTAGATTTAATCCATCCCAACAGGTGTACTACTGAGCAAAGGGAGCATCTACCTAAAACACTTATTCTTCTATACCTAAAGCTCTGTGGATTATTGGGGGCATTCATTCCCTGTTTCCAGCATGGAAATGCATGTAGTCCTGCTGTCACCAGCAGTACATTTGCATATGTTTTCTTGGAAGGTAAACTAGCACTAATCATTGGTGATTGCCCACAGGACAGGAGTTTGCGAGTGTTTATCAACATTTGCAGGTAGATCCACCTAGGAATGCCCACAAACCAAACCACATCCCAAAAGTTGTGAGCAGCTGTATTTAATTATTTCAAGATCTAAATTGCAAAGTTAAAAATCTGCCATTGAACTCAATGAGATTCAACAATAATAGTTTACTGCCTGTGTTCATATAAGCCTGTGAAAATTGCCATTCTCAAGGAGGTGAATAGACAAAGAAGAAAGCCCATTTGCCCAGAGGATGAACAACCATCTCTATAGGAGAAACACAGCTCATGTACAAGAGGTTTTTCTCCAACTACACAAATTCCCATTCCTTCAAATGACTACCATGTTTCTCCTAGGTGAGTTCTCAGTTTTCCAGTACATGACTGTCTTTCTCGCAAAGCAATTACTGTTTATTTCCTTCGATGGTCTGTGTCCATTCAAAGGCATGCTTAAAGGTGCAGATATGTGCCTGTTCATTGCTATGAGTCAACCTCCATCTCGGACCTCAAAAACAGTTTTGGGGAGCCGGGAGATTGGTGATAATGCTCCATCCACAAAGAGAATATTGTGCTGCTGAATTTCATCCACAGGCCAACTAACTTTCACTTCACTATCAAGTAACTCTCCCTCTTTTATCAAGTGGCTCTCCATCACCATCAAATGATTAGCCCACCTCCATTCATTCCTATGTTAGCATCCCACGCTAGAGCCTTGCACAAGCACTTGACTTGACATCACACAGAAATGCACCTATTCCTAGAAGAATCCTCTCCATATTCTCTCTCAATTTCCCTTACAGTTTCTTTTGTGAATGTGTCAGTTCCTTCACCAGAAAAAGAGTATATTCACCTAGCAGGTGATCGCCTCCCAGCAAACGTCCCCTGCCACCAAACTGCTCTTTGCCTTCCCCAGAAAGGAAATCTGTAATCATATTGCCCCATAGACGTGTCCTCTAAGCCTGGGTGTGACATTCTGATCAGTTTGCGGAGCTTTTCCCAGTCATCGCAGTGCGCAGAGTTCTGAAAAACTCACCGGATGGGAGTTTTTTCCCTTCTGTGTGCTCGCCAATGTAAAGTTGCCGAGCAAGAGCAAGGAAAATCTTACTCCAGACCACCTCCCACCGACATTTCTCTACGCGGGTGGTCGCATATGGTCGCTACCGCTCACGTTAATAAACCTTCAGTTCATATTGAGGAAGCTGCCGCTCGAGTAGAAACTCTACTCAAGTGGCAGAAAGAAGCAGCACCCTCTTGTGCTGCATGTGGTGCCGTTCCTGCTGATTTTACAGAGCAGGACATACACCCGGCGTGAAAAATCAGTGTGAACGGCATGACGTAACACATTCTGCCACTTGCGGAACTCTGCGTAGCGAGGTGGAGTTTTCACCCAGGTCTAGTTTCCTCCTCAGCATGTGGCAATCCAGACTCTAAAAAAGTCAACCTGACTTTTTCCAACAGCTTGTTTTTTTCTGCAGTCTTAACACCTGTCTCACTCCTTTCACAGTGTTCTACCCTCCCCAATAAGTGCATCCACATCGAGCAAGTAAGACTCCATCCTCATGTCATAGATAGTCAGAAATTGGATTGAGAGAATGTTAAAGAGAGGAATATTGTTTTGACGGTCAGCTACATGAAAGAAGGGCAAAAACAGCTCTTACTTGTCGCCGCACCACGATGGACTCCTCCAATTCCGCCTGTCACAAAGATGTTGATTCCAGCTTTGTGTGCAGCTATGATTGTCCCCGATACGGTGGTCCCTCCAGAAAGGCGCTGTTGGGGAAATAAAGCAGAACCAGCAGATTGATAAATTCCTGCATCCATAAGGTTTGTTGATGTCAACAGCCAGCTTACAAAGACCCACACCTTCTATAGGTTACCACTGGACAAGTTGGAGCATGGTCCTCGTGGCAGATATACAAATCACAGACAAAACCTTGTACCAGTATATTCACCAGTACAGGCTTGCACATCAAAAGAAAGATATTAACATATATATGTATGAATGCTGAACACCTTTCTAATGTAATGCTGAAAGTTTTGATTAAATATGCATAGTGGGAACAAAATGAGATCATGGAAGAAATTGCCACCTTAATGCTGGAATTACAACAACTTGAAAGTAAAGAATCCTTGGTAAAATTTTATAAGGGAAATTATTAAAAGAGTGAATAAGTTAGAAGAGATATCAAAATCAAGAAACAGAGGGAGTTTAGAGAGATCAAAAAAGATTGTCAAATGGGGATGGTATTCACTTTTAGTAGAAAATATGATACCTTGAACAAGGACAAGAGAATGCTACAGAATAAGGCTCAATCAGATAAAGAACACGTGAGCATGGGTAGTGAATCTAACAGTGAATACAGTGAGAGCAATCTATCGGAAGAAGGAGCCACATGGCAGTTGGATTAAAGATCTATCAAAAGTCAAAATATTTGGGAGGAATTCAGATTAATAAACCAGGAGAAATATCTATAACAATGGCAAAAAGACAGGGGGAAAAGGAGAGGAGGCAGAGGGAGAGGTAAAGGCACAGGCAGCAGAAAACAGGAAGAGGAAGGCACAACAAAAAACATGCCCCAATGGGAACAACATCGGGACAGCAATGGACAAAACCACCAATGTGGTCAATTTCTCTTATCGAACATTAACCAGAACTAATTAAAAGTATTGAAATTAGGTTTATATTTCTGTCCCACGAACACATTCAATTATGCTCAGAAAAGCATTGATCTTTATTATTCAAATTACACAACTGGTACACATAAGGGGTGATTATCCCACCTCAAAGACTCGGGTAGGCAGCACAAGCAATCTTAGCATCAGTGATGTTGATGTATTGATTACTTTAACACAATTGGACCAGGAGAGTGCGAACACAGGGGATACATTCTTCAATTTAGCATGTATGGGTATCAATTTGGATCAGAGTTGTCTTAATGAATTTAAGGCCAATTCGTCTTTCATTTCTACCATTTCCCATTATGCTATCGATACTTTTGAAAAAGTTGAGGTACAAGACTTCAAGAAATTGTCTTAAACAAGTAAATGGCAAGGTGACAACCTGACTCAGAGTGAAAGACAGGCTATTAGGAACCTACAGACAGATGCCAGTAATGTTATCAGGCCATTAGATAAAGGTGGCAATTTGGCCATCTTATCCAAAGATATGTATCTGAAGGAAGGTTACAACCAATTGAACAACAAAAAGTGTTGAGATGGTACAAAATAATGTGATACCATGACAAACTAATTAAGTGGAGAGAGCGTGGGCTTATTGAATTGGAGGAATCCACATTTCTGTATGGCGAAAACCCTAAAATTCCCCTTTTCTATCTGCTCCCTAAGATTCATAAGGATGCTATCAACCTCCGAGGTAGGCCAATACATTCCTCTAGGAAGTGTCTGTTGAGAATACTTCAAAGTATATTGATTATTTCCGTCATCTGTTTGACACTGCTTTAACCATTAACCATCTTACATTGAGGACAGTCGAGATCTTCTCGCCTGTATCGATGACATATATTGTGAGGATGATCATTTGTTGCTTAGCCTAGATGTAGGCAGTCTACATATTAGCATTAGCCAGGAAGATGGGATTCATGCATGCAGGCTTTTCCTTTCCTTGAGATCTGTGTAATTTCTTTTCCATACTGAAATGATTGTAGAAATGATTTGGTTTTGCCTGTATAACAATTTCTTTGTGTTTGCTGACAAGTATTTTAGGCCTGTCCAGGGCATTGCGATGGGCGCTTGTTTCGCCCCAAGTTTTGCCAACCTCTTTTTGGATTGGTGGGAAGAACATTTGGTCAGTGCCCTGGAATAATTTAATTCTCACATGGTCACTTGGATACGATAGATTGATGATTTATTTGTGGTGAGGAAATGCAGCAACTTCGAAGCCACGAAATTTGTGGAGAAGCTTTGTGTAGAAGCTCAATGCCAATAACTTGAATCACAAATTCACTAGCCACACAAGTAAAGCAGATATTGAGTTCTTAAACCAGTAGAGGTAGAAAACAACAGGCTAACTACTAGATTGTTCAGAAAGGCCATGGCAGTCAACACTCTTACATGCCCAGAGTAGTCACCCCAGGGAACTTATATACAGCATTCCATATGGTTAACTCTTACAGGCCTGTTGGAATTGTAGCATGGAAGAAGCTTCCAAACAGGAATGCAACAACATGCTAGCAAAATTTAAAGAGAGGGGTTACCCGGGTACAGCAGGTTCACAGCAAAGAATTGCTAATCTCCAGGCCAGTCACCTCAGCCTCAAATTCAAGTACCTTGAGATTCATCACTATCTACAACCATAAGGCCAGGAATGTGCGACATATTCTAGGGAAGCACTTGCAAATTCTGATGAGTGACGATAGTTTGGTTGTTGAAGATTATCCTTGAGTGACATATGGAAGAGGGAGGGACTTGAAAGATAGACTCAGCAAGACTGCAATCAGTACCATCTGTCCCTCACAGAATACTAGAGTGGGTTTCTTCATATATAAACACTGCAAAGCTTGCAAAAATAACACAAGCATCAGCAAGTACTATTCACCTCTCCGGGGTGTGAAGAGAACCACTGACACACATCTTACTTGCATTTATATGTTGTGGTTTATGTTTTATTCTGCGCTAGTGAGTAATTTATGTGGGCAGGACGATTCACCCAGTAAAAAAAAAATTGGAAAATCTTTGATTCATTAATCATGATGATAAACACTATCCTGTGGCTAAACATTTATGCTAATGACAGACTATTATACACAAAAAGAGGGGGTGAAAAAACACATTTGTTCAGACGTCTGAAATCCAGGTACATCCTTGAACTAGATAGTAAAGCCCCTATTAGGTTGAACATTGATGGGGAACTGAATGTCCAATTACGTAGAATTCTTTGCTGATATTTTTTTCTGCTTGTACGGTATTGTTTAATTGATGACCTGCTGTTCCTTCCTTCTTATATTGCTTGTGCAAGTGTGTTTTTATAATGTGTAGAATCATTTTTTTCATGTTACGCAGGGCTAGTGGAATTGGTGAAAATAAGGGCAGAGTTTATTCTAAAGCTAAGGAAAAGATTTCTTTACTTCATTTTTGTTTTTGCTTCCTGTATTCAATTTGGGTTTAAATTTGCATTACAATATGGGGTTATATCTTATTGTAAGTTATGTTGATGGACCTGGTCCACTGAGGCATAATTTGCAGATTAAGTATATATTTCTATGGTCATTGGCCAATACATACAGTCCTCTGATGCTCATTTTGAACAAGTAGGTATTATTTTCTGTCGTAATATGACACTGATATATGAATTTTATATTTTTGTTTTCGTTTTTATCCCTGGTTTTCTATTTACGTATTGTTTTCTGCAATTACATTTACTAGATTTTAGTATTCACACATCTGAGGCAACCGGTAAAATGCAAGGGAGATGGACAGATTGATAGACAATTTATTTTACTTTAGAAAGAGTATGTTGCTTTAATTTAGAAATTATGATTTATGTACTGTATCTTAATATTAATCATTATTTTGAATAACCAATAGGGTTTCATGCTGGAATGCCTGTGGCCTCCCAACTTATGCCTTGGTGCTACTACATTGGGTCTACTTACAAAATAGCCGCCATTTATGCATTTTGTTTTTGAAGTTTTACACTGGAGCGATTTGGGGATACTCATGACAGGACATTTGAGATATCATCAGTGATGTCATGAGTGATGTCACTGACCATATCATGAATGATGTTATATGTGACGTCATCAGCAGTGCATTGCGGGCGCGCAAGTTATAGTTAGCTAACCTAACTATAACGGAGGAATTTCAAAGGTTTTGTATGAGAGAAATGTTCAGCTAACTATAACGTGTGAAAATTAGGGTTTTTCAATGAATTTGCATGGTTTTTTAAATGCTAATTCCTAACTATAATGTGTGTGAAACCTATGGTTTTTTCAGTGAATTTCAAAGGTTTTGTAAAAGATAAATTATAAATGTAATATTTATTATGTCTTTCTTTTTACACTAATTTCTTATATTTTTAATATAAATATTTATATGTATTTAATTTTTTTAGATTATATTTCATATTCTTATTATAAAATAATAACAAAACTAAATTGCAAAGTAATTTTTGGATTATTTATTGCTTGACTTCGGTTGCAAGTATAACACAACTCCAGCAATGCTCTGGGGCCCTATGCTCACAAAGCTGTATCAATCCTTACACCTGCTTCAAACATGTGCAAGGTTTTGACGCAGCTTAAGCTCATAAGTGACTGAATGAAATGTTATACATTTCACTCAGTCACTTTTAGGAGGTGTTGCTGCACCCCCTTCTGCACAGGAAAGCCTCTTCTGGCGCAGGACTTTACAATTTAATGCACCCTCCAGATGCGTTACATTGTTAATAGCACACACCATGGCACATCTTTTGCACCACCGCTGTGTCACAAAAATGACGCAACGGCTGTGTAAAAGAGGCACAAGGGGATTGTAAATCCGCCCCTAACACATACAAATTCACCCAGGCAGTTTCACCAGCAGCGCAAATTGAAGCATAGACTTCTAACATATACGCAGGGCTAGTGTACATATGTTACATTCAAGTGCTTCGCACATACTACAGTATACTATAGGTAAACACCTTATAGATTTATGCTGTAGCACTTCCTTATAGCTCTGCACTTTCACATTCTCCATACACTAGTAATATATTCATTCATTCATTTATGAACTACACATTCATTCTGACAAACTTTTACACACTAACATAGAAATATAGTTCTTTCTTTGACCAGTGAAGGTAGTTCTAAAAACTGTTTTTTTTGTTTTGCATTTTTTTTGTGTTTTCTCAACAAATTCCAACCGGAACAAAAGAATGAAAAAAAGAACAACTAATGTCGAGGACAGCAATGATCCTGTATCCAGCATTTTATCAGGTCGATAGACTGTTCCCCATAACACAAACGTTTATCGCAATAAATGCAAAGAAATTTAACTTTAGTAAAGTCAGAATCAATATGTGGGTGTGGACTGCTTGCTGAAAATACTGCTGCAGATGATGTGTTTGGTGTAGCAGCAGGTGGGTTCTCGTGCAACCTCTGTCTTTCAGCTCGAGCAAAGTTCTTGGGGCGCAAGTTCTTCATGTGTCGCACCATATTTGCTGTGCCAAAGGAGTATTTTTTACATGGATCACCCCTTGAAAGAGTTGTTTGGCAAATTTTACAGATTAATTTTGCAGCATTAACCTTTTTTTGACTTTCTGGAAAAGTGAAAAACTTCCAAATTAGAGCTTCTTTGGAGCCTCTTCAGGAATTAAATATTCCTCGGAAGAACTGCTGGAAGATGACTCCATTGCTCTTATTATGGTGATCTTCCTTCTATTTGAGAAGATTCTCACAACAAATGCCTCTTCCTAGAAAGTCAAAGTCGAATAAATATAATGGGACGGAACTTTCAACACTCGCAATAGGAAAAGTTACGAACCAATCAAATCTCTACTTTTAAAGTCACATGGCTTTGCGTACGCTTATGATGCGCTTGCACAGCTCTTTCTATACGAGTACGCATGATCATCTCCCACGATTTGTGTAATTCTTTTTAAAAGTAATATAGGATTATTAAAAGTATTTTTAAAAAATCATAGTTATCCCAAATGTCTGTCCTTAGTATCTACATTAAATACATACATGTTTTAAACCAAGTTGAAACATTGCCCCCTTTCGCGTACAGAACGCTGTACATGACGTCACACCGAAGCTTTAATGTGACGTGTAACGTCAAAGCATATTCGTACCATATGCGCGGGTACACACTGAGTTCGATAAGCAGTACAAACTATGGTGCGATCACCCTCTCAGTGACAAATCAGAGCTCAGGGCACGCTAAGGACAATGATTAGAAGTGCTGACTCATTGCAGATCCGATTCTGGGCCTGCCTCTGCGCACATGATAAGACCGCCCCCATCTCTCTCTGTTGTTGATTGTTGGTGCACACACTCATACTTGCACATGCGCGGTGCACACCCGCCCATACTACCCACATCCCACCACCAAGCATGCTTGCTATCATTTAGCCTGGAAACCAATACATTAGCCAATGTGATGTCCCCCAGGGCCATCATTCTTATAGACCGTGAAAACGCTACCAATGACGGCATTGGGCTTGGTTTGGTCAGCCCCCGCGGTTCCCATATAATGCGGGCACTGACATGAGCACGCTCTCTTTTGCCTGCCTCTGCTGCGATGACAGACAGACTGTCGAAAACACCCCAAACTCAGCAAAACCGCAACCTTTCAAGACACGACAAAAGACGACAGAAACAAAGGTAAGAGAAGGCGTCACAACATCAGCCTCCACTGTAAATTGTATATGCATAATACTATTTTTTTATCCTTCATATGGCTTTCCTACCCCTCAATGGTTTTAAATTGTACTTACATAATTGAAATATTTCTTTATAAGTCACGAGGTCCTATACACCTCTAATCCTAAAAATTGTGCATGCATACATTTCTGTGTCGTATTTCTGTACTACGCCATGTGCTTAGGCCTCTATTATTATTAATTGTGCGTCCATGATAGCATTTTTTTTTCTGCGTCACGAGGCCGTCCCAGGCCTTTATTAACTTATTGATCTTCCTTTGTTTGCTGGAGCTGCAACAGTCCTAACTACGGAATATTAAGAACCCACATTAAAATTCACTTTTGATAGTAGTTACGCAACTCAGTTTACCATGACTAATCAAAACGTCCTTTTGTTTCCTTCAGCCAACATCCTTCAGAAGCAACCACGGCCTATCGAGCAACAGCAACGGAATTCTCTGCAACTTATTGAAAATACTTTGACGTATAGAAGCAGAGTTCAAGTCGAGTGATGAACTCCGGTGTCCGCACTCTTTATACAAGGTAAGCACAGCAGCCTATATATACCATGCCTTCATAGCAATGCATTAGAAATAAGTCGCCATAACGGGCGTCAGTAACGCAGTAGGCACTTCCATATAGACACCACTTGAACGCAGCACTATAACAAGTAAAATGTACCAGGTACACTGCACTCGTAAAACTGTAGTGTAACTTTTATTTATGAAAGGAGAGAGGGCCATGTTATCAAACCTTGGCAACAGAATTATCGCCACTTTATCGGCAGGAAAGTGGCGATGATGGGTTTGATAATATACTCTATGGAATTCCAATCGAAGCTCATGTTAGATGTGAAGGACATGTGACATGAGCTTCGATTGGAATTCCATAGAATATATTATCAAACCCATTATCGCCACTTTAGCGACATTTTCCTGCCGATAAAGTGGCAATAATTTTTGTCGCCAAAGGCTTGATATTATGGCCCAGAGTGCGTAGTGTACAGCAGCTTCTCTGTAAAATGTATAATTACCTCCGAGCAGTGACAACAGATAGGTTACAACAGTCTGACAAACAGATCATCAACTTTATTACGCCACTTTTGAGTCACTTTTAACATGGGTAAAGGGATGCAAAGAGCTAGTAAATCCACGTCTGGTTCAACAAAAAATCTCAACTCCAGACTCTGCGACACAGTTTTAATGTTGTTTTCTCTCTCTCTCACTCTCTGTGACATAATTTCTCTATCTCTCTTAAACTTAGACACTGCTGTCTACTTGGACGTGTAGAAGATCAGCACACCTGAAGTTGTCAACTCCACTTCCTAATGTGTTTGGCGCAAAGTTTACACAACAGTAAGCACAGAGGCCTAGATCTACAAATCCTTCATAGGAATCCATTAGAAATAATTTGGCATAAGGGGCATCAGTAACGCAGTAGGCACTTTGATATAGACACCACTTGAACGCGGCACTACAAAAAGTAAAATGTACCAGGTACACTGCACTCGTAAAACTGTAGTGTTAGCTTTATTTGTGAAATGAGAGAGGTCCATATTATCAACCCTTGGCGACAAAATATCGCCACTTTATCGGCAGCAAACTGCCGCTAAAGTGGCCATAATAGGTTTGATAATATGCTCTATGGAATTCCTATCGAAGCTCATGTTAGATGTGAAGGACATCTGACATGAGCTTCGATTGGAATTCCATAGAACATATTGTCAAACCCATTATCGCCACTTTAGCGACACTTTCCTGCCGATAAAGTGGCAATAATTTTTGTCGCCAAAGGCTTGATATTATGGCCCAGAGTGGGTAGTGTACAGCAGCTTCTCTGTAAAATTTATAATTACCTCCCAGCAGTGACAACAGATAGGTTACAACAGTCTGACAAACAGATCATCAACCTTACTACGCCACTTTTGAGTCACTTTTAACATGGGTAAAGTGATGCAAGGAGCTAGTAAATCTACGTCTGGTTCAACAAAAAATCTCAACTCCAGACTCTGCGACACAGTTTTAATGTTGTTTTCACTCTCTCTCCCTCTCTTTGACATCATTTCTCTATCTCTCTTAAACTTAGAAACTGCTGTCTACTTGGACGTGTAGAAGATCAGCCCACCTGAAGTGGTCAACTCCACTTCCTAATGTGTGTACGCCACTTTTGAGTCACTTTTAACATGGGTAAAGGGATGCAAAGAGCTAGTAAATCCACGTCTGGTTCAACAAAAAATCTCAACTCCAGACTCTGCGACACAGTTTTAATGTTGTTTTCTCTCTCTCTCACTCTCTGTGACATCATTTCTCTATCTCTCTTAAACTTAGACACTCCTGTCTACTTGGACGTGTAGAAGATCAGCCCACCTGAAGTTGTCCATCCTAGTGGCTGCAGTGTTTGGCCGCAAGCTTTATACAACGGTAAGCACAGAGGACTAGATCTACAAATCATTCATAGGAATGCATTAGAAATAAGTCGCCATAACGGGCGTCAGTAACGCAATAGACACTTCCATATAGACACCCCTTGAACGCGGCACTATAACAGAACAGGAATGTACGAGTCACACTGCACATGTAAAACTGTAGAGTTACCACAACTTGTAATGCTTCAGCTCATTTACTCACATCTACATAATTCTAAACTCTAATTTTCTTTTTTCTTTTGCAGATTACCAATCGGACACCTTTTGGAATCCATTTCACAGTTTCTTTATAACATTGTTTAACTTATTTTGCCAGTTCTAATATAGTTATAATTGAGTTTAGTTTATATTTATTGTTTAATAAAAGTTAATTGAGTTTCGTTTATATTTATTGTTTAATAATAGTTAATTACAAAAAACGGCATACTTCTTTTATTTTGTGGGGGAGGGGTATGACGGTCCACAATAAAAATAATGTTGGAATACTATAGTAAGATATTCAAGACTAGGATTGAAAACTACTGAGTTCTAACGAACTGATATAATAAATACAATGGTGAGAAACTACTAAGATGGCAGTGGACGGAGTACGTAATCAACGTTTGGCGCCTTGGCACTACCTTTCAAATACATATATAAAAAATATGACTATTAATACTGTACAAAAGTACAGCACCGGATGAATCACATGAACCAGGAAAAGAATGCGACAGATTTACTAACTGATATAAACAAAGGTTTGCTTGTTGAACTTGAAGAAAAAAATGTGAACTTCGAAACGACGCTGAGCATGCGAAGAGAGTACAACTGCTACACCAAAAAAAAAGGAAAGCTTTACATATGAAAGGCGATACATTATCGCCGGTTTTATCGATAGGAAACTGCCGATAAAGCAGTGATAATGTGCTTGATAACAGGCCCTTGTAACTTCCCATAGCAGCCCAGGTTCTGATCCTAACCTAGGCTGCAATGGTTATTCACAAGTACATATTATCAAGCCCATTATCTCCGCTTTATCGGCAGTTTCCTGCCAATAAATGCGATGATAATGTGTCGCCGTTTGTTGACAATATAGACCATTGCTCTTTTTTTTCACCAGTAAACTTAGATGCATATTATCAAGGACAGGTGTTAAAATTATCGCAGTTTTATTGGCAAGAAAAAGCTGATAAAACAGCGATAATGAGCTTCATAATACGGCCTTGTTATTTGCCATAGAACCCCATGTTAGCACCAGAACATACGCTTCTATGGGAATTCATAAGGACGTATTATCAAGCCCACCCTCCCAACATTAATTAAAAAACTCCAGACAATGCACGTACCCGAAGCTGGAAGGTCATTTTACATATCACTGCCCCAGAAAGGTGGCGTTCCCCGCGACGTGTACAGGGAGAGAGACCTCAAAACATTTCTTTTTTTTTTAAAAAGACCCTAGGTGTGCCGCTCACAGAGACTGCGGGGAGTAGGACCGTAACCCCCCCTGCATACTTCAAAATAAAACCAGAGGAGTGCCGTTCCCCAGTGCTCGGGGCACCTTACAAGCCCCCATTACGCAGAAAAATTGCCCCCGTAATTTACCCCCCGGGACCTAATGAATAAAACGGACTTCTACTTTTTTTTTCACCTTTTCCACCACGTACAAGTACTGCACGAGTACCCCGCCATTTTTTATTTAAATAAAAATTGAGCCTAAAGATCCATGTACCACCCCCTGACCAAGACTATAGGCTCAGAATGTTTCTACCCTGCCCCCTTTCCTTATTTCTCAACTTTGTTTTACTGTTTTCTTGTGACTCTGCGCTTCCGACAAACAACATGGCTGCCAATACTTCCTAGTTTGGAGTATTGACAGCCAATCAGCATGCAGCTCCTGCTCGTAATTGTAGGTATTTACATATGCGCACGCTGCGATTTTTCTTTAAAAAAAATAAAATAAAAATAGAGCCTAAACATCCATATACGACCCCCTAAGCAAGCCTAATGGGTCAGAATATCTCTACCCTCCCCCCTTCCCTTATTTCTCAACTTTGTTTTACTGTTTTCTTGTGACTCGGTTCCAGCGAGGCACAAGATGGCCGCCATCACTTCCTGGTTTTGAGTGTTGACACACAGTTTACAGCCAATCAGCATGCAGCTCGCTCTCGTAATTGAACAGATTTCAGTACGCGTACTGAACTCCAACTCTAGATATCGCTATGATTTTACTTGCAATTTTCTCAGAAACTACTGAACGGATTTACACCATTTAACAAAAAGCACAATCTGTGAACAGAACTCTACCTCTCTGCCAAATTTCGTGTAATTCCGTTCAGCCGTTCGGGCTGTAGCCCTGGCTAAAGGTCCCTATGGAAAATTGCATGGGAAAAACACGTTTTGGGACCCCCCTTTTTTCTCAGCCCCCACTTGACGAATCACCCCTAAACTTTCAGGGAAGGAGCAGAACCAAGCAGGCCAATTTTTTAGAGAAATTCACGAAGATTCGTCCACCGGCGCCAAAGTTATCCCAAATAGAATGTTGTGGAATTCCTAGGGAAACTAGGTCCTAACTATAACTACCTACTGGCGACTGCCAGTAGGTAATATATATACCATTAAGTTAAAAAAGCAACACAAGTCAAGGGAGTTACATTCAATCCATAAATATATATTTTTGTTCACAAAAATCCAAAACATGAAGAATTGTGAAACATGTTTCTGTGGGAGTAAAAATATTGCCTTAGTGTAGCTCTAATGGCTGCAGCCATATTTAAGATCAATGTTAACCAATTCTACTAAGTTGTGCTCATCTCTAACATGTAAAGCCTCACTCCATTCCTGGCACAGGATATGTGGAATTCTTGATTATTTTGCTCAGCCCTGAAAATGTACATTTTTATAACAGTTTGAAAGTCGATTCAATTTCCCAAGATTTCAGTTTATGCACCTACACAGCTTCTTTGTTTCAGTTTTGTCACATGATCCTTTATTCCTGCCATGTCTATAAAAACATAATTATTTGTGATCTAATGTTTATGCTCATGGGGTGCCAGGAGATTCCCTAATCCAGTGGTTGTTAACCTTTGGACTTCTGTGGAGCCCCACTTATGCATCACTGTAAAGCGGGCACCCCCACTGAATCATTATTGGAATCCTGGGACCACCACTGAATCATTACTGGAAACCAGGGACCCTTGCTTAGACATTTTAATGATTTGAACCACAAAAAATACAGATACAAGCATTCATCAAATTTTAATGGGAAGGTTGAAGCTTTTATAAATACAAGTGAGGCCACTCATCAGCCACTGTATATTCTGTTTGATGCACTTAAACTGCTCCCACAAATTGATCTGAGGACACAAACTAATTTCAAATTACTTCACATTTACAGATTATTTACATTTCTCAATTTTATATTTCGACTGTGCTTAATTTGAGCCACCACATATCTCCTCTTGTTTATAAAAAATAAAAAATAAACATTATACTACATAGTGATAAAATCATTAAATTTCTTAGGTAACATTTTTCTTCTGACACTCCTCCGAACTATTGGCAGATACACATTGCGTACTTTTTTTGCATTAGTATAAGAATGACTCGTAGATTTGGCCAAACAAGAGATGTCCCACCACTGTCCTTTACTCAACATCACCGCATGGCCTTTAATCTTATCAATACAAACAGGATCCCTGTATTTTGAAGATCCCTTTTGCAACAACAGAGGTTCCTTGACATGCACCCATTCGCCAACAGAAAAAGTCACATCCCTTCTTCTTTTACACTGATCAGAATCTTTTTCACATCTTTTACGATTAAATAGATCACTCGCTGACTTCGCTCTACAAGACTCTTCTGAGACATTGCAACTATCCCCAAGGCTTTGTTTTTCCAAAAAGGATTCAAAGTTGAAACTTACTTTCCTGCCTCTCATCAACTCAAATGGAATAGAACCAGAAATTGAATGAGGTGTGGTCCTATAAGCCCAAACAACATCTCTTACCACAGTTTCACAATCCATTCTGTACTTAACAGCACTCTGGATGCACTCAACCAGAACACGGTTGAATCTTTCAACCTTTCCATTGGCCTGAGGATGATAAAGCGGGGTACGCAAATGTTTCACACCTGTTTTGGCTAAAAATTCCTGCATGCTAGATGAAGTAAATTGAACACCATTATCTGATAACAATTCCTCAGGTGTACCTTCTCCACTAAACACATCTTGCAGAAAATGAATAACTGATCTAGTATTAGGCTCAGACACACCCCTAACTTCCACCCATCTAGAGAGATGATCCAACAACACAATAAAATATTTCATATTATTGGGTAACACATGAAAAGCCCAATAAAATCAATGGCTACTCTTTGCCACACTTGGTCCGGACAAGAAACAGGACCAGGCACAGGGGAACCCGCGGTGAGATGTTTGTCACTATAAGCACATTGTACACATTCTCCGACTAAAACCTCTACTTCTCGATCAATGCTGGGCCACCAAAAATCATTGCAAATTTTACGCTTAGTGGCAGTCATACCTAAATGACCCAAATGAGCAGTTTCAAGAATTTTGAGTCGAAAACATTTTGGAGGAATTAATCTCCCACCCCTGACCAGTAAATTATTCTCAATTGAAAGTGTATCAGCTATTTTGCAATATGGCTGTAAATCCACAATAATGGATTTTTCTTTGGGCCAACCAGTAACAACCAATTCCATGACCTTTTTCAGTTCATCCGATTTTAATGCATCCAAAACATTGATACCTTTAAAGGCTACATACACCTTGCCATGTATAGTTTTGGTCTCAAATTTGATTTTGGCCCAGAAAAATCCACTCAATTCGATTCTGCTCCCTTCAAATGCAGTAGTAATAACATCAGGGGGTAATAAGACCTTGTCGGACCAAGACTCTTTGTGTTTGTTGATAGAAATATTGGTAATTCTAGCTCCCGAATCAATAAGTAGTGGAATGCCACAACCAACAATTTCAAAGTGTACTAAAGGATCATTTATCTTTTCACTGGACTGAACGTTGTTGATTTCAACACAATCAACACATAACAAAATTTCTTCAACTTTCTTCTCAACAATGGCTTGATCATCTTGCCCACAGCACTCTTGAACATATCTTATAGGAAATCGTTTGCCACCTCTGCACACTATACCAAAATGTCTGATATTTTTACACTTAAAACACTCTTGTGAAACTGCGGAACAGTTCTTAAAATTAGACACATGGGAAGGTGATCCACATCTAAATCATTGTATTCTAGGTAAACTTCGTGCATAGATGTTGATTCTACCACCTCTGAAAATAGAGTTACCAGAGTTTGCACTTTTAGAATTGTAAAAATTGGATTTGGTGTCTGAATTAACAACAACTATGCCAGTAGAAGGCTTGGGATTCTCCAACTGTATAGCATCAAGTTGTGAACTCTCAATGCTTTTCGCTATATCAATAGCTTCATCTAAAGATGGAATTTTGCGAGACAAAAGTTTTTGTTGAATTTTCTTTGAATAACATCTGGAAACAATTTGGTCTCTAATAAGTTGAGATGTGAAATTCTCAAAATCACAATAACCAGCCAACACTATAAGAGCAGTAACATATGAATCAATGGATCATTAGGGGCTTGAACCCGTGTGAAAAATGTGTGCCTATTAACTACTAAATTGATTTTGCTTTCAAAGTAAGTGCTTAGTTGTTTTACCGCTATTTGAAATTCATTATTGTCTCCACTATCACTGCCAGTGTACTGAGGTAAATGATCAAACACGGTTTGTCCCTCCTCACCTAGATAATAATACAAAAGACTGCGTTTTCTATCCGGTTTAAACTTCAAACCATCAATTGCACCTAGATATGCATTAAAAGATCTGTACCATAACCTCCATTTCAAAGGAGGTTCACCTGGATCTTGTAAAAATGGGTTAGGAGTAGTAACAGTCTGCATAATGACACTGAAATAAATAAATTAGCAAGAAGAAGAAAATGTGAAATATAAAATGGAAAAATAATCAAGAAAAGAGGAGGCCAAGACAAAAAGAGAAAGAACAAAAAAATAAATGGAAGAAAGAAATGATTTTTAAATAAAATCCAATAGAAACATAACATGCATTCCCATGACTAATAAAGTTATTCTCTTCGTTTTTTATGCAATAACAACAAGTGTTCACATGGAGTGCTGTGAAACAGAAACACAATGTACACCACTGCAGGAAACCACAGTAGAATTCGATGGAAGGAATTGCACCACAGTAGAACTCGATCGAAGGAAGTGCTCAGGAAAACATCCAAAGTCATCAGAAAGATGTAGTGTGTCTGTGAAGAATGCTTCAAGAAGTGGGGATTATAAATCAGTGTGAAGTAGAGCAATCAACAGGCGATGAAACAGGTGAGTCAATACATACAATATTTAAAAGCACAAATCTCGAATCTGGCGCTGTGTTACTGAGAAGCTAGATAACAAAGCAGGAAGAGACTGTTTAAAAATAAAAATGATTTAAGTTGAAGGCACCGTGAGCCAAAACCCACTCCAGTGGTGCGGAAGCGAAAACAATTGATCCGTAGCAGATGGCACCGCGAACAACCATACGCTTGAGGGTATGCGGAGATAGAAAGCGTCAGAGTTGGAACACCAATAGTCGCGAGCAAGGGAAGGCTCAAGCGAATGCGGCGCGAGAGGTAGCGTGCACACGGGAAGAAAAATAAATAAATTGACCTATTATTTGTATTGAAATGGAAACAAAAAAGACATCCAAACCGGAACTCTGGGCCCTCAGTAAAAAAAAAATTAATACCTGGAGCAGTGAAAGTTTCTGGAGTTAAAATGAAGCAGCTTGAGGTATTCACACGCAAAGAAGCATCTCCATAAAGTAGTCAAGGTGAACAGAACGACCCCAAGCTTGTCACCAATTGTAAAGATTGGACAAGGACAAATGGGAAGTCTTTTCTTGAAGTTTATTGAGCTCGAAGTAACAGTCCTGAGGGCCCAGGATATCATCTTCAACTTTCATGTATAGCAAATACAAACAAAGATAGAACTACTATGACATAGGTCACAGAACCAATGAAAGACTTGATTCTAACCTCCAACATATAATAGAGGGAACAATAAGAAACATAAATGAAATGAAGAAGAAAGAGAATGCACAACACCACAAGAATCTACTTGTTTTATTTCCTCTGAATGTTCAATGTACTAATTGTCATAAGAATACTCTGTTTTGTTGCCTCTCTTTTGTGTTCTAATTATTTAATTAATGCCCAATTGATAGCTGGCCATCAGAGGTGGGCAACAGTGTTTCAAATTGTAGTTAATAACACATATGGTAGTTGTGTAAACGGGTCCCTAGCTGCCAATACTTGTTCAAATTCCCTTCTAGACACTGCTTACCTCACCAAGTTGAGTCGTTTTCCAATCACAGGGCCTAATTCACAGAATGAACTTAAGACTCAATCCTAAACTTACTACTATTTTGGTATTCACAGAATGCACTTACTACTTTTGGCATTCACAGAATGAACTTACTACTTTTGGTATTCACAGAAGTTAGGATTTTGTCCTAAGTTAGTCTTAAGACAGACTTAAGACAAAATACTAACTTAAGTCTGTCTTAAGTCTGTCTTAAGTTTGTCTTAAGTTTGTCTTAAGACAAAATCCTAACTTCTGTGAATACCAAAAGTAGTAAGTTCATTCTGTGAATGCCAAAAGTAGTAAGTGCATTCTGTGAATACCAAAATAGTAGTAAGTTTAGGATTGAGTCTTAAGGTCTTTCTGTAAATCGGGCCCATAGTCATTACTTAACCCCTAAGCATAAGCCCATCCCCCTTTCCGTCTGCTCTGAATGAACAATTCGCAAATAACAGACCTTAAGGTGTATGATGCCGAATACCAACTTCAGCTTTTCAGCTGATCTGGGAATAACTTTTATAGACCAGAAAATCCTTCTCAGACAATATTGGATGACACTGAAAGTTTTCCAATTGGGAGAAAGTGACAGGTGTTTGTCATTACTGGCCTTTTCAGTGGTCTCATACATATAATCTATGCATGTAAATGAGTACAACAAATTTGGAGTGCAAACCCCAAGAGAATCTCCTTAGTTTTGGCAGTCCAAGTATTAATCTCTAAAACTTGGATTACCCTGGACGATGAAAATCAAAGGGACTCAAGAACCCTCAGAGACTATTCTTATGGAAAGCATTCATGACTGTGTGAGAAGGCAAGATGGCGTCTGTGTGAGCGGTCGCTGTGGCTGTGCTCGGCGGTCTGGGTGTTCTGTGTCTCAAATACCTCCTATAGACTTAGACTAAGGTTTCATAATACGCAGACCTTCAACCGGTCGGTTTAAAGCCTAAAGTCTGAAGCCGGCTACTCTAAAGCCTAAAATCTGAAGTCTGAAACTTGAAGCCTGAGGTCTGCGGTTGAAAATCTGCAATCTGCAATCTGCGAAAAAAAAACAAGATTCCGATAAGCTACTGTTATCCTACCCTATCCTCTCCTCGATATGGCGCAGTATTTCAATACGGGGTAAGGTAAGGTAGCTACTCCGCTATTCCATTATCCCGTTCTTTTGACATGAACAATTGCAACTTATTACTCTTTCTCCTTCTGTCTCCCGTCTTCTTTAACCTTTAAAAAGACTTTAAGCACTAATCTGCAACCTTCAATCTCCCGACCTCCCGACTTCAAGTATTTAGCATTCTGCATTTAAGGCATGTTTTAAGGTCACCTCGCTTCATCTGTCTGTCGCCTGCTGTGTGTGCCGCTTGTGCTTGTTCTTGCGCCCGGACGGCGCTGACACCGAAAACTGAAAACCGACGCCTATGCCTCGTGCTCCCGTGCAGTTTGGTTCCGACATCTTCTCCTCCGTCTCTCCTGCTCTCTCTCTCTGCTCTCGGGCGTCATCTGCGAACCCGAGGGCAGGCTTGAAATCTCACGTGCGCTGCGTGTCCCGCTGCGTGCTCCACGTCTCTTGTTTCTGGTTGCCGGGGAGATAGGAAAGCCTCCGACAATTGGCAGCGAGGCAGTGAGGAGCAGGATAGCCGGGGGGAATAGAGGGGAGACCGGAAAAGGTCGGAAAATCATATCATCAGACAGATCTAAATTGAAGAAAGGGAGGTGCAATCCTGGCAAATCTAAAAATCTAAAAAAACAAACTGACATTGGCACCAAAATAGTAGTAAGTTTAGGATTGAGTCTTAAGGTCATTCTGTAAATCGGGCACATAGTCATTACTTAACCCCTAAGCAGAAGCCCATCCCCCTTTCCGTCTGCTCTGAATGAACAATTCGCAAATAACAGACCTTAAGGTGTATGATGCCGAATACCAACTTCAGCTTTTCAGCTGATCTGGGAATAACTTCTTCCCCTGCTGGGTTTAATTCAGTAATTAATTTTACATTATTTGCCTTATGTGATGAATTAACAGTAAAAAGGTAAATCCTCAAGCTCTCTCTGTCTGATCTTACGCATACTATTCTAGTAAACTATCTGAGGAAATGCAATGGAAATGGAAAAAATGGAGAAAAAGATGGTGAAAACGCACTGAATAATCATAATATTTGCCTTTGGAGTGTCCTAGAAGGATATCTTAGGAAATCATCTCCAATATCTCCGACATCTGATATGGAAATAACCGTCGAAACAGATAGTATAGACGGAGGGGGAGAGCAGTCCGCACAAAAAGAACAGAGGGATCAAAAAGAACAAAAAAAAACAGAAAATACAAACATCAACAATTCAACTCAACAATATGGCCCTCAACAAGGTGAGAGGCGATGGGGTTGGAGTTGGAGTTATCTCCTCACAAGAAGAGAGTCCTTGTCTAGATGCTCAAAATCTGTCGAATGAAGAGATCCAAGAGGATGAGGCTGAGGCCGAGGAGCCATCAAATATGAGTAGAACTAACAGACACAAAGGCCCTGAAACTAGAGGAGCCAGAGCAAATGAAAGAGATACCACTAAGAATGAATCCCAAGAGAAAGGAAAAGAGAAAGAAAAAGAGAAAACAAAGACTAAAGACAAAAACTCAGAAAAAAAATTACAAAAAGAAAAGGAAAAAACAAGACGTAAGGGGAATGAGAAAGAGAGAGAAAAAGAAAAACAAAAAGAAATGGAGCGGATGATTGGTGATAAGAGGGAGACGGGGGTAGAAAAAGAGGTGGACGAGGAAAGTGCCAAACTGGAAGTACTGGTTAAAAAAGCACAAAGATTACAGACGATAAAAAACTTAAAAGCTACAGCTAAGAACACTGGTCTTCCGGGGACCTCGCAGCCTCGAATATCGAACATTTTTAGCCCCCGACCTAAAGAGCTTTCAAGCAATGCATCAACAAATGAACTATTGCTGGAACAAGAACAGAGCCTACATCAAACTAGGAAACCAGATGATAGTTGCAATGATGCTCAAAAAATATCTTCAAATAAAACTAGCTCCAGTATGAATCATACTCTCATTACAGGAGATGGAAAAATACATGATGATCCAAAAACTGGGAGCGAAGAGTTAAGACCACTCCTGGAATCTGATACAAAGTTAACCAATCAAGGTGATTTGCTGGATCAAAAGAAGTCTAAACAGAAAATAGAGTATTTACAACCAGCGAAGCCGATGCAACGTTCTTTAGCTGGGAAAGACTCACACTTAGCAAATTTATCAATCTCCGACGAAGACTCGGAATCCGAAATATATGAAACAGGCATGTCTATCTCCAGTGACTTGAGCGAAATAAGCGACTCAAGTGAATTAAGTCCTGATGAGCAAAGAGAGTCAGCACCTCTAGAAATTACGGGCTCTAGTGACTCAAGACTAATTACTGAAAAAAGCCTCAGTGGGAAAAAAAGGAGCGGGATTGGAAAGAAATGGATAAAACATAAAAGGGGTGATAAAAGAAATTTGTTTAACGAAGAGACCACAGACCCTGGTAACAATACCGATCACGGCAAAACCAAATCCAATCGTATCCGAAAAAGCCCAATGAATAAACTATCGGGAGAAACCTCGAGTCAAAAAACAACAGAACCCTCATTGAGCGAGGTGCTTAATTCTATAAAAAACTTCCATGACGATGTTAAAAAAGACAGCCTAAAAAAAACGCATGGCACTTGAAAAGTTACAAGCTGCTGTGAAAAAATTTGCCAATATCTGTTCTGAAATGTCGGAGAGAATGGTCATGGTTGAAACTCGCACTGAGAACCTTGAAACGGATGTTATGAAACTCCCAAAAAATGAAAAAGAGCAAGATGGAATCATAAAGGATCTAATGGTCAAAGTAGAAGATCATGAAAATAGATCTAGAAGGAACAATCTAAGGTTCCTCCGAATTCCAGAGAAATTTGAGGGAGATGATGCCAGAGGGGCAATGATTACCATTCTTAAAGAATCATTCCCGGAACTGGAAGCTTGGGATATGGCAAAGGAGATACAAAGGGCTCATCGCTTCCCCTTAACTCTCTCAAAACACTCCAACAGGCAAAACCAATATCCCAGAGCAATGTTAGTTTACTTTGGTAACTTTCTCCTCCGAGAAACAATTCATGATCTTGCAAGACCAACCACACAGAGAGAACACAAGGGATTCAAGTTCTTCGCGAGACCGGATTTTGCTCACTCTACAGTGGAGCGTAGATGGAAAATGCGCCAACTATTTGATCCATTTGAAAAACTTGGAGCGAAAGTATTCTTGCAAAATCCATCACGCTTGAAAATCATATATAAGGGCTCAACAAGAAGCTTCAACAGTGAAATACAAGCGGAGGATTATCTTCGAGAAATTACAGAGACCATTCCACGAAATTCAGGAAAATAATATAAATCTTAAATCAGGACATGTAAGAGGATATGATAAACTGAATTATCTATCCCACCTCTTATTCAAGTAAAAAATTCGAGACATTATGGAAAATTAGCTTATCGGTTGAACAGGCTGGAAAATAAGCCTACCTAACTGTGATAACTGAAATGTTATTAAATTTGCTAGACCTTAGTTTATTTGAGACATGATAAATATGTCATATACATCAATAAACCAGCCCATCCCGCTGGGCTCGCTTACATTGATGTCACACCCCTGGTCGCAACGAGATCAGGTAACCTTCAAAGATGGTGGTGGGTGGGGGGTGGGCAAGAGGGGGGGTGGTCGGGCAGAAGGGGCAGTAAATGGACAAATTCATCAACGAATTGAAAGAAAAGCATCACTATATCGACACAAAGAAATGGATTGATAGATGGGTCCACTAAAAATATTATCATTAAATATATGTGGTTTAAATGACATCAAAAAGAGACAAATGGTGGCAGTAGGCCTACAGACTATTGGTGCTAACATCGTATGTTTACAGGAAACCCATATTGAAGGGTCACAATCACAAATGTTAGATTCACTAGGATATAATCTGATTGGTGCAACTACACAAGGTATGCGGGCAAGAGGGGTAGCACTTTTAGCCAAAGGAAGAGGGTTTAATTTTATTAGAACTAAATCCGATAAATTGGGAAGATGGGTGATCACAGAATTTCATTCAGATCAATTTTCATCAATGACCATCTGTACAATCTATGGGAGTAATAACGATGACCCCTTGGTAATCAATAATGTTTCTAACAAACTAACTAACTGGCCGCTACCTCTTATAATCTGTGGTGATCTTAATATAAATCTTTCTTATGACTGGTCAATAAAAGATGACTGGCATTATCATGGACGGAAATCAAAAGTTTTTAAAGCAATCAAGGAACTATGTATCACCAACGGGTTAATTGATGCGTGGCAGATTTCAACAGAAATTTCGATGATCCAGGGTATACATACTACTCTAATCCACACCATACACATGCAAGACTGGATTACTTCTTGATTTCTAGTTCAATTAAAACCTCCTCCAAAGTAGAAAAGCTACCCCGTATTATGTCGGATCATAATCCTTTGATACTCACAGTGCAGACAACATCTCTAACACAGACACCACAAGTTTGGACATTTGAGAGGTCTTTGCTCCTCGAGAGTGAATATTGCACACACATGAGAAGCTGGATTTCAAACTTCTTACTGGATAATAACGGTAGCACAACGATAGCTTTCGTCATGGAAGCCTTAAAAGCAGGTATTAGGGGTGAAACTATACAATACTCACTCAGGACTAATAAGTGTGCAAAAGAAACATTAAGACTTTTACAAGAAACCTTAAAGAGGGTGGAGGAAGATCTTATAAGGGTAACAAGAAGCTCTTATACCACAGAAGAGATAACTAATGCACAAACTCAGGTTGCAATAGCTAAGGCGGCAATCACAAATATATATATCAATAAGGGAGTAAAAAAAGCTACTGTTCACCGGGAAAAAAATTACGAGGTCAGTGAATCAGTTGGTCAACAATTAGCAATTCGGATGAGACAACAGACTACACAAAATGTAATACAGGAAATCCAAGACCCTATAATTGGCAGACTATCTGCCTCAGAGAAGATCCGAGAAGCATTCTGGCGTTTTTACAGTGCTCTCTATACTGAAGAGGGAGAAATAGACCAAGAGAAAATTACTGAATATTTAGATACAGATACCTGTGACAAACTCAACCCTGAAGACCAGCTAATCTTGGAAAAGACCCCCGACATTGAAGAAATAAGAAAAACGATAAAAGATCTCTCCCGCGGGAAGGCAACTGGAGTAGATGCTATTCCTCTTGAATTTTACATAGTATTTCTGGATCAACTACAAGAAATCTTGTTGAATTTATGCTTGCATTTATTTAGAGGAGGGCAACCCCCCAACTCATGGTCTATGGCAAAAATCGTGATATTCCCTAAGAAAAATAAACCCCCAGACCAGATGGGCTCTTATCGACCCATCACATTAATAAATGTAGATTCTAAAATCTACTCCAAACTACTTGCCAACCGTATCTCATCAATAATTCATAAAGTTACATCCAAATTTCAGCATGGCTTTATCCCTGGGAGAGACACTACCAATCATACACGGAGGGTAATTAGCTTATTTGATCATACCCAGGTGGCAGGAGACCCGATGGCATTAATACTACCCGATGCAGAGAAAGCTTTTGATCGGGTCTCCTGGCCATTCCTGTGGCAGGCGATGTCCAGGGTCGGTTTCAACCAGGCCTTAATACAGGCCATACAAAAACTTTACATTAATCCTCAGGCTACGGTGATGGTTAACGGAGATAATTCAAAAAAACTAAAAATCTCGAGAGGAACTAGGCAGGGATGCCCCTGCTTCCCGCTGCTGTTTACTCTTTATATTGACCCATTTATCAGGAGATTGCAAAATAATAGGAACATAACTGCCATTTTGACAAATAATTATTCAACAAAAATTCTCGCTTACGCAGACGATATCGCGATCGTTACTGCTAATCCAAACCAAGCTATGCCAATTATTGAGCAGGAGGCTTTAAGTTTTGGCAAAATTTCAGGCTATGCTCTTAATCGAGGGAAAACTCAAATAATCATCAACAACAAATGTGTTATAACAGATCCACACATAACAAGCTCATCCACCTATCTAGGGGTTACAATGACATCTGAATTAGAGAATCTAGTTGACCTAAACTTAAAACCTATATTAAATAAAATGCAAAAAGATCTCCGCCGTACCAATAATCTACATCTCTCTTTGATTGGACGGGTCAATGCTTTAAAAATGGTTTATTTTCCAAAACTCTTGTATATATTCAGAGCCATCAATCTAGAAATCTCAGACCAGTGGTTTAAAAGAATGGAACACATAGTCGTGGATTTTATCTGGTCATATACACAGCCCCGTCGCGCGTATAAACTGATGACACTTCCTAAAGAAAGAGGAGGATTATCCCTTCCAAACCTTAGGCTATAATATTGGGCAACAGTCTTGTTATATAACCATGAGCTTTTTCTTCTCGACGGAACAGGGACATCTGGGGATAAAGACGCTCCTACAATTCATCAAATAATATTAGGTGCAGAAGCACCGGCTATCTTTGGAGATATCTCTTCGATAGTTACCATAAAAAAGTAAGATTAAAAACACTTATAGCAGCGTTTAAAGTTTGGAAATCTGTTAGAAAAACGATCGGTTTGGGACGATTATCTTTCTATACACCTATACAAAATAATCCTCTCTTACCAGACATATTTAAAGATTCCTATATCGATAGATGGATCATAGCCGGAATTACTCATATAGGATGTTTCTTTTCCTCAGAAGGGCTATATTCTTTTGAATTTTTGAAAGACAAATATCATTTGGAATGGAGAGATTTCTCCAAATAAGAGACTTTCTATCACGACGAGTGAGGGGAGAGGACACTATGATTAAAAATACTTTAGCTGAAATTCTCACCCGCTATCAGGAAAAAATACGAATTGGGGCGCTATACCAGATATTATTGATACATTTATCGGATGACAGGCAGAAGATTATTCAGAAATGGCAAAATAAATTTATAATCTCCACAGAAGAATTTGAATATGCATATGGGCTATCGCAAACTACACTTATGTCAACTAAACTGCAAACACAATTTTATAAAATTTGTTTTTTTATGTACTATACTCCAGATAGAATCGCCAAATGGGGTAGTGGGAAAGGAACATGCTGTTTTCGATGTAACTTAAAAGATGCGGACTGTATTCATATTTTTTGATCTTGTCCATCTTTAACTCTTCTCAAATCAAAAATCGAACATTTCCTCTCATTGATTCTTAAAACCGCTGTTACTTTATCTGATCAAACAGTTGTTTTGGGTCTAACAAATTGTACTAATCAGAATTTTGGTCATGAACTGATCTTTATCTCAATGGCCGTATTAAGAATCTGTATAGCATCAGCTTGGCTAGATCCTATTGCCCCCTCATACCAACAGTGGTTTTCAAGATTGTTAGCAATTTTTAATCTAGAAATGGCAATATATAAAACTAAAGGTAGGAAACATAGAATAAAAGGCTTAAAAATGTGGTTACCCTTAATAGAATGGTCTGAATCCTAGTGACTTATATAATGATAACCTGGCTGCAATTGTCTAGTCTTAATGTGTACCTATTCAATCCAACGTTTATTGTCCTTGAATAATCATGTGTTAATTCATATACTTACTTTTTTCTTTCATTATGCATATATGCTTTTGAAATTCTATTTGTTTCACATTTAACATGCCCGATCGGAGGGGGGGGGGGTGTAGTCTTATGTGTTGTATTGTCTTTTTTCTGTAAAAAATCCAATAAATTTTTATTTTTTTTTTAAAAAGGAAAGCATTCATGATTGCAAAGAGGATTATTTTGTGAATATGGAAGAGCAGCAAGATCCCTAAAGAGAATAAATGGATTACTGAATTTTGCGCCCAATCATCACTTGAAAAGCTTTTATAAACATTGGGAAAGGCTATGTATTAAAGAACCTATGGAAACTGTTTCTTGAACATTATATATACTGAATGTCACATTGCAGTATGTTCATCTAGCCACCCCCTTTTTGCCTTCTAGTTGCCTTTTCATTTTTCTTGTGTACTCCCCTACATTCATCTTGTACCCATTTTTCTGTATCAGATGATAAAAGAGTTCTACGAATTATAATATATCTGATATATGCTATAACCTCCTTATTACTGTTGCATACCGTAGTCTAGCTATGGAATATATTACTACAAATGACATCTTTCATAATTTAGATTTTTGGAAAATTGATATTAAAAGTTAAAAAGAAATAAAAAAGGCCCTGATCTATTTAAAGCCCCTGCATAAGTGATTCAATTTTGTTCTGTTTTAATTGCAAAACTACTATTTATGGCCTATAAAGCCAATAAAATGAAACTGTCACACTTGCCATAATACAGTACCAATAAGAGGTGCTACATGAAGTGATCCAATCTCCCCAAAAGAAGGTCAGAAATACCGTCCGAGTTGCATATGTGGAATGGAATTCTCGGAATGATATCACAAGAAACATATAAATGAAGAAAGGTAACCTCAGAAAGTCGAGATTGCCAATGAGGAAAAGACTGATAGTTCTGATGAAGGAAACCCACCTGGCTGCCTGCTGAAAGAGGAAGGGCTGGCTATTACCTCTGATACTTCATATTAGGTACGTTGGGATTTCTGGGACTGAGTTGTAAAGCCATTTTGGAATCGCAGATCTTGCGAATTGCAAAATCCCAAGGTTTTCAACTGATTTTTTGGGCTTTGGCGACCCATTTAATTCGGACGGGAGGTGAGAGGGGTGAACTCCTCCTAATTGCAATTCAGTGTAGAACTGCAGCCACAAACCATCGATCATTTACCAAAACATCAAAGGTGGTAGTAATTGATCAGCACTAAAGTGGAAGGCGTTCACTGGGTCACTTTCAATTTGTGAATGGTGTCGTTAATTTTGGACTGGGGGAGGTGGGGAGTAGAGGGGGGCAGGAAGTTGTCCAGGTGACACAAGTGCCTGCTCCCCCAATGTGGTTTTAAATAACAGCACTGGCTCCTTTATATACAGAGGATATTTTGAAGAAAAGAGATTTCCAATTTAGGAATGCAAAGACATGGATTGTGGTCTGGCACCATCCCTGCACTTGTAACTAATCACAGGTGTCTATAAATAGTGACCTCCCTACTTAATATTTAGTAGGCAGATCAGCCTGCAACAAACAGGTGGGTCACTATTTTAAACAAGCATTGGCATAGCCAATAGGTCTCGCCTTTGGGACCCATTGGCTTTGGAAATTGCTTTTGGTCTGAAAATATGCTTCCAACACAAACAGCAAACCAAAGCCACGTAATGCACAGCTGTGCACATCAACAGAGAGAAACAGCTGGTAAAATTATTTGGGACACACATCAGAGCTAGGTAGACTCTATCCTATGCAATCTGTTAATAAACAATATGTATAATCTATTCTAATCTTGCTGTCACTGTCCAGTTTGATGCGCCCTTAAACCGTATGAAACACTACCAAATGCAGTATCAACAGATATGTTTAAACCCTCATTGATAATCCCAGAATTTTCAAAGGCCAGCCAGATGTCAAAAGAACTGCAGGACCAAACAGCATTGCCATACTAATGCACATAAGACATTAATAATCTTCTAAAATACAAATTGTGTGTGGTCTACTAACGATCTACCCTGTAGAAAATGTTCCCTTTTAACCTCCACATCACTTCTTCTTTGTTCCTTGGGAAAGTAACTGTTCATGTAAATGGGTGTTGGATGCACCCTTCACTAGTGGTGTTTCCAACATCGTGGGCATTGTATTCAAACCAAGCATGTAGTTTACTATGTAATGAGACCATGCCTATGACTGGCTTTTACAAATTATCACAAAACACAGATTCTCGGTAAGAGATCAGTCATGCTGAAAAAAAAGTATGCAGATTTATTTTAAAATATTGGGGGTGATTGCTGTTTGCATTTTAGGGATTAAAGTTTAAAAATAACGTTTTGGGCTAAGAAGTCACAGTTAAACAGGAACATCCTAAAACACTCAAGACTTTCTGCCCTAGGAATAAGATAGGGACTAGCTTCTAACTGCTCGGGTTCGCAACTTCGCACTAGTTTATGAGGGTTAGCCTGCCAGACCAGCACATCTGCTACTAGTGACTAAAGGGGAAAAGAAACAGAAGTGCTACATGGGGGTGGGGGCTCATAGACATCCTAGAGGAGGGTCCTGGAGAGTAGGTGGCAGAACTAGATAAAGTGAATAGGTTACACACGGGAAAAGGAGCGGCTGAGGCTTGTTTGTGTGCGGTGGTCCAGGCTAGTCTTGGGTTGGGGCAGTTCGGGTCTGCTTGCCAAGGCCCCAGCCTCGTAGGCTGGAGGACTGCAGGATGCAGCCCGGAGGCACTGTGTATAAGATGAGAGTGATTCAATATCAAGCTAGGGATTGTTGAACTAAATCACTAGTCTTAAGGGGGCCGTGGCAACTGTGTCGTCCACCCCGAGAGCATGGTCTCGACATGCTGCTTTCAACAAACAGCAGTAGATAAACAACGTGGAGGAGGCGGGGCATCCACGCTGAGGCTAGTGAAGTAGTAAGAGGACTGGTCACGCCCTGACTGCAGGCCCCGAAGTCCATCTCAGATTCATTCTTTGAAAGGGTTGTGACCCGAACGTCCTTAGATCACCGAGCCCTAAAGGCGAAAGGCTTGGACTTACCTCTGCACAAGAGCCTTCATCTTGTTTACGCACGGAGCGTTAAAAAAAAGGCTGTCGACCTAAGATACGCTTGTAGTCTTACGTCTATGTCTGGTACTGTGACAAGGGGGGCGTAGCGGATGCAAGCTGCATGTAGGGTGCGTCACTCTTCTTCCTTCCTCTTGGTGAGCCGAGGGTTGTAGCTACATGCTCAGCTGGTAAGTGGAATAATTTCTGCCCAGTCAGGGGTCTCCTGCTACTTAAAGAGCCGATCACTCTCTTACTACAGGCCCATCGAGGGCTGGAACGGTCGGTAGACTGTTCAAGAAGCTCGCGCTGCAGCAGGGGGAGGTGCCTCCGCGCCTCGCGCGACAGCTAGGGGCAGGAGGGGAGCCTGCGCGATTCACTTGCAGGAGCGATAATTGCTACCATATGGTGGCGCTCGCTCCCACAAGTGAATCTCCACACGTGCACGCGCTGCCATTGAAGGCAATGGAATGCATGCACGGTTGTGGGGAGAAAAGCTGATCGATGACATGAGGTCCTCTCGTATGCAGCGCATGCGCGCTGCGTAGGAGAGACCTAAAAATGGTTGCATAAGGTTAGTGTCAAATTTACAATCACTTTTTGCGACAAGTCTTTCAATGCGTCTGGCCCATCATGTGATGTTGGCTAAAGTAACGCAACCTTGCAAGACTTGTGAGAAATGGCACACTATTAATCCCAGGAACACAGTTTAGTCCGAGAACATCGGTTTGTGTGGAAGGGTATCTTGTGGCTCGTCATCTTGTATGAGAAAAAGATACATTCATGACACCTTAAATTTGACTACTTAGCAAAATACTCTAGATTTGGGCTTAGAAAATGGCGACTATAAAGAAAGTGGTAAGAACCATTGGTAAACAGGACAGTCTGTCTTTTATTTCATTGATAACCTCCACGCTACCTGGCTCAGCACGTAGGGAAGGTCTCTCCGCGACACCTTCACAGGGTCTTTAGTTTCTGCCAGGAACTGGAGCTCGGTATCATTGAGGCCGACATGCACTTTGCCGTGCAAAACTCCCACAGTGGCCGGCATTGACCCATTCTGCCGAACTATCTCCTCCACTTCTCTGGCCATCCTGGAAGATAAAAACTATGGATGAGTTTGTCGGCAAACAACTCAATTCATGATGTGTACCCTAATAACCTCTCTATAGGTTGAAACTTCTGCTCCCATTCTACATGCTAGAAAGAGCATGAATCTTGACTGGGCTTGGGTAGACCACTGTAGATGCAAGCATGGTGCAGAACTGGATGACAAGGCTCAACCTGCACCGGCTCAGCCCCAGGACGTCAAGAACACCAGGACCTGTTCGAAAACTGCAAGTACCTGATTACTAAACCCATGGCAGATTGGTAAGCGTTCAGTGCGGAGCCACCAGATCCTTATCCATGGAAGATTTTCAGGACAACCACTGTACAGTTCATTGATTTATAATAGTTCATTGATTCCTAATTTACAAGAATTAAGTAAACGTAATCTGTGTGGATATCCTAAAAATGTGCAAGGACCGTACCTCAGATATCACTATGAACAATGTTATGATGACAAAAAAAATTAGTACATTCATTTGTAGTACATTTGATTCACAAACTAATCAAACATTAAAAAGAGATATAACAAAGACCTTTAAAAAACTGAGAGGCTAAAAGATGTAAAGCTACCCAAATAAGAGACATTTAGAACAATGTAGAAAGAAAACAAGTATAGAAATAATGCATAAAACGAACACATTAAATTAGTAAACATGAGTAAATGAGCAAAAAGTAGATCAGAATATTGGTAATGACAAACTGGGCCCAGAAAACACCTAAAGCACATCTCAATTAGATTTCAAAGCATATACTCAATTATTAAAATCTGATATGTTCAAGGAAGAGACCCTCCATGTTGGAAAGCACCGGACAAGGGACATCAAAATGAGAATATTTAAATGTAAAAAATCTAGTTGCACACACTCGTCAACAAAAGGGACCTTAAAAAAATCTAGAAGTATTATTTACAATGAAACAAAGAAGAGTAATTGCTAAGAAACCATTTTGTTTCAAATAAAATAAAGTACACAGCGGAACAGAAGATAAAGAGGTCTCTCAAGTGTAATATACTTGTGATAACCGTGTTATTGGTTCTATGGTTATACTCTCTCAGAGATGGACATTTTAAACCTTTAAGTGGTCGGGGTGTTGTTTAGCTTAGGTGCTTTCTAATGCACCAGAGAAGACCTCTCTGAAGTCTTGTGGCAGACCTGGAGGCTTGTTATCAATTAAATTCCAGTATATTTTCAGCATAATAGAATGATATATCTTCCATCTTTACCCAGCGGTACAATCACGTTATCTGTTGCTGCCCATTCCAGCATTTGCTAACTCCCTCCCCCAACAAAGTAGTAAAGTTGCATTCGTAAATCCTATAGAGATCCCCAGTTGCTCCCTACCGGATATTGTGTGGATAGGGCATGCCGTGTGTCACGATGGTGCTCTCCAGGGCTACCACCGGCTTCCCATCATCAAGAGCTTCCTGGACGCAAGGATCAATCCTGAGGACAGCATCTGAGGGGGTCAAAAAAAGGTACATAAATGTTATCAAGAGTCCATGAAAATCCTAAGACGCAGCCTCTTTGGCTTGATCTCTGCGTGGTCAGGGTTTCTGCAATGAAGCGTTAATTATGAGTGATTTCTAGTAAAATAAATACCTTAGTTCTCCTTTTGGTTGACAGATGATTTTGTGGATCTTGCCTTTAGGTCATTTTGTCTTCTAGCTTTTGATCACTTCTATGGTAGGGGTTGGGTTTATTATTTATTTTATTTTACGGAGTTTTATGTAGCACGAACCCGACCCACAACGGATATCAGAGCATTTTACATATCACCAGTTGCGTTACATGAGGACACATTCATTCTTTGTTAGGCACGGGGAGATTAACTGATTTGCCCAGAATCACAGGATGTTCAGCGTCGTTGCCAAGACTTGAATCCAGTTCCCCAGATTCGCGGATGACCGCCCTAGCTGTTAGGCCAACTGATAGCAATGTGTTCAGGAAGTTGTCAGTCTCCTTCTACCTCACCCTACTATTCTGCCTCTAAACAGTAAATGTATGGGCTTGCTAGTGGCATACCTCCTTCATCATCTTAGTGTACGCCATCTTGGAGCGCTCGGTTATCAGCAGTAAGGTTTGCAAAAACAACAGTAGCTTTCCGGGGTAAGTGTGCTAACATTCATCGCCCTTCCGCTGGTAGATCTACAACTCATTCCAAATATTTTTAATAGTAGTGTCTGGAGACTGCCATTGTTGCACAACCATAATATTCACAGCTAACAAAATATGTAGGAGTAATAAGCCAATATTAGTGCACCATGAGGAAGAATTAATCTAGTCTTTAGCACAGTATGGAAGAAAAGGGAGGAACATCGCAGTGTTTACGCATTTTGGGGCCTTTACAGTTGGACCCTGTTCTCAATACCCAGAGGGCCTTTTTACTGATTTTACGAACCCTCCCCGTGACAACCTTGTGAAGAGACAAAGAGCATTAAATATAGGGGAAAAAAATAATTACCATCCTACAAGCCCCTGTGCGACTGTGTGTGATCCTTGTCCTGAAATGTGTTACGGTGTTCCTATCTGAGCCTTCCATCTTATATGCCATGCATGGCTTAGGAACTTGGCCACTCCGCAAGCAAAAAGTGGTCTAGAGTCAGATCTCAAGATGCGCTAGGCAACCCAATGGTTAAGTGTGCCCAGTTGCTGGCAGATCAGTTTGAGCCATTTCGTCCACGGTTTGGCGTAGGTCAGGCAAGCAAACATAACATGGGCAACACATTCCATCGGGTCTTTGCAGCATGGGAATACTGTTCGTGTTAAGTTGTATGGGTGCCAGATAGCTATTACCTCACAAACAGGAAGTGTGCCAAACCTAAAATGGATGTCTAGCATCCTGTCCCGAGGGACCTGGATTATATCTAGCTAGGGCTCCAGGTGTCTAGTCTGTTTGTGAAGATGGAATTCTACGGTTAGTCTCCCCAAATTAGGCTTACTAGATTCTTGCTGATCCACCCATTCCTAGTACTATCGTTTGAGCACATCTTTCCTTGGTGGATCCTGCTTGGCCCACTCGACTTGAAACCTATTGCTGACATCAGTTTTCTAGCATTGCTGATCCAGCCTGCCCTATTGCTTGTGTCCATCCGGATAACCTCGGATAAGGCTTCCATATAGGGTAGGAGCTCTGGGGTCCGCCTAATGCAGGCCCAAAAGAGCTGCGGGCGAAGCCTTGCTATATCACCAATGGAGCGCCTACCCATGTCAAGCATTAGGGGAGTGGGCAGAATGTTTTGGGGCAACATCACTAAATCCCTTAGGAATTTATGCTTGGATCTGCAGAGATTGTGGATCTTGTCGAAACCCCACAGCTCTGCTCCGTACAGAGCTGTTCTAACTGCTTTTGGGTCATCTCTGGCTCCTTTTTTAGAAATTAGGACCACCTCTGCACCCTTCCAATACCCGAGGACTGGGGCACCGCTAGCTATTACATGTGACAAAAAGTAGATGTAGCGGGCCCAGTTTGGAATATCAGCTATGAATAGGTTCCCCGGGATGCCATCTGGCCCTGCAGCTTTGGACGGCACTATTCAACCTATTGCAATCTCTATTTCTCCCAAGGTAAAAAATCATCATCCACAGGAAGACTGTGGAAATCATTCGCTTCCGCTACGGGCATATCCCCAGAGGTTGTTGTACACTTAAAAAATATATATTTATTACAAAAATGCTCTAATTCTGCCCTATAACTCACTTATTGAATCTTCCGTTACTTAATTAACTGAATTTTAATATGTCAGTCAGTCAGAACATCTTTATTCGGATCCAATCATAACCATAAAAACACAATATATAAAACATTACAGTAATTAATAATATAAAATACGATAGACATATATTTAAAAGATAAAATACGAATATATGTATATCAGAAAGTGGCTAGTGCGTGGGCAGTCGACAAACAATGAATACAATTAATAAAATAGAGCAGTTGACAAATTTCATGGGGGTCAGGGAACCAGCATTGACCTACGGGCCCTTATAGCCCTTATAAGAAAAGTGCCTGTGCGAAAAATCAACATTGTCTAGGTCTAACATGTGACGATATGCTTGCTCCAGGCTAATTGGTCTTCGCTTGTTAAAGTATGGGTAAAGCAGCTGTTTAGAGCATATACAGTAATATTTACAAAGAAATATAAAGTGCATGGTGGTTTCCTCACTCCGATCGTCACACAGACACAAAATTTGATTTCCATTTTTATTGAAGACTAATGGGAAAAAGAGTACAAATCTAATTATACCTGCCCTGAATCGCAACAGGATACTCCTTTCCCAGCGACTCATTGGGAGGGTCAGATACAGGTGAAGCGGAAGACTATACTGTTCTATAGCCAAGTAGTTGTACACCATGGTTTTTCTGGACTCCACCACTAACCGCTCGTTATTATAAAGTTGATTATGTTGATAAAGAGCGTCCCGAATTTCCTTTTTTGGGACTGATACGACCAGAGTGGGATCCAGGAAAAGACTTTCTCTATTTATGCTATGCAAACTAGAAGTGACACAGCTTAGCCATGGAATTTCGAGGCCTTTGTCGCACTGGAGACAATCCTTTATAATCTGTTGTGTCAGAAGTGCTGGCTCGTTCTTCCACAATGAGACCCACATAAGTGCCGGGCGTGCTCGAATAAAATCAATTATAAAATCAATGTTAAGCTCCTTGTGACATATGTATTGGGGAGTAGAGATAGGGGTGCACAGCAATTTCCTGCAGAACCTATTATCTTCTAGCTGGATTGCTGAACAATTAGCAATTCCCCAAATCTCTGCGCCGTATGTTGCCACCCCTTTTGTACCAGTATGTTGCCACCGGGGCACATTGTAATTTATATATTTTCTGGATTGCTGCGAGGGCACCCATGGTCTTAGGGCGAGGTAAACTTAAAATAGAATTGGGGGCCTTTGAGAACTTGCTCCTGGCGTGAGCGATATGCTCGCTCCAGGAGCCGTTCGCAGCAAAGGCCAACCCTAGATAAACAAAAGATTTTACAGAGGTCAGTTTTTGACCGTCTATTGTTAAGGATCCCATGTCGCGCTTCCCAGGCCCACTGCTCATAAGAAAAGATTTTTTTAAATGTACCCGGAGGTCTAATTCCTTCATGTAATGATTAAAACTTTGGATAAGAAGACGCAGGGAATTAGGGGTACGACCTATCAGAACCGCGTCATCCGCATAGAGAAGTACCGGGATGGGCTCTTTTCCAACATATGGGACATCTTTGGTAGCCATTTTCAGGGAAGAATTGAGCCCATTTATATATATGATAAAAAGCAGGGGTGCCAACACGCACCCTTGTCTGACACCCCTACCGATATTAATGGTCCCTGAAACTTCACCACCCTTCCCTATCCTTACTTGGGCTTGAAGATCACGGTGTAGGTAGGCTAGGAAGTTTACCAATGCTACGTCCAACCCACCAGCCACAAGGATAGCCCACAGCTTCGACCTAACTAGGTCAAAAGCTGTGGACAAATCCATGAAAGCCATATAGATGGGGGCCCTCCTAGCAATGTTGTATTTTCCTAGAAGTACATTTAAATTGAGGCATTGTTCGACTGTTCCTACCTTACCCCTAAACCCCAGCTGGCATGGGTCCAGAATAGCATTTACCTCTGTCCATTCCAGGTTTTTATTGTATAGGACGCTCCCTAAAGTTTTAAGTGTATTATCTATGAGAGAGATCGGCCTGTAATTACATGGGAGTGATCCATCTCCCTTCTTAAAAATCGGCACTATAATGCTTCTTGCCCAGGTTGCAGGTATAGTGGTCTGGGTTAGATTGTTAAAAAACTTTCAAGAGTAAGGGGGCCCAAAATACCGGGTTCCACTTAATCAAGTCAATTGGGAGCCCATCCGGGCTCAGGGCCTTATTGCCTAAGCTCTGATTAATAGCTTCCATTACTTCAGAGATACTTATATTTATGGGGACTGGACTGCCAGGTTTAAAAATTTCATCATGTGGGGGCGGAGGGGTATAAATACCCGAGAAGTGTTCCACCCATGCCTCACTGGCTATATTACAGCCGATGGGCGATGCTGATTGACCAGTAGATCGGACGTCACGGACCGCTGCCCAGAAGTTACTGCCCTTATTCAGGGTAGCGGCCTCAATTAATTTGTCCCATTTGTCTGTCAGAAGCTCCTTCTTCCTATCATTAGTTACCTTCTTGTAGATTTTCCTGGCCAGTTTAACCTCTGACGGGTACCTTGGAATAGCTGAGAGGGCACAGCGCAGCTTCCTATTAGCTAAAGAGCACTCCTTATTGAAACATCTAGGGTTAATTGCCATTTCTACAGAGGGTTTGGAAAGAAAGGCCTTGATCGTCTGACAGATCATCCCAAAATCCCCGACTATCTGCCCTAGTGAATGGTCAAGTGAGAGACAAGACTCTATCAATGGCAAGTTATTCCTTACTAGTTTACTAAAAATTTTAGAATTGTCGACCCCCCTCCAACATAGTCCTAAATTGTCCGATGACACTGTTAGATTTGTGGCCCCACATTCAATCTGGAAGGTTGGCCTTTGGGCGGTGTGTATCACTATTGTAATTGGGTTGTGATCACTGAAATCGGATGGTACCACCTCGGCAGCTCCCAGTTGATATTCTATTAGTGGGCATACAAAAATAAAATCTATGGTGGTGCTACAGCCCCTTCCCCTATAGGTCGGACAATTGTTCTTAGTTGACCCCCTTCCCAGATCCATAACATTAGACAAATTGTGTGATGCTATGAATCTAGACAATTCTCTACCTCTACATAATGATCGGCTGTGATAGGCTAACTCAGTTTCAGAGTCTATTTCCGAACGTTTGGCATTAAAATCCCCGCCCAGTATAAGGCCCAGTGAATCCCAATTAATATAATGGTTATCCAGTTCTGATATAAAATCAAAGAGCTTTATAAAGCTCTTAGTTGGGACTGACTGAAAATCTTTGTTATAAAAATGTATCAGATGGAAATGAATCCCTCTTTTGTACAAGACTGCTTGGTAGTCTAGACTGTCTGATGGGATTACCTTAGCTCTGCCACCAGCAGCCACATTAATTCCCAGGAAGAGACCTCCAGAGGGTCTCCCCATCCTAGGGACTTGGGATGGTACGCTGAAACAATGAAAGCCCTCGATAAATAGCTCTTCTGTGGCCCACGTTTTTTGAAACATTACAATGTCGTAGGACCTAATCATATTTACCCAATCTATATTATCAATCTTTGAGCGTAGACCTGCCACGTTCCAGCTCAAGACGCTCAGGCTAATATCTTTGTCACTTATTAGTGGGTATGACCTTTCTTCTGTATAATTAGCTCTAGGTGGGTTATTTATGTGTGGCCTGACATTTGCACCTGCATTGGGGACCATATCTAGTAGTCAATCTTGTGACTCCAGAGTGGAAAGAGCATGGTAACCGTTAGAAAGGGGCATGGCTGTTTCAATACTTCCATTTGGGATTAGAGGTGGCTTATAGAAGTAGCCCTGGGGAAGTGAGCTAATATTGGTGGGGGGAGAAAATGATTCATCCATAGTGGACAGTAAACGACGGTCCATCTGGGGTCTCCTGAAGTTTAGGACAATGCAGTCCCCTTCTATAGACTTATTTGAAGGTCCGACCCAACCCACTCGCCTAGCCATGATTATTTCATCCATCCTACGCAAGTCAAACTTTTTATGTTTATGGAGCCAGTCTGCCGATTTATTATGCAGATCGCTGCAGGACTCTGTCTGCCCCTCCCTAAGTGCCGGGATGCCTGCTAGGACGAGTACATATGGGGCAGAGGCTGGGGGGAGGTGTAGAACGTCTGGGATAGGGTTGTTCCTTTGAGCGCGGTGGGAGCCAGATTTCCCAATATTTCTATTCCCCGTGGTGATAATATTGACTGGCCTTAGGGCCTGATTTGGCTGCCTGCCCTGAGTGATACCCCCCTATCGGAGAACAGATTAGGGCTGAAGAGAATTTTTTATTTTTTTAATCTGCATCCAAGGTTGAGAATGGAGTATGGAAGAAAGGGTGAACTATGTATGGTGCATGTTGTTGTTAATCTAAAGGAGGTTAATTTGTGGGAAAGAGTGGTGGAAAACAAATTAATTTAGCTTTTCACTGTGTCCATAGCTCAGCCTCACGAACCTACGAGAATTTGTTTTTGGTGTACAGGGAGCTAATGGGTGATGGGATAACTAACAATTTACAGTCTTCATGTGTTTTAGGCCTGACAGGAATCTGTTAGCTATCAAAAAGGCAACAATGTGAATTAACAGATGTCAAACTACATTTTTCTGTCTTGGCCTCCATCTCTCTAGGGAGTCACAATTTCATGGCAAGACCAGAGGCTAGCAGTATGCATAAATTCTTTTATTGCACTACTCCTTGCAGCACTTCAAAGAATTACATCACAAAACTCAAAAACTCTAGAACATAGAATTCCCAACAAAATATAATCCAATACACAGCAGCCATCTTCCTCTTTTGTTTGCTGCTCCTTCCAGATAAGTATGCTGTGGTGTGAGCAGGACGGCAGTTGTTGTATTATTAGTGATTTAAAGTTTTGTTTTTAATGTAAAAACGCGGGTTGTGAGTTTGACTGTTTGTCATTAGGTTTGATTAGGTTCATGTTTAATGCGGTTTTAGTTAACCCAATTTATGGGTTGAAGTAGGTTTTGATGTTTAGGTAACTGTTTGTAAGAATCCAATCCAAGTATTATAAAATCAGGTTTATTCATGAGGAGCACAGTACAGCAGCTGATCTTCACAAATACTCCAAGACTTCTGTTGCCTGGAACATGGAACTCCACGAACCATCGCAACAGATTACAATTGAGGTTTCAAGCATAAACTTCTTAAAGAAAATGCATAAAAGAAACAGTAACCGAATAATAATAAGTATAAGCATACAAAAATGTTGTTTAAGTTATTTATTGTTTTATTGTTAGGCGTTGTTTAAAAAAAAAAAGTATGTTTTTTTTTGTTTTACCGTTATTTTAAATGCATGCTTCGCGAGCGCGATCTTTTCAGCTTGTGGCGTCTTGAATTCCGATAGGGAAGTTCTCGGGAGGCTGAGTTATGTCATCATGCTTCGTGCGTGGGGACGCAGGGCGGCCATATTGGGAGAAGTCTAGTACACTGATTACCGTACAAGCGGAGCGCTCGCGCTTTGACAGTGGATTCAGTCAGGATCAGCTGTTGGTAGGCGAAGCGTTAGCGATTTGGCATTTGGGAAATAAAAAAGAGGGTTTATTTAGAAGAATATATTTCAAAGAAATTAATCATTTTTGTGCAGTTGCTGATGAACCATGGAGTCAGGTGATGTGACACAGAGCTCAAATAAGAGTGATACAGATTTGAGGAAAATAGTACAGGAGGAGATTAAGAGCTCAATGAAGGATGTTCTTAAAAGTGTTTTAAAGAGAAAGAGGAGAGTTGAGGAAAACTCGGAGGATGAGTATTGGAGTTTTGAGGAGGAGCAAGAAGGTGAAAGTAGTTTTAAAGGAAAAAGAGCAAGGAAGAGTACAAATGTTGAAGTGGGAATAAGATTTTTAAAGAAAGGCGATGGTGAGCCTAGCGCCACAAGAGATGAAGGTGTCCTTCGCGGCACAAATGATGGTGTCCTTAGCGGCACAAAACATGTGAATATATCACTGGATGATAGTTCGGAAAATGGTAGTGATAATGATATCTGCTGAGAGATATTTTGCAGGAGAACGATTGGATGGTAAAGCTGCATCTGAAGGACGCTTACTTCACGATTCTGATAGCAGAAGAAAGTCGCAAATTTTTGCAATTCAGGTGGATGGGTCAGTTGTACCAGTTTACTTCTCGTCTGTTTGGTCTGGCATCAGCTCCATTGTGTTTCACCAAGATGTTGAAGCCAGCGGCGAAGTTTCTCAGGGAAAGAGGAGTGCTAATGATCATGTATCTAGACGATTTTCTGATAAAGTCTCAGGGTCAGGATTTATTGAAGGATCAGTTAGTTTTGACTATGGGTCTTATGGAGAGTTTGGGTTTCATTGTAAACAAGGAGAAGTCTGTCTTGGTACCGACTCAACGTCTAGAATTTTTAGGTTTTGAAGTAGACACTGTGGAGATGTCATTACGTTTACCAGAAAAGAAGGTGAAGAAAATAAAGTCAGAAGTGAAGGGTTTGTTAAGGAGGGAGAGAGTGGTTTTGAGATCCTTGGCAAGGGTGATTGGTTTGTTTTCTTCCTCAATTCAGGCAGTATTCCCAGGGCCTCTTCATTACAGAGCATTACAAAGGTTGAAGGCAGATGCTCTCAGGAAGGGTTTGTGGTATGGAGATCAGGTGACTATTTCAGGAGAGGCTTGGGAGGAGTTGGTTTGGTGGTTAGAAAATCTGGAGGCATGGAATGGCCGTGCGATTTTTGGGATTTGTCCGGATTTTGTGTTAGAGACAGATGCAAGCCAATTGGTTGGGGTGCATGTCTGGAGGGTCAGGAGGCTGGTGGAAGATGGTACTAGGAGGACGGTTCAGTGCACGTAAATGGTTTAGAGATGATGGCAGGCCTTTATGGGTTAAAACATTTTGGAAAAAAGTTGAGGAGTTTCAATGTCTTGTTAAAGAGGGACAATAAAACTTCCGTGCGGTACATACATCGGTTGGGTATAAGCAGGTCGAGGAACCTGTCCCAGTTGGTGAAGGAGATCTGGAGTTTTTGTTTAGAAGAGAGAATTGGTTTGCAGGCGGAATATTTTCCAGCCCAGTGCAATGTAGTAGCAGATTGGAATTTGAGGTATCTGAGGGATTACAGCAACTGGAAATTGAATGTTCAGATTTTCAGGAGGATATATCAAGTTTGAGGTCCATTGGAAGTGGACCTGTTTGCATCGAGGCTGATTTTTCAACTGTTTCGTTATTACAGTTGGAGACCGGATACTTTAGCAGAAGAGGTGGATGCATTTCAGCAGTACTGGAGGAAAATTCAAGGATATGCGTTTCCACCATTTGCGTTGATACAGAGGGTGCTGTTGATGGTGAGCCGTCAGAAGTGTCAAGTGGTGTTAGTAACGCCATTCTGGGCATCTCAGGCTTGGTTGCCAAGTCTTTTGGAGTTGGCTATGGAGGAACCTTTGTTGATTCCAGTATCAGAAGACATGCTTCTAGGAGAGGGAGGAGTGTTTCATCCATTGGTTCTAGAGGGGGCTTTGAGCCTTCTTTTATGGAGGATTTCAGAGGAGGAGAACAGTTCAAGGAACTTTCGGTGCAAGCTCAGGAGTTGCTCAGAGAATCTTGGGCCCCAGGTACCAGGAAGAGGTACTTTGGAGCTTGGAAGAAGTGGACTTGTTGGTGCTTGGAAAGGGGTTTAGATCCTGTGGAGGCATCTGCCATAAAATTGGCAAATTTTTTATCTGCTCTGTTTTTAAAAGGATGGAGTTATCGGACTATACATTTTTATAGGTCTGCGGGTGCACCATTCATAGATTAGTTGGAGGTTGTTCTATAGGTAGGGAACCTTTGATATGTAGAGTTTTGAAAGGGATTAAGTTGAGGAGAAGTCCAAGGCCTAGGTAGAATGATGGGTGGGATGTTAGTAAAATCCTAACATTATTTGAAGGTTGGCCTGCTAATAAGTATCTGAGTCTGAAGCAGTTATCTGGTAAATTTTGTATTTTATCTAGTTTAGGAGAGTGTCGGACGTAAGGGCTTTGAACATTAGTAGCCAGTGTTTTTCACCGGATGGGGTAATTTTTAGCATAACTAAAAGGACTAAATGTATGTCAAAGTCAGTTTTTTATCCAAAATTTGATGAACATCTAAAATGATGTGTGGTTAGGTGCTTGAGAGAGTATGAGGGACGAGTGTGTGAGTTCAGAAGGCATGGCGATGATCAACTTTTGATTTCTTTTGTTCGTTCTTTTAGACCAGTTACTTCCACCACCATTGCAAGGTGGGTGACATTTTGCATGTCTGAGGCTGGTGTGGACTTGAAAGAGTTTGGTGCGCATTCTGTGAGATGCGCGATGGCGAGTAAGGTTTTCTTGGCTGGTGGACGTTTGGAGGAGATCTTGCGTGCTGCCGATTGGTCAAGTGCGGATGTTTTGCGAAGTTTTATTTGAAACCTTTGGGTCATGTTTCGTCTGTGGTTCCATAACAGCTTTGAACATGCATTATGCTAGCCGCCAGTCTTGCCATGAAATGTAGATTCTCCAAGTCTGTGTAGAGAGAATATGGATTTCATTAACGACACAGAGGCTGGCATCATCCCTCCCTCCCAGTTGGAGAGGGTTTGGGGTTGTTAGGTTTTGAGGTGTATTTCTCTAATGGAAATGTTTATTTGGAGTTGGTTTTTTCATGGAAGATTTTCTGGATTTATTTCAGATGTTCAGTAGATCAAGGAAAGTTGGAGTTCTGCTACAGAAGTCTGGTTTGAATGTTCCTTCAGGAACAGTGTAGTATCTCCAAACTTAAAGGAACAGAGGAAGTAAGAGTAGTTGAATGGTAATAAGTAGAACTTTTATTCTACAGATGAAATAAAGGATGCAGCTCCAGTAAAGGTACATCAAGAATGACATAAGATCTTCCAGTTACTGTTGCCCAGCACCCAAACATTCCAATTACATATATAACATTCTAATTAAAGGAACATGCCATTACTACACATCCTCCTTCTTAACAAAAGAATCAAAAAGAACAAAAAAAACAAAATAAAAAAACAACATAAAAATCATTAACAAACTATAATGAATTCATAACACTCTGAACCCAACAATTTGTATACTGAAATTAATTTAGTAAATTCCGCATCTTCCTAAGTGAACAGAGCAGAAACATGTGAACTCATCCACAACTATCCCCCCTTTCCAAAATGCAAGAGAGAAAAGAAAACACTAAATCATCAATAATTATGTCACCAACATTTGATCATTAATAATCAAATCTCAATGCTCCGAACACAATTAACTTGAACATCACTATCATCAGACTCAGAAACAGATGAATCATCTTCATATTGAATATAAGTAACTTTTTTCTTTGAAAATTTCTTATTTTTCCGGTTGCAAACCCTTGAGAAATGACCCACCAATCCGCACTCTATACACTTTGCATGCTTAGCAGGGCATCTCTCAAAAGAAGCGGCATGTGAGTAACTCCCACACCTAAAACACACCACATCACTAAATTTCCCTTTTTCACTACCCTCACTAAATTTCTTCCTTTCATTACCCTCCCATTCCTTCCTATCGCGAAAATCACCATTTCCTCCCTCCAATTTATCTTTATACCCTGCTTTCTTCTCAATTACCTTGGCCACTACTTCCTCCTCCACCTTGTTATCCTGTGACAAAGTGACTTTTGCACATCGGTCAGACAGTTCCGCCTTTTTAACCAAAGCCACTATTTCTTTAAGACACTTGTCTCCCTCTACCCACAATTTATCCTGTAATATCTTATTCTTAGTATACATCACTACCTGGTCACGTATAAGGTCATCATGTAACTGAGCAAACTCACATTTCCTTGCTAACTTTTTCAAAGCCGAAACAAATTCCTCTACCGCCTCATCTTTCCCTTGCTTCCTATGGAAAAATGCATGCCTAGTCACAGCAATCGATACTGAGGGAGAGAAATGATCATCCAAATCTATCAAAGCACATTCAAAAACATCTGAAACACCTTCCACACTTTTATGTGAGTGCATATCCTGAAAAATACGCAAACCCTCCGGACCAAGCGAATATAACAACATCCTCTTCTTTCTTTCCGGCGAGAATGTACCATTTACGTCCTCTAAATTCGCTATATAGTTAAAAAAATAAGCCTTCCAATCCAACTAAGCAATCAACGGTTCTCCAGGAATAGCTAGAAATTCTTTGGGGGAATTGATTTGTAAATTTGAAGTCAAATGTACACCCAACGAATCCTTGTCCCCAGTACCTGAACTCCCGGCTACCAAAGACATACTCAAAAATTCACACACCAGAAAAGATAAAAAAAAAAAAAAAAAAAAAAATCAAACACTCAACTAACCACTACGTGAAAGATAAGTTAGTGAATAAAACCACTTCGTGAATGATGAACCGGCAAATATAACCACTTCGTGAATGAAAAGTCAGTAAATAAACTAATACCTCTTGAAATTAAAACACCTCATGAAATTAAGACAGTCAAATAACCACCACGTGAATGATGAATTAGTAACTAAACTAACACCTCAAGAACCTTCTAAACCTCATGAAACCTCTGCTGCATGTATACTCCAAGAAATCTCTACTGCATGTATGATATGACAATCAAAATACACTTCATGAATCATTCACAGCATACTACAGGCATGAAAGTAAATACCACTAAAACTGTTTGACATGTCATTAGTAATCGAAAATCTTTCTTGCACACTCGATATGAAGAGAGTACATGACACACAGTGTGCGTGTCACCAGCAACACAGTAAAACGATTCTCATCCAAATGCTTTCAATGTTGCTTTACTCCGTGTATTTCCAAACAAGTTTCTCCCAGCTCCTTTCTTTTTAACTTCAATAGCTCCGAATGCCGAATGACGCTCCGTTTACTGCAAAATTCAAAGTCGTGAATTCAAAGTCATGAAAAAAAAAAACGAAGTAAATGCTTCCCGACTCGTTCCTATGAGGTTACTATGGGAACAATCAACAAAGAAGATGGCGGCCGAGCGCGGCAAGCAGCGTGATGACGTGATGACACTACCCAAGATGCAACGTTCCTTCCGCGATGACGCGTAGAAGTTCACAAAAGAGGAATTTTGGACGCGCTGCTCCCACCGACGACAAGAACACTCCAACGTTCCAAAGAAGAATCATGAGCGCGCTGCACTGCTTTGTGAGAATGTTCCGTTGTTAAACGTTGGTAAATTCGTAATTTGAAATTAAACACCACGTAATCCTTCGGCAAAGAATAACGCAATCCAAGATGCGATTAAATCGGCAATCCTTCGGCAATGAACAACACACACTTCCTCTTCACGTTGCAAATTGTGGCATAATAATGGAGTAAATTGCAAATTGTGGCATAATAATGGAGTAAAGAATCATAACCACACTCCTTTTCCCAGAGAAATGTCGAAATCAGCGTCGCTCTCCGGTCCCCAAACGAAATTTCTTTTCCTTACTCTTTGAAATATCGTAACACATTCCTTTTCCCAGCGAAAGTCGAAGTCACAGCTGGCCTTCCTGGATAAAGTCAACCCTCCGTTTTCTTAGGCACTTCTGTACTTCCCAACAGGTTCTCTTCTTTTAAAGACCATCCATGTCGCCATAATTGTAGTATCTCCAAACTTAAAGGAACAGAGGAAGTAAGAGTAGTTGAATGGTAATAAGTAGAACTTTTATTCTACAGATGAAATAAAGGATGCAGCTCCAGTAAAGGTACATCAAGAATGACATGAGATCTTCCAGTTACTGTTTCCCAGCACCCAAACATTCCAATTACATATATAACATTCTAATTAAAGGAACATGCCATTACTACAAACAGCTTAAAAAGAGTAAGATGGCTGCTGTGTATTGGATTATATATTGTTGGACATTCTATGTTCTAGAGTTTTTCAGTTTTGTGATGTAATACTTTGAAGTGCTGCAAGGAGTAGTGCAATAAAAGTATTTATGCATAATACTAGCCTTCGTGTCTTTAATGAAATCCAGATTCTCTCTACACAGACTTGGAGAATCTACATTCTTCTCTTTGCCTTTCAGATGCAGTCTCTTAGCCAGATTACTAGTCTTTCCAGGTCTGACTCTAAACGGCCCATTTGCTCTTACACTTAGGAAGTAATTAGCTCTTTCCTCAGTTATGCTTTTATTCAAAACATGCTGTTTATACTGTAAATGAATGATTTGCCCCAGGCCACACACCTATTAGGCTGTTAATTGCAGCCACATTTGAGTGGGCAGTGTAGAATACAAACTTACTGAAATAATGCACTGACCCAAACCCCACCCCTGTGACATAACTCTAGTTTTGATACTTATTTCTAATACCTTTATAAAAAGTTAACGTTTCAGAGAGGATGTGGCAAAGAAATGTTTAATTTAATTTTTTAAAAGTCAGGTATTATAGAGCAACAAAACTAAATGCTTTTTCATGAAAAGGACATCTATTCTAGAAAAATTAGCTTATTTATGTACAGAGAGAAATATCTGTGGTTTCAGAAACTTGCAATCTGATCTTTGAAACAAAATTACTGTATTTATGGAATGTATTATGAAACTATTTTTGAGGCTGTTCTCAGTAAACTTAATGATTTTGGTGGCACTTACACCTACGACTCACCAGCCCTGTACAATAGTAATGCTCTTTACAACTGAGTGAAAGAGTGCTTCGTAGTACAAGATCTGTTCATCTGTACAATACTGTGTATGACAAATACAGAGCACAGCTAAGCTTTAATCAGTTTTACTTACTTCCATTCAGATTACAATATGTAATATTGTCTTGTTTAAATTAAGCTTATGCCACTTCCATTGGACAGTTTGACAGATGTAAGAATAATGGGACTCTATAGGTCTTACACTCCTGACAAGCGGAAGAAGTCAGACCACACTCCAAAGGCGGCTCCTGCTTTTATTGCCTTTTATCCCTTTTTACTTATGTCCAATCACATTGAAGACAAATCAAATGGGTGTGTTTTCTCTGTAACAGACTCTTCACTGCTATGTTGTGACTCACCGTGCAAACCTTTTCTGCCTCTTGAGTTGCCAAATGTTCTGCTTGTCTGAGGCAGAATACATGCCTTCAAATAAGAGGTCGTCTTCAGAAACATTCTGTGAAATCTGAGGCTTGAAGAAGAGAAAAGTCACAAGTTATTACTAACTCAGACCAACAAGAACAATATTTATGCAGGGAAAACTACAGACAAAAACTGTTTATGGGTAAAATGTCTTGAAAAAGCCAATTTATTAACTATGAGTGGCTTTATGGGTCAATTAATGCAATGTAAATGCTCAGTTATTGAAAAACACTAAAACTGTACACGAAAGTAATCATAGAGCCACAAGAAACTACTGACCCAGAACAACCATCGATTCAATGAGAACAAAATACTGATTATTTATCTTTGATCAAGACCATCCATTGGTAAGAAATTCATTAATGATCCAAAGTCATACATCCATGTGAAACTACTTGACGGTAATGATCTATATTTGTTTCAAAAAATGTTGGTTCAATCAATGCTCTGTCTACTAAACAATGGACTTATACTAAACCAGACCACCCACAACCTATAATGAAAAAAATGTAAAATAGCAAATTCCGAAACAACCATCTATCAGGAAGCAATTCATACACCAAACCAACCAGCAGACCATAGGCAACTACTATTCTAGACAAATAAACATCCACAGAAATGCAGGAACCCAGGCCAAGAATGAGTACCAAACTAAATTGATGATTCACGGAAAAACATTAGCACATAAAGTAATTGAAATTAAAAAGAATATATTCCACCTGTTTGTGTTTCACTTACATCCTTAATGGCTAAAGATGTAAACTTTATGCAGCATTTTCAAACACTCGTTTTCTCAAGTTAACCATGTTTCAAAACCAATAAAAATAGGCAAAGAAACTATTCTTAAATTGGGTAATTGTGACATCTGCTATTTGCAGTTCTTGGAGATGGCAGAACTCTGCTATTTAGCCCAAAATATTAACATCATTCTTATTGCACTTTTATGCTATCAATGCTTCGCCGTTTAGTCACTGAAAAACTACAATACAAGGCTTTAATTGATTGTTCTGTGTTATTCCTGTGAAGGCATTAACAGTAATTGGTGGATAGCAAGACATTAACAGTAACTGATGAATCTCCATTAACTTCAGAACTGTTGCAATAAAGAACATAAATGACAATTTTTTAATTATGACTAACTATGTAATAACAAACTAAAAGGCTTTTGGGGACTTTTGCAAGAATACCTAAAGAATTAATTTCTTCTATGTTTATCAAAAAAGAACAGTGATCAGCAGAAAGATTATGTTTTGGCAACATTTTTTGTTCATGCTACAGGTCATGACAGGAAAAATAGAACCATTCTGCATGTTTCTACTCATTCAGAGCTACAGCATTTTTAATCTGACATATTAAACTAATTCCAATTCATTTTTTTGCAACACTTAATAAATGTTTTCAGTGTGGTTAATTTCACAGTTCAGTTGAACTTTTATTCTTCGTGTCTTCCTGGCAGAGTGGTCACACGTCCATAGGTGTACTGAAATCAGGCCGTCAGAGTTCTGGTACTTATACCCAGTTGTGCCTTTGAAGTGAGGGAGGCTCAGAAGAAAGCTTTGAAGTGCACAGAAGCCCCTCTTCTTGCCCTGGCTCCAGACCCACTATAGGGTGGGGGTATGCAGCCCTTTGTGTGGGGACAGGACACAGTCTGTTCAGGTTCAGGTGTAAGCTCCTCCTTCCCATCCTGCCCAGGATGTCCCATCAGTCACACCCAAGCTTCCTTTGTGTGTAGCATGCACAGAGGAATGCACAAAGCCCAGCTGTCACCCACCCCAGATATGCAATCAGTAAAAGGCAAAAGGCACCAAAAGGTTAAAGTGGCATTTTAAGAATTAAAATTTATTTTAGATCTAACTTCACCAGATGTTGTGATTTTAAATTTTGAATCCAGCGACACCAAATATGGGGGCCCAATCTCTTCCCAGTTGGAAATTACACTTATAAGATGTAATAAGGTAATCTCAATGTTAACTCTCAAACAGTTATCCTAAACCCCTGATCATGAAACCCTTTGCTGACCCTCAAAAACTATTGGATACCGACCACCTGAGGAACAACCTTCTCCTGGACCCCGCCCAATCGGGATTCCGATCAAACCATAGAAAAGAGACCTGGTCGCAGCCACAGATGACATCAGGTCTCCCTTAGACCAAGGGGACACCGCAGCCCTGATCCTGTTTAATGTCTCAACAGCATTCGACATGGCATCCCACTGCACCCTCCTAAATAGACTCCGCCAGATGAGAATCCAAGGTGATGCCATCAGATGGATCGCATTTTTTCTGATCAGAACACACAGCATCCACCTCCTGCCCTACACCTTGGACCACAAACATCATCTGTGGCATACCCCAAGGCTCCTCCCAGAGTCCCTCCCTGGTTAATATATACATGCCCCCCGCGGCCACCTTGGACAGAGCTTATTGTATGAACGTCATCTTGTACGCAGATGATACTCAACTCATACTCCTCCTATCTGCTGACTCCATCAACACCAAATAAAGATTCCACAGGGGTATGACCAGTGTCGCCAGCTGGATACACAACAACTACCTCAAACTTGACACCGACAAAACAGAGGCGTTCATCTTCAGGAACATGACTTTCAACACCACCCCCCCACCCTCCAGGACAACACCTGGTGGCCAGCAGAACTAGGCCCCTAACTAACACCCCTAGAACACGTCAGAAACTTCAGCATCATACTTGACAGTAGGCTCACCACGAAAAGCCAGATAAATTCAGTATCCTCAGCTTGCTTCATCACCCTGCGCATGCTCCGGAAAGTCTTCGAGTGAATACCCATCAGCACCAGATGCATTGTCACCCAGGCCCTCGTCACCACCCACCTGGACTACAGCAACGCCCTATATAGGGATCCTCACCCAGCTTCTACACAGACTATAAACCATCCACAACGCAGCAGCCAGGCTCATTCTTGACCTCCAGAGGCGAGCCCATATCACCCTTCACCTCAGATCCCTCCACTTGCTCCCCATACACAAGAGATGTCAGTTTAAAATGCTGACCCATGCCTACGGAGCCCTTCACAATGTGGCACCAGTCTAGCTCAACCCCAGGCTGAACTTCCACCAACCCACCACACAGCTGCGATCTACCATCCTCACCCACACTCCTTTTTACCGCTGCAGCACGATAGGTGGCCGCTCCTTCTCCTACCTGGACCCCAAGACATGTAAGAGCCTCCCCCTCCACCTCAGGACCTCCCCCACACTGCAAGAAATCAGAAACTGTCTTAAGACTTGGCTGTTCGACTGACGACGTGCAGCAGCAGAATTACCCCTCCTCCTCTCTCCTCCCCCCAAACCCCCACAGACTTGGATACACTCACGGGTGATAAGCAGCAAATGTTTAATTAGTAAAGAAATTAGTGCCGGGCCCTCGACAGGAAGAGACAACAGCTTTTACCAACAATTGCCCCTGGCAGTGCTGCCAATGACAGCACCAACACACTACTAATCATCACACTCTTAAAAATGTGACAATTCATACTATTCCAGGGCACCCGACGCTATAGGAATGGCTTGAGGGGCAAATACTAATCATTGGAAATGTAAATTGAATCAATGAACAGATTTTGTTGTTCTCCTACGTTAATTTGGCAGACGCCACTACCATGTAGAAGACTGTCATAAGCCCCATTGCTGGAAATTAAGTGCCCTTGGCTGCGCACCAGAAACCACCGGCTCAAATTAAGCACTGTAAGCAGCGCTTTAAATATCCTCTTTGACTGAATGTTATCCTGTGGGAGAGATATGCCTTGCAGAAGTAAAAACGAGTTTAGGAGTATTTCACTACCAGGACATGTAAAACTTAAAAGTACATGTCCTACTTTTAAAATGCACTGCACTATGCCCTTGAGCTTTCCAGGGCCTACCTTATACCTTAGGAAGGTTTGGGCTGGGCAAGAGGTTTAACATGCTAGGTCGACCTTGCAGTTTAAAAATGCCCAAACAGGCTGTGCGGTGGCAGGCCTGAGACATATTTAAGGGGCTACTTGAGTAGGTGGCACCATTAGTGCTGCAGGTCCACTAGTAGCATTTAATTTACAGGCTCAGGGCACATGGTGGGCACTTTACTAGGGTCTTATAAGTAAATCAAATATGCCAATTAGGTAGGAGCCAATGCAACCATGTTTAGAAGGGAGCACATGCACTTCAGCACTGGTTAGCAGAGGTCAGAAAAAGAGGAGAAGGAAGGAAAATGTTTGGAGTTACCCTTCAAAGAGGACCATTTTTTCAATAAATTCCATAAAGCCAGGGTAGACTAAGCAATACCTTGATGGACTTCCCAGCTTAGGGCATGAGAACGTGGACAATGGCCCGCTACTGCAGGAGCACTTATCAGTACTATTCCTCTCTGAATTCAGTTGGTTCCCTTTATCTATACTCTCTGGGGCCACTGAACTGACCCATGGGGAACACTTCTTCCCACCTACAGATCCCATCAGTGCAATACCTAACATTAACACCATGGCCAACAGAGTGATGTGGCCCTTCCCACCACTTGGATCAGACTTCTGTCCCCAAGCCAATGAGAACTCTGCTCATAAGGAAAGTAGCAAACAGGCCACTAACATCTGTCAATGCCAAGGGCCATCCACCGCTAGGTGGAGGCTCTAAGTGGAGATATTGGGTGGGCCTCTCTTTCAGCCTTGGGGCTGGAAAGGAGTTACCTACTTGCTCCTGAGGTTTCTCTGACCTCTGAGGTGTTTTAGTGTGGGGGCAGTAGCCCCAGGTGCTTTGCACCCTACTTTCACCCTACCTCCCATTAGATATATGGTGGTATCCTGAAACTGGCCATTCAACCCAGGGCACACACCCTCAGGTAGACAGGGGTGAGTCCTTCTCACTCTGCCCCTCCATCTGGGATCTGGTAACCCTAGAAAACTGAACTGTCAGGGTGCCCTTGATGGCTGTCCTTCTCAGTTCTCCTGACAGCGGGGCAACTCCTTCCCCATAATGCAGTCTATGGGCATCTGGTGTCTAACTATGACACTCCTTCGGATGTATAACATTACAACGCATGCTTTTACATCGCATGCTTTTACATCGCAGTTTTTACAACGCATGCTGTTACAACGCATAGCGCTTTGGGGTGCTGGATATTGAATAGTTTAATTTACTATTCCAACTCCAGTCCCCGTGGATAGTAGGCAAGGTGTTGGATAGTAAATTAAATCTATTCCCTATCCTAGAGCGCCCCCCCAGCGCAATGCGTTGTAATGGTTTGCGTTGTAAAAGTTGCGATGTAAAAGCACTGCGTGGTAAAAGTTGCGTTGTAAAGGATGTTTCCCCCCTCCTTCGGGTCATCTCTCCACCCCATTCCAGAGATGCCAGGGCCATAGGGTGGGGAAAAGTCCTACCATGGGCCTGAGTAACCATATTCACCTGGCTGGTGTACTGCACTGGAGCAGCTAGCTTTTCCACAACCATGGTCTGCCTTGTCTAGATATCCCTCAGAGTAGTGACTGGGACCCCATTCACTTTCACCTGGTAGAAGTGACGATTCCCACCCTCAGGGACCACCACCTCACCCTCTGAGTCTCTCTTCTAACTAAGGGAGATCATGGCATGGTCTATGACCTGCCCCTGGGGACTATTTAACCCTAAGGTCCTATTGGCCACCCCTGTCGAGGTCCCACCAGTTTGTGGTTCTTTTTTACAAAGTCTCCCTGCTTTTGTCCCATCTGGGAGCTCTCAAAGCAGCGGGGTTAGAAATGGGGCGCCATGAGCCACCACTCATCAGGACCACCCCCGTTTCTTAGAATGGGAACCCTTTCTTTCCCCATTACACTTGGTATCTTTAACCTCCCCCTTACTCTGCTGGGGGGAAGCTGAAACACCCTTCTTGGTTCACTTCCAGGCATCTACTTGGACACTCTGGTACTATCTCAGAGGTCCATCTCCTCAGCAAGCTTCCTGGGGCTCAGTCAGTTGCTGCCACCTATGTGCTGGTGCAAATCTGGAAAACAGATACTGAGCATGTGCTCTCTCATGATTAAATGGTACAACTAAACTTGCTGCCCCTCACCCAGCCATTCAGTGCCTTACTGGAGCACCCAACCAAATCTACCCAGGATTGGTTGGGGAGGTTCTGACTGTCCCTAAATCTTTGGCGATACATTTTGGGAGTCAGCCCAAATTTGGCAACCAAAATGGTCTTCCTGGGGGTAGTCTTTGATTTGCCCCCCAACATCTAATGTTAGAAGTGTGTCCCTCCCAAGTGTTGGGATGTTTTTCTACAGATGACCCCCCCCCCCCCATGCTCTTCAGGAACACTGTTAATGTTCAGTGCATCCTCATAAGCAGAAAACCACTTATCAATGCCATCTCTCACCACATAACTGGGCACTAAATCATTGGATATACAAATCTTCTTTTCTGTGGGGGCGCTAGAGGGCGCACTACAGAATGGCCGCCTGAGGGTGAGGCTCCTGTAGCCTGGACGATAATCCGGCACTTATCCTTACAAACTGGCAACGGAATTGGCTGAAACTGCACAAAGCGCTAGAATATAGCAATCCCTGCCCTCGGTGAAATTTTGGAGAAACTCGGTCTGCGGGAACTGCCGCGGTGGGGCCCTGAACTTTACCCGGGCCCAGCGCTGGAGGTCCAGGGCGGGACGCAGTCGGCGATCGTGTCCAGGAAACACCGCGGCTGCACACGTGGAGTGCAGGCCGCAAGGCCTGAAGACGGAAGGGTACTATGCGTAGAGACCGAGTCATGCATGCAGGGCACCAGCGCTGATGAGCAGACCTGGCCGGCAGAGTGCCTACCACACAGAAAGACAAAGCGGGCACGGAATAACGGGTGCCACAACCGATCCAAGGTGAGATTGGCCCACAGCGTCTTCGGCGGCCGCGATTGTGCTGCGAGCTCTCCTGCACCCGGCTACAACAACGGACGGCCGGAGGTGGACTGAGAGCGGGATCCGCTGTCCTGTGCTGCGGAGGTTTGCTGTGGAAGCTGGAGGAGTATACGAGGAAGCGCCTGTGGCGTTGGCTGGCAGGTTGAGCGGACAAGACTCGGAGGTGGTCGAACGTTAAAGTTGTGGTGAACACAACGAGGAGACGCCGGCAGGTCTCATAGGAGCTGGTATGCTATCAAATTGGCTTCAGATCACTGGGAATGTCTAGTGAGACACAGTGACTGTCTTGGAACGAGCCTGAGCAGCACAGATGTGGTGACACACGGTTAGCTTAGTCCCATCGTCCGACAGTGGGGATTATATTTCTGAGCCGGGAACCCTGTGGCATGGCTGCTAATTGTTAATTGCTAATTGAGAGTCACCAACTAGCTTGGACTGCGCCACGCTCTGGGCGTACCGGTACACATATGCAGGCTGCTTGTGAAATGAAGTGAATCTGCCTGACTCTGCCACCCTTGACACCTGCTGGGACCGGGGACCCCTGACAAGATTGAGTGCTGCGGCTGGGTGGGCACATACGACGGAGGTTGGACCTGCAGGGCCTGCGCTCTGGAAGGTCACAGCACTTGCGGGGCATAGCGTTGCACGGCGCAGTGCTTAGATAAGAGCGCCCACTTCACGCCCGGCCCTGGATCTTACTCTCGGGCCACGTACGTAGTGGGCTGCGGCAACTTACCCTTGCACCATCAAAGGGGCCAGAAAAGCTCTGAAAGTTAGGCCTGTGGAGGCCATCGAAGCTGAGTAGGAGGTGACTGGAGTGCGTGGTGCCCAGGGGTGTGTAGTCATGGGACGACCGGACTCTCGCCAACCGAAACTTACCTTTGACGGTGAAAAAAAGTGCCCGAACTCCCGTAGGGACACTACACCGCCACATGGAGATGATCAAGCGACGGGCGGCCCATCCACCGCTGAGTCAAACAACCAAAAGCTACTACAAGAAATCGGGCAAGGATTTGCTACAGTGGTAGATAAAGTGGACAGAATGTTGTCCCGTATGGACGCCATAGTACACAAAATAGACCAGCATGAAGAACGCATTGAGGAGACAGAACGGAGTCTATCCGCTAATGATGACATCACGACGGGACACACAGCGCAACTAGCACGAATGGATAACCTACCGAGGGTCATAGCAGCTAAAAACGAGGATTTGGAAGCCCGCAGCAGGCGCAATAATATACGCGTCACGGGTGTGCCAGAGTCCACAAATACTGGTCGTATGGAAGACTATATTGAAAAAATGCTTTTATCTGCTATTGGTTCTGACGCCTTCTCCACTCAATTTATTGTTGAACGGGCCCATCGGTCCCTCGGTCCCGTACCGAAACCTGGGACCCCTCCCAGACCCATCATCGCCCGTTTACTGAATTATAGGGATCGTGATGTGGCACTGCGAGCGGCTCGCACTAAACAAACCCTGACTTATGATGGCGTGACGTTTTCCATCTATCCGGGCTTCACCCCGATGGTCCAGGAAGAGAGGTGCAAATTCATAGCGGTGAAGAAAAAGCTTAGAGCGGCGCAAATGGACTATGCCTTCCTATACCTGGCCCGGCTCAGAGTGACCCACCAAGGGAAACATCGATTCTTCGCTAACCTGCAACAGATTGAAGATTATCTGCGATCACTGAAGACGGCGCAGCGAGGATCGGCGAGTCGTGGTCCAGCGGGCCGGGCCCACACGCCAGAGACTGATGAAGAATCCTAAGGGCCTTCGTCGCGGCAGGGGGATACCCTCCCGTGGTTCTATGCTACTGATTGGACATGGTTTGACTATGGTACCGGGGGCTGGGAACACTTGATGTCCATCCAGCCGACTGATTGCGGAAGCTCCGGTGGTAATGTATTCCAGGCCCCACTTCCCCACCCTGACATAGCCCGGAGGTCCCCTAGGTCGTAGGGCTGAGGGAGGGGAGGTGGCTGTGTGACTAGCTAGAGATGTCCCCCAACGGGTGTTCCCCCTGGTTACGTACTTTTAACTGGATGACGACAATGTTGTGGTTGGGGATGCAGGGAGGGGGGGAGGCGATGTGTACTGGCAAGTTGGGGCTGCTTCAGTGGGAGGTGGGTGGAGAAGAGAGGGTGAGTTCGCAGGATTGTATCGCCCTGGGAACTTGTGCTACTTGTTTGTTAATGGATGAGAATGACTTGGGAATGTTTGGGGAGGGGGTGAAGACAACGGGGGGACTGTCTGACATGATTGGGATATGTCAGTGGGAGGGGGGAGGGAAGAGGGGGTCTTGTTTTGTAACGGTACGAATTCATGCACAGGTACATATCTCTAGAAAAATAAGAGTTGATGGAGACGGGAACATGATTGACCTTATGATGTTGCTCAGTTATGACATGTCAACCAACAATGATGGATGCTGATGGGGCTGGGCAGATGTCAGTGATGTCCTGGAAGGTACGTGGTCTGAATAAAGCTAGGAAGGGCAGAAATGTATTGGCGTACATAGACAGACACCATGTGCACATAGCTTTATTGCAAGAGACGCATATACATCCACGATCTAGTCACACGTTTGCGAATAAATGGGCATTAGTTAGGAAGTTCTCCTCATACTCTTCGTATGCCAGAGGGACCGCGATATTGATTAATAAAGCAGTGCAGTTTCAGGCAATTGGTGACATATTAGACCCTGACGGCCGTTATGTGGTGCTGTGGGGCAGACTTGGTACAGACACTGTTACGATTGTTAATTGCTATGCTCCAAACGTGGATACACCCGAGTTGTTTACAACACTGTGGGAGAGGTGTGGCGCCGCGGCCAGGGCGACTGACGGTGGAATCTGGGGATCAGGGTTTCGATCCCTGGTGCCGGCGGCAGGTTAGCCCAGCACCATGTGACTCTGGGCAATAGCTTGCTTAATCTTCCCGACGGCCCCCAGCGCCTAGAGACCCTTACGGGTGATTGTGCGCTTTACAAATGTGGATTATTATTATTATTATTATTAACACTTTGGGGAAAGGTGATCAGTATTGGCTCTATGCATATTATATGGGGAGGGGATTTCAATATAGCGTTGGTGGTCCAGGGATGGACAGATCTGATGGATGTCCACAATATAACAGACAGGCCAGGGATGTGTTGAGCGGAATTATAGAGGAGGGTGGACTGATAGACAGTTGGCGTTTTGCTCATCCTCTGCGAAAAGAGGGAACACATTTCACGACACATGCTAACACATGGGCTCGCCTTGACTACTGTTTAGTATCCCGGGGTCTGAGTGTAGATCTGGGAAAGGTTGTACATTTGGCCAGAACATATTCGGATCACTGTCCAGTGCTGGCACAACTGGTTATGCCTGGCTATGGTAGACCATGATCTCCATGGCGTCTCCTACCCATGGCGTTGATGGATACAGTCTTTAAGACGGAACTGGGCGAAGAGGTTGCAGCGTTCTTTCCCAGGAACAAGGGCTCTGTAGACAGTGTGGAAATGATATGGGAGGCGTTTAAAGTCACGGTAAGAGGGTACTGCATATCCAAGAGCTTTGGGGTGCTGAGGGACATCCAGAGTACTATTAGAAAGTTGGAGCAAGAATTAAAGAGTTATGAAACACAGATGGCACAGGGTGCTGATACCAGAATACATAAAGAATTTAGGGACAAGTTGTTAAAATATGAAGAAGAGGCAGCCAGGGAAGCAAAATTTAGGGGTAAACACTGGACTGCACGGCGCTACTGCGAAGGGGGGAGACCGGGCAAAGCGTTAGCAGCAATCATGAGAAACCCAAGGTTTGGTACACACGTATTGGAGGTAAACACGCCAGAAGGCGGGGTATGTCAGGATACTAAGGGAATTCAAGAACTGTTTGTGGCACACTATGGGCAACTATACACCTCACACCAAACAGGTGAAGTGAGATTTGAAGACTTCCTAGACGATATTGCGATTTGCTGGTTAAGTGACTTACATAGAACATTCCTCAGTGCTCCACTGGAGGTGGATGAGATAAGGGATGCAATAATGTCGCTAAACAATGGGAAGGTAACTGGACTTGACGGCCTACCTGCCGAGTTCTATAAATGTTACATAGGGTAAACAGACAAAATATCGACTACAAAATATCGAATGGACATAATATCGAGTACAAAATATAGGCTGGACAAAATATCGACTGGACAGAATATAGACATCAAAAATATCGTTTTGAAGGTAAGTAATCTAATATCGAATTTTAAAATATAGATAGTCAAAATATCGAAGTACATAATATAGGTTACTAAAAATATCTAACATTTAATAATATCGAATTTTTATAGTGTATTTTATGTGTTAAAAGTGTTTATTTATGTTATAATGTAATTTAAGTAATGAATTTAATGTTATTTAAATTTTGCATAATTTAATTCTGTAGCGGGTTGTGGGTTTATAGGGCAATAGGGTGGGAAGTAATTTAATTATAAAATATGTAAATTTATTTATTGGTATTTGTTTATAATTAATTGTTAATTAATCTTTATTTTGTAATTACATTTTAATTGACAATTAATTTTATTTAATTAATTGATAATTATGTTAATTTAACTAATTTAATTTCTGTAGCGGGTTATGGGTTTATAGGGGAATAGGGTGGGAAGTAATTTAATTATAATTAAATGTTAATTTATGTTATTTATTTATAATTAATTGTTAAATAACTGTTATTTGGTAAATAATAAATTTTTAATTGCCAATTAATTTTATTTAATTGATTAATTGATAATTATGTTAATTTCCCAATTTAATTTTTGTAGCGGGTTGTGGGTTTATAGGGGAATAGGGTGGGAAGTCGTTTAATTATAACTAATTACATATGTTAGTTTTTTTGGTATTTATTAGATTTTAATTGTTAAGTAACTTTTTAATTACTAATTAATTGTTAATTTGTAATTAATTAGTATTAATAGATAACTAATTGTAATGATTAATTTAAATTCGTATTTGTAATTGATTAATTATTATATTATATTAAATTGGTAATTACTTTTAAATACTTTTTTTATAGATATTAATATCTATATTTGTTTAATTAATATATGAAGTATCTACTTTCCCTACTGTTGCACTCACTGGAGTGGGAATAGTAATTTTTACCCCTACGCTATCCAACGCTTTCCCTACTGTTGCACTCACTGGAGTGGGAATAGTAATTTTTACCCCTACGCTATCCAACGGTTTCCCTACTGTTGCACTCTCTGGAGTGGGAATAGTAATTTTTACCCCTACGTTATCCAACACTTTCCCTACTGTTGCACTCTCTGGAGTGGGAATAGTAATTTGTACCCCTACGCTATCCAACCCTTTCCCTACTGTTGCACTCTTTGCAGTGGGAATAGTAATTTTTACCTCTATGCTATCCAACGCCTTACCTACTGTTGCACTTTCTGGAGTGGGAATAGTAATTTTTACCCCTACGCTATCCAACGCTTTCCCTACTTTTGCACTCTTTGGAGTGGGAATAGTAATTTTTACCCCTACGCTATCCAACGCTTTCCCTACTGTTGCACTCTCTGGAGTGGGAATAGTAATTTGTACCCCTACGCTATCCAACGCTTTCTGTACTGTTGCACTCTCTGGAGTGGGAATAGTAATTTTTCCCTCTATGCTATCCAACGCCTTATCTACTATTGCACTTTCTGGAGTGGGAATAGTAATTTGTACCCCTACGCTATCCAACACTTTCCCTACTGTTGCACTCTTTGGAGTGGGAATAGTAATTTGTACCCCTACGCTATCCAATGCTTTCCCTACTGTTGCACTCTTTGGAGTGGGAATAGTAATTGTTACCCCTACGCTATCCAACGCTTTCCCTACTGTTGCACTCTCTGGAGTGGGAATAGTAATTTTTACCACTACGCTATCCAACGCTTTCCCTACTGTTGCACTCTCTGGAGTGGGAATAGTAATTTTTACCTCTACTCTATCCAACGCCTTATCTACTGTTGCACTCTCTGGAGTGGGAATAGTAATTTTTACACTTCCGCTATCCTACGGTAATAATATTGGATATTTTTTAATTATATTATGTTACTATATATATATATATGTTTTAACAAATATGATTGTAACATTTTTTTTATAACTTTAATTAAATATTGAATTAATATAAGGTAATTTAAGTATTTTTAAGTATATTTTAGAAGTAATTTTTAATAATAATTTAATTTAACATTGTTTTTAATAAAGTCGATAATTTTATAAACTATATTTCTGTAAACGATATTTTTTACTTGATATTTTTGTACTTACCTGTTTGTAGATACAAAGTCGATATTATGTCTGTCGATATTTTTTCGCCGATATTTTTGCTATTCGATATTATGTCCCTCGATATTATGTCAGTGATCCGTTACTTAGACATTATGGCCCCTGTGTTGAATCAAGTATTTGAGGAATCGTTAGAAATTGGGGTGCTGCCTCGTTTAATGCGCAAGGTTGTGATCATGTCCCTTTTGAAGCCTGGAAAGAACGCTGCGGAGTGTGACTCCTACCGACCGCTGTCGCTGATTAATTGCGATGCAAAAATACTTGCCAATGTTCTTGCGACTCGGCTGTCTCTCATAATGACGAGGATAGTGTTACCGGATCAGGCTGGGTTTGTCCCTGGTAGGTCCACTAGTCACAACCTACGCACTCTCTTCTCCCTCATTCAAATTATAGCCCCAAATTTCCCGGTCGCTGCCATATTTCTTGACGCTACGAAAGCGTTTGATTCCGTTGAGTGGAACTACCTTTTTACTATCTAACATAGAATGGGATTCCCCAAAATGTTTGTGGCGTGGATAGAGTTGCTTTATACCAGGCCCACGGCAAGGGTGAGTATTAATGGCAGATTGTCCACTCAGATGCCCATCACTAGAGGCACTAGGCAGGGATGCCCGCTCTCCCCATTGCTCTTCACTATCGCGATCGAGCCGTTGGCATGCCGCATTCGACAATTGCATAGAGCGAGTGCGTTTAAATGTTTCCAACGACAAATTGGGGTATCATTATATGCGGATGATCTAACTCTATATGTCATGCACCCTCAAATCAATCTTAATCCTATACTACGTGAATTTCTGGTATTCGGGCGTCTCTCGGGTATCCAAATAAACTGGAAAAAAAATCGCAATTCTTTCCACTTACCCCAGCGGTGACGCGTTTCCCATTGGATTACCCGCTGGAGAGGTGTAGCTCAGACCTCCGCTACTTGGGCATCATGGTGTCTATGGATAGGGAAGAGACGATTAGATTGAATTATGGTACTGCTATTGCCAAACTGGCTGAGAATGTTACCCGTTGGATGTCGTTGCCACTGTCTATGGCGGGCAGAGCATCCCTCATCAAAATGGTAATATTGCCGCGTTTTTTATATCTCTTCCAAAATATCCCTTATTATCCAGGTGCATATTTTTTTTAAACGTTGAGATCGGAACTCCTTCGCCTGTTGTGGTGTGGTAAGCAACCGCATCTGAAGTGGTCCATCATTACCCAGCCGTATGACAAAGGTGGCTTTTACGTGCCGGACTTCGAAATATATTATATGAGTGCACAAGCGCACTACGCATATCATTGAATTATTCCAATGCCATTTATGCCGCAGTTAGCAGCTGAGGATTGGGTTGCACGACTTCTTCCTGTCAATGGCTTGATTCATGGCCCTATAGAAGCTCTGGAAACGCCTTCACCACGGTAACTTGCACTATAGACGCCTGGAGAAGGATAGCAAAGATCCTAAACACCAAATTACTGTACTCACCATGCATGCCACTCGCCTATTATCCCCAGATGACACTGTTACAGGAAAAGGGATTTCAATTAATGTGCAGGCGCATTAAGATCACTACATGGGGAGACCTATTTCTAAATGGGCAATTTCAGACGCAGGAACAGATGTTTCAGGAAGTGCACCCCACACCTTTAGAGGTCTTTTATTATGTTCGACTAAGACAGGGACTGAAAGAAATATTGCTGCAATTCCCGGATGAACCGGACATAGTGATGCCGCTACACACTATGCTGACATCGTCGGATGGCCGTCATTTGGTCTCCAGACTGTACAATACTATTAGAATTCAGCGTACAGGCATTGAGAGTTCTGCTTGCAGGTTATGGAGTACAGACATAGGCAACGAAAGCCCTGAAGAACAATGGAACTACTGTTGAAGTATTACTGCCAACATATTGTCAAGCGGCAGACTCAAAATTATTCATTTTAAATTTCTACAGAGGTTCTATTATACACCATCGAAAAAATTATGGTTTAAACTGATAGACAATGATAGATGTGAAAGGTGTCACGCAGAGGGAGCGGGTTTTATCTACTTGGCATGGGAATGTCCAGGGGTATACGAATATTGGGCTCAGGTACACGCAGCACTGCAGATCATGCTGGAGGGAGAGATTGACAGGGACCCACTCATTATGCTCCTGGGTTACACACGGCGGGCGCCCAAGCCCACCAGAAAGTTTCTTGACATTGCTCTACTGCTTGCGAAACGTAGGGTTGCATGCCGCTGGGGAAGGGGAAATTTAAGGACTGGCTGAATGATGTTATTTATTGCCAAGACCAGAATAATATTTATGCTGAACTACAGCCTGTTCAGAGTAGGCCTAGAGATATATGGAGCTCATTACAGGTGTATTTGTTGGACCACGCGACACGACAAGATGGTGGAGAGCTAGACGGCAATGTTGATGTAGCACAGATATAGTTCTGTATGCCTCTATATACCGCCTCTACAAGAGAGGAGAAATGGAAGGTACATACTGTTACGTTTGATTCGGACCTCTGTACACTTATATGTATATGCTTTGTCCTATTTGATCTATGATATTGTATATACACTACTGTAAGATATCACAACTAGACTTGCATAAAGGACTGTGAACAATGAGCCCCAGCATTAAGGACTGCATACATGTGAAATAATGAGATATGTACTGATACGGGTTGACATAAGACGCCTCTACAAATTGATTGTCATTATGAGAATGTACCAATGCTGTATTTTTTGGGAGCTGGGAGAGTGTATCTCCTTTGTCACTTAAGAAAACGAAATGAATAAAGTGTTAGAAAAAAAGTTTTTACTAGCTTCCTAAATGTCAGTAGGCAGGGACTGACCCTGATGTGAAAAGGGAGGGTGTTCCATAGTTTTGCCGTAGCAACTGTAAAGCGTTGATCTCCCCATGAAGATTTCTTAGTAGGCGGAACAGTTAGGAAGCGAGCTGAGGAGGAATGCAAGGGTCTATTGGGAGTGTACGGGCATAATGATTTTTTTAAGAACTCAGGTCCGGAGTTGTTAATCGCTTTATATGCGATACAGAGTGCTTTGAATTTAGTTCCGCTTCTGATTGGTAGCCAGTGGAGTTGGCATATGACTGGAGAAATAGATTTAAACTTAGGCGTGCCAGACAGTATTCTGGAAGCTGAGTTTTGAACAAGTTGCAGTTTATTTAGGACTTTCTCCTGGGCATTTAGGAGGAGGTCACTGAAATAGTCGATCTTCGACATAAATAATGTGCACTTGAGGGTTTTCCTGTGCTCGGAGGGAGAAAAGGAAGGAGTTTCCTAATCATTTTGAGAATGAAGAAGGATGAGGAAACCTCCAAGTTTTCATGGTGGATGAACGAGGGCTTGTCATCGAACATTATTTCAAGAATCCTGACCTTAGTAACAGGTTGAGGAGGGGTCCCAAATCGGTTGGCCACCAAGTAGTGGACCAACTGGGGGATAAACTACCAAAAGTCATTACCTCCGTTTTATCAGAGTTCAACTTCAGACAGATAAGTGACATCCAGGAGCTGATGGCTCGCATTCCCTCTTGAAAACTGGCCACCACTTCCAGTCCTCATTGTGGACTGCCAACACAAGTTGGGTGTCATCGGCATAAGAGGTTAACCTCATCCCGTGGTTTTTAATGATCCTGGCCAGGTCCTAGAAATAGATAATAAATAAGGTCGGACTTAGGGAGGATCCTTGGGGCACCCCACATGGGAGGGAAAAAAACGGAGAGCAGAATTCGCCAAGCTTAACAGACTGAGTACGATTGGTGAGAAATGAAGTTAGTAGAGCTCTGGCCTTTTGCTCAATGCCAATGGCAAAGACACGGATGATCAGAATGACATGATCGACCGTGTCGAAAGCCGCGGACAGATCCAATAGAATCAGGACTGCCGCACCACCTTTGTCTAGAATCATCCTGATCTCGTCAGATGCCTTGATGAGGGCAGTCTCAGTCCCATGACCCTTCCTAAACCCAAATTTAGTGTCGTCGAGCAGATTGTTATGGTCGATGAATTGGGCTAATTGGGTGTTCATTATTTTTTCAAAGATTTTTGATGGAAAAGGGAGACAAGCTATGGGTCTATAATTTTTCGGTTCTGAGGGGTCGAGGTTAGATTTTTTGAGTAAGGGTTGATGATGGCCTTTTTCCAAACCGAACGGTAAGAGCCAGTGTGAAACATTAGATTACAAATGTCACTGAGAATTGTGGCAATGGGATCCGGGATAGGTTTCAGAATTGAAGGGGGACAGGGGTCCAGGGGGGATCCTGATTTGATGGAGAGGATGAGCTCTCGTACCTTCTCAGATGAAACCTGACTGAATTCTGCAAATGCCGTGGGGGGAGTATTGATTAAATTGTTAGAGGTGGGCAGATCTGAATTAACCTGGGTTGAAAAGTTTGAATACATTTGACTGACCTTGTCATGTTTTTAACCTGAATTGTCAAATGTCTTTTTAATGATTTGTTTCATTACTAGATTGTGCACTGTATTATTGGAGGTCCAATTTTAATTTTCATAGATGCCCTAATTGTTTTTCTGTTTTTGTACTTTTATGGATATGCATTTTTTATCTAAATAAAGTTTATATTGAATTGAAAAAAAAAGAAATCTTCTTTTCTGCATCAGATACTGCATCAATGCTGCCTCCATCACTGCTGGACTCCACCTGTGTGGTTTGGTAGTTCCCTATTCCCATAATGTCAAGGGCTACTATATCAATGAGTTTATTTTTTAGACCAAACAAATGTTTTAGCTTTTAGGCAATTCTTTTTGATACTAACAGAGGCCTGGCAGCTGCCCCCGCCATTGCAGTTTACAAAAGCAACTGCAGGAAAAAGCATGCATTGGTAAAGCCAAACAGATGTCAGCCAGCACCAGATCTATTGTTTTTGCAGTTGCTTATTATAGTTGTTGTTATAAAGCGTTTGCATATTTGTGGCTACTTGTAACTTGAATGCTTGGTTACACTGGGTACAAGTATTTCTTCTTCACACAGAACAGATTTCTTAGGATAGTGGGGTGTGAAGTGTAGTGAGGCAACACTACCAAAACATGATAAAATAATCAGTTTAGTTAGAAATCTACACTTGAGTGCTCTAACACCTTGACATTATGAAGGGAGATCTGCAGATTCATATTTTATATTATAAATTTGTAGCTATTACCTAGGTAGCACTTTGAATAATATCTGCTTAAGAGTGGATTCTTCTATAATTCTCTGACAAAAGGCAAAGTATTGCTTATTTGAGAATAAATCCAAAATATAGAAGTGCATACTCCCGTGCCCATACATATTTTCATATGTTATGTTAAAATCATTTATAGCATGCATGGCTGCCCTACACTATTGCTACCCTGCACTTCCAAAATGAGACAACAGGCAACTGGAAATGAGGCATCAGTCAAACAGCCAGATATTAAGGTGTTTCCTGAAAATACAGTCGTTTTGAAAATGCCACAATGAGTGATACACAAGGTTGTTGAACTTAATGTCTTTTTGTATCCAACATCCTCTATGCAGCCTGGTTTACTAGGCACAATCTGTTAGTTCAACTCTGAAGCTTTTATGTGAGCTGCTATCACTTATCTTGGTCTTTCAGCATATTGTTAGTGTTTTGCTCATGTAATGTTGGAACTATTAGGCTTTATTTATTTATTTTGATTAATTGCTATTGGTTTAAAACAATGTATTTTTTGCTGCTTGTTTTATGCTTTGATAATGAAATGTATTTTTTCTACCGGTCATTAAACTTAAACAGCTCCCACTAGGAGTTAGTGTAAACAGTGAATCTGCTTAGAACCAAAAATGGATTCAAGTACGCGGCAGAGCAATCTCGTTGCTGCATTTTGGAGGATCTGGAATCTGTTAAGGTTGGACTTAGTGATGCCCAAACAAAGGATATTGCAGTAACCCAGGCAATTTGTTTTTGATAGATAGTGTAAATTCCCAATGAAATTTCAGCAAGTTTCTCAATAGACCAAGGAAGGAACAGCCTTGATTTGGTGCTAAAAGGATAACAAGTTATTGATCCAGACTTCCAAACTATTTACAATTGGCTTAGGCTTAGGGAGTGGCCCTAATATCCCAGGGCACCAGTGAGAGCCCCAGTTAGTTGTCAAAAATTAACACCTGTGATTTATTGGTGTTAAGCTTCAAGCAGTCCATACTCATCCACTCGGCCAAGATTGCCATGCAGTTTCTAAGACAATGGGGACTGCTATCCCCATGGTCAGACAGAGAAAATATCAGCTGACTATCGTGAGCATTAGACACCAGAGATACCATATGATGTTGTGAAACATTTTAGAATCAAGCGTAATTTACTGATTCATGTCCTTATATAAGTATAAATCACATTGCCCTTATATAGACATAGAAATCAAACCCATATTTAGACATAACCCATCCAGTCCAAATACAGGCATGGCTACTTCCACTAGTTCCAAAAAGCCACAACGATTTCTTGGAAAACTCGGCTTCAGCAGTCAGGGACATCCCCTTACTTGAATATTGATTTGTCCTAGAAATCATGGCGTTTTCAAAGAACTACCATTCCCTTGGGGTCCTTTGGTGACGTTATTATATCCGACTTTACGTCAAACAAGGCACCTTCAAGGTATAAATATGCCTACACTTGCCATAGCAAACACACAGTTGTTCAGGAGCAGACCGACTATCTACTTTCCCTACGCAGCTCGCTACAACAAGTGCCGAAGGAAGCCGACCCTCCAGCTGACGCACTGACAGAGAGGCTGCCTTTCTCTCGCTGAGAATCCAGCTCCAAGGTTTCCAAGCTTCCCTTGCGGGTTGTTGGGAAATCGAATCCGGAGACAGAGATACCAGACCTCCTTCATTCTAAAACCAAGGTACGGAGCTGATTAGACCCTCAGAGAAATCTTGGTTAGATTCTTATAATAATAATCCACATTTGTAAAGCGCACAATCACCCGTAAGGGTCTCTAGGCGCTGGGGGCCGTCGGGAAGATTAAGCAAGCTATTGCCCAGAGTCACAAGGTGCTGGGCTGACCTGCCGCCGGTGCCGGGGATCGAACCGTGTTCCCAGATTCCAGCGTCAGTCGCCCTGGCCGCGGCGCCACACCTCTTCCCATTCTTCGCAAAAACAGACTGAACCTATGCTACACCTTACTTACTTCTTCCCTCGTACTAGACTTAGGTCAGGTACATTGGGGTAGGCGTATTTTAGAAGCGCCAGTTGAGTACTTTTAGCCTTTGTTATGTATGTATGTATTAATCTATGGTCTAGGAAACATACAATGCTTTTACAGTATTATTTTATAATACTCTTCTTATTGTACGCATTATACTTTGCAACCAGTATTACGATTGTAGCAGTTCACTTTAATTGCATGAGAAAGAAGACTGTTCAATAAACCCTTTTATTGGAAAAAGCCCGTCTCTCTATTTCTCTACACCTCTGATAAAACGAAGCATGCACGATTAACTGAGTAAAAAATCTATATATTGTTTCCACGACTCTGAAGATCAGTTTTATTCTTGGGGAAACACAGTTGTCATGTTTATGCGGTTGTCAGAAACTAATCCCTTCTTGTATATTTGAGAAAGTTTCTAGTGACCTCTGAGCTAGCTGGCACTCACAGTTAAGTCCAATATATTCAATAGAGACCTAGTCCACCTAAGTCCTACGTCAAATCTATAGGATATATTATTCCAATGCGTAGAGCCTATTGGGAATATAGGAACTACACTATATGGCGCCCAATGTTTGGTAAGGCACTAAATTAACGCTAGATACTAGAGTAACTCAGTAGTGCTTTTCACAGAGACCCCTTCTTCCCGTAAAAATACTCCAATAGACGTTTGGAGTGGGTAAAAGGATAAAATATTCGCCATTACTGAGTAGGACGAAAATCCTATGTATTAGTTTTTGGTTTGTTCAACGTTGAAAGATAGAGTGTTCCAAAATATCTTTGTTTCCTTGAAACTTGCTCTGCGGTGGCAATAACGCGACCGGTAGAGCTGCAGCTGCAGCCCGACCGGGTTTAAACATTACAGGTTTCCAAGAAACCGACGAAGATGCTATAATCATCCAGGAAAACTTAAGGACAACCATCGCTATAAAGCTTATACAAAATGGCCTATCATCAAGAGGTGGTAGGCTAATTTTTGTCATAGAGGCACATGAATATCGGCAGACAGAGGTATTCTATTCATGGATTATTTTCCCTGAAGCAAATGCAGTATCGCATGTGTTTCACTTCTACAAAGTAGAGGATAATCCAACGGAATACGTTCCTTTCGAGGACACTGAAATTCCACTTACTTACCAAGATTATCAGCTCTGGTTTAAAGGCACTCTACAACATCAAATCACAAAACCAGGCTCGGTCCACTAGGTAGACCAGGAGCAACATGGCCGGTACTAGCCAGCTATACACCACACCCTGACATTGGAGAAATGTCAGGTGCAGAACTATTAGTTCGACTAAAACAACTAATAAAAATACATAGACACTTGATCCAATATGTCATGCGGACTCTGACAGTCCAACCTCCTATAAGGATTCCACAGCAAACCCCTCACCAGGGGAACACAAATAAAATCACACCACAGACTATACAATCAGTCATTGGTAAATTGCCTGCAAAAAGGGAACACAATCCATTCTGGATAGCTAAAAAAATAACTCAAATCACGGCAGTATTTCCTGATAGTACACCTCATGAGAAACACAAAGTTTTAACAATCTGTTTACCAATGGGGATCGCACCACACCAGGAGGACTGTGATACTTGTGGTACAATCTTTGCGGCAATCGACACAAAAACACATGGTGTTCCGTCTATGGCGGCTATACCAGATGTCCTGCAACAGATTCAAAATGAATACGGGGCAGAGCCTGCTTTAAATCTGGGTATGAAATTACTGAAAGATTTCAAACAGGTTTCAGCTATAATATTAGCTAATATTAAAGGTGAAGCAGCATCCGTGGCGATCCTCCAAAAATTAAAAGAACTTGATGTAACTGAGCAACCATACTGGCCAGAATAATTGAAAAATCCTATGAAGAAATAGGTAGAGATAGTTTGGGTGGGAAACCAGTAAAGCCCCAACTAACAGAAAGCCCTGAAAAGGTCTTTATTAAAAACACTCTCACTCCTCCTAAAAAGAAGTGGGAAAATACTAAACCAACTTCTCATGAGAAGCGTTCTCAGTCCCGAGGAAGGTCTCCTCAAAAGGAGCCCTCTGAAAAGAGGTATAACCTCAGGAACAGGGATCATTTGAGAAAACCTGATATATATCAAGACATTGATACACGTTCCTCTCGTACCTTTCAGACTTCCTCACAGAAATCGGAAAGAAGAGGATGGTCAGAACACAAGGAAGAACGCGTGAAGTCCAAAGACGATCAGCACGTTCCAAAAAATAAGAAAACCCAATTCACCAAAAAGAAGGTAGCAGGTCTAAAAATTCACACAACTCAAGAATGGAGAGTGGGCCCAGACAATGCTGGACAGCTCAGCAGAGGTCACCATAGCTTGCAAGATCTTAAAGGATCATCTGTAGACAGTGGACTTGAATGAGTACATTCAAGTTGAAACAGCTGATACCAGGGTTAGCGTGCCCCATAAGTTATTTGAAGTAACGCTCCAGATGGAGGGGGACATAACTTCCCTTCTTGACCCTCCCTCCCCACCTCCCCCTCATATGGCGGCCGCGCACAGCGGGCGCGCTGCCAGCGCGCCTAAGGCAAGCCCGTCTGCGCCCGTCCACGCCTGGACCGTGCCCAGCGCCAGAACCCCTGGCCCTCACGTCTGCGACATCGACAACACAAGTCTCTGCTACGACGCCAACACCCTCATCGCACTCAACCAAGGACGGCCCGCCAACTGCTACAAAGCCACCCCCAAGCGCACCCACGGCCCTTTCACCTGCCAAAACTGCACCTTCACCATCGACGCCAAAGCACCTATGGCAACGGGATCCTACCAACTGCAATGCATCCTGCTCAACACCCGCTCCGCTCGCAAACACGCCATCGAGCTCTGGGACCTTCTCACCACCACAGCACCAGACATCGCCTTCCTGACCGAGACCTGGCTGAACGAAACCTCCACCCCGACATCGCTACGGCCATCCCAGACGGATACAAGATCTCCCGGAGAGACCACACCAACGGAATCAGAGGAGGAATCGCCATCATCCACAAAAACACCATCAAGGTCTCCACGAACACCGACGACACCCTCACCACCGCCGAACACATGCACTTCAAGATCCACACAGACCCCAAGACCACCCTCAGAGGCACCTTGTCTACAGACCTCCCGGCCCACGCCCCCAATTCTGAAACTCCATCGCCGACTTCATCAGCACGCACGCACTGACCTCCACCAACTACATCCTGCTCGGCGACCTGAACTTCCACCTGGAAAACAACAACGACAGCAACTCCTCCACCCTGGTCGACAACCTCGCCACCCTTGGACTGAAACAGATCGTCACCACCCTGACCCACATCGCCGGTCACAGGCTCGATGCCATCTTCTCCTCTAGCCCTCACATCACCTACGACCTCAACTCTGAGCTCACCTGGACCGACCACCGCTGCGTCCACTTCACCTTCCAGAAACCCATCACCCACCATTGCACCCCACAGTTCCCCCGCCTATGATGGGGCAAAGTAACCAAGGAAATACTGGAAGCTCACCTCACAACCGACCCTCCCACCAGCCCCACTGGCCCAGAGGATGGAGGCCGCACCATCAGACTCTGGATGGAAAAATGCGCCAACACCATAGAACCTCTGCGACAACACACCGACAGAAACACCACCCAGAGAGCAAGCTGGTTCACCCCGGAGCTCCTGACCTCCAAGCACGCCTGCCGGAAACTCGAGAACATCTGGCTCAGGGACAGAACTCCCGCCAACCACACAGCCCTCAAAGACGCCACTCGCAACCACCACCGCCTCATCAGGACCACCAAAAGAGCCTCCTTCAAAGACCGCCTCGACAACAACGCACACAACAGCAAAGAAATCTTCAGCATAGTAAAAGAACTCTCCAATCCCAGATCCTGCACCAACAACATCCCGCCGTCGCAAGCCCTGTGCGACACCCTCGCAACTTTCTTCCACCACAAAATCACCGACATCCACAACAGCTTCAACACTCAAATCAACCCAACGCACCCCACCACGACGAAGACACCCACTCCCACCCACCACAACCCTCTGACCACATGGGCCAACGTGAACACCGAAGACATAATCAAGACCATGAGCACCAACCACTCAGGTGCCCCATCGGACCCTCTTCCCCACCACATCGCCAACAAAGCCAGCAGCCTCATCGCACCCCACCTGTGCAGCATCATCAACCTCTCCTTCGAAACTGCCACCTTCCCCGAGAGCTGGAGGCACGCCGAGATTAACGCCCTCCTGAAGAAACCCAAGGCGGACCCGAGCGACCTCAGGAACTTCCGGTCCATCTCCCTGCTTCCGTTTCCAGCGAAAGTCATCGAAAAGACAGTCAACAACCAACTCACCCGCTACTTAGAAGACCACAACATCCTGGACCCATCCCAGTCTGGCTTCCGCAGCAACCACAGCACTGAAACTGCCCTCATCGCCGCCACAGACGACATCTGAATGCTCCTCGACAGCGGCGAAACAGCAGCCCTCATCCTCCTGGACCTCTCCGCCACCTATTATGGATTTCAATCGGACGGTTAGTATACCGATCTCCCCATCGGCATTAGCTGAAGAGAATTGTCCCGTATTATCGGTCTTTCCACCTTTGTCCTGTGGATCCTCCTTGGATCTTTTGTCTGGGCTTCGCTCTGGCTCTCCACTGGATCCTTGTCCAGCGAGGTGCCTGGGTAAGGTGGCGTCGGCAGTTAATATCCTGGTTAATCCTCTTCTCAATCTTTCCTTGAGTACGGGCACGGTTCCTTTGGCATGGAAACATGCACTGATTCTGCCGCTACTCAAAAAGCCCACCTTAGATCCCCTGGTGCATGCTAATTATAGGCCAATTTCCCTGCTCCCTGCTCTGGCGAAGGTGATTGAGAAACATGTGCAGCTCTCGATTACCAATTTTATCGAGAGCAACAACATCTTCCATGATTCTCAATCTGGCTTCCATGCAAACTATAGCACGGAGACAGCCCTTCTTGAGGTCACCGAAGCTATCAGAGAAACTCTCGATCTTGGGGGAAAGGCTATTTTATTCATGCTGGATCTGTCGGCGGCCTTTGACACCGTCCCACATGACGGTCTCCTTTTAAGACTCTGGGAGATCGGGTTTCGTGGGACGGTGTTGGACTGGTTTAAATCTTTTCTGTCCGGTCGTCGGCAGGTGATCTGGGCACCCCCGTTCTCCGCTGAGATGCCGCCGCTAGAGGTGGGGGTTCCTCAAGGGTCCATCTTGAGCCCCACCCTTTTTAATATCTATATGGCTCCTCT